>NC_081415.1:107388405-108763405 GCF_030272615.1 Cryptomeria japonica
CGCAAACCTAAATTTGAGTGTCTTACAGTCAAGGATTACCTTCCACACCACCAAAAGAGGAGAAATGGAAAGCTCATAGGGTGGAAGATAAAAAGAGTTTCATCCCAATTAAAATCCATAATAATTGAAGAGGATAGAAAATAAATCTAAAGCATAGCTATTCTAATCAGGTGTTTAATAGATATGATGCTATGGATGACTTAGATTAGTTCGATGAGACTATTGTAGGTTTTCCCATTGGTCAAGTACCTATGGGGATAGGTTATATAGATGTTAGAAAGGACAGTATTATTTTGGTTAATTCAAAAAAAGGAGATTTAGATGCTCACATGGACATAGATATCCCATTGTTTACTTCTAGTGACTTTAGGGTAGGTGAAGGAAAATAAGTTAAATATTGTCTAGGTTTCACCAATTCAGTGACTAATTTAGAGAATTTTTTTTAGGATGTTAGTAAAGTAAGAGAACCTCACCTATATCAGGAGTACAAAAAAGTCTCTTAAAAAGGGTGCTCCTAAGATACCTCCTAAGGTGGGTATGAAGAAAGATAAGGAAAAGGTAAAGTTAATTGGTGAGATATTGGTTGAATTTAGCTCTATGAAAACTATTGACTCGCATTTAACTCAACCTCTGAAATGATTTTCCTATCATGGAATGTAAGGTGGTTGAATAGAATCCCTACACAAAAAGGCTATTCAAGATGATAAGATCTTATTCTCCTAGCATTATCCTTATTTAGAAGAATAAGTTATCGATTGATGGTATGATAATTAAGGTGTCCATAATTTAGCCTCAAACTCAATATCATTGCAATGGGACTCAAGGTAGCTCAAGGGGTTTGAATTGCCTTTGGGATCCATATAATCTTGTGCCATTTTTGTGGATTTCTAGTAGGTCTTCTATCTCTATGGTTGTTTCTAGTTGTGAATTTGGTGAGAATCTCCTTGTCAGTAAGGTTTATACTCCAATAGATCTTATGGTAAAATTCTTGCATTGGTCTCATATAAGATATGTCCATTCTATTTCCCCTTTATTCCCTTGGATCCAAGTAAGGTTTCTTAATTAAGCTTCTAGTCTGGGTGTGAAAAGGGAAGGAAATATTAGGCTTGATCCTTCTACAAGTCTTTGAGATACACTATTGATTTCATGAAGTAGTTGATAAAGCCTACTAATGGTTTTTTTACTTGGAATCATAGAAAATGTGTAGAAGAGGCTATAGAGGAGAGATTATATATATTTTTGATATCTTCCTATTGGATGGGTGGTAATTGGTTAACTATCTCTAAAAAATATCTCCTTTAAGTTTCAACTTGTATGACTTTGGGATCTACTTTCCTTCAAGACATTACACAAGGTTGGTAGAATTAGGGGAATCCTGCACGGGGTAAGTGCGCCAAGATTAGGGACCAAAAAGGTGTCTTGAGATGCCTTTTTTTTTTTCTAAAATCAGAAAAGTCTAAACTTCAACAATAAAATTAATATTGTTACTCAAAATTTGAAGATGCAACAAGAACAAGAGTATTAGTTCGCTATTTTTTTTTTAAATTCTGGAGTTTAATGGCTTCAAAAAGAGAGAGTACACAAAGTGTTCCTTTTTTTTTAAGGAAAACATAACATAGCACCAGGTGTGCTCCCCTTAAAACATTAAATTTTTTTTTAAGATTTCAAAAATTGCTCCAAAGATAAATTAGGTAACACGATCTAGTTTATGTTATATTTTTTTTAAATTTTGCAATGAATATATAATTTTTTACTAACTTTTGAACTAGGCACATCCTAAACAACATAAATTTTAGCATCCCCACCCTCCCCCCACCTCGCCCCCCCCCCCCTCGCCCCAAATTTTTTAAAACTAATCCGAAATTAATTTTAAAAAAAATTGTGTAGAATGGAATAGAATTTCTAAAAATGTAATTTGTTTCAAAATATGGTTGGATAGCTTAACGTCATCATGGTATTTTATTTTTTCATTGAAATACGTACAAATATAATAGAGAGCACACCAAAAAAAAAAAAAGTCTTTTGAATAAAAAGCATCTAAGAATTTAAATCTAATCCATTCATGTCTAAGAATAAAACATGTCTAAGATATTTCTTTTTATTTTGATTTCTAACATTCATGTTAGAAATCCAAATAAAAAATATATCTTAGCAAATTTAAATCACATTTCAATTTGCATGCATATTAAGATACCAAAGAGACATTCACCTATAGAGTTTCTTGAATCTTTCTAACATTTTAGAATTTCATGCTTATATGTACTTGTAAGAGTTTTACTAAATTGGACAGAGTAAACTTACAATGAGATGAAAGAATTACTACCACACCATGTAGTTTCTATAATCAATATTGTAGGTCCATTAGGATAGTCCAAATGAGTCTATTATTGTCCTAGATATTCATTAGGTTTGAAACAAAGCTATGATTGTCAAAACTTCATTAGGATAGTCCTAATGAATGTAGGATAAACATAGCTTCATTGGTATTGTCCTAATGAATGTAGGATAGTCATAGCTTCATTAGGGAAGTCTCAATGAAGCTATGATCACCCTACATTGATTGGGACAACCCTAATGATTTTATATGTCTATCCTAATTTTCCACACAACTCTCTTAAATAGTTTATGACTCTCGTATTGAAGTTATGAACTAACCTCTATGCCTTATGTGCATACGTGTAATCATGCTGAGGAAATGAGGAAATATTCTAACACTAGAAGACCATAAAGCTAAGAATACAAAAACAAAGAAAGAGTGAAATGACTTCATGAAGGGTGAAAATTGAACACCATAGAAGAAGACATGTCTATTCAAGAGGAACATGAAAAATCCATGCAATTTAAGAGAGATGTAAAGTTGGAATCACAAAGCCATTAGATACAAACCCTCCTTGCAATAACATAACTGAATCATGAAGTTTTGGGCATGTCATCTGGCACAAGGCACCATCTACAATCTCTCATGTTGAATGCACACCTTCTTTGATATTGTTGGCATTCCAATTACAATGAGAGATTGTTGGCATTTCAATAAGGATATTGAGAAGGTTGTTGATGATTATGGATATAACTGATTAAGGATGTTTACTGTATTAATAATATTATTTTGTCATTGATGTAAAGAAATTGATTTTCTAACTTAGTATGATGTTGTCATATCTTAAGAAGTATGATTTGATGAGTATAAAGATGTCGGTAAGTGACACAGAAAGAATGTGATGAATAAGGGGAGAAATGAGTTATTCAATGGCCAACTATTACCGAGTTAGACAATGATGAGATTATGTTGTTTTGATTGTTTTCATATCCTACATATGTTGTGTAAATACTATTCTATGTTACCGAGTAAAGAACCTAGTCGGTAAACCCTAAGGAACCTAGTCAGTAAACTGTAAGGTTATCGATATCGGTTAATGAAGGCGGAATGTCCACTGAGTGAAGTTTAGTATTTATCAAGTAACAACTGAGCTGTATCAGAATGCATTGGATGAATACAAGAATTATTTAATGAAGGATGCTAATGAGCTAGAGTTGATTAAACAATTGGTATGCCATGCATGAAGTTTGTTAAGGATCTATGGCAATGTAAATACAAGAGGAAGATCTACAACGCAAATTGAACCGCAATAACCTAGCACAAGTTCCAAGGAAGGAATGCAAGTTCCAAGGCAAGGTAAAACATTTTTCAGATCGAAGGATACATTGAACCTAGTCATGTTTGAAGATTTGATGGCTATGATTGATCATGGGAAATGTGATCAAGGAGATTAAGCGGTTAGCGGATTGTTTATAAATAAGGAACTATTGATAAACAATGAATGCGGGCAAGTGTAAGCACAGGGATCCTACATAGTGATTACTGAGCACAAAAGATTGAAGACCTGTTTGAATAACAGAGAAGGGAGCCCAGTAGAGGGACAAGATAAGTCCTATGACTAGACAGTGTTCAGCAAATAAGAATCTGCTTTAACATTTTAGATGCAAAGTTGCAGATATATTTTTAGTGTTGTTTAGTTTGTAAGTGACAGAAAACCTCTTAACCGAGTGGAATTAATAGTCTTAATTATAAATCCTCTAGCAAGGTGACATTATGATTGAGTGTTTGAAATACTTTGACAAGGTCACTTCTAACAAAGTGAAGATCCTAACAGATCTGAGGGAAATCCCTTAACCAGGTCACATCTAGCAATGTGTTTGTAATCTTTAACGGGATTTTCTTTTAACCAAGCATACTTTAGAAGAGTATATTTCCTAGTGGGTCCAAAATCCCACAGTGGCTTTTCCCTATTTGGGTTTCCACATTAAATATAGTGTTATATGCTTTGTGATGTTATATGTTTATGAGTTTGCATATTTTACAGTTTTGGTTACATATGTCTATTAAGGCTACCGAGGTTGAATATGTTGAATATATTGATTTTTAAGTTTGTATGATTCACCCCCCCCCCCCCCCCCTCCCTCTCATCTTATTTACTATTGGCATCAAAACTTAACAATTGGTATCAGAGCCTTGGACTCTAGAAGTAAAGTTTAAAGGCACTTGAGGCAAAGATCCAAAGATGTATAAGAGGGATGCACCGAAGCTGAACAAGTCAAGTTTCTCTACATGGCAAAAAAGGATGAAGCTTCAAGTTTCTCTACTTTGGAAGAGATAAAGGCAAAGCAAGAACATATTCAAGCAATGATTGAAATAACATCTGCATTGACTGACTCAGAGTTCAATGATCTGGAAGGTTGTATTGATGCTAAAGCAATGTGGGCTAAGCTCATATCTGTGTATGGTGGTGATGGACATGTTCAAAGAGAAAAAGTGGATAGTCTAAGAGGACAACTTGAATATATGAGAATGAATGAAGGTGAGAACATAACCTAGTACAGTACAAGGTTAAAGGAGACTGTCAAACAAATCAAAGGAGCAGGAGGAACTATTGAAGAAAAGGATGTAACAAGTAAGTTGCTGAGAACCCTTCTACTTTCTTATGCCATTCAAGTCTTTGCAATCAATGAATTAAGGTCTGTACCTAACATTCTAGTTTCTTTGGATGCTACTATTGGTAAGCTACATGCATTTGAGTTAAGTAATTTTGATAACAGTGGGTCTTCGGTAAATAAAGTTGAATCTGCATTCAGTTCTTTTCATATTGGTGAATCTAATGACTACAATGATAGAATTAATAAGTACTCTGAAGGAAATCATAGTGGAGCAAGTGAAATATTTTGCAAAAATATGGAAGAAGTAAACAAACTGTATGAGGAAATTAGAAAGCAAGAAGAGTTTGAAGCACTATTGGCCAGAAGGTTACCGAGAGGCAAAGTTAAGTATAAAGGAAAGCTACCTTTAAAATGTTTCAATTGTGATAAGATAGGATATATGGCTTCTAGCTATCCTGACAAAGATTCTACTGAAAATAGAGAATACTGAGATGACAGATAGAAAGATAATCATTACAGAGCACACCGAGACTTCAGAAGAAGGGATAGAAAGACATGCCTAATAGCTTGTGAGGAATCCAATGATGATAAATTTGATGAAACTGAAATAGAGGAAGTTGTTTATGTGGCTATCAAAGATGGATCAGATGAAGAAAGGTATGAAGAAAAAGCTTTAATATCACACATAAATACTAATGATTCTTGGATCATAGATAGTGGATGCTCACATCACATGACAAGTGATAAACACAATTTTGTTAAATTACAAGATTATGATGGAGGCTATGTAAGATTTGGTAATGATGCACCATGTCCAGTAAGAGGTAAAGGATCCATAACACTTCTTGACAATGCTAAATGTAATGATGTATATTGGGTTGAAGGTTTGAAATACAATTTGTTGAGTGTAGCATAGCTAAACAATACAATACACCGAATATAATTTTAGAAGGGAATTGTCAAAGTTCATGACAAACATGGAAAGTTAGCTGCTACCGAGACTCAAACAAGAGTTAATACATTTCATCTTGACTCAACTTGGAACAATTGTCTGTATGTTAAGATAGAAGATACCTAGTTATGGCATAAAAGGTTTTGTCATGTAAATTTTGATAATCTAATCAAAATAAGTAAGAAGCACTGAGTAAGAGGTCTACCAAGTTTGGAAAAACCTCAGAATGCTATGTGTCGAGGATGCCAGATGGGGAAGATGACCAGATCAAGCTTTACAAGTAAGTCCTGCACTTCTAAGGGAATTTTAGATCTTATGCACACTGATCTTTGCGGTCCTATGAAAGTTCAAAGTTATTATGGTAATAAATATTTCATATTATTTGTGGATGATTACTCAAGGATGATGTTAGTTATTTTTTTGAAAGAAAAATCAGAAGCTTTTCAAATGTTTAAATGGTACAAGGCAAGAGTTGAAAATGAAATAGGAAGACAACTAAAATGTCTTAGATCTGATAGAGGAGGAGAGTTTACATCTGATGAATTTAACTTATTCTGCAATGATCATGGTATAAAGAGACAAGTATCTACACCGAGAACTCCACAATAGAATGGGATAGCTGAAAGGAGGAATCCATCTATTTTAGATTGTGCAAGAACCCTAATGATAGAAAAGAGGGTACCTCAAACATTTTGGAGAGAAGCAATAAGCACAGCAGTTTACACCCTGAACCGAGTACAACTAAAGAAAGTAACCTTAAAGACACCATATGACATCTGGTATGATAAGAAACCTAATGTAAGTTACTTTAAAATCTTTGGAAGTAGATGCTATGTTCACAAAGATGATAGAAATGGAAAGTTTGATCATAAAAGTGAAGAAGGAACATTTCTAGGTTATTCTTCTAGAAGCAAAGCATTTAAATGTTTGATCAAATCATCTAACAAAATAGTAGAAAGTGCAAATGTGAAAATTGATGAATTTATAGAAAGAAATGATGAAGGAAATTCCAAGGAACAAGAAGATTATGAAGAATTTGTCTATGTTCAACCGAGAAGTCCTACCGAGAAAGCTGCTGAAGGAAATGAAGAGAATATCTAGTTACTGGGTGATGAAGAAGATCATACAAAGCCTACCGAGACTGTATTAGCCAAGTATGTCAAAAGGAATCATGCATCAAGTCAGATTATAGGAGATAAGGATGATCCAGTGATGACAAGGAACAAACTGAGATAGAACACATGTGTGATATCTAAATTTGAACTGAGAATAGTAAAAGAGGCATTTAACAGTGAAGATTGGATAAATGCTATGACATAAGAGATTGATCAAATCAAGAAGAATGGCACATGGACATTGGTGCCAAGACTGAAGGACAAAAATGTAATCAGTACAAAGTGGATTTTTAGAAACAAGCTAAATGAAAAAGGTGAGGTCATTCGAAATAAAGCAAGACTAGTTTGCAAAGGTTATGCTCAAAAAGAAGGAATTGATTATGGTGAGACTTTTGCACCTATAGCAAGACTTGAGGGAGTAAGAACATTGTTGGCATATGTTGCTTACAAGAATTTCAAGGTATATAAAATGGATGTCAAATTTGCATTTCTAAATGGTATATTAGAAGAAGAAGTTTTTATTGAACAACCTGAAGGATTTGTTGAAGAAGAGAATAAAGATCAAGTATGTAAGTTGAACAAAGCATTATATGGTCTAAAGCAAGCACCTAGAGCATGGTATGAGAGATTGCATTCTTATTTAATCAAGATTGGTTTTATAAGAATAAGTGAAAACAGTAACATGTATATGAAGCATGATGAGGACAATAGGATACTGATCTCAGCCATATTTGTTGATGATATTATTTTTTGTGGAAATGACTCTTTATGCAAGAACTTTGGAAATGAAATGTGCAAAGAATTTGAGATGTCATTAATTGGTGAAATAAAGTAATTTATAGGTCTATAGATACTACAAATGAAAGAAGAGATTTTCATTACTCAATCCAAGTACATAAAAGAAATCTTGAAGAAATTTGGAATGGAGGATTCTAAACCTATAAGTACTCCTATGACTACCAACTGTAAACTATCAAAGAATAATGAATCTGCATCTGTTCATGAGACACTTTACCGATCTATGATTGGAAAGTTGCAATATGCAGTTCACAGTAGATCGGATATAGCACATGCAGTAGGTATTGTTGCAAGATTCTCTACAGATCCCAAGGAAACACATATGACAGCAATCAAAAGAATTTTCAGATACCTGAAAGGCACTAAAGATTATAGCTTAGTATATGAAAAGAGAAATGATTTTGATTTGAAAGTTTATACTGATGCTGATTGGGCAGGCAACATTGATGACAGGAAAAGCACAAGTGGAGGAGCTTTCTTTTTAGGAGAAAGACTAGTGAGTTGGCTTAGCAAGAAACAAGGTTACATTTCATAGTCAACAAATGAAGCTGAGTATGTTGCTACAACATTGAAATATACCAATATAGCATGGATCAAACAACTATTGGAAGGCATAAATGAGAAAGTTACCAAGCCAGTAACTATATTCTATGATAATACTAGTGCTATTAACATTTCAAAGAATCCTGTTATGCACTCTAAGACAAAGCACATCCCTATCAAGTATCATTATCTTAGAGAAGAAGTTCAAGAGAAGAAAGTTGTGTTAGAGTATGTTAGTACAAAGGAACAAATAGCAGATATCTTCACCAAGCCACTACCAAGGGACACTTTTGAGTATCTCAGAAGTCAGTTAGGGGTCCTACCCCTATCTTCTATTCATTGACAAAGTTCAGTGAAAGCATCAATTCTATGACTCAACAAGATAACTATTTACGAGGTGATGCTGATTTACACACTTTAGGAGGTTTTTTAAAGGGTGTGCAGGAAAAAAAATAGGGAATAGGAATTGAAGACAAATGCTCTGACTGAGACTGAGTTGATTTATAATAGCAAGGAAATCACTTCTCAGAGGAAGAAATCATGTATTAAGTTCTTTTACTTTTTGACATTGTTGTCAAAGGGGGAGAAGACTAATGACCAAAGGAGGAAACTACATGGAGAAGACCAAAAGAAAGAGGGAGAAGACCAATGACAGGAGGAGAACATTTTAGAATCTCACAACAATATGAATCCGAATCAATTAGGTCAAATCAATTGGTTTTGCCATCAATGCCAAAGGGGGAGATTGTTGGCATTTCAATAAGGATATTGAGAAGGTTGTTGATGATTATGGATATAGTTGATAAAGGATGTTTACCATCTTAATAATATTATTTTTTCATTGGTGTCAAGAAATTGATTTTCTAACTCAGTATGATTTGATGAGTATAAAGATGTCGGTAAGTGACACAAAAAGAATGTGATGAATAAGGGGAGAAAAGAGTTATTCAATGGGCAACTATTACCGAGTTAGACAATGATGAGATTATGTTATTTTGATTGTTTTGATATCCTACATATGTTGTGTAAATACTATTCTATGTTACTGAGTAAAGAACCTAGTCGGTAAACCCTAAGGAACCTAGTTGGTAAACTGTAAGCTTATCGATATCGATTAATGAAGGCGAAATGTCTACCGAGTGAAGTTTAGTATTTACCAAGTAACAACCGAGCTGTATCAGAATGCATTGGATGAATACAAGCATTATTTAATGAAGGATGCTAATGAGCTAGAGTTGATTAAATGATTGGTATGCCATACATGAAGTTTGTTAAGGATCTACAACAATGTAAATACAAGAGGAAGATCTACAGCGTAGATTGAACCACAATAACCTAGTACAAGTTCCAAGGAAGGAATGAAAGTTCCAACGCAAGGTAAAACATTTTTCAGATCGAAGGATACATTGAACCTAATAAAGTTTGAAGATCTGATGGCTATGATTGATCATGGGAAATGTGATCAAGGAGATTAAGCAGTTAGCGGATTGTTTATAAATAAGGAACTGTTGATAAACAATGAATGTGGGCAAGTGTAAGCATAGCGATGCTACATAGTGATTATTGAGCACAAAAGCTTGAAGACCTATTTGAATAACAAAGTAGGGAGCCCAGCAGAGGGACAAGATAAGTCCTATGACTAGACAGTGTTGAGCAAATAAGAATCTGCTTTAACATTTTAGATGTAAAGTTACAGATATATTTTTACTGTTGTTTATTTTGAAAGTGACAAAAAATCTCTTAATCGAGTGGACTTAACAGTCTTATTTATAAATCCTCTAGCAAGGTGACATTCTATTTGAGTGTTTGAAATCCTTTGACAAGGTCACTTCTATCAAAGTGAAGATCCTAACAGATCTGAGGGAAATCCCTTAACCGGGTCACATCTAGCAATGTGTTTGTAATCTTTAACAGGATTTTCTTTTAACCGAGCATACTCTAGAAGAGTATATTTCTTAGTGGGTCTGAAATCCCATAGTGGTTTTTCCCTATTTGGGTTTCCACATTAAATCTGGTGTTATATGCTTTGTGATGTTATCCTGTTTATGAGTTTGCATATTTTACAGTTTTTGTTACATATGTCTATTAAGGCTACCGAGGTTGAATCTGTTCAAGATATTAATTATTAAGTTTGTATGATTCACCCCCCCCTCTCATCTTATTTACTATTGCCATCAGAACTTAACAGATATCTCATGTTACAAGTACATAAAATGTTGGAGTTACACATCTTCAACATCTCATGTTGCAAGTACATGACCATTTACATCAAGTGTTAGATTTACACCATCTTCTGCATCTCAACTTTAAGGTAAATCATCATTTTCATATCTAGTTGAAGGTTTTCCACACATCCCTAATGTTGAGGTAACTTGAACTTTCACAACACCTCCTATAATTTTGCATAGAATGACTAAGTATTTGACTATTGTTGATGCTAATATTCCAAAGTGTACTTGTGAAAGATATGTTATCTATATTTGGGGATTTTGTTTTTAGAAGTTAAATGGGACTATAAGATGTCAACTATTTGTTGAAATGATAAGAAATCTAAAATTTAGGCGTATCATGAAGATTCTTGGGCTACGAGCATTGGATGATTCAATTGAGACTTCTATTGTAAAAATATAATGAGTGAATATGAGAGTGTGGGTTCTACATCACGCATGAAAGATACCAATATCACATGACATGTTCTTAGTTCAATAGTAATAAGCACTTAAACCAAGGAATTCCACCTCATTAAAAATGAAGTGTCTCTAGGACATTGAAAGAGAGGTCAAATATTGATGATTTAACCATTCAAGATGGTGTCCATGATCAAGATCCTATAAAGACATCCTAGATCCCACAAGACAACATCAATCTTGCATGAAGACTTCAAAATAAGACTTATCAAGGTATAATAGTTTACCCTCAAGAAGCATAGTTTAAATTTCTATTATATTTCAAATTCATTTCATTTATACAAACCTAGGTTTTGACTTAGCCAAACCCCTGATCACAACATCCTTCTTTCTTTTTTTTTTCTATTTGTAGGTGATAGGTTTAGGAGCTATAATTTTGTAGTTGGACATAATAGGTATAGACAATCAAATCTAGCTTTTGTGGGTGCAAAAAGTGCACGACACATTCATTCCACACTAATTTTTCCAATGAATTTCTAGTGAAAATTTTGAGGCAAATTTTGAGGAGCATTTAGTCTTAAAAAAATTTATTTCGTCAACATTCGACATTTTGAGGATAGGTTCGCTCAAAGCTACTTTTTCTCAACTTTACATGCCCAGTTTCTAGTCATAGGTTCCATTCATTGTTTCTATCTCAAATAAATTATTAAAACTTCATAACTAATATGCAACAACCTATTCATGTTAATTTATGTCAATTTTCCTTCTTTATCCCTAGATAAAATATTGAATTTTCATTTTTTTGGTATACAATTCAATCCCAAAACAAAAAAAAGAGTAGAATTTAATGAGTATTCAACCATTTTCATGAAAATTAGGTTGAATCCAATGATTTAATCATCTACTCCTTGGTATAATATTGTGGAAATAGGTCTGGTTTATATGCCTAAACATATAGACCCTATTTCCCTTCATCACATTTATTAAAAACTTTAATAAATTGAAAACTTCTACTATAGATTAATTGGTCTTACATTTTACTTCTCAATAAGAAACTGTTAATATTATATGAATTAAATACTTTGTATTTAATTTTGTTAAAATCTTTTTTTCATTATAAATCCTTTAATTCTACCTTAACTAACTCAATATTTGGAGTACAATAGTAGAAATATGTTCATGATAAACCCTCTAGAGATCACAATATTTTTTAAGCTCTAGGAGAAAATTAGGTGGAAACCATAATGTAACCCTAATTTTATAATTCCTTAATTTGCAATCTAATTTACTAAAAATTTATACAACAGTATCTTTAATATTACCTTTGTGGTGTTATGATCATTCTTCAATACCACTTCTATGGAAAAAATATCAATTCATAGAAAAATGTGATTTGAAATATCCTACAAATTTATAATAATAATATGTCACTTTGTGGAAGAAACCATCTAATTCACTTTGAGGGGGATACCCCAAATAATGTTCAATATGAATACAATATTCCATATGATGTTAATATTTATCCAATACATGCTACATATACTTTATTATACATACATACATACATACATACATACTCAAAACCTAACACACACTATAGGGTTCAAGGCATATAAGTCAATGTGTTAAGAATCCAATAAACATAAAATAAAAAAATAAAAAATTGGGAGGCTTAAAATGATTAAAACTATCATAAATTTATTAAATTATAGAATACATGCATTAAAAAAGGATACAAACATTAAGAAATAAATATATTTGTTGAAGTGTGGTAGGGATTGACAAACAATTATTAGGCTTGGAAATATGTAAACCCACTAAATCATAAAATGGATATAATATATATATATAATCCACAACTAACTTTCTAAGAGAAATATCAAATAGCAAATGGACTGAAAAATCCAATAGAAAAAAACTAAAATGTTAAGAAATGGGAAATGAAAACATAAGAAAAATGGATTCTTTTAGGTTATATCATGTGCCCAAATTGTAGATGCATATGCCATCCCAAGGATATATGTTCTAAAACTACTATATAAACACTAAAAAACTAAGGAAAATATGTTAAAATAGAAACTTGGCATTTAAAAGCAAACAAAAATCTCAAAAAATTATGATATTAAGGATAAGGCCCCCATTCAACGTGCTAAAATATAATCAAAAGAATAAGAAAATTCACAAATAATAGACAAATATATAAATTAAAATATTTACTTCATGCTTCTTTATTACCTTCATTTGACCATTAATGGTAACTGCACTCAAACGTAAGACTCAAAATTTGGCCTTAACTACCTCTTGTTTCACACTTAGTATGGATTTGTTCAAGAATCTAAAAGTAAAATTGAAATTATGTCAATCCTCACTCTAGCAGAATAAAGTTGCATTCATGGATGTCTTTGAAAAATAGACCAAATAAAAGGCTTTCATATATGTGAGGGAAGACTAATCAATAGATAGAATTAATTTTGAATATTAAGGGTGCCAATTAGAGGCATGATCAATAGATAGGATTGGTAGTCATAAGATATATTTAAGTGGCACCTTGAAATTCATACAAAAAGGAAGTTCCATAATTCAAGGAAATTTGTTGCGTGAGATATCTCTAAGAAGAAATAGATGGAGAGATTAAAAATGATCTTTACAGGAGAGAAAAAATGACTTTCCAGGAGGGGAGTGATTTTATATCCACCCACCTATTTATGTTCTGAATGTGTAATATATATATATATTTTAAAACAATGTAGACACCTATTCACCAAAAAAAAAAAAAAGATCTTAATAAAATGGATAGATGAGATAGTAAAATAATATCTTATCAGGAATTGTGAAGCATAAAACATGTGCATGTATGTGTAGATTCAACATTGACTTAAGAATATATATGCGTATTAGTTACTTAATTGATTTTAGTTAATTAAAGATTTTAAGGAGTTTGAGAATTATATACATAAGTTTTGATTAGATAAAATCAAGAGAGGTTGAAACAATTACACAGTAGTCAAAAAGGCAAATGAGTGGGAGGAATTCACAAGTAGTGAGACCACCAAAACCCAAAAGTTAGAGGCCTCCTTTTTTAATGTGAATATTTTAATCAAAAAAAAAAACCAATATGAACAAAGGTCTTGACTCCCCAGTATTGCATTATGTTGGTCTTTTGGATATGTTGATATGGTTTTGTCATTGATGTCAACACTTGTCAACACTTATCAACACTTGGAGACTCTTGAATATGTTCACTGGCAAGTCAGTGACTCATGTACAGTCACCGGTATTTGGTTCACCAGCAGGTTATATTATTCACCGGCACTTGGAATGACTTGGAGACTACTTGGTTATGTTGAAGACATTGTTTTGACACTTTGTTATGGTGATTTGTTCATTGGTCTATTCCGGTTTGCATATTTGTTGTTACCGGCAAATAGGTCCAGGTTATGGACCGACAAGCATATCTATCCCAGATCAGCACGACACATCATGAAGATGATTTTTTATTATTATAAATGCATTCAACTGACATGATGCATCAGATATTGATTCATTTGTAATTGATTTTATTGTAATATCTTTAGTAAGCTGACCTACTCAATTGGTCTTAGGTTATGGTATAAATGTAAGATCTCATTTGTGAGATTGATATGGGATTGGAAAAAGGATTGTAATAAGGTATATGTGAATATAAGCAAAGCTATACACGCTGACATTATTCAAGATTGAAGGAAGGTTTGAAGAAGGAAAATTGGAGCTAAACTGGTACCAAATCTAGCATATGAAGATGTTATTTTGTGCGGTACATTATCATTGTATTTAACCATCAATTGTAGTCAGTGTGACTCCCATTTTGTGATTGAGCAGTGAGCTCTAGGTAGTTGGCCTTTCTACATGTGCAGACTCCATTTTGTACATACATACTATCTACAGTAGTATCATCTGATTGTGGGTAAGGCTTCCCACCGTGGTTTTTCCCCTTACAGGGTCTCCACATATAAATATTTGTGTTATGTGTTGTGGATGTTATTGTCTTTTTGTTTCATACATTAATCTTTACTTGTACTGCATCTAATTGATAAAACTGTCTACGGGCATCAAGTTTGGTTTACCGGTATTAAGCATTAAGTTTTGGTTAAGTTGATTTTGGTTTGAATTTATTGGAAGGAACCTTGAACCACTGACTAGAAGAAAACCCTTGCATTGAAAACAAACTAGCCAAGAAAATAAAAAATTAACAATGGGTTTTGAAAAGATTATTGCAACCTTTTTTCTAAAGGACCACCTTGAATAGAGAAAATTTGTGTCCAAGACAAAGAAGAGACCATCTCAAACAAGGAGGGAGACCACATTAGTTTTGAAGCACCTAGAATCCTAGTAGAATTAGAAATAACTAGCCATTGCAAAACCAAGGAATGGACTAGCATGAAAAATTACAAATTATTTTGAAAGGCATTGCTTAACCTTTTACTAGAAGAACACTCTACAAGTGAAGAAATATAAACCACCTTGGTGGGGTTCACCTAGTTTTCTCAACACTTCACCTAGTTGGTGTTGCTCAATTCCACCAACTCACCAGGCCCATTTGCACTCTAGACCTCCAAGTCCTTCTCAGTCTCTTCTATGGCTTTCTTCTTGACCACTACAAGGTATTTTCTTCAAGTGTTTTGGCTAGGAACCCTACCAATTCATAGTGCTTCCCATGTGCTCAACTATGGCTTTCTTGGCTTCAACTTGTCAAACTAACCTCCTACTTTTTTGAGATGATGCAAATGTGTGGAGGTGTCTTCTAATATGTTTTTAATGCATTTAGTGTCCATTTTAATTTTGCAACCATTAGCTTTCTTACCGATTTCACCAGCTTGCCTCGAAAAGAGCTACAAGGAATGAGCCCCAATCAGGCCTCCAAAATCTGGTTTTTTTAGGGCTTCATTAAAAAAGGTCCAAAAGAACCCCTAACAAGTTTGGTTTCTCTTCAATGGCTCATCTAACCTCAAGTGATTTTTGAGATTTTGGGTTCTTACTCCACCATACAATGTGCTAACCCCAAAATGAAGGTTTTGAAGGGTTTCTAGGCATTCTAGCAGGCAGTGACTGGTCAAGTTGGTGTTTGGGCATCAAATAACTTTTTCAAGGCTCCTCCTTGCATTGGAAACTCTTTCCAAACTTCATGGAACCCTCCAAAAGCTTAAATGGTGGTTAGGCATTCACTTCTGCACCTTGCACTTCAATTTCACCCTGTCTCCTCTAGCCGGGTTGCTCTTGGACTCGCGTAGAACAAGGTGATAGTCATATTGAAACTCATCTCCAACACTTATCCTTGAATTTGTACACTATACAAGTTTTTTCCCTTCATTTCCCAACAATTTGTGATGGTAGCATGTGTGGAATTCATGGGGCAACCATTTTACATAAAATTGCTATATACAAGCCAAAATTGGTTGTTTGCAAACAAAAACAAGAAAACACTAATACAAACTATCTAAAAATATTGAAATGGAACCAACAACACTGTAACACACTAAATAAACTCAATCCATTTATGTATCAATGGATTCAATCCATTTTCAATTCCAAAATGAGTAAAAACAAACCAAATGCTGCCAACTAGTCAAAAAATGAGTAGTTTCAGATTGTTGAACTCACAAAAAGAATTCTCCAACCTTGGTAATCATGCAAGAGAGGGTACTTATATAATTTCCCATGTGTAGAGTCATCCTAGGGCATTGGACAATCCCTAACTCCATCACTAACCAATTTAGGACAAAAGTTATCATGACAACTTTCAAAAGTTGTCATGCAACTTTTTGCAACTTTGTACCTTTTCACTTTTTGGTCTTCCCAACCTATGATACCTATTCTAAGTTATCACATATGACTTTTAAAACATTTCTAAGACTAATTTAACCCTCCCTAATGTGTATACCAAGTTTTGACACTTTTGACCATCAAGAAGGTCAACTACCTACTCAAACCAGTATTTACACAAAAATGAAAACCTAAGAAGAATGAACTCAACCTAGGCTTACATTGAATCAAAAAACTAATATTTGGACCCTCCTGGAGTCCTTATTCACTATCTAACTTGGCTAGGGTTAGTACAAGCCAAAATTGAGAAAACTACTAGCCTAAGTCCTAGGTGCTCCTGCACCATTCTCCCAAACAAAAGAAAATCATGTCACCTGCTTGGGAATGAATTTTTTATCAATGCCTAGATTCTTAAACTCTGTCTCTAGCACCCATGTAGCTTCAACATCATCCATACCCTGGAATTTGATTAGGTGCTCCCAATAGCTTTGATTCCTTGTCTTCTTGGCGATCCTTGAACTCAACACCTTCTCGGCCTTTGGATTTGGTTTGGATGGTAACTGAAGGTTGTTCACATCATCTGATACCTCTAAGTGATTGTAATATGAACCTTAAATTGGTCGCTTGTAGGCAATTAAATCTGCTATGTTAAAAACCAGTGACAATCCTATGTCACTAGGTAGATCCACCTTGTATGCATTTTCTCCATACTTGGCTAGAATGGCACATGGACCTATCCTTCTCATTTTCAGTTTGTTAGGCACTCCTTATTGTATCCTTTCTTTTTTTAGGTGCACCATGACAAGACCTCCCACTTGACATTGTAGGTTTTTACTTTTTTCATCAACTTTTTGTTTGATTTTGCTTGTGTTCTCCATCAATGCTTTCTTGATTGATTCATGGACCTCCTTCATTGAATCAGAAAAGTATTCTGCATATCTACTTCTTGTTTCTGCACTAGCTAAGTCTTTGAACTCCAAAATACCTCTTGGATGCACTCCATAGACCACTTCAAAAGGGCTGTTGTCAGTAGTCCTATTCATGGTGTCATTATATGCATATTCAGCTTGTAAAAGTAATTGATCCCATGTCTAACCATATTCCTTAGTAAGGCACCTCAACAAGTTTCATAAGCTTCTATTCACCACTTCAGTCTGCCCATCTGTTTGAGGATGGTAGGAAGATCCAAAAGAGAGGTTGGTGCCAAGCTTTTGCCAAAGTGTCTTCCAAAAATGACCCATGAACTTTCAGTCTCTATCAAAAACAATGCTCATGGGTAAACTATGTATTCTTACTACCTCTTTGAAGAACAAATGAGCTATTTGGCATGCATCATGAGTAGCCTTGCAAGGCACAAAGTGAGCCATATTGCTAAATTTGTCCACAATGACATAAATGTTGTCATATCCTTGTTTTTTCCTTGGTAAACCTATTACAAAGTACATACTAATGCATTCCCAAGGTCTATTTGGTATGGGAAGAGGTTGGAATAAACCGACATTTGTAGAAGTACCCTTGGCCTTTTGGAAAACTATGCAAGTCTCCACATACTTTTTCACATCTTGATTCATCCTTGGCCAATAGTAATACCTTTGAAGCAAGTTTTCAGTATTATTGATTCCAAAATGTCCCCTAAGACTGCCATTATGCTTCTCTTGTATGATATTTTCTTTCATTGAGCCTTTAGGCACACAAAGCTGCCCACCTCTAAATAATAGTCTATTTTGCAAAGTAAAATTAGAATACTCACTATGGAAGTGATTTTGATACTCCTTGCACACCTTCTAGGCATTTTAGAAGTCTTCATCCTTTGGGTATAAGCCTCTAAAAATGTCAACACCTATGCTTCTTAATTGAATTTCTTGGACTGTCAAAAGTCTTCTACTTAATGCATCAGCTACCCAGTTTAACTACCCTTTCTTGTGCTTAATGGTGAATGTATAGGCTTGCATGTACTCCACCCACTTCATGTGTTTATGACTGAATTTTTCTTGTGAGTTTAAGAAACTCAATGCCTGGTTGTCCATATAGACTACAAATTGCTTAGGGAGGAGATAGTGTCTCCACTTCCTTAAAGTCTGCACTAAAGCATATAACTCAAGATCATAAGAGGAGTATTTCTTCTTGGAATCACTTATCTTCTCACTATGGAAAGATACTGGTCTTTCTTCTTGGCTTAGGATAGCACAGACTGCAACATTGCTTGCATCACATTCCACTATAAAAAGTTTCTCAAAACTAGGCAACACTAGCACTTGTTGAGTAGCTATCTTCTCATTCAAGGTTTCACAAACTTTATGTGCTTGTTCATTCCACTAAAACTTTTCCTTCATTCCACCTCTAATGGTGTCTAACATTGGTGCACATGTAGCATTGAATTGCCTAATGAACTTCATGTAGTACTGAGCTAGTCCATGGAAGCTTCTCACCTCTATTGCTGACTTAGGAGTAGGCCAATTTACTATGGCTTCAACCTTGCAGGGATCCATCTTCAGGTTTCCTTGAGACAACACAAACCCAAGGTAAACTAACTTCTACTTAACAAATTCACACTTGTCCAAGTTCATGGTTATCTTTTCATTATACAATCTTTGTAGTACATCTTGCAAATGATTAATATGATCTACCTATGCTTACTGAAAATGAGAATGTCATCTAGATATACCACCACAAATTTACTTATGAAGTCCTTCATCACCTCATTTACTATTCTAATGAAGGTTCTTGGAGCATTGGATAAGCCAAATGGCATTACAAGCCACTCATAAAGACCCTCTATTGTCTTGAATGTTGTTTTCCATTTATCACCCTCCTTAATCCTAATTTGGTGGTATCCACTTTTAAGGCCAATCTTGGTAAACTACTTGGCTTCTCCTAAAAAATACATTAGGTCTTCTATTCTATGAATTGGAAACCTATATCTGATGGTGATCCTATTAATAGCTCTAGAATTGGTACAAAATCTCCAAGTACCACCTTTCTTTGGGGCTAACACAGTAGGGACAACACAATGGCTAATGCTTTTCCTAATTAGGAGAGATCTTGGATTTGCTTGGCAATCTCAACATTTTGTTGCGGAGCCATTTTATAAGCTTCCTTTTTAGGTAAGGATGCTCTGGGGATGAAGTATATTTGATGGCTTATGGCTCTTTTAGGAGGTAAGGTGGTTGGTTGTTCATCACTTACTATACCTTTGAATTTTTTCAACAAATCTTGCACTTCTATTGGAAAATCTGGTTGCTCTTTCTTGTCTTCCACTTTAGGCTTCATTACTAGTGCAAACCCTATACCTTCACCTTCCTCAAGTGTCTTCAAGATTTTTCACTCACCAAAATAACATTAGGGCTTGCTACCTTTTTTCCCCCTTCCTCAAGGATAGACTAAATCTTGAATGTGACTTCATATTTCTTGAATGAGTATGCATTCTTGGCTCCATCATGAATATATTGTCTATCAAATTTCCATGGTCTTCCTAATAGAATATGGCATGCATCCATGGGTAGGACATCACATAACACTTTTTTCTTATAACTCCCAATGGTAAAATCCACCCATGCTTGCTCATTGACTAGGACATGTTAGCCTTTGTTCAACCAAGTGACTCTATAAGGATTGTTGTGAGGTATCCTTTACAATTTGAGCTTACTAACTGCCTCTTGTAACACAATATTGTCTATAGACCTTGAATCAATGACCACTTTGCACACTTTGTCGATAATCTTGCATTTGATCCTAAATAAGGACCTTCTTTGGCTTGGCTCTTCTCTGACTGGTTCTTTGATCAAAATTATCCTTATCATCAAGTTGTCACCTACTTCTGATTCTAAGGAAACCTCTGAGGTATTGCTTCTTTAAGATTCTTCTTGAAGATAGTTCACTCTTCTTTCACTACCTTATGATGATGACCCCTTCTCTAGACACCTATATACTAGATGACCAAGTTGGTTACAATGGTAACACTTCATTGTTTCAAAATATGAGGAACCTCTAACTTTCCACTAGATCTTCCTCTAAAACTACTATTTGATCCCCTTCCTCTATTGATTCCTCCTTTACTAGTGCCACTCTCTTGTTGCTCAGTGAGTTTAGATTCTCCTTGTGTTCTTTGTTCAAAATTTCTTCCTCTAAAGCCTTCCCTATGGCCTCTATTGTCTTTTCCTCTACCTATGCCCCTATTTCTACTTGATTCATGTCTTCTTTTCAATTTTTCTTCCACCTTAAGGGAAAGTTGATAGGTTTCATGAACTATTTTTGGGCTCATTAGACTGATTTCTTCTTGGATGTTCCACTGTAGACCATTTAGGTACCTAGCAACCTTGAGAATCTCTTCTTCCACCTCATGAGATCTAATGCTAATTTTGTGAAACTTCTCCATATAGCTACTAACATCAAGGTCTTTTTGTCTTAAGTTTTCCCTCTTCCTACGAATTTACACTTCATAGTCATCAGGGAGATAGACTTCTTTGATTTTGACTAACATCCCTTTCCAAGAAGAGATGGGTGCTTTGCCCATTTTCTTCCTCTCATCTTGCGCAAATTTCCACCATGTGAGAGAAGCTCCTATCATCCCATACTTGGCTACTTTGTCTCTATGGGCTTCAGTTATGCCTTCACATTCAAAATGGTTCTCCATGCCTTCTATCCATTCTAGGACCACTTCTACCTCCATCTTACCAGTGAACTATGGCAACCCTTCTAGTGATTTACCACTCAAGGCTTTAAACACCTTTAGGAAAGTTCTTGATCTAGGACAAAATTAGATCCAGAAACTTTTTCCATATCTTACACTTCTTTACCCTTCCCTTCTGCTCCTTCAACCTTTACCAACACTTCACCTGCCTTGGTTTCAATTGCACCAAGCTTACTCTGCAATTAAACCAACTTTTCTTTCAGGAGTCTATTCTCTTCCTCCTGATCATCTACTTTCCTTGCCAACTTTGCGTTAGTCACCATGTTGTTGTCTCCTAAAGATTCTACTGAGGACATCAACTCTCCTAGCCCAAATCTTATAGGCTCTGATACCAATTTTGTGGGGTTCACCTAGTTTGCTTAACGCTTCACCTAGTTGGTGTTGCTCAATTCCACCAAATCACAAGGCATAGTTGCACTCTAGACCTCCAAGTCCTTATTCTCCTCTAGTTATTTCTTCTTGACCACTCCAAGGTTTTTGCTTCAAGTGTTTTGGCTAGGAACCATACCAATTCATAGTGCTTCCCATGTACTCAACTATGGCTTTCTTGGCTTCAACTTGTCAAATTGACCTCCTACTATTGTGAGATGATGCAGAGGTGTGGAGGTGTCTTCTAATATTTTTTGAATGCATTTAGGGTCCATTTGAGGTTTGCAACCATTAGCTTTCTTACCGATTTCACCATCTTGCCTAGAAAACGGCTACAAGGAATGAGCCCCAATTAGGCCTCCAAAATCCATTTTTTTTAGGGCTTGAGTGAAAACTGTCCAAAAAGCCCCCTAACAGGTCTAGTTTTCCTTCAATGGCTCATCTAACCTTAGGTTATTTTTGTGGTTTTGGCTCCTTACTCCATCGTACAATGTGCTAACTCCAAAATGAGGGTTTTGAAGGGTTTGTAGGCCTTCTAGCCAGCAGTGACTAGTCAAGTTGGTGTTTGGGCCTCAAATGACTTTTTCAGGCCTCCTCCTTGCATTGGAAAATTTTTCCCAACTTCATGGACCCCTCCAAAATCTTAAATGGTGGTTAGGACTTCACCCCTGCACCTTGCACTTCAATTTCACCCTATCTCCTCTAGTCGGGTTGCTCCTGGAATCACCTAGAACAATGTGACAGTCATATTGAAACTCATATCTAGAAATTTTTCTAACATATGTACACTATACAAGTGGCTTCCCTTCAGTTCCCAAAAATCTATGATGGTAGCACGTGTGGAATTCATGGGGCAACCATTTTACATAAAACTGCTATATACAAGCCAAAACTAGTTGTTTGCTAACAAAAACAAGAAAAACCTAATACAAACTATCTACAAAGCTTGAAATGGAACCAAAAAAACTGTCACACACTAAATAAACTCAATCCATTTTCAATTCCAAAATGAGTAAAAACAAACCAAAATGTTGCCAACCAAAATGTTGCCAACTAGTCTGAAAATGAGTAGTTTCAGATTGTTGAACTTACAAAAAGAATTCTCCAACCTTGGTAGTCAAGCAAGAGAGGGTACTTATAGAATTTACCACATGTGGAGTCATCCTAGGGCATTGGACAATCCCTAACTCCATCGCTAACCAATTTAGGACAAAAGTTGTCATGACAACTTTCAAAAGTTGTCATGCAACTTTTTGCAACTTTGCACCTTTTCACTTTTTGGTCTTCCCAACCTATGAGACTTATTATAAGTTATCACATATGACTTTTAAAACATTTCTAAGACTAATTTAACCCTCCCTAATTCCTATACCAAGTTTTGACACTTTTGACCATCAAGAAGGTCAACTACATACTCAAATCACTATTTACACAAAAATGCAAACCTAAGAAGAATGAAATCAACCTAGGTCTACATTGACTCAAAAATATAACTTTTGGACCCTCCTAGAGTCCTTATTCATTATCTGAATTGGCTAGGGTTAGTACAAGCCAAAATTGAGAAAACTACTAGCCTAAGTCCTAGGTGTTCCTACACCACACCTGAATAGGTCTATTATCTATAGTCGATACACTATCTAAAGCCCACATATCTTTGAGGAAACACTTGGCATCAAGAACCACTTCAAGACATTTAGGTACCACAAAAATATGCAAATGATACACCTCAATATGACCAAGGACAAGAGAAACTACATGATCTAATGTCAAAGAGAAAATCACCTCAAAAGATCCGCCATCCATAGCATCAAAATTTATGGTAAGGTAGCCCTAAATAGTGGTGTCATCAACCTTTGAATCACACTTATATCACACCACAAACCCCATATGATGAAGCAAAAAGAGAATATGGATGGAGAGGACAAGAGGAGATGATATGAGCTCCAAATTAAAACCCTTACTATCCCCCAAAATAAAGGAGTAAGATGAGGCAAAGCTAGATAGCATGTAACCCAACACCAAGAGAACTAAGCCCTAAGATGGACACAAAACCATAGACTTCCAGGTTAATCGCATAGTACATAGAAATAGAAACCACATAGGAGAAACATTCCCTAACCACCCTCTTAGTGGCCCCCAACCAACCATTCATAGCAACTGAAACCTCATGGTCAAAGGCAAATAGGACATCCTTAATCAACTTAGCACACATTGAAGTAATAACCATCAATGCTAGAGATAGGGGTCCTAGGGGTGACGAGATCCATGTTGATCCTAGAAGAGAGAGAAGAAGTTCCCCACAAACAACCTGCAATCCAGCACATGACTTCACAAGAAAAAAAAGGCCCATGCGAAGAACACCCCTCTAACCACAACAGAGGCAAGACCCTAGAGTTCACTCAAATAGAAAATAGGGGCAGCCAATTGAAATCACATGGACCTAGAAGGCTTCTTTCTCATATAAAATCATCCCATGAGGGGGCCAAGAAAGAAAATCCTCACTTGAGACCCCATGAGAAAAGTGGTCAACAACTCAACTGTAACGCCCTCCAACAAACCACAGGGAAACTTACTACAACTAGGACCAAAAGAATGGAATAATTTTTTGTTTATTTACTAACAAGGTTATATCTAACACAAAATAGAAATTAAGTTAATGATTTAGTTCAATAGTTTAAAATCCAACATTAAGTGTTTACCTATCACCTCATACATTGCACTACTAAAACAAGTGAAGTCATGTTTACAAGATTTAATAGCTTACAAGGTTCCATCGTTCCCTCAAGGTATTGATGTTACTACTAAGTCCTGCACCAATTAGTGTTTATGGTTAATCCATTTAGTTTACCATTATCATATTAATTCAATTCTATGATTCTAATTATTTATCCTATTATGGAACAAAACTACAAATGCATGGATGCATATTAATCTATATCACACACTTCACATGATATGCTACTATTGCTGACCACTATTCAATGCATCTGTCAAGGCATGCTCGTTAACCTACCTATGCAATCTACATGTTCATGATACTATTTATGGAACATTATTTTCATGGCAGCCATAGAAAAATTATATGAATTCTCATTAGCTCTTAATGATGTCTATGTACTAAGTTTCATAATAGTTTTCAGCCTTAGTGATACTCTAGTTTTCAAGCATTGAACTATATCATCAAAAGTTTTGTGTTTCCCATGCTTAACATTGATAATCTAAGTTTTTCATTTAATATCATTATTCATATCATTTATCTCATTAATGTATGCTAACATCTACTTGGTTTACATCCATACTCACATGAAGATATTGAAGGTACAAGCATTAACTCACTTCCTTTGCTAAAGAAATAACAAGAAGAAAGTAACAACGTCCATTTTCCATCACATCTACATATCTACTATCTAACATTTAATTACCACATAAATAATCATGTTTCTGATTTAACTATCTAACAAGATACATTTCAATTACAATTAACTAACCTATCTCATAAACTAAGCATAACAACTTCATTCATGTCCTATGAGTTCAAATTGAGGAATATACATGATTAACAAATAATAAGACACTACTAGCAAGGATATATTATTTTCTTCTTACTTTCTACTTACACTTGATTAACTCATATTATTACTTCCATTTGAATGGACCGTCTAAAGTAACTTATGAATACATTATTAGTTGTTTAACATAGTAATAATATCATGAGTATCACTCACTTCTTATACAACATTCTTATAACTAGTACATGATTTAAGTTTATCTACCATAAGGTGTAAAATATATGAATCTTCTCCAAGGATTCAATTCAACATGAAGAAGGCTCCAAGTCCACATATGAAGATAACACCAAAGAAGAGGGAAAAACCCCAATGGAAAAAAGATCCAACAACCCGACCAATGTGGAACCTACAAGGAACCACCCCCCGAGCTAGGAGATGTTGCTAGGTCCCAACTCACACACAAAACCAAGGTTGACGCTTTACCAGGGTGACTAACACTAAACAAACTCCATATGCATAACCATGTATCAAGCAAAGAAGAGAGAACAAGAGGTTTTCAAAGGCCGATAAAGAAACATAATCGAAATACAAAGTAAGCAAAGGACTCACATATACGAGGGAGTGTCATCACATGCCAACCGAGAACAAGGCACTAGCCTATGGCATGTGGAGCCATCTTGACCTTGAGAGTGAAACCAAGGGAGATTAGCTTATCATCTCCACGGTCTTCCCATGCTCAGCCTAAAAAATCCTCCCTAGGATTGAGTCATGAGGCACTAATAATTTATTATCTTTTTAGATTATCTAACTATGCATACCCACTCATTAATTAGTTATCACGTGATTAAATATGGTAAACTCCCTTATGCCAAAAAGGTCTAGACTTCACGCATCCTTACAAGGAACCTTGTGAAAGTCTATCTCTCATGACCCTCGCATGTCATAAAGGAGCCCACTCCCTCTACATGGATCCGAGACAATAAAATAAGAGGCTCTTATACAAGTAAAAATTAGACACAACACTAGAAATGTCAAACCATGACACACCCGTACCCAAAAGACCGAACAACAACACATGTAGAAAAATGAGCCTCTCAACCAAAGAAATATAACGAACTCATGACACCACTACACTAAAACATATCAACATTGCAAGGTCTTCACACTCGCTACCACGAATCAGCAGTATGGCTATTTCCTTCTCATGGCAAATCATCACGAGGGCAAGTCAAAATGGGTAAGAAAATCTCATGATACACAAGTAAAAACAAAATCTCACATTAACCATTGGTTTAAAACAAAAGACACAAATTGCCTCTAGATGCAAAATATAAACTGGAAAAGACCATTAATATTGGGAAAGGTGGACTCAATGGGAAATCCACAAAAACAATGCCATACTCACGTGTGTTTAGATTTATATACATGCATACGTTCCATAGCATTTAATGTCACCAATTTACATAATAGCATTAAATACAATAAAGCCATCAATATAATATCATAATATAATGTTTACATTATTAATGCTTAGATGTCATCGCTTATTGACATTTTATCATTAATTGATTATTTAAATGCTTTAATCTATTAAAAAACCATTCATGTAATATCTATTGATTTTATATATATATATATATATATATATATATATTTCAAAATACATTAATTATATATATAGCAATATTTTTTTTTTGGTGTTTAAAATAAACCATTTTAAATTAACTAAATTACAATTTAAATAAAATACAATTAAAATTTAATAAATTAAATTTTAATTAAATAAAATAAAATATATATTTTTTATTTCTATGTGGAGTTGGAGCACCACGATAGGGAGGTACCACCCACGATATTGGGGGTGTCATGAGCACTTCCATATCATGGGGTGCTGTAAGCACCTCACACCCCATGGTATGGGGTTAAACAGCAGGACGCCCCCCCATTTAAAATTTGATTCTTTTTTGTTTAATTTTTTTGAGTTCTTTTTTTTTAATTTAAATTCTATTTTATATAACACAGTCTCAGTGCTCCATAACAGCACTTTTTGGAAAGGGAATGGGGGTATTGACAACTCCGAGAATGTCGAAAAAGAGTCTCATTATCAAAAAAAAATTTAACTGGAAGCAGCAGTAGGGGTTTTTAAATTGATTTTAATTTTTAAATCAAGGGTTTTTGTTGAATTATTTCCTTTCCAACAAGCAAATCTTTTTTCCAAACTGAGAATTTAAAAAGAAGTATTACTCAGCAATTTGAAAACAACAACAACAATTCTTACAAGCAAATCCTATGGAAACAAAATCAGAATTTTAAACATTGATTACAACTAAATTTGAACATCTAAGAGGGAGAATTAGAGATTTTCCTCTATAAATTTCATTTTCAGCTCATAAGAAGAAGAAAAGAAAAAAAAAAGAGAGAGAGAAAACAAGAGGACACAAAACCCTACCTCTTAATGGAGGCAATGGTGATAAGAGAAGTTGAAAAACAACAATCCACCCACAACAAAATTTCAACAACTCTCCAATCTCTTCCAATTCTCTAGGAATGCTCCTCCAAAAATACCAAGAATCTCCTCAAACATGTGAAAAGAAAGAGAATCCCCCAAATTGAAAACCCTAGCTCCTTTTTTTGTCAAGAGAAAAATGGAGTAAAAATAAAATATTGAAAATTGCCCTCTCTCATTTTTATGGGATTCTTAAAAAAAAAAAAAAAACAATTCTCTTATTGAGTTTTTAAAACAACTATATTCAAAGGTAGTAAAATGTAATAAGCAAAATATTCTGTCAATCACTTTTAACCATTTGAATTACATTTATATTTTTATTTTTATATATGTATGTACACTTATTTTAAAAATCAACAAAGTAATTTCATTAAATAGTCGTCTTCTCAATTTCAAGTGAATAAAAATCAAATCTGATATTAAATAAACAATATAGTTAAAATAATCAAGGCAAATAAATAATTAAAAATTAAAATTATTAATTGACAATAAAGTCAATAACCCGAAATCATTGAATACTCAATAAATTAAACTGACTTAAATGTAAATGACCAAATAAAATCATAATATTAGCATTAACCAAATTTAAATGCGAAAATGGTAAATATTTAAAAATCATTAAATCTTAATAACTTTAAAATAACGAAATTACCAATAGGGTCATAACTAGTATCAAATAACCACTCAAACATAGTCAATAAAATGAAGGATTGATAACAAGGACTTGATGCCAAACCTAGACCTAGAGTGCGAGAAGGGAACCAACAACATCTCCAAACCACATAGTTCCATTGGGAGGAGACGCACTCACACCTGTCAAGCCAGGGAAGCTCGCACCCAGTTTCCCGTGAGGAATGAATGAGGAGGAATGTCACAATGATACATCTCACTCAAAATGAGTGATGTGACATTGATTCCCCCACACATGTAGTCCAACAATAATCATACAATGAGCGATACATCTTACATAAATCAAAACTAGGGTTAGTATGTCCATGTCATCATAAGCAACAATTAGTGAAATATATCGATCTAAGAATCAACATGACATAAGTACATGTAACAATTAAACATCATCATGATATCTAAATCAAGTGATGTGACATTGATTCCCCCATGCATATAGTCCAACAATAGTCATACAATGAGCGATACATCTTACATAAATCAAAACCGGGGTTAGTATGTCCATGTCATCATAAGCAATAATTAGTGAAATATATCTATCTAAGAATCAACATGACACAAGTACATGTAATAATGAAACATCATTATGATATCTAAACCACATAACGTCACAATGAAGCATGAGAAAAATCAATATTATCAGAAGTCACGAAGCATACAATATCTATCAAAGATCATCAATGAGCATATATAATAAAAAATACATCTATGCATCTTGTGAATCCAAACAAGTCTATCATATCCATCACACAAAAATAAATGTCTGATTGAGTCTATCAAAATGGAATAACTATCTGCTCAAGTTTGGGCATTACATAGACTACCATCCAACCAAGACCACCTTGTAAGGCCACACCAAACTCACCCAAAGGGGCAAGTGAGAAAACTAAGTGGCCAAACACGAGGCCCTCACCATCCACAGTCAAATCCCCATCCTATCTAGCTTCGTCTCCCTCTATAGAAACTCTAACACCTCCTCCTTCTCCTCCACTTGCACTCCCAATTTTAATTAACTTTTGAAATATAAGAATATGAAGAGTGAATGAATTAAATTAGCATGGAGGAAGATGATTGAGAGATTAATTAAAGAGTTAATTTTACCTAAATAATGAAATGAATGATGTTAAGATTTTGATCAAATTAAATGTATACAAGTAGCGTAAAAAGAAATAACAAGCATATTAGAAAACACAAAATACAAAATAATTTGAAAGAACGTGTTTTTTCAAACAGAAATATAATATAACATTTTATTAATATTCAATTATATTTTTCAGCGATAAAATAACTAAATAATCATTATAATTTTTTATATTTGATTTTGGCTTTAAATTTTTATTTTTATTGCTATTTTTTTAGTACTAAGAAACAAAAAATTGTTAAGGAATAAAATTTTGTGATAATTTCTAGAAAATAAAGAATTATATAAAAATAGCATAAAAAAAAACAAGGAATTGAACCTTGGTGGTGGTTTCACCAAACAAGTGTTTTAACCACTATACTATATGGGTTACCTCATAAATAATTAGTTCATTGTTATTGAAAACAAAGAAAAATTAAAAATTTATCAATTTTAAAATAATTGTTTTTGTATATTAGCTAACTTTTAAGTCAATCAATATTATAATAGTTATAAATATTATACACCATATTTCCACCTTTTTTTTTTCTTTTTTGTTGTCTCAATATGCACACACACATGGGTAAGAAAGCTAGTCATTTCAAAGTGTTTCTCAATACCTACTTGAAGATATCCCTGTTACCATGCATTACAACCACATAAAAAATGGCCAATGCTTATACACAAAATGCCCCAATAGTCATTTCAAAGTGTCAATCGATGCCTGCCTTAAAGATGTCCCAACTATCATGCACTACAACCACATAAAAAATGACCCTAATGAATGTAGGATAAGACCCTAATGAGTGTAGGATAGACACAACTTCATTGGTATTACCCTAATGAATGTAGGATAGTCATAGCTTCATTAGGGAAGTCTCAATGAAGATATGATTGTCTTACATTCATTGGGACTACCCTAATGAATTTATATAACTACCCTAATTTTGCATATGGAACTGCTAAATAGTTAATGACTCCCCTATGGAAGTTATGAACTAATCTCTATGTCTTATGTCAATACATGTAATCATGTCGAGGAAATCACAAAAAATTCTCACACTAGATGAGCATGAAGCTAAGAATATAAAAATAGAGAAAGAATGAGGTGACTTCATGAAGGGAGGAAATTGGACATCATACAAGAAGACATGTCCATTCAAGTGGAACATGAAAAATCCATGTAATGTAAGATAGATGTGGAATTGGAATCACAAAGCCAGTAAGTACAAAACCTCCTTGCAATGAGACAATCGAATCATGAAGTTGGGGGCCTGTCATCTAGCACAAGTCAAGTTGGAGGCACACCATCTACGGTATCTCATGTTGAATGCACACCTTTTACAATCTCTCATGTCACAAGTACATCAAATGTTGGAGTTACACCATCTTCTACATCTCATGTTGTAAGGACAAGACCATTATTTCTATTGCTATTTTTTTAGTACTAAGAAATTAATGTATTAATGCAAAATAAGACAAGCATTAACATACAAAATGTTAAGTAATAAAATTTTGTGATAATTTTTAGAGAATATTACTTTATATAAATATAGCATATGCAATATAAAAATATATATTTATAGAAATGAGAACAATACATTTGGACATAAATCTTATATATCAATTTTTAAATTATTGTTCATGTAAATAATTCATTGTTATTGAAAATAAAGAAAAATAAAAAATATATCAATTTTAAAATAATTATTTTTTGTAAATTAGCTAACTTTTAAGTAAATCAACATCATACAATTATAAATATTATACATCAAATTTCTACAATTCTTTTTTGTTATCATAGTATACACAAAAGAGTAAAAAAACTAGTCATTTCAAAGTGTCTTTTAATACCTACTTAAAGAGGTTTCAATTATTGTGCACTACAATCACATAAAAAAGGTCAATACTTACACAAATGTCCCAAAAGTCATTTCAAAGTGTCACTTGATGCCTACTTAAAAATGCCCCAATCACCATACATTACAACTACATAAAAAATGGTCAATACTTATGCACAAATATCCCACTAATGATACCCTATGAATACCAATAGAATTGTGCAACTCTTTCAATTAAAATTCAAAAATTCTAACTAATGAAAATAAAATAACTCTTCCAACAATAGAAATAACGCAGTTGTTTCCTCCTGCTCAACGTCACACGGGGAAGACTATTGAAAATAAGCTTTAATAACATTTGTGCAAAGACCAAACTTACGCCTTGACATTAGAATCGATATAGGCGCTATAAGTGGGAGCTGGGGTTTTTAGAATTTCATCTCAACTGTGATAAAATCACCATGCCTCTCAAAATGGACTTCCTTGTCTCCTCCTTTGCATTTGGATTGCTGCTTTTCTTCTTCTGTGATGGTGGTGAAGGCGGATTTCTCTCAGACAACCAGAATATCCCTATTTTCCCCCATGGTTATCGAAGTTTAGGTATGTAACCCTATTTATATGTTCACTGGATTTTCCAAATGTATAATTTTGGTAGTTATTTGGGATGTGCTCAAATAACCCATTTCGGGTAAATTGCTGATTCGTTTATCACATAAGTTCTTCCCTTTCTCAACAGCCAGTTCGTTGCCTATAACCTGTCTTCATAATTTTTATAGTTAAATATGAAAGATTTGTTTTAATGCAGTTTCAAAAGGCTATGAATCTGCACAACGAGCTATGCCACAGCTATATGTGAATCAGAATAGTAACGAGAGCGTATGCTGTTGGGATAATTCCTGTGCTCTTCACCTCGGTCCCTACTGTTAGTAGAACGGATTGTTTATGGAAGAGGGCGATTTAGACTGAATCTGCACTGAAGGGTCATGAGATATACTCTATTAAATAAATCTCAACCAAATTAATTATGGAAGCTCCAGTTTGTTTTCTAATCTAGAGAAGTTACCGTTCAAGTATTTTGTCCTTAATTATTGTCCAATGGCTTTTTGTTCATTGCTGGAGATTACAAATTTTTTAAGTTTGTCGAGTTTGGTCACATATGAAAATAAGACTCAGAAAATAATATATATCTCAACAGGAGTTATCTAGAAATTACAATTCATTTGCAGCGTTTGCCTTGGAAATGGAGGACACTTCAGCTGTTAATGTACTTCCATTATTGCAACAGCTGGTTAAAAATCTCGATGTCATTTAACATAGAGCAGTTATTTTCAATATTGATTTGGCTGATTTTATAAAATGGTGTGATGTCTAGTCATTTTTATTTTTTATCATAAATTAATTAACATGGATCTTCAATAGGACATTTTTAAAAGAAATAAAATTTCATAATTGATAAAAAAATGATAGGAAGGTTACACAACATTAAACAACTAAACAACTAAAACAATCTCTTGGGACAAGATTGTCAATAGACTAACAACCAATATTATTAAGCTTTTACCAAAAATCTCTTGAGACAAGATTGTCAATAGACTAACAACCAATGAGAGTTCTCTCATCTTTCAAAATAACTCAGAAGGCAATAAAGAAAACTAAGACCATCCTCTATGAAAATCATTATCTCTCATGCTTGAAGTTTGAGAACCACATAATTCAGAACTTGTGCCATGTCTAGAGGACTAGTTGTGACCATACCTTTGTCCTAAACAAGAAGAAGATTCAAGAGGTTCCTTGTAATAGTGCAACGTTCCAATGTCTTTTAATAAAATTCAAAGTATGAATAATTGAAACCTCAGGCTAAAGGATGATTTTGAAATAATGAATTGGAGACCACAAAAAACATTCCTAGTTATTTGAGGAGTCAATTTGAAACTAATTTTATTACAACTAATTTTATACATATAATATCTAAGGCTTAGGGTGATAGAAAGAAGTTGAGTCCTCATTGAGGGGGAAGATTTTTTAAAAACGCCAACAAAAATGGATACCCATTATGTTTTGGGATCTTTAGCAAAAATAAAACATGTTACCCATTTTCCTTTAGATCCTATGGAAACATGTACCTTATCTTTATGTAAGAGGTACTCGTTATTTAGAAAACTGATACATGGTACTTGTTCTATTAATAAAAGATACCCATTTCAAAAAACTATTTTAATTTTAAAACAAAAATTGTGATTTTAATTTTCACCCAATGATGACAAAGAAGGAAACATAGTAACAGGTCTTGATTTTGTGCCACCATGACACCTTGCCAGATCCTCTCGCCAATGTCCCTTGCCAACTACTTCTCCATGTATGCTCCTTTGTCATTTTCCTATTTTTTTCTCCAACATATTTAGGTTTAAATTAGGATTTATTTAGTGTTATAGTTTAAATTAGTGCTTATAAAATAATACAGTTGAGATATAAAGTACAATAAACACATATTTGTGGTTTCCTTAAATCGCTTAAAACATTGTAGTATTTTTTGAGATATGTTGCAAGAGAACACTATTGTAGTATCATATATTAAACTTTTTGATAAATATTTTTATTGCTATCATGCAAGATAAATTCATGGCATCAACGTCATGTAGCACATCCTAATATATTTAAAATATAATTGCTATATTGAAAAACATGATAACAATCAAAAAAATATTACCACGAGCTTTCACTAATTGTCTCATGAATCACATCGTAATGTGGATGTGAAACAATCAAAAGGTCTATTAAATGAATAGAAAAAATCTCCCAATATTGCATGAGAATATAATCCTTATAAAATGGGATCTCTGCTCTAATATTTTCATCATTGAATTTGTGAGACTAGTTAAAATGTGAATTCTAGTAGTGAAGTTTTCACATAATAAATCATAATTATAAGAACTTCTAATAAGTAGCCATTCGAAATACTTAAATTGCATACAAAAAGAATGCTCAATCCTCAAGCAAGGAAAAATCATCTCAATTACCTATTAATATCTCATTACCTTTTAAATCCATTTTGAGAAACTACTTGTTTATTCATAAATAAACATCACACACATTAAACATAAACAAAAATTAAATGTGTTATTGAATTTATATTTAGATACATTAGTTTAAGCTAAATTATTTCAAAAAATTTTAATAATCATTTAACCTTTAAACACACACTCATGCTCCTAATATCCAAAACCTAGGGTTAATAAATACCCTTATAAATTAGAATTCAAAATCATATTATAAGTCTCTCACACCTATCATTAGTCAAGATCAAATAAAAAATCAAAGTTAGAAACAAACTTTAATGTAATTGAATAAATAGTTCATAATCTAATAAATAAATTAAGCATAAAAACTTTTAAAGTCCCATGGCTTAGGCAATTTTTATGTCTTAGTATAATGCTAATTTAAAAAAGGGGTGAACTAGACTTTGCATTATTACATAACCTACAAATTATAATATTAAGTGTTATAAAATACATTATAAAAGATCAAATATCTTTTATTATAGCTATACTTTGTCTTCAATTTATAAGTTGGACTTTTCTATGTGTTAAAGACAACTTCGTACCATTTATACATATTTTCACATTTAAATTTTCATGTCATCTAAGATAAAATAGACATTTTTATTTTATTATTTTTTTCAATTATATATATGTTCTTATATTTAATGTTATTTTTTATGCATTGACCATTTTATAATTGATATCATATAATGATCCTTATGCCTCCAATCTCATTCTTTTCTCACTATTAATAGTTAGTTCAATATTGATCTAACAATATGGAGGGCCTATCCTATAGATTTTAAGATTTTCCTCGTCAAAGGTTTCCAATTATTAGATCATGTTCTAATATAAATTTGATAGCTAGACATGGATTTTAAATCATGTGAAGAGAAGGATTCTTTTATGTTTGGTCATATATGACCAATATTATTTCCTTTCCTATGTGTCACTCCTTTAGTGGTGTCACTTTTCATGATATTCTAAAAAATAATATGGATAATATTTCTAATATAAAAGCCACTTGTAATGAGTTTGAGCATGTTTTTAAAAGTTTAGATTTATGATACATAAATTAAGAGATCTCCATCTAACGAAATCTTTGTAGTGAATATGATTCTCTTATCTACTCTCCAATAATGGAATATGGTTGGTAAAATATCATGTCCTATGCATACAACAATCCATGCTTGAAGAATATAAGTACTTAAAATCTGCAATGAGGGTAAATTTCATCCTTTCAATTTCTTTGGGACCTCTAATGTTGGAAATGGGAGGCTTAGCCTAGGAATGTAAAATAAGATCTTATTGATTTACTATTTCCAACATTAATTGGAGAATAATCAACAAGGTTCAACTTTGAATCCTAAAGGAGAGCTAAACACATTGGTTAACTGTTTCTTTTTTTTTGTTTTGATTTGACTGGAATATGAATATGCAAGTTCAAGGAAAACTGATGAAAGATTGACGATAATTACCATAAATAGAAAAATACATAATTATTTAAGGAAATTTAATTCCTCTCTTATGGAAACTACAATCAACCTATCATCTCATCTTCAGTGCCTTTTGCGGTTGTTATTTAGGCATCTTCATAGTTATTTTGATTAGTTTCATTTGATTTAGCATATTTTGATTCAAACATGAAGATAGTTGAACATTCTATATATGACACAAATTATGAGGCTATTCCTTGCACATTATCCTTTCATGGAGTTGCTTCTACTTTGGAAATTAGAATAATTTCTTATTAAGGGGAGGAATGTAGCTTGTTTCTTTTGGATCACCATCAACATTCATCTTCAAGAATTACCTATTGGTATTGGAGGTTCTCCCTTGTTAATGGGATACATCATCCCTTCCTTTCTCTTCTATCAGGGGAAATTGATTGTAATGTGACAAATTTAGTACTTGGGGAGACATATTATGTGCTTCATTATTAGCCATTCTAGTAAGAATAGCTACTTAGGTCTACTACCCATATCCATTCTCAAAAAATGACAAATCACTTACATTCATCCCTTCCAGAAAATTAATAGGGAAGGGAATTGGTTCCCTCCTCCGGTGGGGGTTTTGAATATTAACACTAATGGGTCTTCTCGTGGTAACCTCGACCCTATGGGGATTGGTGGCATTGGGAGAGATAGTTCAAGGAATGTTTAGTTTATTTTCTCTATTTATAAAGGGAATCACACTAATAATTTGATGGAGGCTCTTGCTCTTTTATTTGTTGTGGAGCAAGCTTGTGAGCATGGGTGGCGCAGGATTATTTGTGATTTTGACTCGCTGGTGGTAAAATAACTAAATTAGATGTAGTCTAATGAAGCTAGTTGGAGGTTACTTCAAGTGGTTGATCAGATTCTTCAATTGTCTACTTCTTTGGAATGTGTTTCTTTTCGGCATATCCCTAGAGAATGGAATGGGGTTGTTGATTGTTTGTCCAAATGGGCCTCTGAAGACTTGCAAAATTGGTATATTGTTGATAGGAGTCAATTGTCTCTTTATTTCGCTCATTAGTTAGATAACTTATTGGATAAGGATAGGGTAGTTTGACCCCTGGTTCTTTGTTGTTTTCCTTGTTTTGAATAAATTTTACCCCTCCTTTATTGTCAACTAGGAAACAACCTATCAAAGACTAGAATCACATTTTGTATTTGCGGGCACCAACCCATTAGAGACACCAATACCCAATATAGGGATATGAGCAATCACTTAGAGATGAAACACTAGTTACACTAGATTATAAAACTATATATTTCAAACCTTGAAATATAGTAACTTAGCTTTTGTTGGATATAATCAACCTTTATACACTCTCCTACATATCATATGATATTCTAATAATGATACATATAAATTAGCATTCTACACACAACATCATCCTCGGGTTCATGTGATATGAACTTGTACATACATATACCATCATATGCCAAAAATCAAAATGCTATAATATGGCATAATAGCAATACACTTTCTTTAACCTTCTAGATGTTAGAGAAGTAAGTAGAATATATAACTCCCATATTTTATCAAAGAAAACATTCCTTTGACATTAATGACAACATATGTCCAATAGCATGTACTCTTTTCTATTTATTTTTCTTTTTTCTTTTGGAGAGGTTTTTTTTCCCATGAGACTTTCTCCTTTTCTTTGTTTGTGAGAGATTGCATTGGTTCTTACATGTCTACCAAATTAGGCATTGTTGTTGGGACCCATTCATGCTTGCATTCTTACTTTCATCATCAAATTTTTAGCTTCTTCGTAAGTTAATCTTAAGAGGTTATTAGAGTAATTAGGATATTGCATAAATAATTGTCTAATCATGCCTCTAAATTACTTTATTGAACTAAACATAGGAGTTTTTATTTCATTAGAATATGATAATAATTGCTTATGTTGTCTCATACATTATGATGCAGTCACTTGACACTAATTGTAGACTAAAAAATCACAACCAACCAACAACTCAACCATAGCCAAAAAAAGAACCCAAAGGACAAACCTGTAAAATAATAGGCCAACAAAAGAAAATAGAGAAAAACTAACATGGATTCTTTAGGGATTCAAAAGCTCAACTTCCATCTCATCTAGATTCTGAGACAAGTTCACCTGACCTTGCAATTTAAACTTTTCCTACTCCCCATTCTTCTTGAGATTCCCACAAGTTTGAGTTGATGGATCTCCACTACCATCCTTAGCCTATTTTCCCATCTCAACCAAATTAAGATTAATTACAATGTTGCCCCAAAATTTAAAAGCCTACACATTCTCCTAGTGATTCACAAGGGCTTTAATCCCTTTTGAACTAGTATAACTGATTCTATAGCTCATGTCAACTAAACTAGTGAGATTATTATCAATTGTCTAAATCTTAGCTTTGAAAACCCCTAGCCTACCTTCATAGCCCATCTTCAACTAAGCTACATCTTTATCAATGTTGTCAAGCATATAAAGAATTCTACTTTTTTCCTCAACTAACATTGTATTGCCAACACGATTCCAAAGGCAGGACAACCTTCACCCTGCTCTAATGAAACCACTTTTTTGTTAATAGATCCAATATTAACATGAATTTTATTCATTTTTAGAAACAACCATTTGGAAATCCTGAACCAGTCCACTGTGTCATCCCTAGCAATACCCTAAAGATTAGGGAGCTTGTGAAGTTCACTCCCAAGGAAAGGGGAGTCATTTTGTAGGTCCTTGGGAAAAGGGTGAATGAGTAGTTCTATCATCATCATCACAATTAGACAATGGAGAGGAATGGGTTGCTCCCAAGGACACTCCCCCTCCACCCATTAAATTTCCCCCTTCCAAATTCTAGTTATCCCCTACATCCCCAACATCTTACTCTTTATCAAATTCGCTAGGAGAATCATGCACAACCTTCTTACTTTTAACAAACCTTCCTTTTTCATCCCTAGGAAGGGAATTCTCTTTTTTTGCTTGTTTGACACATAAACATTACTAGTTGGTGTTAAAGCACTAAAATTAAGGACTATTTGACATCTTATATCAAATTTGAGAATGCAATCAAAAAATAGATTAAAGTTATATCAAGATTATAACAAATGCTCTTGATTGAAAATGAAAATTATTTTATTCTTTATTAATTTTCCAAGTAAAACACTTTCAATTATCTTATACTTGAAAGCTTGAAATATTTTTTTAACTAAATGTTTTTCTATACTGGACAGGTTTGTTATAAACAAATTACTGGTCAATACATAATTTGATAGGGATGTTTACCAAACTTGTGGAAAAATATATCAAAATGTTGAAATCTTTGGCAAACTTATTATCATGGAAAAATCAAATCAAATTGTTTGAAAAATCACTTGTCGTTCAAATGTGTTTGTAAAGTCAAAATATAATTAAGACAAAAGGAAAATTTTGCGTTGGATGATTTAAGGCAAGACAACTTTGACGCTTTCAAATTAGATTGCATAGAACTGTCTTCATTCTTTTCATTGGACGTTATTTGTTTTACTTGATTTCAACCACATATTCTCCACTTAATATTTAACACTAGAAGTCTCACATTATTGTTATTATTATTGGAAGCTATTTCACTTTCGACTCGCCATTGAAAAAACAAAATTATAAAGCGAATGAAAATAAACTTTATTTTAAACTTTATTTTAAACTTTATTTTCCATTTAATAATTGTCTTCATTCCCTCCTAACTATACATTCAATGCCTTGTCATAATCATATAAGATGAATTTGATTATAACAACTTTGATTAAATTAATTGATATATAAAATATGTCAAGAGATATCATTTTTGAGTCTATTTTACTAGACATAATTTGTATACATCAAATTGGATGAATTTGACTAAGACAACCTTGACCAATTTAATTGACTTTAAATACTTTTCACTCTCACCGCGTTTATGCTGTTGTAATTTTATTATCCATAAAAAAAAAGTAAAAATATCCTCATATTAAGATAGCAATATATTTCGTTGTCCAATCTTCTTCTTCTCTTTTGATACTATTAGGTTAGAATTTTATTAAAATAGCACTTGCATCATAGTGAGGTGCAATAGTTACATCCATAACAAGATATCCTTTGCGTAATATATAGAAGGATAAACAAAAGTTAGAAGAAACGCGCATTGCTTTGTTAGAAGCAATTATGTAGAAAACAATTGAGTTGATCTTTAAATTTGTGGAAAAATTGAATATGAATGGATAAAAATTATAATTTAAACTTACAAGCTATGCAAAATGGTTCTCTAACATATAAAAATTTACAATGTAAGGAGACAATTAACTCAAAAGATCAATTGGATTGAGTACACTTGTATACAATTGTTGGAATTTAAAAAAACATACAATATATTCTATCATTAAGTTCAAGGATATGTAGACTTAGTAATTCTCTCTCTTTTCCTCCAAAATCTTGTTGCCTTTCTTCTTCCAATACATCTTGTATACAACTATCACAATCTAGAACAAGTACAAGGTATTCTATCATTAAATTCAAGGATATGTAGAGTTATTAATTCTCTCTGTTGTCCTCCAAAATATTTTAGGCTTTCTTTTTTGGACAAATGCTTCACTATAATAAAAATTAAATCTATTTTTGGGCAACTCTTTTGTGCCATATTCAAGAATATGTTCATTTGCAATGATAATGATTGATTTCAATAGGAATTCTATAAATAGGAATTTTTTATCATTCTTTGTAAGTAAAGAGTTTTTTTAGCTAGTAAATAAAAAATATAAGAACAACTAGTAAGTAGCAATTGGAAATAACTAATTTGCATATAAAAAGAACGTTTAATCCTCAATAAATGAAAAAATCATCTCTATTAGCTATGAGTATTTTTTTTATATATTAAATCATTTTCTAGAAACTACTTGTTTAATTATAAACAAACATTACACACAATAAACATAAATAAAAGTAAACATGAGATTGAATTTAGACTTACAAACATTAGTTTAAGTAAAATCATTTAGGATTTTTTTAATAGCCGATTCCCTTTTAAATACACACTTATACTCGTGCACTCCTAACATTCAACACTTAGCATTGATAAACACCCTTAGAGATTAGAATTCACAATCATACTTTATGTCTCTCACATATCTTTAATCAAGATCAAATAAATAAAAAATTAGAAATATTTTGATGTACGTTGAATAAATAGTTCATAGTCAAATAAATATATTAAGCATAACAACTTTTAAAGTCTCATGGATTAGGTATTTCTTATTCCTTCCTATAATATTGCTTTTAGAAAGGGGTGAACTAGGCTTTGCATTATTACATAAACTACATGTCAAAATATTAGTGTTACAAAATAAATTAGAAAGGATTCAAACATTTTCTATTATAGCTCCATTTTGTCTTCACTTTATAAGATAGACTTCTGCATGTCTCAACTTAGACAAATTAGTATCATCTATGTTTGCAAATGTATATTTTCATTTCATCTAAGATAAAGCAGAAATATTCTAATTTTATTAATATTTCCAATTGTATATTTTCCTATATTTTACATTATTTTTATGTATTTCTATACATACCTAGTTTAATATTATTCTTCCAATATGGTGGGCCTATCCCATAGGATTTAAAGTGTTCCTCTTCAGAGGTTTCTAGTTATTAGATCATTATCTAATATAAAATTTGTATCTCTATATATGGATTTCAACTCATGAGAACACAAAGATACTTGTATGTTCGGTCATACATGACCTAGGTGATTTCCATTCACATGTGTCACCCCTTTAGTTGTGTCACATTTCATCATATTCTAATAATTCATATGGATAAATTTTTTTGTAGTACCCCTTCTTGATCGGACTTATTAGACTGATTTTATGTTGCAGTTTACTATTCGGTTGACACTTTATTGCTCGACATTTTGCAGATGTATTTGATATTATTTCATGTTTATCTGGATATTAGATGCATGAGTTATTTTCAGCATTTCAGTACTGGTGATTTCTAGTATTTCATGGATTATTGCTTGTACTGACATCTTACTTTATCTAGGCGACGTGTCATATATATGTTGCGTGTTTGCTATTGTATTGGATGCAAGGGGACGATTTTCCTTCACTCATTTCGATGAGACAGGGAACGTCGCGATTCTCCTTCATTGGTGTGCGTGCCATGTATTCTATATTTATATGCATGTATGTGTGATTCGATGATGCAGGATATTGTAGGTACAAGTACCGAGTAGGTACGGGGTATCGTCTCCACCTGGCTTCACAGGTCTGAGCGTGCCTGATATGTCCGATGGGAATGGAGGAGATAGCTTTTGACCCTAGTCCTTACCTCAGTCTATTCTTGTGAGTGTCGTCAGTCGGTCGTTCATCCCTTTTGCTCGAATTTTGAGTCTTTTTGCTTTTCCTCAATTTGCATGCCATAGTGATTCAGTTATTTAATTAAAGTATAAGCTGTCATTCTTTGTTGGTTTGAGTGATTTATTCCTTATTATGCCTTCATGTCTTGAACCAAGCTTAATTGATTAGTTTATTAGATTTTAACCTATAGTTGTTTATTTTGGAAAAGTAATCGTGTTTAGATCCAACGGAAGAAGTAGAATAAATGGAGTTAATTGCTTTTAATATATACAAATAAAGCTAACTCATTGTTTTCCTATTTAGTTGAAAAGTTGATTTAATTGCTATATATGAGAAATGTAATTTTCAAAAAAAGGGAATTTTCATTTATTTTTTTGAGAAATATGAAAAAGAGAAAAAAAAAGTCAATTGTTTTATTTTAATGGCTTTTAATAGAAAATATTGCAACCTAGAAAATTAGGTTAAAAAGATTGTTTTACTAATTTACCTTGGAGGAGATTTTGGGGAGATATGCTTGTTTTGGAGGAGAAAAAGAAATTCTGGAAAAATTTCTTGAAAGGTGGATTTGGGTCTTGAACTAGCTGGGAATTCTGCTGAAGCATACAACTCCTTCTTGGAAATTCTTGAGGTTGGTTGAATCCTTGTTTTATTTTTTAAAAAAAAAAAAATCCTTGCTTTCTTCCAATTCTCTGTTTATTGCTTAAAGCTTGGTTTATGAGTTTTGGGTGTTGAGTCTTTGCTTGCCATGGGATTGTTGAAGAAGAATTCTATCAAATTTGTTATCAAAATTCAAACTCAAACTCTCTCCAAGTAGTTTCATAACTTAATTTATGTTCTTCATTTTTGCTTGTGCAAGAAATTCATGGCTTTTGCTGTTTGTAATTGGAAATAATGTTTTTGGGTTTTAGTAGTGTTATGCTGGCAAAATTTTGCCAAGCATTTATCAAATAGTTCTCCCTGGTAATTTTCAGTTTAAAAACAATGATTATGAGTTAATTTCTCTTGTCTATGCTTGTTGGGAGCAAAGAAATTCAATTGGGGATTAGAGATTAAGCTTATTCCCATGTAATTTAATTTTAAGAATGAACTGGGCTGATTTGGGTGAAGTTTTCTTGCCTCTGTTTTGTCTCAGATGTTTATTGCTGGCAAAATTGTTATTACCAGTGATTTCTTTTTTTTATAATTTATCTAGCTGGTTAAATGTTTTAAGAAGGGAGGTTATTGGCTGGGGAAACTATTTGTTATTTGTTTTAGCAGAGATTTTTATCTCTTATTTTTGTTGATGCACCCTTTTGTCTCAGACGTTTTTAAATAAAAAGCACAGAATTTAAATTCATGAAAACAAAAAAAAAATTAATTAACAGTTTGGGATTGGGGGTGGTGGCGGGGAGCTGGGCTCAACCTAGGCCACTCACCCCCTCTCCTTGCAGCCACGCTACCTTCCCCAGCCTGGGGTTAGCAGCAGCGTTGCTTTCCCCAAGTCTGAGGATGCAGCAAGTGCTGCTTCCTCACACTTGGGGATAGCAGCACATGCTGTCGTGGGAGCTTTGGGCCCCACCTTACCTTGTTTAAATTTTTTTTTATATTTTTTTTTAGTTTTAAAAAAAAAGAAAAATAATAGTATTATATTGTTAGTTGTTAAAATAGAATCCATAGTGTTATTTTGTTTTTAATAATAAGTAATAATATATTGTTATTTAAACAATAATAATAATATGTTATTATTTAATATTAAATAATAATAATATGTTAATTGTTAGTTTATAATGATGTTAAGATTAATTAATAATCCTTCGATTTAGTGATGAGGATTATTTGCCTTGTATTGTGAAAGTAAATAAAATGATATGGAGGTTAGTATTAACGTTTGGAATAAAGGAGAAAGTGGGTTAAATTTAATATTAATGTCCATTATCCAAGTATCGTAATATAACCATATGATGATTCTATTCGACGAATAGGTGTTATATTGGAATTATTTTATATTAGCTTGTATATATTTGTTTAATTTGATTTAAATGTTGACTTGGTTATAGTCGAGTTGAGAAAATTGTAATTTTATCATCATCAACCGGTTGGGGGTTTGAAATTGTAAATGTGGTTCCAATTCAACCTTTTTAGACATGTGGCTTCATCATTTCTTATGTTAAATAGATGCGATGTCTTTAATTCCAGAAATCCTTATTGCGAGCATTTTATGCTGTTGACTGCTTAAAGAAAGATTGCTTGTGTAGGATCTTGTGTTTTGATAATTGCAGTCTAGTTGTTTAAATGTCGTTGCATTATGGGTTAAATTTGTCATTATGTCATTGATGTTTACCCCTTGGTCAGGTGTCGATGTTTAAACCTTGAGGATGTGAGCCATTATGTGTTATGTCCCTAATGATCAACCCTGGGTTTGTGACTGTGAGTCCTTCTCCTGTGTTATGTCTGGATAATTTATGGTTGTCAGCCCCACCATAGAGTTCTCATAGAGAGTCTTATCCAGTTAGTGTCCTAGTAGAGAGAGTGGCTTTCGGGCGGGGGCCGCACCCAAAGTGGATGGCAGGATAACCCCTCGAAAGTCAACTATTAAGTGATAACCTAATAATTTGATTAGGGGGTGGGTAGTTATTAATTTAATTAAGATAATGTACCCCGTACATGGTTGAGTGCTTGTATAGGCTCAAGGTGTTTGGGAAGGCCTGGAATGGCAAACCTACCACCTTGTCCTCACGAAAGGATGGTAGGGTCCGCATGATGCTTAGATGGAGCCAGGGGTTCGGGAGAGGTTACCAAGATAACCCAAGATGGGGGTCAGGACCTATGGAGACCTACCTAGGGTAACCATCTTAAGCCATGTGATGACACTCTCTCTTTAGGGTCGCTAGTGTTTTGTGAGTCGAGTCACTTGTGTACTGCGGAGTCATGTGTACTGTTGTACTTTTCTTGCTTGCTTGAGGGTCTTCTACTATCTCCTAGCACAGTGGGGTGGTTCCGTTATGGGATCACATGGTCGGGTGGTAGTGCCACTTCCCATCGGATATCTTATTCCTACCTTCATGCGAGGATTGGCTTCGTCGGTGCATCTTGGTTCTTGCTTCGTGTAGCAACTCATGTTTTGATATTGTACCTTTGAGGCCCGTGTGGTCATTGTATCAGCAACTTGTAACCTTTGTACTTTATTGTTCTATGGAAGCCATGTAATTTATGGAATGTTGTAATTTAAGTTCATGGGATATATGTTGTTTCAATTATCTTTCTTATTATGTATAAATGAATCATTGGAAGTATATATGTTGTAATTCCGTAAACCTATCTTTTGGAGATCAATTTATGAATTTGAGTTATTTAATCGTTATTGACTTTCCCTAATTTTAGATGGATAATTGGATTATTATTGTGATGTAGTTTTAATTAGAAGTAATCTTCATTGGTAACCCTTTAGGATGTAAATGATAGTCTTTCGCTTATGTTATTTATTGTGCAAAGCTATGATTAATTCATTTAATCTTTAAAAAAAAAAAAAATTATTGCTCCTTTTAGTTTCCTTGTTGTATTGCTATCCTTTAGGGTTCCTGGCGGGGCATTACATTTTTAATATAAACAACACTTATGATGAGTTTGAGCATGTATTTTATCCTATGGTTGGGTCATAATAAGAACTTTTCTTAACTTGCCTTGTCTCTTAGTTTCTAGGAATACTTCAAAACCTCCTTGTAATTACATTAGTTAAACAGGTTAATTTAACTGGTAATACCCGCATCAATAGAAACAAGGGTAATTGAGTACTTCCCATGTCTAAAATTTGAAGTAGCATATCTTTTTCTCATAATTTCATACAAATGTATCTTAGGGCTACAAATTAATTATTTATTAAATCTAATAACAATCTTAATATCTCATTTTGGGATGTTAAATTTATATTAATTTTTTTTTTCATTTATGATAGAATTCTTTTACAATGTCCATTTATTTTAATGGCTTGGCTAGTACATTATAGTAGTATCTATATATTCTTCTATTGTAATTTCATCTTTTAGTAAATTTATAAGTAAACCAAATGAGTAAAAACCACAATATAATGAACATATAATCTCTTTAATCATGGAAATATTCTAACTCAATATATACCTATACAAACATCATTAATGATCAAAATCATAAGAAAATCCCCCATCAAGTAGCACCCTTGGAAGAACTTAAGTTAAAATATGTAAATCATGTAAACCTATTTTGAGATGAATGGATGAATCACGTATACTTAGATCTTAATGACCAGCAAATTTGAAGTTGCAAGATCCATGATTCTTCTTTTATCTATTGATCAATTGTCATGGGCCAAAATGACTAGAAGAGAATACCTTTCTATACATTTACAAGTTTGGATTTATGATAAATACATTAAGAGATCTCTCTAGCTAATGAAAGATTTGTAGCGAATACAATTCTCTTATCCCATTTCAAAGAATGTAATATGTTGAGATAAATACCATATCTTGTACACAAAGATCCATGTTTGAAGAATATAATTACATATATAGAATAATAAGATGTTTCATCCTTTCAATTTATTTGGGACTCGTAATGTTGGAAATGAGAGCCTTAGTCTAGGAATGTAAACTAAGATCTTAATCATTCACTTCTTCCAACATTCATCGGGGAATAATCAACAAGTTTCAACTTTAAATACTAAAGGAGATATGGAGACTTTAGTTAATTGTTCCCTTCTTTTGTTGTATGGATAATAGCTTATGTTTGTATCTAATTCATCTATTATAATTTCATCTTTTACTAAATTTATAAGAAAACCAAATGATTTAACAACCAAAACTTAATGAACACATAATCTCTTTAACCAAGAAAATATCTCAACTCAATATATACTTACACAAACATCATCCATGATCAACCTTGTAGGAAACTCCCCCATCAAATAGCACTCTTGGAAGCACTTAGTTTAAAATATATACATAATATAAACCTATTGAATAGATTAATAACATATAATTAAATCTTAGTGGCCACCATATTTGAAGTTGCAAGATCCATAATTCTTCTTTGACCTTTTCATCAATTGTCATGGGCCAAAATGACTACAAGAGAAAAGCTTTCTATATATTTATAATTTTGTATTTATGATACATACATTAAGAGAGCTCTAGATAATGAAAGAGTAGTAGTGAATACAATTCTCTTACACCATCTCCAATAATATAATATGGTAAGACAATTATCACATCTTGTACATATTACAATCTATTCTTGAAGAATATAACAACTTAAAATATACAATGATGAGGAATTTCATCGTTCGAGTTTCTTTCAGATCCATATTCTTGGAAATGGGAGCCTTAGCCTAGGAATTTAAACTAAGAGATCTTACTCATTCCCTACTTCCAAGATTCATTGGGGAATAATCAACAAGGTTCTTGACTTTCTATCCTAAAGGAGAGATGAATACTTTAGTTAATTGTTCCATTTTTTCGTTATTTTGACTTGATTTGAATATGAATATGTAAGATCTAAATGACAATATTCAACATAAGTAAAAAGACACATAACTATTCAAGGATTATCAATTCCTCTTTGATAGTAATTATAACCCAAGTATCATCTCATCTTCAGTGCCTTCCAAGGTTGTTCATCAAGTATCTTCATATTTATTTGGATTTTCTTCATTTTATTTAGCACATTTGGATTCACACATGTTGATAGTTGAGAATTCTTCCATCGCACATACTATTAGACAATTCCTTTCATCTCCTTTCATTGATTTTCTTCTAATTTGGTCTTACTATTTGGTCATTAGATTTATTTCTTCTTAAAATATATCTATCTATATATATGTATATATACATATAAATTCATATATAGACATGTATATGTGCATATATAAATTTTCAACATGTATATATATAAACATCACTAATAAAAGTTATATCAAGAATATAACAAATGTTTAATTGAAAATGAAAAATATTTTATCTTTTATTAATTCTTCAAGTGAAATTTCTTCAATTATCTTATAATTAAAAGCTTGAAATATTATTTTATATAAACGTTATTCTAGAAAAATGATTTATTTGTTATAAAAAAATTATTGGTCAATACATATTTTGATAGGAATGTTTATCTTACCTGTGGAAAAATATATAAAAATCTTGAAATCTTTGGTGAACTTACTATCATAGAAAAACATATTTATTTCAAGAGAATTTCATTAAAGGGGTGCACTTCAAACAAATTGTTCTTAAAGAAACCTTATTCACCTTGAATATTCGTTGAATAAGATCATCAAGCTTGTGACTGTATGGAGTAATAGCATTTCAATGTGTTCACACAAGTGGAAAGACTTGATGATAGTCACAAGCATCATCATCATGTAAATTTCAGATTACTCAATTGTCAATTGGGTGTTGTGAACGGAAAATCCTTTCACATGATTTTTAATATTATTATCCAAGAAAACCAGACATTAATCAATTTAGACGAATAAAACAAATATATTTATTTATGTAATTTTTTATTGTGTAAATGTATACTATTTTATATTTCAAATACTTGACATTCTATTTCACCGACGAAAATAAAAAAAATAATTTCAAATACCGCAAATGAAGAATCAAATCAAATCAATTGAATTATATGGAAAGAAAATTAAAATCATAAAGACCAGAGTATTATTGCTCATTGTTAGCCAAATCGCTTGCCGTTCAAATGTCGCCGAAGAAAATGTAACTACGACAGAGGAAAATTTTTGGTAGAGAATTAATTAAGACAGGAAAACTTTGACGGTTTCAAATTAGATTTTCATTCTCTTCACTGGACATAATTTGCTTACTTGATTTCAACCACATATTCGTCACTAAATATTCAAGTGGTAGACGTCTCACATTATTATAATTGGAAGCTATTTCGCGTTAGAAGATAAGTTGGACGATTTCAAGTTAGCTTAGTAAGAGTTGTCTTCATCGTCTTCCAAACGATGGGTCATGGGTCGTTGGTCATTAGTCTCGCATTGATTGTTCTGTTGCCAAAGTCAAAATACATGTTGGGTCATGAGTTTCATATTTTGAGTCATTGGTCATAAGTTTCATATGTTGGGTCATGAGTTTCATATGTTGGGTCATGAGTTTCATATTGGGTCATGAGTTTCATATTGATTGTCTTGTGGCCAAAGTCAAAATAAACTTTATTTTGTACAAGTTGGGTCACGAGTCTCAAATTTTGAGTCATTCGTCATAAGTCTCCTATTGCCAAAACCAAAATTTGAACTTTGCTCACATTGATTGTTCTGTTGCCAAAGTCAAAATGCATGTTGGGTCATGAGTTTCATATTTTGAGTCACTGGTCATAAGTTTCATATGTTGGGTCATGAGTTTCATATGTTGGGTCATAAGCTTCATATTGATTGTCTTGTGGCCAAAGCCAAAATAAACTTTATTTTGTACAAGTTGGGTCATGAGTCTCAAATTTTGAGTCATTGGTCATAAGTCTCTTGTTGCCAAAACCAAAATTTCAACTTTGCTCACATTCATTGTTCTGTTGCCAAAGTCAAAATACATGTTGGGTCATGAGTTTCATATTTTGAGTCATTGGTCATAAGTTTCATATGTTGGATCATGAGTTTCATATGTTAGGTCATAAGCTTCATATTGATTGTCTTGTGGCCAAAGCCAAAATAAATTTTATTTTGTACAAGTTGGGTCATGAGTCTCAAATTTTGAGTCATTGGTCATAAGTCTCCTGTTACCAAAACCAAAATTTCAACTTTGATTTTAAATACTTACAGATTAATTATAGCAATATCATACTACCCCATACTTCTTGTGGGATTGAACTTGTGACCTCTCTTTCAACAATACAAGTTCTCTGCCACTCGGCCAACTCAAGTTGTGTGAATATCTTTATATTAGAAGATCGTACCATTCATAAGTGACTTTTTTTCATTGAACAAAGATGAGATATATAAATCTGTATAAAGGATAGCAGGCTAGATTTTCAATACTTCGTTGTTCAGTTTTCTTCTGTTTGTATACTATTAGACTAGAATTTTATTTTAAAAAATTAATTTTTTAATTTCTAGAATAGACAATTTATAAATTCTTAATTTTTTTGTCTTTGTTAATTTTATATCAAATTTTCATTTATAAACATACATTTCATCATAATCAGAAATTCTTTCTAAGTGCATTGGTTATATCTTTTAATCATATTGAGATAAGACCATGTCAATGGCAATAATTTTAGTGGTTAAATCTCATCACCTCTCTCACTCCCACAAAATGACTTGTAATAAAGGTTGCTTGCTTTAAACAAGTTATATGTGTTTATGTTTTCTACCATTACAAGGAGGAAGAGTGGAGGATTCTATTGTATTCTATCTTGAATGTGCATTAGTCACGCAGAAGGTAAGCATCTCAATTATGTAACTTTGTTTTGTCATATTTTTTTATGATCAATTTATCATGTCTATACTTTATATTAAACTTATCACGTGTATTCTTAATTTTTACCATCATATTGTTATTGCATCTAGACTTTTAATTCTAATCTTTCTCTCTTTCTTTGATTCATGTATACCCCTTCTTAAAAACATAAAAATATTTTTTGCATATTACTACCAATCACATTTAAGTTTATATATAGTTCATAAGTGGATTTGGGATCATGACTCTTATTATTTTTCTTTTAGTTGTGTTTATCCTCTTTCTTTTGTGTATGTTTTCTTATGTATATTTATGCATTATGAACCTACATGTAAATGATCTTCAAATTAGTTACACGAGTGTGGATAATTTGTATAGCTAGTTACAATAAGAAATGAGCTGTCCTACAATAGGTTTACTATTTTATCACTCTATTCTATTATTAGGGGGTAGAAATAAAAAAGGTGAATATCATGCTATGTGTTTGGGATATATTTTAGATATACCTTGAAGTTGGTTCTTTCATAACAAGTACTATATGAAGTTAGCTTACATCTAGAGTATGTTTTGCATTTGTATATATTTTATAGTAGTGTGTCTTGCCCCATCAATATCTATTGTGGTGTGTGTGATCACTTTTATATATAATTTTATTATCATTAATATATGCATGGATCTTATCATTGTATGCACAAGAAAGTGGGGATAAAATTTAAGGGTGAAAAGTGTATACCTTGGACATTTACCCTAAATTTAATACTATTTTAAGTAGGAATGTCATAGGTAATTTTCCCCAAGATATTATTTTTAATAATTTTACATAGCCTAATTAACTTAGGATTGAATTGACCATTAAATGTAAAGATTTATTGATAATTTTTAGATATGATGTGGCCATAACTTGTTTGCCCAATGAAATATTATCTACCCATTAAGCTAATTAATGCAATCCTTATTAATTCAAAATCATAAAATAATTATCAAATTCCACAAAGAATTGACAATATGGCATTCTCTTTTTGTTATAATTGGTATACTGTATGCAAATGACATAAATCAAATGATATAATAATACAAGTCTATGCTAAACTATGTACTCACTATCTATTTGCATTCTTCACCACTATTTCCATTGACATAGCTCCTACCCTTATAAACGATTCCAATGACCCATAGGAAACATTAAATATCATTATGTAGTGCAACATAGGTGTGTGCAATGTATGTACACTAACTCATATACAAATTTTGATGTGTATTGTAGACCAAAAAAATAGTCACTAACTTTAACTTAAAACTAGCTCAAGTAGTGAAAGAAAATCTAGAAGAAAATAGAAGATTTGTTTAAGCAGAAATATGATATATTACATTGTTTAAGGTATTTATATAGTTAAAAAATGTATCAACAACATTAACTATTTTTTCATTATATAAATATACCTCAATACATCAAATAAAATATTGAACGTTCACCTATCTCACTCTCATTTGGTATTAGAGTGCCCCTTCTCTTCTGAGTGCAAGTGAATGATCTATGATTATGAGTGGGATGTGATGTAGTGTTCATTCTTGTATATAGTTGGAGCATGGAAGAATGAGCCTACTACGTGAAGTCTTGACTTGATTTGAATCGGTATTCTATTGGCAAGGACTTCATGGCATCGAATCAATAAAATATTATAATTCCATTGGCCTTTAAGAGGTTATAGAATGTTGTTCTTTGTGATATCCATCATGTTGTGTATGTTTTCCACTCCACTAAAAGAGGTAAACAATTATTCAGTCACAAAAAAAATACAAAGAAAGGAGGGCCAACCACCTAGCAAAAAAGAGAATTACACACTCTTTCATGTTACCACAAATTGATCCAACATGTGAGACAATTTCCAAGACTATTGTCTACTATATAAACATCCCAGCTCTACATTTGATCAAAGGCCCATTTCCCAAAAAATTTGCTACTCCATTCCACTCTCTAGGAATATGACTAAAAGTAACAGATTCCGAGGAGCCACACAATTGAAGAATCTATCTAATAATCATATCTAAGAACCAATTGACATCATCTAGTTGTTGCTCATTCAAAAAAGTGAGAACTATTTGAGAATAAAACTTGCATATAATCCTCTTATAGCTAAGAACACAACTACATTTTACATCATAGAAAATGGCAAGAGTCCCCATGAACTTATTCATATGAAGACCCTTCTAAACTAAAACATTAAATTGAACATCTCTAGATCTAACATGGCCTACTATACTAATACCGGCATGACCAAGATTCCTTAGAGATGAACCATCAATGTTAACTTTTAAAACCACTTGAGGAGGAGGTGTCGGATGACCCTCCTGATTTATCTTTTGCATAGGATGTCTACACCTATTTCTCATAATGTGCTAAGTATATGTCACCCTAGGAGAACGAACACCTCCTTGAAGAGGAAAATTGAACTGATTGTAAATATGAACATTTCAAGGATCCACACCTTTAACAAAGTTACATTTCACCAAGACAATCTCATGAAGAGAATAAAAAAATTTCCCCCACAACTATTGAGAAAACATCTTAGCATCTTAAAAAATCATATGATTCCTATACAACAAAATATGCCAGATAATGCAAATGAGTTCGAGATCTCAAGTAACTTGAAGAAAAGAAGACTTAACATGGAGCCTATCCCAATGGGTGCAAAAATTATCCAAGAGGAGACATGCCAGTGGGGTTGAACCTAAACACTGCAATAAAAGTGACAAATCACCCTAGAGAAGGATAATTGAAAGAAAAGGTGAGACACACACTCCTCGCTTTGACAACATAAAACACACATAGTGAGACCCTAGAATCCATTCTAGCATATTTTATCCTAAATAAGATATTGATTTTGATCCACCAACCACATGAAGAAGTTTTCTTTGAGACAAGAAAATTTGTTAGACACTTATTTCCACCAAGGCACCTCAACAACACCAAACAACTATCTAGCAAGTTCTTAGTACCCTACACCAATAGAGTACTTACTAGACGAATCATAGCTTTAGGACAAAACATCCTACGTCACTGAAGATTTGAACTCTTCAAAACAAATAATCTAAGCTAACTCTTTACGAGCAACCGTAGATCTAGCTAGTGGCCATTCATAGGAATCCTTCCATCTATAACCAATAACCAACCTTAAATTTGGAATAGTCTTATAATCCTCTACCTTATCCCAACCCATTACAGTAAAACTATCACAAAGGATTTGAAGGTGTGGATACATAATGTAGACATATAAAAATGACCACTTTCCTAAGTGAATATTTAATATTCATTTTTAACTTCATTCCTCTATTTTAACTAAATTTTATTTAATTAAATTAATCACATTCATATATTTGATTAAATGAATTACTCAATTTATTTAATCAAGTTCACCTAAGCCTTCCATAGATTTTAATTAAATAAACCACTTTATTTAATTAATTCCTCTTTCTCCCCTTTTAATTAAAATCACATTTAATTAAATTGTTCATTGCAAGTAAATAAAGCTAATTTATTTATTTAAATCCCCCACTTGTATTTATGCAAGTTGCTTCTATTTTGTTGAAATAAAGTAATTTATTTTTAATTAAAATTACCCTCCATCCACTTCCGTTCTCCTACATATCCCACTTGCCTTTCTAAACCCTACTCTAGATTCTTCTAATGTCTTCTAAATTAGCCTAGCCCATCTCCTAAATATTGTCACTTCTCAAACCCTCAAAGTCTTTGAAAACCATTAAAGGCTTTATGTCTTCAACAATTTAACCTCGAAAGTCTTCTAAACCATTAATGGTTAACTCAACCCTCTTGCATGATTAGAGAATTTCTCTCTAACTCAACCTTCATCTAACCCAAGGGTCTCATCAAGCATTGATGGCTTTAACCTTGGTTATCCCTTTAACCCTTGCACAAGAGTTTATCTTTTGGGTAAAAGCTTTATCCAATGGATAACCTTAACCTAACCTTAACCCTTACCTCGTAGGGTAACCATGAGGTATTCTCAAGCATTTAATGCTTCTTGCATCTCCTCTCAAGCAATCTTATGTTGACAATTGTCACCATTTCATCGGTGAGAATTGTAAACATGGATTGATAACTTTTGATCCTAGCCCTTATTAAGATTATCCAATCTTGACCATTCATTGCCCTATTTTTCCATAAATAGAGCCCCCCTTCTCTCATTTACATATCCAAGTATTTAGTATCAAACTTATAGACATTTTACTAAGCATCTAATATAAATCATTTTAATCAAGCATTTAGCCTCTCTTTGAATAGAAATCATCTAAATAAGCATTTTAGAAGCATTTCTATTATCATAGCATTATCATATTAGACTAGTATATAATGTTAGGATAGATTTTACTAATCTTTCATCTTATCATCATATCCATGCTAGTTTAATTCATACTAGATTTAATATCATACACATCTAGGAATGCATTCTTAATAAATTGATCAATATCCCTCATTCTCATAGTTGTCATTCCTAAGTCACTTTGCTCAGTGATTTGAGAGTAAAGGCATTGGCTTGAGGGATCCTGTGAGATAGAGAACAATGGAACATCCCTTGGAGAGTTGATTTATTTCAATATAGCTCCATAACTTGCACCAAGAGTCCCATTGGTGTGTGGACTTGTCTAGAAACCGAAATATCCATTTCCTTGCACCACTTTTCCCACACACACATAAAAATAATAGGAGGATTGTTATCTCAAGAATCTAGCCAAAAAAGAGCTTCAAAGCCCTTATTGTGTATCCAAAATAGTCCACTCTTAATGCGCTGAGTTCTAGTTTTCAGACTATATCAAACCATAGAATCCCCTCCCTCCAAATTTCAACAAGGAACATCCAAAAAGTGAGCTCCATATAGATACTTATGCATGATGAAGTGACCCCAAAGCTGAATTAGACAAGTATAGTAGTGCCAACATAATTTGCCAGCTACAACTTTCCCATTTAAGATAGAAGAGAGGAAATCAAGACACCCATCCTTCTTTGGCCTACACATTTAAACGCCAACTCAGTTAAAATCCACTTAGAAGTATAAAAATTACCACTCCAAAGGAAGTGACACAAGAGAGCATCAAATTCCTTAAGAAAATGCACAAGAGCCACTTGAACAAAACTTCTATAAATATGAAGAGTCTAGATCACAGATTGAGATAGAGTCACCCCAGCAGTAGTGGACAATCGAGTCTAGTGAGTAACCTTTCAATGAATCTTATCCAACGGACCCTACCAATATGATCTAAGTGGCCTTTCAATAGCTAGAGGGAACCAAAAATAGAGAAAGGGAAGAGAGCCAACTTGAAACATCAAGATATTAGTAATCCTTCTTTGAATAGACTCAAGAGGAAAAGAAAAGAAAGATAAAATATTTGTGCTCATTAACATTCTAACCTAAAGCAACTAAATAAATATCCAATATCCATTGAAAGATTTAACTTCATGAAGATCAGACACCCCCATAAGAGAAGTATCATCCACAAATTGGAAATGAGAATGCTTAAGAAGCTCATTACCTCATCTCTAACCTTGAATCAAGCATTGGGAAACATGAGACTTGATAAATCTACCCAATCCCTCAGCCATAATAATAAAAAAATAAAGAAAAAGAGGATCCCCCTAGCTAAGAACAGTGGAAGCTCCAAATAACACAAAAGGCTCAACATTGATAATAATAGAGAAGTACACAGAAGAAAAACAACTCATAGTCCACTTGACCCAATCCTGATTAAAACCAAAGGCTATAAGAATATTTTGCAAAAAGGGCCACATTACTCTACCATAAGCTCTGGTCATATCCAATTCAATGAAAATATATTTCTCCTTATACACTACCATAGAGTAATGACTTCAAAAGTAGCCACCACTCCATCCTGAATTTGTCTCCATGCCACAAAATTCACTTTCTCATTCAAGATGAGAGATGAGAGCCAATTTTTTAGCCTCTCTGCACTTAGTTTAGCAAAGATTTTATACACTACATTGCAACTAGAACTGGGGCTAAAGAAATCCAGCCGATCAACACCTTCCTTTTTAGGAATAAGAAAAAGGAGAGTAGAATTCAAGGCCCGAAGGAATTTTTCACTACTATGAGATTCTCAAACCACTTTAAGAAAATCCAAACTAATAACATATCCCAAAATTCCTAAAAAAATATTTTGTAGGAAACCCATTTGGACCTAGAGCTTTACCCTTATGCATCCCAAACACAACCTCTCCTAATTCAGGTAGGGAGGTCGAACATATGGGGGAGTAGAGAAGAATTTTCTTCTATGAGTTGAGAATGAAACAATAGTGCATATGCTTTGTGGGATACTTTTATGGAGATAATCATATTTGTTATAAATTCAACATAAAGTCCTTACAATGTAAATACATTAGATGAGTTTCCTAGAGAGTGAGTCATTTTTTCTGATAACTTGAATGTCGTAAGGTGTCTCAAATGCATGGAAAATGTACAAGAAGTGCACATGTTAAAATTTATTGGAATTTGAAAATGGTAGTGTTGGTATTCTATAAACCAAAGAAGAACTTTCATCTTTGCAAGGGCATGCCATTCATACATCAAAATTCTTTGCTAGTCATTTGATCTTTTGATAATAATTGAGCTACAATTTTTATTTGTCCTTGGACATTCAAAAATAGATTAAATTGGCATGAATATTGGAGCATTCAAGTTAGTATATGTTTGATATTATATTTTATGCAGATCAAGGAAAGGATCCAACAACTGACAAGATAGGATATTTCATATTCCTCAAATATAAAGGCAAAAATAATATAATTGTTGCTCGTAGAGGCGCTATTTGGTGGTTGTCCATTTTTTTTCTCTAGTTTTGGAACCTAAATTCTTATTGAAAAGATTATGGATATCAAGTATTGTTAAGAATGCTATTAGAAATTATTTATCTATTTATTGATAAAAATATAATACAAGTCACTTACGATGCTATCATCAACATTAGTTGAAAAGAAGATTCAACTAGAAATGATTCTCCAAGTACTTTTCCTCATATATATGCCATGAAATGTGTATCTTTTTACAATCGATGGTCAAAAGAGTGAATTTATGATGGTATCCCTCCTTGTTTGAGATGGTTTTGCAATGGCTAGTTATTTCTAATTCTACTAGGATTATAGGTGCTTCAAAACTAATGTGGTCTCCCTCCTTGTTTGAGATGGTCTCTTCTTTGTCTTGGACAGAAATTTTCTCTATTCAAGGTGGTCCTTTAGAAAAAAGGTTGCAATAATCTTTTCAAAACCCATTGTTAATTTTTTATTTTCTTGGCTAGTTTGTTTTCAATGCAAGAGTTTTCTTCTAGTCAGTGGTTCAAGGTTCCTTCCAAAATCCCTTTGTTTTAGTTATCCAATAAATTCAAACCAAAATTAACTTAACCAAAACTTAATGCTTAATACTGGTAAACCAAACTTGATGCCCGTAGACATTTTTATCAATTAGATGCGATACCGGTAAAGATTAATGCATGAAACAAAAAGACAATAACATCCACAACACATAACACAAATATTTATATGTGGAGACCCAGTAAGGGGAAAAACAATGATGGGAAGCCTTACCCACAATCAGATGATACTACTGCAGATAGTATATGTGTACAAAATGGAGTCTGCACATGCAGAAAGGCCAACTACCTAGACCTCACTGCTCAATCACAAAATGGGAGTCACACTGACTACAATTGGATGGTTAAATACAATGATAATGTACTACACAAAATAACATCTTCATATGCTAGATTCAGTACCAGTTTAGCTTTGATTTTCCTTCTTCAAACCTTCCTTCAATCTTGAATAATGTCCGTGTGTATAGCTCTGCTTATATTCACATATACCTTATTATAATCCTTTTTCCAATCCCATATCAATCTCACAAATGAGATCTTACATTTATACCATAACCTAAGACCAACTAAGTAGGTCAACTTACTAAAGATATTACAATAAAATCAATTACAAATGAATCAATATCTGATGCATCATGTCAGCTAAATGCATTTATAATAATAAAAAATCATCTTCATGTGTCGTGCTAATCTGGAATAGATATGCTTGCCGGTCCATAACCTGGACCTATTTGCCGGTAACAACAAATATGCAAACCAGAATAGACCAATGAACAAATCACCATAACAAAGTGTCCAAACAATATCTTCGACATAACCAAGTAGTCTCCAAGTCATTCCAAGTGCCGATGAATAATATAACCTGCCGGTGAACCAAAGACCAGTGACTGTACATAAGTCACTGACTTGCCGATGAACATAATCAAGAGTCTCCAAGTGTTGATAAGTGTTGAAAAATGTTGACATCAATGACAAAACCATATCAACATATCCAAAAGACCAACATAATGCAATATTGGGGAGTCAAGACCTTTGTTCATATTGTTTTTTTGTTTTGACTAAAATATTCACATTAAAAAAGGAGGCCTCTACTTTTTGGGTTTTGGTGGTCTCACTACTTGTGAATTCCTCCCACTCATTTGCCTTTTTGACTACTATGTAATTGTTTCAACCTCTCTTGATTTTATCTAATCAAAACTTATGTATATAATTCTCAAACTCCTTAAAATCTTTAATTAACTAAAATCAATTAATTAACTAATACACATATATATTCTTAAGTCAATTTTGAATCTACACATACATGCACATGTTTTATGCTTCACAATTCCTGATAAGATATTATTTTAGTATCTCATCTATCCATTTTATTAAGATCTTTTTTTTTTGGTGAATAGGTGTCTACATTGTTTTAAAAAATATATATATATATATTACACACATTCACAACATAAATAGGTGGGTGGATATAAAATCACTCCCCTGGAAAGTCATTTTTTCTCTCCCGTAAAGATCATTTTTAATCTCTCCATCTATTTCTTCTTAGAAATATCTCACGCAACAAATTTCCTTGAATTATGGAACTTCCTTTTTGCATGAATTTCAAGGTGCCACTTAAATATATCTTATGACTACCAATCCGATCTATTGATCATGCCTCTAATTGGCACCCTTAATATTCAAAATTAATTCTATCTATTGATTAGTCTTCCCTCACATATATAAAAGCCCTTTATTTGGTCTATTTTTCAAAGACATCCATGAATGCAACTTTATTCTGCTAGAGTGAGGATTGACATAATTTCAATTTTACTTTTAGATTCTTGAACAAATCCATACTAAGTGTGAAACAAGAGGTAGTTAAGGCCAAATTTTGAGTCTTACGTTTGAGTGCATGAGGTAAATATTTTAAGTTATATATTTGTCTATTATTTGTGAATTTCTTATTCTTTTGATTATATTTTAGCACGTTGAATGGGGGCCTTGTCCTTAATATCATAATTTTTTGAGTTTTTTTGTTTGCTTTTAAATGCTAAGTTTCTATTTTAACATATTTTCCTTAGTTTTTTAGTGTTTATATAGTAGTTTTAGAACATATATCCTTGGGATGGCATATGCATCTACATTTTGGGCACATGATATAACCTAAAAGAATCTATTTTTCTTATGTTTTCATTTCCCATTTCTTAACATTTTAGGTTTTTTCTATTGGATTTTTCAGTCCATTGGTTGTTTGATATTTCTCTTAGAAAGTTAGTTGTGGATTATATATATATATATTATATCCATTTTATGATTTAGTGGGTTTACATATTTGCAAGCCTAATAATTGTTTGTCAATCCGTACCACACTTCAACAAATATATTTATTTCTTAATGTTTGTATCCTTTTTTAATGCATGTATTCTATAATTTAATACATTTATGATAGTTTTAATCATTTTAAGTCTCCCAATTTTTTATTTTTTTATTTTATGTTTATTGGATTCTTAACACATTGACTTATATGCCTTGGACCCTATAGTGTGTGTTAGGTTTTGAGTATGTATGTATGTATGTATGTATGTATGTATGTATAATAAAGTATATGTAGCATGTATTGGATAAATATTAACATCATATGGAATATTGTATTCATATTGAACATTATTTGGGCTATCCCCCTCAAAGTGAATTAGATGGTTTCTTCCACAAAGTGACATATTATTATTATAAATTTATAAGATATTTCAAATCACGTTTTTCTATGAATTGATATTTTTTCCATACAAGTGGTATTGAAGAATGATCATAACACCACGAAGGTAATATTAAAGATACTGTTGTATAAATTTTTAGTAAATTAGATTGCAAATTAAGGAATTATAAAATTAGGGTTACATTATGGTTTCCACCTAATTTTCTCCTAGATCTTAAAAAATATTGTGATCTCTAGAGGGTTTATCATGAACACATTTCTACTATTTTACTCCAAATATTGAGTTAGTTAAGGTAGAATTAAAGGATTTATAATGAAAAAAAGGTTTTAACAAAATTAAATACAAAATATTTAAATCATATAATATTAATATTTTCTTATTGAGAAGTAAAATGTAAGACCAATTAATCTATAGTAGAATTTTTCAATTTATTAAATTTTTTAATAAATGTGATGAAGGGAAATAGGGTCTATATGTTTAGGCATATAAACTAGACCTATTTCCACAATATTATACCAAGGATTAGATGATTAAATCGTTGGATTCAACCTAATTTTCATGTAAATGGTTGAATACACATTAAATTCTACTCTTTTTTTGTTTTGGGATTGAATTGTATACCAAAAAAATGAAAATTCAATATTTTATCTAGGGATAAAGAAGGAAAATTGACATAAATTAACATGAATAGGTTGCTACATATTAGTTATGAAGTTTTAATAATGTATTTGAGATAGAAACAATGAATGGAACCTATGACTAGAAACTGGGCATGTAAAGTTGAGAAAAAGTAGCTTTGAGAGAACCTATCCTAAAAATGTCGAATGTTGACAAAATAATTTTTTTTTAAGACTAAATGCTCCTCAAAATCTACCTCAAAATTTTTACTGGAAATTCATTGGAAAAATTAGTGTGGAATGAATGTGTCGTGCACTTTTTGCACCCACAAAAGCTAGATTTGATTGTCTATACCTATTATGTCCGAGTACAAAATTATAGCTCCTAAACCTATCACCTACAAACAGAAAAAAAAGAAAAAAGAAAGAAAGATGTTGTGATCAGGGGTTTGGCTATGTCAAAACCTAGGTTTGTATAAATGAAATGAATTTGAAATATAATAGAAATTTAAACTACTTGAGGGTAAACTGTTATACCTTGATAAGTCTTATTTTGAAGTCTTCATGCAAGATTGATGTTGTCTTGTGGGATCTAGGATGTCTTTATAGGATCTTGATCATGGATACCATCTTGAATGGTAAAATCATGAATATTTGACCTCTCTTTCAATGTCCTAAAGACACTTCATTTTTAATGAGGTGGAATTCCTTGGTTTAAGTGCTTATTACTATTGAACTAAGAACATGTCATGTGATATTGGTATCTTTCATGCGTGATGTAGAACCCACACTCTCATATTCACTCATTATATTTTTACAATAGAAGTCTCAATGGAATCATCAAATGCTCCTAGCCCAAGAATCTTCATGATATGCCTAAATTTTAGATTTCTTATCATTTCAACAAATAGTTGACATCTTATAGTCCCATTTAACTTCTAAAAACAAAATCCCCAAATATAGATAACATATCTTTCACAAGTACACTTTGGAATATTAGCATCAACAATAGTCAAATACTTAGTCATTCTATGCAAAATTATAGGAGGTGTTGTGAAAGTTCAAGTTACCTCAACATTAGGGATGTGTGGAAAACCTTCAACTGGATATGAAAATGATGATTTACCTTAAAGTTGAGATGTAGAAGATGGTTTAAATCTAACACTTGATGTAAATGGTCATGTACTTGCAACATGAGATGTTGAAGATGTGTAACTCCAACATTTTATGTACTTGTAACATGAGATATCTGTTAAGTTTTGATACCAATAATAAATAAGATGAGAAGGGGGGGTGAATCATACAAACTTAATAATCAATATATTCAATAGATTCAACCTCTGTAGCCTTAACAGACATATGTAACAAAAACTGTAAAATATGCAAACTCATAAACAGATAACATCACAAAGCATATAACACTAGATTTAACATGGAAACCCAAATAGGGAAAAACCACTGTGGGATTTTGGACCCACTAAGAAATATACTCTTCTAGAGTATGCTCAGTTAAAAGCAAATCCTGTTAAAGATTACAAACACATTGCTAGATGTGACCTGGTTAAGGGATTTCCCTCAGATTTGTTAGGTTCTTCACTTTGTTAGAAGTGACCTTGTCAAAGGATTTCAAACACTTAATTAGAATGTCACCTTGCTAGAGGATTTACAAATAAGACTGTTAAGTCCACTCGGTTAAGAGATTTTATGTCACTTACAAAATAAACAACAGCAAAAATATATCTGCATCGTTACATCTAAAATGTTAAAGCAGATTCTTATTTGCTCAACACTGTCTAGTCATAGGACTTATCTTGTCCCTCTACTGGGCTCCCTACTTTGTTATTCAAATAGGTCTTCAGGCTTTTGTGCTCGGTAATCACTATGTAGCATCCCTATGCTTAATCTCCTTGATCACATTTCCCATGATCAATCATAGCCATCGGATCTTCAAACTTCACTAGGTTCAATGTATCCTTCAATCTGAAAAATGTTTTACCTCACCTTGGAACTTGCATTCCTTCCTTGGAACTTGTGCTAGGTTATTGCAGTTCAATCTACGCTGTAGATCTTCCTCTTGTATTTACATTGCCATAGATCCTTAACAAACTTCATGCACGGCATAACAATCATTTAATCAACTCCAGCTCATTAGCATCCTTCATTAAATAATGCTTGTATTCATCCAATGCATTCTGATACAGCTCAGTTGTTACTCGGTAAATACTAAACTTCACTCGGTAGACATTCCGCCTTCATTAACCGATATCGATAACCTTAGAGTTTACCGACTAGGTTCCTTAGGGTTTATTGACTAGGTTCTTTACTCAGTAACATAGAATAGTATTTACACAACATATGTAGGATATCAAAACAATCAAAACAACATAATCTCATCATTCTCTAACTCGGTAATAGTTGCCCATTGAATAACTCATTTCTCCCCTTATTCATCACATTCTTTTTGTGTCACTTACCAACATCTTTATACTCATCAAATCATACTTCTTAAGATATGGCAACATCATACTGAGTCAGAAAATTAATTTCTTGACATCAATGACAAAATAATATTATTAAGACAGTAAACATCCTTAATCAGTTATATCCATAATCATCAACAACCTTCTCAATATCCTTATTGAAATGCCAACAATCTCTCATTGTAATTGGAATGCCAGCAATCTCCCCCTTTGGCATTGATGGAAAAACCAATTGATTTGAGCTAATTGATTCGGATTCAGATTGCTATAAGATTTTGAAATGCTCTCCCCCTGTCATTGGTCTTCTCCCTCTATCTTTTGTTCTTCTCCATGTAGTTTCCTCCTTCGGTCATTAGTCTTCTCCCCCATACATTAGTCTTCTCCCCCTTTGACAACAATGTCAAAAAGTAAAAGAACTTAATACATGATTTCTTCCTCTTAGAAGTGATTTCCTTGTTGTTATAAATCAACTCAATCTCAGTCAGAGCATTTGTCTTCAATTCCTGTTCCCTGTTTTGTTTCCTGCACACCCATAAAAAAACCTCCTAAAGTGTGTAAATCAGCATCAACTTGTAAATAGTTATACTGTTGAGTCACATAATTGATGCTTTCACCAAACTCTATCAGTGAATAGAAGATAGGGGTAGGACCCCTAACTAACTTCTGAGATACTCAAAAGTGTCCCTTGGCAGTGGCTTGGTGAAGATATCTACTATTTGTTCCTTTGTACTAACATACTCCAACACAACTTTCTTCTCTTGAACTTCTTCTCTAAGATAATGATACTTGATAGAGATCTGCTTTGTCTTAGAGTGCATAACAGGATTCTTTGAAATGTTAATGACACTAGTATTATCATAGAATATAGTTACTGGCTCGGTAACTTTCTCATTTATGCCTTCCAATAGTTTTTTGATCCATGCTATATTGGTACAATTCAATGTTGTAGCAACATACTCAGCTTCAACTGTTGACTGTGAAATGCAACCTTGTTTCTTGCTAAGCCAACTCACTAGTCTTTCTCCTAAAAAGAAAGCTCCTCCACTTGTGCTTTTCCTATCATAAATGTTGCCTACCCAATCAACATCAATATAAACTTTCAAATCAAAAAAATTTCTGTTTTCATATACTAAGCCATAATCTTCAGTGCCTTTAGAGTATCGGAAAATTCTCTTGATTGCTGTCATATGTCTTTCCTTGGGATCTGCAGAGAATCTTGCAACAATACCTACTGCATGTGTTATATTCGGTCTACCATGAACTACATATTGCAACTTTCCAATCATAGATCAGTAAAGTGTCTCATCAACAGATGTAGATTCATCATTCTTTGATAGTTTACAGTTGGTAGTCATAGGAGTACTTACAGGTTTAGAATCCTCCATTCCAAATTTCTTCAAGATTTCTTTTATGTACTTGGATTGAGTAATGAAAATCTCATCTTTCATTTGCAGTATATGTAGACTTATAAAATACTTTATTTCACCAATTAATGACATCTCAAATTCTTTGCATATTTCATTTCCAAAGTTCTTGCATAAAGAGTCATTTCCACAAAAAATAATATCATCAACAAATATGGCTGAGATCAGTATCCTATTGTCCTCATCATGCTTCATATACATGTTACTATTTTCACTTGTTCTTATAAAACCAATCTTGATTAAATAAGAATGCAACCTCTCATACCATGCTCTAGGTGCTTGCTTTAGACCATATAATGCTTTGTTCAGCTCACATACTAGATCTTTATTCTCTTCTTCAACAAATCCTTTAGGTTGTTAAATAAAAACTTCTTCTTCTAATATACCATTCAGAAATGCAGATTTGACATCCATTTTATATACCTTGAAATTCTTGTAAGCAGCATATGCCAACATTGTTCTTACTCCCTCAAGTCTTGCTACAGGTGCAAAAGTCTTACCATAATCAATTCCTTCTTCTTGAGCATAACCTTTGCAAACTAGTCTTGCTTTATTTCGAATGACCTCACCTTTTTCATTTAGCTTGTTTCTGAAAATCCACTTTGTACCGATTATATTTTTGTCCTTCGGTCTTGGCACCAGTGTCCATGTGTCATTCTTCTTGATTTGATCAATCTCTTCTGTCATAGCATTTATCCAATATTTACTGTTAAATGCCTCTTTTACTATTCTCGGTTCAAATTCAGATATCACACATGTGTTCTATCTCAGTTTGTTCCTTGTCATCAGTAGATCATCCTTATCTCCTATAATCTGACTTGATGCATGACTCCTTCTAACGTACTTGGCTAATACATGCTCGGTAGGCTCTATATGATCTTCTTCATCACTTGGTAACTAGATATTCTCTTCATTTCCTTCAGCAGCTTTCTCGGTAGGACTTCTCGGTTGAACATAGACAAATTCTTCATAATCTTCTGGTTCCTTGGAATTTCCTTCATCATTTCCTTCTGCAAATTCATCAATTTTCATGTTTGCACTTTCTACTATTTTGTTAGATGATTTGATCAAACATTTAATTGCTTTGCTTCTAGAAGAATAACCTAGAAATGTTCCTTCTTCACTTTTCTTATCAAACTTTCCATTTCTATTATCTTTGTGAACATAGCATCTACTTCCAAAGATTTTAAAGTAACTTACATTAGGTTTCTTATCATACCAGATTTCATATGGTGTCTTCAAGGTTCCTTTCTTCAGTTGTACTCGGTTCAGGGTGTAAACTGTTGTGCTTATTGCTTCTCTCCAAAATGTTTGAGGTACCCTCTTTTCTATCATCGGGGTTCTTGCACAATCTACAATAGATCGATTCCTCCTTTCAGCTATCCCATTCTACTATGGAGTTCTTGGTGCAGATACTTGTCTCTTTATACCATGATCATTATAGAATAAGTTAAATTCATGAGAAGTAAACTCTCCTCCTCTATCAGATCTAAGACATTTCAGTTGTCTTCCTGTTTCATTTTCAACTCTTGCCTTGTACCATTTAAGCATTTGAAAAGCTTCTGATTTTTCTTTCAAAAACATAACTGACATCATCCTTGAGTAATCATCCACAAATAATATGAAATATTTATCACCATAATAACTTTGAACTTTCATAGGACCATAAAGATCAGCGTGCACAAGATCTAAAATTCCCTTAGAAATGTAGGACTTACTTGTAAAGCTTGATTTGGTCATCTTACCCATCTGGCATCCTTGGCACATAGCATTCTGAGGTTTTTTCAAGCTCGGTAGACCTCTTGCTCGGTGCTTCTTACTTATTTTGATCAGATTATCAAAATTTACATGACAAAACCTTTTATGCCATAACCAGGTATCTTCTATCTCAGCATATAGACAATTTTTCCGAGTTGAGTCAAGATGAAATGTATTAACTATTGTTTGAGTCCCGGTAGCAGCTAACTTTCCATGTTTGTCATGAACTTTGACAATTCCCTTCTGAAATTCTATTCGGTATCCTATATTGTTTAGTTGTGCTACACTCAACAAATTGTATTTCAAACCTTCAACCCAATATACATCATTACATTTAGCATTGTCAAGAAGTGTTATGGATCCTTTACCTCTTACTGGACATGGTGCATCATTACCAAATCTTACATAGCCTCCATCATAATCTTCTAATTTAACAAACTTGTGTTTATCACCTGTCATGTGATGTGAGCATCCACTATCTATGACCCGAGAATCATTAGTATTTATGTGAGATATTAAAAAAATTTCTTCATACCTTTCTTCATCTGATCCATCTTTGATAGCCACATAAACAACTTCATTTGTTTTAGTTTCATCAGATTTATCATCATTGGATTCCTCATCAGCTATTTGGCATGTCTTTCTATCCCTTCTTCTAAAGTCTCGATGTCCTCTATAATGATTATCTTTCTATCTGTCATCTCGATATTCTCTCTTTTCAGTAGAATCTTTGTTAGGATAGTTACAAGCCATATGTCCTATCTTATCACAATTGAAACATTTTAAAGGTAGCTTTCCTTTATATTTACCTTTGCCTCTCAGTAACCTTCTCACCAATAGTGCTTCAAACTCTTCTTGCTTTCTGATTTCCTCATACAGTTTGTGTACTTCTTCCATATTTTTGCAAAATATTTCACTTGCTCCACTATGATTTCCTTTAGAGTACTTATTCATTCTATCATTATAGTCATTAGATTCACCAATATGAAAAGAACTAAATGCAGATTCAACTTTATTTACCGAAGACCCACTATTATCAAAATTACTTAACTCAAATGCATGTAGCATACCGATAGTAGCATCCAAAGAAACTGGAATGTTAGGTATAGACCTTAATTAATTGATTGTAGAGACTCAAATGGCATAAGCAGGTAGAAAGGTTCTCCGCAACTTACTTGTTATATCCTTTTCTTCAATAGTTCCTCCTACTCCTTTGGCTTGATTGATAGTTTCCTTTAACCTTGTACTGCATTGGGTTATAGTTTCATTCTCATAGATTCAAGTTTTCCTCTTAGAATATCCACTTTTGCTCTTTGAACATGTTCATCACCACCATACATAGATATGAGCTTAGTCCACATTGCCTTAGCATCAATACAGCCTTCCAGATCATTGAACTCTGAGTCAGTCAATGCAAATGTTATTTCAATCATTGCTTGAATATGTTCTTGCTTAGCCTTTATCTCTTCCAATGTCATTGGGAAGGTTCTCGGTGCAATGTAATCATTCTCCATATAATATACAACATATTCTCCAATTCCTGATAGGTGCAACTTCATCCTTTTCTGCCATGTAAAGAAACTTGACTTGTTCAGCTTTGGTGCATCCCTCTTATACATCTTTGGATCTTTGCCTCAAGTGCCTTTAAACTTTACTTCCGGTGTCGAAGGCTCTGATACCAATTGTTAAGTTCTGATGCCAATAGTAAATAAGATGAGATACAAACTTAATAATCAATATATTCAATAGATTCAACCTCGGTAGCCTTAATAGACATATGTAACCAAAACTATAAAATATAACATCACAAAGCATATAACACCAGATTTAATGTGGAAACCCAAATAGGAAAAATCCACTGTTGGATTTCGGACCCACTAGGAAATATACTCTTCTAGAGTATGCTCGGTTAAAAGAAAATCCTGTTAAAGATTACAAACACATTGCTAGATGTGACCCGGTTAAGGGATTTCCCTCATATCTGTTAGGATCTTCACTTTGTTAGAAGTGACCTTGTCAAAGGATTTCAAACACTCAATCAGAATGTCACTGTGCTAGAGGATTTACAAATAAGACTGTTAAGTCCACTCTGTTAAGAGATTTTCTATCACTTATAAAATAAACAACAACAAAAATATATCTGCATCTTTACATCTAAAATGTTAAAGCAGATTCTTATTTGCTCAACACTGTCTAGTCATAGGACTTATCTTGTCCCTCTGCTGGGCTCCCTACTTTATTATTCGAATAGGTCTTCAATGTTTTGTGCTCGGTAATCACTATTTAGGATCCTTGTGCTTACACTTGCCCGCATTCATTGTTTATCAACAGTTCCATATTTATAAACAATCTGCTAACCACTTAATCTCCTTGATCACATTTCCCATGATCAATCATAGCCATCAGATCTTCAAACTTGAATAGGTTCAATGTATCCTTTGATCTGAAAAATGTTTTACCTCGCCTTGGAACTTGCATTCATTCCTTGGAACTTGTGCTAGGTTATTGCGGTTCAATCTGTGTTGTAGATCTTCCTCTTGTATTTACATTGCCATAGATCCTTAACAAACTTCATGCGCAACATACCAATTATTTAATCAACTCTAGCTCATTAGCATCCTTCATTAAATAATGCTTGTATTCATCCAATGCATTCTGATACAACTCGATTGTTACTCGGTAAATACTAAACTTCACTCAGTAGACATTCTGCCTTCATTAACCGATATCGATAACCTTAGAGTTTACCGACTAGGTTCCTTAGGCTTTACCGACTAGGTTCTTTACTTGGTAACATAGAATAGTATTTACACAACATATCTAGGATATGAAAACAATCAAAACAACATAATCTCATCATTGTCTAACTCAGTAATAGTTGCCCATTGAATAACTCATTTCTCCCCTTATTCATCACATTCTTTCTATGTCACTTATCGACATCTTTATACTCATCAAATCATACTTCTTAAGATATGGCAACATCATACTGAGTCAGAAAATCAATTTCTTTACATCAATGACAAAATAATATTATTATGACAATAAACATCCTTAATCAATTATATCCATAATCATCAACAACCTTCTCAATATCCTTATTGAAATGCCAACAATCTCTCACTGTAATTGGAATGCCAACAATATCAAAGAAGGTGTGCATTCAACATGAGAGATTGTAGATGGTGTGCCTTCAACTTGCCTTGTGCTAGATGACATCCCCAAAACTTCATGATTCAGTTATGTTATTGCAAGGAGGGTTTGTATCTAATGGCTTTGTGATTCCAACTTCACATCTCTCTTAAATTGCATGTATTTTTTATGTTCATCTTGAATAGACATGTCTTGTTCTATGGTGTTCAATTTCCACCCTTCATGAAGTCATTTCACTCTTTCTTTGTTTTTGTATTCTTGGCTTCATGGTCATCTAGTGTTAGAATATTTCCTCATTTCCTCAGCATGATTACACGTATGCACATAAGGCATAGAGGTTAGTTCATAACTTCAATACGAGAGTCATAAACTATTTAGGAGAGTTATGTGGAAAATTAGGATAGACATATAAAATCATTAGGGTTGTCCCAATCAATGTAGGGTGATCATAGCTTCTTTGAGACTTCCCTAATGAAGCTATGATTATCCTACATTCATTAGGACAATACCAATGAAGCTATGTTTATCCTACATTCATTAGGACTATCCTAATGAAGTTTTGACAATCATAGCTTTGTTTCAAACCTAATGAATATCTAGGACAATAATAGATTCATTTGGACTATCCTAATGGACCTACAATATTGAGTATAGAAACTACATGGTGTGGTAGTAATTCTTTCATCTCATTGTAAGTTTACTCTGTCCAATTTATCAAATCTCTTACAAGTACATATAAGCATGAAATTCTAAAATGTTAGAAAGATTCGAGAAACTCTATAGGTGAATGTCTCTTTGGTACCTTAATATGCATGCAAATTGAAATGTGTTTGAAATTTGATAGCTGGTGCATATATTTGTTTATGCTAAGATATATTTTTTACTTGGATTTCTAACATGAATGTTAGAAATCAAAATAAAAAGAAATATCTTAGACATGTTTTATTCTTAGACATGAATGGATTAGATTTAAATTCTTAGATGCTTTTTATTCAAAAGACAATTTTTATTTTTTTTGGTGTGCTCTCTATTATATTTGCACAAATTACATTTTTAGAAATTAGATTCCATTCTACACAACTTTTAAAAAAATTAATTTCGGATTAGTTTTAAAAAATTTGGGCTTGGGGGGGGGGGGGAGGGCGGGGATGCTAAAATTTATGTTGTTTAGGATGTGCCTAGTTCAAAAGTTAGTAAAAAATTATATATTCATTGCAAAATTTTCAAAAAATATAAAATAAACTAGATCGTGTTACCTAATTTATCTCTGGAGCAATTTTTGAAATCTCAAAAAAAAAAATTTAATGTTTTAAGGGGAGCACACTTGGTGCTATGTTATGTTTTCCTTAAAAAAATAGGAACACTTTGTGTGCTCTCTCTTTTTGAAGCCATTAAACTCCACAATTTAAAAAAAAAATAGCGAACTTAAACTCTTGTCCTTGTTGCATCTTCAAATTTTGAGTAACAATATTAATTTTATTGTTGAAGTTTAGACTTTTCTGATTTTAGAAAAAAAATGGCATCTCAAGACCCCTTTTTGGTCCCTAATCTTGGTGCACTTACCCATGCAGGGTTCCCCTAATTCTACCAACCTTGCGTAATGTCTTGAAGGAAAGTAGATCCCAAAGCCACATAAGTTGAAACTTAAAGGAGATATTTTTTAGAGATAGTTAACCAATTACCACCCATCGAATAGGAAGATATCAAAAACATGTATAATCTCTCCTCTATAGCCTCTTCTACACATTTTCTATGATTCCAAGTAAACAAACCATTTGTAGGCTTTATCAACTACTTCATGAAATCAATAGTGTATCTCAAAGTCTTATAGAAGGATCAAGCCTAATATTTCCTTCCCTTTTCACACCCAGACTAGAAGCTTAATTAAGAAACCCTACTTGGATCCAAGGGAATAAAGGGGAAATATAATGGACATATCTTATATGAGACCAATGCAAGAATTTTACCATAAGATCTATTGGAGCATAAACCTTACCGACAAGGAGATTCTCACCAAATTCACAACTAGAAACAACCATAGAGATAGAAGTCGTACTAGAAATCCACCAAAATGGTACAAGATTATATGGATCCCAAAGGCAATTCAAACCCCTTGAGCTACCTTGAGTCCCATTGCAATGATATTGAGTTTGAGGCTAAATTATGGACACCTTAATTATCATACCATCAATCAATAACTTATTTTCCTAAATAAGGATAATGCTAGGAGAATAAGATCTTATCATCTTGAATAGCCTTTTTGTGTAGGGATTCTATTCAACCACCTTACATTTCATGATAAGAAAATCATTTCAAAGGTTGAGTTAAATGCGAGTCAATAGTTTTCATAGAGCTAAATTCAACCAATATCTCAACAATTAACTTTACCTTTTCCTTATCTTTCTTCATACCCACCTTGGGAGGTATCTTTGGAGCACCATTTTTAAGAGACTTTTTTGTACTCCTGATATAGGTGAGGTTCTCTTACTTTACTAACATCCTAAAAAAGATTCTCTAAATTAGTCACTGAATTGGTGAAACCTAGACAATATTTAACTTATTTTCCTTCACCTATCCTAAAGTCACTAGAAGTAAACAATGGGATATCTATGTCCATGTGAGCATCTAAATCTCCTTTTTTGGAATTAACCAAAATAATACTGTCCTTTTTAACATCTATATAACCTAGCCCCATAGGTACTTGACCAATGGGAAAACCTACAATAGTCTCATCGAACTAATCTAAGTCATCCATAGCATCATATCTATTAAACACCTGATTAGACTAGCTATTCTTTAGATTTATTTTCTATCCTCTTCTATTATTATGGATTTTAATTGGGATGAAACTCTTTTTATCTTCCACCCTAAGAGCTTTCCATTTCTCCTCTTTTGGTGGTGTGGAAGGTAATCCTTGATTGTAAGACACTCAAATTTAGGTTTGGGACACATCCTTTACAAAAGACCATATTTTTGAGAGATCCAACATATACCAAGGAAGAGTTTAATAGTATATCTATTGCATCTATTAAGAGGACCCTAGTTTAATTTCCATATAATCTTATAAAGTCTTACTTAAATCGATCTCAATAGAAACATGTGCATAAGAAAATAGCTTTTTGTTCATAGTTCATTGTGATGGTCTCACTGGTTCGCTAAGCAACAATGCAACCAAATGAAAAATGTCATGACTCTAGGATTCTAGTAAACACCATGGTAGTCAGACTCAAATTGGAACTCTTGATTCCGATTTCTCTGTAGGGTTGAACCTAACATGCCATGGCTTAATTTAAAAATCAACTTGATTATAAAAGTAAGTCCCTCCTACAAAATCCTTATTTCTATCTGACATGCTTGAAAGACCAGCAAAAGATAATTGTTTGCAGCCAACATAATCTTTATTTCTCCATCTAGGTTCCATGTGCATCAAGCCCATGATTGTAAAATATGTAGAGAAACCCAAAAACCTATGAAATTATAGTTCAAGGAATGATTTGTCAAATAGTTAACATTACCCTTCAACTAAGTAGGTTGAATCACCAGCACCAATGTGGCCTACAATGTTCCCGTACTAGCAATATGAGAAGATCCAGGAAATGATGGTATCTTTTCAGCCTTTGGCACATCCTCATGGCATCTCCTCCTGCAAAAAATGAATCCACTATGAAATGGCATTAGAATTAAAGAAACAACGCTTGAAGGGAAATAAACACATAACAAAAGATAGAGCAAAAGAGGGATCTACCAACAGTGGGCGGGCCAATATGACGTGTAGTAAAGGATGTTTGCATGCTACGTGTTGCTGACATTGTAGTCAGCAATAAAGGTGAGGCTTACCTCTGATGAGGTGGCGGCGGCATTTGCACAGGAACATTGACAACACCTAAAGAATAATTCATTAGATATATCAAACATTAAATATATGAAAAGTGCAAGAATTGTAAACAAGAATGAACCTTTATTTTGAAGATTGATAGTATCAAGTATGATGTGTTTTGGGTACTCAGAGTGATAAGCCAAGCAAGCGATAATACAAGAAAATCGTCATCACCTAAAGAACCTACAACACCCTGATCATGGCAACAAATTTCATGAGGGCGAATAAATTGTTGTAAAAACAATACGTACATATTTTAGTTAATGACATAAAAGAGAATAAAATATAAACCATTATTGAACTTTTGTTATAATTAAAGCTTTCATTACTGCTTACTTGCAAGTTTTTTGTTGTTTGAATCTATAATTCCACCCTCTCTCGTATCTCATCAGTAATAGGATGCACGGCTGCCAAAGCAATAATCTCTTTAGTAATTTTTCTAAGAGGATTTTTTTATGAATTCCATAGGGTGTGTGGAATCTTTAGGGTCATCATCACTTAACCCTATTGATTCCACATCCCTAGAGAGGTTCTCAGGTACTTCAACTCCCTTTCCCTTTCCCCGAACATCCATCTATGTCAAGAATATCCTTAACAATTACAAAATTAGTCTAAATCACTAAAAAAAAGAACATAATAATGTAACAGTTTGCTTCTATCTAATTTGTACAATTACAATGAGGTTTACCTGCTCAGTAGAAGTGTTGCAACCTACATCCCTATCTATAATATGTGATAGATCCATGTCGCCCTCTGACAAAGAAAAAATATAAAAAATGTTAGCGAAATTAAACCAATAGACTTAGCCAAAAAATTTCATAACAAAATGGTATATTGGATTCATTAATTGGAGGTTGGTTAATTTAAATGGTATATAGTATGTACCACCCTTATGATATCAACTTTGTTTGTATCTATATGATTCAAACAATAATCGATTAGAAGCTCTTCCCCTGCACTTATTGATTTTATCTCACATACAGATACATGATTTCCCTCACGCATCTCGAATTTGCAATTGGGTTGTTTATTAGGTGACCCAGGTCATGTACTATTTATAAAACCTACAATATTCCCTGTTGCTTTTGGCCAATCATCAATGTATATAGCCACTCATTTACTTTGATCATTATCTTTCTGTTGTATATAATTTGCTGACAGTGCATACCTACGCATACTTTTTTTATATTTAGCAATCTGCATCCAATTATTATAATTGTAACAAGGTCCAACAAACTCCATCAAATCACCAACTTTATTGTAACAGACCTTTATGCCGTCCATGGAAAATAAGCCTAAACCATGTAACGACGAAGGTGCTATGCGATATATCCTATCATTAACACAAAAATTGGTGTTTATTGGAGGAAGTTCCTTTGGCACCTATTGTTTCTATAGATGTTTGTACCTTATTGGCACCTCAATGTCGCATTTGGTCTCATCCTCATAAGAACATGACCCCCCTTGAGCAAGAAAAAATTTCATGCATTTATTGAATTTTCTTCTAATCTTTTGACCTCTTGTTGATCTCCCTATTGTAGACCCACTACATGTGTCACTTTTATTTTCTATTGCTACATTTTCCTCACTCGATGAAGACAAATATGACAAATACCTATTTGGGGGTACCTGCACTCCATGAAACGAGAGAGTTAATTGGTAATGAGAGAGAAATTTTGCAAATGAGGGTAATGTTAATGAAGAAGTCGGCCCTAAAGTTGATTTTGGGATTAAAATTGGAATAAGTCCAACTAGGGCCTCAAGTGTTGATAACTGTATTAGATTTTCTGCTAATGTTGAGGTTTGAAAAAGTGAGGAAGTTTGTTTTCCAAGTAATTTAAAAAAAATAAATTGTTTCTATAGGGTGTATTGACTAGTTATACCTGTCCATCCATGAGACTGTGCAGGATCCTTGTCAAAGGGGTTTAGGGTCCTGTACAATGTAATTAAATTATCTTATATTAGCTAAAACTTACATAGTACACAAGATGAACAACATGAACTTTGTAGACAAAAGAATATTAAATAATAAAAAGATGTTGTCATCAAATTCATTGTAATTTTTTTAATTCCTTACCTTTACTTTATGTAGACTATGCAAGATCCTCAACTAAATGGTTGATGATGTCTATAGTCAATGACCTATTCCCACCAAGGGTGACAACATCACACAGGGACTATACCTGAAATCAACACCATCAATTGAGCATCATAAGAATTACTAAATGATTTGTAAGTTGATAAACAATAAATACATACCTATCATAAGCATCATAAGCATCACATGATGTGTCATCATATATGTAATTGAGCATCACAATTAGCATCACATATGTGTCATCATAAACATGTAATCCATCACATATGTATCATAAATCACCATCCATCACATAGGTAATAAACAATCCACATTCTATAAATAAACATAAAGTTCAAAAAATGTCACATGCATCATCATAAACATGTGATCCATCACATATGTATTTTAAATCAACATCCATCACATAGCTAATAAACAATCCAATTTCCATAAATAAACATAGTTTAAAAAATGTCACATAAATAGTCACTCTCCCTATCTCCATCTCCATATTAAAAGGTGCATCATGAATTAATTATGTAATGGCATTAGAATTCAAAACATAATGAATTAATTATGTAAAAAAAATTCTATCAAGAAGTCAATATTAAATAGATAATATACTAATCGCATACCTCATACATTTCATTCATCGTCATTAACATCAAGGTAATCATCGCCAACATCATCATCATCATCATCATCATCATCATCATCATCATCATCATCATCATCACAATCAATGTCTTCACCATCATCAACACCATCATCACCATCACCATCATCACCATCACCATCACACTAATACATTTGGGGTTAAATTCCGAAGGAGGTTTCCGATGGACAAGGAGCATTGTGTGAAAATTTGATTTTTTTTTTAAATGTTCGTGTTCATTGGAATTCCGATGACCTATGCTCGTGTTCATCAGAATTCCGACGACCTCGAACATTTTATTAAAAAAAAAAAACACAACGCATTTTCATTTTGAAATCACAAGCGGCGACCATCTTGCCTCCCTGCCCCTCCCACCTGAGCAATCTCTGCACAAGCAAGGTAAGTTTTTTTTTGAATTAACCCATTTTGTGCATTCTTGTGATCTTGGTAATGTATTTTATCATAGGTTGAAAATGATAGGCTGGGGATTCTTTCAAAATCGTAACCCCTCCAATTTCTTGCTATATTTCGATTGGCTTGCAAAGGTGGAGTTCAAATTATTTGAGACCATGCCATTATTTACTTCTCCTCACCACAAATCGGCTAGGTAATACTTTTGGTATTCATTTGTTTGTTTTGTTTGTTTTCATCTCACAGTTCCTGCAAATCATGGTATATATATATATATATAGTATCGATCTTTTATTGCTTAATTTCTCAATGTTGTCTCTGCTCTAAATTAAACCCAACCAAATATGCCATTATTTTTTATCTGCATTAACCTTGATTATTTTTGTTTAGCACCGATATAGTGAAGTACATGGGCAAGGATCGATTTGGTTTGTTTGAAGGCTTAATCGGTACCCATGAGGGTAAATTTGCACCCTCCATATCTCCCTTTTTGAAACCCTATGTCCTGAATCTTGTTGGACAAGAACTGACCTATATTCCAATGCTCTCTCAATTATGCTTTGATGGATGTCCATACCTTGTTTGAAAGCTCCTATTTTGGCACACGTAGGGAGGATGCTAGCAAACATTTAATTATTTGCTATATGTCTGTAAAAAAATTCTTTCATTGTCAAGGTAAGGTTTATTTATCAACAATAAATATGTGAAAACATTAGTGTAATCTCTGAGATAGTATCCAAAAGAGTAGGGTATAAATGAGGGAGAGATGAATGTCAAGACAAAACAAACACTAGTAATGATGAATTCTTATTAAGACAAATCAAAAGCCATCATCAGAATTCTGGACCAAAGACAATATTTTTGGAATCTTAGAGGGGCTCGTGGAAGTTGCAACTCTGAAAGTTTGTAATAGAAGTTTGTAATGGAAACAAGTGCATGGACCATTAGCTACCATGATAGTTTCTCACACCTATTAAGGAATAGTCTCCACTCTAGAACCAAAGGTTTCACATGGATAGACATCCTAACATGAGGAATTTGTACCATGAAGAGGGCAAATTAGTAGTCCATTGTAAAGAGCCATTACTACAAATAAGAGTGCAAAAGTGACAATATGAGAATAAGGATAGTATGTCATATTGTCATGTATTTTTGTGATGGTATAGAGAAAACTCTAACAAGAGCAAAAGAAAAAGCAATTTCCTAGAAGCTTTCAATTAGTTGGCATATCAATAGTATGGTCCAAATCTTAATGAGCAAGGATCATGCTAGTGACAATCGTAGACTTTGAGGATATTCCATAAATGGAGTTCAATAAGCTATAGAAAGACAATAATGATCATCCAAAAACAAGGTTTATAGAGTCCATTAGATAGAGACAACCAAAGACAACCAAACAAAAACAATGACACAAGATTCAATTGAAATCGCATTTTTTCATGCAATCACATGATACAGTGCAGCCATCTAAAAACAATGATTAATGACAGCCAAGTTCTTGTAGACAATGAAGATACCTAAAATATTTTATATCTTGAAGAAAACCTATAGAAAGGACTTAAAAGATTAGTCCTATGACTATTGAGATAAGAGCACATCAAGTGACTAGAAGAAGAAAACATATTATTTGTTGAGTCCATTGGCCTTTAGGAAGGCACGAGTCGTAACCGTTCTCAAAACATCAAGTAATGGAAGAAAACTTATGGCGATTATTGCCCTATGTTATGTAATGGAGTTATTTTTACACTAAGTAATTAACTAGAAAAATAAATTTGTCTTGTTGTACAAGTATGATGAAACCATGCTTGTGTGTTTACATGTTTGTGCATCCTATTGAGAACCAACCTCGCTGTTGAGGAACTCAATAAATGTGCTATTAAGTAGAAGAATGGAAAACTCAAGAAGCTATGGTGACATATTGTGGCATTAGTAGGGATTATATCTATTGACCACACCTTTCAAAGATAGTATCCCCTAATTCTCCTCATAGAAGGGACCATTGGATGGCTCATAGTGGTATCCTATCCTACATTTATCTTGATGGCATTGCCGATAGTTGGTATGTGGTTCTTGGTACGGGTTTCCTCTTACCCTATTATCTTATTTATATCTTTGTTCCAACATGTGGAGATTGATTTTTGTCATGCTATGATGATTTTCATGTTTGCATGTGTTTTGACATTATGCAAATAGATATGATGTCACACCATACTTATGTTTTGATATAGTGTAGGTGATGGTTACATGTTATTGATGGTAGCGATTTGGGTTCAAAGACACAATTCCACACACACACACAAATATTTGAAGATGCATTTTATATTATTGCTTCTTAGTGGTGATTAGTGTTGGAAGATTTGCACACATGTAGAGAAGAACTCATGTTAGATACAATAGGTTGTGTTTGATAACATATGAATGTACCTCATGATGTATACATATAGCTTTGGTGTGTGACATGCATGCACATTTTTCCATAAGACACATTGCTATGTGGCATGTGCGCTATGCATGTCTTCTTTGTGAGGCACGTTGCTATGTGCAATGTGGCCCTAGGTGTGTCTTCTCTATGAGGTGTATTGCCATTATATGTTAGGGTTTGTAGTGTGCAGGCCACAAATGCATGCATGAGGGACTATTACTATAGTCATAATTTTTGGGCATGTAGCCTAGGCATGTCTTCTCCATTAGGTACATGGCCATGCCATGTGGGAGTTTTTGTGTTCATGCCACAAATGCACACATGAGGGACTATTATTGGAGTCATGATGAATCTTCACTCTATTTAGCCACATTTTCTAGTTGTATAGTTATGTAATGTGCACTTTTAAGGATTGTGAAGTTTCCTACAATTATTGATGATCTCTCATCTTTGTTGAATGGGCCAACAATTTTATTTTATCTTGTTTGAATTAGTTTAATCACTATTGTGAGTTTTATCTATTGTGTAGTTATTGTGGCTATGTTTGATTTGCTATTGGAATTGAACACATTTATTTGACTTATTATTGGTACTATTTTTTCTTTCTTTCAATATTTATGATCTTTGGTAGTTTAGTGAAACTCTTGCTATTTTTAAATGTTGCCGTCTTTATTGTGATGTGATTCCTCACCAAGATCAACGTAGATAACCTTGGATGAGTGTATATAAGGAATCAAACATTGGGAAAATTTAAGGATAGGGGTAAGTGTTTGTTGTATGGGTAGCTACGATCCACTTGTACATTCTTAGTGATTATTGATGGCTATGTCTTGGAGGCTAATTCCATTAAACAAACAAGGGGGAAGTCATACATAATCGTATGTATCCTCCCTAGTTGTGTGTGGATTCAAGACCATCATTTCATATGGTTCTTGGTTACTTTGTCAGACCATGGCATCCTCTTAGACCAATATGTGAGCCTTGTATTGTTATCCCTACAATGTGGATGAATAAGTGTATGTTAAAATAAATGCTTTGCATGTCATATAGTTGCATATGAAAGAGAAGAGTTAAATGGTTTTGGTTCGATTTGCAATTTTTGTGAAGCTTTTGCACTGAAGTTTCCATAGCTTGATTTTTTGCCTGTGAAGAAAGACCATGTTAGATAATATCAGTGAAGAACAAATTAAGGAGACAATTGCTAGATTATGGTCTAACTTGAAAAGAAAAGGTGATGGGAAATGTTATTGTCCCTACAAAATTTGTAAGGGCTTAAAGACTAGAAGACTTCTAATCAAAACAGCTAAGAAACATTGTAGGCAGCATGGTCACATTGAAGGGGGACATGATTATCATCCACTGGTAAGTTGTTCATTATATCATTTTAACAATTTATATACATAAGAAATCACTTGATAATGAGATCATGATCATGGTTTATTTATGTTGATCATTTTTATATAGGTCAAGAACCCTAGGGCACATGATATGGACCAACACAACCCAAAGAATATGGTTTTCAAAGTGGAGGAACATGGAGGTGTGAATATCGAAGCTGAAGATAATGATCCCATGGAAGATGACAATCATGCACCAAAAAACACAATTGAAGATGATGGTACAAATACATTGATCCATGACACATTTAGTATTGGCATAGCTGATCATGATGATCAGGATGACCTTGATGTTCATGATTTACTCTTCTTGAGAAGGCATATGAGCCCCTTTACAAAGGCTCCCAAACAACTCTTCTCTATGTTGTATTGTTGTTGGTGAACTTGAAGGTTATGAATGGTTTATCCAACATAACAATCTCGCATATGTTAAGGTGTGTCATACATGTCATTACAGTTAATAAATGGTGAATCATGTACCATTAATATTCTTTATATTAACACCTCAAACTTTTTTTTTTGTTGTAGATTGATAGGTGAGTTTTTCTTACCACCATCAAATATTCTACCTCGCTCATATCGAGAATTATCTGCCATTATGAAAGATATTGGAATGGAGCATCAAACAATAGATGCTTGTCCCAATGATCATATTATATATTGTAAACAACATGAATTTGGAACAGAATGCCCTGAATGTCATATCAATAGATATCAGATAGATCAAATAACAAAAAGGTGCCTCACAAGGTTCTTCGTTATATTCCCATTATTCCACACATGCAACGATTATTCAGGTGCACTAGCTTGGCACAATTTATGGATTACCATGCATGCAATAGAAGTCGAGATGACATTATTCAAATGCCTATGGATGGTTCAGCATTTATGGACATACAGGAAAAGTGGCCACACTTTAAAGAAGAACCTCGTAATCTCAGGCTTTCATTGGCAGCAGACAGTGTCAATCCATTTGGAGAGTTGAGATCTGTTTACTCGGTGTGGCCTATTTTTGTTATCAACAATAATATTCCTCCATGGATGTCAATAAAGAGGGAGCACATAATGTTGGCAATGATTGTTCTAGGTATTTAATCATTTAATAGTCATCTACATTTAATTATAAATATTACAGTAAAATGGTCATAATAATTATGTAATGTTTTTGTTCACTCCACTAGGCAAGTACCAAGTTAAAGATATGAATGTATATATTGAGCCTCTTATCGACAAGTTGCTAGAGTTATGGAATGGTGTGACCATGTATGACATCTCTAGACCAATAGGACAAAGACAATTTCAATTCCATGCAATGCTTGTATGGACAATACATGATACCCCAGGGCTAACACATTTTTGTGGTACGTTATAGTTTTCAAGTTGTGCATGATAATTATAATTATAAAAATTAATAGATTTAGTAGAATTCTACATTATCTTGTAGGTCTTCAAACAAAGGGAAAATTTCCATGTCTAGTTTGTGGTCCAAAGATGAAATCCAGTCATTCAAAAGGTTTAGGAAAGCAAGTGTTTGATGAGTATAGGCACTTCCTTCACAAAAATCATAAGTACCAGAATACTGAAAAACATCTTTTCAATGGGAAAGAAGAGACTACATCAAAGCCACAAAGAATGACTCCTCACTTATGGAAGTTGGAATTTAATGAATTAATCGTCAAGGTAATGTCATTCCATCTAATGGTTTATGTTTGGAATTTGAATTTTTCTATCGTGTTTTGTTTACTGATGATGTAATTGATGATACTGAAGGTCGTCAAGGCGTGGATGGCGACCTTCCAAAGGGACTAAAAACTTATCCCAAACAATTCAGTAGGTTGTCTTACTACGAGTAGCTACAAATTGTGCATTTGTTTGATACAATGCATATTGGAAAGAATATAACAAAGACATTATGGAAAATATTGGATGGACGGCGTGACAAAGAAAAAATTATCAAAATTTGTAGTGACATTGTGGAATCCAATCATGCAATGAAAAATGTCATTCAATCAAATAGCAATGGAGATCAGATTAATATAAGTGCCCTTCCTTGGTTATTAACGGAGCAGCAAAGCAATTGTATAAAAGAACTCATACAAAAAATTCGATTTCCCATAGGATTTACTGTGAACATAAACAATCTCATATCAAAGAAGAGTGAACTTGGGCCAGGGATGAAAACACATGATTGGCATACCTTCATTAAGGTAATTCGTGTTCTTGTGTATTTACTATATATTTGTATACTGCGCATTTACTTTTCATTGTATTATGTTAGAAAACAATGAAAAGATCATTTTATAATTGTTGCAATATGTTCTACCTCTATCTTTCCCAGACCACTTCGACAATAATATCAAGCAAGTCATATATGATCTTTGAAAATACATGAGGTAAGTAGTGATGTTTGTTCAATTTGTTGTATAGATATTATATTTGCCATTTGGTTTACTTGTTATGCAATATATTGTTTATTATTTTGTAAAGTCTCGTTTATATATTTTTGCATCTTCAATCTCTTTTAGGTGGTTGTCATCTAAAGAAATCCACAAGGAAGATATAAAATATTGGAAGAGAAAAATCCCTCATCTAATGTGTGAAATGCAAAAGTGTCTACATTCAACTTTTTTCAATGCACAAGAACACTACCTCATACACCAAGTTGAGGAGATCGAATTGTGTGGACCTGTACACACTAGGTCAATGTGGATGGTTGAGAGGCACTTGAAATTTTTGAAGGCTCTGGTTCGACAAAGAGCACATCTTAAGGGTTCTATGGTGGAGGGATATATGGTATACCAAACTATGGTGTACATTACTGAATATCTTCCTAAGTTTGTAGCAAAAATCCACGTAGATCACATTAATAAATTCGAAGGGGAGCACTTGATGGGGAAAGGTAGATTGAAGAAAGTGAGAGGTAATTATAAGAGGTTATTGTAGTAAATTAACTTTTCATCTTCTAAATAAATCAGTTGTAAGTGGTCTATTAATTATTTGTACAGTTAGTCAGGAGTGGGATGCGCTACATTTATATATTGCAAACAATCTTGATTGGATGACAGTGTGGATTGAATGATGTCAACATTTTCGTCGCACATTAACATGGGATGGTGTCGCTTCATTGGTTAAAGAAGCTCATCGTAATGGAGATTCCAATGTTACACAAAGGGAAATTGATTTAGCATATGGTTTAAGAGATCAATAGGTATGTATAATTTTATTAGTCACCCGTATGTTTATCAACTCATGATGCAATAATTTTAATATGTTAGACATATTGCAAGTCAAACACCACAAGGCTATGTGCTGCAATGCTCATAAATTTCGCATCAAACAGTAAGATGACATGAAGAAAACTTGTGATTCGAGGATAACTACAGTCTTTGAGGTGACCAATATTTCATCTAGAAATGACATACATCCTCAAGAGTCTCAAAATCGATACTATGGCATTTTGGATGATATACTTGAGTGTGACTTTAATTCCTTCAAATTAGTTTTGTTCATTGTCAAATGGTATAGGCTACGACTAAATAAAAATGATCCTGATAGAACTGTTATCGAACATGATAATGGATTTACAATGGTTAATACAAGGTCATTTGAATGAGTTGGGGATGAGCCCTATGTTCTTCCAAGTCAATGTGAGCAGGTATTTTACTTAGAGGTTCCACATAAACCAGGTTGGTCATTTGTTGTTAGACATGACCCAAGAGGAAGGCCGATAATGTATAATGTGATGGAAGAAGAAGATACCGAAGAAGTAGAAGATGATATAGATGATGATCATGATCGACAGTTAGTCAATCATGTTCTTGACAGAAATGTACACGAAGAAGCTGATGATGATGATGCTACTGCTGCTGATGATGATGGTGATGGTGATGGTGATGGTGATGGTGATGGTGACGGTGATGATGATGACGATGACGAACACAATGACAATGATGACGATGACGATGATGATGATAATGATGATGATGACGATGATGATGATGATGATGATGATGATGGTCATGATGATGAGTTGGATGAAGAAGAAGATCAATGACATGAATGAAATGTATGAGACGCGATTATTATATTATCTATTTAATATTGATATCTTGATAGAAATTGATTTGACTTATATGGTTATATAAATAATTCATATGTTTTGAATTATAATGCCATTACTTAATTAATTCATGATGCACCTCTAGCTATGTGATAGATGGTGATTTAAAATACATATGTGATGGATTACATGCTTATGGTGATACATGTGACATTTTTTGAACTTTGTGTTTATTTATGGAATGTGGACTACTTATTAGCTATGTGATGGATTACATGTTTATGATGATACATATGTGATTCTTATGATGCTCAATTACATATATGATGATACATATGTGATGCTTATGATACTACGGTATTTATTGTTTATCAAATTACAAATGTAATGCTTATGATGCTCAATTGTTGGTGCAGGAACCTGAACCCCTTTGACGAGGATCCTAAACAATCTCATGGATCGATAGGTATAAGTCAATACACCTTATAGAAATAATATATTTTTAAAAATTTACAAGAAAAAGAAACTTCCTTAGTTTTTCAAACCTCAACATTAGCAGCAAATCTAATACAGTTATCAACACTTGAGGCCCCAATTGGACTTACTCAAATTTTAATCTCAACATCAACTTTATGGCTGACTTCTTCATCAATATTACCCTCATTTGCAAAATATCTCTCTCATTACCAACTAACTCTCTCATTTGATGGTGCACAGGTATCACCAAATAGGTATTTGTCAAATGTGTCTTCCTCGAGTGAGGGAAATGCAGGAATAGAAGAGGAAAGTGAGACATGTAGTAGATCTCAAATAGGGAGATCAACTAGAGGTCAAAAGATTAGAAGAAAATTCAATAAATGCATGGAATTTTTTCTTTCTCAAGGGGGGTCATGTTCTTATGATGATGAGACCAAAGGCGACATTGAGGTGCCCTTGAGGTACAAACATCTACTAAAACAATGTGTACCAAGGAACTTCCTCCAATAAACACTGATTTTTGTGTTAATGAGAGGATATATCGCATAGTACCTTCATCGTTACATGGTTTGAGCCTATTTTCCATGGACAGCATAAAGGTCTGTTACAACAAAGTTGCTGAATTGATGGAGTTTGTTGGACCTTGTTATAATTATAATTATTGGATGCAGATTGTTCGATATAAAAAAAGTATGCGTAGGTATGCACTATCAGCCAATTATATACAACAAAAAGATAATGATCAAAGTAAACGAGTGGCAGTATACATTGATGGAAGGCCAAAAGCAATAGGGAATATTGCAGGTTTTATAAATATTATATGACCTAGGTCAACTAATAAGCAACCCAATTGCATATTTGAGGCACGTGAGGGAAATTATGTGTTTGTATGTGCGATAAAATCAATAAGTGTAGGGGAAGAACTGCTAATCGATTACAATTTGAATCATATAGATAGAAACAAAGTTACTATCATGGGGGTGGTACATACAATATATATACCATTTAAGCCAACTTCCAATTAATGAATCCAATAAACCATTGTATTATTAAGTTTTTTTGCTAAGTCTATTGGTTTCATTTCGCTAACGTTTTTATATTTTTTCTTTGTCACAGGGCCACATGGATCCACCACATAGCAAAGATAGGGGTGTAGGTCCTGACACTTCTACGAAGCAGGTAAACCTCATTGTAATTGTACAAATTAGATAGAAGCAAACTGTTACATTATGATCTTTTCTTGAGTGTTTTGAAGTAATTTTGATAGTGTTAATTATATTCTTGTCACAGACAGATGTTCGGGATAAGGGAAAGGAACCTGCAGTACCTCAGCACCTCCATAGGGATGTGGGGCGCTCAATAGTGTTATGCGCTGATGACATCGCACTTAGTACAAACCCTATACAATTTGTACAAAAGAATATTAGAAAAATTAGGCAAGAGATTGTTGATTTGGCAACCATAAGCCCTCAGACTGATGAGATAACCAAGAGGGTGCAACTATTGTTGCAAACAATGGAAAACTTGGAAGTAAGCAGTAATGAAAGCTTTAATCATAACAAAAGTTCAATAATGGTTTATATTTTTTTCTCTTTTATGTCATTAACTAAAATATGTATGTGTTGTTTTTACATAAATTTACAGGGCCTCATCATCCTGGTGGTGATGATCAAGGTATTGCGGGTAGTTCAGGTGATGACCATGTTCTATATATTAAAACCACTCCTTTGGACTTGTGAACTTGCTTTTTTAATGTTTTACATATTTAATGTATTACTCTTCAGGTGCTGACATGGGTCCGAGATCGACCCCAACTGTATTGCCAATTGCAATGTTGGCAAAACGTAGCATGCAGACATCGTTTGTTGCACCGGCTCGTGTTGACCTGCCCACTAGTGGTAGATCCCTCATTTTCTCTCTCTTTCGTTATGTGTTTATTACCCTTGAAGTGTTCTTTCTTGGAGGCATTTCATAGTGGATTCATTTACTATGGTAGGAGATGCACATGAGGATGTGCCAGAGGCGAGTACTGGTGATAACATACCATGATTTCCTGGATCTTCCCATATTGCTAGTACGGGAATGTTGCAAGCCACATTGGTGGTGAGCGATGAAGAATTGATTCCCTTGAAGATACAGAAGGTTCCAGGTACTTTAAAATTATCATTATATATTGTCTAATTGTAATTTACTTACTGATCACTCATTTTGGACTACTGATCCCATGTTTTTTTTGCAGGAAATGATATTTTTTATAAAAATCTTAATGACATTACATTGCAAATATTTGGGGCCACCATACGTAAAAGGTGGAACATCATACATGAACTAACCCTTATCCACTATTTTGATTTCATATCATTGCTAGAATAGTTTTCCTTTTATCCATTTCTTGAACTATATCAAAGGTAGCTTCAGTTTCTTTCTAAGTCTAACAAGTTTGTTTTTGCTTTAAAGGTGGAATGACCAAGAAAAAAAGTGAAAAGATGAACTCACAAACCGTATGGTAGGGTTGTTTGGAAATGACACATTGGACAAGACTAAGCTCCTGGAAAAAGCTGGCACATATCTAAAGTATGTGAGGGACTAATACAGGACACATTTAGAGAAGAATGTAAAGTATGAGCATCACCCCATGACTCCAGAGAGGGAGTGGAAGGACCTGATTTTGGATGCAAAGGAGAGAATTGAAAGGAAAAAAGGAAATACACCACCAGACGCTAGAAGAAGGTATGTGATACTATTAAGAATGTGAATATGTACTAATTATTCATTAACATATTTCAAACTTTTCATAGATTGAGTGACACGTCAAAGGCAACCTAGGCAAGACAAGAAAAGCATGGGCAACACAAACTCGGCTCTGGTTGTTATATGAAACTTGCTACACAAATTGTAAGAATCAGTAAATTAAGTATCACATCAAAATATTTATAAATTGTAAACAATTTTTTTTTTTATCAAACAACACAAGCAAAATTCACAATACTAAGCAAAAATGTAGGGCTCTGAATTCAATAGAGCGCCCATGGAAGATGACAAGAGAATTGACTACTAGTAAGGCTATATAGCCATGGTTGAATGGCTACGAGAATTGAGTGGGCAAACATGAGATTCTGATGCATCCGTCACAATGGTAAATAAGCTAAATGAAAATTATTTCAAATTGAATACTTAACCAATAATCTATTTGATGTTAAGTTTCAACATAAAGTGACTATATTTTTTTTAAATAAGCAAGCAATGATAACACTATGCATGACATTGGAATGTAGCATGATAATCATGGAACAAAACCTGTACATGAAGGTCCGGATGTGCATCCTAGTAGTGGAGGTATTCATTTTCTATTCAAATTTTTTTATGTAATTATTAATACAATTAAACATCTTAAATTGAAAATTAGTTTAGTAATTAATGTAACCTTTATTGTTAATATTTTAGAGCATGTAGTCAGTGGTGACCAAGTGGAGCATGATCCGGGTAGACAACATCGGGAACATGATGTTCCCCAATCAGGTAAAGAGGAGCACTATTATTCCTTTAAACAAATTTAATTGCATTGGTGTATTGATTAATGTAACGTTTCGTATTTCAACTCCATAGGATCTAGAGGGTGTTCAACATGTTGAGGTTAAGGCTAGACAAAATGATGTGGAAGATGATGTGGCCGCATTAGGTAAAGAGTGGAATGGTTGTGTTCTTTAAATTAATGAAATACTTGTAACAATAATAAAAAATGTTTTGAATTTAACCCAATTCTTTGTTATTGCACAAGACCCCCCTTTGGTTCAGCATCCTTGTCCTTTGTATAGGACTAGGCATACATCAAGAGCACGAGAAGAGGGTAGAACATCTGAAGATGGGGGAAATGTTGAAGAAACTGATGTTCCACTTAGTCTTTTCATAGCTTCAAAGAAAAAACAAAGAAAGAAATGATTGTAATCTACCTTATTTGATAATGACTGATTTTTATGTGTTAATGAATGTAATTATGTGCTAATGAATGTTCATGAATGATATGTGTTGATGATTATTGATGAATTTTGTGTTTTAATGAAAGTTAATGAATTTTATGTGTTAATGAACGTTATGTGATAATGAATGAATGTTATATTTTAATAATGGATGAAAGAATGAATGAATAATAGATGTTAACGGGGAATTTAAAGTGGTGTTTGGGGGGGGGGGGGCAAATGAGCTTCCACCTTCATGTGGTTGGCCCTTTTAAGTAGAGAATATTAAACTATTCTCAAAACAAAGCGAAGCTCAATAAGATAACACACTTTTCAATATTTTATTATGTTGCATAGTTAATCTTATTGAATAATGTATGTATATTGAATCTTAATTGCAAGGTCCAATAGAGCCAACACGAACAACACCATGGTGTGACTGCAAAAGTTGTGAATATGCCTCATCATGAATAAAGCCGAATTAGCACATTCTCTGTAAAATCTCAAATGCTCTATACTTTGGAAGTTTTGAAATTTTTATGATCATATCGGTCCCCTGCCTAAAAGCTTTTTTCCTTGATTTGTTTGTGATACACATTGAGAGATTTTTGTTTTCCTTTTATTTATGCATGTCTTAACCATTCTCCACATGCTTCCCATTCTTATTTATATTGTTGTATTTTTACATATGTTGGAATCTGTAGTTCCACATACATGTTTTCTATGTTCTTTGTAACTCTGTGAAAAGGTGTAAAATGTGGGTATAGTCCAAAATCGTGATTACCAACAAGCTATTGTTGTTTAATAGTTCCAGTGTTTGTATTAATTGAAACAGTTTAACCCTTTTAACATGTTTCATAGCAAACCTGCACTTTGTATGCAATCGTATTGTTACAGTTCAATTACTGAGGTGATGTGATTTATCTTGACAATAGAATGTCAGAATTTATCTAAATTTATCTTGACAATAGAATGTCGGAATTTAATACCATAATCCATGATGAAAACTACCAAAAATGGAAATTTATCTTAGTTCACAATTACAAAATGCTTTTGTATAGGCCTCTCGAAGATTAAGTACATCAAATTGAGACTTTATAAATTGAGTGTATGTATTAGCAATCTCCCAAATTGTTCAATGGTCTCCAAACCTTGTCAATTTTTTATTTTTATTTTTACTCAAATATGTATGGTATAGGCATATCATTGGTTGTGTGATTTTTTTTTCCTTAAATGCTCCTACGACCAAAAGAGACAAGTTTTAGATGAAAATGGGGTCTTATGGGCCTTTTTGACACAATGGTAGGTTCTTTAGACCTAAAAATGCCCCAAAAACTAGTCGATTGCCTTAAGTTACAAACAAATCCTTGTGTGTGAGCATGCTTCTTGATCTCCAATTTTGGTGGAATGAAAGATAATATTGAATTTATCAAGCCTTTTGGATGCTTCGAAACCACCAAAAAAAAGCTACTTTGATCATTGAAATGTCGTAGTGACTTGGATAAAAAAAGAAAACTAAGTCTAAACTTTAGAAGTTAGTTTTTTCTTGTCAAATTGTTTTCAATTTTGAAATCATCCAAGGATGAAAGAGGAGTATATTTTGTTATGAAAAGATAAAAAAAAAAACTTAGAATCTTTTGAAACCATTGAAACATGGGGACCCCTTGCCCCCCTCCAAAATCCCTATTTTTTCAGGATGCAATACTTAGGGGAAACATCCCCTTGCTGCACCACTTAGGGACATCCTAGGGACTCCAAGGAGTCTCTTGACCATCTTGAAGATGCCTATGAGTCTCCCATGGCCCCCAATTAGAAACTCCAATTCTAAACAAAAATGGTGAAATTATTGTGAAAATGTCATCCATATTAAAGGTTTGGCAATGCCCCCTAACCTTGATGGGGGCTCTTCCCCAAACCCCTCACAAGGGGCACTACCCATTGACCCAAAACTTCTACCCACCATTCTTATTGTTAATGCAATCATTTCCATTTTTTTTATGTTGACTAGTTTAAACACTTAGTACGCCAAAGTTTCATCTGCAATTCTTATACTTATTCTTAGTTTGTTCCCAAAGTTCCAAAACTCTACCACCATTGTTAATGTTCAAATTTCAATGCAATCATTTACATATTTTTAATTTTTATTGTAAAATTTACATAGTGTGGCAAATTTTTATTTACAGTTGTTATACTTATTCTATACACATCCTTTTATAATTAATTTTTTAAGTTGTATATATATTTGCATCCCACCCCACCCCCTTCATCATCCCCCTATCATCCCCAAACTTAAGCCCTTGGTATGTCAAGATATGAAAGCTCACAATAGTTTCATTTGATATGTTAATCAAGGAAAAACCTACAATATATAGCTTCCAAGATTCCAAACCCATGAGGATCATGAAGAGGTAGAAAACCAAAAAAAGAAATTGCTTATCCAAGTTTCCAAATTTGTGACAAGGAAAAAGTAGAATATCAATCAAAGAAGGAGAATGTGCAACTCATTATCTTATTCTACCTAAGTAAAAATATTACCTAATTAAGCTTTTTAATAGTGGAATATCACACTTAGGATAAAACATATCCAAGATAAATAAAATATTACATTGATAGGCTTCTTTGGTTGCTCTAAAAGTGGTGCCTTATGAATTATGTTCTTGGATACTAAAGTTTCCAAATTCTGGGCACTCTTGATAGCTTCTCGTAGAGATTGTGATTCGAAGGCTTTAACCAAACCTTTCAATGGTTTCTGTTGATGTGTTTTTTATGCACTATGAAACACAAAATAAAATACTAAGTATTCTATCCTCTCTTGAACAAAATCCTCCCAAGTGCTAAACTACGTGATGAAATGGGATGACTCCAAGATTCCAATAGTCGGGTCTTGACTTTATATTGCAGATAGACTCAATGATTGTGATGTGATATCTTCTAGAATCACAAGGGGGACTTGCGTTGCTTGGGTCAAGACCTATCCATTCTCATGTTTCATGATTGATTTACACTCCGTGATTTAGATCATCCTTGAGCAACATCTCAACTTAGCGAAATTTTGTTTTTTGTACCCTAATTCTTTAATTTTGACCCCTTACTAGCATTGCCTTAGGTTTTATTGGAATTCTTGCTTCTCTAGCATGGGCACATTTCTAGGGTTCATTCGCACAAATTGCTCTTGATGAGCAAGCTAGTATCATGACCATGACTTAAACAAAATTTTAACTTAGTCAAATTATCTCCTCCAAACTTCCATGAGTTCATCGGCTTCATTCTTCATCATTTGGATGTCTTTTGTCATTGGAAGGTAATTCTTGACCACCATACCTCAATCTTGACCTATGCTACCCTAAAACCCTAGAACCTAGTCATGTTTACAATTGAGGTCTTGGTGACTTGATCACTTAATATAGCTTAATCATGCAGGTCTCATCTAACTCCAACTCTAACACTTAAGAAAATCAACCCTAGCAACCAAATACTTTGGGAAATATCTTGCAACTTGACAACATGGGTAATGATGGAGGAATGGAAGGTGAGACCTATAGAGGTGTGTGAGAGAGAGAGGGTGTGAGGAAGAGATAATGACCTGGAAAGGGTAGAGAAAGAGAAGTAGAGAGGCAGAGAAGAAGAGAGGGATGGAGAAAGAGACCTAGAGAGGGGAGAGAGAAGAGAGATAGTAGAGAGGGATAGAGAAGAGAGATAGAAGAGAGATACCAATGTCAATCTTTTTCTATAATTTTTTTTTTTCAAGAACTCGATCTATCGTCAGAATTCCAACTCCAAAGGGTAAAATTCTGACAGAGGAGTGTCGTCAGATGCACAGCATCCTCGTCGAAACTCTCCTGGAGGTCATCGTAATTACATTGTGAGTTGAGAAAAATATGGAGGATTAATAAATTCTTACGTACCTATTTATCTCTAAAAACCATATGCCAAATCAATTTCCCTTTGTGTAACATTGGAATCTCCATTCCGATGAGCTTCTTTAACCAATGAAGCCACACCTTCCCATGTTAACATGCATCTAGAATGTTGATGTGCATCTAGAATGAAGCCAGACCTTCCCATGTTAACGTGGCTTCTTTAACCAATGAAGCCACACCTTCCCATGTAAATGTGCATCCAGAATGTTGACAACATTCAATCCATACTGTCATCCAATCAAGATTTTTTGCAATATACAAATGTAGCACATCCCACTCTCGACCAGCTGTACAAAAAATAAATAGACGTCTTACAACTGATTTATTTTGAAGATTAAGGATTAATTAACTACATTAACATCTTATAATTACCTCTCACTTTTCTCAATCTAGTTTTCCCGTCAAGTACTCCCCTTTGAATTTGTTAATGGGGTTGGGATCCCAAATGCGATCCATATGGATCTTTGCTGCAAACTTAGGAAGATATTCATAAATGTACACCATAGTCTGGTATACCATATATCCCTCCACCATAGAACCCTCAGGATGTGCTCTTTGTCGAACAAAAGCCTTCAAAAATTTCAAGTGCCTCTCAACCATCCACATTGACCTAGTGTGTACAGCTCCACACAATTCAATCTCCTCAACTTGGTGTATGAGGTAGTGTTCTTGTGCATTGAAAAAAGTTGGAGGTAGACACTTTTGCATTTCACACATTAAAAGAAAAATTTTTCTCTTCCAATATTTTATATCGTCTTTATGGATTTCTTTATATAACAACCACCTACAAGATATTCAAGATGCAAAAAAATATATTATATAACAAGTAAAACAAATAGCAAATATAATATCTATACAATGAACTGAACAAATATCACTACTTACCTCATGTATTTTCCAAGATCATATATGACTTGCTTGACATTATTGTCGAAGTCATCTAGGAGAGATAGAGGTAGAACGTACTGCAACAATTACGAAATTATCTTTTCATTTTTTTGTAACATAATACAATGAAAAGTACACGTACGCGCAGTACTTAAATACATAGTAAAAACACAAGAACATGAATTACCTTAATGAAGGTATGCTAATCATGTGTTTTCATCCCTAGCCCAAATTCACTTTTCTTTGATATGAGATTGTTTATGTTCGTAGCAATTCCTGTGGGAAATCAAATTTTTCGTATGACTTCTTTTATAGCATTGCTTTGCTAGTCCGTTAATAACCAAGGAAGCTCACTTATATTAATATGGTCTCCATGGCTATTTGATTGAATGAAATTTATCATTTCATGATTGGAATCCTAAATGTCACTACATATTTTGATAATTTTTTCTTTGTCATGCCTTCCATCCAATATTTTCCATAATGTCTCCATTATAGTCTTTCCAATATGCATAGTATCAAACAAATGAACAATTTGTAACTACTCATAGTAGGGCAACCTACCAAATTGTCAGGTATAAATTTTTAGTCCCTTAGGAAGGTGGTCATTTATGCCTTCACGACCTTCATGATCATCAATCACATCATCAGTACACAAAATAAAATAGAAAAGATGTTTTATGACAAAGCAATAGATGGAACAACATTACCTTGATGATTAATTATATTATATTCCAACTTCCACAGGTGAGCTGTCATTCTTTGTGGCTTTGATGTATTCTCTTCATTCCCATTGAAAATATGTTTATCAATATTTCGATACTTATGATTTTTGTGGAGAAAGTGCCTATACTCATCAAACACTTTCTTTCCTAAACTTTTTGAATGACTAGATTTCATCTTTGGACCACCAACAGGACATGCAAATTTTCCCTTTGTTTGAAGACCTACACGATAATGCATAATTGGATTATATATGATAATTTCTTGAATTATAATGTTCATGCACAACTTAAACACTATAACATACCACAAAAATGTGTTAGCCCTAGGGCATCGTGTATTGTCCATAGAAGCATCACATGGAATTGAAATTGTCTTTGTCCTATTGGTCTAGAGACGTTATACATAGTGACACCATTCCATAACTCTAGCAACTCATCGATCAGAGGCTCGATATATACATTCATATCTCTAACTTGGTACTTACCTAATCAAATGAACAAAAACATTACATAATTATTGATGCCCTCCTAAATGGCACAAGATTAGTCCAAGATCAATCAACACAAAAACACACAAACCATTAGTGTTAGTCAATCGAAAACTAATCTAAAAAGGCATACCAAAAGAGAGACTAAAAGCATGCAAGCATATTTAACTATCAAAGCAAACATGATGAGGCATCTCCAAATACCTCCTAACATACTCCTAGCTTCTTCTCCCTTGTTCCTCTCCTCTCCAAGTTCCAAAATAGTGTAGCTCTCAGCAGCTTTTTGCACTATGGATGCTTATGGAGGATTGAGATTTATAAAATAGCTCTAAACATGAAATGAAAAGCTATTTTTATGCTAAAATGATGTATTTGAACCAAAAGAAAAGATTTAGTTATGCTATGCTAAAATGTTCTCTAAAATGTCTATAGTCTAAATGCTTACAAGTTTTCAGGATCTGGATTATGAAGGAATGGACTCTATTTATAGGAAAAATGGAGCAATGGATGGCCAGGATTGAAAGGTTTAATCAAGGGTCAAGTTTGAAAGTTGGGAATCCATGTGCATAATTGACACCAATAAAATAGTGACAAGTGTCAACACAGGATTGGGTTGAAAGAAAGGGGTTGGAGGCATTGAATGCCTGAGAAGACTTCATGGTTATCCAAAGGCTAAGGGTCAAGCCTAAATTAGGATTACCCACTAGATTAGAAGTTAATCCAAGGATAAATCTTTGTGCAAATGATTAAGGGATAATCATGGTCAAAGCATTAATGACCTGATGAGACCCTTGGGTTGGGTAGAGGTTGAGTCAAAACAAATGTTTTAACCATGTGGGAGGGTTGAATTAACCATTAATGGTTATTGGAGACTTTGGAGATTAAGTGGTTGAAAGTTGGAAGCCTTTAATGGTTTTCAAAGACTTTGGGGTTTTTGGTGGTTGAAGGTTGAAAACCTTCAATGGTTATCCAAGACTTTGGGCCATTTGAGAAGTGACTCCATTTTGCTTAGGAATGTGACAATAATTAGGGGATGGATTAGGTTAATTAGGAAGAGGTTAGAAGAATCTAGAAGGGGATTAGATTTTGCAAGTGGATTTGGTGGGTGAGGGAAAATAGGATTTTATTAAAATAAAAATTCATTTATTTCAATAATGTGTGCAAGTTGCATTTGTAGGAAAATGCAAGTGGGGGGGGATAATGATTTAAATAAATGTTTTATTTAATTTATTTAAAAGAGGAAAAGGGGGATTTAATTAAATAAATTGATTTTATTTATTTAATTGATGGGAATTTGATTTAATGAATTAATTAAAATAAATTGAATAATTTATTTAATTAATAGAAGAATGTTTGGAGATGAATTAATTAAATATTTATTTAATTAATTGGTGGCTAGTGGATTTTTAATCAAATAAATACGAAATATTCATTTAATTAAAATGGACAGATTTGTGTGACTACATTTGCCCCTCTTTGAGACGGTGCAGTTTATCGCATCGTTTCAAAGAAAGAAAAACTGGTGTGAAGAAATGCCCCATAAAATGTTAATTTAATGGGTGGTATGCCCCCTCGAGAGATGGGCCAAAAAATTTCAAAAAATCGGGCAATCTCTCGAAAAAGAATGAAAATTGGCAGGGTGATAGAAGGGAAGAAGTGAGGTATACTGGTGAAAAATAGAAGAAATCGGGAGAAACATGGAGAAATGGGGGGCTCGGGAAGTTCACGGGGACCACAGCGATGAGCGGGGCAAAGTTACGGGGACGTCGGGGGGGTATAAATGGGGTGAAAGGGGGTGAAAACAGGATCATTTGTGACCGCGACCAGTTGAAAACTAGAGCTCTGACAGTGACATTTGGAGGAGCAACGAGGAGCGACGATGCCGTTTCCGATCACCGAGCACCGATTTGAGCGAGTCCGCCGGTACCAGCGCCCAGCCGACTATGGACCAGCGGTACGCAAATTCGAAAACTCACTTTTTATGCATTTTTGGTATGTTTTTAGCTAAGTCCAAGTCAAGTCGGAGCAAGAGCGCTGGAACTAGGTTTTTAGCGCTTTTGCTCCATGAATTAGCGCTATTGTGCCGCAATAGCGCTTTTGTAGCCTAGTTTTAGTGCTTTTGCATTAATTTAGCGCGTTTGTAAGCAAGTTTGAGCGCTTTTGATAAATTAGCGCTACAGTAGGGTCAATTGAGCGCTATTGATGTTTAATAGCGCTATTGTATAGAGGTTTTAGCGCTTTTGATTAAAGAGCGCTATGGTGTAGTTAATTGAGCGCTATTGCATTTTAATAGCGCTATTGTAGAGTGGTTTTAGCGCTTTTGTTTTTGTAGCGCTATTGTAGGGCTTTTTGAGCGCTATTGATATTGTTGTAGCGCTATTGCGTTAGGATACAAGATGCCCCAGTTTCGGACAAAATAAGACTCCGGATGCCTAACGATTGATGGATGGTGAGGTGAAGTGGGAGTTGTTTTGAACCATAGCAGCCCGATGAGACTTAGGTCATTTGTTAGGAGAAATGTCTGTTGAAGTCTAGGCGGCCATGATTGCTTACCTGTTGAGACTCGAAGATACTTGATCAAAGTATCTGATGATAGTCTAGGTTTAAACTTAAGAAATTTTGATAACAAAACAACTGATGGTGGTTTGATGAATGTCTATGTGCAGGAGGATCTACGCGTGTTGCAGTTACGCGAGCGCCACCCTGCGACACAGGGGTTGCGAGATCGTTTGACTCAGATCGAGATAGATTGTATTGCGGCTACTGGGCTCTATGAGGTGATGCATATGCCCGTGATTCGGATGAATCACGGCCTGATTACAGCTTTAGCAGAGCGATGGCATAGTGAGACATGCACGTTCCATCTGGCTCAGGGCGAGATGACGGTGACTTTGGAGGACGTGTGGCGTATTCTTTGGATTCCGATTCGAGGGCAGCTGGTGACGTATGATCGATCCTGGGGGACAGTGTCTTGCCAGAGGATTTTTGATGAGGACGTATTCATTGATGATGGGTCGATTGCCTGGGAGGATATAGCGGCACTATATGAGCCCCTTCCAGCAGTATTGTCAGGGATCGTGGGAGGGCTTTTGTGTCCAGATAGGCGGTCACATCGATTGGCGGTCGGATGGGGACAGGTGATTGAGATGATGGTGACAGAGGGGACCCGATATGCCTGGGGGCCGTGCGTGCTAGCGCACATGTACCAGGAGTTACACGAGGTAGTGTACCGGGGGAGAGGTTCGCTTGCAGTAGGCATGACGCTGCTGCATGTGTGGGCATGGGAGCATCTACCAGTGACTCGACCAGTGAGTCTGAGATTCCGAGCCGTGGACCAGCCCTATATGTTTATGTATAGTGGTATGATGAGCCAGCCCCACTTGGGGAAGCTAGAGTGGTGGAGGCGAGCATTAGATGACCTAGATGCAGTGATCTGGCGGCCATACTTGGAGTGTGAGCCATGGGAGGATGATGCAGAGGCACTACCTTATGTCTTCATGACCCGATTCCTCATTGGGAGGACCTCTTATCACGTAGAGAGACAGGTGCCAGGATGGGTTATGAGGCAGTTTGGACGGCAGCAGGGACTGCCGAGCGGATCAGGAGAGTATGCTCGAGTTATTCGAGAGCGGTATGCATGGGGTCCAGTGCTACCGTATGATCAGGCATTGGCAGAGTTCCGGACATTGCAGGCGAGGCCATGGGATCTGCGACCGAGGGTCGTTGATGCAGGGGTTACAGCAGAGTATACCCAGTATCGGGCGGCGCACCCGATCCAACGGATATCAGATCCAGCGGAGCCGATCCCAGCGTTTGAGGATGAGAGGGGACGGGGACGGAGAGGAGGGCGAGGAGGTGGTGGTGGTGGAGGAGGAGGAGGAGGAGGAGGAGGAGGTGGTGGTGGTGGAGGAGGTGGAGGAGGAATGGGGATGCCGAGACAGCGGAGAGGGAGAGGGGGACTACCTCTGCAGATATCACATGGACCGTTGATGCAAGGAGCGGTGCAGCTGAGTGGGAGGGGGATGGAGAGAGAGATCCCGATGGATAGAGGTGCAGGAGAGGGTGGTGCAGGGGAGTGTGGTGCAGAGGAGTGTGGTGCAGAGGAGGGACCTAGTGGAGGGGGTGATACAGGTGCGGCAGCCATGGCCATGGGGGAGGGAGCTACTGGGGATCTGCGGGAGCACATGATAGGTTATTTGCAGACCCGGGTAGAGAGATTAGAGGTGGAGATAGCAGCTAGAGATGTGTAGCTATTTGCACGTGAGGCAGAGCTGACAGTGGTGCTGCGGGAGAGAGATACTGCGGTGGAGATTTTAGCGGAGCTGCAGGAGAGAGTCCGGACTGGTACGCAGGGGCCGTCAGGGGAGATTATGAGAGAGATACGGCGAGCACAGGCGGAGATAGAGTACTGGCGTGGGTTATATGACCAGGTGGTACCGATTAGCCAGCGAGCTCTCAGCTATACCCAGATGCGGTAGGCCAGATCCGAGTGATCACAGAGGATGCAGAACAGTGGGGGAGTGATGGGTCCTTTGCGGCAGGATAGATCAGGAGATGCAGGAGGGAGTGGGGGTTCGATGAGGCCTCCACGGAGAGATGGATCAGGTGGTGCCGGTACCAGTGGTGGAGTAGGTAGGGGTGGGGCAGGTACAGCATCTGGCCAGAGCGGCATCTGAGAGAGCATGTTTGCATACATGTATTGTATCATTGTCTATGTTTTGGACTATATCTTGGATGGCTCTTGGTAGCCGATTTTGTAGACTTCATTGTACTCTGATATATGAGATGATATATATGAGGAGATCCCATATTTGTGATGATTATGCATGTGATTATGTATGGACACTTATGCATGATGATGATTTATTGCTTAGAGGTATATGTGTTCATGGATGCATTTGATGAGATGTTTCTTTTATGCATGTTTTTATGATGAGTCATGATGTGAGATACTGACATATGAATGCAGGATGATATGTTCTTATGATGAGTTATGATGTGAGATACTGACATATGAATGCAGGATGATATGTTCTTATGATGAGTTATGATGTGAGATACTGACATATGAATGCAGGATGATATGTTTATTGATGTTTGTGAATTTTGATGTGCTTCATGTATGGAATGCTATGATGATATGTGCTTATGCCGGATTTTATGAATAGGTTTTGATGATGTTTCCTATTGCAATGTAATGATGAGATGATTTATTGCAATGGTTGAATAAATGATATTATGTATAAATATACTAGGATGATATATGCTTATGTTTTTGATGGATGAACAAGATTGTATGATGTTTCCTTTTGCGATGTAATGATGAGCTGATTTATGTGATGATGTCAATGCAATGGTTAGATGAATGATTTTATGTATGGATATGCATCTAGATGTGTTTAGATGAATGTAATATGGATAAACAAAATGTTAAGTGAATGCATATGGATAAACAAAAGGTAAAGTTCAAATGTGTATATGATGATATTAAAATGAATGTAGATGAATAAACAAATGTAAGGTACAAGTATTTATATATTAAAATGAATGTAGATGAATAAACAAATGTAAGGTACAAGTGTTTATATGATGATATTAAAATGAATGTAGATGAATAAACAAATATAAGGTACAAGTGTTTATATGATGATATTAAAATGAATGTTGATGAATAAACAAATGTAAAGTACAAATGTTTATATGATAATGTCTAAATGAATGTTTCTAAATGCGTTTTAAATATGTTGGTAAATGCAAATGGGATGATATGATAACTAATGGGGATAATAACTGCACCTTAATGTAATGATAATAAATGTAATGTGAATGAATTCTAAAATGAACATAATAAGATGCTTATTAATGAATGAATGAATGCACTGTGTATCTAAAATGGATAAATGGATGTGTGTAATAATAAGTTGATAAGATGATAATGGATAATTTACACTGGATGAAATGTTTAGTAAATGATTTAAAACAATCAAAGACAATTTGATCTCATGAATGAATCTAATTTATTTATGATTGGTGCAATGATGAAAATGATTTTGTTTAATGAAAACTAATGGCAACAATGAACTATATGCAATGTTTAAGTTTAAAAATGACATGAATGGTCGCAATGCAAGATGCACCTATATGCAAGGATGATATGATTATGCAAGGTTGTTTTAAGACTTTGCATAATGCATTGATGATGTATCAGAGTACTCGGTCGTGATTGTATCCAAGACCAGCTTTTATTAATCATTTTTACATGTAAAAGCCTACAAATGAATGGATGGGTGATATGCAACGGAATGCAAGATATAAACAGATGAGGTGAAATGACGATCCATAGTGCTCTATTTTCATCATTGAGCTTTAAAATGTTGGAAGAGAATACAAGCATCTTGACACAATGATTCAAGATGACCTGAGTATTTCTTTCATGGATTTTAATATAGCCAGTTAATACAAACGACTTGATATAAGGGTCAAGTCGACCAGAGTATTGCTTGCGGAACAGACAAGGATTATCTCCTTTCGTGCATGACTTGGATCGTCCTCCTTGATCTTAGGCTTGATCAGATCCTGAGACAAGTACATACCGTACTAAAAAATAAAACCTTTATCCAATTTGGAGGAAGAGGAATCAAAGGATGAGCATTGTACCTGCAACCAAACAGTATATATACATAAAGAATAAAGAATATGGATCCTTGGTAATGGTTCATGTTCATATGGTCAAGGTATACACTGTAGTCAGCAAGCCGTAGTGATCTATGACTGCATTTTGCATAAGATCACGTAGCTTGGTGAACTTCCCACGTAGACACCATTAGTACATGCCCCAGAACTTCATCGGAAATAATGCACAAATGATACAAAACAATGCTAAAAGATTCCGATACAGATAAACAAACAATTGAACTCACAAATCAACCAAGCATTTGATAGCTTAACAGAATTTTCTTGTCAAAGAAAACGTCATCTTGTCTTTGTTTTGGTAAGGAAGGATGTATCCTTGTTGAAAAGACAGTTTGTGATTTGTTGGATGTGGATTGGGTGGTCGAGTGATAAATGGTCATTGTGTGAGTACTGTGTTAATGTTGGTTTTGTATCTGATTGGATAAATATGTACAAGGTGCTGCCCTATTTTTGTGTGATTTTCGATGGTTTTTCCGATGTTTTTTGGATTTTTGTGAATCATTTTTGAATGTTTTTGGATTTGTGAGAGTCATTTTTGAATGTTTTTGGATTTTTTCTGATGATTGCCTAAATGAAGAGCGTAATGATATATAAGACAATGTAGAATCCACTTCCATCACTAGGGTAAGGGTATTGCCCCCAGTTTGTAGACCTGACTATGAAAAGGTGAAATGCTAGATGTATGTGTGCATGAATGTGATCGCAACGAGCCTGAAAGATACTGGAGCCATTGCCTTTACGAGTGGCGCCTGTTTGCCAGGTTTTCACCATCGTATTTACCCAAGGTGCCACCGGAGTGGTTGTTCACCGTTTGGATGCATGATTTTTCTTTACTTTTTTTTTTTTTGAATGTTTTTGTATTTTCTTTAGGACATTTTTCTGAATGTTTTTGGTATTTTTCTGATATGTAGGGGAGCTTGATGCTCTGTATACCTTAGGTATAAAACCGTTTGAGGTGCATGCTGTTGATTGGATCTGCGAGCGGTTCTCCGTCTGATGTAGCCAACTGATATGCCCCAGACCCGAATACAGCAGTGACAACATATGGGTCCAGCCAGTTTGATTCAAACTTACCCTGATGTTCTCTGTTTGGTTGGTTGCGAGGATTCTCTCGTAGAACAAGATCGCCTACCTCAAATGTACGAGGTCTAACTCGGTGATTGTAACTTCTGCTCATGCGCTGCTGATAGGCTTTGAGGTGATTGTATGCAGCTTGTCGCTTCTCATCTAGTAACTCTAAGTCTTGAAGACGGGATACTCTGTATGCTTCATCATCGATGAGATTGTGCAATGAAACTCGTAATGATGGTATCTCAACCTCAATAGGTAGGATAGCTTCAGCACCATAGACCAATGAATAAGGAGTTGCACCTGTAGGGGTTCGAATGCTAGTGCGATATGCCCATAATGCTGGATTCAATTGAACATGCCAATCACGACCGACATCATTGACTGTCTTCTTTAGGATCCTCAATATGTTTTTATTGGATGCTTCGGCCTGACCATTGCCTTGTGGGTAATAGGGAGTGGAAAAGCGGTGTTGGATATGAAATTTCTCACAGAGCTCACGGACATCCTGATTTTTAAAAGGAAGACCGTTATCTGTGACGATGGACATGGGTACACCATACCGGCAGATGATGTAGTTGAGGATGAATGAGGCGATCTGCTTGTCGGTGACTTGGGTAAGTGGAACAGCTTCGATCCACTTGGTGAAATATTCGGTGGCGGTAATAATGAATTTATGGCCGTTGGATGAAGATGGGTGAATTTTACCGACAAGGTCAAGGCCCCATTGACAAAAAGGCCATGGTGTTGTGATTGGTTGCAGTTCCTGTGCTGGTGCATGTATCAGGTCACCGTGAACTTGACATTTCTTGCATTTTCTGACAAAGTAGTAGGAATCCTTTTCCATAGATGGCCAATAGTATCCAGCTCGCATGATCTTCTTGGCTAGTGATGGACCACTTGAGTGAGTCCCACAAATTCCTTTATGTACCTCTTCCAAAGCCTTTTTTATCTCATCTTGTTCCAGACATCGAAGGAGAGTACCATCAAGACTACGTCAGTATAGGGTTTCGGCAATAATGGTATATCGAGCAGTTTGGCGAATGAAGGTTTTTTGTTGGTTATTTGATTGGTCGGGAGGAAGGGTGTGATCGCGGAGATAGGTGTAGAACTCACCATACCATGGGGATTCAGAACTGACAAGGCGACATATCATTTCGGATTCGGGGATATCATAAGCGGGAATCCAAAGCTGTTCTACCAAGAACTCGTAGCGTGTTGAATTCTGTGGAAGATCTAGGAGAGATGCGATGGTAGCCATAGCGTCAGCAGCTCAATTTTGATCTCTTGGTATCTGCTCAAAAGTGATAGTAGTAAATGATGTCTTTAGAGTGTCCACCATTTGCTTGTATGGCATGAGTTTATCATCTTTGGTCTGATATTCATCAGTTGCTTGTCGAATGACCAGTTGTGAGTCGCCATATACTTGCAGTTCTTGTAATTTCCATTGTATGGCTAGCCTGAGTCCTGTGATCAAGGCCTCATACTCTGCTATGTTATTTGTGCATGGAAATGTGAGCTTGTAAGACTTCGGGATGCTATCACCTTGAGGTGTGATAAATAGAATACCTGCCCCCGAGCCGTGCCTAGTGTATGAACCATCAAAATATAGTTTCCATGACTGTGCTTCTGTAATCACGAATATCTCTTCATCTGGAAAATTGGAAATGAGAGGATGATCACCTATGAGAGGTGCATCGGCTAACTGATCTGCAATAACCTGACCTTTGATAGCTTTACGGTCCACATACTCAATGTCAAATTCACTTAGAATCATCACCCATTTGGCCAAACGACCTGTCAATGCTGCTTTGCTGAGTAAGTACTTGAGTGGATCAATTTTTGCAATGAGTTGCACCTTGTGTGTCAATAGATAGTGCCTCAGTTTAGTGGCTGCTAAGATTACTGCTAGGCAAGCTCGCTCAATAGGTGTGTAATTGAGTTCATAGCCGACCAGTGTGCGAGAGATGTAGTAAATAGCACACTCTTTTCCTTCTGCATTATGTTGTGCCAGTAGTACACCCAATGCTGTACTTGTTGCTGAGATATAGAGCAATAATGGTCTACTTGGATCTGGTGGCATCAGCAATGGTGGATTCATGAGATAGTCTTTGAGTGACTGAAATGCTTGCTGGCATTTGTCATCCCACTGAAAGCGGATGTTCTTGTGTAGCAGGTGTGTGAATGGGTGACACTTATCGGCTAATTGTGCAATGAACCTGCGGATGGATTGAAGCCGTCCTTGTAATGTCCTTAGCTAGCTGATATTCTTTGGAGGTGGCATGTCCATGATTGCCTTAACCTTTGCTGGATTGACCTCAATACCTTTGCTTGAGACAATGTATCCTAGAAGCTTCCCGGAGGTCACTCCAAAGACACATTTCTTTGGGTTGAGTCGAACATGGTATTGTTCCAGTCTATCAAAGATTTTATCTAAAATGTGAAGATGTCCTTCTCTAGTAAGTGATTTTGCTAGTAAATCATCCACATAATCTTCCATCATAGTATGCATCATGTCATGGAAGATGGTGGTCATTGCTCTTTGATAGGTTGCTCCTGCATTCTTTAGACCAAAAGGCATTACATTCCAGCAGTATGTGCCCCATGGACATGTGAAGGCTGTCTTATGTTGATCCTCTGGTGCGATCTTTATTTGATTATATCCTGAAAAGCCATCCATGAGTGAAAGCATGGCATGTCCTGCTGTCAAATCCACTATGATGTCGATATTTGGTAGGGGAAAGTCATCCTTAGGACATGCCTTATTCAGATCTCTGAAGTCTGTACAAATGCGGATGCCCCCTTTTGGTTTGCCGACTGGCACAATATTGGAGATCCATTCTGCATAATCAATTGGCCTAATGAAACCAACATCTAGAAGTTTCTTGAGTTCTATTTTGACTAGCACTGCAATCTGGGGATGCATCTTACGAAGCTTCTGCTTAACAGGTTTGGCTCCTTCTGCTACTGTGAGATGATGCATGACTAAATCAGGATCAAGCCCAGGCATGTCTGCATATGACCATGCAAAGTTGATCTGACGCTTCTGGAAGAACTCTATAAATTGAGGCTGTTCCTCTCGAGTGAGAAGAGATGCCAGATGTATGATATGAGGGTTTTCAGGAGTCCCCACATTGTATTCTTTAGTCTCCTCAATGAGAATCGTCGATCATTCCTGTTGTGTACTAGCAGGAAGAATGTCAAACCCTTCATCCTCAGGCGCCTCAGAGAGGTTTTCACCGTTGGATACGCTCTTTCTTTTTACTTTTGTTGGATCAAACAGTGCCACAGTGTGGTTTTCACTAGAAGATCCATGTTTTATTGTTATATTTTTGTAGCTGAAGGGTTTGGCATCTGCCCCGAAGTATGCTGCGCTATTAAGTTGAATGGCGAATCCAGCTTTGTGATCCCCGCTTGGTAGATTATCCCGTAATTCTAAAAAGTCAATGATAGCCTCATCGTTCTGAAAGAGGTCAAGACATGGGGGATTTGGTTGGTTCCATTCGATGAGTTCAGGGTGTATAATAGGCATTACTTCATCGATTAGATTAAGTGCGGGTGATGTATCAGTGAGGGTTAAGACGGTGTGGTGAAGGTCGTTGATAGTACTCTCCCTGTCAGAATCAGGCGTAGGATGAGACGTGGGGTCTGTGGAAGATGTTTCCAGCTCAGGTACCCAAGTGGTCTTTATCTGTGCTTCTCCGTAAACAGGGATGTCTTTGCGTGGTGGAGGTGGTGATGTGTCTTCCTCATCTGAAGTGTTAAGTTGCACTGAATCGAATTCCCACTCATGTGAGTCAATCTCTGAATCACTTTCCAGCATCCGATTGCTATACCATACTGGGACGTCTTTGGAGTTAAATACTGCAGGTGTGATTGGTTTATGTACTTTTGTGGTGATCGATGCTGCAGGAACCGTGATGGGGTTTAAAGGATTTGTTATTGGAAGTATCGGCAATGGTGACTCAGTGGTTTCTGCAGGAACTGCTGGTGCCATAGATGTCGTGGCGGGTTTTGATGCAGTTGCTACTGCTAATGGTACTTCTGGTGGTATTACTGGTTCATTTGGTGGGATGATTGGTATTGTAGATGGTTGTGGTGGAGTTGTGAGCCTCGATGGGGCCGTGGGGATAGTGTTTGATGGTGCTTTGATTATGAAAGGTGTCCTCTTTGCAGTAGGTGGGCACAATGGTGTATTGGGTTTTCCTTTGAATCTGAGTTTAGGAAGGACTTCTTTTTCAAAACCTAGGCCTGTATTACCTTTGGGCTTGAATTCTGGTAGCAGAGGTTCATGTCGTCCTTGTTTGCAGTATCCCAAAGCACTCTGACCATCATATCCCATTCTTTGCATAATGAGGAGGCCTTTTCCATATTGTTCCGTAGGAAGTGTAACTCGTGGTATGTCAGTGGTGATGGGATCTTTATAGATCCAGTCTACTAGGTCCTCATCTTGTGTTTCTTCCTCTTGACTCTTTCCAAGAATGAAAGGCGTCAAAGCACATGCGGGCGTGATCAGTGGTTGCTGGAGTAACTGCTGGGGTTTACCATGTGTTCTAGGAGAAATGGGCATTTGTCCCACACAAAAGAGCTGACTCAAGTTGTATTCTCCAGGACCTTCCTCTGTGACTTTCATCTTAAGCTTTTCTTGCTTGGGTATAGGAGTGTTTGAACTGGCAAGAGAGGCGGGACTTATATATGATGTAGAGGAAATGGCTTCCCTATTATTAGGAACAGTAATCTCTGGTTGATGGCTGATATTATGGCAAAATGCAAAGGGATTTGCATCGCCCAGGATTGTGATCTCTGCACCATTATGTGGGAACTTGATACATTGATGATAGGTAGATGGAACAGCTTGCATGGCATGTATCCAAGGTCTCCCTAATAATAGATTATATGGCAGAGGAAGGTCCAGAACCTGACAAATTATGTGCTTTACCACGGGGCCCACTCAGATTGGTAGTACCACAGCTCCTTTGGATGAACGCTCTGCATCATCATAGGCCTTGATGGTGATCTTCTTGCGAGGATCCACTGATTCTACTGCATAGCCCAATGCTGTGACCAACTGTAGTGTACAAATGTTTAGGCCTGCTCCATTATCAATCAAGACTCGCTTGATCCTGTGTTAGTTGACAAAGCCTTCAATGTGGAGTGAGGCGTTATGAGGTTGCTGGAAGGAAGAGTTATCACTTTCGGAAAAAGTGAGACAAGGTGATGACTTTAGACTTCCAACCATGGCTTGAAACTGGTCCGTATTTAAGTTTGCAGGGACTGACGCTTCTTGGAGTGCTTGATCCAAGATAGTTTTATGAGATGGTGACAGGCGTAATAGCTCTAAAATGGATATAAGTGCCGGCGTTTTGTCTAATTGTTCCACAAGATTGTACTGCTTTGGGATGGAGGTGGTGCCTTGTGGAGCTGCCTTGATGGTGACCTTGCCACGACGTGTAACAACATTGCAATTTGAGGTGGGATTTTTGAAGGTGATAGTTGCAATTTGTTCACTGGCATCATACAGGTGATTGACAGTGTAGTTATACGCAGCTTGCGTATAATCAGTGGTATCAGGACCTCATCTGGAAGTGGAAGGACCCCTTTGATCTTGTGATGGAAGTGGATTCTTGAACATCTGATGATCATTATTGGTTGTTTTTGGGTCATGTCCTTCAATTTCAATTTCTCCTCGGTCAATAAGATCCTGAATGAGATCTTTCAATCGATGACAATTACTTGTCTTATGTCCTCTTCCTTGATGGAATTCACAATGTTCAGTATCGCTCCACCATGCTGGTTTGACTTGAGGCTCATAATTTGATAACTTAGGTAGCGTGATCAAATTCTGAGAAATGAGTTGTCGCATCACTGTTTCAATGGGTTCCCCTAAGGGAGTGTATGTGCGTTTTTGTTTTTGTGGACGAGGTCTTGGTTCATCCTGAGACGTGATGCGACCTTGATTAGGAAGGACATTTGTGTTATTTTGAGGTGGAGGATTTTGTCCTGCAAACCGAACCACAGGTTGTGCATTTTGGACAGTCCGAGCATCCACAACTCCATCGTTAACGATATTCTTATTCTTGTTCCAGAAGTTCGGTTTATCGCTATTGAAGCGCGGGCGAGGACCATCTTTGGGTTCATTAAAGATTTTGATGAGTCCTTTTTTGATGAGTGCCCTTTCACATTTTATACCCTTGGTGATCATATCGTTAAAAGAATCGGTATCTTTGACATCCAGGTGAAATTCCATTTCTTCGTTTAAGTTGGAAATGAAAATTTCCACTAGTTCTCGTTCAGGTAACTGAAGAGAACGTCTGCTAGACATTTGGCGCCATCGTTGCAGGAATACTGAGAATAATTCACCTGGTTTTTGTTTGGTGTTACATAGATCAGCCATGGTGATGTCGCGTTCAATATTATAAGAGTAATGAGATAGGAACTTCTGGATGAGTTCCTCAAATGTTCTTATGCCACCTGGTAGTCGGGAAAACCATGATGTGGTTGTTCCTCCCAAGCTTTGGGGAAAAAGGCGCATTAAGTATGTGTCCTCATAAGCTACTTCAAGACAAGCAGAATGAAATTCTCGAACATGATCGCGGGGATCTCCCTTTCCTCTATATTTTTCGAATTTTGGTGTTTCGAACCCGCGTGGAAAGGGTGGCATATAAAGATTCCTGTCAAACGGATAGGGACAGATGTCGTTAAGTGAGAATTGATTGGTTTTAACACCACTATGAAGTTGTTGGGCGAGATTCTCAACTTGTTGCCGCAACATCTCTATTTCATTAGGAGGAGGAGGTGGTGGGTTACCTCGAGGGATGTTATATCTGATGGGATCTCTATGCCTTTCCTCCTCATGGCGACTTTGTCTTTCTGATGCTTGTCTTAATTGGGCAAGATCAAAGTCAGAGGGGAGTTTGGCTCCTTCTTGAGCAAGTCGTAAAAAGTGAGCATCCGCATTGCTCCTTAGTATTTCATCAAATAATCTGTTAAAATGAGGGTTATGCTGAACCCTTTCGATTGTTGAAGGAGTGGGCGTACTTGGGTTTTCATCATTCCCAGTTCCTCCAAGTGCTTCTTGAAATTCATCGAGGTTGTCCTCTTCTTCCTCAATTTCCATTTCTCGTTGCCTTGATCGTGATCGGGTTTGAGCCATTTTGTTTATAAGTTTGGTTTTGAAGTTGATTGAAAATGATGATGAGTTGGTGATGAAATGAAAAATTGATGGTCGGTGATTTGTGTTGTATGGGGATCTCTAGCACTTTTAAGGTAGATGTAACCGAAATTCCTTTCTTTGAATTGCTTGTTTGTTTGATAAGTTTGGATGTGATAAGGTGTAGAGAAATCTGAGATGTGTTACAGATTTTGACTACCTAGTAATGAGAGGATTCACTCATGAACTAGTTTTAACCTGTGTAGATGTGTCTCTTAGGATGAGCTTATCCTAGATGTAGAAACAATCTAAAAGTGATGTGATGTGTTTTGATTTCAAGCAATATCTAAAAAGGGATCTTGGGACAAGAACCTCTGAATGTTTTGAGAGTTTTGGGATAAATTGATGATGATGTATGAGTGGGATGATGGATGAAGATGTTTTCAACTTTCAATAAAAACTTTGTGTCACAAATGGGACAAACTCTTCTTCTTCCCTTTCAGGGGTTGGTGGCACTTCTCGAGCTGTGTTGTAGGTGATACAGATGTTTGGGAAGAAATTGGGATTAATCTTTCCTCCTTGATTCTTGTGATAACTCAGAGCTCTATATTGCATAAAAGCTCTGCGGTTTAATGATTCAGAATCAAATTCGTTTGTTTTACCTTGAAGGTATAGACGCATGCGATGTAGAAAGACTCTATGTGAGACAAAGATTTGTCGATTGATATAGAAGAATTTCCTCCTTTTGATTAAAGCTTTTGAGCTTAATGGTCTTCTTTTCAAGGTAATATTCTGATGACACTTCTTCTTTCGCAAGATGTGAAGAATGGTCATAAAAGTGGTGACTCTGTGTTGTTTGCACTTTGTTTTTGGTATTTTTGGTTGTGTTGACAGATGTTGGATGAGTACTTTGTTTTTGAAAGTGATTTTCTGATTTTTCTTTGACAAGAAAACAAAGCAAGCACACAAACACAAAATTGTAGCCTCAAAGGCACAAATGAGTATGGGTCTAGATCAACCCAATCCTTGGACTTGTTTTTGACCCTTCCTTTTGATTTATTTTTAAGGTGTAATTCCAAAGCCTGAAGTCGGCTTAATTTGCACTAGGTCTGTAAAACGAACACACTTCAAACACTCTTTATCCCTATGGTCAAATGGCCAGTTGTGATAAATTTAGCCCACATCTTGATATTTCTTTGACTTTGGTACTACATACCTTATGAATCCCGCCGTGGCAGGTAAGGATGTGATATACTAAGTCTTGCACGAGCATAACAAATAGATGATCCCTATGATGGGGGAGTCACCACTTTTATCAAGCCACAAGTGACTTTTCAAAAAGCTATGTTTCTACTCAAGGAAATATGTATGGTGAGTATCTTGGGAGCAAAACCTTCTATGCTCTTGCACTAAATTATACCTCAAATATTCTCAATCAATAGAACAGGTGGGCTACTACTTAAAAGTGTTTAGTCATGTTCGATGGCTTTGGACATAAGTTCATTCTGCAGTGACTCACTTAAGAGCCTTGTAACTGGTGGTGGGGCCCATTTGTCCTTTCGGCCAGTTACACTGTAGGAACAGCTATACCCAAGGCTACAGCTTTCGCTCTCACCTGATTTCTATAGCGGCTCGAAGGATTTACCGCTCGAGGTCGTTCCCAAGAGTATCGATCCCTTGGCAGGCCTCTCTTAAAAAGATAAAATTTTGAGTGTTACTAACACTTTTCTCTTGCACCTAGGACCACGAGAGCCAAGGGAGAGGATAGTGTGTGTTAGAAGTAGGACCACTCGACTGACTTTTTGTGCACAAGCGTGCCAAACACGTAATTCACTTGTTCTTTTTAATCCAGCATTTGCAAATGTGATCTAACTATTTGGAGATGTTGCTCCAACAGCCATGGTGTTCATTTTTAGCTTCAAAGCAATATGTTTTGTAATCTAGAATTGAGAAATCCTGGTCAACTTAATGAAAAACACGTTTTGCTTTGAAGGAAAATTTTTGTTTTTGCCAAAAATAAAGACAAGTGGATTGTTCTTTTTACTGCACCAAAAATTTGAAGTGTGGATTGTGATTTTTAAGTCTCAATTGATGCAAGAAAATGGAATTGTTTGGTTTTAAGCACCAAGTAAAGTGTGTTTCCTAACTTGCAAGAAAACAAATGTTTGAATTTTGTTGTTCTTTTTACCTTGCAAATAAAGAAAGATGAATTTTGTTTTAAGCACCAAAAACAAATTTGAGGTTCATTTTATGCACTCCAAAATGAGATGTGAGGTTTATTTTAACTTATGCAATAAGGGAAAAATGAATTCTTTTTAGCCAACTTTTTAAAGAAAGTAAAAAGAAAGATTTTTTTTTAGAGCATCTACTAACTCCTTTCCCTGCACACAAAAAGATTAGAACCTGCACCTGGTCAATAGTCAAAGCGTTAGTGTGGGCTTACACAAGCCTAAATGCTGATTTTGGGTTACAAAGCGAATTGGACAACACTCTGTCGCAATAGCGCTATTCTGCTTTTTTTTACAAAAGCGCTAATTAATACAATAGCGCTAGTCTGCGGTCGCAGAAGCGCTATTTTACACAGTAGCGCTAAAATAATAGAAAAATCCGGAAAGTCAAAAGCGCTAAAATAGTTGCAATAGCGCTAGAACTGTGACAAAGGCGCCAGAATGGAATCAATAGCGCTAAAACTTTTTCATTAGCGCTATTATATGGACAATAGCGCTAAAAGAAAATTTTGCAATAGCGCTAGAACGTGTTCAATAGCGCCGAAGCGCGACCTGTGTGGCAGTTTCAACAAGCAAAAATGTTAATTTTCAAAAACAACAATCAGAAGGTTGCGTGTTCGATTCACGTCGGGTTCACCAAATGATGCCCTCCTAAATGGCACAAGATTAGTCCAAGATCAATCAACACAAAAACACACAAACCATTAGTGTTAGTCAATCGAAAACTAATCTAAAAAGGCATACCAAAAGAGAGACTAAAAGCATGCAAGCATATTTAACTATCAAAGCAAACATGATGAGGCATCTCCAAATACCTCCTAACATACTCCTAGCTTCTTCTCCCTTGTTCCTCTCCTCTCCAAGTTCCAAAATAGTGTAGCTCTCAGCAGCTTTTTGCACTATGGATGCTTATGGAGGATTGAGATTTATAAAATAGCTCTAAACATGAAATGAAAAGCTATTTTTATGCTAAAATGATGTATTTGAACCAAAAGAAAAGATTTAGTTATGCTATGCTAAAATGTTCTCTAAAATGTCTATAGTCTAAATGCTTACAAGTTTTCAGGATCTGGATTATGAAGGAATGGACTCTATTTATAGGAAAAATGGAGCAATGGATGGCCAGGATTGAAAGGTTTAATCAAGGGTCAAGTTTGAAAGTTGGGAATCCATGTGCATAATTGACACCAATAAAATAGTGACAAGTGTCAACACAGGATTGGGTTGAAAGAAAGGGGTTGGAGGCATTGAATGCCTGAGAAGACTTCATGGTTATCCAAAGGCTAAGGGTCAAGCCTAAATTAGGATTACCCACTGGATTAGAAGTTAATCCAAGGATAAATCTTTGTGCAAATGATTAAGGGATAATCATGGTCAAAGCATTAATGACCTGATGAGACCCTTGGGTTGGGTAGAGGTTGAGTCAAAACAAATGTTTTAACCATGTGGGAGGGTTGAATTAACCATTAATGGTTATTGGAGACTTTGGGGATTAAGTGGTTGAAAGTTGGAAGCCTTTAATGGTTTTCAAAGACTTTGGGGTTTTTGGTGGTTGAAGGTTGAAAACCTTCAATGGTTATCCAAGACTTTGGGCCATTTGAGAAGTGACTCCATTTTGCTTAGGAATGTGACAATAATTAGGGGATGGATTAGGTTAATTAGGAAGAGGTTAGAAGAATCTAGAAGGGGATTAGATTTTGCAAGTGGATTTGGTGGGTGAGGGAAAATAGGATTTTATTAAAATAAAAATTCATTTATTTCAATAATGTGTGCAAGTTGCATTTGTAGGAAAATGCAAGTGGGGGGGATAATGATTTAAATAAATGTTTTATTTAATTTATTTAAAAGAGGAAAAGGGGGATTTAATTAAATAAATTGATTTTATTTATTTAATTGATGGGAATTTGATTTAATGAATTAATTAAAATAAATTGAATAATTTATTTAATTAATAGAAGAATGTTTGGAGATGAATTAATTAAATATTTATTTAATTAATTGGTGGCTAGTGGATTTTTAATCAAATAAATACGAAATATTCATTTAATTAAAATGGACAGATTTGTGTGACTACAATTATTATGACCATTTTACTGCAATATTTATATTTAAATTTAGACTATATTTAAATGATAAAATACCTAGAACAATCCTTGCCAAAATTATGTGCTCCCTCTTTATTGACATCCATGGAGGAATTTTATTGTTGATAACAAAAACAGGCCACACTGTGTAAACAGATTTCATCTCTCCAAATGGATTGACACCATTCCCTACCAATGAAAGCTCAAGATTACGAGGTTCTTCTTTAAAGTGTGGCCACTTTTCCTCTGTGTCCATAAATGTTGAACCATCCACAAGCATTCAAATAATGTCATCTCGACTTCTATTGCATGCATGGTAATCCATAAATTGTGCCAAGCTAGTGCACTTGAATAATCGTTGCATACGTGGAATAATGGGAATATAGAGAAGAACCTTGCAAGGAACCCGTTTTGTTATTTGATCTATTTGATATCTATTGATATAACATTCAGGTCATTTAGATCGAAATTCATGTTGTTTGTGATATATAATATGATCATTGGGACAAGCATCTATTGCTTAATACTCCATTCTAATATCTTTCATAAGGACAGATAATTCTCGGTATGAGTGAGGTAGAATATTTGATGATGGTAACAAAAATTCACCTATCAATCTACAACAAAAAAATATAATTTGTTAATCTAACAAATATTAATGGTACAACATGATTCATAGTTTATTATGACATATATGACATACCTTAACATACGTGACATTGTTATTCTAGATAAACCATTCATAACCTTCAAGTTCACCAACAACAATATAGCGGAGAGAAGAGTTGTCTACAAGCCTTCGTAAAGGGCCTCAGATGCCATCTCAAGTAGAGGGACATCATGAACAACATCAGGGTCATCTTCATCATCAAGATCAGCTACGCGAGTACTAAATGTGTCATGGATCAATGTATTTGTATCATCATCTTCAATTGTGTTTTCTGGCTCATGATCATCATCTTCCATGGGATCATTAGCTTTAGCTTCGATATTCACACCTCCATATCCGTCCACTTCAAAAACAATATTCTCCAAGTTGTGTTGATCCATACCATGTGCTCTGGGGTGCTCGACCTATATAAAATTGATAAACATAAATAAACCATGATCATGATCTCATCATCACATGATTTATTATGTATATAAATTGTTAAAATGATATAATGACAAACTTACCAATGGATGATAATCATGTCCACCTTCAATGTGACCATGCAACCTACAATGTTTTTTACTTTTTTGATTAGAAGTCTTCTAGTCTTTAACCCCTTACAAATTTTTTAGGGACAAGAACATTTTCCACCACCTTTTCTTTTCAAGTTAGACCACAATCTAGCAATGGTCTCCTTATTTTGTTGTTCGCTGATATTGTTTGACATGGTCTTTCTTCACAGGAAAGAAAATCGGGCTATAGAACTAGTTATATAGAAGTTGAAATGTTACTTATGAAATCATGTTTCAGTATATTATACCAAATTAAATTATTTGAAAATAGAAATTATCATCATTGAACCAAAACCATTTAACTCTTCTTTTTCATCTCAAAACATATCTAATGGCTTTGTGGTATGCAATCCTTGTATAATATATCAAGTTGACTAATGTCTAATTGGGGTAATCCATGAGTGTCTAATGTGAATTCATTAACCTAAACATTGGAGAGACCTTATCTGACTTGCCTAATAAATGTGGTTGTTCTCCTAATATGAAATACTGAGTTCTACCCTTGCCTTTGCATCAAAATTCTCACATCATGTTTCTTCAAGAAAACAAACTAATATGAATTGAGCCATCACCATGAGGATAGGGTCAAGTGTCATGGAAACTAATCAGAATACATGAAGACAGGGCTCACACATAAGTGTTGGCTCTCAACAATGCCACACTTCCAAAATTGTCAGTCTCAAGACTTCCCCTATTGGGTGAGCACTCATTGATGGCCAAAAGGCCAAATCAATATATGTAGGCTTCTAACTCCTAACTCTAGGCTAGGAGGACCCTACACAAGGTCTATGAACACTCACTTGGTATTACAATAGAAAGAGCCTTCCTCTAGAACTTTGTTTGCAACGCACACATCAATATTGGTAAAAATTGTTATGATGGATGGTCTATTAGGATGGTAAATAAAATGCTTATTCTTTTTCCACCCTTTGAAACTACAACAAGGTATTTGACTTGGCAGGGTCACATCATTTTACCAACAAACATTAGGCAATTCAACCTTTTTCCTTTTCAATGCACTTTTATTGTCTTTCATTGGTTTTCTTAGTCCGATACATAGGGATATCACACCTTTCATGGCATCATCTCTTGCACCTTCCAATATGTAGTCCTTTCATATTTTAGGTGCATACACACTATGTTGTTGTTAAGTATTGATCTAGTCTTAAGATATCTCATGACTCTATTACATGTCCACACTTGGGTTTACAAAAACAACTCTATCAAAACAAAAACAATACCACTAGTAAAACTATGACTGTGACAATTAATACCCTTAGGACAGGCATAGAAATTTAATCTATTTCATTTGGTTTTTATCAACAAACCCTTCTAAAGGTTGCATAGGGTCCCCTCACCTCTCTCTCTATCATCAACCACTTCAAAATACCAATCACTTGCTCTTCCCACAAAATTCTTCCCTGATATGATACATAGCATGAAAAAAGGTCTTCCCACACATTTGGGTGAATTTATATGCATGGGAGACCAAACTATACATTATTTACTCCTCTCGGTAAACACTAGGCAGGGTTTTGACATTTTTTGAAAAAACTATGATATCTAATTTAAAACACAATGAAATTAAATGCCATAAATAGAAAAAATGAAGCTAACTCACTTCTCTACCACATCCAATTGACTTCCCATCAAATTATGATGATTTTCACAATGAAAAATGAAGAGAATCAGACCAAAATGTCAAAAAATAAACATAAAACCCCAATTTCATTAAGAAAAACTCTTGGATGGCATGCAAAAGGCCTATTTATTCCCATCCAATTGGGTTACAACCTAAAACCACCATAAACTAACTTTCCAACTATATTTTTAAGAAGTTTCTACAAGAAATGCAAAAGTTGTCAGGGCAATATGACAACTTTTTTCCCAATGGACCTCAAACTTTCACAATTAGGTCTCTATTTGTTGTTAGAATGCAATCTATGACTAAGTATTAGAGGATCTTACTAACTTGGGTATCATTCTTTAATGTGTCTCTGACATGACTCCTAGTAACTATATAAGGATCTTACTAGTCCTAGATCTATGCCTTATCTTTTTGATATGGTTCCTAGTGAGAATATATGAATCTTACTAGTTGTAAATGTCATAACTTTGTGTTTTGCATGGTCCATATGTGTTACCAATTTTACTCATATTACTTACTTTATACTTCCCTTTTATCTCAATATTGTAGATTGACAATATCATAGGTCTTGGGAGCTACCACCTTTCCAAACTTGTAGCCATCTTCTTGGTGAAAGAAAATTTGGTTTCTTCATATTTTCCCAGGAGTACATGAGCATAATTTCATACTCTTTCTAAGAGTGGGCTAAATATTGTATCATAAGTTGTATCTCTTTAAAAATATACACTAGGTTTGGACTCAATTTAAGTGGTTGTGCCTTGGTTTGACAATGTTTCCATAAATTTGGTTCATTCCCTTATTCATGATGTTCCTCATGGCTCATTTTTATAGGACTAGGGTCTTAGGAACCCTTATTCATGGAAATTGGACTTAAAATCTGAAAGATGAATGTTGGATTTGCAAGTAGTAGGAATTTCCTCTCCAAATTTGGACTTTTGCAAAAGTTCAATTTGAAAAGGTGCAAGGACCATCCATATAAGGTCCATCTTGAAAATTAAATGATAATACCATCCATGCATATTAAATGATATAGTCAAGTAATAAAGAAGGAAAACCATTTCTTGAAGTCGTCAAATGATTTTAAAGATCCACAATAGTCCACTAAATACAATTCACTAAAAAATAAAACAAAGTATGCTACAAGATAGTGGGTAAGATGCAAGGAATGAAGTTAAATAGACAATAAAAACCATGAAGATTACCAAGTCAAAAGGAGTAGCTATGACCTCTTAGGTGTTTTTTCACTTGCATAAATTAGACTTCTTAAGGATAGAAACACATGTAGATAGTAGTATGAAGTCTTTTTGATGATTTTTGAAGTAGTTGAAGGAATGGCTTATTTTAGTTATATCTAACCCAAGACAATTTCAACTCAAAGTAAGGAATAAAACCATATGTCCTATAAGTTTGGGAAGCTAATTGAGTAGCTGGATAAGGTAGAGCATCACTATAGGGTAGTCTTGAGACTCTTTTAACTCAATTAGAACATGTACCAAGTATCTAGGAGCTTACGAAGCCAATTCAACTATATTTCAAGTGAAAATGCAACAAAAGGAGTAAAAGCTTTGAATACACCTCAAAAACCACTCCTAGGTGGCCAAGTAGGTGGAAATAGTCATTTACAACATTTTTTTCTTCATAGATGCAGCCCTATATTCTCTTTATTAATTGAGATGAGATATAGGACTCCTAGGGCTTAGTTCATCTTAGTTCTTTAAATTCTATGCCAATTGTTGTAACTAAAAAAATTCTTACAGCAAGAGATACTATTTAATATCATTTAAGGTTGTAGTAGTGCAAAGAACATCAATATGATAGAGAAGGGATGAAGAAGTTAGGGACCTTGAAATTATATATCAGAACTATGATACAACTAGCTGGGATAGAATTTCCCCCTCATTGGGATAGACATTTGACTCCTATTAGGATAGCTGAACAAAGCCAAAGAAGGTGGATAAAGACAAGGGCAAGAAGGTTAATGAACAGGGAGATTTTGAAGAGGAAGAAAAGAACCAGAAAGATCGACCAAAAGAAAATGAAGAAGATTAAGATGTGTAACCTAGTTTGATGTTTTATCTAGTTTTGGACTTGAAAATTATTTATGCCTTGACAATATTTTATGTTTTATGGCTCATGGAAACTCCCAACACTTATAAAATCATCAAACCAAACACTAAATACTTGATAAGGCACTGAATATAAAATAGATTGATTAATTAATACTATTTGGTATGAATTCCTTTGTATATAATAGAATGGATGTTGGATTAATGAATATACTTCTACACACTAATCATTGATAAATACATTATTGACGGTTATGTTATTACCCAGTTCAGTATCGATCTAATCTTATTGGGGAAGCATCTTGTGATCAAACCACAAGGTCTCACTGCTGATTAGTCTATTGTTACTAGGGTTCACCCTCTAATTTGTGAAAATTTGCAACTTATTTATTTTATGCTAAGTATATGTCTGATAGTTTTCCTCTTTCATACGATTGAATACTTCCAACCATGGTAGAAGGGAAGTAGGGTTGAAAGAGTGGTACGGTGATGGTTCTATGTGGTCAAAGGGTTACAAAGCATACTACCCTTGGGCATAGAGGATATGGATTCTACAGAAACCTATTGTAACCTTTTTCCTCTGTCATGGTAAACATTCAAATCCAAAATTTTGAAATCCCTCATCCAAACATTATGCAAATCTGAAATTCCTAATGCAAATTATAAGCAAATATTATGCAAATCCAAAATTATTCAAATGCAAAGATTCAATTAATGAAGGTGGAGATTAAACAATTCTGTATAGTATGCAAATCCGAAATGAAAGTGAAGTTCACCAATTTCTCATATTGTCCAAATCCAAAGTGAAGGTGAATATCCTACCTCTAATGGTGACTATGTCATTTTATCTTGCCAAGGGTTGAGCTCGACGTGTAAGCCTGCACGGGATTGAATGCAACACAAATGACTTGCCCTCTTTTTTCTTTTCTTTTAAGTAATTCCCGTTGCCGTCAAAATTTTGATGAATGCGGGTACTTTTTCAAAAAAAAATCAAATTTGGTCACAATATACCTTTTCCATCAGAAACCTCCATCAGAATTCTAGACCAAATGTATTAGTGCCAGGAGGAGGTATTGCAGATGCTCACTTCAGTGCTTGGGAGGCCAGTTGGATCCTCAATGCAAACCTTGGGGAGAAAGGTAATGACTTTTTCCTATATCTGTGTTGAAATTGATCTTGGTAAGCCCCTGCCATATGCTATAGATATGTGTGTGGGTTCTTATTCTTGGGTGCATCAGTTGGAATATGAGACTTTACCATTTTGTTGTCATCTGTGTCATGAGTATGGTCATTTGCAGCACAAGTATCCTAGGAGAGACATGAGGAAGATACCTTTAACATATTTGAAGCCTTGGATGACCTTACCCAACAGAAGGTGAACCCACGGTTACTTATTTTGGATCAGGGTGCGTTAGGGTTGGTCCTTGATAGTGTGAATTGGGACTCTATGCAAGCTCTACAAGTAATTGGGAGTCAGCAAATGGAGATGGATCAACTAGTAGTGGCTCAGTTAGGGCCCATTTCTGGTGCTGAGGTGAAGTTGGCTAGGGGGACTGGTTCTCCTATAGCTCAAAAATTGGAACCTTCTGGGGTCAAAACTAAGAAGATCGCCTTACATTTGGGTCTTCATCAAAAGGACATAAAGAAAGGACCAACAGAGAAGATTTGAAAGTTTGGCAGAAAAGAGGATTTGGATAAGATCAAATTGATGGGGAAGAATTTGGTTGATTTAGGGTCAGTAAAGACTCTAGATTATCATTTTTCCAATCCCTCGAAATGATTGTGCTACCATGGAATGTGAGGAGCTTGAATAGTGGCCCTAGACAAAAACTTGTTTGGGAGTTGATAAGGAGTCATTCTCTTGATGTCCTTTTCTTGCAGGAAACAAAACTTTGTGTGGAAAGTATGTTGGATTTGGTGCCAAAGCTATGGGGGAGAAGCTAGTGTCCGTGTATTGGGGTAGTTGGCTTCTCTGGAGGGGTGGCCTATCTTTGGAACCCCTTGAGGATTCATCCTATTTGGTGGGTTGCCTCCAGATCTTCATTATGGTGGGTTGCCTCTAGTCTTGAGACTGGGGAATATATCTTGTTTACTAACATTTATGACCCCACTGATCTCTAGGGTAAGCAGAAATTATGGTCTCATATTTCTTGTATGCGAAGGTTGTTCCCTTTTCATCCTTGGATTATGGTAGGTGATTTCAATCCCATCGTTGAGCTAAGTGAGAAGAAGGGTGGTGTTATAAGATTGGAACCTTCTTCTTTCCTTTTTCGAGATTGTTTATCATCTTTGCATCTCATTGATATTAAGCCTTGTAATGGTTTGTTCACTTGGAACAACATGAGGGTTTGGGATTATTGGATTGCGGAGAGGTTGGATCGCTTTCTGGTTTCTATTTTTTGGGTTGGTGGGGGGTGGTCCACATATTCTAAGATTCTTAACTGGAGAGGGTTGGACCACTGGCCCATTAAGACGGTATCTTCTTCTGCTCAAGTCACTCACTCTCCTTAATTCAAATTCCAGCTTATGTGGTTACAAGATCCTTCTCTACAGAATCATGTAGCAGAGTGGTGCAGGAAAGGGAGGCTAGCCTTTGGCACTGTTATGTACACTTTTTCCAAGTAAATGTAATTTGTTAAGTTTCAGCTTAAACAATGGAACCGCTTGTATTTCAATAACATTTTTCATGCTCAAAAAGTTGCTGAAATAGTGTTGAATGGCATCACTAGTGAAATTAGAGAGCATGGTTTCTCTAAAGCCTTTCTCAAGGAGTAAGAAAGGGATGTCAAGGCTTTAAAAGAATGGGAGCTTAGGGAGGAAATATACTGGAAACAAATAGCTCATATTGACTAGGTTCAAGTGGGGGACAAGAATACTGCTTTCTTCTTCAATTCAGTGAAAGCAACAAGAAATGGAAATTCCATTCTTGTTCTAGTCAATGATAGAGGTGAGCAGTTTTTATCCTTGCAGGACATTTACAGGGAGTGTTTATAGTATTTTCGGTCCCTCTTCAGCAAGGATCCTTAGGGGGACTCAGAAGAGGAGAATCAAGTTCTTGATTGCATTCCTTCTGTAGTTACTAGGGCGATGAATGAGCAACTTATGGGTCCTATTTTGCTAGAAGAACTCAAGAGGATTGTTTTTCACATGAGGAAGGGAAAATCTCCTGGACTAGATGGGTTTCTGGTTGAAATCTTTCAAGATTTCTGGGATATTATTGATAACTCAATGATGAGAAAATAGTACCAAACTAATACTGAGAGGGGGGGGTGAATCAGTACAGACAAAATATAGTGCTAAACTAGTTATATAGCAATTACCCCAAATGACTAGCAAATAGTGACACCGGTTTGAAACAGAGTGCAATCAGTAAAACCCAGAACAACTAAAACAATCATAAACTGGTTACTCTCTTAGCTTTCCACTCAACTCAGAACTACACTACCATTTCACCCTTATGTTGAATAGGTAATCTATCATCATATCTTCACAACAGCTAGTTCAACATGTTTTATTGACAGCCATAAAACACAAAACCATCATATGCTTAACAGGTAATAACAAATCATCACAAGATAAAAGCATCACACATGACACACATATTTTTCATGTGGAAACCCAACTAGGAAAAACCACAGTGGGGATGAATACCCACAAGCTTCTTGTTGAACTCTTTGGAAGTCCGCTCTATTAGGAGCCTTGTCCTATTAGAGACAGATACAATAGGTTCTGTTAGGAACCGATCCTGTTAGGGATCACCCGGTTAAGGGATGGCTACAATACCTGGTTAAGGGTTAAACCTTGTTACAGGGTACCTTGTTAGAGGATTTCAAGAACTCAATAGCTAAAGGATTTCCAGAGCTCTCTAGCTTTCCAGATCTCAATAACTTTGAGTTACCCTATTAAGGGATTTATAGAAAGTCGGTTAAGGCTACCTTGTTAGGGGATTTTCCAACTGTTGAGGTGGTTAGAGATCAATAGGTATTTCAATGATCTAGTAACAACACTCAATGCCAATGCAAATCTGCTTAAGCTCCTCTTCACCTTCTGCACTTACACTTTGCAGGTATCACTTCTCTCCTCTGGTCTGGCAAGAATCATGTATCCCTTCTCTTGGATACTCACACACAACTTCTGCCAACAACCTCTGAAAGAGTCACAACATCGACCTTATAGGACAACAGACAAGTTGGTAGCATAAACCCTAAACCCTAGACCTTTTAGGTTAAGTAATTTAAACGGTTCAATCTTGACCGTTGATCATACTGTATTGAATGCAATAGTCTTTATCCAATCTCAAGACATTCTCCATCATTTTTTTTCCACCGATTTCATGGCAGATGATAACCCATCACATGTTATCACCGTTTACAGAATTTGCACATTCGTGAGGTAGATAGGAAAAATCTCCTTTATGCAAGATTCTTCACGCGCACAAGGCTGATGTGGCAACATGATCTGTTCTTCATTACAATGCTAACTCATCACACAATGTCATTAGTTGAGCCATATAGGCTTGAAGCACTTCAACCGGAAACTCTGAAGTTGAGACTACCAACCGGTAGTCATACAATGCTTCCATGTACCGGTTCCCATAACCATATGTCAGTTCATCTTGAATAAGCACATCGCTTCACTTTGGCACAAATGTTTGTTCATAGTGTTATACCAGTTCTCACATATGTCAGTTCATACCTCTTCAACATATTGACATCAATGACAACATACAATGTCATTATGTCCACATACTGGTTCACATAATGCCAACAATCTCCCCCTTTGGCATTGATGGCAATATACAAAGATATCTCTCTGCTTTACATTTTCTCCCCCAATTTCTGCAGATATCTTCTCCGCTTGACATCTTCTCCCCCTTTGACAATAATGCGAAAGTGGAGGCACAAGCTTCCCTGTTTCATTATGTTGCTCCCCCTAAGGAGTAGCATCCTTCAACATATCAATCCTGAAGAAACATTTGACTATGCAATACATGATTGATGTGGAGCATATACCTTTAGTTCACCTCTTGAAGGGGCAGTACCCCTAATTCACCTCTTAAGTGTGTAAATGTGGTCTTTGGGAGAGGCTTGGTGAATATGTCTGCTAACTACTCCTTACTTGACACATGCTCTAGTGCAATCTCTTTGTTCTGAACCTATTCCCTCAAGAAATGATACTTAAGCTCAAAGTGCTTGGTTCTAGAATGTAAAACCAGATTCTTTGAAATATTGATAGCACTTGTGTTATCATAGAATATACTTACTGGTTCAGATACAGGGATTTTGAAGCCTTTCAGTACCTGCTTCATCCAAATTATCTGAGTGCAGTTCATGAAAGCTGCAATATACTCTGCTTCCATTGTAGACTGAGAAATACAACTCTGCTTTTTACTCATCCATGAGACCAGTCTACCACCAAGGAAGAATGCACCATTGGTTGTGCTCTTCCGGTCATCTACATTACCAACCCAATCAGCATCTCTGAACACTTTCAAGTTGAAGTCCTTACTATATGGATACCACAATACATAGCCAATAGTTCCCTTCAGATACCTAAGAATCTGCTTGACTGCAACCAAGTGGGATTCTCTTGGACTTTTCTGGAACCTTACAGTAATGCCAACTGCATGTGCAATATCCGGTCTGCTATGCACTAGATAATTTAATCTACCAATCATTGATCGGTATTCCTTCTCATCAACCAATGCTGAGTCATCCTCTTTGGATAGTTTACAACCGCTCACTATCAGTGTACCAACTGGTTTGCTATCTTCTATGTCAAAGGTCTTCAATACCTCTTTGACATACTTGGACTAAGTGATAAAGATTCCATCCTTCATCTGTTGGATCTGTAGTCTAATGAAGAACTTAATCTCCCCTATGAGTGACATCTCAAACTCTTCCTTCATCTCATCAGCAAACTCATGACTTATCTTGTCATCTCCAACAAAGATAATGTCATCAACAAATACCTCACAGATCAGGATCTGATCTCCTTCAGACTTCAAGTAGATATTACTATCTTCACTTGTTCTCTCAAATCTAATCTTCACAAGATGGGAATGAAGGTGCTCATACCATGCCCTAGGTGCTTGCTTTAGACCATATAAGGCTTTATGTAGCCTACATACCATGTCATTGTCTTAAGTTAGGGCAAACCCATCTGGTTGCTCAATATACACCTCCTCTTCAAGTACACCATTTAGGAATGTTGATTTTACATCCATTTGATATACTTTGAAGCCTTTAAAAGCTATATATGCAAGAAGCATATGAACTCCTTCCAATCTAGCTACAGGAGCAAAGGTTTCTCCATAGTCTTCTCCTTCTTTTTGAGCATATCCTTTGCACACCAATCTGGCTTTGTTCCTAATCACTGTGCCATCCTCATTCAGCTTGTTTCTGAACATCCATTTGGTGCCAATGACATTTTTATGCTTTGGTCTGGGTACCAAGGACCATGTGCCATTTTTCTCTATCTGGTCAAGTTCCTCTTCCATTGCCTTGATCTAGTCTTCATCTTTATGGGCCTCTTTGAATGATTTAGGCTCAAATTCAGAGATCATACATGAGTTTTCTCTGATCTTTCTTCTTGTAAGGATTCCTGCATCCTTATCTCCTATGATCTTCTTAGGATCATGATTTAGCTTGACATATCGAGGAATAGTCTTGACTGGTTCTTCTTGCTTTTCCTCATCATCCTCATCTTCATCAGTATTAGCATTCACCGGTTCAGGAACACTATTACTGGTACTTGGTTGACTGACAATCGGTTCCCAAAAGGTTGCAATCGGCTCATTTACAGCTTGCTCACTATCGGTTTCCTCTAGTTTCCCAAAGGTTTCATCAACTCTCACATTGATACTTTCCATAATTCTTTGAGTCCTATTCTTGAAACACTTGAGAGCTTTACTCTTGGTGGAATATCCTAGGAGTATTCCCTCATCACATTTTGCATCAAATTTGCTCTAGTGTTCACTCCTCTTGATGTAACATTTGCTACCAAACACTCTAAAGTAGCTAACTACAGGTGTCTTACCAGTCCAGTACTCATAAGGAGTTTTATCCTTACCTCTCTTGATGAGTACCCAGTTCATTGTGTAGACTGCAGTGCTCACCGTTTCTCTCCAAAAGGTGTGAGCTACCTTTCCTTGTATCAACATGGTTCTAGCTGCTTCAACCGTAGTCTAGTTATTCCTCTCTGCTAGGCCATCCAGCTGTGGAGTCTGGGGGGCAGACAATTGCCTCTTGATGCCAAATTATTCACAATACTTGTTGAATTCATTGGAAGTGAATTCCCCTCCTTGATCAGTTCTGAGACACTTTATCCTTTTACCACTTTCCTTTTCCACTAATGCTCTGAAAGCTTTGAACTTCACAAAGGCTTCAGACTTGTCTTTCAAGAATGTGGCCCACATCATTCTTGAGCAGTCATCAGTGAGAATCATGAAGTACCTATCACCCTACACACTTCTAGTTTTCATAGGACCACACAAATCAGTATGCACAAGATCAAACAAGTTGTCTGCAGTGAAAGATTTACCTTTAAAGGTTGACGAAGACATTTTCCCCAATTGACACTCTCTGTACAAGGTATTATCTATTTTTCTTAGCACCAGCAACCCTCTAACTGCCTTGATCTTACTAGCCTTCACAATGTTATCAAAGTTTATATGGCAAAGTCTCCTATGCCATATCCAGCTATCATCAAACTTAGCCATAAGACATGTACTTATATTTGCATTCAGATGAAATAGGTTACCTTTGGTCTGCATGCCGGTGGCCACCAATTCACCATTTTTTCCTTTGATTCTGCAAAATCCATTCTTGAATTCCAGAGTGAGGCCACTGTCATTCAACTAGGCAACACTTAGAAGGTTTTGTCTGAGACCATCAACCCAGTACACATTGTCAGCACTACTCTTTCCATTCAAAGAGATAGACCCTCTGCCTTTGACCATGCATGGTGCATCATTGCCAAAGTGAACCACACCTCCATCATACTCCTCCAAGGATAGAAACTTGCTCCAGTCACCAGTCATATGGTGAGAACAACCACTGTCAATGATCCACTCATTGGAATTATCAAACCAGGAGAGAAGAGCCTTCTTGTCTAACACGTCTTCTTTGACAGCAACAAACACAATATCTTCATTTTCTTCATCCTCTGATTCTTCATCTGTGACACCTTCATCAATTGCCACAAAATAGTTTCTCTGGTTTCCTCCTTTGAATTTCCTAAACCTTTCTAGTTTGTCCTTGTTATCACCATTAGGACAGTTTATAGCAATATTTCCTATCCGGTTACAAGAAAAGCATTTCAAAGGTAGCTTACCTTTGTATTTACCAGTTCCTTTAGGAAGCTTCCTAGCAAGGAGAGCTTCAAATGCCATCAGAATCTCCTCATCATCCATTTCTCTACTCTGTCTAGGTCACCACTAGTGCTAGCTTCTTTTCCTTTTCTAGATGGTATATTAGAGGCTTTAAAAGTTGATTTAGTCTTTTGAACACTGCCATAAAAACTATTTAGCTCATAGGCTATCAACTTGGCTATGATGGAGTCCAAGGATACTTTAGTCTTGTCTATTGATCTCAGCTCCTGAATAGCAGCAACCCTTATTGCATAGACCAGAAATAGGGATCTTAGGACTTTGCTTACCACAGTGGAATCTTCTATTTTACCACTTGCACTCTTGATTTCTCCAACAACTGTTTTTATTCTTATTCCATACTGCTGAATGGTCTCACCTTCAACCATCTGCATATCTTAAAACTTCCTTCTCAGGCTTTCTTCCTTAGCCTATTTTACATGTTCATCACCACCATAGATATTTTCAAGAGCATCCCATACCTCTTTGGGATTTACCTTGTCCTGAACATCAACAAACTCAATGTCAGATAGACTACTAATAAGGGCTTCCATGACTTGCCCATTTTCTTGTATCTCTCTCTTTTGGTCATCGGTGAGAGTACCGGTAGAGACAACATAGACATTCTCAACATAACTCTAGTGTTGAGCACCTCTTCTGATGAATATCTTCATCCTATCTTTCCATATACCGAAATTTTCCCTGTTAAACTTTGGACCTTCCCTCTTCATCATTTGACTAGGATCTTTACCTTAAGTGGTTAAGCTTACAACATAGAGGACCTGGAGGATGCTCTGATACCAATTGATAACTCAATGATGAGCAAATAGTACCAAAACGGTACTGAGATGGGGGGTGAATCAGTACAGACAAAACACAGTCCTAAACCGGTTCAATAGTAATTATCCCAAATGACAGGCAAACAGTGACACCGGTTTGAAATAGAGTGCAATCGGTAAAACCCAGAACAACTAAAACAATCATAAACCGGTTACTCACTTAGCTTTCCACTCAACTCAAAACTACACTACCATTTCACCCTTATGTATGAACAGGTAATCTATCATCATATCTTCACAATAGCTAGTTCAACATGTTTTATTGACAGCCATAAAACACAGAACCATCATATGCTTAATAGGTAATAACAAAGCATCACAAGATAAAAGCATCACACATGACACACATATTTTTCATGTGGAAACCCAACTGGGAAAAACCATGGTGGGGATGAATACCCACAAGCTTGTTGTTGAACTCTTTGTTAGTCTGCTCTGTTAGGAGCCTTGTCCTGTTAAAGATAGATACAATAGGTTCTATTAGGAATTGATCCTATTAGGGATCAGCCGGTTAAGGGATGTCTACAACACTCGGTTAAGGGTTAAACCTTGTTATAGGTTACCTTGTTTAAGGATTTCAAGAACTCAATAGCTAAAGGATTTCTAGAGCTCTCTAGCTTTCCAGATCTCAATAACTTTGAGTTACCCTATTAAGCGATTTACAGCAAGCCGGTTAAGGCTACCCTGTTAGGGGATTTTCCAACTATTGAGGTGGTTAGAGATCAACAGGTATTTCAATGATCTGGTAACAACACTCAATGCCATTGCAGATCCACTTAAGCTCCTCTTCACCTTCTGCACTTACACTCTGCAGGTATCACTTCTCTCCTCTGGTCTGGCAAGAACCATGTATCCCTTCTCTTGGATACTCATACACAACTTCTGCCAACAACCTCTGAAAGAGTCACAACATCGACCTTATAGGACAACAGACAGGTCGGTAGCATAAACCCTAAACCCTAGACCTGTTATGTTAAGGAATTCAAATGGTTCAATCTTGACCGTTGATCATACTATATTGAATGCAACAATCTTGATCCAATCTCAAGACATTCTCCATCATTTTTTTTCCATCGATTTCATGGCGGATGATAACCCATCACACATTATCACTGTTTACAGACTTCACACATTCTTGAGGTAGATAGGAACAATCTCCTTTATGCAAGATCCTTCACGCGCACAAGGCTGACGTGGCAACATGATCTGTTCTTCATTACAATGCTAACTCATCACACAATGTCACCAATTGAGCCATACAGGCTTGAAGCACTTCAATCGGAAACCCTGAAGTTGAGACTACCAACTGGTAGTCATACAACGCTTCCATGTGTCAGTTCCCATAACTATATGTTGGTTCATCTTGAACAAGCAAACCGCTTCACTTTGGCAAAAATGTCAGTTCACGGTGTTATACCAGTTCTCACATATGCCAGTTCATACCTCTTCAACATATTGACATCAATGACAACATACAATGTCATTATGTCCACATACCGGTTCACATAATGCCAACAATTATCAAACTGGAGTTATTGGAAGTGGTCCAAGAGTCACAGAGGAATAAGAAGATGCTTCAGGCTTTGAATGCAACTTTCATTGCACTAATCCCCAAGTGTGAAGGGTCTAACTAGTTAGGCCAGTTTGACCCCATCTTTGTCTGTAATGTGATCTATAAGATCATCACTAAGGTGATAGTGGATAGGTTGAAGAATTTTCTTAGGGAAGTCATCTCTAAGGAGCAGAGCAAGTTCGTGGAAGGTCACCAAATCTTGGATGGTGTGGCCATTGCTACAGAGACCATTCATTCTATGGCAAACTCCAAGGAAAAAGATATTTTTATCAAGCAGGATATGGCTAAGGCTAATGATAGAGTTCGTTGGTCCTTCCTCTAGAAGATCCTTAGGGCTTTTGGCTTTGCTAATGAATGGACCTAATGGGTTATGAGTTGTGTTACATCTACCTCTTTCTATGTTCTTATTAATGGAGATCATATTGAGTTGTTTGGTGCTTCTAGGGGTCTTCACTAGGGGGACCTCCTCTCCCCTTACTTATTCATTCTTTTGGTTCAGGGTCTGGGGAGGCTGATTAAGTATAATGTGGATCTGGGTATTATTCAGGGTTGGAGTTGGGGTAATGACTTGTAGCCATAGTCTCATTTGTAGTTTGTTGATGACATGGCCCTGATGGGATTAGCTTGGATCAAAGAAACTACTAATCTGCATAAAGTTTTGGATGTTTATCTTGCAGCGTTGGGCTAGTTGATCAATGAGGATAAATCTTCTATCCTCTTCTTCAACACACCTAGATATATTCAGAGGAGGATTGCTTATATCTTGAGATTCCAAGTTGGCTCTCTTCCCTTGACTTATCTGGGTATTCCTATTTTCCCTGGTAACCCTCCCAAGGATTCGTGATAGGCTATCTTGGATAAATTTTGCATGAAGGTTGAACATTTGATGCATAGATGATTATCCTTTATTGAGAGGGTTCAACTGATCCAGTTAGTGGTTTAGGCTCTTTTGATTTATCGATGTATGCTTCAAGTGGCCCCCAAGTGGTTCTTGAAGGTTTTGGACTCTCTAGCAAGGCAATTCTTATGGGAAGGCAATCTTTCCTCATAGTCGGGTGGGCTTTGTTTAAGGCAGTCTATTTTATTTGGGGAGGCTTTGGCAACTAAATTGTACTCGAGGTGGTGTGTTGAACAGGACTACTGTCGGGCTAGGATTTTGGTCTACAAATATATGCAGAGGATCCCGAAGGAGGAAATTTCAAGATACCCACTTGTGGAAAAAGGCTCAACGATTGGGAGCACTCTCAAGAAAGGGGCTTCTCTTATTAAGGAAGGCCTCTTTTGGATTCGTATGAGGGGGGAAGAGGTCCTTTTCTGGTATGAATCTTGGGATGGATACCCCCTATCCTTGATCAATTTCCTAACCTTGGGAATCTTTGCTAGAGGTTTTCGGAGGCAAGGTGGTCTAAGGTGAGTGACTTCAAGGTTGTTTATAGGTGTGGGCGGCTGGAGTTGGAGCGGTGGAAGGCTCTTAATGAGTGTTCGATTGTTGGGATGGATGAAGAATGTGCTGAGTTGCATGGCATTTTGGCAAGTAGAAACTATAGTTCCATCAAGGGTAGGGATGGACTTGCTTGGTCTCTAAATCCTAAGGGTGTCTTTATTGTGGCTAGTGGATACCACGAGGTGTTGTCTCATAGATTGGAGGGGAGGGAGGTGCATTGGTGGAAACATGTGTGGAATAATTTTTCTTGGCTGAAGTCTAACTATTTTGTTTGGACTTTGTCTTTGAATAGATGCCTAACTTGGGAAAATATTCGCAAGCAGGGATTCTTGGGGCCCTCCATCTATGCTTTGTGTGGTAATGGGGAGGAAGATTCCTCACACTTGTTCTTCAAATGTCATTTCTTGCTACTTATTTGTGTTGGTGTAAATAATTATTCATCATGGATATTATTACACCTTACTTAAGTTTACTTAGGAAATGCATTCCATAGTAGTTTGGGTATGAGACACTTGGGTGTTTGTGCCACATTGGGATAGTGTGTGTAGGAGAATTTCTACCTTTTATGGTGTTGATCTTGTTGTTACACTCCACATTCGATGGGTGATCCACCTCATGTGGAATATTATATTGTTTCTCCTACCTACCCACACCTATTTCCTACCTACCCTTGTTTCTTATTGAGCCACATGTCATGTTTGTGTGCTCACATATCCATATAGTCTTCCCTATATAAGAAGGCTCATATTCATTGTATGTAACGATTGATGATCCAGTTGATCAGTATTTTCTCTTGATAGGATAAAGTTTATTTCTATCATATATTTTGTCTCTCTTATTTGTGCTTTCCATTGCCTCTTGATCTTGGCAAAATCTCACATGGTATCAGAGCTGGTCTATGTCTCACATGGTATCAGAGCCATTAGAGTGTCATTGGTTTGCCAATTGAGAGAAATTTGATGCTATTTGGGGTTTGCATTTTGGAGATTTCTATTGCAGGTTTTTATTGAAGCTTGATGGGTTAAATCTGAGGTTACCATTGGATTAAGGAGGACCAAGAAAGTCAGTTTTGCCTTTTGTTTCATCAAAATTGCACTTCAGAGGCCAAATCTAGGGGCATTTGAAGTTTGATGCTGTGACGGAAATTTTCCAGAAATTGTAATTTTGCAGGCAATTTTCAAATAGCGATATCTCACTCATTCGAACTCGTTTTTTCAAGCATTTTTTTTTGTTTTGGGATATAATTTCATGATCTATATAGTGGTGCAAGCGTTTTCTAATTTTCAAATACATGTTTTTCAGAAATCATGAAATCTTGATTTTTACAACTTTGGAGGCTTCATTTGGGCTCATATGAACTCCTTTTCAGGTGCCATTTTTTTTGAAAGTGCATATTTTTTCATCTACTTTCATAATCTGCCATTTGTTTGTAGTGATTTTAAGTAGAAATTGTACTTTTAGTATTTGGCCATTTTTGGCATATTTGGTACTTGCATTTTGCTTGGATCTCAATTTATATCACTAGCAGTATTTGTTGAAGTCTCTTAGATCTCATTTTGAGAAGTTGTAAATTGAAATCAGAAGTCTACTTTGCCTTGTTTTCGAGTGGCCCATTGTATATGCACTAAGTATAAAGTGCCAAAATCACCATTTTGGGGGGATTTCTTGATTGAGTATTTTGGGGGGGTGTCTTGTGTGATTGTGCCTCTCTCTATCTTGTGTTTTTTCATTTTGGTGCTATGGTTTCTCCTAAATTTCCACTTTTAACTCCTCATAATTATGCATGATGGAAAATTAAGGTATGGAGTAAACTAATGGAAAAAGGACTCATTCATTATGTAAATGAAACTATTACAACACCACTTGATCCCAAGGCTGATCCTAATGCTCAAATTGAATGGCTTACTAAGAATGCTATGGCACTTGGAACTCTTAGAAAGTATGTATCAGATGACCTCATTTTTCACATTGATAATTGTACAACAATTAAAGAGGCTTGGGATATTTTTAAGAAATTGTATGGTCAAGTTGATTAGATAAAGGGCTACAAGCTTGATAGTGAACTCACAACTTTGGATCCCAAGGATTTTGATACAATCCAAGATTATGTCACAAAAGCAACTAAGCTAAGAGCAAAGTTAAAGGATTGTGGAATTGACAAAAAGGATGCTCAATTGGTTTATAACTTGTTGGACAAGCTTCCTTCAAAGTATGCAGCCTTTGTATCTAGCTTTCACACCCATAGGTTAGCTCAAGGTTCCTCATACACTTCTCCCTCATTTGATTCATTCATGGAGATGTTGATACTTGAGCAATCTAAGTTGACCACAATGGGGATTCTCAAATCTTCAAAGTCACAAGCTTTGATGGCTAACAAAGGGAATCAAAGTAATTAAGGAAAAGCCAAGAACCAAAAGCAACCTAAGTCTAAACCACAACAAGATGGAGCACAACCTTCCTCTCCACAACAAGGTGATTCACCATTCTCACCTAAGAGGAAATATATAAGGACAATCTTTTTTGTGGATATTGCAAGAAGTCAGGACATGATGAACATCATTGTTATAAGAAGGATATTGATGAGTTGAAGAATCTTCTTGAGAAGCATAGAATCAACCTACCTTTTAGAATATCTACATCGACTTCTTCTTCCAAGGATAAAGGAAAGGGACAAGCTCTTTGTGCTGCTACAAGTCATGATTCAGGGAGATGGCTTCTAGATTCAGGGGCTTCTCATCATATGGCATCTTCACAATTTATGTTTTCTACATTTGAGCCTTGCACCATGCCATAGATTTTGATGGGCAATCATACATACATGGATGTGATTGGGAAAGGATCTATTAACATTGGGGATAACTCCTTCAATGATGTGTTGTGTGTACCTCACTTGACGAATAATCTTCTTTCCATCTATCAAATCACAGATGGGGCAACTAGGAAAACTGTGGAGTTCACACCTGATTTAGTTATCATTAGAGACTTGGAGAGTGGAGCTATCATTGTGACTGGGGTGGTTGATCATTCATCTCGGTTGTACTCCTTTTTAGATTTTGGTCCTATTGATGAGGTTGACTCTACCTATGTTGATGATTCAGATTTTGAGGAGAACTTTGGGCATTTGAACTTGGGGATTCTCACATGTGACTCCGTTCTTGAGCCTTTCATTTCATCTCCTTCTATTGGTATCACACCACCTATTGCACCTGATGATGCAGCTAGTGTGACAGTTTTGCCTTCTTATGATTCAATGCAGTAGGATATTTCATGTCTTCTAGCTTCAGTTGATTGGGATGCCTACTTGACAGACATTGCAGGTTTGTTTATGAACTCTGACATTGCAGATTTGGGAGACACCATTCATGACATTCATCTTCTCTTTGATGAAGATGATCCTTCTTTGATTATTGCGAGGGATAACTCTTACCCTCTTGTGCATTCTCTGCATGATCAATCTTTAGAGGCTGACATGATTGTGGATACTTTTGTACAATAGTTGGAGGAGGTCTCTTTATTTTTTGAGGAGACATGTGAGTCTTTGGATATTGTTCTACATTCATCTCCACTAGATCTTGGAATGCCTTTTTCAGCAGTGTGGCACAGTTTACCACCTTTGGAGGGGGTATCTTTCAACATTGACATGGGGACACTTGAGTAATTTTCAGAGATTCCTTTCATCATGAGTATTTTTTCTTCATCTTCCCTTCATGATTGGGGAGACTTCATGGATATACCTTTGGTTTTGTTTCTTCCTAAGGGGAGGAATGTTTTTTGATGATCGTGGAGCAGTTTCTTCATACATCGAGCTTCTATCATTGGTGCAGATTCCACATTAAGGGGGTGCTTCCTAGTCTCTCTTCTTCTTCTTCTTCTGTCATATGGGGGGGACTTTTTCCTCACATGGGGTTTTGTCCTTCACATACTTCTATGAGAGTTCTTTGTATCTAGTTTTCATCTCTCTTTTGGGGGAGGGTTTTTTCCCATTGGGTTTTTCTCTCTTTCCTCGCTTTGTGAGAGATTTCCTTGCATTGGTTTTCATGCATTTGCATTTTTACATGGGTACCTAACATGGCCTAGTAGCCAGGACCCATATTGCATTGCTTAGTTGCATTGTATACTTTAGTGCATTCCCCTAAGTTGCACTTAAGGGGGGGTGTTGGTGTAAGTAACTATTCATCATGGATATTATTACACCTTACTTAAGTTTACTTAGGAAATGCATTTCATAGTAGTTTGGGTATGAGACACTTGGGTGTTTGTGCCACATTGGGATAGTGTGTGTAGGAGAATTTCCACCTTTTATGGTGTTGATCTTGTTGTTACACTCCACATTCAGTGGGTGATCCACCTCATGTGGAATATTATATTGTTTCTCCTACCTACCCACACCTATTTCCTACCTATGCTTGTTTCTTATTGAGCCACATGTCATGTTTCTGTGCTCACATATCCATATAGCCTTGCCTATATAAGAAGACTCATATTCATTGTATGTAACGATTGATGATCTAGTTGATCAGTATTTTCTCTTGATAGAATACAATTTATTTCTATCATATATTTTGTCTCTCTTATTTGTGCTTTCCATTGCCTCTTGATCTTGGCAAAATCTCACATGGTATCAGAGCTGGTCTATGTCTCACAATTTGGCATTACTAGTGGGGGGTGTGGAATCATCCTTGTGTTCATGTGGAATCTCTAGTGGAGTTTTGGGGCAATTTGGGTAGACCTCCTATTTTGTCCTCCTTTCTCCAAAATGTTGGGCATATTGGGCCCATTTTCATACTATGGCAGATCTAGCTCGAGAGGATTAGGAGGATCTTCTAGGAGGTCAGACTGCTAGTCCAACAAGTGTGGAATATAATCATTGATATGATTCGGGAAATGATGAAAGCTAAATGTGAGGTGAATTTTCCTTTGGATAGAGACAAGGCAGATATTGTGAGTAGGTTGGGTTTGCAGGAGTTGTCTCCCACTTTAGCATGTGTTAGGAGAGATAAACGTGCTATGAAGAAGGTTCAAGGGTGGTAAGGTGGATGCCCCCTCAGGATGAGTTTATCAAGATTAACATCGATGGCTCCTCTAGGGGTAATTCGGGCCCTGTTGGGGTTGTTGGTGTTGGTAGGACTGCTATGCGGGAGGTGGTCTTCTTTTTTTCAGTGCATAAAGGGCAGTAGTCTAATAAAATTATGGAGGTATTAGCAATTTTCTATGCCCAAGAGCTTGCTTTGGAGTTGGGATGGCAGAAGGTTATTTGTGAATCAGATTCACAAATTATTGTTAACATGTTGATTGAGCAGAAAGTGAGTGGGATTCATTGGCAGCTGGCAGGGATTGTTCACTAGATTCTTCAAATTAGTACTATGCTGGAGCAGGTGTCTTTCATCCACATTCCTTGTGAATGGAATAGAGTAGCTGATTGTTTGGCTAAGTGGGCCTCAGAACATTGTAAGGATTGGAAATTTGAAGAGTGGGAGCATCTCTCCCCGGATCACTGTCAGGACTTCTAGAAGATCTTTGTTGAGGACATGGATAGTTATAAAGATAGTTGATCCTTGGTTGGGCTTGTGATTCTTTTCTGGGGTTTTGGGGCTCTGGTTCTCTTTGTATTTCTTATTTCTGATGTTCAATAAAAAATGTACCCCTTTATTCAAAAAGAAACTATGAAAAAATTCAAATTGTATAAATATGGTTTTCATAAAATAATAATATAAGCACCAAATATGATAAAATGATAATTATTAGAATGTGCCACACCTTTAATGATAAGTAATATTTCATGTACATTTTAAAGATTTTTTTATATTAAAAATATTATATATTTTTTCAATGCACACACACATACCTTTATGTTAGATACAATGAAAAAATGTACAAATAATTTAGCCATCAACATTGATATTGAATAATGAGAGTATGGGAGGAGAAGATTCATGAAATCTTCTAATTATTTGTTAAGGAAAAAATAGGTTTTGAATGGACCCTAAAACTCTAATTAAAAATAATTACAAATAGAAAATACATAGCCAACCAATAATTCAGCCATAGCAAAAAAAGAAACCAAACGGAAAGCCTCTTAAATAGTAGGCCAATGAAAGAAAACAAAGAAAAAACTAACACAATTTTTTTAGGGCTTTAGCAACCTTAGTTTCCATCTGATCTAGATACTAAGACAAGTTCCTCTAACATTGCAATTTAAAAATTTTCAACTTCCTATTCTTCTTGAGATTCCCACAAGTCCAAACTAATGGACTTGGACTATCATCCTTAGCCTATTTTCCCTTCTGAGCCAGATCAAGACCAATTACAATTTTCCCCCAAACTTCAAATCTTCCACATTCTGCAAATGATTCAAAAGGGTTTTAATCCCCTTTGCACTAGCGCAAATGGTTCTATAGCTCATGTTAATCAGATTAGTGAGATTATCATCAATTGTCTTCATCTTAACTTCAAGAATCCCCAATGTATCTGCATAGTACATCTTCAAGTGAGCTACATCTTTAGCAAGGTTCTCAAGGATAGAAAAAATTCTAATTTGTCCTCATCTATAATCGCATTGCCAACATGAACCCAGAGGTAGCCCGATCATCAACCTAGTCTAATGCAACCACTTTTCTTTTAATAGACCAGATATTAACACTAACCTGACTCATTTTTATAAACAACCATTTGGAAATCATGAACTGATCCACTAGGAAATCCCTAGCAATACCCAAAAGATTAGGAGGATTCTCAAGTTCACTCCCAAGAAAAGGGGAGTGATTTTGTAGGTCCCTGGAAAAGGGTGGATGAATAGTGTTGTCCTCATCATGATTAGACAATGGAGGGGAATGGGATACTCCCAAAGATCCTTCCCCTCCATGCATTAGATTCTCTCTTTCCAAATTCTAATTATCCCTTGTCTCTTTAGCATATGATTCCTCATCAAACTGGCTAGGAAAATCATGCACAACCTTTTTTCTTTTAAACAAATCTTCCTTTTTCATCACTAAGAAGGGAATTCTCTCTTTTTTTTTCTTCTCCAATGCATAAACATCACTAGTTGGTCTAATTCGCAATAGTTAATTCCTCACAACTTATATAACATCACTAGTAAAGACTATTAAAACTAACTATTATACTTTAAATTTCTTCTCAAAGATCATAGCTAGTGTTAAAGCACTAAAATTAAGGACTATTTGGCATCTTATACTAGATTAGAAAATGGAATTTCAAAATAGATTAATTTTATATGAAGACTATAACAAATGCAATTGTCAATTCCTCACAACTTATATAAACATCAATAGTAAAAATTATTAGAATGAACTATTAAAGTTTAGAGTTCTTCTGAAAGATCATACCTAGTGTTAAAGTGCTAAAATTAAGGACTATTGGAATCTTATACTGGATATGAAAATGTAATCTCTAAATAGATTAAAGTTATATCAAGACTATAACAAAATCATCAATTGGAAATGAAAGTTATATTATTCTTTGTTAATTTTCAAGTAAGATATTTTCAATTATCTTATAATTGAAAGCTTGAAATATTTTTTTGAGCTAAATGTTTATGTACAATGGACATATTATAAAGAAAAATTATTGGTCAATGCATAATTTGATAGGGATGTTTACCTAACTTGTGGAAAAATATATCAAACTGTAGAAATCTTTGGTAGACTTATTATCATAGAAAAACATATGTATTTCAAGGGAATTTTATGAAGGGCGTAAAGTTCATAGGAAGTCAAGCGCAACAAATTGTTCTCAAAGAAACACGATTCACATTGAATACTTATTCTATATGATCATCAAGCTTGTGACTATATGAAATAATAACATTTCAATATGTTGACTCAAGTGAAAAGACTAGATGACAGCCATAAGCATCATGATATGAATGTAAGATTACTCCATTGTCAATTGAGTGATATGAACAAAAAGTCATCTCACATACTTTTCCATATTAATTGTCCAAGAAAACTAGACATTGATTAATTTAGACAAATAATACATTTGTAATACAAAATAAAACAAATATATTTTATTTATTTGATTTTTTATTGTATAAATTGTATACTATTTTATATTTCACTTACTTGAAGTTAAATTTATTTAATTATAATTTCTATTTTGGATCATTGCTCATTAGTCACATATTTGATATTAGAGATTGTTAACTTCACTCACTATTTTCCGTTTCGTATAACTAAAGGTTAAGCAATCTTTAGTTTGCTACTTGAAATATCACCGAGGAAAATAAAAAATTCATTTCAAATAATGCCCAAGAAGCATCAAATCAAATCATTTGAAATGTGTGGAGAGGAAATTAAAATGATAAAGACAATTGTATTATTACTCATTCTTAGCCTAATAGCTTGCCGTTCAAATCTCTTTGTAAAGTCAAAATATAATTAAGACGGGAAAATTTTGCGTTGATGATTTAAGACAAGACAACTTTGACGCTTTCAAATTAGTTTGATCACTGGACATAATTTGCTTACTTGATTTCAACCACATACTCACCACTTAATATTCAACCCTAGACGTCTCACATTATTATTATTATAATTGGAAGTTATTTCACTAGCGACTCGCCAACAAAAACCAAAATGATAAAAGCGAAATGAAATGCGACCAGTTTGACGATGTCAAGTTGTCTATACTTAATTTTCGACTGTTGCGTTGTGGAACGTACATGTTGGGTTACAAGTCTCACATTTTGGGTCAGTGGTCATAAGTTCCACATTGATTGTCCTGTTGCTAGAATCAAAATAAAATGAATAATTTTCTTCATCCCCTCCAATTATACATGTTGGGTCACAAATCACATTTTGAGTCATTGGTCATAAGCCTCATATCGATCATCCTATCATCAAGACCTAAATAAATTTTATTTTGTATTGAATAATTATCTTCATCTCCTTCTAACCATATAAGTTGGCTTGTGACTCTCACATTTTAAGTCGTTGGTCATAAGCCTCACATTCATTATCTTGTTGCCAAAGTCAAAATGAACTTTATTTTGCATTGAATAATTCTCTTCATCTCATGTCATAATCGCATTGGATGAGTTTGATTAAGACAAATTTCAAGATTTCAACTTTGACTTTAAATACTTCACATTCTCATCATGTTATAGTGTTGTCATATTACTATCTATAGAAAAAAGGAGAAAGAAAAAAAGATTCATTTATTGTCCACAATATTGGGTGGTTTGTATATGGGTCTATAGATGACTTATAGCAATATGGGACTACCCTATACTCCTTGCAAGAGGCACCTAATTGTGCTACAAACAAGGTATACATACCTTACCCCCTGTGGGATTGAACTTGTGACCTCTCTTTAAAGAGTACAAGTTCTCTAGCACTAGGTTAACTCGGGTTGTATAAATATCCTTATATTAGAAGATCGTACCTTTCATAAGTGACTATTTTTCATTGAACAAAGTTGATATATAAAAATGTTTATAAAGAATAGTAGACTAGATTTGTGTACTTCATTATTTAGTCTTCTTGTCTTTCTATACTATTAGACTATAATTTTAATAAAATATTTTATTTTTTTAATTTCTAGAATAGCGAATTTATGAATTCTTGATGCTTTTGTCTTTTTTTTATTAGGTAAAACAAGTTTTGAGGGGACCTGAAACCCCTTACAGAAGTTTTTCCTAAGGATCGTGAACCCACATATAGAATTTTGCAACCAGATAAAACACAGACTAACAATAGCCAACCAACAACCAAATACTAAAAAGTAGGCATCAAGGATCAAGCTAGAACATCCAAAAGGTTGAAGCCATCAAATAGGAAACTTCAGAAATACATAGACACATGATTTTTCAAGGCTTTGTTAACTTGGACCATGTGTTTTCACATGGCTCCCATTACCATAAGACCTTAAAAATAGAGACATAGGTTGATGGAACTCCCTAGGTAACTAGGTTTTCAAAAGGCTCCCAAAACCTTTGGAATAACAATAATAGGGGGTTTTGACAAGCACCCAACCCTTCAAAATGGGCTTTTGAATGGTTCCTATAACCATCAAGAGAAACTCGACAAAATCCTTCAATAGTTGGTCCTTGCCATACCAACAAATCCCATCTCCACCTCAATAGAAGATGTTCCCACCTCAATAGGGTTAGCATGGGAAAAAAACAATAGAAAAAGATCTTAGAATGAGCCTCCCTAGCATCCACAACAACAATCCTCAAACAACCAATCCCCACCTCAATAGGGTTGGCAACGGAAAAGACCAATAGAAAGAAGACCTGAGAACAAGCCTCCTCCACCTCTACATCAATAATCTCCACCTCCATAAGAGCCAACTCCACCTCAATAAGAGCCACACAATACGAATCCAAGGTAATAACATCACAAGGCCTCACTAGATGAGAAATAAGATCCACAAACATGGCCCAAACAAAACTTGGAAGAACAAACTTCTTCAGTTAGACAAAGGAAGAATCCCCTAATCAAAAACATGAAAGAGAAACAAAAAATGAACTCACCACAAAAAAAACTAAAACGAGAAGCCCAAGAATGGCACATAGTTCAACCATCAACGAACTAGAGGAGGCCAAATTGGGAGCACAAATAATAACACCCACTTCCTCACTAGCCAAAACCCTGGCTCTAAAACTATCGTGACTTCTCCCCAATAAAAAAGAGAATAAATAGAATGCAAGGGCCAATAATAGAGCAAGGACAAGAGCAACCTTCGCCCCAATACTAGAGACCACCAAATCAAACCCTCTACACACAAATTCAACTAGATTCGATGCTCTAACCATAACTATTTGAGGCAAGGTGAAACCAAACTCTATGTAGAAAGCCCCTAGAAAAATCAAATGGATAGACCCCCATGAAAATAGAGGGCATATAGTCATTGTGGAGGCAAAAAAATCCCTTCACATGGTCAAAGAGACTAGATCTAGGATGAAAAAAGCATTAAAAAATACACCCCTACCCACAACATTACCATAACAATTCTACATGCAAAGAGGAAGGAACCACCAGGAACATTAGGTAGATACTGTAGACACCTAAAATTAATGTTTAATTAATTTAAGCCTATCAACATAATTAATTGACTTTAATTGTGTTATCCTTATTCCTCTCAGAATCAATTAAATCTAATGTAATTAATCCCGTCACTATAGTCCAATAATTAATTTATCAAATAAATTAATTATTCCCCTATTCTTCTAAAGTCATCTCAATAATTATTTCCTCTAAACCCACTCAGTTAATTAATTTTAATTAATTAACCTAGTCATGTGATTCCTACAAATCACTTTTCCTAATCCCACTTAGCCTAATTAATTCTTCTAGAATCTCTCATAGTCATGATTATCATTATTCTCCAATTTTTAATTCCCACTCATGTCACATCAAACTTTGAATCTCTCAAAGAAATTCAAATTTCTTTGAATCCCTCAATGCATCCTCATTTTGGAATTTTTAATTCCTCAAGTTTGAAATTCAAATTTCTCCTTCCTTTTTCCAAAGGAATTTTATATTCCTGTTTATTTTCCCAAGGCACCCTTGATCCATGCCTTCTATCCAAAATCAATCTCAACCCTTCATAATCAAATCAATCTTGGCCCTCCATTGGCCTTCTCCAATCTATAAATTGGAGCCAATTATCCTCACAAAAGGACCCACTTCTCATGCATCCTCATGCTGCTCTATTCTCCTCTCATCCTCTTCTAATTCCTCTCTCAAATATATCAAATTCATAATCCATCACTCAAATCCAACAATCCCATAAACCATCAATCCATCTTGTTGAGCACAAAGGAGAGCATTCCACATTCAAAATCAATCAAAGGAGCACATCGAGTGGAGCATCATCCAAGGGCACCTTCACTTCATCAAACTCAATCCAAAGGAGAAGGTAAAATAGCAAGGTAAAATGGTTATTCTTTGATGTTTTTAGCATTTTCATGTTTATTTCATCATGTTTTGATCATTTTCCTTTCTAATCCATTTTCCCCTCTTCAACTGCTCCACAAAAATGTTGTAGATGCCCTCCAAACCAATAGAAGAAATCCCAACCATGCCCCAAGGAAACAAATCTATAGAAGTGTCAATTGCAAGAGCACCTTCTACATCATCATCTGCATCCTCATCACCCTTTGCATACCCTTCACTATTTGAAATTCACAGACAACCGCTCTTCCTACTCATCATTGTCTTTCTTTATGTCTGTGTTAATTTTATATCAATTTTTCATTTATAAAGATATATTTTATGATGGTAAGAAAAAAATTCTAATCATATTGAGATAAGAGCATGTAAATGGTGATAATTTCAATGGTTAAATCTCATCACCTCTCTCCCTCCCACCAAATGACTTGTAAAAAAGGTTGCTTTCTTTAAACAAGTCATATGTGTTTATGATTGCTACCATTACGAGTAAAAGACTGGATTATTCTATTATTTTCCATCTTGAATGTGCATTAGTCACACAAAAGTTGATTACCTGAATTATGCAACTCTATTTTGTCATATTTTTTTATGATCAATCTATCATGCGTATACTTAACATTCAACTTATCACGTGTATTCTTAATTTTTACCAACCATCATAGTGTAATCATATCTAGACTTTTTATTCTAATCTTTCTCTTTTTCCTTGATTCATGTGTACCCCTTCCTAAACACACAAAAATAATTGTGCATACTTTACCAATTACATTTAAGTTTATATAAGTTTCATTTAGGTGGATTTGGGATCATGACTCTTATTATTTTTCTTTTAGTGGTGTTTATCCTCTTACTTTGTGTGTGTTTTCTTATGTATATTTATGTGTTATGCATCTACATGCATATAATATTATAATGTCCATATGTTGTTAGAGATGCCAAGGTATGATGCACATCCTTCAAATTAGTTACAAGAGTATGAAAAATTTGTACAAATAGTTACAATAAGAAATGAGTAGCCCTACAATAGGTTTAGCATTTTACCCCTCTATCCTATTATTAGGAGGTAGAAATAAAGGAGGTAAATACAATTGTAAAAAGATGTGAATATTATGATATGTGTTTAGGATATCTTTTAGATATAACTTGGAGTTTGTTCTTGTATAACAAGTATTATATAAAGTTATCTTACATCTAGAGTCTTTTCTTTATTTATATATATTTTATAGTTTTGTATCTTGCCCCATAAATATTTATTGTGGTGTGTGTGATTGCTTTTCTATATTATATTATCATCATTATTATATGTATGGATCTTATCATTGTATGCACAACAAAGTGTGGATAAAATTCAAGGGTGAAAAGTGTATACCTTGGACGTTTACCCTAAATTTAATACTAATTTAAATAGGCATGTCATAAGTTATTTTCCCCAAGATATTTTTTTAAATAATTTTACATAGCCCAATTAAATTAGGTTTAAATTGACCATCAAAAGTAAAACTTAATTGAGACTTTTCAGATATGATGTAGTCATAACTTGTTTTTCCAATAGAAGATTATCTAGCCATTTAGCTAATTAATGTAATACTTATTAATTAACAATCCCAAAAGAATTATAAAACACCCCCAAAGAGTTGACGATGTGGCATTATCATTTTATTATAAGTACATATTATAATAAATCAAATGATACTATTGGAATATTGTTTAGTAATTCCTCCCACTTGCATAGTTTTATGCTTTTAGTATTTTAACTTTATTTGAAATGACTATGCAATAAAAACTGTTTTAGTGTTTTTTCTTTATTTCCAATAATACAAGTTTTCCAATATCTAGATGTATCTAAGACCTCTATATAATGAGGAAGTTGTAATTAATTCTCTATAAGATAGTTTGATCATTGATTAGTTGATCAAGAAGCTCTTGTAATCTCTTGAATGAATAGAATAGTTTGTTTGTGTTTCAATTTTTTATTTCTTTCATTTGGTATCAGAGAAGGTTTGAGAAAGTTATCTGGATTCAAGAAGAAACATGTTGGGAGGTTGAAGACTATAAAGAAATCGCTGCTATAGATGGTTGAAAGAAAGTTGCAGAAGTAAGAATTAGCTAAGATCACCAAGTGAAAAGGAATTTGCAAGTCATCATATTGTCTGTGTGAAGGTATCTCCAATTTAAAGTCACCACAAATCTTGCTAGTCATTGCATGTAGAAATTGATAGCAAAGTAGATTACTAATGGAAGGGATTAAAGAGGTCATGCAAAAAGAAATCACTTCATCTTGGAAGTTATGATGAATTTGTCCAAGTCACTTTTTTATTAAAGACACCCCATTTGCAGCTGCTATCATCAAATACAACTTTTTAATTCTTTTCTAGAAGTTGTCCTATACTCAAAAGACTATGTTGTAACGTTGGCACAAATAAAGTATTATGAATATGTGTAGTGTATCCTTTATTATTCTTGATTGCAAGGGTACCTTTTCCCTCTACATCAACCTCATTATCATCTCCAAATTTAACTTTACTTCTCATTGAATCATCTTATTTGACAAAGAAATCAAATTTACTTGTCATGTGATTTGAGCAACCACCATTGAAGAACTAGACATCCTCTTGGTGTTCTCTTGCCAAATTGCATGCAAATAATGTAGAATTCTTTGCGTCAGAAGATTCTTTTGCATAACTAGCTCTTGACTTATTCAAATTTGATTTCTTCTTCTTGCACTGAGATTCATAGTTCTCATCTCGTTCACAATATCTACACTAAATACTCCTTCAATCAACATATATTTGTCCTCTTCCTCTTAGTCTAGCTTTTCCTCTATTATTACTAGAAGGTTCACCTTGAAATTTAGTAGTGTGAGAGGGAGGAGATTTGGACTTTTCCTCAATGTTCATAGAAGACTGGAAATCTTGCACAAAAAAATTCGTAGAATGCTTCATAGGCTACTCATGTGACTGCAAAGAACCAATTAACTTTGCGACTCTGAAAGTAGTTAGATATTTACTTTCTTCAATAGAAATCACTACTAGATCAAATTTAGGAGGAAGAGACCTAAAAAAAAATTCAATAATTTTCTGATCCGATATAGTTTCTTGTTGAGTCCTAAGTTTATTGACATTACTTTGAGTCCTAGTAATAAATTAATGAATGGACTCAGATTTTCATCCTCAAATTTTCAAATACTCTTCAAAAAGTTTGAAGTCTTACCAATTTGATTTTATCTATACCTTGGGATGTAGTTTGTAGAGACTCCCACGCATCCTTTGATTTTGTTTGTGTAAATAATTATTCAAGATGGATATTATTACACCTTACTTAAGTTTACTTAGGATAATGCATTTCATAGTAGTTTGGGTATGAGACACTTGGGTGTTTGTGCCACATTGGGATAGTGTGTGTAGGAGAATTTCCACCTTTTCTTGTCTTATCTTGTTGTTACATTCCACCTTCAGTGGGTGATCCACCTCATGTGGAATATTATATTGTTTATCCTACCTACCACACCTATTTCCTACCTACCCGTGTTTCTTATTGAGCCATATGTCATGATTGTGTGCTCACATATCTATATAGCCTTTCCTATATAAGTAGGCTCATATTCATTGTATGTAACGATTGATGATCCAGTTGATCAGTATTTTCTTGATAGAACACAGTTTATTCCTATCAACTATTTTGTTCTCTCTTATTTGTGCTTTCCGTTGCCTCTAGATCTTGGTAAATTCTCACATGGTATCAGAGCAATTAGAGTGTCATTGATTTTTCCTTGAGAGGCATTATTGTGATGTCAAGAGGCAGATTTGAGGAGCAACATCTTTTGGAGGCGTCCTAGACCAGATCCGACCTCGCCATTGCTCCCCGGTGGCTGTTTCCATGAATTTGACAATAAATTGGCCTATATTGGGTGAAAGTCAAATTTGGGGCTTGGACAAAACTTTTGTCCAATTTGGGCAGTATGGTACAGATTTCAAATTTTTTTTTCAAAATTTTTTAAAAAAATTTTCCAAAATCATTTTCTGCAGAATTTTTTTGAAATTTTTTTTTTTGAAAAAAATTAAATTAAAAAAAAAATCCTTTTTTATGGGGGTTCACCCCCCCTATCCACTGTCGTACTGCAACTTTTTGTTTGCAGGGGCACCGTATTGGGCCAACCGGTGTCGTTCATCAACTCCCGACTGTTGACCTCTGTTTATCCCACCGCTTGTAGAGCACCGACGCTCCTCCCGACACTAGTACTAGTGGCTCCTTTAAGCACCGATGCCTCCCTATCGGCATTAGCCTCATCACCATCTATCGGTCACGGTCCGTTGTTTCCCCCACACTAGCTCTGTCGTACACGTGCCCCCGACCTCCAACCGGACCGCTCTACGTGGAAAACCAATCAATGCCCAGTTGGCACCCACATAATCCTCCACATAAGTAGTGTTGTACAACCGTACATGCCACCTCATCTACCACATTATCATTCCATACTACCACATCAGCTATTTCGACCAGCCAGATTGCACCACGTTAGCAGTCTATATAGTATGGATGCCCAGTCACCAGGGAGGTGAAGTTTTCATGACGGCTAGATGGCCATCAAATTTAACATTGTGTTTTGCTGATGTCATCATCTTTTTGAATATATGGTAGGCCCCCTCGATTGAGCTTTTTGATTTTGTAGTTCAACTTCAAATGGCAATATCTTGCTCATTTTTGCTCCTTTTTGGTGCTTTTTTTTTGAAATGGGCTAGAATTTCATGTAATTTATTGTGGTGGAATTATTTTCTAATTTTGATGGACATAGTTTTCATAAATCTTAGTTTTTGGTGACTGTACATCTCCAATCCTCATTTCTACAACTTCCAAGACTCCGTTTGGGCTCATATGAACTCCTTTTTAGGTGTCATTTTTTTTAAAAGTGCATTATTTTTTGCTTGCTTTCATAATATACTATCATTTTGCAGAGATTTTGGGTAGTAGTTGTACTTTCAGCATATGGTCTTTTTTGGCCAATTTGTCTCTTGTATTGCATAGATCTATCTTGCTGGTCTTTTCTTTATAGTTCTTAGCATATTGGGGAAGTAAAAAAAAATCACAAGTCCACCTTGTCATTGTTTGCAAGTGGTCTATTGTACACACACTACATATAAAGTGCCAAAATCATCATTTTTTTGGGGGGGGGGGGTACTTTGATTTATTGAATATGAGGAGGTGTCCCTTGTTCTTTTGTGCTCTTGTGTTCCTTCCTTTTTTCTGCTATGAGTTCTCCTAATTTTTCTCTCTTAACTGCTCATAATTATTCTACTTGGAAAATTAATACATGGAGTAAACTTATGGAAAAATGATAACTCATTATATTGATGGAACTATTGTTGCTCCTGCTAATCCTATGGCTAAGCCCGTTGGTTAATTGAATGGCTCACTAAGAGTGATATGGCACTTGGAACTCTTAGAATGTGTGTATTAGATGCCCTCAATTTCCACATTGATAAGTGTACTACAATTAAAGACGCGTGGGATATTTATGAGAAACTGTATGGTCAAGTTGATGAGATTAAGGGCTACAAGCTTGAGAGTGAACTCACAACTTTGGATCACAAGGATTTTGATAGAATCCAAGATTATGTCACAAAAGAAAATAAGCTAAGAGAAAAGCTAAAGGATTGTAGAATTGACAAAAAGGATGCTCAATTGGTTTATAACTTGTTGGACAAGAGTCCTTCAGAGTATGCAGCCTTTTTATCTACCTTTCTCACCCATGGGTTAGCTCAAGGTTCCTCATACACTTCTCCCTCATTTGATTCATTTACAGAGATGTTGATCCTTGAGCAATCTAACTCGACCAAGATGGGGATTCTCAAATCTTTTTTGTGCATATTGCAAGAAGTGAGGAAATGATGAACATCATTGTTACAAGAAGGATATTGATGAGTTGAAGAATCTTCTTGAGAAGAACAAAATCAAGCTACCTTCTAGAATGTCTACGTCAGCTTCTTCTTCCAAAGAAAAGGATAAAGGAAAGGATCATTCTTTTGGGACAAATAAAGGAAAGGGACAAACTCTTTGTGCTACTACAATTCATGATTCAGGGAGATGGCTTCTAGATTCAGGGGATTCTCATCATATGGCATCTTTACAGTCTATGTTCTCTTCATTTGAGCCTTGCACTATGTCACAGATTTTGATGGGAAATCATACATACATGGATGTGATTGGAAAAGGATCTACTACCATTGGGGATAACTCCTTCAATGATATATTGTGTGTACCCCACTTGACAAACAATATTCTTTCCATCAATCAAATCACATATGGGGAAACTAGGAAAACTCTGGAGTTCACACCTAATTTAGTTATCATTCTAGACTTGGAGACTAGAGCTATCATTGTGACTGGGGTGGTTGATCATGCATCTCGATTTTACTCTTTTCCACATTTTGGTCCTACTGATCAGGTTGATTCTTCCTATGTTGATAATTCAGATTTTAAGGAGAACTTTGGGTACTTGAACTTGGGGATTCTCACATGTGACCCTGTTCTTGAGCCTTGCATTCCATCTTCTCCTCTTGATATCACATCACCTATTTCACCTGATGAAGAAAACAGTGTGACAGTTTTGCCTTCTTGTGATTCAATGTAGCGGGATATCTCATGTCTTCCAGCTTCAGTTGATTGGGATGCCTACTTGACATACATTGTAGGTTTGTTTGTGGAGTCTTACATTGAATATTTGGGAGACATCATTGATGACATTCATCTTCTCTTTGATGAAGATGATCCTTCTTTGATTGTTGAAAGGGAACACTCTGACCCTCTTGTGCACTCTCTACATGATCATTATTTAGAGGTTGACATGATTGTGGATACTTTTTTACATCAGTTGGCGGAGGTCTCTTTATGTTTAGAGGAGACATGTGATTCTTTGGGACTTGTTCTACATTCTTCTCCACTAGATCTTGGAGTGCCTTTTTCAGTAGTGTGGCGCAGTTTACCACCTTTGGAGGGGGTACCTTTCAGCATTGACATGGGGACACTCAAGCAGTTTTTAGAGATTTCATTCATCATGAGTTTTTTTCCTACATCTTCCCTTCATGATTGGGGAGACTTCATGGATACATCTTTGGCTTTGTTTCTTCCTAAGGGGAGGAACATTGTTCGACGTTCATGGAGCATTTTCTTCATACATCATTAAGCTTCTATCATTGGTGCAAATTCTACATTGAGGGGGCGATACCTAGTCTCTCTTCTTCGCTCATATGGGGGGGAATTTTTCCTCACATGGGGTTTTGTCCTTCACATGCTTCTATGAGAGTTATTTGTATCTAGTTTTCATCTCTTTTGGGGGAGGGTTTTTTCCCATTGGGTTTTTCTCCTTTTTCCCGCTTTATGAGAGATTTCATTACATTGGTTTGCATGCATTTGCATTTGTACATGGGTACCTAACATGTCCTTGTAGTCATGACCCATCTTGCATTGCTTAGTTGCATTGTATACTTAAGTGCATTCCCCTAAGTTGTACTTAAGGGGGGTTGTTGGTGTAAATAATTATTCATCATGGATATTATTACACCTTACTTATGTTTACTTAGGATAATGCATTTCATAGTAGTTTGGGTATGAGACACTTGGGTGTTTGTGCCACTTTGGGATAGTGTGTGTAAGAGAATATCCACCTTTTGTGGTCTTATCTTGTTGTTACATTCCACCTTCGGTGGGTGATCCATCTCATGTGGAATATTATATTATTACTCCTACCTACCCTTGTTTCTTATTGAGCCAAATTACATGATTGTGTGCTCTTATATCCATATAGCCTTCCCTATATAAGAAGGATCATATTCATTGTATGTAACGATTGATGATCCAGATGATCGGTATTTTCTTGATAGAATACAGTTTATTCCTATCATCTATTTGGTTCTCTCTAATTTGTGCTTTCCATTGCCTCTGGATCTTGGCAAATTCTCATAGATTTTATCATACTAGCATTTTAAGTAAAGATACCACATTTTGTAAATGGAAGCTGCCAATAGATATCCAAGAAGATCACAAGATTTTTGTGAAACTTTTTTTAGTCAAAGCAAGTGACCTATGTTCAAAGGGTGAAGTATTTTTGAAGCCAACAATGTTAAACCTACTTTCAATGTAGAAGCCACCTCCTCAATGAGGTGAATTCAACCCTTGAAAGAGGATATTGCAATATGGAATAAACTATAAGTTTACAACCACCTCCAAAAAGGTGAAGCCCTTTGTTAATAAGATTTTTTAAGGAGAAATGACAAAAATCACAAATGATTAAAAAAATAATTTGTATGAAGAAGATAATGGATCTTGTGAGTGTCTAACAATTAGTCAAAGCTAGCAACATGAAGTTGTGTGAGGAAGCCCAATCATGGTCTTTGAAGGGGCCATAGTATTTTTTATCAAAAAAAAAAGAAAGAATCCTTCTAAGAGAGGAGAGAAGATCACAAGTTTTGTGAGAACTGGAGAAATTATTTTAAGCTACCAATATGCAATCATGTGATAAAGTCAAATCCAAGTCTTAGAAAAGGCTTGAAGGAGATAAAAGTCAAGAATTTATAGTCTAAATAGAGATAGCCACATGATGGATTGTGGTAAGAGTTGAGACCATTCACACCAGAGGAAAATACAATTGTTCTTTGTGTTGCATCAATTAGTGGTTGAAATTAAGGGGGAGATTGTTGGAATATTGTTTAGTAGTTCCTCCCACTTGCATAGTTTTATGCTTTTAGTTTTTTAGCTTTATTTTAAATTACTATGTAGTAAAAATTGTTTTAGTTTTTTAGTTCTAGTTTTTTTGCGTTATTTTGAATAATACAAGTTTTCCAATATCTAGATGCATCTAAGAACTCCATATAATGAGGTAGTTGTAATTAATTCTCTATCAGTTAGTCTGACCCTTGGTAAGTTGAGCAAGAATCTCTTGTAATCTCTTGAATTAATAGAATACTTTATTTGTTTTCCAATTTTTTATTTCTTTCAGATATAGCAATACAAGTCCATGCAAGTAGATCGGTGGGAACCAGAGTGGGCATGCAGGAGGGAGCATCCAAATGAGGGGTTCCGTGAAGGATGAGAAGGATGGTGGTGATGGTGATGGTGTCATGACTAGTGATCATTGTCTTTTCCTATTTGGAAATTGTGCCTTGTTCCATGAAAAGGATGATGTGGGACCAACTAGTGATGACGACAAAGGGGTGAGATGCTTTGTTGTGCTTGGCGAGTTCATGTTTGACAGTGCTGAAGTCAGATTTTTAGGATTCTGCCTTCCTTTCTCCCTTGTTATTTGCAAGTGATGGATGTTCTCTACCTTCTCTATGTGCAAGGAGCAAGGCTTGGTTGAGCTTCAGGCTTGTTGGGCTGCTCTGGTGGGGGTCGTAGGCTCTAGGTGCATTCCTCTTTTATGGGAGCCAAGTGGTTTTTCAAGGCTTCGCTTTCATGGGTTTTTTATTGCCCTTCTCTCTTTAAGATATCTTGTGCCCTTGGGGCTAGATCTGGTGTTGCTAAGGTTTTGTTTCTGGAAGATCCAATATCTTGGGTTTTTTGCTAATCTGGGTTGTCCTCCTATTGAGGTGGAGTGAATTTTTTTATGTTGGGGTATGATTGAAATGTTTGGGCTTTTGGGATGTTCTTCTCCTTGCCTATCTAAGGTGGCCCTTTCTCCTATTGAGGTGGAGATTTGGTGGCTGGGAATGGTCGGGTTTCAGCTTGCTCCTAGAGGGTTCTCAGGGCTGACTTTCTACCTTCTCTCTTGTCCCATTGAGGTCGACCTCTTTCCTATTGAGGTGGGGAGATGGTGTGAGGAGGCCTTTTAGATGATGTTGTTTCTTGTGCTGCTGGTTGAATTTGCCTTTCATTTCTCTCACATGTTTCCTCATGGAAAGGTTTGGGTCCTCTATGTCCCTACTACCTAGTTTGTTTTTGTGGGTTGACGGACCCTTTCAAATCCCTCATGGTTTTGCTTGGAATCGGTTAGCTGGTTTCTTGGTTTGAGGTTGTGGGAGCATAGTAAAACCCACAGATGGGCTGGTTGCTGCTAGTGCTTTCAATTTTTTTTCTTTCCTGCATGTGTTGGTCATGGGAGCCTTGTTTTTAACACAGAAAAGTTGGATGCTATCAATTTTAAAGGGCCCAGTTTGACCAGTTGTGGTTTTTGGTTAAGGGTTAGTTGCGCTATTGATAGGCTGAATACTTTGTTATAGGTTAAGGGAGCTTGGGAAAACCCTTGTTTCTTGGTTTTGAGAGACAATTTAAATCCAATGATGAAGGTTAGGGGAGCCATTCAAAACCCCATTAGTCCAGATTGTGAGTATATGATGATCTATTATAATCTAGTGTTGTTGAAGGTGATGGTTGCCTAGATACACCCATGGAAACATCTGTAGGTTAAGGGATCCTTGTAAAACCCTTTTTTATGTATCAGGGATGATTTTATGTCTAGTTTGTGGTTTTTTTGCTGGTATGTTGATGTTCTTTTCCTTCAGCAGCATTGTATTGTGGGTTCCAGATCCTGGTAAAATATTAGGGGTTTAAGTCCTTTCAAAATCTGTGGGGTTTCAGGTCCCCTCAAAACCTATTTACCCTTAATAAAAAATAATACAAGTCCATGCTATACTATGCATTTACTTTCTATCTACATTCTTCACCACTTTTTCAAATCATGTAGCTCGTACCCTTGGAAATTATCCCAATGATTCACTAGAGGCAATAAATATCATTATTTTTTGAAACACATGTGTAATATATATATGTATGTATATTAATTTGTATACAACTTTTGATCTGTATAGTAAATAAAAACTAGAAGAAAATACAAGATTTGTAACCGTAAATATGATATATTACATTGTTTAAAGTAGTTATATAGTTAACAATTTTATCAACTACATTAATAGTTTTTCCATTGTATAAATCTACCTCAATACATCAAATAATATATTGAAAATTCTCCTCTATCGCTCTCATTAGGTATCAGAGCACCTCTTTTCTCCTAAGTGCCTCTGAATAATCTGCACCTATGAGTGGGCAGTGAAGTAGTGAATGCCTGGATATAGTTGGAGCATGGAAGAATGGGCCTTCTACATGAAGTCTTCACCTGATTTGAATTAACATTCTATTGGCAAGGATTTCATGGTATCAAAGATGAGTTTCCTCTAGAGTGAGCCTTTTTTTCTCAGATAGTTTGAATGGTGTAAGGTGTATTGAATACATGGAAAATGTAGAATAATTGCACATGTTAAAATCTATTGAAATTTGAAAATGAGAGTGTTGGTATTTTGTAAACAAAAGAGGCATTTTCATCTTTGCAAGAACATGTCATTGATTCATCAAAATTCTTTGTTCCTCATTTGATCTATTTGACAATAATTTGAGCTAAAAAATTTACTGGTGCCTAGGCATTCGAAGAATTGAAGTAAGTATATGGTTGATATTGTGTGTTTTGGAGATTGAGAAAAGGGTGTGACAACTAGTAAGATTGAGAATACTGGTGCACTATTTGGTTGTTGTCCATTTTATTTCTCTACTTTCGAAACCTAAATTCTCATTGGAACGATTATGGATATCTAGTATAGTTGAGAATGCTATAGGAAATTATTCATCTATTTATTGATAAAAATCTAATGCAAGTCATTTATGATGCTATCATAAATATTTGTTCAAAAGAAGATGCAATTAGAAATGATTCTTCAAGTATTTTTCTTGATATATCTTCCATGATATGTGTCAATCAGAAAATCTATCATTTCACAATTGATGCTCAAAAAATTGAATATATGATGACACTTAAATTGGGTTTGGAGAAACTGGACTTAAAGATGGAACCATAAAGTGCATTTACTATAGCTAACACTTATGTGATTGGAAGTTTGCTTCCATTAATGCCTTATATGTTCATGTCCATTGCTAAGAATGAACTAATAGTTACATTTCTCTTTGGCTATCTCGAGGTTCATTATAATAGAGATAAGCCCATTAGAAGTCTCTTTGAAACCATCAAAATTGAAGCTTTATGCACAACACTTGACAATGCCTCCAAAGATTCATTAAATCTATCACATGGATAAACTATAAAAAGTTCATTTTGGAGGCTAGTGGTAATTGAGGATTGAATAATTTCCACCATCTCAAGCTAACTTCTCACTTTGAGATGATTTTTTTCATGACAAGAATTTTTGGCTTTAGTCTTCTTTGTTGATGTTGACAAATTTGAAGAATATATGTATTGTGAAGTTTGATTTTTGGAGACAAGTTTGGGGTTTGGTGAAGAGATTGAGTATGGATGGTTGCCCATAGTGTTCATGAGGTTTTGATTGAGAATTTTCACCCTTACGAGGGTCAAGAGACAATTCGGAGGATTTTTTTCTAGAGTAATTCAATGTCTATGATTCAAGAGTTCAAGATTGAGAGCTCAAGGATTCAGCACAGAGCTACATCTTTAGGAGGGTCATGAGACAACTTGGGGGAGTTCCACTTGATTTAGGGTTTTTTCTTCAAAGCAATATCTTCTAAAATATATGTATTCATATTATGTAATCAACAAATTTTGTGATTTTAGCCTTAAGGGGGGGTCCCTTGTCTAGGTGATAAAAACTTGAGGTTTTACTAGTAGGTATGTAGAAATAATGTAACAAGGGGGGAGTGTTAGCATAAATATGATATAAGACATTTTTTAAGGTAGTTATAAAGATAAATTTCATCAACTATGTTAATTATTTTTCAGTTCCATAAATTTGTCTCAATACATCAAATAAGATGTCAAACATTCACCTATCTCTCTATCAAGATTAAGTCAATGATTAATAATTAGAGCCAAACAAAAATGTAAATATAAACAAATCTATAAATAGTTATGAATACCTATAATTTACTTCATATCCTAGAGCTTGGGTTTTCTTTAATATATTTTATTTTTTGTATTGATAAAAGTAGAATAAATACAATAAAATTAAATAATAGTCCAAATAGGACTGCATAGGAAAGAAAAAAAACAAAAAACCATAAGATACTATCACAAATTTAAATAGTTATACAGGGGCTGCAATATATCAAAAAAGTTACGTCTAGCTTAACCAAATTATCTAATGAAACAAAGGATCATATTGCACTTGAAATTTGAAAAGGTATTGTAGTTGTCTAGCACATTTGATGTCTCTTTCCTGGAGTTACAAAAACTAATGTTTTATCTAATCATGGCACTTATTGTATTTGTTGGGATATGAGAACACTGAGAGGGGGGGGTGTGAATCAGTGTTCCACCTGAATCAACAATATTCAATTTTCTAAACCATGCATGTATGTACTAGTAAACAAATAAGCATATAAGAAGAAGCAAATATACCATCCACATAAATGAACACCATAACACACAAAATTTATACATGGAAAACCTCCATGATGAAAAACCACGATGGGATTTGTGATCCACAATATCAGTTCACTGGCTATATGAAAAGATATTACATAAATAGGGGCTTGCACTTGCAAGAAGGCATACTACCTAGAGAATACTGCTCATCACTAAAGAGACTCACTGACTACAAGCTTTCTGCCAAAGTAAATTACACAAAATGAACTTAAGAATGCATCTACTATGCCAGATAGAGTTCCTATTTTGGTTCTTCTCTGTACTAGTTCATAGTCTTGAACTATTACCAGTATTTCTTTTCCTCCAAGACTTCTTTCCTAGATATCTATAGATCATTGGATGATACAATGTTCGCATACAACAATGATCTCCATACATATATTTCACATCTCACAGTTCTTCTATATGTCTATCTCTATACCATCATAATACCCTTTTTCTTCTTTTTTAAATTGACCTACCAGACTGACTTATATACCTATTACATATGATATGCCTTATGTCGGCTTACAATGCATTCACAAAAGATATTCAATGTCGGCCTCGACAATAATTACAAAATGATTTACAAAATAAATCTTCCTTGATGTTGGCTTCCTGAAGTACTGATGTTGGTGCCGGTTTCAGTGCCAGTGTAGCCCTGAATGCTTCTAATACTGGTATCTACTAGTATATGCCTCCTAGTTCCAGTTTGTGACCTCCATCAAGTCTTGTTGCCATGAATGACAACAAAATGAATCCAATGAGTGTCAATTGCCAACAAATTTCCCCCTTTGGCATTGATAACAACACTCATGTGAAAAATGGATTCCCTTCCAATGTGCTCCCCCTAAGCAACACACTTCAACTAATAACATATTCCCTGATATTTTTTACAAATGTACATAACTCCCTTTGACATTAATGCCAAAGACCGGTGAATAAATAAAGAATGAAATAATACAGTTAGAGTCATTTGAGCTTAGTCATCTTTAGAATTTCTGGGTATTCTTTTTGCAGCAACTGAAGATATGTGTCCCATTTAGATTTGAAAGTGTCTGATATCGATGCAAGTCCACTAAGTAAGTGGGAAAATGATTCCTTCTCCTGGGTATCTACCAGTGTGCGTTTTTCTAGCATATCCATGCATTCTCTTTTGTGAACATCCAAAGAGTCAAGTCTTGGACTCAGCAGTCCTCTTAAGTTTCTTGCTCTCCTCACTATTTTATCTTTTTTCTCAAAAGGAAAAACTTGGTTTTTCAAGGACAAAATTTGCCCATCAACAAATGTAGTTAGTGTAGTTAGCCCATCAAAAGAATTAGCAATAGTAGCCATTTTCTCATATAATTTTTTGAATCTATCATTTACATTGGCTCTTATACTTCCTATATTACAACATACTCTTTAAATATTGGTGCATTGGTTCAAACAAACCTCAATAGAGATAAGTTTTTCCTCTATCTTCTTCTTTCCAGTTGCTATAAGTTGATCAAAAGTTTCTCTCTTTGCAGTAGAGAAACTGTCAAAAGCCTATCGGTCTACAATCTGCCTCAAGGATTGATAGTTATTTGATATGTACTATGTTAAATCTTTGAGCTTACTAGAAGGGCTTGCTCCATCCTCTATCTGACAATCAGGCATTATTCTGTGTAATACAAAGACCAATTGATCAATTAACCCTTTGTCTAAATTTCCTTCTTTTAACAATTTCTGAGTGGCCATCGTCATTAGTTCTGTTGGAATTAACTCAGAAACTGATTTCTTCTTGACTTGAGAAGTGTCAATTGCCAATACTCTTGCCAATAAATCTATTTTGCCTACCGGTGTGGACTCAGTTGATTTGACCTTGTCCATCTCAATCTCTTTTGCATCGGTGGCTTCACTATTTGGTGCAGTGTCGGTTACTAGCAGTGGACTATTATCCATAGTGTTTCTAGTGTCCTTTACACTCTCTTGCTCAAAATTGGTTTGTGCTGGTACACTCTCTATGACAATTGATTGTGGATGTGTGTCGGTACTTACAGTCAGTTGTGATTGTGTCAAAATTGGAGTAGAACTACCTAAAATACCATTTACTTTTGATTTGTCATAAATTGTAGGGGATGTTTCCTTTGCTAATTCTTCCCAAGATGTGAGAAATTCTTGGTTTTTCTAAAAGAATTTTGTCCACCCCTTACTTGTTTCATTTACCACCTCATTTACTCTACCCAACATAAGACTTATTTGTTAATTTTTACTACTAAAAATTGTCCTATTAGTAGTATCTATACATCTTTTCATCTCTTCATTATTTATATAGTTGCATTGTTCAAAAAGTGCAACATCCTTCATTTCCTTATCCCTCTTGATAGCATCAAGTCTCCTAGCTTCAAGTTTATTTTATAAAGATAAAGGTATATCTTTCAAAATTTTAACTAATTCCTTCTTATAGATATCTATATACAATAAAATAGCTTCCTCTAACTCATTTTGCTCACTCTCTTCAAAATATTCATAATATTTTGAAATATTCTTTAATATCCCATCTTTTTTTACTTCATCAATAATTTCAGCACAGGTCATTTTTGTCTTACCAGATCCGGTATCACCACCCTTCTGATTTTTGCTTGTTGTTGCTAGTGTGACTGGTTTCCTCTTCTGCATAGGCTTCCTTACCGGTGGTCGAGGTGCAGTAGGCTGAGCTTCCTTTCTGACAAGTCTCCTCCTTGGTTCTGCCTTTTGTTTCTCTACCGATGGTTTTACCACATCCTTCCTTTTCACCCTTCTGAAAGCCAGAGGCTCATTATCCTCAGGGTAAGAGTCAGAAGTGATTGGGGAAATGTGAACTTATGGCTTCTTCACTTCTTCAATAGAAACCTTTGTTGGTTTGACTACCGATTTAGATTGGGATCCTAGATGAGTGTCTATCTTGTAAATCACATTCTGCACATATGTAGATATTTTATCAATTTTCTTCTCTCTTTTTTCTATTGAAACTTGTTTTCACTTCAAGAGCCTTTTCTCCTACTATACCGAAGTGCTCAATTTTTTCATCCAATGGGGCATCTAATAGTATCTTTGCATAAAGCTCAAAAATACTATCATCTACCTCATATCCTAGCTCAGTGATCCAAATTTGCCTGGATTCCATTGCTTCCATGACTGTTTCATCAGTTTTCACCATGAAACATATGTCAGTGGAGTACTTCTCCACAATGTTTTTACAGATTTTTTCCCTTTGCCTCATGTTTTCTTGAAATGTCTTGAAGTATCCCTAGAGATTTTCATCCCTATCGGTACCAAGACCGGTGATAGCCATTTTGATTAGCATACCTATCAGTATGTCATGAGCCCATTGCTTCTTTCCTAAACTAGGTAGCTCATTCAAGAAATAAAGAATAAAATAGACAATTAAGTTTCCATATCTGAATGTGCCTTTCTTGGTTCCTTTGACCTTTTTAAGATTTAACATTAACTCACTCCTCATCCATTCACATAAGTCACACTTCACATTATTTCTCAATATTTAATATGCGGCATGAATGCATGACCCTGTAATAGAATTCAAGCGATTGGATTGAGTTACCTTATATTATATGATCATGCTTGCAAATTTTATGTCAAAGTTGGTTATTGTGCTTATCCTCATTGATCTGTCATCTAGTGTGGAACCAATGAGTTTTTGAACCTCTGTGTTGGAAATTTTCTTACCAGGATCTTGTCCAGCCCTAGGTAACCCACTGACAACTTGGATAGCTTCCTTGGTGATAATATGGGGTCTGTCTAACCAAATGAATTCATTATAAACCCTGCTCAGGATGTATTTGATAACTTCATCCTTGAACTCTAATAAATACAGAATATCAGTTAACCCTAGATCCTCAATTGCCTTCAATTCTGGTTTGATCTTTCCAGTGTCTCCCAATGTTACTGATTGATACATGATTTTTATGTCTTTGGTACCCAGATCCTCAAGAGTGTAGTGGATGTATGCCCTCACATCTTCGACATACATTACTCCATCAGGAACCCTAGAAAATCCTCCTGTAGAGTCTTCCTTCTTTGCAATTTCGAGAACCTCCTTAAAGATTGGCCTTAACCTATCCTTAACTTCGATGATGGTCATATTTGCAATAAAAATAAGAATGGAAGATCCAGATGCCATGTTGAAAAATACCTGAGTGAATGTTGGTGGATGATTTGAGTGTTTCAAATTATTGCTCGAAATCCTCTCTTAATGCTTGCTTTCTCTTAGTTCGCCTCTACTTCACTTTGATTGCTTGAATTCTTGGTGAGTGAAAATGAATTTACTTAGCTTCTTTTATCAGCGAATAAATCCCTAATTTTATGCCATTAATGCTTCACCAACAACCCTACAGATGTCAGTTTCATAATTAAGTGTCAGGGTAACCTTCATCGATGATAAACACAGTTCTCCAGATTTCTTTCGAGATCTCCTTAGATCTCTTCTAGGGTAATATGCAAAATTTAGTTGTGACTTTGCCAACCCCTAAGGCTTATGCCTCAGTTACCAGTAGAATTTCCTATTGGTGGAGGAATACTTTGTTCTACCGATGGATTTGCCGATATAGATCCATCTCCACTTTGTTCTTCAGATTTTCTAAGCCATCTCTTGGTATGATCTTGTTGTATTTCATCTACCTTCTTATTTAATTTCTCATTGTCTTTATCATTATTGGCCGGTTGAGTCTTGCTTTTGCAATAATTAGCAATGTGACCTATTTTGTTGCATGCATAATATGTAACATTGTTCTTCTGAATTGCTTTGACATATCTGGTATTATTATTATTTCTTCACCTACAATGATTAGAAAAAATTCCAAACTTTCCACATGCATGACATTTAACATTCATTATGTATTCTTCTGATTTATGACCATATTTCTTGTAGTTTGTGCATTGATCGGGAATAGAATTGTAGTTTTGATTTTCCTTATTTCTACATTGTTTAGCCATATGCCCAAGTTTATTGCAAAAAAAGCATCTAGCATTGAATTTATAAGCATTACATTGCCTTACCAGTTTCCTCTATTCTGATGAGTTCTGCATACCGGTTGTCTGATCTTCATTAGTAGTACTGAAGCTTTCACCTTGTACAAATCCAAGTCCTCTAGAGTCATTTATTTGTCTTTGTCTTTTTAGTAAGTCATTCAATTGTGCAGCACTAATCCTAAATTCTTCTTTATATTCACTTGCAATAGTCAGATAATCTCTTAGAGTAGTTATTTGCCTTTCAAGTTCTTGTTCATTGTTCCGGGAGTGTGCCAAATCAGTTCTCAACAGATTATTCGCATGAGTCAATCTTCCACATTCATCAAATTTGTTCTTCAAAGATAAAACAAGACTATCTTCCTTCTTCTTTTTGTCCTCAATATCTTTTGATAGCCTCATGGTCAGATCTTGCTTTTCATTCTTCATGAGCATATTTGCTTGACTTAGTTTCTGACATTGTTCCTTAAGAGCATTCTTCTCCTCATCATCCGGTTGTTACAAAAGTTCTTTCCTCTTGGCTTGAGAAGATGACAACATTTCTTGTAGGATAATAATGAATTCATTTGTAGAATTTAGTTCTCCTTGCAATTTCAAGTCCTTCATCCTTTCAACATCATAATCCTCAAAAGCCATCTCAAGTTGCTTTTCCATATCCACATTCAAATATTCTGATTTTAGGATCTTCCTCAAGCTGTTAAACTTCTTCCGAGGTACCAAGGTCTGAAACCAATTGTTGGGATATGACAACACTGAGCAGTGGGGCTGAATCAATGTTCTGTCAGAATCAACAATATTTAACTTTCTAAACCATGCATGTATGTATCAGTAAACAAATAAGAATATAAACAGAAGCAAATAAAGCATCCACATAAATGAACACCATACAACATAGAATTTATATGTGGAAAACCTCAATGAGGAAAAACCACGGTGGGATTTGTGACCCACATTATCAGTTCACTTCCAATTGAAAATTTATTATATAAATAGGGGTCTGCACTTGCAGGAAGGCATACTAGCTAGAGCATACTACTCATCAGTAAAGAGCCTCACTAACTACAAGCTTTCTGCCAAAGTAAATTACTAAAAATGAACTCAAGAATGCATCTGCTATGCCAGATAGAGTTCCTATTCTAGTTCTTCTCTATACCGGTTCACGGTCTTGAACTATTACCGGTATTGCTTCTCCTCCAAGAGTGCTTTCCTAGCTATCTATAGACCATTACATGATACAATGTTAGCATACAAAAATGATCTCCATACATATAGTTTGCATCTCATAGTTTTGCTATATGTCTACCTCTATACCATCATAATACCCTTTTTCTTCTTTATTTAAATTGACCTACTAAACTGACTTATATACCTATTACATATGATATACCTTATGTTGTCTTACAATGCACTTACAAAAGATATTCAATGTCGGCATCGAGAATAATTACAAAATGATATACAAAATAAATCTTCCTTGATGTCGGCTTCCTCAAGTATTGATGTCAGTGCTGGTGTCGGTGCTAGTGTAGCCCTGAATGCTTCCAATACCGGTATCTGTCAGTATATGCCTCCTAGTGCCAGTTTGTGACTTCCATCGAGTCTTGTTTCCTTCTATCTGATCTTGTTGCCATCAATGCCAACAAAATGAATCCAATGAGTGTCAATTGCCAACAGTATTCTCTCTTCTTTAGTTGTGAAAATAAAAAGATGAAATAAAACATTAAGTCACATGCTTAAGACTTTAGAATATCTACTTTTCTAATGGAAAATATGATTAGAAAAGACTGCTTTGCATCTATTTTTTTAATATATGCAACAAAATGTATTGTCTCATAGACTGAACAATAACAATCTTATGAAGTTTGAAAACAAACAATACTACCTTCTACCATAAAGAACAATAAAAAATAGAAGGAAAGTGAATAAATATAATTTTCCATTTCTTTTTCCCTTTCAAATAGTCCCAAAAAATATGATTTAAACTTTCACTACATTGACAAAAAGACCACTTAGTAGGTTGCAATTTCCAATAATTTAGTTGAACCCCTAAAGGTAACTTATGGTGCAAGATTTTCCAAGACATAATCTGTTCATTTTCTTTCCTTAGCCTTTCAAATGTGAGCATTGAGGCTCCTCCAATACTTTTCTTTCAGCCTACATTCCCATTAATTACTAAGTCTTGGGTTTAATTTCATCATCGAAAGAAACTTCAACTAGATCCTCTTAAAAGTAAAGCAAACAAATAGATATTTATCAAGACACCACTAGTACTTGAATAAATTACATTGTAGGGATGTGCAGAGATTCAAAAGGGGTTCCATAAGAACCAATTATTGAACAAAAAATAACAAGCCTTTAACTCTAGTAATAAGACAAAGAATTTTTGAAATTTTGTCAACTCATCTAGTCAAGGGTGTTGAAGTCCCGAATATCACCAAATTGTCTCATATATTTCTTAAAATAATAATAGACTTGTTTAGGAAAGATGACCACCATTGGTTGCCTATGATATTGAACAAGCCTATTCCACCAAATAGAAGGGTTAGAAAAGTTTAAAGCATGTTGTTATGAATCCTTCCTCCACTTTAGAAAATTATAGATATTTTATTTTAATATCTCCAAATAGATTGTAATGGGAAGGAATCTTTAACATGAAAAAATGTAGCTAATAAAATTTATATATCCATCCCACCTTTTGCCACCTATTGTTCATATTAGAAACCACTTTTCAATAATGCACCAAAAAAATTCATTGTTCACCACCTAACATGGCTATTATTATCTACTTTGAAGAGAATCTATCGACATGCAAAATTTTGCATATTTTGATCTAATATTGCTTGTCTAAGAAACCCTAAACACTAGATTTATTTTTTTCAATGTCAAAAAAAAATCCCTCCATTATTGTATCCTCTCTAATTGTCTTGCCTGTTTTATGTCTATTCTTAAAATGTCCCATCCAAGCAATACTTCATTACCATTCTTTGCAGGAATGCAGGAGTCAAGGTGTATAAGGTTTCAAATGGTGTTGTGGGATAGTGGTGTATAAGTCTCATCAAACGATTTTTACTGTAGCCTCGCATAGCCTAAGTCTCTATTCATAAAGATCTTTTTAGGGAGGCGATAAGCCGCAAGACCGAGATGGTTACACAACATTGCATAGAAAGTATTGTAGGATAGCAGAAAAGTATTGTAGGGTGGTCTGTATCTTGAGCCACATAAAATATGGCATGGAGACAGTAAACCTGCAGACTCATGGTGAATATAAGGTAAGGTTGCGGGATGGTAGTAATAAGGCAACGACCAATTCAAAAAGCCTCATAGTTTCATAGGTAGGAAGAAGATGGTTAAAGGAATTCTTGCGGTAAGGTAGAGTAAGTGTTTGTATATATCGTTAGCCTGCTGGTATTGAAGAGGCAGTCTATGGGCACGTTGTGGGTTAGCAGTAACTCCGAAGTGTGAGCAAGATTAATAATTGCATGGGGATGATAATGAATCCTGACTGTTCATTATGATAAAAATCTATAGTGAAGGTTTAAACTCAAAATGTCGACAACCTTGGCATGCGAAGACATTAACGGTGAAGTGATAGGTTGTAGCACTAAATAAAACTTGATTTTGATCCCATTTTAGTCATTCTACATTCACTGAAAATTGGAATCGGAGCTCTACACAATTTAAGGGAGAAGTTCAGTATCAAGCTGAGTTCTTGGAACGAGTAAATAACTTTCCTTTAAAAGTTGAAATCATCCATTTGCAATTGTCAAATTTCAGGATTTTTGTGAAGTTAAATAGGATAGAAGTGGGTCTAGAAAGAAACAATTAATAATAATGCCTTGCAAAAATCTACAAAAGAAAAGGGGAATTCTTCGACCCCTAAAGAGAAGAAGATGCCCTTTCAGTAGTCTATATTGGATGTGTTGTTGGATTATGATGATGAGGCCTCAAAGAAATTTTTTAGGGATGTTGCAATTCCTATGCGTTGTTGGGATTTGTTTTGGTATTTCTACGATAAGAGGAATAGTAAGGTTCCTATCTCAAACCCTCTGAAATTGGACTTAGCCAAGTTAATATTGCCCAATGTTTTTGTTGATGTTGAACTCACTAGGGTATTGGCACAACACTTCAATATAATTACAGGGACTATAAGAATTTGTAGTGGGTCTCCTATGGTAGTAGTGACTAAATCTGCCATCACTAAGTGTTTCATGTTGAATAAGAAAGCTCTCACTGAAATTGACCTAGAGAAGTTAGAGGAGGATTATAAGAGGTGAAGGAACACTTATCAAAGTGATGAGCTCCCCATGTATACGTGAAAGGGTATGAATAATAAATCATTGTCCATTGTAGACAGTTAACATTTTTTAGTGGATAAATTTCAAGTGTATTTCAAAATAACATACTTTACCTTATATGTCACATTCTTGGAGTGGACGCAACAAAAAAAATGCCTATTGGCTTGATGATGATGGTCATGAGAATACATTATTCAAAAATTTATATAGAATTTGAATTTGCCTCAAAAATTGAGAAAAGGATACATAGACAATTTATCGAATTGAAGGAGGGTAGAAGTCCATTTGACATAAAAAATTATTCCTTCTCCTATGATCTTATTTTATATCAAAATAGAAACAAATGGAGCCAAAGATTAAATTTTGGAATGCTTGGTAACCAAGGAAATAGACTACCAGTTCAAAGTTGGTGTTATATATGGGATAAGAGATATCAAAACAATTACTATGTAGTTTTTCATGAGGATTTCTCAGTCACAATTTTGGCTACTTTGAATCACACATCAAACCAAGGATGCTCTCACAAATAATGGAAGTGTTGAGGTGTTTGGCCCTGAAAATTGAGAAAGGGCATACACAAAACTTTGGCGATTGCTTTCTTATGCCCAATTACACACTTATCATAGTCTATGGATGCCCACAAGCTCCCTACCATTTGCCTAAATTTATCTCTGCAAGGGTAGCCTTTATTGAATTCATGTGGTAGATGATGTGGATGGAGAAGGATGTTATGAAAAGACAAAAGATAGGCATGTTTTTTTTGCATGTGACTATATGTGTAGGATTTTCTATCGGCTTAGACACTTTAGAATAATTGCAAAACTATATAAAGGGAATGTATTCTTTGAGATCGGGAGTAAAAAGGGCTTTTGATCCTAAAGGCCATATGAATTTTGTAAGACAAAAAATCTTGACCAAAGAGGTGATCACCCATGAGGTGCACTATGATGAAGATGTTATAAGGAATTGTGTCACAACTCCTAAGATTTTCCAACAAAAAATGAAAAAACAATCATTCACTTCCTAGGTTGGTCAAGAAACAGTACTTGTTGAATCCCCTAGCCCAAAATACCACAATCAATAGGATAGATAGAAACTTGGCAGCATTGGCTCCACTCTACAACACACACTTCTCGAGCATGCCAAGAATCGAATTTCTAAAGACCCTGAGAAGTGAAATTTTTAGTGGCTAATATTCACCAATTGGCTATTTTTTAAAATTTGGGAATCAAAATTTGGCTAATAAGTTTAAATTTTAAGGTGACTCAAATCACAACATTTTCACAAATTTTTATTTTAGTTTCATTTAAATCACCAAAGAATTTATTTTATTAATTTTTCTAACTCAAACATTTGCCACAATATTTGATGCATGATTGGATAAGATTTGTCAACAATATTTAGCTTCCATGATTGATTGAAAATATAATCTAGTAACCTTCATTGTATTCCATGAGGTAAATTGTACGTACAAGTTGTAATGCTTGTGGGAGTTAAAATCTTTTGAATTGTTGACCTCAATGAAAATCAATGGTTTAAAAGCAACTTTTGGCCCCATGAATGTTACAAATTGTTGGTACATTTTATCTCGCAAAATACAAAGAGGGCTATTAGATTATTTTAAATTAATGGTAGAAACTAAATAAAGTAGAGTATACTCCTTAAAATCATTAATGATTTCCACCTTCAGGCCTCTAATTTTCTATTAAAACCTATTTTTTAAATGAAATAATTTGGAATAGTAATAAATGAATACTCTTATTATTTTCCAATATTCGCCAATATTTTCTACAAAAAAAATTGATATAAAAATTATTCACCAATAAAATTAATATTTTTCATTAAAAAGGGGAAAGATTCACCAATAAAAATTATTATTTAACAAAATTAAATTAAATATTCACCAAGATTTTATACAGTTTTTTATGAGGGGGTTTCTTAAATTTTCACTGATCCTAAGATATTGAGTAATTTTCTATCTCAAATTGAGGGGTACATGATGGGTATCTTCAGCATGCACATATCACAATGCTTGAGTCAACAAGTAGAAGGTTTTTTTTGCAATTAAACAAAAAGAATTTTAGTGTGAATCTTCGGGAAGTCAGCATAGGTAGGCAATTAACACCCATTGTGAAGACTTTCATCCCACAAATTTTATATAGTGGCTAAGAGGTGACTTGGCTATAATCTACTACTACTTGGGTCATTCTCCCCCCATCGGCCTTATGGGCTTCTCAGGGGGACCGACATGCAATTAAAATTAACCATGAAATTTTATTAATAAATATAACGAAAGACTATAATAAAATACTTTCCTTTTGAGAGAAAAGTTGAATCTAAAATGTAATGCTTCAAATCACAAAGTTTACCTTGATAAATTTTTGTTTTCCTTCACACAAATATTTTAGCGTTTCATGTAGGATGGCTTCATAAAAAATTGATCATGGATGCCATATTCAATTCTCAAACTTGACTTAACTTATCCTCCAATGCTTGAAGAATGAATTTGTTTTATTAGATTGCCAAGGAGACAACCCTAAACCAGAGACAAGGATTGCATCAATACATCACCAAGCGGCCACCAGAAGCTTAAAAAAAAAACCTAGTCCCCCATTAAAAGTATTAAAAACCCCTCATAACCCTATAGCTCTTTGTATAGATTCTAACAAGCTTCCAAATTTTAAAAAGAACTATCCCAGTATACCTAATATCATTATTCCTAGAACTAACAATTTTTATGTTCATATCCTCCATAAACCTAGAAAGAAAAGTCTTAGCATAACCATAAAACATAAAGTTTATCAAAATGGGTGCATAGAACCCAATAATCCACCATGAGAATCACAAAAAGAAAATGGAAGGAGCCAGACAAAAAATATCTACTCCTTGATCAGGTTGCAATCCCTTTTGAGTCTTCCCAAGTTTAGATCCCATGTGTCATTCTGGTCCATTTCCCCTTCCTCGTCCAGCTCCTTTGCTTCCTTCTTGGCCACTTTCTTTTTAATTTTCTTAATTTTGCCATATCCACAAATAGTTCCCAGAACAACATTCTTTAGGATAGCATCTGTAATGCATCAAAGAGAGTTAACTGTATCACACAACAGTTGGATTTTTATGCCTTGCTCCTCATTTTTTTGTTCGAGGGTTGACATTTTCTCTCTCATGTCATTTGACTACCCTTCCATCATACTACTATCATCATGCACATGAGAGATAGGAGAACAGGACACCATATCTTCATCTTGAGAGATTTTGGGGTGGATAGGGCTTTTGACTGGGGACTCCAATTCACTTTCAATATTGCTACTCTCATCCCCCCCCTTCCTCTCCTTCCTCCCCTTCCTCTTTTTCATCCATTTCCTCAATTTCATCATTAGGGTTTACTTCAAGTTTGTCTTCTTTCACCTAGAAGTCCTCATCTTCTGAGTTTTCCTTCAATTCATTTGCATCCTCTAAGTCATATATTTCCTACAAATTAGCCTTGGTCAGGTTTTCCTCTTCCTTATTTAAATCTCTTCTTCTTTTCACACGCAAACGAGTCGACCTTTTCTCACCCAAAATGCTCTCAATCTTTCCCTGCTCCGTCGGATTTTTCCCTTCATCATGAGAATTGTGCATCTCTAGGTCTATGGTAATTCTTTTCCCCTCCAACTCTATATTGGTTTTCTTGGCTTTGTTTCGGCATGCATGGGTGTCAAGCTTTCTTTTGTTAGGATTGACATCAAGGAGGGTAAGTTCAATGGAGAATTTTTCAAGAACAATAGTAGAATTCTTGGGAATGGTCATAATAGAGCAAGATAGGCTGGGAGAATTCTAAGCTTTAGTGCTAGAGAGAAACAACTTGGGGGAAATAAAAGGAGCCTTAACAAAGCCACCAACACTGCTAGACATAGAGACAAGACAACTGATAGAAGGAGAGTGTTCGAAAGCAAACTTATACAATAGATATATCAGACCCTAGTGGAGTGAGGGGTTAGCCCCATTTTGAATGCATATTTGCAATGAGGAGAATAGGAAAAATGTCATATTAATTTTCTCATGGTTCCTAACGTGATTCAAGATAGGGAAATGATACTTGTGCACAGTAGGGTATCTACCCTCTAAGGTAAAATATTTTTGGACATAGTAACTAAAAATAGGAAAGGGTTTGGGTAAAGCAGAGTGGTCATACCCATTCTGGAATGGCATCGATTTCTCTCCCTTTTCGAAGAACTACCTTATGAACCCTTTATAATCTGCCAAGATTTTCCTTTCAACTCTTTCCCCTTCACTCTGTAAGCCAGTCACCTCAGCAATATACTCTAGAGTCATAGTAAACAAAATTTTGCTGACTGTGACCATGCCATTCTTTTAGGAGTTGTAGAATCTAGCAAAAAGCTCCTTGTTATAACTTTTTAATGCTAAGTGAGCTATCCACTAGGAAAAGCTCCCATATTTCCCTTTTGTCAAGCAGCCCCAAGAAATTGTGAGGTTCAGTTCACTTGAGAGGGCCCCTCATGTTGATAATATGATGAACAGAGCACAACAAAAATTTGTGAAAGCAACTGGACAAACAATTACATTTCTGTACTTTTAAGCTTCTTCTTGAAGAATTTCTTTTAATCTTGTCTTTTCTAACTTTACTCAAATTAAACTGCTTACATGTGTGGCACCAAATGCAATCATTTCCGATAAACATAGTGTAAAAAATCTAAGGCTTCCCTATCTTTCTAAGAAAGACAATATCTCCCCATATCCATATGCCAACTCCATCCATCACTTTTGCATCCACATCAAAAAAGTATCCACCTAAAGCATCCAGTTGGATTGGGAACCCATACAGCTAGGATGCCTATCCATCTTCAACCTACACAACATCATGTAGGGGCCCACCTTTCTTTTTTTTTAAATTTGAAAAATGGTTGTCATCTTGGAATAATTTAATACTGATAAAAAAAACCTCAAAAAAAGAGACCAAATTATCCACTTGCATTTTGTTATTCCCGTGCAAGGATTTCTTTAAGCTCTCTTGAGCTATTTTCAAAATTAAAAACTTGCGAGTCTATATTTCCAAGACTTTGATTAGCAATAAGGTTCACCATCCTATTGCCCTCCCTATAGACATGTTGTATCTTAATATCATCAAAAGATGACATGATGCTTTGCACTTATTAACCTTACCCTTGACTTCCCACGATGGATAGATAGCATTGTTAAGGAATTCAATGATTAATTTAGATTCACCTTCGAGGATAACATTATTCCTCAAGATATTTTATAATTTTAGGAGACCCATCCAAGTCTTCGAGGCTTCCGCCTTGTTGTTAGTGGCAATCCCAGGGTTAGAACCATATCCCATAAGCATTTTACCATTATGGTCTCTTATTAAGCCTCATGTCCCTGAAACCCCAGGGTTACCTCTACAACATCCATCAAAGTTACATTTAATCCAACTTGGTTCAGGAGGTTGCCAAGAGTAGGTCTTTCTTAGTAACATTTTCTACTAGTTAAGCTCCAAAAAATTATGACGAATCCCCCAGACTTTTCTTAGCCGGAGGTCCAAGAGAGAGAGGTAAATTTTGGAAGAAGTTGAAGGTTGAGCATTAACATTTTATTTAATTTGGTGGGTTATGATGGTTGCAAGGATCCTATTGCTTCTCCTTTCTTCTTTGAAGACCCTAATGTTTCATTCCTTCCACATATTTCATGCCAAGAATGGGGGATTTTGGTATAGAATACTTTTTTCCACCAAGTGCGAGTAAGGAGATAAATGCCTAGCTTCTATAAAGTCTTTCATATTTCTACATTGAGTCAAGCTAGTTTTCAGCATGATAAGAACCTCTTCCCAAATTTCTTGGGCATAAACACAATGAAGGAATATGTGTTCAATACTTTCCATTTCCTTTTGGTAGAGCTCGCATCTGTTATCAAGAAAGAATCCTCTTCTATTCAAATTATCAATCATGAGGATCCTTCAATGGGTCGTAGCCCACAAGAAATAATTGATTTTCAAGATAAAACCCTTGATCGAAATAGCTTTCCAATTGAATTCTTTAGTAGTTTGTTCTTCCAAATTTTGGTAAGCCAATTTTACAGTGAAATTCCCTAAGGCATTAGTTTTCCAAATCCACTCATCATCCACCAAGGGAGAGTAAAGGGAGCAGTCGGTCAGAAGAGTAGATAGTTCAAAAGCCTCGAGAAATGATTGGTTTTTACTGGTGGGATGATTATTCAACCAGGAGGAAACCATTCTATTCAAGTCTTTCCAAGATTCATAATCCTTGTTCTGAATTATGTAGTCATGGGCATTATTTCCACAATGGCTGCTTAAAAATTGCTTGATATTCTTGGATTGTGGGATATGATCTAGGGGCAAATTGTGCAACCAAGTGTCCTTCCAGAAATCAATCTTTATACCATTTTCTATTAATATCTTTCCATTTCTTTTGAAGTCATTTCTAGTTTTAGCCACATAATTTCAGATAGTAGAACAAACAGGGAGATCCATCTGATTGAAGAACTTATCCTCACTCTGGCTAGGGAAGTACTTAGCTTTAAAGATGTCAATCCAATCTTTCTGTGCTTCAAATAATTGCCAACCAATTTTGGTAATGAGCGCTTTGTTAAAGGACTTGATCTTCCTTATACCCAACCCTCCATACTTCAAGGGTTTACAAACTTTTTCCTAAGCAACCAAGGAAAGTCTACTTCTTTCTTCTATGGTTGCCCATAGAAACCTTTTTTGATTCCTCTCTAACTTATTAGCAATAGAGCTCGACATTTTGAAAAGAGAGAGATAATAGATCAACATATTTTGCAAACAAGACTTGACAAGTTGTAATTTTCCTACCATATGAAAGAGCTTTCCTTTTCGGCTAGCCAAATTCTTTTCAAACCTTCCAAGGAACCCATTCCAAAAGTTCAGAGAAGGGTGTTTGGAGATGAGGGGGTGTCCAAGATAGGAATCTGGGAGGGTAGTAGCTTGATAGCCAAGGATAGAGGATATTTTATCTTGAAGGATAGAGTTGGTATTCATAAAGAGCATTTTTATTTTGAGAAAGTTTATATACTATCCTAAAATTGAAGCATAGTTTTCTAAGGTTTTCTAAGAAGGAATGTTTGATTGATAAGAATGAATGTTTGATTGCTTGCTCACTTGAAATTTTCTAAAGCATAATTAAGATCTTGATTTCGATTAGGTTTCAAATGAGAGAGGTAGACCTCCTTTTATACTTGACTACTTGAAAATCAAATAAATTTTTGTAGTTGACTGACATGGGATCCAAATTCTTGTTCATTTGTGATGACTATTGTGAGCCCCCAACTTATGGCTTCATTAAGAGGACAAATGCATGTACCACATCTTGGTCATGAAAATTAGGACTCTAGATTGAGATGAAGATAGTAAAGATAGTGAGAATGTAGAGAAGATAGGATGTGTGATTAGAACTGGCATTACAATCATAACTTAGAAGTAGAAGCACCAAAGTGAGGTCTAGGTGATGACAAAATTGTAAACGATTACAATTTAGGATACTATATATATCATCCTAAATTATACTCACTAAATAATCCAAAGTGTTACATCCCACTTGTGCTCTAAATATTTTTTATGATGTTTTATACATTGATACTTGTTGCTTAATATTGTTGAAAGGTGATTCACAATGCACATGTTAATGATTTGGTTTTAATCATTATGACATATGAGTTAATTTTTATATCAATATAGGGAAATATAGTGTTATTCTAAGATTACAGACCAACTACATGATTTTTACCTAGTGGATGTAGGAAGTCATCATCCTCCTCAAACGGAGGAGAAGTATCATCAGGGTTGCAAGATAATACCAGAAGGATCTAATGCTATTTGGAACCTTAACCTGTAAGTTGAGACTTATTGAGATGTGATAGGGTTTGATGGCGTCAGATTAGTGTTTATCTAGGTAAACCCTTTACGTCAGTCTAAGTGGATAAGATTGTTTTAAATTTGTCATAGGTTATTCCTTTCATTCTAAATAACTTAATAAATCTAAAACACTTTGATAATAATAATTATCTATTGTTTTGATTTCAATAACACTTTTGATAATATTAATATATACATGATTATGTGTGAGTAATTTGGAAATCTAGTATACATATATATGATATAAGTATATTTGTAAGTAAAGATATGTGTGAACGCAATATAGTACTCAACACACATATGCGTACCAATAAATATATATAAGTAGAGGAACTTAGTATCACAACACAAAAACATGTACATGTATCCAACATAATAACTATGTCTCGACTTGAGGAGACTTCACCATATGTTAGTAAGTGGAATGATATTTACATTGCAAAATTTGTAATTATATAAAGTTCAAATGATAATAATTAGTTCATAGCTGATAAAAGCATTTTACGTGACACTTCCAAAAAAAATACGATCTTACATATTAAATCTTACATCTTTGTTTAGTTGAAAGTTGAAAGAGAGGATTGAACTAATGGAATAAAAAAAAATATAGCATTTATGACATGTACAATCTATCTTTGTTTATTTAGTGAAATGTAATTATATCTATGGAAATCTTGTAAGAGTTTAAGTGTTAGTTTTATCGCTATCCTCATAAGAAAAATACCATGGGTATCATGATTTGAATCTTGGTATTTTCTTACCACAAAAATAATACAACTTAATGAGGAAGCCAAAAATTGAGACAAGAGTACCATTGATGAATGAAACTTAGGAACCCATAACGATACCAATGGATGCTATGGCTTTTGGCTTAAAAAATTAAAAAATAATAAAAGATTAATTGGTTTATAATTCAACATTAATGTCAGTTATTAGTGGCCAATTATTGGCTACATATCATGTGTAGACAACAACGAGACTGTTGCAAGTGTAAATAACCATAACCATTGCAATTAAAGACTGCTAAAATCTAGATAAGGTATATGACTCATTTAATGGGGAATAAAGAATTTTCTTTACTCTTATACGAATGATTTCATTCTTGTACTCATCAGTGAGAAGGTTGTCAACTCATGAGTGCAAGCATGAATCAAGTTATTAAATAATCTAAGTAATTGTCAAATAAAGGTTAGCCCTAAGGGTGATTGTGACCATGATCTTGATTGAATAGCATTTAAAACTTGAGCCTAAACATGAAAGTAAGCTTAGTGAGCCTCTTTAGTGTTAGTATACAATTAGCATGAGAGATAGGCATGATGCCTTGGAAAACCTTCATAGGTTTAAGTATAGCCAAGTAGCATGATGAATAATGACTACATGCATTGATGTGTTACAAACTCATAAAACCTTTGGAAAAGTAGGGTGAAGGATGATGAAATAGGTCTGATTCTAGGAAGACAACTAGCAAGGGGTGGGTTGAATGAGTTGTCACAAAACCATAAAAATTAAAGTTAATCTCGGATCTAATTATCAAACATGAAAGCATGAACCAACAACATAACAAGAACACACACAACACCAAGATTTTTGACGTGGAAATCTTGGTCAAAGAAAAAAACACGGTCGGAACCTACCCATAATATGATGATATTTTGTTAGAAGTATATGAAATATTACAATGGGGAATGCACATGCATTAAAACACACTACCTAGAGCTCACTGCTTAAAAACAAGAACAACAAGGTGTACAACCCAAGGAAGACTCACTGTCTTACAGACACATTCGGATCACATCTAGAAGATCATGAACTAAATAAATAGCATCTCCTAATGCCTAGTTATAGTTCTTGTTAAGGACATAACAACTTCTTCTCACACTTATTATCTTCTTCCGAAAGATTAATACATTATTCAAACATAAATTTGATTCTCATCCATACACACCACCTCACCACACCAACACTACAAAGATATTACATATATTTATAAATGACATCAATTCATCAGAAGATCGGCTCAACACTCATCACCTAATTACAAAAATATGATCACACACGCTACAATATCACATGCAGACCAAGCAATGTTGACTAACACATAGCACAAACCCATATCACATGCCTCGCACATGGAAAAGCCCCCATAATTATGCATGGAACATATGCAACACGCTACAAGCATTTGGTCAGCCAAAACAATAAAGAACATTAACATGCTAGAGAAAATCATCAATTTCATGCACAACTCACTTGTGGATATCTAAACCACGAAGAACTTGAATTGAAGACACACATAGATGTCCCAAACATTAGACTCCAAATCCGCAAATCAAGATATTACAATCCAGAGCAATGTACATCAAAATACTGACACTTTGGCATCCCTAGACAATAGAAAAACTAGTCACAACACGGATACCCATAACTTACTTAAATATCCATGTAGACCTCTGAAAATTACAATGAATCGTCTATACACAATCCTCTACAAACCCTTAATCTGCAAACTCTGATAATCAACATGCCAAACAAACAAACTCACTGAACTTCATTGCAACATTGTCACAGACAAATAATTATGTTGACATCAAATACAACACATCTCTCAGATATCTCTAAAGCACATATTTTCAACATACTTACAATAATCTCCTCAAAAATCCAACAATCTCCCCCTTTGCCATTGATGACAATATATGGTGTGAAAAATAATCAATGTCAAAGAAATCTACAACTCTCATATTACTCATTCCCTCTTGCAAATAAATCTCTCACCCTTAGATCACTACACATTTTTTCACATGAATCTCTCACCCTTTGACATCAATGAAAAAGACACATATTTGCAATCAAAACACAAAACTAACTCACAAAACTAACTCACTGACTACTCCCACTGAGTAGAAGCCTCTACTCATCAATATGAATCACAAGATATGATTGTGAAATGCACCAAACTGATGCATACCAATGCATCTTAGTTCTAATCAAGAGGGGAATTCACCCCTAACTTTTCTCCGAGATACTCAAAAGTTTCCTTAGGCAAAGACTTCATGAAAATGTCTGCAATTTGTTCCTTTGTAGGCACATACTCCAATCTATCTTCCTTCTCATTTACCTTGTCCCTCAAAAAGTGAAACTTGATTGATATATGCTTAGTATTGGAATGCAACACCAAATTCCTAGAAATTTTAATTGCACTTGAATTGCCACAATAAATAGAAATAGGCTCATCATACACAACTTTGATATCCTTCAATATCTACTTCATCCATAGTACCTGAGAACAGTTGTTAGTAGCAACAATATATTCCACCTTTGTAGTAGATAGAGAAATTCAATTTTTCTTTTTACTCAACCAAGAAACCAACCTTTTTCCCAAGAAAAATGCACCACCACTAGGACTCTTCCGATCATCAACATATCCTACCCAATCAACATCAATACAAGCACTCAATGAAAAATCATTATCTTTAGGATACCATAAGACAAAATTAACAATTCCTTTCAAATATCTAAAGATTCTTTTAACAACTACAACATGAGATTCCTTAGAATCAACTTGAAATTAGCAACAAGATAAATAGCATTCATGATATCTGGTCTACATTGAGTCAAATATAGAAATTGACCAATCATAGATTTGTATCTAGTCTGATTTTCTTTAGGGTAATAATCATCCTTAGTTAACTTACTTCCGGTCACCATAGGAGTTCCAACTGGCTTTGTATCCTCTAAACCAAACTTCTTCAATAACTCTTTCACATACTTGGATTCTGATATAAAACTCTTTTTTCTAATAATGTGATTTGCAATCCCAGATAGAATTTTCTCTCTCCAATCATAGACATCTCAAATTCATTCGGCATTTCATTAGCAAACTCTTTGAACAAATTATCATTTCCTCCAAAAATAATGTCATCAATAAAAACTTCAACAATCAGAATGTTATCATGATCAATCTTGAAATACAGAATATTATCAGCAGTACCTTTGATAAATCCTAGCTTCAGTAGATACTTATCCAATCTAGCATACTATGCTCTTGGCGCTTGCTTCAATCCATTCAATACTTTCTTCAATTGACACACCATATCCTTCTGATTAGTCAATGGAAATCCATCTGATTTCTCTATGTACACCTCTTCTTTCAATTCACCATTAGAAATGCTAACTTGACATCCATATGATAGACTTTGAAATCCTTGTAAGTAGCATAAGCAAGAAATAATCTATCAGCTTCAATCATTGCTATTGAAGAAAATGTCTCCTCAAAATCAATTCCTTCCATTTGATATAATCTTTTACAAATAAGTTTAGCTTTGTTCCTAACAACTTCACCTTTCTCATTTAATTTATTCTGAAAGACCCATTTAGTTAATATTACATTTTTGTCCTTAGGTCTAGGAACAAGAATCTATGAATTGTTCTTTTCAATCTGATTCAATTCTTCTTCCATTTCTTTTACCCAATGTTCATCTTTACATGCTTCATTCACATCCTTAGCTTCAATCTTAGAATTCAAACAATATTCAACTTGATCTTCTGCAATTCTTCTCTTAGTTTGAATGCCTTTATTTCTATCTCCTATAATCTGATTTTCTGAATGATACAATCTTACATACCTAGGAGTCTTAGGATTTTCTTATTTTTTGGATTCTTGTGTTCTCTCTTTTGCACTTGTACTAGTTCCTTGACCTTGATTTTATGTATTCATCGAAATGACCTAAACTTGATTCTAAATCTGAGGTTGCTTTCCTTTATTTGCATTGTCATTCTGATCATCTGAATCATATTCACTAGATCTGATGTGTCTCTCATTGCATACATCAACCTTGATATTTACACTCTCGACTATCTTTCTCATTCTCTTGTTATAACACCAGTAGGCCTTTCTTTTAGTAGAATAACCAAGAAATATTCCTTCATTACATCTAGCATTAAACTTCCCTAAATCCTCATCCCTTTTGATATAACATTTACTTCCAAAAATTTTGAAATATTTAATAATCGGAGCACGACGAACCCATAATTCATAAGGAGTCTTATCGATATCACCTTTGATATGCACCCATTTAATATTGTAAACTATAGTACTCACAACTTCTCTCCAATAATCATAAAGAACATTTCCTTACAACATCATTGTCCTTCCAGCTTCTTGAATAGTTTTTTTCTTCCTTTTCACAACACCATTTTGCTAAGGGGTTCTCAGAGCTTAAAAATGTCTTCTTATCCCATGCTCTTCATTAAATGCATTAAACTCATTGGAAATGAATTCTCCACCTTTGTCAGATCTTAGACGCTTCAACTTCAAACCTGTCTCAGTCTCAACCATGCCTTTGAAAATCTTGAACTACTCTAAGGCCATATTTTTCGTTTAAGAAAGTAACCCACATCATCCTTGAATAGTCATCAATCAAAAACATAAAATATGTGTCTCCTTGCATGCTTCTAAATCTATAATTTCCACATAAATCAATATGCAGAAGATCTAATAATCCATTTGAAAAATGCTTCTTAGTCTTGAAGATATTCTTGTTAGTTTCCCTAACTGACATTCTTTGCACATAGGATTAGTAGATTTTATCAGCTTAGGAAGATCTCTCATACCCTAAGTAGAACTTATCTTAATAATGTTATCAAAATTAAGATGACACATCCTTCTATGCCACAACCAACTTTCATCATCTTGAGCAATCAAACATCTTTTACCAGAGCTATTCAAGTGAAATATATTACCTTTAATCTTTGTACCTATTGCAATCTTTATTCCAGAGCTACCCAAGATTTTTCACTTTCCATTCTTGAACTGGAGATCATATCCCTTGTCAACCATTTTTCCAACACTAAAAATATTATTCTTTAGGCCTTCTACATACAAGACATCATCAGTATTGTGCTTACCATCAAGAGAAATAGAACCTCTACCACAGATTATACCAGCTTTATCATCTCCAAACTTTACAAGTCTAGCTTCGTACTTTTCCAAACTCGCAAACTTACTCCTATCACTTCTCATATGATGAGAGAATCCATTGTCAATCACCCATTCATTTTTCTCTTCAACCTATGTAGTCAAATCTCTTTCCACATTCATGCAACTAGCAGAATTAGTAGGAAGTGGATCATCTTCCTTGATAGCAATAAATGCCCATTCATTATCACTTGTATTTCCTTTATCCAATTTATCATTTGAAACACCTTCATCGGTAGCTCAATAACATCTCTTCTGAAATTTAGGCTTGAAATATTTCTCAGGAACTCTTTTTGGACACCTTGAGACAAAATGTACTATCTTATTACATGAAAAATATTTAAGAGTAAAATTTCCTTCATACTTACTGATTCCTTTAGGTAATCTTTTGCCAATCATTGTTTCAAGATCCTCAAGCTCTCACTCTTCTTCATCCATTTCCTTCATCTTCTTCTCATATCTAGACATCCTCCTTGAAGAACTTTCTCTTAGATCATATCTCTGCTTCTCCTTTCTAAAAATAGTGGCTTTGAATACAAATTCTACCTTATGAGGGGAGTCACTAAAATAACTTAATTCAAAGGCTGAGATCTTCCCAATCTACATATCTCTGGTCACATCTGTCATGGTCCAGATCTCCTCAATAGCAGCAACTTTATGTTTGTAGGATGCACTTTAGCAACAATCTCTAATTCTTCCAACTTTCCATCAACACATATGATATTGCACACAAGTTCATTGACCTTCTAAATAAGATAATTAATGTTCTCATCTCCACCTATCCTCAACACCTCATACTTTCCCTTCAGGCTCTGCAACTTAGCAATCTTCACATAGTTGTCTCCTTCATATAGGGTTTCTAAATTCTTCTAGACCTCATTAACAGGCTGCATTTCAATAAAATTTGTCATTTCATAATCTATCAAGGAACTCAATAAACTTCCTAATATTGCATTCAACTTCCTTTATCCCATTCGAAGTTGAACGTCCATTTGCAGGAATAGCATACTTGGTCTTTGTAATTGTCCAGTAAGATTCACTAGTGCATCTCAGATGAAACTCCATGCAACTCTTCCAAAGAGAGTAGTTAGTACCATCAAATCTAAGACTATCCCTCTTGTAAGATGTCATCCTGGATCACCTCAAGTGGTTAAGGTTCTTTGAAGGAACTTTCTCTAATACCAATTGATGAAATAGGTCTGATTCCAAGGTGAAAAACTAAGAGGAGGGGTGCATCAATTGGCACAAAAAAATTTACAAATTAAACTTAATCTCATATATCTAATTATTAGAAGTATATGAAATATTATAGTGGGGAATGCACTTACATTTAGGCACACTACATAGAGCTCACTACTCAGAAACAAGAACAACAAGGGCTACAACCTAGGGAAGACTCGATGTCTTACAAACATATTCGGATTACATCTAGAAGATCATGAAATGAAGAAATATCATCTCCTAATGCCTAGTTACAGTTCCAATTAAGTACATAACAATGTCTTCTCACACTTCTTCTCTACTTCTGAAAGATTAATAGATTATTTGCACATACATTTGATTATCATCCATAGACAATACATCACTCCACCAACACTACAAAGATATTAAATATATTTATACATGACATCAATTCTCCACAAGGTCGACTCAACACTCATCACCTAATTATAAAAAATATAATCACACATGCTACAATATCACATGTGGACCAAGAAATACTAGCTAAGGCATAGCACAAACCCATATTACATTCCTCAAACACAAAACACCTCCCAAAATTATGCATCAGACATCTACAACACACTACAAGCATCTAGTCAACCAAAACAATGAAGAACACTAATACACCAGAGAAAATAATCAATTACATCACAATGATACATGCAAACCACCAACACAAAAGACACATGATCTAGAAAAATCCACAAGAAACATGAATTACTACCGCAACAACTCAAATTACTATAATCACATCATCATTATACCGAACTTCGAGAACACTAGCTACAATGACTGTCAGAAAGTAAAAATCACTTGTAGAGCTCTAAACCACAAACTACTTGAATTGAACACACACATCAATGTCCCAAACATTCCTCCAAACCCGTAAATTGAGATATTACAATGCAAAGAAATGCATGTCAAAATACTGACACTCTGTCATCCCTAATTAATAGAAAAATGATCGACAAAATATATAGTCTTAACTCACTGAAATCACCATGTAGACCTCTGAAAATTACACTAAATCATCTATACACAATCCTCTACAAACCCTTTAATCTGCAAACTTTGATAATCAACATCCTGAACAAACCAACTCACTGAACTTCATTGCAATACTATTATGTAGACAGAGAAATATGTTGACATGAATGATAACACATCTCTTACATATTTGTAAAGAAAATATTTGCATCATACAAGTTACAACAATCTCCTCAAACATCCAACAAAGGATAAGTCTCAGATGGCATTATAACCAACTTTTACCTCCCTACGAAGGGTTGGGCCTCTCCAGCTGCAAGTGATGAGGGGGACTAGCAAGTCCATGGTTGGTTGGAAAAACACCCTAAGGATACCTTCCCTCTCTCAACATTGTAAAGATCTTCTAAGTTCAGGATGAATTCCAAAACCTTGTAAATACAAAAAATCTCTTAAATATTTGCTTATGTTGTACTATTTTATGTTATGCAAATGAATTTCATCTTTTCTAGTGTAAATTTCCTTCTTTCAATTTTTTCTTTTTTAAAAATGTTATCTAGGTTTTCATTTTTCTAATTTTGAGGTCCAATGTTACGTAGTTTACAAATTACTAGTTGCTGGTTGTTGCTAGTTTCATTTGGTTCAATTTTACAAATTTTTTAAAGATGCTAGAATGTGCTTATTACACAAAGTATCAATTTTTGAAGTGAAAATAATGAACAATAATAAATAAATAAATATTAAATATCTAAGAAAATAGGATTAATCTACAACTAACTTGTTAGGAAATATATAAACTAACTAATGGATTGAAAACTTGAATAAAAACAAGCTACGAGTTTACATTATGCTCCTAAAATATAGATGGATACACCATCCCAAGGATAGATGTGCTAAAACTACTATATAAACACTAAATACTAAAGATAACATATCAAAATAAAAACTTAGCTTAAAAGTGCGCAAAACAAAATAAAAAAATATCAAATCAAAGACAAGATCCCAATTGAATATGCTAAAATATAATTAAAAAAAAGGAACACACAAATAAAATTAAAATATAAAAATTAAAATCTTTGCCTCATGCTCAATTGTTACCTCCATTTCACCATTAATGATAATTGCACTCAAACATGAGACTCAAAATTTGGATTTAATTACCTCCCAGTGTCTAGTGAATATGGATTTGTTCAAGATTCTGAAAGTGAAATTAAAATTATATGAATGTTCACTCTATCACAATATTGTTGCATTCATGGATATCTCTCAAAATAGACCAAATGAAAGGGGTTTTATATATATGAGAGAGGATTGATGAATAGATGGGATTAATTTTGAAGATAAAGCAAGGTGCCCCTTAGAAGATTGATTTCATAAGAGGCCTCTAAGAAGCATTTTGTAATTGATACAAATAAGAAGCTCCCTAAGTGGCACCTTGTAATAAAATAAATTAAAAAGTTCTACAATACAAGGAAATTCGTTGCATGAGACATTTCTAAGATAAATTAAATGATGGAACTTTAAAATGTACTTTTAAGAGAAAAATTTACCTTCTAAGGGTGTGATTTTATATCTACCCATCTTTTCTATTTTGCGATTGTGTGTAATATTATGTTTTTATAACTAATAATGTAGTCGCTTATTCACCAAAAAAGATCTTAATAAAATGGATGAGATTGCAAAAAAATATTTTATCTAGAACCGTGAAATGTAAAAAAGGTGCATGCACATCATGTGTAAATTTAAATTGGCTTAAGAAAATATAAATTTATTAATTAATTAATTAATTTTAGTTAATTAATGTGTTATTAAAAATTATATAAATAAAATCTGTTTACTTAACTTTTGAAAGATAAGAATATGAAGAGTGGCCTTAATTAAATTGGCATGGAAGATTATTAGCTGCATACACAACACTATCATTTTATATACTAAAACTTTATGTGATGTAGCCAATTGGCAGCAACCAGAGAGAATGTTGTGGGGGTAATTGTTGTGCACTGTAATGGTTGCTTTCATTAGAAGGGATTGTTTATGGAAGATATACTCTATTAAATAAATTGTAACCAAATTAATTATGGAAGCTCTAGTTTCTTTTCTAAAATAAAGACAAAAGAAAGTGCCAAGCCCGCACAAAATTACAAATCTAAAGCAATGCCAGTATATGGAAGATCAATACCATTAGGCTTTCACGAAAAATGTTGTGGGACAAGACTATCAATAGACGCACAATCAATGAGAATTCTTAACTCCTTCAAACTAGCATAGAAGACGATCAATAAAACTAATATCGTCCTATACAAGAAACTGTAATGCCCCAACCAGGAAACCCGAAAGGGATAAAGCTTAAAACACACAAATGGAGTGCAATAATTTTTTTTTAAATAAGACACAACATAATGATACAAGGAATTATCAAAAGTTCAGGTAACATAGCGGAAGACTAAACAAAACCTAAGGAGTTTCCCAACGTGATTACATAAGGTAACATCTATCAAAACTCACGACATCTGACCCAATAAAATGGGTTAACTTAATTTCATGATATTACTTTAAACAAGGATATAATTTGTTTAGTAAATTATCATTATAGAAAATAGGATGCACTCATCCATTATGGTTGAAGGTGAGTCTAACATGAGGAAATTTACCCATTAAAGTTAAAACATAGACAACATATGAATTCATTCATTAAGGTTAAAATATAGCTAATATGATGAAATTCATGTATTAAGGTTAAAATGTAAATAACTAAATGAAGTTCATCCATTAGAATTACAATTTAGGTAATATGACGAGTTCATCCAACAATTGTTATCCATTCATTTCGTTCAATTTTACGTTAAACACATGCCATGCATCTAGTTCCAAAACGCACTACAATTTCATCATAACTAGTGAGATCTTCTCATGCATACTTAATTTCATTAACAATTATAGAATTCATTCTGCAAATCAAACTACAGTCTTTCATGATCCACATTACTGCATTAAGAGACTGACAACATACATGCATTTAAAATAAATCTCATCTAATCCACTTATACATTCTATCAAAAATCCATCCATACATGCTAACACTAAAAACATGAAACATAAGAACAAAAGCATCACATAACACCAAATTGATATCAGAGTTCACCCCTAAAGGGCTACATCTTCGAGTCTTCTTCACTATAAGACCCATTTGATCATTTAAATAAGTTAAGGGTACATAAATTCCACATCATTTACATTCTTGCCCTCCAGGCAAATCACTCCAATAAACAACCGCCCACATCGGTCAATAAATACATAATTGATCTCTACATAGAAACGGATCCAACTGAACATATTAAAAGCTAATACAAGGTCCATTGCCCGACAGTACTCTAACTAGAGACCTGACCTGCTATGGTCAACCACAAATCATCACTTGACATCCACATAAAGGACAAGACCAATTATAACACCATCACAAGGCAACAACCAAACTCGAGACCGAAGACATAAACAAGTACCCCAAATCAACCAAATGATAGGGTCCAAACAAACATATCAAGGCCTTGCCATTACTTTAAATGAAAGCGAATACAACAATTAAACTTGCATAGGCAATAACCAGAAAAGGACAATCTTCTTTCCTATTGGTTTAAACAATAAAAGTCGATCAAGTTTTCTAAATGATCTAAGTTTTCAAAAATACATTAACAGAAAAATCACCATTCAAGGTGAATACAAAACCACAATTGCAATAGTCCATTTATCTATGTCCCAATACAGAGGAAAAACATAAACTAAACCATTTATTTTACTAAATGAAAATCTCATTAACTTACCAATTTTCCAAATGATACATTATTAAATTTCCAATAATTCCAATAGCATATCGTTTAAATTTTCAAAATATCCATGGTAAAATATTTCATTCTTTTCTCATTTACTCAACTAATATATTCCTGAATAAAATATTATTTAAAAACTATCAATTAATAAATATATTTTATTTCAACAATTATCCAATTAAAAATAATATTTTTTTAATTTTTTTTTCCAAAAAATTACTTCCTCAATAAAAACAGACACCAAAATTAACTATTAATTAATGTATATATTTATTAATCCGTGATTAATGAAATATAAAAAATTAATAATTAATAACAAAATTAGCAATTCAAGTATTTAATTAGAAAAATATGCAATAATAAAATGAAATTTGAATGTTAGTTAACGTATATTTACCATTATACAATTTAATTAATATCAAATTAATCATAAATTATTAATTAGTGCTAAATTAATCATAATTACAAATTTATTAAAAAAATAAATTTAAATAACATTTAAATAATATTAAATTATTATTATATTTTTTTGCAATATAAAAAAATATTTATAAAAAAATTTATAAATTCAAAATGCAAAAAGGGGGGGCACCCACATGAGTCCCCCTTGGTAGCCCACGCTACCTATGGTAGTGTTGCTACCAAAAGATAACAGTATGCTACCATTGGTAGCGCTACTACCCTTTGGTAGCAGTCTACTACCATTGGTAGCGCTGCTACAAATTATGGTAGCACTCGCTACCTTGGTAGCATGCTACCTCCCCGTGGTGGGGGATTTTTCCCTGCCACGGGTTCCTATTTATTTATTTATTTTTTATATATATATTTTTAAAATATATTTAATGTTAAAAAAATAACAGTACCCAAAAATTAGAAAAAACACAGTCAATCAGAGACTATAAAATAATTTTCCAACATCATGGTTTTCTAACATTTTGCATTTATAGAATACCCAGATTTAGGAAAGGGGAAATTTCTCTAAAACAATACCATATTGGAAAAATGAGATTGATTTACATAATTTTAACATCAAATCTGCCAAAACCCCAAACTAAGTTTCAATTTTAAACTTATTTAAGAGAAGATTCATTGCAGTTTTAAACAAAATTTCCTCAAGAACAGCCAAACCCCAATATTTGGTTTTTATTTTTGAAAACCAATTTATACAAACAAAAATGACATCTAGAGGTTTGGAATGGAAGCAAGGATGGTTTGAGTTTGTGGTTTTATTACCATTCTTCCATTTTCCACATAAAATAAAGAATTATCTACACACACAACCAGATTTTTACAAAGCAAAACCAAAACAATTTCTTTAAAACAAAGAAGCCCATGAAATAAACCAGAGGCCTACTTGGTTCAACAATCCTGTCAAGATTGAAGAAGAGCCCAACCTGCAAGCTCCAAAAGTCTCTTCCCTTCCAACATATTTTCCAAAAAGCTCTCCCAAAAATAATCTCCAAAAATATTTCCAAACCTAGGGTTAAATAGAAGAATCCCCTGACCTAATCCCTTATTTTAGAATTTAAACATTTTTTTAAAATAAAAAAGAAAAATCATTCTTTTGAACTATTCAAATAATCTAAACTTTTTTTTATAATTAAAAATCAAATATATATAAATTAAACTTGTTTTCTAATAAAAAATGATTTTTTTAGATAATTAAAATTTACCTTTCTATTCCAAAATGCAAAAGGGATTAAATTATTTTTATTTTGAATAAATTTAAATCTTCCCTTTCAAAATGTGTAAACTAAATAAATTCATGATTTAAAATTAATCATTAAATTAAACTTGCTACAACATGAATAGAACAATTTTTAAATAAATGATTAATTATATGAAAGAAACCTATTTACTTTAGTTTCTTAATTACTAATGCATAAATGAACACATTAAATCAAAATAACTACTTAGGATTAAATACTTAGTTTAACCACACGCCAAGCACACAACCCAAGAAATCCAACCAAACACCTGACCGGCAAACCCAAATGAAAAGGGAACTAATGGACCACAAGCGACGCTCACTTGAGCATGACTAGGGTAAACTAAGGGTTTTACGACCACCTAACCCAAATTCTAAGGACGAAAGAGGTATACTCAACCCTATGAATCTAGGTGAAGATGAACCTCGCACCTAGATGATACTGTACCTGTGGTCTCCTGCAACCAAGAGTCATACAAGCATACATATATATATATATATATATATATATATATATATATATATATATATATTTAATGAAGGTGTTAGCTCGAGATTAATAACAAGAATCGGGAGGACAATTAAACTTACATAAGAATCGATGCGAAAGCACATTAGCAGGTACACACAATAATCATAATATCTGACACAACATTACCTCATGGTAATTCACCCATTCAAGAATGCCACATAAAAAGTCAACCAAGGTCAAAACCGGTTTTACAAAGATGACTAGGGTAGGGGTACTACAGAAACATTATCTCTCATGCTCGAAGGTTGTGAACCAAATGACTATGAACCTTTGCCATGTCTAGAAGACCAATAACAGGCACACCTTTGTCCTAAAGGACAAGAGGATTCACAAGGTTTCTTTTAATAGTGCAACAATCTAATGCTTTCTAAAAAAATTGAGGTATGAATCAATGAAACCTTAGTCTAAAGGATGATTTTCACATAAAGAGTTGGAGATCATAAAATATATTCCTATTTAATTGAGATTCCAATCTAAAAGTTATTTTATACACAAAATATAAGGCTTAAGGACATCAAAAAGAAGTTGAATCCAAAATTAGGCGATGTTTTAGGCTTAGAAAAATGACAAAAAAATGTTAGCAGAAATGGATAGCTATTATTCTTGGAGATGCTAACCCATTTTCCTTTAGATCCTCAAGGAAACAGGTACCTATTATTTATGTAATGGGTATTCATTATTAAAAACACGGGTATTTCTGATTTTAATTTTCACTTGATGATGAAAAAGAAGGAAACATAGTAACGAATACAAGATTTTGTGCCACCATGACACACTACCATCTCATCTCACCAATGTCCCCTGATAGCTTGTCCTCAAGATATGCTCCTTTGTCATTTTTCTATTTTTCTTTTCAAATATATTTAAGTTAAAATTAGGGTTTATAAACTAATAATGGTGTGATATAAAGTACAACAAATATCTATTTACAATTTCCTTAAATCCTATAAAAAATTATAATATTTTTTTGAGATAGATTGTAAGAGAACAATATAGTAGCAACTTATATTACTATTTTTAAAAATATTTACATTAATATATTGAAGAGAATGGTATCCATCATTGAATCTTGCCATGAGCTATCACTAATTATCTCATGAATCACATTCCAAAGTGCATGCATGAAACAATAAAAAAGATCATTAAATTATTACAAAACCCCATCAATATTGCATGAGAATATAATCCATAGAAAATTTTATCTCTATTACAATATTTTCTCATAGTAATAGTGTTATTCATCATTGAATCCACAAGAATCTAGTTAAAATAGGAAGTTTTTATCATTCTTTGTAAGTAAAGAGTGTTTTTAGCTAATAAATAAAAAATATAAGAACAACTAGTAATTAGCAATTGGAAATAACTAGTTTGCATATAAAAAGAACGTTTAATCCTCCTCAATAAATGAAAAAATCATCTCTATTAGCTATGAGTATTTTTTTATATTTTAAATCATTTTCTAGAAACTACTTGTTTAATTATAAACAAACATTACACACAATAAACATAAATAAAAGTAAACATGAGATTGAATTTAAACTTACATACATTAGTTTAGGTAAAATCATTTAGGAATTTTTTAATAGCCAATTACCTTTTAAACACACACTTATACTCGTGCATTCCTAATATTCAACACTTAGCATTGATAAACACCCTTAGAGATTAGAATTCACAATCATATTTTAAGTCTCTCACATATCTTTAATCAAGATCAAATAAATAAAAAATTAGAAAGATTTTGATGTACTTTGAATAAATAGTTCATAGTCAAATAAATATATTAAGCATAACAACTTTTAAAGTCTCATGGATTAGGTAGTTCTTATTCCTTCCTATAATATTACTTTTAGAAAGGGGTGAACTAGGCTTTGCATTATTACATAAACTACATGTCAAAATATTAGTGTTACAAAAAAAATTAGAAAGGATCAAACATTTTGTAGTATAACTCCATTTTGTCTTCACTTTATAAGATAGACTTTTGCACGTCTCAATTTAGACAAATTAGTATCATCTATGTTTTCAAATTTATATTTTCATTTCATCTAAGATAAAGCAGAAATATTTCAATTTTATTAATATTTCCAATTGTATATTTTCCTATATTTTACATTATTTTTATTTCTTGAAATCTTAAAGAAACCTTATTCACATTGAATACTTATTCAATAAGATCATCAAGCATATAAATTTCATTGTGTTCACACAAGTGGAAAGACTTGATGATAGTTAGCCAAATCGCTTGCCATTCAAATGTCGCCACTATATTAAGACAGGACATAATTAGATTTTCATTCTTTTCACTGGACATAATTTGCTTACTTGATTAGATTAGTGAGAGTTGTCTTTATCGTCTTCCAAACGATGGACATAATTAATTTTCGACCGTTGCCTTGTTCATTAGTCTCACATTGATTGTTCTGTTGCCAAAGTCTATATTTTGTTTGCATTGAATAATTTTCTCAATCTCCTTTCAACCATCCATGTTGGGTCATGAGTTTCATATTTTGAGTCATTGGTCATAAGCTTCATATTGATTGTCTTGTGGCCAAAGTGAAAATAAACTTTATTTTGTACAAGGTGGGTCATAAGTTTTAAATTTCTAGAATAGTCAATTTATAAATTCTTAATGTTTTTGTCTTTGTTAATTTTATATCCATTTTTCATTTATAAACCTACATTTCATCATAATCAGAAATTATTTCTAAGTGCATGGGTTATATCTTTTAATCATATTGAGATAAGACCATGTCAATAGCAATAATTTTAGTGGTTAAATCTCATCACCTATCTCACTCCCACCAAATGACTTGTAATAAAGGTTGCTTGCTTTAAACAAGTTATATGTGTTTATGATTGCTACCATTAAAAGGAGGAAGAGTGGAGGATTCTATTCTATGATATCTTGAATGTGCATTAGTCACGCATAAGCTAAACATCTCAATTATGTAACTTTGTTTTGTCATATTTTATTATGATCAATTTATCGTGTCTCTACTATATACTCAACTTATCACGTGTATTCTTAATATTTACCATCATACTGTTATTGTATCTAGACTTTTTATTCTAATCTTTCTTTCTTTCTTTGATTCATGTATACCCCTTCCTAAACACATAAAAATATTTTTTTGCATATTATTACCAATCACATTTAAGTTTATATTTAGTTCATAAGTGGATTTGGGATCATGACTCTTATTAGTTTTCTTTTAGTTGTGTTTATCCTCTTTCTTTTGTGTATGTTTTCTTATGTATATTAATGCATTATGAACCTACATGTAAATGATCTTCAAATTAGTTACACGAGTGTGGATAATTTGTAGAACTAGTTACAATAAGATATGAGTAGTCCTACAATAGGTTTACTATTTTACCACTCTATCCTATTATTAGGGGGTAGAAATTAAAAAGGTGAATAGCATGCTATGTGTTTGGGATATATTTTAGATATACCTTGAAGTTGGTTCTTTCATAGCAAGTACTATATGAAGTTAGCTTACATCTAGAGTATGTTTTGCATTTGTATATTTTCTATATTAGTGTGTCTTGCCCCATCAATATCTATTGCGGTGTGTGTGATCACTTTTATATATTATTTTATCATCATTAATATATGTATGGATCTTATCATTGTATGCACAAGAAAGTGGAGATAAAATTTAAGGGTGAAAAGTGTATACCTTGGACATTTACCCTAAATTTAATACTATTTTAAACAGGAATGTCATAGGTAATTTCCCCAAGATATTATTTTTAATAATTTTACATAGCCTAATTAACTTAGGATTGAATTGACCATCAAATGTAAAGCTTTAATGATAATTTTTAGATGTGATGTGGCCATAGCTTGTTTGCCCAATAAAATATTATCTACCCATTAAGCTAATTAATATAATCCTTATTAATTCAAAATCATAAAATAATTATCAAATTCCACAAAGAATTGACATTATGGCACTCTCTTTTTGTTATAATTGGTATACTATATGAAAATGACATAAATCAAATGATATAATAATACAAGTCTATGCTAAACTATGCACTCACTATCTATTTGCATTCTTCACCACTATTTCAATTGACATAGATCCTAGGCTTATAAATGATTCCAATGACCAATAGGAAGCATTAAATATCATTGTGTAGTGAAACATAGGTGTGTGTAATGTATGTACACTAGCTCATATACAACTTTTGATGTCTATTGTAAACCAAAAAAATAGTCACTAACTTTAATTTAAAACTAGCTCAAGTAGTGAAAGAAAATCTACAAGAAAATAGAAGATTTGTTTAAGCATAAATATATTATATTACATTGTTCTTTGTGATATCCATCATGTTTTGCATGTTTTCCACTCCACTAAAAGAGGTAAACAATTGTTCAATCACAAAAAAAAAATACAAAGAAAGGAGGGCCAACCACCTAGCAAAAAAGAGAATTACACACTCTTTCATGTTACCACAAAGTGATCCAACATGTGAGACAATTTCCAAGACTATTGTCTGCTATATAAACATCCCAGCTCTACATTTCATCAAAGGCCCATTTGCCCAAACAATTTGCTACTCCATTCCACTCTCTAGGAATATGACTAAAAGTAACAAATTCCGAGGAGCTTGAAGAATCTATCTAATAATCATATATAAGAACCAATTGGCATCATCTGGTTGTTGCTCATTCACAAAAGTGAGCACTATTTAAGAATCAGACTTGCATATAATCCTCTTATAGCTAAGAACACAACTACACTCCACATCATACAAAATTAAATTGAACATCTCTAGATCTATCATGGCCTACTATAGTAATATCGTTATGACCAAGATTCCTTAGAAATGAACCATCAATGTTAATTTTTAAAACCACTTGAGGAGGAGGGGTCGAATGACCCTCCTGATTTATCTTTTGCATAGGATGTCTACACCTATTTCTCATAACGTGCTAAGTACATGTCACACTAGGAGAACGAACACCTCCTTGAAGAGGAAAATTGAAATGATTGTAAATATAAACATTTCAAGGATCCACACATTTCACCAAGACAATCTCATGAAGAGAATAAAAAAATTTCCCACACAAGTATTGAGCAACTATCTTAGCATCTTGAAAAATCCCATGATTCCTATACAACCAAATATGCCAGATAATTACAATGAGTCCTAGATCTCAAGTAACTTGAAGAAAAGAAGACTTAACATGGGGCCTATCCCAATGGGTGCAAAACTTATCCAAAGAGGAGAGATGCCAGTGGGGTTGAACCTAAACACCACAATAAAAGTGCCAAATCACCCTAGAAAATGATAATTGAAAGAAAAGGTGAGACACACACTCCTCGCTTTGACAACATAAAACACACATATTGGGACCTTGGAATCAATTCTAGCATAGATTATCCTAAATAAGATATTGATTTTGATCCACCAACCACATGAATACGTTTCTTTTGGAACAAGAAAATTTGTTAGACACTTATTTCCACCAAGGCACCTCAACAACACCAAACAACTATCTAGCAAGTTCTTAGTACCCTACACCAATAGAGTACTTACTAGATGAATCATAGCCTTAGGACAAAACATCCTACCTCACTAAAGATTTGCATTGTTGAGAAGAAAGAATCTAAGCTAACTCTTTACGAGCATCCGTAGACCCAACTAGTGGTCATTCACAGGAATCCTTCCATCTATAACGAATAACCAACCCTAAATTTTTAATAGTCTTATAATCCTCTACCTTATCCCAACCCATTACAGTAAAAATATCACAAAGGAATTGGAGGTGTGGATACATAATGTAGTATAAAAATGACCACTTTCCTAAGTGAATATTTAATATTCATTTTTAACCTCATTCCTCTATTTTAATTAAAATTTTATTTAATTAAATTATTTACATTCATCTATTTGAATAAATGAATTACTCAATTTATTTAATTAAGTTCACCTAAGCCTTCCATAGCCTTTAATTAAATAAATCACTTTATTTAATTAATTCCTCTTTCTCCCCTTTTAATTAAATTCACATTTAATTACATTGTTCATTGCAAGTAAATAAATCTAATTTATTTATTTAAATCCCCCACTTGTATTTATGTAAGTTGCTTCTATTTTGTTGAAATAAAGTAATTTATTTTTAATTAAAATTACCCTCCATCCACTTGCATTCTCCTACATATCCCACTTTCCTTTCTAAACCCCATTCTAGATTCTTCTAATCTCTTCTAAATTATCCTAACCCATCTCCTAAATATTGTCACTTTTCAAACCCTCAAAGTCTTTGAAAACCATTAAAGGCTTTATGTCTTCAACAAGTTAACCTTTAAAGTCTTCCAAACCATTAATGGTTAACTCAACCCTCTTGCATGATTAGAGACTTTCTCTCTAACTCAACCTTCATCTAACCCAAGGGTCTCATCAAGCATTGATGGCTCTAACCTTGGTTATCCCTTTAACCCTTGCACAAGAGTTTATCCTCTGGGTAAAAGCTTTATCCAATGAATAACCTTAATCTAACCTTAACCCTTACCTCCTAGGGTAACCATGAGGTATTCTCAAGCATTTAATGCTTCTTGCATCTCCTCTCAAGTAGTCTTATGTTTACAATTGTCACCATTTCATTGGTGAGAATTGTAAACATGGATTGATAACTTTCAATCCTAGCCCTTGTTAAGATTATCCAATCTCGACCATTCATTGCCTTGTTTTTCCTATAAATAGAGCCCTCCTTCTCTCGTTTACATATCCAAGTCTTTAGTATCAAACTTATAGACATTTTACTAAGCATAAAATATAAATCATTGTAATCAAGCATTTAGCCTCTCTTTGAATAGAAATCATCTAAATAGGCATTTTAGAAGCATTTCTATTATCATAGCATTATCATATTAGATTAGTATATAATGTTAGGATAGATTTTACTAATCTTTCATCTTATCGTCATATCCATGCTACTTTAATTCATACTAGATTTAATATCATACACATCTAGGAATGCATTCATGATAAATTGGTGAATATCCCTCATTCTCATAGTTATCATTCCTAAGTCACTTTCCTCAGTGATCTGAGAGCAAAGGCATTGGCTTGAGGGATCCTGTGAGATAGAGAACAATGGAATGTCCCTTGGGGAGTTGAGTTATTTCAATATAGCTCCATAACTTGCACCAAGAGGCCCATTGGTGTGTGGACTTGTCTAGAAACTGAAATATTTGTTTCATTGCACCACTTTTCCTGCACACACATAAAAATAATAGGAGGATTGTTATTCAAAGAATCTAGCCAAAAAAGAGCTTCAAATCCCTTATTGTGTATCCAAAATAGTCCACTCTTAACGAGCCGAGTTCTAGTTTTTAGAGTGTATCAAACCATAGAATGCCCTCCCTCCAAATTTCAACAAGGAACATCCAGAAAGTGAACTCTATATAGATACTTATGCATGATGATGTGATACCAAACCTGATTTAGACAAGTACAGTAGTGCAAACATAATTTGGCAGCTAGAAATTTCCCATTCAAGATAGAAGAGAGGAAATCAAGACACCCCTCCTTCTTTGGCCTACACATGTAAACTCCAACTTAGTTAAGATCCACTTGGAAGTATGAAAATTACCACTCCAAAGGAAGCGACACGAGAGAGCATAAAATTCCTTAAGAAAATGCACAAGAGCCACTTGCACAAAACTTCTATAAATACGAAGAGTCTAGATCACAGATCGAGATAGAGTCACCCCAGCAGTAGTGGACAACCACCTATGAGTCCAGTGAGTAACCTTCCAATGAATCTTATCCAATGGACCTTGCCAATATGATCTAAGTGGCCTTTCAATAGATAGAGGGAACCAAAAATAGAGGAAGTAAAGATAACCAGCTTGAAACCTCGAGATATTAGCAATCCTTCTTTGAATAGACTTAAGAGGAAAAGAAAAGAAAGATAAAATATTCGTGCTCATTATCTTTCTAACCCAAAGCAGCTAAATAAATATCCAATCTCCATTGAAAGATTTAACTTCATGAAGATCAGAAACCCCCATAAGAGAAGTATCATCCACAAATTGGAGAGGAGAATTCTTAAGAAGCCCATTACCATAACTCTAACCTTGAATCAACACTTGGGAAACTTGAGACTTGATAAATCTACCCAATCCCTCAACCATAATAATAAATAAATAAATAAAAAGAGGATCCCCCTAGCTAAGAACCGTGAAAGCTCCAAATAAGTCAAAAGGCTCGACATTGATAATAATAGAGAAGTACACAAAAGAAACACAACTCATAGTCCACCTGACCCAATCTTGATTAAAACCAAAGCCTATAAGAATATTTTGCAAAAAGGGCCACTTTACTCAACCATAAGCTTTGGCCATATTCAATTCAATGAAAATATATTTCTCCTTAGACACTACCATAGAGTAATGACTTCAAAAGTAGCCACCACTCCATCCTGAATTTGTCTTCATGCCACAATATCCACTTTCTCATTCAAGATGAGAGATGCGAGCCAATTTTTTAGCCTCTCTGCACTTAGTTTAGCAATTATTTTATACACCACCTTGCCAATAGAAATGGGCCTAAATAAATCCAGCCGATCAACACCTTCCTTTTTAGGAATAAGAAAAAGGAGAGTAGAATTCAAGGCCTAGAGCATTTTTTTGCTACTATGAGATTCTCAAACCACATAAAGAAAATCCAAACTAATAACATCCCAAAATTCCTAAAAATATTTTGTAGGAAACCCATCTGGACCTAGAGCTTTACCCTTATGCATCCCAAACACAACCTCTTCTAATTCAGGTAGAGAGGTTGAAAATATGGGGGAGTAGAGAAGAATTTTCTTCTATGAGTTGAGAATGAAACAATAGTGCATACAATTTGTGGGAGACTTTTATGGAGATAATCATATTTGTTATAAAGTCAACACAAAATCCTTACAATGTAAATACATTAGATGATTTTCCCGGAGAGTGATTCATTTTTTCTGATAACTTGAATGGCGTAAGGTGTGTCAAATGCATGGAAAATGTAAAAGAAGTGTACATGTTTAAATTTATTGGAATTTTAAAATGGTAGTGTTCGTATTCTATAAACAAAAGAAGCACTTTCATCTTTGCAAGGGCATGACATTCATACATCAAAATTCTTTGCTAGTCGTTTGATCTTTTGACAATAATTTGAGCTACAATTTTTACTTGTCCTTGGGAATTCAAAAAGAGATAAAATTGGCATAAACATTGGAGCATTCAAGTTAGTATATGCTTGATATTATAGTTTATGCAGATCAAGGAAAGCATCCAACAACCGACAAGATAGGATATTTCATATTCCTCAAATATAAAGGCAAAAATAATATAATTGTTGCTTGTAGAGGCGCTATTTGGTGGTTGTCCATTTTTTTTCTCTAGTTTCGGAACCTAAATTCTTATTGAAAAGATTATGCATATCAAGTATTGTTAAGAATTCTATTAGAAATTATTTATCTATTTATTGATCAAAATATAATACAAGTCATTTACGATGCTATCATCAACATTAGTTGAAAAGAAGATTCAACTAGAAATGATTCTCGAAGTATTTTTCCTCATATATATCCCATGAAATGTGTATCTTTTTACAATCGATGGTCAAAAGAGTGAATTTATGATGACATTTAAATTAGGTTTCAAGAAGCTATACTCAAAGATGGAAACACAAAGTGTATTTACTATAGCTAGAGTCTACATGATTGGAAGTATGGTTCCATTAATACATTATATGTTCATACCCACTGCTAAGAATGCACTAACATGGTTACATTTCTCTTTCGATATATCAAGGGTCATTAAAGAGAAATAACCCCATTAGAGGTCTCATTGAAATCATCACACTTGACAATGCCTCCAAAGATTCATTGAAGATATAATATGGATAAACTATAATAGGTTCATTTTGGAGGCTGGTGGCATTGGAGGATGGAGTAGTATTCATCACCTCAATCTAGCTTCTCGCTTTGAGATGATTCTTTGCATGAGAAACATTTTTGGCTTTAGTCTTATTTATTGGTGTTGCAAATTTTCAAGAATACATGTATTGTAAAGTTTGATTTTTGGAGACAGGTTTTATGTTTAGTGAAGAGCTCAATTATCAATGGTTACCCACAAAATTCATGGGGATGTGATCAAGAATTATCACCCTGACAAGGATGAAGAGACAATTTGGATGATTTTTATTTAGAATAATTGAATGTTTGTAATTAGAGAGTTTGGGACTAAGAGCTCAAGGATTTATCTTAGAGCTACATCTTTATGAAGTTCATGAGGCAACTTGGGGAGTTCCACTTGATTCAGGCCTTGTTCTTCAAAGAATTATCTTCTAAAAAATATGTATTCATACTATGCAATCAAATTGTTTTAGGATTTTAGCTTTAAGGTGGGGTCCTTTGGCTAGATGACAAACACTTGGTGTTTTAGTGATAGGTTTGCATATTAAATGTTCTAAGGGGGCAATGGTAATGTCAATATGATATATTACATTTTGTAAGGTAGTCATATAGTTAGCAATCTCATCAATCGTGTTAACTATTTCTCCATTGTATAAATCTGCCTCAATACATCAAATAAGATATCATGCATTCACCTATCTCTCTCTAAAGGTTAAGTCAACAAATCAAAAGTAGAGCAAAAAAATGTAAATATAAAAAATTCTATAAATATTTATACCAAATTATAGATCAAACATGACTAAATAGGAAAAAATAGGAAATATCACCAAATTGTCTCATCCCCTTATTATTCCTCAATAGGAAATGAAAAGAAAAAGAAAATACCACAAGACATTCCCACAAATTTAACTAGTTATAGAAGAGCTACAAAAAATAAAAAAATTTACATCCATCTTAACCAAAATATCTTATGAAACAAAGGATCATATTACACTTGAAAGTTAAAAAGGTATTGAATTTGTCTAGCACATTTGATGTCTCATTCATGGAGTTTCAAATTCTCTCTTCTTTACTTGGGAAAATACAAAGATAAAATGAAACATAATGTTGCATGCTTAATACTTTAGAATATCTACTTTCTAATGTAGAATATGAATAGAAAACACTGCTTGGCATCTATTTTTTTCATATATGGAATAAAATGCATTGCCAAATAGACTCAACAATAGCATTCTTATAAAGTCTAAAACCAAAAATTGCTTCCTTCTAACATAAGGGAAAATAAATGCAGAAGGAAAGTGACATATTATAATTTTTCATTTCTTATTTTCTCTGAAATAGCTATGATAAATATGTTTTAAACTTTCATTGCATTGACAAAAAGGCCACTTAGTAGGTTGTAATTTTCAATAATTTTGTTTAACCCCTACAGGCATAATATGATAAGATTTTCCAAGACATAATTTTTGCACTTCTTTCATTAGTCTTTCAAATGTGAGAATTTAGGCTCCTCCAATTATTTTCTATCGACCCACAATCCCATTCAATATCAAGTCTTGTGTTTAGTTTCATCATCAAAAGCAATTTCAGATAGATCCTCTTAAAAAGAAAATAAGCAAATGGATATTTCTCAAGCCACCACCACTCCTTGCAGAAATTACATTGTAGGGGTGTGCAAAGATTCAAAAGGAGCTCCATAAGAACCAATGATTTAACAAAAACCAAGAAACCCTTAACTTTGTTATTAAGACTAAAAGAATTTATAAAACTTCATCAACTGGTCAAGGGCGTTGAAGTCCCAAATATCACCAAATTGTCTCATCCCTTTCTTCAAACAATAATAGACCTATTTAAGAAAGATGACAACCATTGGTGGCCCATGCAATTGAACAAGCTTGTTCCAACAAATAAAGGAGCTATAATATTCGAAACCATGTTGTTACAAATCCTTCCTTCACTATAGAAAATTATACTTTTTTTTTCCAATTTTAGTAAATACATTGCAATGGGAAAGAAACTTTAACATGAAAAAATGGGGCTAGTAGAATTTTATCTATCCATCCCACATTTTGCAGCATGTTATTCATATTATAAAGTTCTATTAAGTAACACACCAAAAAAATTCATTGTTCATCATTTGACATGGCTCTTATCATCTACTTTGTAGCTAAACAAATTACTTGTGTCCCGAGGTTCAAAAGAACTGATCAACCTCTACCTTTTGGTTGTATACAATGTAGCCAAGAGAAAGATTTGAAACTCATTTTTTCATCCCAATTATTCCATATGAATTGATGAATAAGTTTTTTAAGGTCTTTATAACCTGTTTTTATAGGGGATACGACTAGAAGAATAGTAGACATAGGTGGCTCAAAAGAAATGGTTTATAACTTGATTTTTAGTAAATAATGAAACATATTTATTATTCCAATTGAAGATTTTATTTGTCAATTTTGTGATAAACCTACTCCACATATCATGGAGAGAAACCCCCAACCCAAATCTAGATATATCATAAAATATTCAATAATATAATGAGCCAATTTCAAATAAGAAATAAAGTAGTACAAATCTAGGACCTCCAAAACATGCTTAAGTTTTTATTAATAATTTTGAATAAATGGCAAAGTATCATTAGCAAAGTGTTAGTTTAAAATAGATGCAGTTTTAGGAATAGTGATGCCTTCAATTATTGTCATATGATTGTATTTTAGCAAAAGGTAACTAAGGCCACTAGCTACTAAAGCATTGAGAAATGGAGATAAAGTGTAGCCCTACTTAATTGAGCATAATAAAGGAAAGGTTCAGATATTGAATTATTGATTATTTGAGAATTTGCATCATTAAATAGCATTTGAACATGCCTACATATTTTGGGATAAAAACCCAACAACAACAATATATTGATAATAAAAACCATCTAATCCTATCAAAAACTTTATCAAAATTAATCTTAACCAATAGAGAATTTTGCCTAGATTGTTGAGCCCACTCACTAGTTTTCTAAGCCAATAATAAATTATCAATTATAAACATGTGACCAAGGAACCTTGTTTGTTTAGGTATAACTATTATTTTAGTCCCTAGATTAATCATAATAGCTAGAGCTTTAACAATAATTCTATAGGAAGTGTTGAGCAAGATAATAAAAGTCCATCCAAAAAATTGATATGTATTTTTCCCTTTAGAACAAGAAACAATACAAGAAAAAAATAAAATATATAAGCTTTACATGGTTCCCCCTCCCTAGTAGTAGACTATGCATGTCTCATGTTGACGGACATGAAATGGTTGAAGGAGCATCTTGGGTTGAGAAAGGATGGATGGGCAGTAGAGCATACAAATGAGATATAATAATAATTGAAATAACGATGAGTCCTAGGGAATAGATGATTAAGATTGGGTTAATACATTCCTAATCATATATATATTTTAAATAATTTATAGATTGAAATTATATATCGATAAGATATTATGTGCTATGATTTACGACGTTTAGAAAATAATAGTAGTGTATGCTTAATTAATCATTAAAAATATATTGTGTAATTTATTGACATTCACTTTCATATTTAAGTGAAAAAAGTTTTGTTCAATAAAATGTTCAAACATTCGTACAAGTTTAATGCATGACAAAGGCTGATAATTGATTAATATGTGTAAGGAGTTAGAAAAGTGTTGTTTTAGACACTTTATATTATTATGCTTAATAAATATATCAAATTTGATGGTGATGACTAAAAACTTTTTGACAACTGTTTGATATTGATGTGTTAAGTTTTCCAAAGCACGAAATTAAAGTGAAACAACTACTCAATCCTCTTCCCCAAATAATACTATTTTTCCAAATAAAACTCAAAGTCTGATTCTTGGTTTTGACAAACCAATTAGGTTACAGCGGTAAAAGATTTTGAAGCGTTATTTGAGCCTGCAGGCTTCGACGTAGTTCAAAGATGGAATTATCAAAAATAAAGTTGAAAAACGTTGTTAATGGGCTACAACACAAAGTCCACAAGTAAACCATTCCTACAACAAACCTTAATTTCCTGGCAAGACAGAGAGAGGGCACATTATTCAAAGTCGTCCCGATTGTTTCATTCCAAATGTGCTGACTAAACCTCAGCCTGGAGAGGGTCTTGAAGTTTTGTTCAAGCAAATAAAGTAGAGGCTATAAGAGGAGAAGATATATCTTCTTGAGCTGTGCCTTTACATCGTTTGCCAGTAATACCAAGTATAACAAAATGCATGCCCTGTTAAGAATCTGTATTATTCTGCTTCTTTTTTTACGTCCCTGTAGATGCACAATGACTGATGAGGAAAGTCTTATAGATTTCAAGAATTCCATCACTTCCGATCCTCTAAATTTATTTGCCAATTGGGTCCCTACTATTCACTTTTGTAACTGGACTGGAGTTACTTGTGATCCAACAAGAAACAGAGTGCAATTGCTTGAGTTGGCAGATACGCAATTAGGGGGTTCCATCTCCCCTTCAATTGGTAATCTCTCATTCCTCACGCAACTTGATCTTCACAACAACACTCTTGCAGGCCGAATTCCACAAGAAATAGGGAGACTTCAAGGCCTAACGGTTCTTTTTCTTTCAATCAATCGATTAGAAGGCTCCATTCCAAAAATTTGACTTCATGCAAGGAGTTACAAGCATTGTTACTGGCTAAGAATCAATTTACTGGAGCGATTCCTGGAGAGTTGAGTCTGCTTAAAAATCTCCAAGTCCTTGTGCTTGGCTCCAACAATCTTTCTGGTAACATCCCTCCTTCCTTAGGAAATCTCTCTTACCTAGAAACATTGTATATGGGAGATCTCGACCTTGAAGGTCAGATTCCACCTGAATTGGGAATGCTCTCTAGCTTGACTTCCTTTCTTCTATTTCGGAGTCCCCGTTTAAAAGGCCTTATTCCCTCGTCAATCTCAAATATATCAGGCTTACTAGATTTGGCCCTTTACAAAAACCAGTTGACCGGTCCCATCCCACCAGAATTGGGCAGGCTCTCTCGCGCTGAAGTTGTACTTTTATGGCTGAAGAGGTAGTATTCCAGCCACATTCGCCAATTGTACACATCTGCGTAAGCTTGGTTTGGAGGAAAATCGTCTCAGTGGAGCAGTACCATCGGATCTGAGGAGGCTATCAAATCTTCAAAGACTGAGTTTGTCATCCAATCAACTTGTTAGCGGCAGTTCTGTGACCATCCCCATACTTGCAGCTCTCCACAATTGCACCAAGCTGAATATTCTATTGATTCATGACAATTATTTGAGCGGATACTTGCCAGAGCAGCTTCCGACAAATCTCTCTTGGTTATCAGTAGATGGTAATAGAATCACAGGAAGGATACCTTCATCTTTTGCAAACCTAACCAATTTGAGGGACCTTTATATGTCTTCCAATCTCCTTACAGGCCGCATCCCATCCTCTCTGAGAAGCCTTGGTAACTTGCAAAGACTTTTTCTGGACAACAACAAGCTAAAAGGAAGCATACCCCGTGAGATTGGCGAAATGAAAAGCCTTGGGGAGTTATCAGCCAGCCATAATATGCTTACTGGACAGATACCTGATACAATTGGTCGACTTCAACAGTTAACACATCTTGTACTTAACAACAACCAACTATCAGGGAATGTACCTGCAAGTTTGGGAAAATGTTACAATTTGCAATTGCTAGACCTCTCCAACAATCAATTGAGGGGACGCATACCCAATGAAGTGGCCAGTCTTCCTAATTTACAGTTTTGTTTAATTTGTCCATAAACTCATTGCAAGGTTCTCTGCCTCCGGGAATTGGAAAGATGATTCATGTTCAAGCTATTGATGTTTCAGCTAACAGGTTAGAAGGTCACATTCCAGCTACTCTTGGAAGCTGTGAAGAACTTGAATATCTGAGTCTTTCTTCAAATATATTGGAAGGCCCAATACCAGATTCTCTCAGCCAATTAAAAAGTCTTGTAAGTATGGATCTGTCTTCTAACAACCTCTCAGGTTTGATCCCCGTGTCTCTAAAGTCGTTGAATATGCTCCACTATTTGAATTTATCTTTCAATAACCTCAGTGGAGAGGTCCCAAAAGAAGGCATGTTTAAAAATTTGACAGCTGCATCATTTAAGGGAAATATGTTTCTCTGTGGAGAATGGATCCAGTTACCTTCATGCCTTGGGGTTCAGGACCACGGCAACAGAATTAGAATTTTTGCACCACTTGCTGGAACCATAACCTTCCTATTAGTTTGTTTATTGATCTTGGGACTAATTTACAGGAGGAGGAAGGTCAAGTCTGATGTTCACGACATCTTGCCTCTGAAGCTGATGGATGACAAGGGGGTTTCCTATCAGGAAATCGTTAAAGCTACAGATGGATTTAACCAGGAAAACTTGTTGGGGACTGGAAGCTTTGGCTCAGTGTATAAAGGTACTATGGATGATGGTACAAAGGCTGCTTTCAAGCGTCTGAATTTACAAAATGAAGAAGCCAGCAAGAGCTTCATGAGGGAATGCGAAGTGTTGGCAAAAGTTAGGCATCGGAATCTGGTAAAAATCATATCCTTCTGCTTAGATTTGGGACACAAAATATTGGTTCTAGAGTTCATGTCCAAAGGAAATTTGGAGACACTGTTGCATTCCAATGGTAACTCATTGATGTTCATTGAGATATTGAACATAGCAATTGATGTTATTCATGGGTTAGAGTATCTGCATCATGACTGCTTTGTGCAATTTGTACACTGTGATGTAAAACCAAGCAACGTTCTTATGGATGAGGACATGACAGCACACGTAGCAGATTTTGGAATTGCCCGAATAATTAACGGGTCAAATAACAGTACCATTAACTCAGGAAGTACTTCCACTCTAAATGTGAAGGGATCCATAGGCTACATTGCACCAGGTAATGCTTTCAGTTATGTAATTATCTTATCTTTGCATATTCTCTGTCCACCACACACACTAAGTAATATATTAAGTCTAGAGAATGTTAAACAGCTGTGAGTGTTTAACAGTTTTAAGTCTAGAAGTGTATTCTTAGTGTGTCCACACACATTAAGCAACATATTAAGTCTAAAAAATGAAAGTCAACTTTAAGTGTTTAACACTTTTAAGCCTAGAAGTGTAGGCATAGTATGTGTTATTAAAGTCATTCCTTTTGGCCATTGCCAAATGAAAGCGTATGTACAATCTAACCAGATTTATTATCTTTGACTATATAATGCAGAATATTGAATTGGTGGGAAGGTATCCACGAAGGGTGATATTTACAGTTATGGTATTATGCTGTTGGAAATGGTAACTGGAAAGAGTCCAACCAACCATATATTTGTGGGAGGATTGGACCTCCACAAGTGGGTAAGCATGCATTTTAACAACAATTTGGAGGAGATTATTGACATGAGAATGATGAAGGATATAGGAGAACATGAAATAAATCAAGGCCTTCTTCCTTTCTTACTTATTGGGTTGGAGTGTTCAAAAGAGTCCCCCAATGAAACACCCACGGCTAGAGAGGTGGCATGAGTATTGGAAACTATTAAGAAGAGACTTTTTGAGGTCTGAAAAACATTTGTATTATGTAATAAAATCATTTTAGTTATCTAATGATGTTATTAATTAAAATGTCTAGTTAGTGGTATATTAGTAGGGTCGCTGTAATAAAGTCCTTTCAATATTGAAAGATGCTAACAGTTATATTAATTATATTTGTTATAATAAAGTCATTTTAATGACTTAGAGATGTTATGAAGCAATTTTTTTTTGTTAATGTCATGTTAAATGTCAAGAAGTTTGAATAATTATTTTTAAAAAAAATCTAAATCAAAAACAAAATATGAGACAATGTTTTTGTTTAAACAAAAGGAGTTCATGGTTTGCAAGTAGGCTCTTTGAATCATAATGGCATTGCTCAAAATGTTGATATTGATTATCAAAGAAAGCCACATATGGGAGATGATATCGATGTCCACTCAACAAGGGCATGTAGTGCAGTGCAAAAGATCAATAAACAGGTTAAGAGGATTGTGAAGAAACAAGAAGATACTATTATGTATTAATATCACCACACAAGCACAAAAGTTGCATGGATAGACATAATGGGTGATAGTGAAAGCATTACGATGCAAGGTACATTAATAGATTTTTACATGCCAGCCATGCATTCTAGAGAAATCACCAAGGACAGTTGAAAATTACATGGGATCAAGTTACATAAAAAGAAACACTCATAAAAGGTAGTCTTTTTTTCATTGTTTTGACAATGTTTTTTGAAGAGATAGATACATATATCATCACAAGAAAGGTTTTTTTAGCAGTCATAAGTCATAAGCTAGTTGTGACCTATGTTATTAGAAATGAGAAATAAAAAATTCAACAGCAATGACAACTTGATGAGAAATGGAATTTCAAAAGGTTGCGTATAAGAAATGGATTTTAAATATAAATATATATATATATATAGATGTATATATATATTTATAAAATATAATAAAATTAATTTTAAAATTAAAAATTATTAAACATATATCTCTATAAAAAAATTAAAACATTCTTAAAAAAATATTTGATTTCATTCTTTCATTTTAAAATAATTTGTATAAAACACTTCATAGACTTGGTTACCTCGGCTGATCCAATTATTGCCAATGCTAAATCTAATGATTTCTGATGCTTTCCATATAATTTTAAAGACAACAGAGCCTACAGTAGAGACAAAGAAGGATCCATCTAATAGGTCACTAATAGGGAGGTATTTCCAGGATTTAGTCTTCTTGGGAACACCCAGTCTGATATTGTTATGAATGAGAACTTTCCAAGGTTCATTAACTTCCAGTGCATGAAAAATCCATTTGGCAGCAAGTGCACTCCCTTGCACTTTAAGATCCTTAAGACTTAGACCTCCAATAGACTTATCTATACAAAACCACTCCCATTTGACAGAGTGATATTTTCCATGACCTCTACCATCTAACCACAAAAAATTCCTAATGATTTTCTACACCTCATTAATTTGTTAGTTACTAAACATACAGACAGAAGCACAGTAGATATTGTAAGAAGACAAAATCTTCTAACACACTTGCACTCTCCCTGCAAGTGAGAGGTAGTGTGTTCCATTTGGTAATCTTTGTGTCAATCTTGCCCTTAATCCATGCCCACATATCCTTGAGGCAAGGAGAGATTGCAAAAGGAATCCCCCGTTATCTGATAATTGTGTTAGGTCCTCCCCATTCAAACTCATAGATGGAAAGGCAATCTGGTGGTCGCTCAACCCAACTGACCATAGTAGATTTGGTTTGAGAAATCTTTTCCCCTGAGGAATCACAAAATAGGGTGAGTTTGGTAGATAAATCACTCATGTTCTCCTTGGATAGTTCAAATAAGAGTGTAGTGTTGTTTACAAACTGGATGTTAAGTAGATCAGATTTATCTAGAAGGGAGATTCCTCTAACCTTAGGGGAGAGAGAGTTATCCTTGAGCAGGTAAAACATAGCGTCAGAGGCTATTACAAAGAGGGTAAGGCCTAGTGGGTACCCTTGCCGAATAGATCTACTAAGCTTGAAGGGTTGTGAGATCAACCCATTAACTTCCACCTGGGCATGAGCATCCCTAAGAAGAATTTGAACATAGTGACAAAAGACCTCAGAGAACCTAAAGGCCTTAAGCATAGTGGAGATAAAGTTCCATTCAATCCTATCATAGGCCTTTTTAGAGTCCAATAAGAACATGGCCACCTTTTGATTCGAGAATTTAGCCCATTCCATAGCCTCCCAGCTGGTAATAAGGTTCTCCAAGATGTATCTCCCTTTAATAAATCCGGTTTGAGTGGTAGAAATAAACTTGGGAAGGATATTCTCAAGTCTAATAGAAAGAATCTTAGCAAGGATCTTATAGGAAACATTAAGTAGTGTAATAGGACTCCAATTTTTGATAAGAGTCTTGTCCCCTTCTTTGGGAATAAGCTTGATAAGACCTCTATTAATGTCAGCACCCAGAGACCCTGACTTGGTAGCTTCCTTATAGACCTCAAGTAAGTCATCTTCAATCCAGGTGATGTTAGTCTTATAAAATTCAATGGTAAGTCCATCCAGCTCGAGGGATTTATCATTGTGCAGGGAGTTGATGGCTCTTTTGACCTCTTCAGTCGAAAAGGGGCTACTAAGAGTCCTACCTTCTTCAGGAGATAGAATCTTGCATATAAGAGCTCGACATTTGTCTCTAGCAAGCATGGATGCAGGAGAGTCCTCTAAGGAGAACACCATCTTGTAAAAGTTAAGGAATTCACTAATGATTTCCTCATATATAGAGACTTCCCGACCATCCACCCATAGTTTATCTATTTTCTCTTACAATGCTTTTGTTTTAGAAGGTTGAAGAATAATTTAGAGCCTTTATCCCCTTGAGACAACCACAACATCCTAGCTCTAGTCCTAGCTCCAATGGCTCTATCATGTTGACGTCTCCTAAGCTTATCTCTAGCAACTGCCACTAAGTGGGTAAGATGAGAGTTGTTAAGGTCATTTTGAATGTCTTCATCCGCCTTATGCAAGTTGGAGGATAGGATAAGCTCTACCTATCTGGCATTCTTGGCTGCCTTCTTGCCAATGGTACATAGAATCTTCTGCCAACTAGCTACTGAGGTATTCCACCTAGAAATATTCGAGATAGCTTGAGAGTTCCACTTATTGAACAATCTCACAATATGGATAGTAGCCAATACATCATGATCTTGTTAAAGATGAATTTGCCACCACTTTTTTTAACAGTCTAGCTTGAGTTCCTAAGGGCAATATCTGCAAAAATGGGATGATGGTCAAAAAGGGAGGAAGGCCTCACAACCACCGAGCAACCTTGTTGATCCGGGATAAGGGTAAAGGCATCTTTGTTGGTGTAGAACAGGTCTAGGCTGGAGAACATCCTATGGCCAGCTTTATGATAGTTGCACCAGGTAAACCAAATGCCCTTATAGACTTATTTTAAAACTTCCAAGGGGTCAAAGAGTCTCTTAATTCTTTTCAGCCTATCCCAATGAATCTTTTTCCCCCCTTTCCAGTCAACAACGACTCCCCCTAGCTTATCTTCCTTATGTGCAACCATATTGAAATCTCCCCCCAGGATCCATGAGATGTCAGGGAGTGATACAAGCCATTGCCAGAGGTCAGATATATCCCTATAGTCATTGGAAGCGATAATGGTATAGAAATGAAGAGTCACCATGTTGGAAGGTAACCCATACAACCCTATTGCAAGGGGATACTCCTGAGCAAAGGATAGAGCTTCTCCATATAGGGTTAATAAGAACAACAATTCCCCATTTTCCTTTCTCATGTTTAGTGCAAAATTTGAGGGAGTCCCTGCAGACAAAATTAAGATTGACTTTCAATGAAAAACTAATGGCTTTAACTTCCTAGAGTAGGGTAAAATCCAAGTCCTTATGCCCTTGAATCCCTCCATTTGGGAGATGGTAGCAGATACAATAGAGTGCGGGAGGGGGGGTCTTTACTAAAGGAACCGAAGTCGACATCTTTTTCAATAACAGCAGGGTTAACTGGTTAAACTTTTGGGAGACTAGCCATTGCGTTATTAATGGCCTTACTGAGAGAGTCCAACTTATCTAGGATAGCCGACAATTCTTCAATCTTGGAGAAATAATTGGGGGTACAATAACATCATTTTTAGTGGTAGTTCTAGGAGGGTTACCATTATTTTATTCTTGGCCAAAAGAATAGGGCATGATCTTCTTTTGTGTCCTTCCTGTTTACACAAAAAATAAGAGTTCAGCCCCACTAGGATTTCTATAACACAAGTGAAGGTGTCATCTTGGACTTTAATTTCAAGAGATCTAGGAATATCAATGCCAGGATTAATGGATACTAAGACTCTGGCATCCAGGTGGGGGACAAGATTAGAGGAATGATCAACCCTAACCACTATGCCGATAGATTCTAGAATTTGAGGTATTAAATCCGAGAAAATGGGGGGCAAGTTCTTAACTAGGAGCCAACGTTGGCAGGAGAGAGCCATAATTTCTTTGTTGTTCACATCAAAGGACCATTTGAGGGCTCTAAAGGTTGGTTTTCCAATAGCCCAGAACTATTTTTGGAGGACCTCTACCTTCGATTTATAATTTCTAAAGAAAATAACAAATAAACCTTTCTAGATCGTTCTACAGAAAGAAAAATTAAACCCAAAAAAATTTCATCCAGTCTTCTAGAAATTTCCTAGCCGGACATCTATCTAAATTAGTAACTATAAAGAAAATGGCAATGTCTTGGAGTCTACAATTTTCCAGATCAAAAGCTTTGGCCATAGAATCATTAGGAGAAATAGAGAAGGTACAGAGAGCCGAGGAAGATCCCTTACCTCATCCTCCATCTCCACCACCGAACCCAGAAGATGAAGCACTTACCAGATTGAACTTGGCTTCACGGTGGACCTGCAAAAAATCTCTGATTATGGCATCTCGAAAGGACATGCCGATAAGTCCTTCTTCCACTGCTTTTGAGGATAGTGGTTGGGTCATGTTATTATCTAGTCCACTTGACTCCTCTTCCATCAGGCATTGAATGCGTCTGCTTCCACACATGCCTGCAATAACTACTAAAACCACACAGAGAGAGCCTCGATAGAAGAAGAAGCGAGAGAAAGGGGTTAGAAAAAGTGAATAGGGGGATAGTGAATTACCACCATGGAGGAGGCCTTAACACCTTGTCCACATCCAGGAGCGAAGACCCCAACTTCTAACGCAACCAGAGGGTCGACGTCCATATAGAAAATCTATCTTCCTTGATCATCATTTTTGACAAGTGTTTTGCTTGTGGCTAATTCATGGACTTGTGAGGTTGAACTAATAACTCTAATTGAGCCTCATATGTTGTATCAGTGAACTAAAAAATATGGGATGTTCAAGATCCTACATCTAATGAAAATATGTTGGATGCAAGTATTAAACTTGTGCAACAATGAGAAGATACAAATTGTATAAATATAGTTTTCATAAAATAATAGCGTAAACTTCATACAAGGTGAATTGGTAAATCTTGTAATGTATCACACCTTCAATGACACACAAACAATATCTTGTGCACATTTTGAAGAGTTTTCGATTAAAAAACTACATAAATTTTCAACAGATGCACTTGTATAAATATATATGTACATGCATGTGTAAATAGATATGTATCTATGTATATAAATGTATACATATACATATATATAAGAAACATTTTATCTAACCTATATATAGACATATGAATATAACAAACATTTTATTGGAAATGAAAAATATTTTATCTTTTATTAATTCTTAAAGTGAAATTTCTTCAATTATCTTATAATTGAAAGCTTGAAATATTGTTTTATATAAACGTTGTTCTAAGAAAATGACTTATTTGTTATAAAAAAATTATTGGTCAATATTTTGATAGGAATGTTTATCTAACCTGGGGAAAAATATATGAAAATCTTGAAATCTTTGATGAACTTATTTTCATAGAAAAACATATTTATTTGGAGAGAATTTCATTAAAGGGGTGCAGTTCAAACAAATTGTTCTTAAAGAAACCTTATTCACATTGAATATTTATTCAATAAGATCATCAAGCTTGTGACTGTATGGAGTAATAGCATTTCAATTTGTGTGTTCACACAAGTGGAAAGAGTTGATGACAGTCACAAGCATCATCATGTAAATTTCAAAGTACTCAATTGTTAGCCAAATCGCTTGCCGTTCAAATGTCGCCAAAGAAAATGTAACTACGACAGAGGAAAAATTTTGTTTGACAATAAATTAAGACAGGAAAACTTTGACGGTTTCAAATTAGATTTTCATTCTCTTCACTGGGCATAATTTGCTTACTTGATTTCAACCACATATTCGCCACTAAATATTCAAGCGGCAGACGTCTCACATTATTATAATTGGAAGCTATTTCACTTGCGACTTTAAAAGTCGCCAATAAAAAACAAAATGAAATTTCGCGTTAGAAGACAAGGTTGACGATTTCAAGTTAGATTAGTGAGAGTTGTCTTTATCGTCTTCCAACCGATGGACATACTTAAGTTTCGACCGTTGCCTTGTGGAACGTACATGTTGGGTCATTCGTCATTGTTCTCTTGCCAAAGTCGAAATATATTTTATTGGCATTGAACAATTTCCCCAATCTCCTTTCAACCATACATGTTGGGTCATGAGTTTTAATTTTGAGTCATTGGTCATAAGCTTTATATTGATTGTCTTGTGGCCAAAGCCAAAATAAATTTTATTTTGTATTGAATAATTCCTTTCATCCTTTTTCAATCATACAAGTTGGGTCATGGGTCTCAAATTTTGAGTCATTGGTCATAAGTCTCTTTGTAAGATGTATGTAATTCACTACAAATGGGGTATACATACTTTACTCCTTGTGAGATTGAACTTGTGAACTCTCTTTCAACAATACAAGTTCTCTACCACAAGACCAATTCAGGTTGTGTGAATATCTTTATATTAGAAGATTGTACCATTCATAAGTGACTTTTTTTCATTGAACAAAGCTGATGAGATATATAAATCTATATAAAGAATAGCAGACTAGATTTTTAGTACTTCGTTGTAGTTTTCTTCTCTTTCTAGATTAAGCCTAAAAAATCAAAAACAACTTTAAGTGTTTAACACTTTTAAGCCTAGAAGTGTAGGCATAGTCTGTGTGATTTAAGCCGTTCCTTTTGACAATTGTCAAATGAAAGCGTATGTACGATCTAACCAGATTATTATCTTTGACTTTATAATGCAGAGTATAGAATTGGTTTGAAGGTATCCACAAGGGGTGATATTTACAGCTATGGTATTATGCTGTTGGAAATGGTAATTGGAAAGAGTCCAACCAACCATGTATTTGTGGGAGGATTGGACCTCCAGAAGTGGGTAAGCATGAATTTTAACAACAATTTGGAGGAGATTATTGACATGAGAATGATGAAGGATATAGGATAACATGAAATAAATCAATGCCTTATTCCTTTCTTACTTATTGGGTTGGAGTGTTCAAAAGAGTCCCCCAATGAAAGACCCACGGTTAGAGAGGTGGCACGAGTATTGGAAACTATTAAGAAGAAAATTTTTTAGGTTTGAAAAACATTTGTATTATGTAATCAAACCATTTTAGTTATGTAATGATGTTATTAATTAAAATGTTTAGTTAGTGGTAAAACAAAATATGAAAGAATGTTTTTGTTTAAACAAAAGGAGTTCGCGGTTTGCAAGTACGTTCTTTCAATCATACTGGAATTGCTCAAAATGTTGATATTGATTATCAAAGAAAGCCACATATGGTAGATGATAGTGATGTCCACTCAACAAGGGCATGTAGTGCAGTACGAAAGATCAATAAACAGGTGGAGAGGATTGTGAAGAAACAAGAAGACACTACTATGTATTAATATCGCCACACAAGCACAAAAGTTGCAAGGATAGACATAATGGGTGATAGTGAAAGCATTACGATGTAAGGTACATTAATAGCATTTTACATGGCAACCATGCATTCTAGGGCAGTCACCAAGGACAGTTGGAAATGACATGGGATCAAGTTTCAAAAAAAGAAAACACTCATAAATGGTGTTTTGACAATGTTTTTTGAAGAGATAGATACATAGATCATCACAAGAAAGGTTTTTTTAGCAGTCATAAGTCATAAGTTAGTTGTGACCTATGTTATCAGAAACGAGAAATGAAAAATGCAACAACAACGACAACGTGATGAGAAATAGAATTTCAAAAGGTTGCGTATAAGAAACGGAATTTATATATAAATATATATAAAGATGTATATATATATATTTATAAAATATATTTAAATTAATTTTAAAAATAAAAATTATAAAACATATATCTCTATAAAAAATTTAAAACATTCTTAAAAAAATATTTGATTTCATTCTTTCATTTTAAAATAATTTGTATAAAACACTTCACACAATAAGTATAATAAAATCATGAGGACAAAAATAAGTTTGTGTGATACTTAAATCGAGGTACAAAAATTGTAAATTAATGTAAACTTCAACTCGAGCTTTATTGACAGTTATAAACTACAGCTTGAACTTTATTAGCATATATAAACTAATGTAAACTACACCTCAAAGTTGGAGAAAAGACAAAAATGTTTAAGCTTCTGTTTAAATTGTAGCGAAAACTGCTGGAAAGACGACTAAGGTAATGATCTCCCGTCGTGTTTCTGGTAACTAAGGTTGTGACAATCTATAGGAGAATTGTGGCAAGGCGGATCAACGACAGAGAATAGATGGATGTAAAACCCTTTGAAGCTCATAAAAACCATTAAAGCTGCACGTTTAATAAGTCAAACACACATAGTAGCAAATATATAGGCATCGGTTTAGTGACTTGTAAAACAAATTCCAAACAGCATCTACGGATTAGTTTGGCTACTTTCCACCTATCAAGCAGAGTGTAGATAACATTTGCAGACATTGTAACAGTTTGGAAGACCTTGAAGTTAGTTTAGCCAGTCAATGCCACCCTACAGCAATTAGAGTTTTTGTTTAACCAGTCATTTGTAGACATTGTAACTCAAGAATCTATGAAATAAACTTGTATGCTTCTGTAAAAAATATGTTGTGACCAATAATCAATCTTTTTGCCCTTCTCAAATTCTTCATTTTGTGTGGGACTGTGAGAATGAGCAATATAATTTTGTGATATTTGTTCTCCTTAATTCCACACTTCATTTTCAATTCACCTTCATGGAGAGATACACATGGGTGCAGATCTTGGTTTATGTTATCAAGCTATGAATTCTTTAGTTATGAAAATATATGATATTCCTACTTAAATTTTTAGAAGCTTCAACTTTATTATGAAACAATTATTCACAAATATGTAAAAATGAGTTGTTCTTAGTCTGGTTTGTTCATTGAGAATAGCAGATATGTCAAAGAGAGCTACATATCATAGGAGTTTGGTGAATCACCCATTAGCTTTTTTGCTTTTGTTTAAGTCTTTTCTTTTTCCTTTTCTCAAAAAAAGTCAGTAGTTTAGGAATATCTTTTAGAAGAAGTTTTGTAGGGAGCTGACCCTTTAATCTAGAGGTTTGATCTCACATAAGGTATCCACACCTTGAGATCATTCCCATGTTTCAAGAGATTGCTAAACTCTTCAAGTTCAGTAGGGTACAAATCTCATTGATAACAACAATACAAAATTTTATAGTTGTCATAGAGCACACAATCTTTGCTTAATCTCTTTTGTGTGATAGTGTTTTATAAAATTTTCTACTTGTCATAGAACATACAATTTTTGTTGGTTGTAGATGAATCTTGGCTCTATGGTTGATCATCAACTTCTACAAAATTGTCAATCTTATATTAAAAAAAATTATACTATCATTTCTATCTTTGAATAACTTTATGTAAAACCAAAGTGATATTATTCTCTATATCTAAGTTTTTATTTTTATTAAACTTTTTCAAGTAAATAGACATCTGAAAATTAATATCTCATGACTTCTTTTACATAGTTATTTATTTATTTATTTGAAAGAAATGTTTAAAATATTATATAAATTGAAAATATAATAATTCTATACTAATTACAATTTTAATAAGACAAATAGTTATAAATTTAATTGGTTTAAAAAACTTTTAATTATTATTTTTAATTTTGTAAATTAAAAAATGAATAATATTAATAAAAAATCAAAATATATCAAAATTCAGATATAAATAAATTAAAATATATATGAAAAATAAATTATAAACTTAAATCTAAATTAAATAATCTAAAAAAAAAGTTAAAATATATTAAAATAAAAATAATAATAAACATAATCTTAAAATATTAATAATAAATAATAATTTATATATTTTAATTATATTTATTTTTTAAAAAAATATATAATTTATTATTTATATATTATATTAAGTATATATTATTATAGTTATTAAAATCTTGGAAGCAAAATAATATTTAAAAATTCTAAACATATATCAATTTTCTTAATTTGATTCAATTAAAAAATAAAATTTAATATGGAATTCTAATAATTATTTGTACATTGTATTTATTATCTATATATATTATAATTAAAATAAAAATAAAAAACTTGAGTTTAAAAAATTAAATATTAAAAGAATTATTTAAACTGGAAACAATATTTAATTATATTGTTCGAAATGTGAAGCCCAATAGTCACATGACCTTTCGCATTCTCCATCTCTTTCTCTTTTAGCTGAATAGATAATATAAATAACTCTTTGTCTTTTAGTGCACTGGTGTACTGTAGATCATTTAACATATGATATTTCCCTATTTCAGAGTGAATGTAGCCTTTATGGTGAACCACTATAAAATATTGTGTTTTGTGTCCTTGTTTATTTTTCTAGTTCATTTATGTTTTAGTTTAATTATTTTTATTTTGTTTCTTTACTTGTTTTGAATTAACATATATTTCATAAGGGATCGAGGTGTATTGAATATTTGCAAAATAAGCTTACATCCTCGATACCTTTTGTTGACTGTGAGAATGATCATAATGGTGAAGCTGTGATTTTTTAATTTTAAAAATTATTACAAAATTGATATATATATTGCAGTTATTTTCTTATATTTTTATATTTAGAAGGGTTAAAACATTAGAATGCTTAAATCTTGTCTTTCTTAATCACATTAAATATAATTCCTTCAAACTATTTTTTTCTATAAAAAATTGTGTTGCATGTCTTTATAAAATCCAAAAATGATAATACATCACAATAAGTTTAAAAGAGATAATATGAATCTCACAATTGACTTAATTTTAATTTATTTTAAATTAGATTTTAAAATAATAGAATATTTATTTAAATTGACATCAGTATTATGTCAAGAATGTCTATCATAAAAATAATCTTCAAATTAATTTTTTCCAAAACTAATTACATAAGACACACTACAAAAATGAAACTCAATTGACTACATCACCATTATATTCAAGAATATTTATCATAAAAATTTTATTGGAACTTTTCTTGATTTGATTCAATTAAAAAATAAAATTTAATTTGTAATTCTAATAATTATTTGTATAATATATATATATATATATAAACACTTCAGTTTAAAAAATTACAGATTCGGTATTGAATATTTGGAAAATAAGCTTACATCCTCAATATCTTTTGTTGTTTGTGAGAATGACCATAATTGTGAAGCTATATAATTAAATTGGAGTTTTTAATTTTATGATATTTGAATTTTAAATATTATTGTAAAATTGATATATATTGTAGTTATTTTCTCATATTTTTATATTTAAAAGGGTTAAAATATTAGAAAGCTGAAATCTTGTCTTTCTTAATCACATTAAATTTAATGCCTTCAAACTATTTTTTTTTCCTATAAAAATTTGTGTTGCATGTCTTTATAAAATCCAAAAATGATAATACATCACAATAAGTTTAAAGTAGATAATAAGAAAAGCTTGATAATATGAATCCCATAATTGACTTAATATTTATTTATTTTAACTTAGATTTTTAAAATAATATAATATTTACATAAGACACACTACAAAAATGAAACTCAATTGAGTACATCACCATTATATTCAAGAATATTTATCATAAAAAATTCTTTAAAGATTATTGTTCCAAAACTAATTAGATGATACAATGTATGTATCCTGATAGAAAATGAAAAATTTATTCCATTTTTATCTTAAGTTTTCTATTCTCAAAAAAGTGAAACCCATTTAACTCTCATTCCTTGATCTTCAATTCTATCGGCATTATTATTCTATATTGGCAAAATGAAACCCATTTAACTCTTGTCCCTTGATCTTCAATTTTAAGGCATTATTATTCTATATTGGCTGGTCATGGCTTTGAAAAATTCCTCTTCTGAAGGAAGTTTGAATTCTGAAATATATTTTCCCTCTTTGATGTTCTGATTAGATAAAACTAAAACTTTGATATTAGTATAACTAACCATCACCTCAAAAAACTCCTCTTCACTCTTTGAAAAAACTTCTTCTATAGGGGGTTCCAATTCCAAAATCTCTTCATCAATCTCAAGAAACTCCTCCTCTGAGACATTGATGTAATTATAATAATTGAGATTGATTGTGAAGGGATTTTGAAATTAGTGATGAAAAAGAAGAGATTCTTTGCCTTTCAATGGAGGAATTTTCCTTAAAGATTTCATAGTACCAATCTTCTTCTTCAAGTTTTTTCAATATCCTTCGAATAGTTGGAGGCCTTATTGAAATGGTTTCTACTTCTGGACACTTCTACTCAAGATTGCACTCTATGCAATTGTCTTGTTCAATGACGCTTTTATGTTCACTTGAGTGGGATTTCTTGCATTCAATAAACCAACAACAATATTAAACTATAGCTTTGTTTCAGCATCGTAGGAAAATTAGAGTTTAGAAAAAGGAAATATTAAAAGAACAATCTTAAAGAGTAAATTGGTAATATATTGATCCACCTACCTACAATCATAATGGAGATAATCCCATCCCAACTTTTCATGTAGTTCTTCAAAAAAAATTACATTTTTCTTCATGAATTTATTTTTCCTTCAATAATCAAAGCGATGAGTATTTGTTTCAATAACTTGATCTGCTTACCCAACTTAGCATGAACAAGATTTCCAAAATATTACATGAGAAGACTCATTTTTTTTTTATTAGGATAAATAGGTTTTGAGGGGACCAGAAACCCCATACAACAAGTTTTGGAGGGACCTGAAACCTTCCGTTTTTTCACAAATCCGGAACCAACAAAGGGACGTTGTAGAAAGGTACAACAAAGCTAAATAGTAGCAAAGACATAGTCATACCAAAGAGGTTAAAACATTACAAATACAGTGGAACAAAAGGCTGGAAGACACAAAGCAACCAAAATGAAACAAACCGCCAACCACACACAAAAGATAGACAATACAAACTAGGCTATCAACAACAACAGATCTAAACCACCTTATAGATCCGAGAAACAAAAAATGAGGGTTTACGAGGCACCCCCAGCCAAACATCAGGGTTTTCCTAGGCTCCCTTAACTTTAATAGAGTCTCCAGCTCACCAACAACAAAACTTGAGCCTAACCAAAAGCAAAAACTAGCCAAACTAGCCCCTTAAAAATTGCAAGCATCTAGCCTGTCCATGATAGAATCAAAATACCAAGGGATTTTCCAAGCCCCCATAACCTTGAGAGTGGGTTTTAAGAGGCTCCCACAACCTGAAATTGGTTTTATATGGCTCCCACAACTTGACAGATTGTTAACAAGGCATCCTTCTAACTAATAGACAACCAAATGCAATCTAGGACTAAAGGGTTTTTAAAGGTTCCCCAAACCCTCAAAAGTGGGTTTTAAAAGGCTCCCAGAACTAGACTGGAAGATGAAAGAAACCATGCCACAAACAACACCTCTGCAACCTAAAAACTGATTAGCATCCGCCTCCCCACAATAGTTCCAGGAAAAATAAGTAGCATCCAAATCCACCTCAATAGGAGACAAGTCACCTCCAGCCACATCCATATTCACCTCCATAAAAGATGGAACCACCTCAAAAGGAAAAATAAGAGAAACCCCAAGATGCAAACAATGAAGCTCCGCACACATAACCAATAAATCAGAGTAGTGGGGGATAGAAAAAATCCCAATGAAAAGAGGCTTGAGGAACAATATATTTGAACACGAGGATCATTCTCTTTCAATTGAAAACACAAGTATTTTAAAAAGGATCCCTTAACCTTCCTCTAAAATAGGACAACCGGGGTAAACACAAATATCTCAAAAATAATAAAAACCACCCCATGGGGTTTTGAAAGGATCCCTAAACCTAAAGCACTCGGTTTTAGATTGGCTCCCATAACCAAAACAAAAGAAGAATGAGGAAGCTTCTAGACAACAACAAGAGAGTAGGGGGAAATTAAAGAACCCAACAAAACTCTCATAGACGATGAAACAAAGCTCCATATCCCTAGAGAAACAACCTCCCTAAATAGCACCTTGAAATAAATCATAGGAAAATAGGCCCAATGCATCTCCACCTCAATAGTCCAGATGGGGTCACCTCAAAAGACAGAGCCGAGAATAACCCATGAAAAAGAAAGAAGAGATTGTGTTGGATATCATTGGCATACGATGAGTTGGCATGTTGATATGATGAGTATGTTGTTATTGATGTAAAAAAAGAGTAAGTGAACCGATGTGCAGATTGGAAGACATTGGTGAACCGGTATGAAGAGGCATGAGGAGATTTAGTAAACCGGTGTCAGGGTTTAACTAAGCGTGATTACCGATTGGTAGTCTCAGCTCTATGGTTATCAGTTTGGTGATCCATCTTGTGCAATGAACCGATGATACTTTGTGATGAGTTAGCTAAGAGACGTGATCGAGGTGCCATGTCAGCTTTGTGCGCATGAAGGATTGAGGCATAAGAAGATCGACCGCGTTTGAAGTCTACCTTGGGAATGATCATTCTTCTTAGTGGTATGAGAAGAGAGTGTGATGGGTTACTGATTCCCATGTGCGGTGATGAATGAACGATGCAGATTGTCTTGTGTTCTATTTGAAATTGTAATGCTCTATGCAATATGTTTGAATGGTCAACATTGGACCACCTGTGTTGTAAACCTAAGATTTTTAGGGTTTAGGGTTTATGTTACCGACCTATCTATTGTCTATAAGGTCGATGATGTTTGTTATTGAAAAGTTGTTGGCAAATGTTGTGTGTATGTATCCAAGTGAAGAGATACTTGATACTTGTCAGACCAGTAAGAGGGAAACTGCAAAGTGTGATTGCAGAGTAGAGGATATGAAAAGGATCTGCCTTGGCATGTAGTGTTGTTATCAGATTGTAGTTTTTCCTATTGTCTTCTAATCATTTCAACATATGGAAAATCCCTTTACTGGGTAGCTTTAATAGGCTTATTGTAAAATCTGTAACCAAGTGACTGAAGATCATTGAGTTCTTTAAATCCTCGGGTGAGGTAACCTTTAATAGGGTATATAGCCATCCCTTAACCGAGTGATCTCTAATAGGATCAGTTCCTAGTAGAACTTTTTTGTAAAGTCTGTAACCGGACTAGGCTCCTAACAGGGTGAGCTTCAAAAGAGTTCAAAAAAAGCTTGTGGGTATTCATCCGCATCGTCGTTTTTCCCATTTGGGTTTCCACGTGAAAAATATATGTGTTTATGTGTTATGCATTTTTCATGTGATGCTTATGAAGTATCTGGTTGAAAGATTATGCATGCAGGGTTAATAGTTTATGGTATTTTTAGTATACCACATGCATATGTTTAGGGGTTAAGTTGATGTTGCATAATTGATTGTATTTGAAGTATTCAGACCTATCAGTTTATGGTGTCTGGTGTCTTACTATGTTTAACCATTATCCCCATGGTTAAGTTCAGTAATGGTGATAACTAGTTGGTTTTTCTTTAGCTAGATAAGTTGTTAAGAGAGTTTTTACATGTACTGATTCACCCCCCCCCCCCTCTCAGTACTGGTTGGGGTGTCTGTTGTTCATCATTATTCATCAAATTGTACCTAGACAAGCAACAAATGGAGGGATCCACCAATGCAGAAGAATTAAAAAGCCAAAGCCCTCCAAAAAACCTAACTATCTGCCCACCGGAGAGACTCGAGGCTAAAACGGTGAGCTAAAGGAGATGGTAGGCATAGACAGTTGAATCCCAAAACAAGGACACACACCCACAACCCCACAACCACACACTCCAATCGTAGGGGCCTCCACAATAACAACCATGGACTCTAGAACAGGTCTCCTCTGACACCCAAGTTTGAACCCAAGAAGAGGACAAGAACATTTCACCCAAGAGAAACACTCCCCATGCAGCCCAACAATTCTATCCATAACCAATCTAGCCTCGCCATCTACTTCCTTTGCACTCTCTGCATTATTTGCCTCCTCTGAGTTGCCCTCATCCTCTGAAACCCTAGCTCCCGCTCCACAGTCGCTAATGTTCCCGCTAGTTCTTGTCATCTATTTACATATTAATTTATACTGTTTGAGAAGACTTCATTGTTAGTTTTTCAAAAGTTAAGAGTATCATTAATATATATGCATAAAATCAAATGATAAAAAATAATACCATAGAAAATACTCTAAATTGTTCCATCATTTTTTTATGCTGGCTTGAATACTTGAATTGTAAGTTGCTTTCAAAATTTTAGCATAACCATGACAAAATGATAGCTTGATACTTGATTCTTGATAATTTATAATGATGCTAGATCTCTTTGATAATTATGAAGCCTAGTCGAAATTAGAGTGAAGGGTTTTATTTATATGATTCACTCAACATTTAATTAGTGGTTGGGATTAATTAGAAAGGTCAATGAATCTGAAACTTCAAGATAGTGTAGGACCTAAAATTAACACATGTTCAAGAGGTGGAAGAATTAAGAAGGATCAAATATATAAAGAGAATATAATTTTATTTTATTTTGAAAAATTATTTAATTTTTTTTAAATTTTGTAAGAAGTGATAGCTAATTAAATAATTTAAAAAATATATATTTAATTAATGAAAAGAAAAGGATAAATTAATTAAACAATTAAAAATAATTTAATTATCATACATGAAGAAAATGAAATAGTTAAATATTTTAAAATTATTTATTTAATATGAATAAAAGTATTAATGAAAGATGATGACATGAGAAGAAGAAAATTTATTAGTAATTTTTAGGGGTTTACATATTACCCCTCTTTCAAATAATACTTTTTATGGTATTATTCCAAAGAAAAATGATACTAATGGCATACCTTAGTAATAGGAAGGATAGTCTACGTTTAAGGAGATTCTGAGCTAGTATGATAGAAGAAATGTAGAATGAAGACTTTAAAGTGAAATTGAGATCATTGATCAAATATCAAGCCAAGCAAATAAATCGGTAATGGAGTGGATGGAAAATGTGTGAAATTGAAAGATACTTGTGTAAATATTATACTCCTTATATTCTATTTATATATTATATTCTATTCATAAAATAAGTTATTGTATACTATACTATTTGTAATAGAACATAATCTCAATAATTGATTCAAGCCATTATTTTATATCCTTTTTAATCTAATTAAATCTCATTAAAATACAATATAAAATTAAACTAATCATTACGAACTAATATAAAATGGGGTTAGATATTATCATATTATATAATTCATCCTAGGTTGACTACATGTAAGAAGGTTATAATTGGTAACGTACTACACATTTACAATTTACCAATCTACTTGCTATGGATCCTAATTTAAATTATGTTAGCTTTACTAGATCGCTTGGAATAAATTTAGTTTACATAATTATCTATTTATATAATTCGTTGCGAAGATCCATTTTGTTGTAACCGTACCAATGAATAGTTATACCATCAAAAAGTAAAACCATATTGATACAGTTATAGCAGTGGACTAGAAAGCCATATTAGTGCAAATCCCCATCCAAAATAACCCTACTATCACAAGTTATGCCACTTTATCTAAATATAATTTACTTACCCATAATTCACCAATGAAACATTATCTACTTAGTTATAGTGACATTTAAAAATATAATAATGCATGGAAATCAATTTTTATTTTAGAAATCAAAGATTAGAAGATTAGAAGATCAATTTTAAGGTATGTAACTAACTAGAACTAGGTAAGTCAATTAAGTATAATAAATATGACTAGAGTCAATTAATTTTGCAAGATGATTTTTATGATTCAAATGTTGGTAAAGTATTTCTCAATTTAAAGACGGTGACATAATATTTTGATCAATCTAAGGTTTTAGTGTTCCTTCATCTTATTAAGGAAAAGAGAGGTCTTTAGTTGTAGAGGATACAAAAGATTGTTTAATGCACTCTAAGTTTTATGATCTTGATTTGTAAACACCAAACATTATATTTGTTCAAGTGGGATTGGATTACGATTAATAAGAAGAAAATTATCATAGATTTATTAATCATTAGATGAATTCAATGTCTTTTAATAATTTGATAAAAGATTCTTTTGAATATTAATAGAGTGAGGGAAACTTCTTTTCTAGTTCATCTCATAATAGTGTGTCTCATTTGTGTAACATATCAATTTTTGTCTAACATCTTATTTTCTTGGAAAAGTAAATTATTTAGGTTTAGAGGGGTTCCATCGAAGGGGATTAGGTCAAATATTCTTAGATCAAAATCCCTTGTATATGAGTCCCCTAGGCTTAAAATAATCACTTTAATGAGTCTTGTTCACACCTATTAAATGGCTAGAAAAAATTATTTTTTCCTCACTTTTTTTTAGAAGAATGAAATTATTTGATAAAGAATACAAGTGCAACAATGTAGCCCTTAGATTTAGCATTATAAAACTAAAAATATTTATTATAAATATATTATATGATTTTATATTAAATGTAGTTTCATTATGAGAAATAATGACATGTATCCAAGACACTAGAAAGATTAACATTGTTTACAAAAAATTTTAAAGTGCACTACAATCTAGATATACAGATCCTTGTTTCAATGGAAAATCAAACATTTAGTTTTGGTATATATGATAAGAGAAATGTTTTAGGGAATTAAATAGGTCCAAAATTTTTGTTTGTAATTGATGTAGGAGTATGCTATGACGTAAGAGTAATCTCGCACAATCCAAAAATATTTCCTTTTATTTGCTTGTTTTGTTTGTACATTTTCACCACTTTTAATTAGTAGTCCATAATCAAAGATCCTATTGCATTTCACAATAGTTGTATATTTTAACCCATACCAATAGATATATGTTATCTTATGATCCTTAAACATCATACTGACTCGCTAGAAATTTCTAATTATCATAATAGAATCAATTGGTAGCTAAATTTTGTTAAATTTGGATCAGATTTAGATAGTTGGTATTTTTAAACTTTATTAACACTAAGATAGTAATTTAATCCTGATAGTATATTACTGATATCTTAATAATTTTAGATTAAAATATAATGTCAATCTTATTTACTGTTGTATTTATCAAAAAAATTCAATGTTGATTACACAGTATATCAAACTATCCAAGTTCGTATATGAAAGACTTATCACATTGTAGATCGCTCTCTCTCTCACAATATTCTCTATCTCAATAACTAATCTTGACTATACATAATATCAACTTACATATGTTGACTTCTCTCTATATTGTTCATTGTGTATATCTCACGTTGGAATGTGATATGGTTGATATTATATAGGCTCGGTGGTCAACATAGAGTCACAACTCTATGTGAAATTGACACAGTTCCACATAGAGTCGTGACTCCTATGTGGAGCCATGTTTATCGATAACTATCGATAACAATAATCAATGCATAACCAAACAATATGCAATCGGTATAGTTAGTGTAACCTATGATATGTTATGATAGTAATGGGTAAGTGCAAGAAGTTGTGTCCACTTTTTGGCCAAAAAGTGGAAGTTTTTTCCCTTTTTTTTCGATTTCATCCCATTTGACCTAAATATTTGAGGCACTTAAAGGGCGATTCTTGAAAAAATTCAATAATAGAAAATGTAGTGTTCGAAGTCTACTTTCCAAATAAGTAATTTTTTTCAATACCCGAATCTTAAAAAGGAAGTTTGAATAGGCATTAGTAAAACCTATAGTTTAAAAGTCACTTTTTAAGACCATACCATGCTCGTGTACGACAAGCATAATTTGACCTAAATGAAACTATTTTTCTTTATCCTTTTGGGAAAAGATCTATAACTCACTCATGTTTGATGAGGATATTTTTTTGTAATTTTTTTCCATATATTTTTTTTTTGTTATTTTTTAATTGGGCATAATCACTATTTTGAAAAATCCGCGTGTAAGGCAAGCATAATTTGACCTAAACTTAACATTTTAAATTTTTATTTATTTTTAAACTATATAGATTTGTCTATAGTTTGATGCCATGTAATTTTTTTTTTTAAAACTTAAAGACAAAAAAGTTATTAAAATTTAAAAAACCATGTTATTTCAAGTTTATGGATCTCTTTTATTAGAAATTATTTTAAAATAAAAAATATTGATCCATTCTCTTAAAAAATTATATATTTGGAATCTAGATAGTGTGTACTATAATGGGTTTTTGTTGTTTAAAACAATTCTGAAAATTAGGTGTTCAGATATATTTTTGAAGTCATTTTTTTGTATGAAGCTTGATTTAGGCTTGAAGTTGTAGGTCAAATGAGTTCCAAGCCTCAAGTTTGGCTTTCTGAACCATTTACCAAGCCTAATTACGAACCTATAAGTGGGCCCCAAAATAATCTTTTTACAAACGGGATCCCGTGTTGAAAACGGGATCCCATGTTGAAAATGGGATCCCGTGTTGAAAACGGGATCCCGTTATTTATTGCAAATTATTTTTTTTTTAAAAAGCAAATGGGATCCTGTTTCAAATTAAAACAGGATCCCATTTGCATTTACCATTTTTTTTTTTTTTTGAATTGTATAAATATATGCTCATTTAACATAATAAAACATGTCGATTCAAATGTGCGAGTTTTTACATAATATATTATGATCTAGTTGTCCTTTGGATGCTTTTTGGTTGTAATTTTAGATCAATGTTTTGAAGGTAGCATTTATTGCATAAGTTTTTAGTCATGGGGTCTAAACAACGTCAGAAGAAGAAACAGAGGAAATTGACCGTCGAGGAAATTCAAGAAGAACGAGAGAAGGAGGCCAAACGTCAAATGGATAGAAGAATGACGATTCGACAAATGAATAATCCTGATGCTTTTGGATCCACAACAATGGAAGAGACAAACATTCAAGATGATGCCTTGGGGGATCAGATGGATGTAGATGATGCAATTATGGATGATGATGATGTGTGAAATAATTATGAAGAATATTCCAAGTACAACATCCTCAAATCTAGGTACATCTTCAAATTATCCAGGTACATCTTCAAATCCTTCTCAGCAAGACATGGATAATGTGATTATAGGTGATCTTCATATTTCTGATTTAGTAGAAGGTGGATATACCGATGTTGAGATTGATAGAATTGTCCATGAAAATGAAAACCTTCATGATGGTAGAGATGAAATTCTTTTGAATGCTGAAACTGAAAATCCTTTTGAACATGGTGAAAATGAAAATCCTCCAATTGTTGAAGATCTGGGAAACTTTTTTATAAAAATTGAAAAAAATGTTTTGGATAATCTTCCTGGTAAGATTTCTTGGAGACAGATAAGAACATATGTCAATAGAATATACAAAGAAATTTTTTATCGAAAAAAACTTGCAATTCAATACCAACTTATGATGCAATTGATGAGAATGTGGAAAATGAGAAAAGTGATGAAAAAAATAGGCATCTATGTGAAAGCATCAAAAAAAGATGAATCTGTTAAGCATGTTATGTCTACTGTTGCAAGTGCCATTGAATCTATTGGTACAACGAGTTGATCTAAAGATAAGAATGTGGCGCAATGAGCTATAACAACTGCCATAGTGAATAAAGCAACCTTGAATAAAAGGATGGTAAGCAAAATTAGTGGAATTTTAAAGATGCATCCTAAAACATTGGTTAGAGCAGCTAAAAGAAGAGAAAGTATTGAAAGTGATCCAATCAACCAAAGTTGGATTTTTAGTGGTAGACTTTGCAGGTCAGATATGAAATTGAATATTGAAGTGACATCTTTGGTTGAAAAGTTTTGGCATGATAATACAAGGGTATCATCTAATGCTAGAGATGTTGTAAAGTTGAGAGGGGTGTAAAATTCGTGACCCTCATCCAAAACACCTATTAGACACAACTCAAACTAAATTTTATAGAGAATTTTTGGATGAAGTTTTGTTACCTGGAAATATCACTATAAGTCAAAGATCATTTGAAAAATGCAAGCCCTGGTATGTGAAAATTAACAAGAAAAGAGTCTCTTGTTGTTGTAAAATGCACGTGCAATTTCATTACTATTATGATGTTTTATGATACATACATTGTGTTTTGCATAGTAACATGCTTATCCAGGAATGTGGTATTGATATGCCACCTGAATCAATCAAATAATTTGTAGCAAGTTTATTTTGTCAAAGAACCGATGGACAATTATTTTATTTACATTCATGTATTTTTGGACAATGTTCTAGTTGTTGCAAATTTTCATCACTAGTAGAATGTATGCATGAGAGTAGTGAAACTGATTTTGGACAACAACTAGTGGATGTTAGAAGATTTAAGAATGTCGATTATCCCTTAAATGATAGAAAAATAGGAAAGCGTGTCAATTTAATCACAGAGAAGGTTAGTGTACATGCATTCATGTCAGAATTTAAAAGTAAGATTGTACCAAAATATGTGACACACTCTCAACATGCTAGATGGCTTGATTCTCAATTTCGCACATGTAGAAATACATTTCCAATTGGAAGTATGCTATCAGTGGTGGACTTTTCAGAAAACTATACTCTTAAGCCACAAGAGGAAATTCAATCTCAATATTACAATTCCACTCAAGTTGCTATTTTTGTTCATATTGTTTATAGACATGCAGATGACAGCACAGAGGATGATAGAAAAATCCTAAGAGAGTATCATTTCTATGTGAGTGATAATAGGATGCACTCATCAGAGTTTGTTCAATATTGTTTCAGTATATTCTATAGAAATATAAGAGAAAGAGGAGTCCAGATGACAGAACATCTTATATGGTCAGATAATTGTACTGGACAATTCAAGAATGCTCGAATGTTTTATTGGTTAAGCAAGGCTCACAAGGAATACAATATCCAACATATATGGAGCTTTCTTGAAGCTAGACATGGCAAAGGAGAACATGATGGAGCTGGTGCATGTGTTAAAATAATTCTTGCTAGAGAGCAATTAATATTTGAAGATAATATAAAATTTAAAGATGCACGTGCAATTGTAGATTGGTGCAACACAACCTTATCTACTGGATCAAGTGTGAACTCTACAATTCAACAATTCTTTTGGTTAGTTGAAGAGGAAAACATTGTGCCGAAACTTGATTGTGAGACAATTAGCGAATCAGCGAAATGGCATTCATTTAAGAGTTCAAATGCAAGAACATGGACTATATGGATAAGGGAACTTGTTTGTTTTTGTCAGTTTTGTATTTCAGGTGATTCTAATGTATGTGAGAATAGTGAATGGGTTGAAGATTGGAAACAAAGATCGTTGACTCATACTCAAGCACAAGATCAGATTAACACAATTGAAGATAATGATGAACTATTTGCATCAGATGATTATGATCGTGTTTCAGACCTTGTATAGAAAGGTAATCATTTTTTATTATTTTGTTGGCCATTTAATAAAAGTAGTTTCAAACTTTTTTATATTTGGTGTAAATTAAAAATGGCATTTTTTAAATTCTAAATTGTGATAATTTATTAATTTTTTGTTTGTCTAGGACATGTGTATGTTGTTGTTGCACCTGAGGACAATGAAGAGGAAACAGAATATTGGTTGGCTCGATGTGTTGAGACTAAACACAAACTAGTTAATCCTCGAGAAGATGATGATGGTTTTCATTATCTGACTGGTTCAGTGGTAGTTGTTGGAACTTGGCTAAGGAAATATTTGGCAAGGAAGAATGGTTTGCCTGCTTTTGATGATTATGAAACACATAACAAGATAATACACTACTCGCATTTGATTGTTGCAACAAATATACAACTAGTGAGATATCGCGGCAGACCTAGTAATAAAAAGTTGTGGACAATTTCTATGGAAGATCACGAGACAATTATAGATGCTTTGGAAAAAGAGAGGATGCAGATGGTACAATGGAATAAGTATTTAAATAAAGAGGTATGTATACATGTTAAATGTATGTATTTATATATTGTGTACATGTATAATTTCTTTTTATTACATACCATTTGATCATATAGATGGTTTAAATATTATTGTTTGATATATATAGGGACATCCCCTTATTGAGAGCTCTTACACAATTGTGTTACATGTAATGGAATAAGTATTTAATATATAGAGGTACGTATACTTGTTTTAAAATTATGTATGTCTTTTGAAATTATTATACTTGCTTTAAAATTATACTTCAAATGATCCTCTTTTAAGGCAAAAGTCCTATTTCTAGTTTGATCTCCTTAAGCCACATGTCCCAATTGTACACCCATGCCCTTAAGCTGAGTCATGTCCTAATCAATTAATCTCCCCTTAAGCCATGTCCTATAATTGAGTTCAAATGATCCTCTTTTATGGCACATGTCTTATTTCTAGTTTGATCCCCTTAAGCCACATGTCCGAATCATACACCCATCCCCTTAAGCCGAGTCATGTCTTAATCAATTAATCTCCCCTTAAGCCATGTCCTATAATTTAGTTCAAATGATCCTCTTTTAAGGCACATGTCCTATTTCTAGTTTGATCCCCTTAAGCCACATGTCCCAATTGTACACCCATTCTCTTAAGCCGAGTCAAGTCCTAATCAATTAATCTCCCCTTGAGTCATGTCCTATAATTTAGTTCAAATGATCCTCTTTTAAGGCACATGTCCTATTTCTAGTTTGATCCCCTTAAGCCACATGTCCCAAATTGTACACCCATCTCCTTAAGCCGAGTTATGTCCTAATCAATTAATCTCCCCTTAATCCATGTCCTATAATTTAGTTCAAATGATCCTCTTTTAAGGCAAATGTCCTATTTCTAGTTTGATCCCCTTAAGCCACATGTCCCAAATTGTACACCCATCCCCTTAAGCTGAGTCATGTCCTAATAAATTAATCTCCCCTTAAGCCATGTCCTATAATTTAGTTCAAATGATCCTCTTTAACAGCACATGTCCTATTTCTAGTTTGATCCCCTTAAGCCACATGTCCCAATTGTACACCCATGCCCTTAAGCCGAGTCATGTCCTAATCAATTAATCTCTCCTTAAGCCATGTCCTATAATTTAGTTCAAATGATCCTCTTTTAATGCACATGTCTTTTAATGCAAATGTGTAAATAGTGAAGACATATAGATAGAGAGATCTATATATATATATATATATATATATATATATATATATATATATATATATATATATATATATATATGTACATATGTACATATGTACATATACATATGTACAGATGTACATATACATACATATACATATGTACATATGTACATATACATATGTACATATGTACATATACATATGTATATATATGTACATATACATATGTATATATATGTACATATATATATATATATATATGTATATGTACATATAGATATATGTACATATACATACATATATATATATATGTGTGTGTGTGTGTGTGTGTGTGTGTGTGTGTACAGTCCAACAAACCAGTTGTCTACTGACTAAGGCTACCAGTGAGTGTGGCCAATGAGTCCAATGTGGAGATAACAGAATGCTGATGAACAGTCATAGGTATAACAGGCATAGGAGCCACAATGGCCTAGCGACAGGTAGGTCTATTGGGGTTAATACGTGTGCCCAACCTATCCTATGGCATGCCACCACCAACACCCTGGAATGCTCTTATATCAAAATAATTGGGCTTTAAACCCAAAACAAACTCTGCATATAATTTTCTCAAGAAGTATAAAGGGCACTCTAAGTTGGCATGTGGTAGAGTATCAAATACCATCTGCCATCAATCCCAAAAATTATCGGCCATGCCTCGATGTGTACACCACCCCATGGATATGCGGGATTTGTTTGGTGGAATGGGTTCACCTGTGACAGGGGCTGAAAAATATCAAACAAGGTGAGATTTGTCTATTCTTAGGTTCAAAATATCCTTATAGGAGAGGCCATTAGAATAAAACTAGCATCTCTCCTCTCTCCATGCTCGATGTGAATCGAGCTCTGCATCTATAGACCTAACTGCATCAATAACATTTTGCATCTTTGATGCAAAATGATGCATGTGTGGGGATATATGTGGTGCTCTAAGGATATCATTAACTTTCCCCTATATGAAAATAACATTCTCATCAATAATGGCTCGAAGTCGACCCTCAGCAAAATCAAGAGGTGGAGGATGATGATTGGGTGGGGATGGGGGTGGAGGAGGGGGTGGGGGTGGGGGTGGAGGTGGAGGAGGAGGTGGGGGTGGAGGTGGTGCACCATGGGCAGGGTCATCTGGGGGGGTTGCTCAGGCCCTATTTCATTAAGAAAATCTTATATATCAAACAAATACATGTGATGATGTGTATGTAATCTGAGCTCTGCATATATATATATATACACATGTACACATTCAATACATTTAATTAAAAATAAAATAAGAATTTAAATTCTAACTTTTAAAACTAAAACATGAATTTAAATTACAAATAATTTTAAAACATGTAGAATCTACATATATATGCATTGTAAACATATATATACATATACAAACTTTACAAACAGATAAATGATAAAAAATTACATGTGTACATATGAAATCAAGAACATGCACAGTTTTACATATAATATATATGATCATGTACATAAGAATTTAAAAGTTAACATCTACATGAAAATGTTTATAATTAATCATCAAGTGACACACGACTTAAGGGGATTGGCCTATAGTTAGGACACATGGCTTAAGGGGATCAAACTAGAAATAGGATAATTTTGGCTTAAGGGGATAGGCCTAAATAGGTTGTAATTAAATTTTGTAATCAATCATTTAAGACACACGACTTAAATGGATTGTCCTAACTAGGACAATTGGCTTAAGGGGGTAGGCCTAATTAGGATGTATGTTAATAGATTGGCTTAAGGGGATAGATTGAATGTATGTTAATAGGGGAATTGTCATAATAGTATGTTAAGAATAGTAATTTAATGTAAATTTAGTTGATTTAATGTACTTAGAATATGAATTTCAAATTTAGCAACTACAAATTATAGCATGTATGTGGCTTAAGGGAAGGAGCCTAAATTATAGGATGTACATGCATTTCCTAATTACATGTGTCTTAAGGGGACATGGTCAAAATTAAATTACATTTGATCATAATTAAGTTTAATAAATTGAATATATAGTTAATAGGACCTATTTCATGCTATTTAATATATATGGCATTTAATAATATATATAGTTAATAGGTCCTAGTATGTTAAAAGGGGAATTGTCGTAATAGTATGTTTAGAGGCCCGTATGATTGTAAATATAGTTAATTTAATGTACTTAGAATAGGAATTTCAAATTTAGCATCTACAAATTATAGGATGTATGTGGCTTAAGGGGAGGAGCCTAAATTATAGGATGTACGTGCATTTCCTAATTACATGTGTCTTAAGGGGGCATGGTCGAAATTAAATTACATTTGATCATAATTAAGTTTAATAAATTGAAACATAGTTAATAGGACCTATTTCATGCTATTTAATATATATGGCATTTAATAATATATATAGTTAATAGGTCCTAGTATGTTAAAAGGGGAATTGTCGTAATAGTATGTTTAGAGGCCCATATGGTTGTAAATATAGTTAATTTAATGTACTTAGAATAGGAATTTCAAATTTAGCAACTACAAATTATATGATGTATGTGGCTTAAGGGGACAAGCATAAATTCTAGGATGTACGTGCATTTCCTAATTACATGTGTCTTAAGGGGACATGGTCGAAATTAAATTATATTTGATCATAATTAAGTTTAATAAACTGAATATATAGTTAATAGCACCTATTTCATGCTATTTAATATATATGGCATTTAATAATATATATAGTTAATAGGTCCTAGTATGTTAAAAGGGGAATTGTCGTAATAGTATGTTAAGAGGCTCGTATGGTTGTAAATAGTTGATTTAATGTACTTACAATAGGAATTTCAAATTTAGCATCTATAAATTATAGGATGTATGTGGCTTAAGGGGAGAGGCATAAATTCTAGGATGTATCTGGCTTAAGGGGACAGGCCTAGAAATTATAGGATGTAAGTGCAACATTTCCTAATTACATGTGTCTTAAGGGGACATGGTTGAAATTATATTACATTTGATCATAATTAAGTTTAATAAATTGAATATATAGTTAATAGGACCTATTACATGCTATTTAAGAGGCCCGTATGGTTGTAATTAGTTAATTTCATGTAAGTTTAGAATAAGAATTTCAAATTTAGCATCTACAACTTTTGTAATTAATCATTTAAGACACATGACTTAAACGGATTGGGCTAATTAGGATGTATGTGGCTTAAGATGATAGGCCTAATTAGGATGTATGTGGCTTAATACCATTTTCCTAGATTATAGGATGTATGTGGCAAGTAAAGGAAAGAAGATTTACTTTAAATATAGGACACACATGTGGCTTAAGGGGATCATTTTATAAGGTCCTAGTATATACATATAGTTAATAGGTCCTAGTATACATTTTAAAATGTCCTAGTATACATATAGTTTATAGGTCCTAGTATACATATAGTTAAGGGGATCATTTTATAAGAAGATTTACTTTAAATATAGTTAATAGGTCCTAGTATACATTAAAATGGGTATGATTGTAATAGTATGTTTTAAAAGGGGTATAGTCATAATTAGTTAATTACTTAATTTCATGTACTTAAGACACTCAACTTAAGGGGATTGGCGTAGGTACACAATATAGGAGATCTTATGTGGTCAAATTAGGTCATAAGGGGTACATGTTGTGTACATAAATGTTAAAAAAGTGGCATGTGTGTGATGGGCCTTTAGGACCACATTGTGTTGTAAGGGGTCACACATGTGTTCTAACACATGCGTGACCCCTTACTACATATGAGCCCTTTTAACATCCTATACTTAGTGCATGCAATATACCCCAGCTACTAGGATGGTAAAAGGGGCCATATGTGGTCCTAAGGGGTCACACATGTGTTCTAACACATATTTGACCCCTTAGGACCATATTATGACCCATTAGAACAGAATGTGGTCCTAGTAAAGGCTCGTCACACACATACATGCATTCTAACTCAAGGTATAATATAGACATGGCTCAAACTAAATTATAGGACAAATGTGGCTTAAAAGGGGAATGAATTTGAAAATAGGAGATGGCTTAAGGGGATACATGCATGTGTTCTACAATGTACATGTGCGAGCCCATGGGATCGTGCATAGTGTCCTAAGGGGTCATGTATGTGGTCCTAAGGGGTCACACATGTACATTAGAATGTGCATGAATGACCCCTTAAGACCACATACATGACCCCTTTGGACACTATGGCTGATCCTATGGGGTCATATGTGGTCGTAAGGGGTTGGACGTGATGTGATCCTATGTAGTCATAAGGGGGTATGTTGTATACAATTTAAAAATATTTTAAATAGTTTCATTTTTTTGTAATTTTTTGGTTTTGGTTTTCATTTTTATTTTTGTTTTGATCTTGTAAACTAAATGTTTTGGTTTTGATTTTTTTTGGGGTTTTTGTTTCGTTTAAAAAAAATCCTAATCTAATCAATTCATAAAAAAAATTCAAACTAAATTTAACTAATTTTTAAAATAAAAACATACTTTTCTAATTAAAATAAAATTACTAAACTAAAACACATTTTTTTCTAACAAAAAAAATAATTTAAAACAAAAAATTATTAACAAAAAAATAATTTTTAAACTATAAATCTAATTTTTCAACTAAAAAATTAATCTAAACATGAATTATTGAATAAAAATGGGTATTGGGCATACCTGGAAGACTAGAAGGTGAGTTGCTGGCAATTCCTGTGAGGGCTCCACACCTTGAATTGGGATCCCGTATGATAAAAATGAACCGCATTACGTTAAAAATAAATAAATTATATATTCCAAATGGGATCCCGTGTTGAAATGAAATGGGATCCCATTTGGAGCTCTGGGCTCGGGATCCCAGGGCCCACGAGATCCTGTTTGATTTTAGGCTCGTGATGCCAAGAGCCAACGGGATCCTGATTCATCTCCTATTCTTTCTGCCCGATTTTGACTTTTTAACTAAGTCCAAAACTTCCACATTAAGTGGACACAACTTCTTGCACTTATCCTAATATTTATTCATTGCATATATAGATCAGTATACTAATATAATCGATGCTATGTATAATCAGTAATATTAAACTATTAAGTTTCTTATTAAGGATAAACAGATTTGAGGGGACTCGAAACCCCAAACAACAGGTTTTGAAGGGACCCGAAACCCTCAGATTTTACCAAGATCTAGAAACCAAAAAACAATGCTGCCTAGAGTAATAATCATCAGAACACTAGGAGCCCAACCATAGCTGAGACTAAAATGACTAGTCTCTAAAACATACACAAGGGTTTTACTAAGGCTCCCTTAACCTTCGACTAACAACATGGGTTTTCTAGGAACCCATAACCTTCAAAGACACTAGACTAAAATAGGTAGCCATACATTTAGGATCAGGACTCAGAAGGTTTTGAATGACTCCCCTAACCATCAGCCTGGGTTTTGAACTGACCCCCAAAACTAGGAGAGAAGGACTTTCCCAGGCTCTCTTAACCTTCAACATAGATCTCAGGTTGCCAAAAACAAAACCTATCCTTAACCAAAAACCAAATTAGCAAGTGGCCAGGCTGGGCCCTTGAAAACTACTAGCATCCATCCTACTTGTGGGTTTTACAAGGCTCCCACAACTTGAACCAAAAATCAATAAAATAAACAAAAAGCAACAGCCAAGAGGGTTATTTTGAAAGGCATCCCAGACCTTAACAATGGGTTTTAAACTAGCTCCCATAACTAGCAGGAGGGCACTTGTCACCACCCAACATCTAATCAGCACGCGCCTTCCAGCATGACACCTCTCCACCTCAATAAGAAATAAAGCCATCTCAATAGGAGTTGGAAGGAAAGAAACCATGTGCAAGGAAAATGAAGTAGATAACCCCAAAACAAAGACCAATAACCAACAAATATTCACATGATGCTTAATTGGAAAGAAGGGTTTTGGAAAAGCTCCCAAAACCTTGAATAGAAACAGAGGCCACTACCAGAAGGACTCTATGCCAATAAGTTTAACCAAAGCCTCCACCTCTAAAGGAGAAGAGGGAAAGAAACCCATCAACAAAGAGACAATCACGGGAGCACATGCAACCTCGAACAAAAAGTTAACCAAAAACCCCATCAAGAGCCATCCCACCAAACTCTACCCACAACTCTTCCCCTCTAAAGAAGAGTGGTCCACCTCAATAAGAGAGAAAAAGACAAAAGGAAGGAAGAAAGCCTATGATACACTAGAGAATCTGTTGAAAAGAATAGATTCATAAAATCCCTCACAATCTGCAAGAGAAAACTGAATAACATTTATGTGCAACAACTGAGACATAATACTATGTAAAGATTCATTCAAAGAAGTAAACTGTCTTTCTCTTAGGAAAATTTTAGAAATAGAAGGCACGCCTATTATAGCATTCACATTGTGGTTGTTGATTTTATCATTGAACTTGATGAAGCTTTTTGTTGGTTTGAACTTCACAAATGGTTGTTGAACACTCTCCTCCTTATCACTCAAAGCCATAGGAGTGGATTGCCTCATTTGACTCATAGCCAGTTGATAATTGAGGAGTGTTCAGCACAACTGTAGAAAGGAAGTAAACTGAGACAAAAGAAGATTTTTCCTAATATCTTTTTGTAAATTAGAAATGAAAATTCTTTTAATATCATTATTAGGTACATGAAAAGAAATTTGAGCACACAAATTATTATATCTACCAATGAAATCAGCCACTTTTTCTTTAACACCTTCTTTACAATGCATTAAATCAGTCAAAGTGATTTTAGGACAAATGTTGTTTTGAAATTGTTGGGTGAAAGCATTTGCCAGTTGTTGAAAAGAAGTGATAGAATAAAAAGGCAAAGAATAATACCATTGTAAAGCCTTATCTCTTAGTGTTCTTGTAAATAATTTTTCAAGCAATCTTTGATCATAAGCAAAATCGGTACACAAGGTTTGAAATGTTTTGACATGCGTAAGAGGATCACCTTTTCCATTATAGAGTTCTAATTGAGGGATCTCAAAATATTTATGTGGCATGACTTTAACAATATCAAGAGAAAGTGGGCTCACAACATCAAAAGTGGGCACGCTAAACTTGGATTGAACATAGAAGCAATTTGTACTTGTAAGGAAGACACAGTTTGAGCAAGATTGTTAATTATCGCTTCGGTAGAAGAATGTATATTAGACATAGTTGATTGAGAAGGTGGTGTGATTTTATTGAAAGAAGGCATGGACTGAGAATAAGGTGGTGGGACATTATGATAAGTAGGCATAGGTGATGATTGGGTAGGAAAAGGGACACTTAAAGGAGGAAGAAAGTTGTTGAATGAATTACCCCCTTGTGTCACATTGATTGGTTGACAAATAATAGGAATACTTATGGAAGACATAGGTAAAGATGGATGATTAAATGAAGAAGAGGAATTTCCCCCATGACCAATGGTTGTAGGAATGACACTTTGAGTTGAAGTAGCCATGATGCTTGAGGTAAAAGTAGGAATACTAGTCATAAGAGGAGTCAAAGGAATTGAAGGATTGACTTGTGTTGAAGTTTGTGAATAACCTAGGGTTTCGACACAACTCTTGATAGGAATGACATTAGAATCAACAATATGTGCAATGCCATGCAATATATCAATTCCATTCTTATCACTTTGAATCATGCGATTAAGGCCTTCAATTAATGGAAGAGCTTCACTATTAGGGTATTCTTGGGACATCCATTGTTGAAAGTTATCAAATTGATTGTCCAATGTAGAAAGTTGATCTATAGAGACCCTAGTTAAAGCTTCCTCATGTTCATCATGGGATTCATCAATTGGATAGATAGGGACATGATTAGGATGGGAAGCATTAGCCTGATCCTAATTAAAGAAGTCACCCAAACTAGGCTCCGTCTCCTCAGTAATTAAACCTTTGGAGGCCTTAATTCTAATGCTTTGTCTAATGGGGATAGTGTAGGTAGGACTAATAGTGGTAAAACTCATGCACTAGAGGGAAAATTTAAATTTTAAATTGTGGAACAAAGATTACAAAACTGATTAATGCAAAAAATAATGATTACACAATTTAAAATTTGTTGGAGGACGAGGATGACACAATCTCAAAAAATGAAAGGAAATCGGATTTTTTAAAATTAGGGCCAAGGGAATACCGCTTGATTTTAAAATGAGAATTTTTAAAATCAGGGTAGACTATAATTAACCTTTTAATTTTAAAAAATTTCTTGAAATTTGAAATGTTGAATTTTGGAGGTATTTGCGAGTCTAGAGGAATAAAAAATCGACAAAATCAGCCAATCTTCTGGATTTAGGCTATTAAATACAGTCATAACAGTCTCCCAAAATTTCAGGAAAAAAAGTCGAGGGCCGTGGCAGGAATGCACATGGTTCGACCAACTTTTTTTGAAAATTTCAAGGATGAATATTATGATGATTTCAAAGCTAACCCCAAAAAATTGACAAATTTTATGATTTCTAGATGGGCTAAATGAAGGTTGAAATACAAAAATAGGACCCTATTAGGATTTTAAAGAAAAAGAGGAATTGAATTGCAAATTTGAAAAAGGTCAAACCTAATGGATAGGGACACCTTGGAAAATGTTTAGAAATCTGAATTTGAATGAAATTGTTGAAATTTGCACAAAAATCCAATTAAATTTGAAAATTAGGGTTTTATGACCTAACCACTTAATTTTGAAATTTGAATTTTGGGAAAAGGGAGGGAAATTGAAAATTTGAATTGTAGGAATGAAAACAAATCTGAGAGCAATCATAAATCTAAAAATTAAATGGAAATTCAATTTTTGCACAAGTTCAAGATGATTTTTGAAACTTAGGGTTTTAACAAGTAATCTCTTAATTTTTTAAATTTGAATTGCAAATTGAACAAGACAATGAGGAAATTGAATTTGACAAACAAAACAATTTTTAGATCTAAGATAACCATAAGAAATTTTTACAAATCACAAGGTCAATGATAATTTTTAAAACTAGGGTTTTTTAAAGATTTAACCACTAAGTTTGCAGAAATTTTAAACTTGCAAATAAAAAATAAGTAATTTTGTTCAAAGGAAAGCATGTAAGAGGTCGGGTTCACCAAAATGTAATGTCAGCAAAATATATTGGTGGGTGAAAAATGTGTGAATGAGAGATCAAGAGGAAAACTACCCTTTCCCTCCAAGGAGAGATGAGAGTTTCACTATAGATTTCCTTTCAAACACTTTTCACCTAATTACATTCGAAAAGGAGAGGAAAATTTACTAGATTCAACCTCCAAAGAAGAAGATAGAATTCTGAATGAGATGGGAATGATATGTTGATCCCCTCTTCCTATTTGAAATGGAAAGGAATTGATTGAATTATGTAGTTCAAAAGTGACAAAAATTGATTATAACTCAAGATCAGAGTATAAGATGAAGCTGTGCACCAGGATCTAGCAGTAATATGTCAAGATGAAGCCACCCTGCGAATTTGAGGAAAAGTTGTCTGGACCATGGCTGGAATGTACATAGTCCTCCGAAAAATCCATGAAACAAAAATGGTTTTTTGCCTCTACAAATGGAGCTTGAATCTGAAAGTACAGATGCGCACCTGTAACCTACACATAGAAAAGAGAGGAAAATGGGTTGGGATTGGGGGTTTGTCTTCAGGTCAAACCCTAGTTTTGGAATTAACTAAGTAATGAAAGAAAGTACTTGCAAGTAGATGTAAATGAAAGACTTAAATGTAAATCACCTCAAGCGAGATTGTGATAGAAATGTTGATAGAAATGCTTGTGTGGAATTGAATGTTGGAATAAATCTCCTCTTCAATGGTTGAATCCTTGACTTGAATGCAACACCTAGCCTTGAAGGGAGACTTGAGAATGCTCAATGCTAGAAAGGACTGCTTGAATGCTTGATCTCATGTAAACTTCCCACTCATTTGAATTATCCCACTTACCAAAATGAGAGGGAAAATGCAACTTAAATACATATCAATTAGAGTTAATGAAACTGAATTTCATCACTGGCTGACATCGGGGAAGTTTCCCGCTCACTCCATAACCTACAATGCCTAGTTAGGAAAGGACTTGCTCCAAAATAGAGTAGGGATAGGAGCACCATGCCCCTATCCTGGGAGGAAAAGGGTACCACGCCCGTATCCTAGGGGGGACAGGGGCTCCAAGCCCCTCTCCTACCCCTTTCTCCAGGGCATAGTGCAAACAGAGTGGTGTGGATGCCAAGGGAGAAGCAGATTCCTAGGGTTGAGCAGTCTTCAGTCTCCGATCTGGCTACAGGATTTGATCTTGTGTGCGTGAGTACCCTAATGCACTCTAAAATTGCTAGGGTTACAATTTTATGGCACTAAATTTATCCCTCACTTTAGTGGGAGTATGAGTGTACGCTAATACTATCGGTAAAGTACAAGGAAACTGGATTGAAAGACTTATTACGTCAAGGAGGCAAGATGCGTCAAGCCCCCAGTGGACTTAGGATCTTACGACTTCGATTGACAAAGTAAAAGGGAAGATCCAAAAGGGGAGAACCATGACTGCAAGTAGAAAAGTTCCCCTCACTATGAGTCATGAAAGCAAGGATACTAAAGATTACAAATCAAAACAAAGGTCACTAAGTAATTTTAAGTTCACCAAAATGTTATGTCACCATAATGTATTGGTGGGTGAAAAATTTGTGAATGAGAGATCATGAGGAAAACTACCCTTTCCCTCCAAGGAGAGATGAGAGTTTCACTACGGATTTTCTTTCAAACACTTTTCACCTAATTACATTGGAAGAGGAGAGGAAAATTCACTACATTCAACCTCCAAAGAAGAAGATAGAATTCTGAATGAAATGGGAATGATAAGTTGATCCCCTCTTCCTATTTGAAATGGAAAGGAATTGATTGAATTATGTAGTGAAAAAGTGACAAAGAACTGATTATAACTGGAGAACGGAGCATGGGATGAGGTTGTGCACCTGGATCTGGTAGTAATATGTTGACATGAATCCGCCTTGCAAATTTGAGGAAAAGTTGCACTGAATGGAGCCCGAATCTGAAAGTACAGTTGCACACCTGCAACCTACACACAGAACAAAGAGGAAAATGGGTTGGGATTGGGGTTTTTCCTTCAAGTCAAACCTCAATTTTGGATTTAACCAAGTAACGAAAGAAAGCACTTGCAAGTAGATGTAAATGAAAGACTGAAATGTAGGTCACCTCAAGGGAGGTTGTGATAGCAATGTTGATATAAAATCTTGTGTGGAATTAAATGTTGGAATCAATCTCCTCTTCAATGGTTGAATGCTTGACTTGAACGCAACACCTAGCCTTGAAGGGAGACTTGAGAATGCTTAATGTTGGAAAGGAATGCTTGAATGCTTGAATGCTTGAATGCTTGATCTCAATTAAATTTCCCCTCATCCGACTTATCCCACTTACCAAAATGAGAGGGAAAATGCAACTTACATACATGTCAATTAGGGTTAATGATACTGATTTTCATCACAAGCCGACATTGTGGAATTTTCCTACTCACTCCACAACCTACAATGAATTTTTAGGAAAGTTCCTACCCCAGAATAGGGCAGGGATAGGGGCACCATGCCCCTGTTATTGGAGGACAAGGATGCCACGCCTATGTCCTAGGGGGACATGCCTCTGTTCTTGAAGGACAAGGATGCCACGCCCATGTCCAAGGGGGACAGAGGTGGCACTCCTTTGTCCTACCCCTTTCTACAGGGTAGTGTGTAAACAGGGTGGTGTGGAGACCAAGGGAGAAGCATATTCTGAGGGTTGAGTAGTCTCTGGTCTCTGATCAGGCTAGAGTATTCAATCTCACATGTGTGAAGACCCTAATGTGGTCTAAAATTGTTAGGGTCACAATTTTATGACTCTACAGTAGCTATGTGAGTAAAGACAAAAATAAGAGGGTAGGTTTGAAGGTGAGAGAAACAGTCTAGAAGGCATGTGGGTAGTGATAATATTCAAATACAATTTGATCATTTTCCAAAGTTGTGCATGATGAAAGGAAGAGTTGTGAGATAATGACAATAAAAAAATAGAGGATTGCATTGAATTGAGAATAGGTTACCCGTAAATGAATACCAAATTATTTTTAAAAAAAAACTAAAAGTCTCTCATTCAATTTATTGTAATTTGCATTTTATGGTTCCCTTTGAATGTGAAAAAAAAGTCTAAGCAAAATAAAATTACTCAGCTAAAAGTTGACTGTTGATAATCATGTTAGTCCTTAAACTCTCTAGTTAGAGATTTGATGATTATGACACAAAGAAGAATATCAATGTTATTGAGAATATTTATAGGTTATTTCACAAAAGGCATGTGTAGTGTGATACTTGTGTGATTGAAACCTGTAACTAGTCTATGATACAAGTCTATAGTAAAATATGACTATGATTCATTTGATGCTTATTTTTGTGAAGGTGATGATGAATATGAGTACACAAGAATTGATCACCATCATACAATCCTTCTATTATACAAATGAATGTTATTTTCTTGAGAAAATAATTCTTAGTAGATGTAGATATAGTTAGACAACATGTCCTTGAATTCAAGTTAAATTGGTGGACAGATATCTCTTTGTGTCAATGATCAAGGTATCAATGTATGGGCATGTTGCAACAATTGATCCTTTACATCATTGAGGAGAACCTGGTAGTTGTCTTTTCCTTTTGAATGGAAAGGTATATATTTTGTGTCATCAAACAAATGGATGGTGAGATAATTACAAGTACAAATGAAGTAGATGAAGATGAAGAAGTACCTAAGCATAGCTCATGACTTTTTTTTTCATCAAAGTTACAATTTCGAACTTGTCTATTTGTATAAGTGACTTATGTCACCCATTGTAACTAAAAGTTTGATTTTTAACTTTATTTCTATAAAAGTTAGGTATATCCTCACTTGTCTCCAAAAAGGTGGTTACTCTAACTAATAACATAGGTAGGTATCCTAAGTGGTTATTTTAGGTAGTTATCCTAAGTAGTTATGCAAAGTGGTTACGAATTCGTTATTTTGTGAGGCCTATAAATTCAAGGCTCTTTTTATTGTAAATGAGACTCTTACAGAGGGGAAATTCTCAAGAACTTTACAATAGAGAAATATTTTGAGAACATTAATTTGTTCACTCTTCTAACTAAGGGTTTTTGAACTTGTATATTTTCAAAAATAAAATAAAGAATGCATTTAATTTGTATATCTTGAATGTGTTTCTCAATTATTATTATCAATTTCTTATATGTTAAATTGATAATCCCTTTCTGTACTTGTGCAATCTATTGATCTTTAGTTCAAATGATATATTTAAATGATGAAACATAGTCATACCCTAGTATGTTGGTTTCAAAGTGCTAAGGCAACTTTGTAAGTACTAGTATAACCATCATGCATTGCTTTCCTATCATATTGCTAAGGTCTTCCCAACAACATATGACAAGTATTAATAGGAATAATATCAAATTTTTTCTTCAAAATAACCTCTTATCTCAAATCTTACCACACTTTGTTCGCTTACCAGAAGTTTCCTATCATCTTGTAGCCATGCTATCATGTATGGATTCAAGTGTTTCTTCTTCTCAAACTTCAACTTTCTCACTATTTCTTCAAATACAAGGTTGTTTATGCTACTACTATCAATGATGGCATTACAAACTTGTGTTAAAAAAATTCTTTCTTTATGTTAGTTTTCTATTTGCATTCAACAGTTCTCTTCTTTGCATCAAGACTTGATCTCATTCAACTTCATCCAATTGTGATGAATGTGCTTCTTCTTCATTGATGTTTGCTGCTCTAGTCTAGTTTTTTTATCTTCATTTTGGTATTTCCTCTTCATAAGGGCATTCATAGGCCTTGTGACCTTCTTCACAACACTTATAATAGGTTCCTTTGAAATTTCCTCTTTCAAAACCTCTACCCAATCTCCATTTACCTCTTGAATTTTGATATCTTGGACCATATGAATCATCATACCTTTGAGTTTTGCTACTGCTATGATCTTCTTCATTCTAATTTTTTATTATTATTAACTTCATTCTTCTCTGCACATGATCTACCCTTTTCTATTTGCTTGTTTCCAAACCTTTTGTAATCTTTCTTCCACCTTCAATGAAAATTAATATGCATCCTCCATGGTATAAATCCTTATCAAAGCCAACTCTTCTTGAATGCTTGGCTTTAAGCCATCGATGCAACAATCTATCTTCTCCTTGTTGACCTCTAAATGGCCTATTGTGATTAAAAAATTATGAAATTCTTTAGTGTATTCTTTCATTGTTCTACTTCATTGTCTCAGACTGCATTTTCTTTAATAAATCTAACTCGTAATCCATAGAAATAAATTTCCTCTTCATCTTTTCTACCATCCTATCCCATTTGTGAATCTTATCTTTACATCTTCTTCCTCTTTCAAAATGCACTTCTTTCCACCAAATATAGGCTTGACCTTTCAACCTGGTCTTTGCAAACCTCACTCTATCAGGATCTTCCACTTCCTCAAACTCAAAAAATTCCTCCATATCATTTATCCAATCTATCAGCTCCTCTCAATTTAAGTTACCATTGAAAGTAGGAACATCAATCTTTGGTTTCTTTCCCATTATTGTCAGTGCCCTTACTAAAGGATCATTGAAAGTTGTTGATACTCCTTCATATTGAACATGTCTTTAATTATCTGCATCTTCTACAGTTTCATCCTCTTCACTTTTAGGTCCTCTCTTGCAATAAAACCCTCTTCTTATTTCTTCTTGTATGGCTTCAACTTGCCTACTCAATTCTCTAAAATCATCAATATAGACAACATTTAGAGGGTTTCTTCCTCCCTTTCTAACTTCACCTCTACCTCAACCACCCAGGGCTCCTCTTTCATACATATTTCACAATACCCACAAGCTCGATATTGGTGCAAGCTACCTCCCTCTGGTGAATCTGCTTGCACACTCAAAATCTTTTAGCTCTAATAACACTAATACAATAGAAAATTTACCTTGCTACCAAACATACATTCACACAATAGGCAGTTCACTACCCACAAACTCAAATAATGATATTATGAAGATCACAATAACTACTTAATTCTATTTAATTTCACTTCACAACAAAATTACACACCTAAAACAAATTTAATTATAAAAATTGCCCTCTTCGATGGTCTTTCCCTCATCCTTTACAATTTAGATATTAATCCCTTTGTTTCCTGTAACTTATATTTGTCTTTGTCTAATGCCCATTCAACTTTGTGTTTACTCGGTCTTTTCCTTATTTATTCTTTGTAGTGTCTGCAAGATGACATTAGCCCCCATGGTGAAAGATAAGGTGTTTGAAGAAATGTTACCCCATCTGTTTATGTTCTGGGACCCTAGCTCAATATTTGCACCTCTGCAATTATTGTGCAATACATGAATTCATCATTTTTGGTTTTGATTTGTACGCTTCAAAATGGGATCTTTATATGTAATAGATTCAAACTCAAAATAAAAAAGCATATGCCCATATGAGGATAAATATAAATTTTATCCTCCAAGAAATACTTACATATCTTAGAAATTCACTAATATGGTTTGGATAATTTAGTCCATAAACTGAAGAATTTATAAACAACCACAATGTGTATACTCAACCACTTCTTAGTTTGTGATAATTTATGGAATATGAAAAGTTTTCTTGAAATAAAAAATGATTCCTTGCTAAACTAACCAATTCAACCATTATAGCTCCCATCAAAATCCTCATTATAGTCAATGTGGAAGTTGAGAGTGTTATGATTAATTAAGGAGGCTATAGCCACTACATCTCTCCAAGAAGAAATTATGTAAGAATTAGAGGGCTTTAGAGTAATGTGTGTGAAGGAGCCTTTACAAGATCGAGAGATTGAGGAGAAATATGAGTAAACCTACATCATACAAATGATTTTGAGAGTATATCGGGTAAATGTTGAGTGAAAAATATTGGTGGAATGGGAGAAGTGTGGCCAAGTAGAGAAAAGACATCAACAACAAAAATCAAACTAGTAGAGAGTAGAGATCACATATAAAACCTTAGAATAAGCTAAGTCTCTACTACCCAAAAAAGAAATGAGAGTGCCACTCAATTTTGAGATTAGCATTACAAGTCTTCAAATCAACTATGTTTTCCATTATTAACAAAAGGAATTGGAAGCTTAATAACTAACTATGAGGCAACTCTAACCATAGGATGAACCCTTTATAAAATTTAGGCTATACACATTGGCCCTAACTTATAAAGTGGACAAATTGAGTTTCAAATCTAAAACCATTGTCCATATCTTTTAAGAATGAAATTTTTAAATATACATCCAAAAACTTCTATATCAACTATTGATTTCTAAGATATTTATGTGATTCATAGATATATACATGGCATCTAATACTCTTTTCATCCCTTGAATATTTCAATAATACTAATAATACTAACTACTTCCTATTACTTATAAAAACCCAAAAAATTACAAAGAGATGCAACTTTAACTCGTTCTAATTGTTCTAGTTGAATCATGTACTAAAAGTAAGATCGTCTTCTAGATGATTTTGTTTTTGTTTTATTTGCTTCAATTTTATTTTGCTTGACCCTTTTAATAATCTTTTATGTTTGTTTTAATCGTGATCTAATTAATTTGGTGTGCGTGTATACCACCTTTTTTTGTTTTATAAGATTTTGTAATCAATAAAACTAATTTATTAAAATGAATTCAGAAATAGCCAACGGACAAACCTAGACACCGAAAGGCTTGGAAATCCGTTGCCACATCAACATTCCAACATTGGAAATCGGAAGAAGAGCCCTTACCAAAATAACCTGATTCTCAACATTCCAAACAATAGATTTTAACGGGTCCTTTGTTCCAACGTCTATATTCGAATATTTGAACCAATTTGTCCGTTCGAATATTTGAATATTTGAATCTATATTCGAGTATTTGAATTTTTGAATCAACTTCATAGCTTCCATTCTATTTCCTACAGCTGCTGTTCTGAGTCTGTTCGCAATTCTGTGGAGTGGCCATGGACAGAAAGTGCCAAATGCTCTGTAAATCGGCACCATTTTAGAAAGGCCAAACATTTGCAGGTAACTTTTTTGGGGCTTTCATTTCTGCTTTTCTTTTATAGGATTATATTCCTAATTATATTCTGTTATTTGAATTTTGAGTTATGATAAGGGGATGCCTTTTCTCGGTGATATTTTTATCAAATTGAATTGGGATTTTAAGTTATGTCGTAGATGGTTCAGGGTTTCATGGCTATGGAAATTATTTTGTTTAAGACCATTTTCATTTATTCTCTTTGATCGGTCTTGATTCTTGAAATGGTTATTTATGACTGGATTTTTGGTCCTGCTAAGCGTGTATTATCTTGTACTGTTTTCGTTAAGTTAAAAATGGTTTAAAATTTAGAATCAAATTGGAGGGTGTTTGTTAGAGAAAATTATTCACAGATATGGTTTGAAATTCGGAACAGATTGGAGGGTGTCTGAGGTCTGTTTAGAGATGATATGTTATCCATGATATACTTCGATTTTTCCCTTGGAATGCTTGGGATTTAGATAATATTAGTAAAAATGACTCTGATCTGGAATCTTATTTATACCTTCAATTTTTGTCTAATTTTTTTCAGCCTTAAAGATTAGAATTAGGTTCTTACAGGATTTGATTTCGGTGAATGCTTCAAGCCCTAGATGGCCTGCATATAATATGGGTTTTAAGAGATGAGATTTGTCTTGCTTTCGGTGACTTTTTCTTCGGTTCTGTGTTATTACTATCCCAAGTATTGATGGTTTAGTTTTACTTGTGAGTTTTGGATTTTGTTTGAAGGCCAACCATTCAGAAGCTCCTGCCGTAGAGTGTGGTTGATGATGTTTGTCAATTCAAATCTCATTACAGCAGAGAAACCCTCGCATGAATGCATCCAATTTTTCATGGACCTCATTCCCTCTTTCTTTTTATGAATGTCCTTGTTGCAAGGAATATTCGACTGCAGGAGCATGCATATGAAACATCCTTGTTCTAAGAAATATCTATGGAGTAGACAACATGAGCCTGTTCTTCAATGTTTCATGTATGGTGGGGTTTGTTCTGAACTTCTGTGTATTGCAATAGCTCTGTTTTGGGCTGCAATTAATGCAGGAGGCAGGGTAGATAGTGTTCTGAAAGACATGGACATGGCGATGGCAGCGTTCAAGTCACTGTCGAATTGTAGCTCTGTTCAGGCCATTGCCAGACAAGGATGCAGGAAACATTTGCTCAAAGATGACTCTCCAAGATTAAATTAAAAGGGCAGTTCTCTGATCATTATATGATCTGTAAACTTATTCTCTGCTTTTTGGGCATTCAAAGGCTCAGGGGAAGAAATTTCAAGCTTCTATGGAACAAGAGGCTACAGGATTACTTGACAACTAGGGTTGGTCTTATATGCAACAATCCAATTATATTGTTACAGAGGGTGTATACAGACACACTAAACAACATATTAAATGCAGTATAAAGACAGGTACAAGATTATATACACTGATTTACCGAAGTTTATTGTAGATTATATACACTGATTTTCCTTATTATAGATCTTTTATTATATTTGCTACCTCATTTGTTTACTTACGTTAATATGAGAAAAAGGTTACTGTTACCATTACAAACATATTAGTGATCTATCTATTTTCATATTTAAACATAATAGAATTTTTAATAATCTATTCTATTTATTTTGAAATCTTAAAAAATGTTAGTGAATGATTTTATGTGAGATAAACATATTCATCAATTAAGCCATCAGTAGGTGACTTGCTAGATGCTTACTATATATATTTCATGTTTCTTCATACGAATTACTGCAACACTGCAAATATTTTGAGGGTTTCTGGTGCTTCATAATCATTTCTATTTTATACTGTTCTTTGCCTTAAAGGATAGATCTGTACAATCTCATGATCTCTTCCACCATCTCTGTCACTATTTTCATTGATTTAGTCATTTTTTTCCGAGACACCCCACAAAGTTTCAGAAAGATTTCTCTTCACTACTTACGGGACTAGTTGGTCCCGAATTTTCAATGAAAACAAAAGATCTCTACAACCAGACTTGAGCTGTAATGCCACAAACTAAATTCTATTTATAGAATGACATTTTGCCAATGATCAAACTGATGATAAAGTTATTCTTCTCTATGCCTATAGACCTATTCAATATCAAACTCCAAATTTAGTAGCTACAACCAAATTTCACATGTCATTTTAGTTGTTTATCATTTCTTGGGTTTCAATTCTTCTTTGATATTGTACTAGATTTCTTTTCTGCTTTGATTTTGCAGAGTTTCGGTGGGGTTTTTCTGTGTTAGAGAAATCTGTAAGAGGCGTGTTTTTGTAGTATGTCTTAAAATGGTTAGGAATTTTGTGGTTCATGATAAACATCTAGACTCGTTGCAGATGTTGTCTTAAGTTTTGGAATAGATTAGAAAGAATGTATGCAAGTTAGGCATGTTCTGTTGTTTGAATTTTGTGGTCTGTTAAGGTGTTGCCTGAGGCTGTTATATATGAAATAATTTGATTTTAACCTGTAATGGTTGAGGTTTAAATAACATTAATAGAATTGATTGTGATCTAGATTCTTTTTTATTCTTTTTGACTCTCATGAAAGGATAGATTTCAATGTTTCATGTATGCTGGGATTTGTTGTGTATTGCAGTTGGTGGACAAAGAGTCTGACAGAACAATAGCTCTGTTTTTGGAGGCAATTTATACAGGAGACAGGAGAGACAGTGTTCTACTTCTGAAAAAGACTAGGCAATTGTCAACAAGTAAGCTCAGGTAACAAATATTTCACATTTTTTTTCCTTCGTGTTTACAATTTTTTGTCTCGCTGTTTTTACTGTGAATTTGCTTGAATGAGAATTTTAGTCATTTATAGTTATGTATTCTTTTTTTGTCCACTTAATAAAGGGCCTTTCAACCAGTGGAGAGCTACCACATCTATTTCAAGATCTATACAAATTGACCATGGGTAATTGAACAATGTTATGCACAAATTTTCCTTAATTTTTTTTAAATGTATAGAAAATTCATATATATCCTCTATCGGTAAAAAAATAAATAAAATGATTTGGTCATTAAATTCTGTATAACCTTAATACAAAAATGCTGAATACAGGTAGTTGGATATGGCTATGATGGCTACTTTCATTCAGGATATGAAGCAAAAGAGAGAAGTGTAGCTCAATTTGCAACATTCAGGATATAAATACAGTTTCCAATAATTCTGAATGGACTCTTTACAGGACAATGGACAGTATGCAACTTCTCTTCATCCTTACTCTGTTTCAATCTTGTTTGAATTTCTTTGATAATAATCTGCTGTCCAGAGTTTCTATAGTGACGTCTATAAGTAGGATTTTGGATCCCAAAAGGTACCAAGTATCTAACATTGCTATCAAATGAATAAAATATTTTTAGAGCAATACAAATAACTGTTCTTTCACTTTGGCAATTAAAGAGACTAAACATTAAGATAATGTTGTTTCTTCCATTCAAAGTTATTGTATTGATTTGGAAAAGGAATTTAAGTTTTCTTACAATTGCCTTTCCTAAGAGTCTCGGACAATATACTGCTGGATTTGAATACTCCCAAATTACACACTGGACTTGAATGCTGACAAATAATCATCACTGGATGGCCAGATTGCACAGTTGAAGCACAGGCTCAACTTAATTCATCAGAGTTTTGCATTTCAAGTTTCGATGGAACAAGAGGCTACAAGATCTCAGAAGAAGAAAGTTCAAGTTTTTATAGAACAAAAGGCTACAAGGGTACAAGTTTTTATAGTCCAATTGTACAAAAGGGTACAAGATTACTTGGAATTGGATTGGATGTATACATGCAATAGTCCAATTGTACTGCTGGAGAGGCTGTATCGAGGTAGGTACAAAACTCGAGATCCTATATATTTTGTATATTTTGTAATAGTCATTTTTCTACTTTCAAACAAGGTTCTGCATTTTCTAGTCATGCTTAAACATTTTTTTTCTTTTTATGAATGTGAAGTCTAATCATTTAACTAGAGACAACAATATGTAGAATTTGGTATATGCATAAACTCTAATATTTTAATTAATTATTTAATTGAATATTAAACATTTAATTTTAAATTAAATTTTCTATTGAAGTAATTTTTAAATTTTAAGACAAACTATTAAACTTTTTTTAATAGTTTATTAAAGAGTTTACTAAAATCTTAAATCAATTTAGATTATTAATTTAATATATATTATAATTTTCAAACTCAACATAAATTTTCTAATTGATTCATTTTTTATTTTTTCTTTGTTTTCTCCCTTGTTTATAATCTTTCCTTTTAATACTTTCTTTTCATTATTTTATTATTAATTTATTTAAGTAATTTTTAACTACTAATTAAATAATAAATATATTTATATCTTTTTAGAAGATTAATTATAGGTTTTATAATTTAAATAGAAATGGTTCAAGACAATCTCCTAAAATATGCATCACCTTGATACATCAAAGCAATGCAATCCAAATATGTAAAAAGCATTATCTAGTATTACTATAGTTTAATGAATGGAGTATAATAATTACATCTCATTGATATTTTTCATGTGGCATTTCTTTATCATATTGATCTCGCTACAATGGTCTAATATTTTCTTGTAAGAATTTACTCTTATCATTCTTGATTCTTAGAACTATCATCTTTGTAACAATCTAATCTATTGAACCATGTAACAATCTAATCTATTGTAACATATCACCAAAGTTTTCTATGTATTTATTATTTGTTTCAAGTTATTAAGTGTTCATTCTCTTGTATACTCAAGTAATCATTATGAATTTCCCTCTTGTTTTAATGGATGAATACATATCTTGTTTTGATGGATAAATGATGAATTCTAATCTTGTTTTGATGGATGGATACCTATCCTACCTTGATGAATAGATGTCTATCATATTTTCATGGATAGATGATGAATGGATGTTTATTGATAGTTGATTCAAAAGGATGTTTTGGCCAAATCTTTTGAAATCATTCATTGATCATTGTGTTTCTTACTCTCTACCAAAGCATGATATTATATGCGTAGCTTCTTCTATTTGTGTGAAATTATATGCTAGATTTTATTATTCATGCTAATTTTGGATTGTTAGGCATTCTTGTGAAAGGTCAAATATTCATCAAGTTAGGAAGAATTATGGGGAAGCATAAAGTTTCATGGTTGGGTGAAAAAGTGCTCTGACAATGTTCTCTCCCATGATCTCTCCCCTCTCTTATTTCTCTCACCTTTCTCTCTCCCCTCTATAGGCCTCTCTCACCCTCTCCCTCTCTACCTCACCTTCTCTCCTTGCCCCCATCTATATCACACTACCTCCCTCCCTCTCTCTTCTCTTCCTCTCTTATTTTTCTCTCCACTCCATTCTCTCGATCACTACCTCCTCCTCCCACTCTCTCTCTCCCCATCCTCAAGTATCCTACCCATTCCCTCTCTCTATCTTCACTTCTACCTCTCCATCTCTATCTTATTACCCACCCCTCTCTCTCCATCTATCTCTCTCATGTTTATCTCTCATGTCTATCTCTCCCCTAGGTTTCTTACCGCTCTCTAGGCTCTAGACCTCATCTTTATATCTCTCCTCTCTAGTTCTTTGTCATAACCCTTTTCTTGGACCTTGATATGACTTGCTATTATTATTATTATTATTATTAATTTTTTGAGCAATGTTAGTTGGAGATGAAAATTGAATAAGGTTGGAATTAGTTTTAAAAGAAGAATTAAATAGTGGTGACACACTCATGAGGTCATAATTTACTTGGAAATTGTTTATTTCCTCAATATTCTAATTGAGCACATGGTGTAGGAGAAATAAGAAGATTTTAGAAAAGAAAATTTAAATCCAAATATTAAAGAATAAATATTATATTTAGCAAATATATGACATGGGAGTTATAAAATTATTCTATGACAAGAATAATTCTATTCATGGTTTTTTCTTATGACAAAGGAGTTACAAAATTCATTCTTGATAAAATGGAGGAAAATTCAAATTCAAATTTTGAATGCATGGTCAAATGTAACCCCTTTATGACAATAATCATTTTTGCATAAAATTAATTTAGAAATTACGTATTCTCTTAATATGTAATTTAGCACATGTTGTAGGAGAAAATGAGAAGGTTCTAGAAGAGAATCTCAAATTTAAATTTTTGCATGTTGTAGTACCCCTCTCTCGATCGGACTTTTTAGATTCATGTTTTCACTTCAGTTGACTTTTTCAGTGGATATTAGTGGATACATTATATTGTGATATTTTACTTAGACATTATAATATGATGTGTTATACTTTAATTTGAGTTTCAGTGTATGTTGTTCATTCAATATTTCCTTATTAACAGTTAAATGTTATTATATTGGATTATTGACATGGACTAACACATTTATTTTATGTGTATGATGCGATATATATATGTTATCATGTTTGTAAGAGTATGGGGTGCGAGGAGATGATTTTCTTTCATTCACTTCGATGAGATAGGGAACACCATGATTCTCCTTCACTGGTGTGTCTACTGTGTTCATATATATATGCATATGTGGTTTGTTGATGCAGGAAATTGTAGGTACAAGTACCATGTAGGTACGAGGTATCAACTCCACCTGGCTTCATAGGTTTGAGCATACCTTATTGACCTGCTGGAAATGGAGGAGATAGTCATAATCTTGGAATGACAAACCAACAACCTTGTCTTCACCAAATGATTGTTTGGGTCCACATGAGACTTGGATGGGGTTAAGGGTTTGGGAGAGGTTACTAGGATAACCCAAGATGGGGGTCGGGACCTATGGAGGCCTGTCAGGGTAGCCATACCAAGCTATGTGATGACACTCTTCCCTTATCATCACTAGTGTGTAGTCTTGCTGGTTTCACCTGAATTTTGATGTGGAGTCATGTTCTACGAGTTTTTACTTCATATGAGTCTTTTCAATATTGTGATTTTGGCCATGTGTGTGTGCATACCTTTAGGTTTCTAGTGGGTCTTATTTATATCTTCTAGCACGGTGGGGTGGTTCTTTTTGAGCCACATGGTCGAGTGGCAGTGCCACTTTCCATCGAGTGTGTTTGTTCCTTCTTGCAGAGTTGGCTTCACAGGTGTTCCAGTCACGCTTGGATTCAAGCATCTTGTTATCCACTTGTATCCCATTTGTTAAGGATCATTCTTTGTATATCTTGGACCTTTTATGGTCAGTTGTTATTAATTTGATATGTATGCCTTCACGACAAGATGTAAATTGTAATGTAAACATTATCTGAGTTTTGAAACTTAGTGATTTAATGGAATGCAATGTACTTTTTATGTTATGATGCAAGCAATGTATGAATGTAAATTAAATGTTAATGCATATGTTTCATTCAAATATTAGATGTATTGTAAGGGCTATATTTCTAATGAATGAACTTAAACATGTTATCGATATTTAAGACTATTGGATGAATTAACCATTGATTAAGTATAATTATGTTTTTAAGTTTAATCAACTTAATTGGATTAATTAATGTTGAGCAAAGTTAGTTGTAAACCATGTTAACCAAGTTGGGAAACCCTTTAGGCGTTAAGTTAAGTCTTACGTTGTGTAATCTAAACTTAATGTTAACTCAATATATCATTATACTTATTAAAGTTTAAAAATAAAAAAATATTTGCACTCATTTCTAGTGTTTTAGTTTTATCCCTTCAGGGTTTCTTGGCAGGGCATTACTCATGTAGCTCCTACTATGACAATAATAATTTTGCATGGAAATTATTTTGAGAAAAAGAATTTTTGAATTAATTAATTATTTTGGTAGTGGGAAATGGTTCTCTTTTTCTATATATTGAACACTAGATTTTCAAAAAAGGGGAGTACATTTTGGTTTTATGTAATGAAATAGGTGTTGAATTGTTAAGATATTAGTTTTAAATTTATGTTAGTTGTAGGAGGAAATTTTGTAGGAATTTTGCAGGGATTTTACTTCGAGGATTTGGAGAAGATCTTCACCAAGCTACAAGGCAAGGATTGGGGAAGGATAGGTGACAAAATGATATGAGAAATAATCTCTTAGGGGGAAGTATAATGGGTCTAACTCTTGTTAATGCTCCTCTTATTGAAGTTTTAATATGGAAATATATGTTTTAAATTTGGACTTTTCTTTCAACAAATATTTTGTCTCTAAAGAGTTTATTATCTCCATAGTGATGGGAAAAGATTCCCCTTGGGTTTTAAATGAATAAATTTTGCAAGAGGCAAATGATCAAATAACACTTAAGAGAGTCATATGGATAATCAAATATTAAGAGATCTATTACTTTGATTTAGTTTTACTTAGGATGTGGAAATATAATAGTTAAATATTGTTATTAAACAAATTAGTTGATTTAAGGAAACAAAGGAAAAAGGGAAATGATAATGCACCTTGGAAATATTTTGCACAAGTTAAGATAATTGAAATTACTGCAAGCATTGGTTTCTTTTTCATAGTATCACTAGTTAGCCTCAAATAATTCTAACAGTAAATAAATTCCCTTGGAGGCATTTAATATAAAAATTTAAGTTCTTTATTTATTGGACATCTAAAATACCCTTTTTGTACTTCAATTAGTGTAAAGGATAAATGGATTTACCTCCCAAGTAAATATGTTTAGATTTGTAACTACCATTTTTAGGTATAATAATATGAACTAATTCAAACTTTGAATATTAAATTGTTCTTTATGCAAAGTTAGATTAAATTAAGATATGGATTAAACTTAACTTATTTGGCCAATTCTCAAATTAAATACTCATTTTTTGTTTGTAATCAAACCTAGTTTTGAAGGTGAAATAAAGTAGAATTTTGTTATTCTAGATTATTGGACCCATATTCTTATCAAGCACAAGAAAACCTATCCCTTGATCACTTAGGGAATTAAATAATAAATTTAATTGAAGTAAATTTTAGGAGCAAGCATTAGCTCACTTTTAAGAATTTAAAATTGAAAGGATTTATATTTGCAGAAAATACTCATGGATAAAGTTAACGTTACTTGAAGTGAAGAAAAAAGAGTTCGTTATAGTTCAAAAGCAACTAGAAATAGATTGATTAGAATTGTTTATTAGGAGACTTAGTATTATGTACTTTGGTTAATTAGCAAGTGTATAGACTCTTTTCTAATCTTTATTTTTTAAAACAACTAGTAATTAAGAATCATGTCGTTATTTTGAAACTTATTGTTGAATAGTTTTTCCTTCAAACAAGTGAGTATTAATTCATTTCCAAAGTATTATTATTTGATAATTTTATTTTTATTTCAAGCAATTTAGTAGCTTTCAAGTATTAGGATTCACATTTAAAGTAATGATATAATTTGTAGATGAAATTTATGTTACTTCATATGGAAGAATTAGTTTAGCTTATTATTAAAAGTTTTTCCTTTCAAACAAGTAGATGTTAAAATCATTTCCAAAGTCTTGCTATTCAATCATTTAATTTTCTTTCAAGCAAATTAGTATCTTTCAAGTATTAGGATTCATGTTTAAAGTGTAATGGTTTGTTCCAAAACAATTATATCTTGTGAGTAATTCAAATCTTTTTTATAAGTATCATTCAAAGTATCATAGTTTCCAAGCAATTAGTACCTTCGGGTATTTAGTTCAAGTTTCAAAGTTTTAATTATTATCATAATTTCTTTTCTAAGAAAATACTATTCCGAAGTAGCTAATTTGCTATGTTCCTTTCACTTATGTAAAATTTACACCTTATTTTTTTATTTCGAGTGATAATTTCTTGTATATAATGGTTTTCTTTTTTAAGTTGTATTAGTATATTGCTTAGATTAAGTTTCATGAATTCAAAGTTAGATTCTTAGATAGACAACTAAACAAGAGGAGTTGAAAACAAAAACCTTAGTAGCATTTGGTATCTATGGTGCCGTTGGGTCACACTTATGGGTAATGTTGTCGTGTTGAACTCCTGCACTTAACGACTAATAAAGTTGCAACAATAGTGTCTGTGGCATCATCTCTAAAATGAATGTAATATAAATGCTTCAAATCACAAATGCAATATGGATCTAAAGCAATAATGAAAATCTGAAAATCAATGATGTGTAGATCTAAAACTTAAATCGAGATATGAAAATAACATGAAACCATACCAAATCCCAAGGAAAAGGTACATGCCAATCAACAATTGATGATCTCCTTGTTATTCTTCAATATCTCCTAAAGCTTCCATGAATTGTAATTTTTTTTATGAAGGCTTGATTGATGAATGAATTTATTGATTTAGATTTCATGCAAAAGTTGCTCTTTCACTTCATAAGGATCTCCTTTCAAATTGCTATATTCTTATCCTCAAATGAGGGTAAGAAAGGCTTTATACATGAAACCCTAACATTATCATACTACCCAATTAAGCTCCCAAAAATTAAGGAAAAAAGTTTGGGACCATGGTGGTGACCACCACGGTCCTATCAACTTCTTTTGAATTTCTTGGGATCCAAGATATCATGATTATAAAGTCAAATCCAAAATGGTAGGTCAATCCAAGATGTGTAAATATGTATAAATGTTCCATGAAGATTGAAATTAGGACATTATTAGGATTAATTTAAGATAAAATAAAAAGGGTGCACCTAGGTTCAAGGGCCCAATTTTACAATGTGTGACTTGAAGAAAGAGGACTTTAGATTTAATTAAATTAATAATTAAATTCCTAAAAAATCCCTATAAATGCAAGATGCAATGAGACACACGAAGTGAGATCTAACCTAAGTGCGGAATTGGACAAACCTAATTAGGGCTGTACAATTATGACTCTATAATCACAAATCATCATAAGGCTAACCAAAACATCACAAATATAGAACAATCATGAAACATGTATCAAACTAAGAATAAATAAGCACTCAAGCTCATACACTACAAGAAATGAAGCATGCAGAGTAAGATCAAAGTACCATAGAATGATTTACATCCAAATTTTAAATGACACAACCATAGGCACATATCAAAATCCATGTCAGGAAGCAAGAAAGAAAAAAAGAAAACCAAAACCAAGCAATAACAATCCACAACCAACTCCCTCATTATCCAGCTCCTCAAATAGATCCATGGTCTCTCCTCATCTACCTAAAACAAGCAATAACAACCTCCCTCCTCTCTATTCCCATCCTCATCCCCTTGTATCCAATTTGCTCTATACTATGAGAGGAGATAATCTTGACATCCTAACTACATGTGGGATCTTCTCTCTCCACCAATATGCATATCTGATTGTGGTACCTGATTCATGCACTCCACCCTCAAGATCGCATACTATTACCTCTAAGCTCCTCTAATCATATCTGGTCTCCTCCTTATCCACTATTCACCCTCATACCCTACCCTCTTGGGTCAACCATACAAACATGTGTGATGGCCCAAGAATTTCCTGTCTAATTCCAAATTGATAGAAAAGTCATTTTGGCCTATACCTCTCAATGATCAACTCTATTTGTCTAACAATGTATGTGGGACTAGTCATGTATAGCATATGTAAGTGATCCTCTAGACATCCTGCTATATTGATGCCCTCCACTAGTTGATCTAGCATGAACCTCTAGTAGTTTACACCCTACTTACCCACATATTTGAGTCCTCCTCCCCAGCTATACACCACTAGCTCTCACTATACCATGTCCATTGGAAAATAATCAGGCATGACACTACAATATTCTCCCATGCTCAAACCTATAACAGGGTCATAAACCCTATGCTCTACCCTTTATAATAGTAGATCATATACATCTCTCTAGAAATATTTGCTAGAACCAATATCTCATGTGCATATGGTCCTCTCTAATCCATGACATTAACAACAATTTGTACCATACCCAATGATAGTAATTACCCTCCTCTATTTGGAATGAGGAATCCATTGACCAAGGCACAAATGTAGAGATACATGTATCTGTCTAGTGTTGTTGCCTTGTGCACCACCACTAGTACTAGGTGCCTGTTATGTAGGGGCACATATAACTGACTAAGTAGAATTCATAGGGCTACAACCTAGCTAATGTCCAACATCACTACCCTAGGCCCCCTAATTAGGAGATGCAATATCTTATAAATGTCTCTTGTCATCAGAATAATCTCCTCGGTCAACAAGTAAAATGTGGTTGTGTCAAACCACCACCTCTCTATCAAAGCTGAATAAAATCTTGTGTGTGATTGCAAGTGAGGCATCATCACTAGATATTGGAGCCATAGCTGCCCCAAGATGTACCACTTTCCATCATCAAAGTCATTTACAAGCCTCAGCAATGTAGATCTTCTCTCCCAAACCTGCAAAGCATCTACACTCCACTACATAGTCACCAACACCTATTAGTCATTCTTCTATAGTTATTCTAAGTTCTCTCCTAAGCTCATTATGTCTTTCACCCAATCTTAGCTATCTTGTTGATTCTTATAGACAACCTATTTAATCCAACATCTCCTCTAATGGGATTATCATCTTGCTAGTCCTCTTCATAGACCCACCAATCATCAGCATGGTCCTATTGCTTTATCATTGTCCCACTAATCCTCTTCATGGTCTTGTTGATCATTAGCATGGTCCCACTACTTTGACCTCATGCCCACTAGCATATATCTTTCTACTTTATTTCTACTTTGGTGGGATCATCAATCTTGCCAAATGCTTGGTGATCTCACCCTTCCCTTTCCAATCTCATCCTCAATCTAGCAGTTTTATTGTCTCCCTAGACCTATTAGCTCCATACCCTAGTTTGATGGGATCCTTTAATACTACCTATTCTCAAACTGTCCCACCAATCCTTAGTTGGTCTTTCCAAATCAACCCTTTCTCGCTAATCTTACCGTCCACTTGAATTCAGCGTGGTAGCATTCTCGCCTATCCTTGGGAAATTCCATCAAACATGATTTGGCAAAATCACCAAAATATCACCTTATATAGCATTAAATGCACTCAAAACAAATTACAAGGAACACATTTTTGACACATACCAATGGGTCTAGCCTCCCTTTGCATTGTACTTCTCATACCACATCAATATGATGTCTTGGGTGTTTGCTAGCCATCATCTTGTCTTTTGCCTAAATTTTTCTCAATTTACTCAATATTTTAACTCTAGGGATCAAAATGGGGTAAATTTTGATTTTTATTTTATATAGAGTCTCCCAAAACCCTAATCCGCTTCCCATTTCTTCATACAAGCTCCATTTTTTGTCTCGTTTTCTCCTATGGTCTCAATTTTCCATTTCTCTTTCTTTTATTCGCTCCATTTCTTCTTCTCTTTCCTCCACATTTCTCCATTTTTATTCATCCTTTATAGCATTTTCCCTATTGAAAATCCTCCTAGGCCCCATTCTTCGTCATCCACCCTCTCAAGGGGGCATCACCTATCCTTGCTAGTTCAACTAACATTTATGTTATCTGGGGCATGCCTCTGGTCAACTTTCTTTATATCATCAACATCGTAATTTTCTTTGAAACAACATACTTCTAACACCATTTTGAATCTAGGGGCAAAGACACCTAAATTTGATATTTAATATTTAATAAAATTAATTGTCATAATCCCTTTCCATCTGTAGTCTAGTTATTAATTAAATTATTTAATTATTTAAATAAAGTCCACTTCCTCTATAGTTCTAGATAAATAGTTCCTCATCACATTTAATTAAATAAATGTCCATATTTATTAATTAAATATTCTTAGCATTTTCTTCCATATTTTGAATTTAATTTAATTCAAAATCTCTCTTTTTCCTCACTCACAATTAAATCCAATTTTTAATTCCCCCATTCATTCTCTCTCAAAATGTCAAATCCTCCTACATTTCTCACTCGCACTCTAATCCATATTTATTCTTCTAATATCTCCCTAAACATGTGCACATTCCTAATCATAAAAATTATGCTCCAAAGTCAACTATACCATAAGTGGCTTTCTCCTTAAGCCACATCAACCTTAAATTCCAACTACTTTTGGAATGGACCCACATAGGTCTCTTTTCCACTTGTCTACTCCAACGAATTATATTCTCCAGGTTAATGATGGTTTATTAATTAATCTCCTTTGCAAAACATAAATTTTATTTTTTTATGTGGCATTCCCAATTTCCATGATACTTGACCACCAGTATTATAATGGAAAACAACAAAGTCTTATGAAAATAAGGCTTGTAGAGAAATAAATACTTGGAATATAACAAAGAGAGGACAGTAGAAATCAATACAAAGTAAATTATCACTCAACTTTGACTAACCAAGCTTCAATACGGGACCTTTATGTGTAGTAGATTCAAACTCAAAAATGAAAAAAAAGCAAAAAAAGTAAAAGCCCATGAGGATAAATATAAATTTCATGCTCCAAGAAATACTTCCACGTAAAGAAGCATGAATCAAATCAGAGGAGAAACTCAAATATGAGCTCTAAGGAATACATGTTCAATCCATTTAATTTATAAAGCCATACATAATAAATTATCTGTCTACTATAGCAAGAAGTTATCTATAGCATTTATCATGGGTAGGTGACTAGAGATAAGGTTGGCATGATCAAGAGTTTTGAAGATAAGGCTAATATTTATGAGGGGTCCCATACTTGGTGTATGTCAACAACCAGTCCATAATTGATTTATCCCTTTAACATCCACTATAAATTAACTATTCTAACGCTTTTTGGATACCACCCCATAAACTATAAAATATGGGTCCTAGCTCAAAGCCTTATTGGGTACCCATTTATAATCACTTTTCAAATATTTTCTTCCATATTACTAGGCTTTAGTGTGCTGCTTCATTTTTTTAAATTTCTTATCATAATCACCTTGGGATTTTGTGACTTATCCTAACTAATACAATTCTACAGTGGTTTCTTATTGACCATGAACCTATACACTCAAGTGGTTTTAGCTAACCACAAACCTCGCATGCAAGTGGTTTTGGCTAACCATGAACCTCTGAACAAATAGCTTTGGATTAACACAAACCTAGCACACACATGGTTTTAGATGATCACAAACCTCACACACATGTGTTTTCGGATCAACACAAACCTCATGTACAAGTGGTTTCGACTAACCATGAACCTCTCAACAAGTGGTTTTGCATAACCACAAACCATCATGATGGGAAAACTAATTTATAATGCACACACTTCCTTATTATCATTATGAAAAATTTTAATCAACTTTTATGCTTCTCCTGTTGTACCCGCATTAGAATTTGATTATCGAGTCCTTATTAAAGGTGATCCATCTATTGAGATACATGGATAACTAGTCGTTGTACTTGCGAATTATGTAGGAATCCTTTTCACATACATGATTCATTAATATGTTAAACTCTTCTGTAATCATTAACATGGTCCCTCACAATTTTAGATAGTTCCACAAGTTGATGTCACATCCTCTCTATACATTAGAGGATACACTCTACATGATTGCATGCACCATCACAGTAATCCACGTAGGCCTAACTCAGCAAGGCTTAGCAAACACTTGGAGAAGGCAAACTTGCCTACGGATAAGTTTTAGATCTTTGGACCAAGAAACTTTGTGCTGTCAGATGTAGCTGATCACGCACCCACTACAACAATTCTGATACAATACATACTCTTTATTTTACCTTTTAACAAAGGTGACTAGCATTAAATCATTCGCCCAAAATACAAGTCCATTGCCTTTGCCTATTTGCATCTCATTACCATGCATTCTCAAGTCATCCTTCTTTGTCTCACTATTTATCTTTGCCAAATTTTTCATCTTACTCCAAGAATCGTAGAACTTAATGACTTGTCTCAACTACCTTAGCATCTGCATCAAACTTTCTCACCTCCACTCCAAAATCTCCAATGATTTCAATTAGACTAAGATCCTTCTTGACAATGGCGGTAAGATCTACGACCTCTTCCTCATCCTTTTCTTCGGTAGTGATCTGCACATTTTCTGCAACGGCTTCTCCTTCACTAGCGATCTTCTTCAACACTCTGAAATAGACCTACATGCCTTCAATCTCTACGTCGATTTTAATCTAGTGGCTTCACATTTAACTGCAAAAATAGCAATCTTTCCATCTCAAAATTTTCTGGGCATATTATTCACTTTGATTGGGTACAACAGTGGTCTATGATAGCAAACCCTTGATTTCATCTTCTTTAGTAGTGGCTTTGTCTAATCTTCTGTGATTTACAAAGCATCGATATTGGACTATACAACAAACTAAAGAACTCCGTTTGCTGGTTGGCACTATCCATTCTTAACCTGACTCTAATACAATGGATCGGAGGAGAAACTCAAATATGAATTCATAATAAATTCTCTGTCTACTATAACAGGAAGTTAGCAACAACATTTATCATGGGTAGCTGATTAGAGATAAGCTTGAGATGACCAAGACTGCTGAAGATGAGGGTGAGCTTTATGAGGGGTCCCATACATGATCTATGTTGATAATCAAACCATTATACATGTATTTCTTTAACATTTCATATCTTATAAATTCACTGATATGTTTTGGATAATTTAACTCATAAATTGAAGAATCCATAAACATGTACATTATCTAAATTATATATTCATCTCATTAAACCACTAATAACTAATTCAACCTAGAAATAACTAATAACTAATTCAACCTTGAAATAACTAATAAATAACTGATATATTCATCTCATTGAAATCGGAAGATGATTCCTTGCCAAAATAACTAATTCAACCTTTAGAGCTCCCATCAAAATCCTTATTATAGTTAATATGGAAGTTGAGAGCTTAATTATTAATTAAGAAGGCCACAGACACTACATCTCTCCAAGAATAAATTATGTAAGGATTAGGGTTTTAGAGTAATGTTTTTGAAGGAGTCTTTAGAAGATGAAGAGATTGAAGATAAATTTGGAGTAAATCTACATGCAATTCGTTTTGAGACTATAAAGGGTAAATTCTCAAGTGAAAATATTGGTAGAATGGGAAAAGTGCTGCAAGTATGGAGAAGCCATCAACAACAAAATCCAAATTAATAGAGAGTAGAGATCACATATAAAACCTTAGAATAAATTAAGCTTCTACCACCCAAAAAAGAAATGAGAGTATGAATCAATTCTGAGAGTAATATTACAAATCTTTGAGTCAACTATGTTTTCCATTCTTAAAGAAGAGGAATTGGAATCTCAAGAACTTGAAGATAAGTATGAGGCAGCTTTAATCATAGGACAAACCTCTTCTAAATTTTAAGCTATATCCATTGCCTTTAATTCATAAAGTGGATAAATAGCCATTATTCATATCTTTAAGCAATTGTTAAATCTACATCCAAAAGAAAATCTATATCAACGATCTATTTCTAAGATACTTACGTAGTTCTTATATAATACTTATAATACTTACAACCTTCTACTATTCATAAAACCTCAAAATTTTACTAAGACATGATCTTTAAGTCATCCTAATTCAATCCACATGCATCTTTAACTCATTCTAGTTCAGTCCAACTGATTTTGCTTTTTCAATTGTGCTTGATCCAATTCAATCTTCCACTGCCACATCAACATTCCAACAAAAGTAATATCACTACATTAGATATAAGACTGATTTTTAAGGGCTCCTTTGTTCCAACATCTATATTCGAGTATTTGAATATTTAAATCAATTTGTCCACATCATAGTCTCTATTCTATTTCCAACAGCTGCTGTTCTGAGTCTGTTGAGGGTCTGTGATTCTTTCGCACCTGTAAATCTGCAGCATGTTATAAAAGCCAAGCATGTACAGGTATCTATTTTGGCTTTCATTTCTGCTTTTATTTTGTTGGATTATTTTCCAAGTATATTCTGTCGTTTGAATTTTGAGCTATGTAAAGGGGATTTAAGTTATGCCTGTTCTTGGTAATATTTTTATTAAATTGAATTGGGATTTAAGTTATGTTTTTATGGACGGTTCAGGTTTCATGGTATTTGAAGGATAGGAATTTATTTCTTTTAAGACCATTTTCATTTATTTCTTTTGTTCGGTTTTGAAATGGTTATTTATGAGTGAATTTTTTTCGTGAGAATAGACAAGGTAGACTAAAGTTGCATTTCCCCAAGTGAACACCTAACAATTCGGGAGGCTCTGTCGAAGGTGCTGGTGTATTATTATCATTTGGCTGGCAGACTGAGAAAGAAAGAAGATGGAAGCTTCAAGTGGAGTGCACAGGAGAAGGTGTTCTCTTTGTGGAAGCCATGGTAGACAACAGCCTATCAGTCTTGGGAGATTTGTACTGCCTCAAGCCATCATTTTAAATAGCTACTCTTTAAGTTCCCTTTCAATACAGATGTTGAGGAGCTTCATCCCATGGTTATCCAGGTAACATTACCTTAAACTAAATTAGAATAAAACAATTGTTTTCAAGCTTTCATACTATATACTTAGAAAATAGTGTTAGGATTTGAAATTAAATGAATCATTACTAACATTTAATGTATCTTTATTAACTTTATTTTTATAATTGATTACTGGTTATTACATTTTATAAAATTCATTTCTATCTATAGTTTTAATCTCTTTCATTTTCTTAACATTTTATAATATGTATGAAATGGTATAGTATGTTTATTTTATTTGTCTTTATTAATATAATATTTTCTTGGTCAATTTTTTTATAGGTGAATCGTTTCACATGTGGAGGGTTTGATGTAGCAGTAGCTTTCCACCATAGTGTATGTAATGGATGAGGGTTAGGACAATTTTTCAAAGGTCTTGGAGAGATGGTTAAGGGAGATGTTATACCCTCTATAGAACCAATATGGGACAGAGACCTTCTTAAACCACAGAAGTTGTTGGTTCATGACTTAGACTTGATTGAAGAAAAAAGAGGGAGTACATCTGACTCATGGCCACATCCAATATCTAAAGAATCAATTCAAATGTCTCTTGCTTTGGAATAAAAGGTAATAAAATGTATGAAGCAAGGAATTATGCAAGAATGTGGAGAAATTTGCACTACATTTGAAATTGTCACGACTTTGGTTTGGAGAACAAGGACAAAGGCACTTGAAATTACATTTTTTCAAAGTATGAATGCTTTCTTCATAGTAGATGGGAAGGAATCATTTAATCCACCACTACCAAATGGATACTATGGAAATAGTTTTGTTGTTGCATGTGCAAAGGCTACCATCCATGAAGTCATGAACCAACCTCTTTCATATATAGTGAATATTATACAGAAAGCAAAGATGTCAATATCTAACAAGTATCTTAGATCAATAATTGACGCAGACCAATTCACTTATAATGTTTCTAGTAATTGGAGGTGCTTGGGATATAATGAAGTCGACTTTGGATCAGGATGCCTATTAAATGTATGTACTATGGAGTGGAATGAAAATGGATTAAACTTGTCAAATGGTTTTATCCTCCTTCCTCCTAATAGAAAGGTTGATGGATTTAAGATGATAACATGGATGGACCCACAACAATTCATGTTATTTAAAATAGAAATAGAAGTCATCATCAACAAATATGTTAAATAATAATTACATAGGTTGTAATGTATATAAATTGATGGAGAGGTAGGACTATGTGATAAACATCCCTTGATTTAGTCATATTGGATCATTTTGACAATGAGTGTAATTTATTATATTAGGTGGTGAGTAGGAATACATGAGTTTAGTGGTTTTCCCATCCATTATATTATTAAGCATGTCTATATAAAGAAGGTGGATATAATATGGGGAATGCACAAAAATTTTGGCATTGTGCTTGGGTTTTCTTAAAGATATAGTATGGAGTGCCTTCTCCCTTAAGGAGAATTGTATAATATTACCCTACTCTAAAATCCCATTTTGTTTCTCCATATATTGGATATTATGTCATCTTGGCCTACAAACATCTCTTGTGTTGTGTGTGGTCTATCTTCTACATTATCTTATCTTCATATTTATAACTATAGATCTTATCCAACATTTGTACATGAAATTTTATATATATATATATATATATATATATATGGTTTCTTAATTCTAATTGATGTGGAGATGTATTAGAATGGTGGAACCAATATAGAATAGTTTATAGTCATAGTACCATATAGAAACTATTTGTATTCATGCATAAAAAGTGAAGCTAACTAATGGTATGTGTCATTTCTTGATGATAAATCCCCCTTGGATGAACTTGTACAAAAAGTTCTTAGATATATGGGCACCAAAAGGAGGAGGATAAAACTAAATATTTGTTATCTCCAAGTAATGAAGATTCAAAGGTGAACTAAAGTTTCATGTTATTATTCAATGAAAAAAATTAAGAAAAAAGAATGAATTTACCATATAATACGTTGCATCCCCATTAGCCTCAAATTTTAATATTTTATCACTGCCAAAATTATAGTGTCAATTTTATAAAATAAATAAATTTAAATGATTTCTCAAGATATTTATGATAAAAAAAAAATATACACTTCATTAGTTTACATCATTGTAAACTTTAGAACATTGACATTTAATTCTAGCTTTTCAAGTTACTAAGCGTGCATTATTATTATTTCAAATTGTTTTTAAACATGGTTTAAAATTTAGAATTAGATTAGTGGACTACTTAAATTGCATATATTAAGTTTTGATTTTTAGACTTAAAAGTGTTTTAGACTTAAAAGTGTTAAACACTAAAAATTAACTGACATTCTTTATGTGTGAGATTCAAGTTACACAATGTTGATTTACCCCTTTCAGGTGTAAATGAGGTCTGTAGACCCAATTTGCATCTCACATTCCTATGCATAACCCTAGGTGCAAATTGGACCTATGGACCCAATTGACACCTACACTTAGAAATTTTTCTAAGTGTAGAAAACATTAGTAAACTTTACTTAGAAATTTTAAAAGTATGAAGAAGAAATTTTTACTGTTGGAGGGCCTTTGAAGACATCTTGTACAAGACCTTTTCAGTCTTCTTATTCCAATGAAGATGTTTTAAACAAACTCGGGAGGTTTTTCTCAAGTATATAGCAATCATTGTTTCTACCAAATGACTTCGCCTTCTCTGAGTCAGAAAAAGATGAAGTTCAAGAATTAAGACTCCTATCTGATCTTCCCACCATCCTCAGTGGAGTCAAACATTGCGAACACTAGGTGATTTTGAATACAGGATACCTGGCAACAATATGAAGATTTTCTAAAGATGGATTATCATAATAAAGATGTGTCTCGAGACACTTAGTCATTTTTATCCATCTCTAGTGTAGTGGCACTTTGTAATTTCAATCAACACTTCAAGTGTCATTTTGTATATACAATTTTGCATTTAGGAGTGCATAAGTCCTAAGTCAAATTGAACTCTACTTTTGACTTAGTCATACTTATTTGATTTTTTCTTATTTTTGCTCATTGCACCTCACCTATATATATGAGGGTGCTCATTATAAAAAGGGAGGAGTCATTATTTTTATGCATTAAAACTCTAAACTCTACACTGGAAAGTGAAAAACAAAGTGAGACTTTGTGTTCAATTTGTGATTTTGTGAGCTTAGTTAAAGAAGAAGGCAATTTTGGCACTCAAACTTTGTGTTGGGGTCATCATTGTTCATTAAATAGATGTTCTTATGTCATTTATGTGATGGGTAAGTGCACCAAGATGTTGAACAGAAAAGTGGTCACATGCCAAAAGAAACCAAATTTTTCATAACCCTTCTGAAAATTCAAAAATGTGCTAGGCTTGGTAGCACCATGCCTAGCCAAAAACAATTAAAAAAACAAAAAAGCTCCTCAAAATTGGTAGCCCACAGGTTTTGGCCATTTTCAACTCCAAATCCCGTGGAATAGTAGAAAAAGGAAGCCAAAAAACCACATAACCCACATGGGTTTGAAATCATTTTGGATTTTTCTAGCATTAAGAGCAATTTTCAACAATGGCACCCCATCGAATAGGTAAGATTTGATTGGTTTGATTATTTTTGTTTGCATTTTAATTGAAGTATGACTTTTTAATTGATTTAAATTTTTTTTATTAATTTGATGTCAGATTATTCAAGCAATCCCCAAAAATGAAATAGACAACAAAGACCTCCTCCTGCACAAGCAACACAAGCAAACCCTGTAAACATTGCACTTGAGCAACAAGAAAACCCTCAAGACATTTCTCCACAACCACAAAATCACCAAAATATTTCTCCTCAACAACCACCACCACCCCGAAACCCTCCACATCCTCCATTAAATCATGTAGATGTCACACAAGAGGATCTCATCAATCGCCTTACATAAAATAGTGCCCAAATTTCTATATTGGTGAATAGCTTGAGGTCCTCTAGGCTTGAGCACCACTCAAACCCTCTCCACAATGTTAGAAACAATGGCCAATGGTGCAAATGAGGTATCTAGGAAGGTTACAAAATGGGGTTCATGGAGGGATAGATGTCGAACATTTTATGCAGATGGGTTGTCATATGATCAAGTGAAAAAAAATGGCATGCTTAAAGCTGACATATGTGCTCCTTTCACGGATCCTATTACCAGTAAGAACTTATAACTAAATATGATTCGGTTTCCTGTACATTGGTGTGCTCATGCTAGGCTGAAAGAAGCTTTTTGGGATAGGTGGTATATGGTCTTTGACCAACCACCTTGTAATAATTGGGAGGTGCCTCTATATTCTTTGAGAAAGTTTTATTGTGAGTTTATCCTCAATGAGAATCTGAATTACTTTGACATCTGACAATTTTAAGGTAGAGGGAGAGGCTTTGCGCAGGATAGACCTAGGGCCCAAAAGGTGGTACAGGTACAACATAGGAGGTGTATAGCTCCTAAATCTATGGTTCATGTCACTGTCCCTATATCCTTGAAGGAGTCTATGGAGTTATAGACTCTTTAGGAAGCTGCATCATTAACTGATGTCATTGTTCAACATGGCACAAAGCTGGTCGAAGCAAAGGATGTACCAGCACTGATAATATGATGAAATAACAATGATCTAGTCAACTACTGAGAGGGGGCATGAATCATTTGTGCTTTGTGTTGTTGTTCTTGGAGTAAATTACAAATTGTATGTAAGTAGCAATATTAAGACTTTGTGCTTCATTTTCTACTTGGAAAGTATTTATTAAAGAGAGTCATTTGTAAAGGTTGATAGGATGGTGATTAAAACAAGACTTTGAGCTTCATTGTCACTTTCCCATCCCATAAGTTATTTTCAGAAAAAGGAAGCAATGGGAGGCTTTGTACCTTTATGGGAACTTTTCTTCTAATTAGTATAGATTCTTTGAATTACTACAAGTGAGAATTGTTTTCAATCTTAAGAAAATAAATCCATTCTAGATAGAGAACTGGGAAAATACATATTTTGAAAAAGGATAGTTGAAGTAATTGTATCATCCTAGATTAGTGTAAAGTTAGGAGGTAGAATAATATTAGATATAGTTTGCAATAGAAAGGGGGAGTCTTCCCTTATATAAATAGGAGAGCCCATATCTTTCCTTCTTAAAGATATTGTCTTTCATACTATAGTGAAACCCACATTTTGAAAACCTCACAATCCCCCTTCAACATCACCCGAGGGGATTCAAACCCGTGACCCAGCTCTGATACCAATTATTGGAACACATTTGGCATTAGGCCAAAATATTGACCTATTAATGCTCAATATAAATTCCAAAGATAAATGGATCCATGCGGGGCGACATTAGTCCATGTCCTAAATTTGAAGGGGGATGTTGACAATTAGTCCAAAAATAACAATAAGTATTATTGTCTAAACTAGAAGGTATTGGAAAATGATAGTGATAGTTATTGTATTGTATATGTAGGTGCAAATTTGTTTAAAGTTAGGAGTGGAATGGAGTGATCATTTTCAAAATAATAAATGAAAAATTAGTTATCCCTACCTCTAATTGGGAAGAGTCTTGAGAAAGTAATTATTTATCTTTAAATGCATTCATGGATTTAATCAAACTTAGAACAACTACAATATATTTTTAAGTTGGGGAAATGGTAGCAACAAACCATCACTGGATGTGTAGTGAGTTGACTACCTTATTATATTTTGTTAGGATTGAACATGGCTATCTCCTATTGGTTGATAGATAGCCATAAATCTCAAGAATGAATGGATTTTAACTCTTTATGTCATACAAATCAAAATGATTATTTGAACCATAAAGTTGATGGGGATTGGAAGCTACTTATTCTGAATTAGAAATCTCTCTTCTAGTTATTGTGCTAATTTGTGTACATGTGCACTAACTTTTACGACAATGGATGGAGTAAGGGCCATTGAGGGCATAGGTAGAGGTGGTGTATTTCTAATATGTAGGCTACCCTTTTCTATCAAAGGTGATCATTGATGGTTAAATATTTTGACCCATTCAAAGATACATTTATCCATGCTCAATATTGACAATACTCAAGGAGTGTATTATATCCAAAAGCTGTTAGCTATACCATATAGATAGCGAGATGGATTCTAATAGGAGCATGTGGGCCATGGGGTAAGTGACATGTCATTGATTCATACATTGTGTTACTCTAGAGGCTTAGATAGATTCCTTTGGGTGTATGTGACACATGCATTCTAGTGATGGACATCTAGTGTACAATCAAGGGTAGGATGGTTTTTTGCCTATAGAATGTAGGCCTTGAGGAAACTTTCATGCAAGTGATGGACCACCTTGTATACTTAGTTGTTTGAAGGACCGTATAGAAGAGAATTTGTAGGTGATACAACAGTAGGTAACAATTAAGATAACCTTGTAGTACATCGATATGGTATATCATAATATGGAATTGGTATCGTAGTCTACTAGTGGTAGGAACATCTTTGGTAATTAGTCTTTAGGAGGTTATCCTTGTGCATTGTAGATTGGTATGAATGTCCGCTCTATTGAGAATGGGTGTCTCAAACTTACTGGTTGAAATCTTGATCAGATGGAAATGAGCAGTTCATTATGGAAAACTTTCCTGAACTATTGACTAGCTCCAAAGGCAGACGAATACTTCTGTGTGAAGTTGGGACATCCTTGGCTTTGAAATCTATCCCTTCTATAATTCATAAATGTTTGAAATTCCCTCATAATGGCACTATCATAACAAATAATCATAGCCTTTACCAACCCATAGCAAAGCATGGTAATTTGACCCTTGATTAATTTTGGCCTAAACAACCTAAACCTCTTAAGCCTCAAAGTGACATCCTTTTCTTATCTTACTAGAAATGAAAAAATGAGATGATCATGTCCTTGAGTAATCCTAGAGATCTTATACATTTGGATATTTCTCATTCTCATAATGGACCTAGTATTCTTCCTACTCCTATTCCTCCTATATATCCCTTAGTCTCAACTCCTACATCTTACAAAGGAAAGCATTTGGCATCTTCTATATCTCAACCTAGTGGAGTTTCTTTCATTTATCCCCCTTTAATGGAAGAAAATAAGTCGATGCCCATTGATCCTTAAGCTTCACAACCCTCAGCTAAAACTAAAAGAATCATTTTGCGAGAGAGCACTGATGAATATGTCATTCTAAGGATCATGAGATTGCTTCCCAAAACATTTCATCCCCAAAGACATCAAATGTTGACTTGGTCCCATTTATTTGACCTTCACCTAATCCTAGGTAGGAAGTTCAACTCAAATCACCAAAATTAAAAATGCTTAACAAAAATGATGGTTCAAGTTCTTTTCATGTTAGATATCCTATTTTTGTCAATCTAGATGATGATATCTGAATGATGATGTTGTGCATGCTAACAATGTTGATTATAATGATTTCGATGATATGTATGAATTTTTTGATGTCAATCATGATTTTATTCATATTTTTTAAAAGCATTAACCCTAGATCCTAGTGACAAACAAAGTGAATCATAATTAGAGCATGATCCTTGTTTGCAACTTGTAGTAGCTCCATCTACCATTCTCAAAGTGGCTCCTCTTGCATCTTGTCCACCATCCCTAAATGATGTTCAACAAGATTGGGAGGCAGATGATTTACTTGACTAGCTTCATTCGTGTCATAGATTCTATTTTATATGTTTGCTTGTTCGTAATGTGTTTACCACATAATGTGTTGCTTGATATGCTTTTGTGTTGTGTTAGGTTCTCTTTGTAATACCCTTGTTCCTTTGTTGGTGCAAGTTAATAAAGAGGTTGAATCTGTTGTGGCATTCATCTATTTGTATCTCCTTTCTTCTATATGTTGTGCCTTGTGTTGTCTACTTGGGGACAATGCAAAGTGTTGAGATCTCTTCTTGGTCTCTTCCATGTTGACTCAAAAAGACACTTGTGATCTTCCTCCATTATGTTTGTGGCTCCACTACCTTTGGGGGATGAGGCCAATTCAATACAAATATTCTTGTTATACATTATTTATCACAAGAGCATACTGACCCCATAGTTACGAGATCCCTTATGTTCTTTTTTTATATGTTTTGTGGCCATTATTCTTTGATTTGTTATTTCTTGGGGCCATCTCATTATGGTAACCTACTTGTCATTTGTATGTATGCTACCTTAAAGCAATTTCTCTGATAAGGCATATGCAATCACTTTAATGTGGAGGAATATAGTTTAATCAATGTTAAACATTTTGCACACACCATGACATGTTTTTGATACTCAAGTTATTAATTTGTCTTTTAGTTACACCAACAAATGAGACGGGCATCATTAATTTGTAATTCTGTAAAATTAAGGAAAAAGTAGTGGATATAATAGGATGTGTCTAGAAAGTCTAAAAAACTAAAAGAGCATGGTTAGCAAACAATTATGCCAAGCACATTTTCTAGTGCATTCATTGTTTGGTGAGTTTGATTATTGTAAGCATTTTCTAAATAAGGATATCAGGCTTATGTTGGGAGAACAGAACTAAATATAAGCCATAAATGTGAGCAGATAAAATGATTAAACAACAAATAACCATACTTAATGCGGAATGAAACTAAAGTTAACAACTGAGCATTTACACATTAGCAAATTCACGATATCAGAAATTGAAATGAGATTGGAAATGAAGGGGAAAACAGGTTAGCTTTACATCAAGTTTTGTGCAGAACAGGCTTTCTGCAACAAAAATGCTTACAATAATCAAACTCACCAAACAATGAATGCACTAGAAAATGTGCTTGGCATAATTGTTTGCTAACCATGCTCTTTTAGTTTTTTAGACTTTCTAGACACATCCTATTATATCCACTACTTTTTCCTTAATTTTACAGAATTACAAATTACTAAGCCTTTTGCTTTGTAATTTGGTATTTTCTTTTTCATGACTCATAGTAAGAGAATTTTACTAGGCAAACATAGTCATGCTCTCTCTATTTCTTTTTCATATGTTGTCCCTTTTATCTCGATATTAGAGTAATAAGATCCTAAAGTCCTTAGGGGATTAGAGAATCTTGTCTCTTTGATATCTTGGTGAAAATTTTTCTATGCAACTATGTACTTTACTATGAGTATGCTTAGTGCTAAAGTCACAGAAAGAGTGAGTCGTCAAAGAGAATAGTCTAGATCATGTAGCAAGAGTTAACACAACAAAAGTGACACAATGTGATGGAGGCAATGCAAAATAAACTTAATTATAAACTATTGGCAACATGCGGGCTCACAAGATTCAGCACATAGGCCTGATTACATACATTCTCAAATACAAAACCAGGATCGAGCAAGAATGCAAGCCAGCTCCAGACCTCCTAACCTTTAGATTTATCTTCTATGTTCTCATTAATGACTTCTATATGCTTGATTACATTGATTTATATGATAAAGGATGATTTGTGTCAGTCCAAGATGAAGCAAATGCCAATGAACAGGATGTAACATGTAAAAAAACTAGGTCAGACTCTGCCAAAGAGATCCCTCCAGAAAAAATAGTAGAATGAAGTGTAGACCCAAGGGAAAGTTAGCCACACACCAAGGAACATTGGAAACAATGAATTGAAGCTTGGCAAGCTATGAAAATGATCTGCAATATTTTCCAATAGCAAATAAGTCTAAGTGGTTTTGGTGTTCCAACCCAAAAAATTGTCTCAGTTTCTGGAAGTGATAACTTTTCAAAGAAAGATCCAAACATCTTGCAGACTTAGGAAAAGGTAGATGAACATGTTCACAAAAAAAATACAGCTCCCCAAGATCTAGTGAGAAAATGCAAAGAAACACAGAAATAAATGTTGAAACTTCAAACCGAAAACAAACAGAAAAGAAAATATTTTTGGTTGATGCAATATTGCCAAGAACCAGGGATGCTCTTGCATCAAAAATCCAGGGTTGTTGAAAAAGTGAGTCCCCCACTTTTTGGGGATCAGAGGAAAACCAAGATGTTTTGCCTCTTCTTGAGAAATCCAAGATGAATCTTCAGTTGGTCTTCCCTTCCACTTTACAAGATACTCTTTGTATTGGTTGATTTGGGTGCTACACACAATCCTACTATCCAGAATGTCTTCGATCTGATCTAGTTCCCTCTGGGGTATCTGCTTCTCCAAGTCTGCTACACTATCCTCAATAAATTATGCCTCATGGTACTGATGTAGATCTACAATTTTAAATATAGGTGAAATACCCAAACTATCATGTTACTCCACTTCATATGGGTTTTCAGGATTGAATTTCCTCAGATCTTACAAGGTCCAAACTTCCTCATCTACAACTTACTATAGGTTCCAACTAGGAATCTCTTTTTTCTAAGATATACCATTACTTCATCACCAACTTTAAATTCCTTATGTCTCCTTTTCTCATCTTATTTCTCCTTATACTTTTTGTGCATGTCCTCCAAGTGTTGTTTAACTTGAGTATGCACTATCTTCATATGCTTTGAAAATTCTTTTGCTTCTACACTCCTTTTATCTTTATTACTTATTTCTCTCAATTCTGATATGCCTCTAAGGTGAGATCCGATAACAATCTAAAAAGGTGTTCTTCTGGTACTCTTGTTCACTAAATTCTTGTAGGCAAATTCTGCTTGTTCAAGAATCAAGTCCCAACTTCTAGTTTTCTCTCCAACTAAGCATCTCAACAAATTTTCCAAACTTATATTCACTATTTTTGTCTGTCCATCAGTCTATGGGTGAAATGTAGAACTAAACTTCAAATTTTTCTTCATCTTCTTCCAAAGTGTTCTCCAAAAATATCCAACAAACTTAGTCTCTCTATCTGAAACTATGCTTTTAGGTAATCCATGCAATCTCACCACCTCCTTGAAAAATAGGTCAGCTATATGTACTTCATATGCTGTCTTCTTGTAGGGTATGAAATGTGTCATCTTTAAGAATCTATCCACCACCACAAATATAGAATCACTTCCTCTCTGTGTCTTAGGTAAGCCAAGTATAAAATTCATTCTTATGTCCTCCCAAGGTCTCTCCAGAATTGTCAAAGGCTTATACAATCCAACATTCTAACTACTACCTTTTGCAAGTTGACAAATCATACAACTCCACAAATTTTCTGACATCCTTATGAATCTAAGGCCAAAAGTAATTCTCACTAATCAATGTCATTGTCTTATCAACACCAAAGTGTCTGGCTAATCCTCTAGTGTGCTTCTTATTTATTAGACTCTTCCTCATAGAGCTCCTAGGTATACACAATTGAACTCCTCTAAACAACATCTCATCTTGAATGAAATAATCTAACCACTTACTTCTATCCACCATAACTGGTTCCTTACAAATTTCCAAGGTTTTGCAAAATCTAAGTCGTCCTCATACAATTTCTTCAATTCTTCAAAACCTAATACCTCCACTCTCATATCTATCAAGAAATTCCTCCTCCTCAATGCATCAACAACTCTATTTGACTTTCCACTTCTATGCTTCAAAACAAAGGCATAACTCTGCAAGAACTCTACCCATCTCATATGTCTCTGATTCAACTTACTTTGACTGTTCAAATCTTGCAAAGCTTGATAATCAGTATACAACTCAAACTCATTAGACAATAAATAATGTCTCCACTTCTTCAATGCCTAAATTATGGCATAAAACTCTTGATCATACACATAAAATATTCTCCTTGCATCATTCAACTTCTCACTGAAATAAGCTACTGCTCTACCTTCCTAACTTAACACAGCTCCAATTGCATTCCCACTTACATCACAGTCCACTTGAAATACTTTTCTAAAATCCAATAAAGCCAACATAGGCTTCTCTCTTACCTTCTGCTTCAGCAATTCAAAGCTCATATTTGCTCTAGTTGTCCACTTGAAATTATTTATATCTCCTCTCGTTGTCTCAATCATAGGGCTATAAACTGAATTTAAAATTTCTGATAAACTTCTGGTAGAACTAGCCAATCCATGAAATGATCTTACCTCTTCAATGCTTTCTAGTGTAGGCCATTCAACAATTGATCTTACCTTGTCAAGATCCATCTTCAATCCATCTGTAGTTATCACAAATCCCAAATAGAATAATTCTTCCTTCATTAAACTGTACTTTTTAATGTTTATCAACAACTTCTCTTCTCTCAACCTCTGCAAAACTTGTCTCAAATGCAACATATGTTCTTCCTTGCTCTAACTAAAAATCAAAATATCATCCAAATACACAATAACAAACTTACCCAAGAATTTCTTCAATACCTCATTCATCAATCTCAGGAAAGTACTCGATGCATTAGTCAATCCAAAAGGCATCACCAACCATTCATATAGTCCTTCATTTGTCTTGAATGTTGTCTTCCACTCAACTCCTTCTCTGATTCTGATTTGATGGTATCCACTTTTCAAGTCTATCTTTGTGTAGTATCTAGATCCACTAAAACAATCCATTATGTCATCCATCCTAAGAAAAGAAATATGTACTTCACTGTGAACTTGTTTATTGCTCTGGAATTAGTCTACATCCTCCATTGTCCATCCTTCTTAGGTGCTAATACTATTGGCACTGCACAAGGACTCAAGATTTCCCTGATCAAACCTTTCCTCAACAAATACTGTACTTGAATATTTGACTCCTTATTCTCTGTTAGTGTCACCCAATGTGCTTCTTTCTTTGGAAAACTAGCTCAGGGAATTAGGTCCATGCAATGACTAATACTTCTCACAAGGGGTAATCCATTAGGTACATTATCTGAAATGATGTCTCTATACTCTGTTAGCAAATCCCTTATTTCTTTTGGTTGTTTTCCTTCGTGCTTCGGATTGTCAGTCTTCTTAGGAACTAAGGAAAAACACACTTTCTCATATCTAATCCCATCCAAGAATTTCCTTCCATCCACCAAACAAATTTTAGCACTTGTACAAACTTCATCTTTCAGAGGCTCCTCCAAGGGTAACAAGGTCTGCTTCATCCCATTTTCAAAAATAGTGTATATTTTCTTCATCCCATCATGTATTCCCTGTCTATCAAACTACAAAGGTCTACCCAACAAGATATGACAAATATCCATAGGCATACGATATCACACAAAACTTCATCATGATAAGATCCAATTTTCAATTTTACCAAACATTATTCACTTACTAGTATCTTATGATCATCATGAATCCATGTTATCTGATAAGGCTTAGGCTGCTTCAATCTTACCAACTTCATATTATTCACCATCTCCTTCAAAACAAGATTATCTGAACTACCACTATCAATAATAACTTTACAACACTTACTAGATACCTTACATCTAGTGTTGAACTAATTCCTCCTCTGCAAGGGCTCTTCATCTTCTCTGGTATGACACAAAGCTCTCCTCATCACCAACAATTCTCAATCTTCCAATTTTTTAGCTAATTCGGTATGGTCTTTGTCCACCAATGTTGTCCTTCCAATGTTCTCTTCCATCTTGCATTCAAAACCATGATGTCCTTCTCCTCCTCACTTAAAGCAAGTTCCTCTAAACACTCTTTTGTCTTATCTTCTATCTTCATAACCCTCATTTTGGTATCCTTCATGTTCTCTTCTCTTGTAAAAAAAACTATCATCCTTCCGGTATGAAGTACCATTTCTTCTAACTCTCTTATCTTTATTCTAATCTACATAGGGTCAATTCCTCCAGAATAGCTTCTTCCTCCTTGAAATCTCCCTCCAAAAACCCTTCTGCTCATGTCTTTTATTCAACTTCTCTTTTGCTTTCAGGGCATATTGATAAGCTTCCTCAACACTCTACGACTTGATTAGATTGAGCTCATCTTGTATGGATATCCGCAACCCATTCAAATATGTAGCAACTTGTTCAATATCATCATCAATATGTCTAGATCTGATATTCAACCTGTAGAATGCTTTAGTATACTCCTTCACACTAAAATCCTTCTCCTTTAGATTATGTAACTTCAGGAACAGATTCACTTGATAATCAGCAAGCATAAACTTTGATTTCAACTTGCTAACCATCTACTCCCAAGACTTGATCTTCTCTTTACCTCTTCTTTGTCTATCTACCTACAAATCTTCCCACCAAAGAGATGCATGTCCTTTTAACTTAGTGCAAGCATATGTTACCTTCCTATCTTCATCACTTCCTTCAAAATCAAAATACTTTTCCATCTTTGTGATCCAATCTAGCAATTCATCCAAATCCAACTTGCCATCATAATCTGGTGCCCAATAAAATATGGTTTGGTATTCGCTCTAGACAATGCTCTTATAAACCTCTTTTCATCTGGATCATTTGCCAGTGGATTTTCTGTTTGTTCTCTAGCTACTTCTTCCTCCTCATCATCACTCACATCTTCAACATGTTGACCTCTTCTCTAGACCATTTCAACAGCTTCCAATTGGGCTACAATTCCTCTCAAATTTTCCATCACAACAGGGTTTGCATTTCCATGTGCTCCAACACCTCTAGCATTTCTCTGGGCCATCTTCACTCAAGTCCTCTACAGTTGTAGGTCGGATCCTCAATCTGCCACCCTACAACAAAATCATACCTGACTTCACAATCTCTGAAAAAAATTCTCGCTTTGATACCACTTGGTGCATTCACAAGAGATGTGAGTCCTCAAAGAGAACAATCTAAATCGTGCAGCAAGAGTTAACACAATAGAAGCAACACAATGTGATGGAGGAAATGTAGAAGAAACTTAATTATATCATGAAGATTAATTGCAAACTGCCAGCAACATGCAGTCTCACAAGATTGGGCACACAGGTCTGATTACATACATGCTCAAATACAAAATCGGGCTCGAGCAAGAATGCGAGCCAGCTCTGGACCTCCTAACCTTCAAATTTATTTTCTATGTTCTCATCACTGACTTCTACATGATTGATTAAATTGATTTATATTATCAAGGATGATCCTTGTTAGCCCAAGATGAAGAAAATGCTGATGAGCAAGATGCAACATGTAAAACAACCAAGTCGACCTCCGCCAAAGATATCCCTCTGAAAAAACCATAGAATGAAGTGTAGACCCAAGGGAAGGTCAGCCACATGCCAAGGAACATTGGAAACAATGAATTGAAACTCTAAAAGCTATGGAAATGATTTGGAAGATTCTTCAATAGCAAATAGGTCCAAGCGGTTCTGATGTTCCAAGCCAAAAAATTGTCTCAGATTCCAGAAGCGATAACTTGTTAGAAAAAGATCCAAACGTCCCGCGGACTTAGGAAAAGGTAGATGAACATGTCCACTGCAAAATATGTATGGAACTCATAGATAGCCAAATTGGGTGTGCCTTGCACTATTACACGACCACAATAGGATGAATAAACAAGCTAAGAAGGGTTGTAATGCAGATCATTGTCTTTGCCTCTAGACAATGGCTTGTTAGATGTGGGTTATAATCTTTCCTTTTGGTAAACTTTTACCACCCAAACATGGATCCTTAAATATATTGAGAATTTCTCACAAAGAAGTGACATGTAAGAGATTTCTATTTTGCAATTTCAAATCAAACTAAAATAAAAAACTATGGTATTTTCTTTGCAAGACTTGAAATAGTCTATTTCAAACTCCACATTTCTTTGATTATGTGGCTGTTTTACCTCTTTGAGACCTATACCTCTTGGTTTTTAAATTTTATTACCTTATAAATTATACAAGATATATCTTAAGGAAATAGTTTATTATTTTTTATAGCATTGAAAATTCTTCATGATTAAAGTATGGATTGATTTAATCCTTGCCTACTCAAACCATACTATTTATCAAGTTATAATTGTTCCTTTTAAATTATAAGCGATATGACTTGTAAATTAGAACAAATGATTTGAATTAATTGTAGAGAGTTATATTTCATGGTATATACCTCAAAAGGTAATGCATTACGCTTTTTTAGTTTGGTATGATGAAGTATCTATATGTTAGATATATCAAAACTTAGGTAGTACTCCTAATATTCTCTCCCCTTATTGTCAAAGACAATATTGTAACATAAATTCATTCTTAAAGACCACTTGATATTTATTTTAGGCTTTTAATCTTAATATTTGTAACATTTATTTTAAATGATTCAAATGTTTCTTTCCATATTGCCCTTATAAATTGTCTGGGGAGCAAACCTAGAAAGGATAGCTCACCCGTTGCCTAATTTTTTTTGGATCATTACTATATGTAGTAGCATGACTATTTTGTATTTTAAACAAGAAAAATAATTATTCATGCTTATTCTCATGAAATTATATTTTGATCTCCTTGCTACAAATTATTGGACTATATTTAATATTTATGAGGAATTTTATATGATCTTTGACAAATGCCAAATGCATAATATTGTGTTCTTTGTTTGCACCAAAAATCAAGTTTAATTGATTACTATGTTACTAACTATATTGTTTCTTTTATTGCGAGGTTATGCCTTCAAATTATATGGTGCAAGTGTTATTACATGGATGATGCAATACTTTAATAAGAAGACTATCTTCTATCTGTCTTTGAATCAAATGGGCAAAATATGAGTGTAGCTCCCGAAGAATCAATATGACCTTGAAGATTTATGGAAGAGTTCCATTTAGATACATGTAAAAGTACCATCTCACTTGAAGTTATTTTACTCTTTCCAAAGAATATCATTTCTAAATATCAAAATGAACATTGAAGATCATGGTCACCTCGCTCAAGTGAAAGCATTCTATAATAAAGGCACCTTGAAGATCATGGGCACCTCACTCAAGTGAAATCATTCTATAATAAAGACACTTTGAAGATCATGGGCACATGTTATATATTGAAATTTTAGCCATTACTTTGAAATCCTCTATGCAGTGATTGGCTTTAGGTGATGCCATTAAGGGGGAGTGTACATGACACCACCTAGTGGCTAAATCCTAGATGTAAGACCTAATAAGCATAAGAACTTTAGGCATTATATGCTCCAAATTCAAATAATGCTTGGCCTTAGGTGATGCCATTGAGGGGGAGTGTGCATGTCAATGACACCACCTAGTGGCTAAATCATAGTTTTTAAATCCTACAGTAGGCATATGTCCTAATAGGTATAAAATAAGACCTATATAGGAATTAGTAAGTCCTTTAAGCCTACAGATAGGCATATGTAAGTCCTTTTTTTATTTTAAATACTACAGGTAGGCATTAGTAAGTCCTATAGGCACATTTATGCTTAAGTCCTACGGGCATATTGTAAATTCTTCTCCTTGTAAATCTTCCACTTGTGAAAGCATTGTATTAAGTCCTACAGGCACAATGTAATGAACCTGCGGAGAGGCTAATTTGAGGAGACTGTGGCTCCAATATAATTTTTTAGGACCTCATAGCATCATTTTTTAAAACACCAAGATTATAAATTATGACAAGATGACTTTCATGTAGTCCAGAATGTATGATCTTCATGTTGGCATATATTTGTGTCCCTATTTATCACTGTCAAAGAAGACCTACATTACTGGGCTACACCATTTTTTCTTTGATAAAAATTGACACGTGATCCCCTATTAACATTAAGGTGGAGTGTTAGAACATAATGTTATTATGGATCACATCCTTATAATATTTATATATAATATTCTAATATAAGGTTATAAAAGGTTATAAAATCTTATATATTATATTCTTTATAAGCATATCCCATTTGAAATAATTATAATCTAATAACTATTAGATTATTAATTATTTATGAGTTGGGGCTATTGAAAATGTGTGACTAGTGAAGCCACCCTTCCTCCTATATTTAAGGAGGTTCTCTCTCATTTGGGAGTTGTGAGAATTTGGAGCTTTATGGTGAGTTGTATCACCATGCATATGAGGTATTATTGGCCACGTGAAAGTATTGCAGGAGTGTCCCCAGATTCATGTCTATTTTATGATAGACTATATTTGTAGAAGTTTTAATTAAATAATGCTTTATATGGTTTTTTACCTGAAAAGGTTTTCCCCATGTATATCTTTCATAATGTGTACATTTATGCATGCATGTTTCTCATTTAATTTACTTTATGATCTTGTTTATAATGATTAGTATCCTAAGATCCTAATTTCTAATAGGAAGATTGAGAAAAGATGGACAACAAAGCAAGGGCAAAAATTATCCTTTCACTATCCAGTAATGTTATTTTCAATGTCACAACTGAAAAGACAACAAAGGACTTGTGTGATAAACTTGCGGCCATGTATAAAATGTCATCAACTATAAAAAAAGTTTTTATCATGAAAAAGTTATATAGTCTAAAGATGAGGGAAGGAGAGATTATAGCAAATCATCTCAACAAATTTAATACCCTTATCAATCAAGTGATTTCAGCTGGAATGATGTAAGATGACAAGAACAAAGCTATCTTATTGTTGTGCTCTTTACCAAGTATCTGAGATGGATTTGTGACCACAATAAGAACTTCATTGTCTAACAAAAATAAATTGGTTTTTGATGATGTTGCAGATACTCTTGTTAGCGAGGATATGAGAAGAAAGAATCAAGAGCTTGTGCCTGGTGACGCCTTAACCATGGTGAGTACTGACCATAGGGGAAGAAGTCGTGATAGAGGTAGAAATAATTTTAGAAGGAGATCCAAGTCTGCTAAAAGATGAAAAGTCCAGGGGCATAAATGGATAATGATGGTTTTGTGGTAAGGATGGGCATACAAAGAAAAATTGTTGATCTTACAAGAAGGCACAAGAGAAGGTGCAGGATAGTGAAGCCAATACCACCTATGACAAAGACAATAGTGTTCTAGTTATTTCAACCGTTGACCCCACTTCAGATTCATGGGTCCTTGATTCTGGTGCATCATACCATGCCACTTCATGCATAGAGGCACTCATAGACTACTAAGAAGGTCAATTTGGAAATGTCTTTTTGCGTGATAATAAAGCTTGTGAAATTATTAGCGAAGGTGACATTTTGTTACCACTGGAAGGTGGAAAACAATGGTTAAAAGATGTTAGACATGCCCCAAAATTGAAAAGAAATTTGATATTTGTTGGTCAACATTTTACACAAGGATTTCATGTTAATTTTCTTTTGGATACTTGGAAGGTAACCTAGGGAACCATGTTGATTTCCAAGGGTGACAAATTGGGAAGCCTCTAAGTATTTTTGGATCGCAATGAAGTGGGAGCTACAATGGTGGTTGAAGACAATGAAGTAGGCCTTTAGCATCAAAGGCTTGGACATATGAGCAAGAAAGGGCTCAATGTTATGCTTATAAGGAATCAAATTCTGTATCTCAAAGTTGTGGATTTATCTTTTTGTGAACATTGCCTTTATGGAAAACAAAAGCAAGTCAATTTTTTGAAGGGTGGATGTGACATGAGCTCAACCCCATAGGAACTAGTACATTTAGACATTTTTGATCTGACCGAGGTAACTTCTTTAGGAGGTGCAAATTATTTTGTCACTTTTCTTAATAATTGTACAAGGAAAGTTTGGATTTATATGCTTTCTAGAAAATCAGAAGTGTTTCTAAATTCAAATCTTTTAAAGCTCTTGTTGAAAATCAGAGTGGACACAAAATCAAATATTTACAAATAGATAATGGAGGAGAATTTTGTTCCTCAGAGTTTAATATTTTCTGTGTAGATAATGGTATCTACAAGGTTAAAATTGTTCACTTTACTCCTCAAGAGAATGGGGCAGCTGAAAAACTCAATAGGACAATTCTTGAGAAGGCTCAATGCATGCTTTCTAATGCTGGTTTAGGCAAAGAATTTTGGGTTGAAGGATGCAATACAATGGTGTATTTAGTTAACCAGAGTCTTCATATCACTTGGATTTTGGTATTTCAGAGGAGGAATGGCTGGGAAAAAGAGTTTCATACTCACATCTCTGGGTTTTTGGATGTCAAGCTTTTGCACAGATTCCTAAGGAAAGAAGGACTCAATTCAATCTCAAATCATTGAAGCATATATTTGTTTGGTATGAAAAAGATCAGTTTGGGTTCAGGTTGTGGGTTTAGTTAATAAAAAAAATTATTCGAAGCAGAGATGTTATCTTTGATGAGCAGATGTTTCCTTCCCTGGAATCACCATTAGTAGAAACCAAGGATTGTGTTCCTTTGTCCATATTTACAGATACTCATACCCAAGTAAATGCAGGCAATTTATAGTATGACAACCCAAGTGGTACACTCTAGTCCAGGCCATCACCTACCTCTATTTTGTCACCCATACCTATTCACATGCCATCCTTTGCATTGAGTAGTATGGCCACTAATCATAATGAGAAAACAAAAGTTTTTGATACCCATGTTTCTCCCTTACAGCCACCAGTACCATCCCACTGGGCTTCCCCTCTTTTTCCCTTGAATTTCTCTGCCCTAGAACTGCCTATGGACAATGTTTGTTTCCCATGACAAAGTGAATTAATGTCTAGAGGAGGCATTGTGGTAGGTTTGGATGCCACAGTTGATGCCCCCTCAACATGACGTCGCGTGGGACCTTTGATGGACCGTGTTGTTTTCCATGAATTGGTTCACGTATTGTCAGTGTTGAACATAGAGGGGAGTTCGTACAGCCCATGTTTGTGCCAAAATTATATTCAGGGGAGCCCACAACTTTTGACGAAGAGAAGTAGCTTGACTAGACTCGTGGTCATTCCTATGTCAAATTCGAAGGTATTTTTAATAATTTGCTTGACACCAAATAGACCATGGGGCCACACAAGATTAAGGGGACCCCTCATCCATGAGGGTGGGAATTTCAAACACAAGAGGAAACATTTATAAATTATAGAGAAAGATCAAGAATGATGTTGGTAATTTGGGGACTAATGGAGGCCGAAATAAATCGAGTCAACCAAGTTGTGTTGGTGAGTTGAGGAAGTCTACCAGACGAAGAAAACCTCTGGCTAAATTTACTGATTACGAGCTCTTATTTTTAGAGGAAGCAGAGCCAACATTGTTGGTATTTGATTAGGAAGAACTAGTAAATTTCAAAGATTTCTACAATGTTGTTGATCATGACAAGTGGAGGACTACGATGCAAGAAGAAATGCATTCATTGGAGGCAAATCACACCTGGGATCTAGTGAAGCTCCCTCTTGGTTGAAGTCCCTTGAAGAATTGTTGGGTTTATAAATTAATAGAAGAAGATGGAGGTAGGAAATGATATCATGCTAGACAGGTTGTCAAGCGGTATTCTCAAAAGAAAGGAGTCAATTTTGATGAAATTTTTTTGCCAATTATGAGAATGACTATAATTCAGGCAGTTTTGGGTTTAGTGGCTATGTGGGATCTTGAGCTTGAAAAGATCGATGTCAAAACTACGTTTCTTCATGGGGATGTGGAAGATGAATTATATTTGAAGCAGCCTTAAGGCTTCATTAAACCAGGGCAAGAAAACTTATTGTATAGATTGAAACAAAGTTTGTATGGGCTCAAACAAGCCCCAAGGTAGTGGTACCTCAAGTTTGATTGGTTCATGGTTGAGCATAAGTTAATTCATTGCGAATCTGATTCTTGTGTTTACTTTAAGAAACTTGATAATGGTTAATTTGTCCTACTCTTGCTTTATGTTGATGGCATGTTAGTCATTGGTTTTATCATGAAAGTAGTTCAAGATTTGAAGCTACTTCTATCTCAGTAATTTTCAATGAAAGATATAGGGGCAACAAAAAGAATACTTGGCATGGACATAACTAGGGATAGGCAGAAAAAAGAACTCACGCTATCTCAATAAAAATATATTCTCAAAGTTTTGGATAGGTTTGGAATGAAGGATGCCAAGGCAGTTGACACTCCTTTAGGTAATCATTTTCATTTATCCTCCGTTACGTGTCTGATTTCATGAAATACATCCCTTATTCCTTTGCGGTTGGCAGTCTCATGTATGCCATGGTCTCTACTCATCTGGATATTGCTCATGCAATGGGAGTTGTGAGTATATTAATGAGAAATCCCAATAAACCCCATTGGGAGGCAGTCAAATGGATATTAAGGTATCTTAAAGGTACTATAGATTATGTGCTGTGTTTTGGTGAGAGTAATGTTTTGTTACAAGATTTTACTAATTCTGATTTTGCTGGAGATTTAGACAAATGTGAATCTACTATTGGTTATGCATTTATATTTGCTGGAGCTGCTATTTGTTAGGTTTCCAGGTTGCAACATATAGTTGCTTTCTCTTCCACCCAAGCTGAAGGGTAAAAGAACAAAGTTGTGTCACACTTTTATAAAGAAAATGGCCAATGCTGATTCAAATTTTTAAATTGAATCAATAGAAAGTAAAATATATTTTTTGAATTTTGAAATGATGTAAACTAATAAAATGTATATTATTTTGTGTATTTTATGTTTGTAATTTTAAAAAAAATATTTGAATATACTTTCTTATAAAGTAAGCACTACAATTTAGTTGCTAATAAAATGTTGAAATTGAAGTTACATGAGGCATCACACTTTATATAATAAATTTTACCTTTTTCTGTTCAAAATTTTTATGTATATTGATAACTTGAAATTTCAGTGCAAAAATATTATTTTAACTATTTTTTATGTATATATATTTTTCAATAATTTTGAAAAGTTAAGTGTACTTAAATGTAACTCTTTCCATTTGGTGTTACCTTTTTTCTTAATTATTTATCCAAATTTGAAAAGAATTATATCATCTTAACATAGACTCTCTTCTCTAGTGCATTTATTTTTTTCAATTTTTTTTCAAAATTTCAATATTTTTCCTTTACAAGATAATCAACTTTATATTTTAGTGTTGATGACCTACTTTCAATAAAAATAAAATATAAAATATAAAAAAACTAATGAAAATATGAAAAGATATATATTTTGGAAAACTCACTCATAGTTCTATAAAAGGGTATTTTTACATTTCAAAAAAATTATTCTTTATAAGAAGAGGAGTTGTTGAAACATCGAGTTTTTCAAAAAAAAAATTGGTAATTAGACCCAAAGTGGTATAAAATATACATTTAGTAGACAATTACATATGGAAAAGTTGTGGCGCATATATAAGATAGCTATAATGAATCTCTATAGATCATATGTTTGACTAAAACATATTTTTAGTTAGAGTTACTTAAATTCACTTGTGTTGGTAAGTTGGCCTAAAACATGACACAATTTTGTGCTTTTACCCTGTCAAATACATGGCGCTCTTTGAAGGTGCAAGGGAAATTATTTGGTTGCGATAGTTATTCAGTGATTTGAGGTGTCAACAAAGTGATTGTGTTCTATTTTTTGATATTCACAACATCATTTTTATGGCTTACAATATTTCATCTGAGCGTCGCTCCAAGCATATTGACGTACATGTTCATTTCATTTGACAAGTGATTGAAGAGGGAAAGTTAAAGGTTGCAAAAATTGAAACAAACATCAATCCGATTGATGTCTTGACCAAAGACGTTTCCAAAGAGAAGTTCGACTTCTGTGGGACTTCTCCTAGTATGGTTAAGATGTGATGATAAGAGTTGAGTGGGGGAATTAACTTGGAGTAGTAATCGGTTGGACTTCAAGTGGGAGATTGTTGGTAATATGAAGCCCAACTATTTCACTTGATATAGTGGTTGTTGATCTTCTTATTCAAAGACTTTTCTCCTTATATATATGTTTTCAGCTTCCTACTATGATGTATCCTTTTTGACAGAGATTAATAATAATTCCCTTGCTCTTAAATGTCGACGTAGGCATTTGCAGAACCACTATAAATACTATGTCAATATTTTGAGTGTAAATTTATTTTCTATACCTTTCTACTGTTTTATTTTTTTGTTTTCTCTTCAATTTTAGGTCATATCTTAGTCATTCATGATATGGAGGTTATTATGCGTGATGAATTTCTGAGGGAAATCCATAGACATAGGGTCAATTTTGATGTGTCTATCATGTTTCTGGCAACACTTATGGATATGGGGAGCCTAAGGAAATGACAAGGTTGTGGCAAAAATTGATCAAAACAATATTTTCTTGACAAGCTTGATGTTGTTCTTGAGAGTTTTGATGAGGATAAGTGGATCCCGCTCACCAAGGATTACTGTAAGGTCCAACAAAAGGGAAAAGAGGTGGGGAAGCTCCCATTTATTTCCTCAATGGAGCCCTCTCTCTTTCTAAGAAATAAGGAACCAATTTCTTGGAACATCATGTTTCTAAAAAATTGATGGTTGGCGAACAATGAAGGGGAGGGTTGGATGTAGACCTATATACAGTTTGAAGGCTTCATGAGCAATTAGGAGGAGGAAGAGTTTAGGATTGACATCAAAGAGGAAGGTAGTGATGCTAGAATGGAGATTCTGAAGGAGACATAAATTGTGGTGCATATTGACTGCATCCCAGGGTGCCCTGTGTAATCTAGGGGGACTGACTCCTTGTGTTCAATTTTGGTATTGTGTGATGAAATGGTCTCAGTATAGTTTTAATTACTTTATTTTTTGCGGGTATAATGTGTATAGGTGAGTATCCATTTTTTTTTATTCGGAGAGATTTTAGGGGGTTGTTAGCTCTGTCAATAAGGGTGGTTGTAGATAGCTTTTTTGGCTGCATGATATCAGATAGTGGTTTTAGCTGGGTAGTTTAAGGAATAATAGTTTCCAATTTTATGTAGAAACAATTTAATGATTATTTGAAACTAATACAAAGGTGCAACCCCTAACTACTATTAATTGATAAAAAATTTTAACAAATAATGATATAAGAATATATATATATATATATGTGTGTGTGTGTATGTGTGTGTGTGTGTATGTGTATGCATATGTGTGTTGCGTAACTTGCTTAATACATAAAAAACCTAGATACATATTAAGAAAATAAAATAATAAAAAAATCCATCTACAACTCCAAATTTCAGTCATTCTTCCGACATCCCTTAGTGAGAGAAGTCCTTCATTGTCATTCAAAAATTGTTAAAATCCATCCCCATTGTCTTTCTTCTCAACCCCTTTCTTAAAAAGACTCCAAGATTTTTAAAATTTTGTCTTCTTCCAAATTAAGGTCCAATATACCCAACATGACCTTGTATTTGGGCATCATTGGAATCTTATCCACAACCACAACCACAACCACCGCAACATAAGGTTCCCCCCTCACTGTTTTATCTAGAACTCTTACGAAGGATTTAGACCGCAGGATTTAGACTCTTGTCAAGTTGAAAAGATAAGAGTTTCTTTAGCACACTTGGAACAAATACCAAAAAGTTATACCATTCCCGCCCTAAGTATGGATGAGAAATAATGAGAGACATTTCCCACCAAACTTCTCTGCTTTTTAATATCCTTTCTGATCACTTAGTTACTGTAATGATGCCAAAATTATTGAATGGAACGATGATGACAGAAAAGAGATTTAGTTTCAGTTTCAAATCTATAGAGAATTCAATCCTCACCATTTTCTTTCTTACCAATCTAATCTTTGACTGCCAAAGCATTCTCTGCATTATAGCGACAACGCATCTTCACAAATCAAGCAAGTTATTTGAATCTAAACGTAAGACAAGGCATAAGCTTCCTTGACTAAGTAGCCTAAAAAGTAATTCACATGTTATAATATGGGCATAGTTTATTGTCTATTCAGATGAAAACCATGAATTGTGATCCTCTAAAATCATTACAATAAATTATTGTTTTTAATATCATAGTAATACTACTCACCAGCCTTTGGTCTCGAAAATAGAATTCCACATGTGCAATTCATACAACCCAATTGGATGTGTTTGGCTCTAAAATAGCTGACTAACCTTTGTGTTATACATAGAGTTGACAAATGAAAGACGTAGCATCAAGCACTGCCAAGATCTGTAATTTTTGACTTACCCTTGTATTATGCAAAAATCGTGACGTTTTTAGAACTAGATTAACTACAACTCAATTCATAATTTTAAAATAACTCTTTCCAAGTCCATTTGTATAGTATCACGTGTCCACACTAGTACTACCACACCAACTTGTGAACTGGTCATTATCACCATGAAGCAAGCAGTAATCTAATAAAGTCAAAGGAAATATAAATATATTATGATAAATTTTATTATATAAATATAATTCTAAATATAATATATCATATGTAATATATTGATTATATGTTACAATATATTTATATTTAATAATGTATATATTAAATAAAATTATATTATATGTAATTAATTGATTTTAAATACAATATATAATATATTTATTCTATATTTATATTTAATAATTTGTATTAATAAATACAAAAGTTCAACCTAAAACTAACTATAACTCTAAGTTAGCCATAAATTTAATTAGTCATATATTAGTAATTTATTACTAGCATACCTATATTTTTAGAAATTTAAGTAAAGTATGGTGAGAGATATGAAGTTTGAAAATATAGAATATTTATATGTTCAATGATAAAGTATGAAGTGCAATTAAATTCAAACTAAAAATCTAAATAAAGTATGTCGAGAGATATCAAGTTTGAAAATATGGAATATTTATATGTTCAATGATAAAGTATGAAGTGTAATTAAATTCAAACTAAAAATCTAAGTATAAAAAATGGAAAAAAAATTACTTGACTAATCATTCACAAGGTATTAATACATGTTTTTTATTACGCATAAAACAGGTTTTGAGGGGGACCCAAAACCCCTTACAACAGGTTTTGAAGGGACTCGAAACCCTAAGATTTTACTAGGATCTAGAACCCACAATACAACGTTGCCAAGAAAGATAATCTTAGAAAATTAACAGCACAACCTCAACCATGACAGAAAGGCCAACACCTATCTCATGCACAAGGGTTTTAACCAAGCTCCGTTAACCTTCAATAGGTACCATGGGTGTTTCCAATCACCCATAATATTCATAAACACCAGATTATAGCATATAACCATACATTCCCAATATGGACACAAAGGGTTTTGACTGGGTCCCCTTACCTTCAACCTGGGTTTTAAACTAGCTCCCAAAACCAAAAACATGGGGTTTTTACCAAAACCTGATCCTAACCAAAAACTACAGCTAGCCAAACTGGGCCCTTCAAAACTACTAGCATCCAACCTACCTTTGGGTTTTATAAGGTTCCCACAAACAGAAAATGGGTTTTTCCAGGTTCCCAAAACCTTAAACAAAAGGACTAGGCCACAAACCAGCTGGCCCCTAAAAGAACCTAGAGAGTTTTGATAGGCTCCCTCAACCCACAAAACAAGCTGGAAGATTGGGAAAGAATAGACCCAAACCCTTCCTTGGAGACACCCATGAGATAAATGATAGATAATCTTAGCCAGAAGCATGACCAACATTAACAATCTAAAATTCTCTTCACTCCATCTCCCCACCTTAATAGGATAGAGGTCCACCTCAATAGGATAAGGAAGAAGGCAGATCGACAACCCAGACAACCCTTTCGCAACAAGTTGAAGTTGAACCACTCCCATCCACCAAATCTCCACCTCAAAAGGAGAAAGGGCCACCTCAAACATACAAGGATGAGAGAAACCCAAAAGCCTAGACATACCTCTCATAATCCAACATAGAAGAAGTACCTCCACCTCAATAGGAGAGTAACCTAGCACAAAAAAGCCCCAAGAGACCAAGGATGAAGAGAAAAAATTTCCCTAACCAAGAAAGAAACATGAGGAGCACCAAGGGAATCCACACGAAGCAGAGACAAAACTTACTCCCATCCCTCAAAGGGCTCCAAAAACCCCCCACACCTACCTAAGACAATAGGGAAGGGCAAGGAAGGGGAGCAAGAGGGAAAAAAACAAACACAACTGAAAAGCATGGTGGCAAAGATTGTCCCGCACAAACCCGCAACAAAAATCACATGCCAAACCCCCTCCTTCAAAAGCAAAGGTCTGAAAAAATGTGAGAGAGGAATGGACAAAGTCCTTCCCATAGCAGAGCCCACACACTGCAGGAACAATGGCAGAAAAAATCCAAACCATTGCGGCTGACATAACAATAACCACCAACACCAAAATGCCACCTATATTGCGCAATAGCTCCTTGATGCCCACAACAACAAGTACACCCACGCCTTCCACCCCTCTGCACCCAAATCTGGCATTTTCCAAAACACTGACAAAGGTAGATCGTGAAATAGGGCATCGAATGCAAGCCAAAAAAAGGTAGAGGTCCACATCCATACCATCTGCCTGGCTGTCCTCATCCCCTCGCCTGAATCCTCAGCCTCAGAAACCCTAGGTCTCCCTCTGAATTGCCTATTCCCACTCATTCTCGATGAAGATGGTTCAAAGTAGTAATAATTGTTAAACAACATGTATACCATATTATAACCATTGAATTTAGTCATAGATACAATGTGTGAATAGGTTTTCAAAATTTGTATCAAGTTTTACTTTGTTAGCTATTTATGCATTGGTAATATCTCTTTATTTTCAATATCATGAAGAAGACCTCAAACTTTGATTGCTATGGTGGACTTCACAACATTTAATGTAGGTATCCCATGGTGAGCATGTAACAACCTGAATGATGGAATGACTTGATGCACTGTGAATCTGATTGAATAATTAAATTTAAGAGTAGCAAGCAACTATTCTTCAAGTGGTCTTGTGTGAAAACTAATTCGTGATTGTCCCTTGAGAAATATCATGAACTTCATACTGAGTTGCTCAGATAGGTTGTGTTTTTTGATTGTCACTGTTGGCCTAATAGTGATCTTTCATATACATCCAACAAGGTAAATGTCTTGAAGCTCATGGTATTGAAAAATTGGTCAGTTAGATAAATTTATAATCTCAATTTGTATATTATACTTTTTTTCACCTTGGTACCATAGAGGAACTAATTATCGAATTTTCTTTGATTATTCTTTGGTCCATTTTTGTCAATTTTATTGATCATTTTTTCTCTCAACCAATAGCGAACACTTAATTCCTCTATGTAAAGGATGACATTGAGTGGAAGACAATAGTGGTACTTTTTCAACCAATTGGATGCCCATGCACATACATTATGTGACATTTTGCTCACCTGCAAGGAAATTATTTTTAGCTTTTAAATCAATATTGAATAGTAGAAGATAAATATTTTAAACTTAAAGGCAATATATGTTAAGGTGAGATAATTAGATAAATTTATAAAATAATTCTTCATTTAAAGTAAATGTATGCTATTAAATAGGAAATAAAGTAGAGCAATGTATATATCTAGCATTTCTTTTTATCATAACAAAAAATAATGATGCAAGGTTAAATTACATATATTTAGAAAATGCTAAATATTTCAAAATTTTGTTCATTTGAAGTAAATGTATGTTGTTAAATAATAAACATAATAGAGCAACATATATGTAGCATAACTAAAAAATAATACTTTAATATTAAATTATTATTAAGATATTAATTAAATTATATATCACAAGTTGGGAAGCCATGGAACGGTCTAAAGTTTTTGGTCAAGATACTGCTATGTTTCTCCTTGACTTTGAGAAAGCCTATGATAGGGTGAAATGGGACTTTATTATTATGATTCTTGAAGCCTTTGGCTTTCCTAGTGAATTATGTACTTATGTCAAGGTCCTCCTTCAAGATGCCTCTGCTAAGATTGATGTTAATGGCTCCCTCTCCTTTTCCATTATGCTCTCTCGGTCCATTAGATAGGGCTGCCCCTTGGCCCCTACTCTCTTTGTTATTGCCTCTGACACTTTATTCTACCTCCTTAGGGATAAATCACTCTCCCCAAAGGTTAATGGGATTAGGATCCCTAATGATAATGAATTGATGAATATTCAGTTTGCCGATGACATGACTCTTTTTCTTGAGCTCACCAAGCAAAACATGGATAACCTTATCCTTAAAATCCAATGCTTTGGGTCAATTTCTGGAGCTCGGATCTCCTAGACCAAGTCTACCTTCCTTAGCTGGATGGATCACCCCCCTGACTAGTTTGGACACCTTGGCTATCAATGGGGTGGTCCTAAAAAAATCATTAGATACCTTGGAGTTCCCTTCTTGGTGTCCCCTTCCCTCAAAGATATGTGGCTCTGGGTTAAGGAGAAAATTGATAAGAAACTTAGTAAATGGAACAATAGATTCCTCTCCCTAGCTGGCAGGGTTCAAGTGTGCCAAAAATACTCTCCTCCTATAATATCTACTACTCCTTTGCTTGGATGTTTAGCAACTATTAGATCCTTCAAATTCAAAAGGCTGTTAGACAGTTACTTTGGTCTAATGGCAAAGGTAATAATAAATTACATGTTGTTAACTGGAAGTGGTGCCATATTGAGAAATCTCTTGGTGGCCTTGGATTAAAAAATCTTAGGATCCAAGGTATTGCCCTTGCGGCTAAATGGATCTTCCATTCTCTCTAAGGCCAGGAACCTTGGAAGGTTTTAATTAGACACAATATTGAGAGGGCTATCCCTAAGAATGCTAAGTCTTGGAAGGGTTTACCTCTCACCAACCTTGTCGCTAGTGGTTTTCCCATTTTTGTCCAGGGCACTTGTGTGTTCAAGTCTATTTGGAAAGTCTGGGAACGTGTTAGGGTGTTTTTGGTCAACACTAGTGTAAACAATGGTGACCTAATTCATGGCGATAGATCCTTATGGTGGAACCTCTTCCATGCTGGCAAACCCTTGGCCCTTACTCAGGGATGCTCGGATAGAGCCTCGGCCAGCAAAGGGATCAAATATCTTATTGACATTTTGGAACATGATACTCTTATCATGTGGGAAGATCTCAGCTCAAAATTTAACCTCCTGGCCGCTCAAAAAAGAACCTACAACATGATTAAGCAGTCTTGTATTGATTTCGGTCTTCCTAAATACTATGATGCTTATTCTCATAGATTTTTGTCTTTTAAATGGGTAGATGGTACTCTTTTGGCTAAAATCAAGGCTTGTAACATTTACTCTGTCTTAACTTATGAGGCTTCCATCATTAATCATGTTAATATTTTATGGTATTCTGGTCTGCTTGTTATGCAGTGGCAAAATACCTTCAGCATGCTATGGAAAAGTCCGATCGAGCCAAAAATCAAGTGCTTTAAATGGCTTATGATACTTAATAGACTTCCTCTCTGGAGGAATTATGATAATAATGATTTGTGCTCTATTTGTAAATTTCCTAAGATTGGCAGGCATATTTTCTTTGATTGCTCCATTGCTAAGGAAATCTGGTTAATGTTTGGCTTTTCTATCCTTGGTCTTATGAATATTATGAAAATTATTTGTGGGCACATTAAAGGATTGAAAAAGGATGCTAATATCTTTTGGTTTACTTTATCTACCAATATTCTTTGGTATATTTGGAAAATTACGAATGCTGATAGGTTTGAAAGCCAAGCTAGGGCCCTTACTAAGTCCTTTCAAAGACTCACATTCTTCAAAATTGTCATGTAGGTTGCCTTTACTATGAACGTTGAGAGGCACAAGCTCCTAAGGTTCCTCAAGGATGGTCATACCACCATGTTCATCAATGAGATGAAGGATGGTTATGAGTGGAGACAAAACGAGGACAACCTATGCTCCTTTGAGGAGGCTCTCAAGAAAGTGAACAACGAAATTAAAGATAATAGGAAGCCCTCCTACGCCCAAGTTGAGATGCTGGCACAGATTCGGAGCCAGAAGACCATTGTTTGGATGGAAGGACCTCAAGGATGGGCGGCATGGGTTGAACCCCATGACAACATCCTCTCTTGATGCTTTTGTTGACTTCTCATGATGCAGTTAGTTTGTTAGTACTCTTTTGTGTGGATTACGCACCCTGTTGTTACTTGGGTTTTTGCTAACCTATGGAAGTGACAACTATGTTTTGTTGAGGCCTGACCTCCTTGTTCTGGATTCTCTGGATTTTTAATATAAAAAAAAATATCAAATTAGTATTAAGATATTACTATACTTTAATATTTTTATATTTCTATTAAACTATTCACCATTTTTCTTTTTTAGTAAGACTAATTATTGATATATTATATATTTATATTACTATATTACTCATAGTGAGAATGTGTAAATAATTTTGTAAAAAATACAAATGAAGAAGTGATACAAGGATGTTAGCAATTATTATCATGGTTGAAAATCACACATTTATTAATGATATTTTATTTCATATTATTTGAAGAAAGATATATTACATCAATTATCTTTTAAATATTTTAATCTATTTTCTTCGATCTTTCACTTTTCATGTTGTCTACCTTTTTTCATTTTTTCATAATGATCAAATGAGAATGTTGGCATTATTCAGAGACATTCCAAAGACTTTACATGAGACATTGCCATGAATGTTAATCCTATTCTTTCTCGTGGTCCTATATCAATTGTGACTTTTAATAGAGTCAACATTTGAGATTTATGTATTGTTAATGCCCATGCCAATCTTAATGGTAATTGAAGTGTTCTGCCCCTTTGTATTGTTGTTATTGGAATTGTATTTGGACGATGATTGTCAAATGGTATTCTTGAATAATGGTTAAATTCAATCATGACACATGTTGCTATTTTAGGTGGAGAACTTTGTGGTTTATAGATAATCTTTTGAATATATCCTAGAGCTCCATTTACAAGTCCTGCTTGTATCCAAAGACCTTTAATATTTATACAATGAATGAATTCAATTGGAAAATAGAGAGATAATCTTAATACACAATTGAATATTGGAATGCATTGATAAGATAATGAGAAAGGATATATGAAGAAAGTATGAACATGTTGATAAATCAATGTTAGAATATGTGAATTGTTGTACCTTCAAAGTTACAAACTAATATTGTCCTTTTCTTTCCCCGACTTCCTCAAAATCCACAATGACTTTTTATTCTTTTGTAATTGAAGGTAAATAAACAAACTTTGTCACTTTAAGTAAAGTATAAACATAATATCCTAAATGTAGAATGAATTTATCTATTTGAATGCATGGATATGTATTTTTATAAGAGTTATGCATTACATATTGGATATCTAACTTGTTACAATACTACATATGTAATTTATATTTAATAATTTGTATTAGTAAATACAAAATTCCAACCTAAAACTAACTATAACTCTAAGTTAACCATAAACATAATTATTCATATATTAGTAATTTATTATTAATAGAAAAATATTAATATTGGAATATAAAAAGTTAGAGGTAAAGTGTGATATTAATATAATCTAATTGAGTAAATACTCTAAATATAATAGAATAAAATGTGATATAAGGAAAATAAAAATAATTTAATTTAATAAATAATAAAAAAAATGATATTAAAAAATATTTGAGTTATATATTATATAATATTGATATTTGATAATCTTTATAGATTAATTTATTTATACTGTATACCTCAAGACCTCCACTCGGTGGTGTGCAACCTACAACCGCTACGATATGGGGACAACCCCTAACCTTTAAAACTACTTTAATCTCAATGGTTTTCTTATATTTTTTTAAAAACAAGACTATTTAAATATTTTCACAGTGGGTTAAATCATATCCAACTATATATAGAAGTTAAATTTTAATGCAATGAGATTCTTGCAATGAAATCTCATTAAAAATCATAATTAAATGTGTAATATTTTTTTGTGTGCTCTTTAGATTTGTATGCACCTCTTTATGTAGAAGTTTATTTAGATATTAATAAATTAATTTATATATAAATATGTTATTTATATTAATAGAAATAAATTAAGAAAAATTTACAATTATAAAAATCTTAATATAGATTAATAAATAATATTCATAATTATATATTATATAAAAAAATAGTTTATTGATATTAACTATATCAATTAAACAATGCTTATAATTATTCCCATCTCAATATAAATTCATTCTATGATAAGATATATAATATAGACATCTCAAAATTGATATCTTTAGGCATCTTTTACACTATTTAAGATGCTTATACTAGTATTATTTTATAATTGCAATTTTCATCCCAAACTATTATTTAATATATCTATTCCCTCCACCATTTTTTAAAATAAATACATTGATGATGAGGTTTACATATGTTTTAAAATAAAAAATAAAATATTTAAATTTCATTTCTAATTATAAAATTTGTGCTTAAAAGTTTTGTAATAATATTTTAAATATAGACGAAATCATTTTAAAATAATTATATTTAATTATTTTTTTTTGCCAATATAATTAAATTAATATTTTTTTTTAAAATGTAACATTAGCGCTTTTAGATCAATGTCAGCATACATCCTCACCTGATTTATATTCTATTTTGAAGAATTATTTGAGGTAACATTTGTTTTATTTGATGTAACATTTGTTCTATTTGAGGTGGCTTTATTACACTCCACTTCTTTCATGTGGCGAAGGGCATACTCTCGACGCGGATGTCCATATCGAAGTCAATTTCTCCACTTGAATGGTAGTGTTTTAATTGTATGATATTTAAATTTAAAAAATTATTGGGAAATTGATATATCATATTTTTCATATGAAAGCTGAAACTTTGTCTTTCATAATCACATTAATTAAGTATAATGTGGTAGTATTATTCTTTTGTTTATGAATATTTATGTTTTATGTCTTTATAAAATTTAACAATTACAATGCATCACAATAAATTTAAACTAGATAATAAAAAAAGCTTGGTAAAATGAATCTCACATCAGACTTAAGTTTTTTATTTATTTAAAATTTAATTTTAAAAATGATACAATATTTATTTAAGTGACATCACCATTATGTTAAAAAAATATCTATCATAAAAAAATTCTCCAAATATACATCCCCGAATCCCTTGCAGATCGATCACGAGAGGAGTTTCGGACGTGGCCCCCACATGCTGAGGAGAAGAAGGATTGCTGATGGTGCTAGGAGACACGTGACCCCCACTGGTTCAAAGCTCCAGTCATAAAAGCGATTAATAAATAAATTAAAAAATAATTACTTATGAAATACTAAAAAAATGAAATTTAAATAACTACAAAACTATTATATTCAAGAATATCTATCATAAAAAAAATTCTTCAAATATATATTTGTTCTAAAACTAATTAGATAAATTAGATAATAAATAATACAAAAATGAAATTCAAATAATTATAAAACCATTATATTCAAGAATATTTATCATTAAAAAAATCTTCAAACTTTTTTATTGTTTAAAAAATAAACTCAGTTAACTTTTTCATCATTATATTCAATAATCTCTATCATAAAAATATTCCAAAATTATTGTTCCGAAACTAATTAAGTAATACATGGAGACATATACGGTTAGATAAAATGAAGAATTTATATCCCGATCATCTAAAAAAAGGGAACCCATTTAACTCTTGTTCAATTCGAAAAATTACTCATCAATAGGAAGTTTTAACAGTTGGAGGCCTTATTGAAATGGTTTTTTCTTCTGGAAACTTCTGCTGAAGATTGTACAACTTGTAATTGTCTTGTTCAATGGAATTATTTTTTTTCAGTTGATAAGGATTTCATGCATTCAATTTATTTCTTTTTTTTTCCATAATTTTATGAGTAAATATTTATTTCAGTTGATAAGGATTTCATGCATTCAATTTATTTCTTTTTTTCCATAATTTTATGTGTTTACTGGGTGCATTGCAATTTATAAGGGGATTCTGTATCTCATAGTCTAAAAAAAAATAGTAAAAATTTCATGTTTTTTTTCTAATAAATATGTTCTAATAATTTAATTTAATTTAATGCTAAGAAAAATCAATTGATGCACCTACTGTAGTGTGCTTTCCCCTAAATAATTTTAAACCTATTTGGCTGGTATTCCACTCTTAAAAATTTCATGGTTAATCCACACCCAATTCATCATTAAATGCTAAAATTAGAACTAGATCTACTATTACAAACCTCTTTCCCCTTTAGAGAGGTAATTTTGGGAGGGCTAGGGTGCCCATCTCCTTAGTCTTAACCAAACTCTCTCAAATAGCTTGCAGTGTAAGTGTTGGCCTTCACATTTTCAAATCTAGTCTCAATTTTTGCACTTGACCATTTTATTATCATCCACACTTGAAAAATAACCTTGTGATCCTTATATGAAAAACTTCTTCTATCATTCATAAAATATAATTAATTTTAAGAAGACTTTATCTCAAATAATCAATCTAGATTTTACTCCAATTGAATAAAAAAGAAATAAACTCACCATTAACATTCAAGTATGGTTTCATGTTTGTCATTTATTGTTATCATGTAATTGCATTAACATTTGGAGGACTTTCTCTAGTATGGTTTTATTGCATTATGTTATTGTATTAAAATTCAGTTTTTGTATAGCTCTGACTTTGTGTTTCGGGTCCCTATAAAACCCGTTTATCATAATAAAAAAAAAATGGGGGACTTTCCTAAAGTACAAATACATACCAATTTTGTGTTGAAATTCATGAGAGGGTTTCATACCTAAAGTATAATCATTTCATTTAATCATTTTTATTACTATTTTGTGTCTTCCCTCCCTAGGACATGCACTCTTTTTCTATCATCATAGCTATTATGAAGGTGCAGACACCAACATAAGTTTTGACTTAGGAAAAACCCTATACATCACACACATTCTTACTCATTTTCTATGTGTGTAAGTTCAAATATTATAGTGGAAGTGGTACAATAGCACAAAGTAGACTATTATATGTAGCAACAAACTTCTAACATGCAAAAACATCTAGACAAAGGAGTTGAGCATGCTTGTCCTACTATTTTGAATTTTAATTGTGGGAGACAAACATATATCACCTCCTAACTAAATTTTTCATCACCTACAATAGTTTTAAAAATCTTTAGACTAGAGTTCCAAACACCAATGTCTTGAACTTTCTGCTCTAATTTTTAGATTTAGGTTCCTTTATGTATATCATTTCTAGATCCGGCTTACTATTTCTACTTTCCTTTTTGTTATTCATTGTAATTGTTGAGATCAATTATTTTGTTATCATTAACCCTAGATATCGAACACACACTTAACAATCTTAATTCTATTACAACAAAGTAACAAAATCCTAGAGTTCAACTCTTATATTAGGCCTATAGTTGAACCTATTTGTGTTCCAATGTTTGCTATGAAAATGTGAGATCTTAGTTTGCATCCATTTCTAAAGTCTATTAGTTATGTGCTTGCAACTGATATATCTTATTCTTGTATATCCTTTTATTTATTTTATGCACTTGTTTGCATTTTCTTGCTTAATATAATTTGTTCTTCATAATTGAATGTTAAAAAAAAAAATATTGGCTTGCCTAGAAGTTTTGAAATATGATGATGATGTTGATGATTGTCCCTCTCCAGAAATTTGTCCTACTCGTGGGGATATTTTGGCATAGAAGCATGATATCATTAAAAAATTTCCTAATGACGCTCTACCTTCTATTGAATTGATTGATACCTTTCTAAGAGATGAAGCATTGATAAAACATATCAATCCATCTCCCAATATGTGGCCTACTCATGAGGATATTTTAGACCAAGAGGATGATATCATTATCACTTTTCTCAACGCTCTTCCTTCTAGAGATGAAACATTGATGAATCACGCTTGTCCCTCTCACGTAATTTATCCTACTCATGAGGATATTTGGGAGCAAGAGGATGATATCATGAATACTTTTTAAAATGCAATCCTTTCTAAAGATGAAACATTGATGAATCATGCTTGTTCTTCTCCCAAATTTTTTCTTACTTGTGAGGATATTTTGGTGCAATGGGATCATAACAATGAACTCTCTTCTAAATATTAACCCTTAGTGAATAAAGAGACCACTATATTCTAGTTAATATAATTTATGTTTCCAATCATACATATGCAAAACCTCCATTTTTTATTCATCTTCATCATGATGTTTGTCGACCCCAAACTAAAATTTTTATTGTTGTTGGAGGAATCTAAAACCCTCAACCACAAACTAAAGTAATGATTCTTATCCAAGTATTAACGACCCACCTAGATCTCTCGGTCACTACTTAAACTATACAAAAAAGCTCTTGATCAATGTAGTAGAATGCACAAGTGCTCACACATATAAAACTCAAAATAATAAACAACCTCAATATTTTCTCCCATCTTCTCATCCTTCTCTTCCTTTTATAATTGTAATTTTTATGTTATTTAAATAATAATTTTTTATTTTTTTTTTAAAACTATTTAATTTATGTATATTCCCTTTGCCATTTCAAAAAATAAATACATTTCTCTCTTATATTTTATGATTTTAACAATTTTTTATTTTTAATAAATGTAGCTTTAGCCATTCATTTTAAACAAATTAAATGCAAATCCTTTATCTTCTTGTCACCATCCTATGCCACTTTTATTACTCAATATATTTGATGATGAGAAAATTAAGATTGGATTGTATCTATTTTCAATGTAATTATTTTCTTGAAAAAAAATATATATATTTAATTATTTAATTATTTAATTGAAATAATGTATTTGACATATTAGAATACATATATTTTAATCATATAAATATATATATATATATATTGTAAAGCGGAAAATCACGATCGAACCCTAGTTGCTCTCCCCTCTTCCAACTCCAAGGAGAGAGAAGGGAGATTCACTAGGGTTGATGGTTTTCACTTAGGGGAGAGACTTTACATTCAAAAGAGGGGTTGAAACCCACAAGATCCAATCCCACACAATGCAAGATTGGATGCTAAATGCGTTTCAAGGGTTAAGAAAGCAAGGCTACCCTCTTTTGTAAAGAATGTTGATAGAAGAATTAAGCTAGGCATGCATAGAAAGTGACAAAGATTCGCTTATAAACTGAGATAGGGATATAGGATGAAGCTGCGGACCTGGAATTAGCAGTAAAATGTCGATACGGCGCTGTCCTGCAATTTTGAGCAAAAGTTGTCGGGACGATGGCGCCCGAGCGCCACGGTCCTCCGAAAAATCCGCGAAACGAAGGGGGATCTGTTCGTCTCTGCACAAGGATTCCAGATCTTCAATTTCAGCCGTGTACCTGCAACCTACACACAAAAAAGTGAAGACGATTGGGGGGTTAGGGATTAGGGGTTTTCCTTTAGGTCAAACCCCGGTTTTGGAATTAACCAAGAAATGAGCAATGCCGTAAATGTAAATGTCTGTAATGTAAAACAAGTACTAATACCTTGTTGTAAGGATGTTTGTATCCTTATGTGCGAAGGTATAGATGTTGTATGTTGTATGTTGTAGTAGTATGTAGTAAGTGATCTCCTCTTCAATGGTTGAATCCTTGTCTTGAATGCAACACTTAGCCTTGAATGGAGACTTGAAATGATCAATTGCTTGAAGGAATGCTTGAATGCTTGAATGCTTGAGTATAATTTCCACGCTTTTTCCATCATGTCGAATGAAAGAGGAAAATGTAGTTTATATACTTGTCAATTAGGGTTGATAGACTAATTTTCCCGACCTTAGGCCGACCAGGAAAGTTAATTTCCAATTTGCAAACAAAAAGACCCGAGACCCCATAGGAGACCGGGCCCAAAATAGGACCCAGGGACCAGGGCGCCGGGCGCCATGGTCCTGGGGGACCAGGGCGCTGGGCGCTCTGGTCCCACCTCCCGGGACAGTAGGGTGCAAAGGAGGTTCAAGCCAGGGTGCAAGAAAATGCAGTTTTTGGTGTCATGAGTAAGTTTCGGGGTCTCCATTCAGGTTGCGTGTTGCGTCACCATCGTGAAGACTGAAATGCAGTCGAAATTGCAAGTGTCACAATTTTAGGACGCTACATTTAGCCCCCACTTTAGTGGGAGTATAAGCGTACGCTCATACTTCCGGTAAAGTACAAGGAAACAACATTGAAAGACTTTCACCATGTCAAGGAGGCAAGATACACCAAGCCCCCCAGTGGACTAAGGATCTTACGACTTCGATTGACAAAGTAAAAGGGAAGATCACGAGGGAGAACCATGACTGTCAGTAGTAAGGTTCCCTCACTATGAGTCATGCAAGAAAGATATCAAGAATTTTCAAGGCAAAGCTAAATTTGTCAACAAATTTTCAAGTATCTTGAAAAGATATGAACGGGATGTATGTCCCCCTACGTTAAAGCGATCGCACACGCCTCACCGGGGGTGATTGCTTTAAGGTAGTGATACATATAAAAAATGAGAAAGGAGCACGTTATCACAAGGATTTAGCCCCCAAGTGTGAGATAAGCCCAAGGATAATAGACACAAAACACAAAGCACAAGGTGACTTCGCTTTCCTCGGGGTCAGTATGCTGTATGATAATTCATGTATATCATATGTATGTATGCATAATTGTTCTTCATTCCCCAATCAAGGAAGGTCACCTAGAAGAAGGGAACACATGTGTCTTTTGAGTCAACATGAGAGAGACCAAAAGAGATCTCAATGCTTTGCATCGTCCTCAAGTAGACAACACTAAGGACAACAAATAGAAGAATGAGAATAACATATAGAAGAAGTAACACAAGAGAGGAGGAGAGAATCTGCTATGCTAATGTAACTAGTCTAGCACATCATCTACCCCCCGATCTTGCTGATCAATGTTTCAGGAAGGTAGGGAACACGCTAGAGGAGGAACATCCAACACAGCAGATGGAGCTATCATAAGATCCAAACAAGGGCTATGTTCATGTTCCAAGCCACGTTGTTCCTGTCTAGGAGCTAGGATAAGTGCTTTAGAAAATTCATTAGATAAATGGTTATCAATATCAACAAGTTCATATTCACTATCAAAAGCAAGAGAAGTAACATTTTCATCATGAATAACATTTTCATCTATAGCACCATCAAGATTTATAAAAATAGGGTCTTTAATTCGCACAGGATCAAGACCATCATGCATCTTATGTTTTGGAGATTTTGGAGAAAATGGAATAATGCTTGTTGAAGGTGTTTTTGGAGATTGCAAAGTTTGAGCTCTAAGACGACGCTTTCGTCGGTGTTCACGTGCAGAACGATTTCGTCTAGTCTTAGTAGGAAGTGGAGAAGATTGAGGAGGAGGAATGTTCTCATCCTTATCACTTGGGTGTTTAGGTTGTGGTCTCTTAGGCTAGATAATAGGAGAAGAAGAAGGTCTCTTCTCTCTATAAAAAGAAGGAGGAGGGACTGCTCCATACAAAGGAGGAATATTTGGTTTAGGGAGAAGACCAAGTCCATCATGACGAGGAGGTATAGGTCTACTCTTAGAAGGTTTATTAGGCATAGACATAATCACATCCATGGGAACGGGTTGGGAATCTTCTTGAGGAAAGACATTAGTTTTATCTTTCAAAGGAAGAACTTCCTTCTCAAGAATGATAGGAATATCAAGTTTAGGTGTTCTAGGTTCACTTAGAGATAGGATCATATCTGTTTTCCACTTTTGATAAGATTTGAAAAGATGATCACTTCGCGGAGGAAGAGATTGGAATTGTTTAGGCCAAAAGTAATCAATAGGAACGCTAGAAGTTCTTTCAGCTGGTTTAAAGAGACTATGATTGATAGTAACAACTTCACCATTATGGGGAAATTTCAAACACTTGTGAATAGGAGAAGCAATAGCTTTCAAGGAAGATAGCCAAGGATAGCCAAGCTTCACACGAAATTGTTCGGAAGATGGAATAATAGCAAAGTTCACATCAAGGGATTTGTTATGGACCTCAATAGGCAATGTAATAGAACCAATTGCAGGAGAAGAAAATGCATCAAATAATTTCACAATCACATCTGTTTTGTCATAGATCACTTGATTCAATTGCAAAGTAAAAAGAAATTCTTCAGTAATGACATTAATCATGCACGAAGGATCAATAAGCACTCCATGACAAGGTGTATTCTTGACTTTTGTAACTATGTATAAAGGACCATCAGGTGCCCTAATGGTTTCACTGGAATCAAATGTGATGGAAGGTTCTTTAGGGATTTCTTGCTGCTCTACAAAGTTAATCACATTCGGAGTCATAGACACAAGACCATCAGATGAGAGAGAGGAATCATTAGCCTCAATTGCATTAGAGGTATGAGAAGGTAATGGATCAGTGAAAATCTGAAGATTTCGATTAGGAGGAGCTACAGATGTATTGCCTTTATCATTCACTCCAGAAACAGAAATAGTATTATTATCAATCAAATCTTGAATTTTACCCTTTAAAGAAAAACATTTTTTAGTATCATGCCCAGGCTGACGATGAAATTGACAAAAAGCTTTGTTATCAAAATAAGGTGAGGTAATCTTTGCAGGATCAATTTGTCTTATAGGAGGAAGAGTAAGCACATTTTGTTCCAATAACTTATTCATAATACTATGCAATGATTCATTCAAAGGAGTATACTTTCTTTCTTTCTTGAAAAATTTAGAAATAGGAGGCACACCTGATGCTGCATTCACATTGTTGTTGATGATATTTTCATTGAATTTGATGGAATCTCTGTTCGGTTTAAACTTTCCAAATGGTTGTTGACTGCTATCACCCTTATCACTCGGAGCCATAGGATGTGATTGTTCCATTTGACTCACAGTCAGTTGATAATTGTGAAGAGTTGCACACAACTGTTGGAAAGAAGTAAACTCAGAAAATAGAAGTTTGTCTCGAATATCTTTTTGTAAATTAGAAATAAAGATTCTTTGAATATCATTGTCAGGCACTCGAAAAGAAATTTGAGCATACAAATGCTTATATCTACCAATGAAATCAGTCACTTTTTCTTTAACACCTTGTTTACAATGCATTAAATCAATCAAAGTAACTTTAGGACTTATATTGTTTTGAAATTGTTGAATGAAAGCATTTGCAAGTTGTTCGAAAGAAGTAATAGAATAAGAAGGCAACGAGCAATACCATTGTAGGGCTTTGTCTCTTAATGTTCTAGTGAACAGTTTTGCAAGCAACCTTTGGTCATAAGCAAAATCAGTACATATTGTTTGAAAAGTCTTAACATGTGTTAGAGGATCACCTTTACCATTATAAAGCTCCAAATGCGGGATTTCAACATGTTTAGGAGGGATAGCTCGAACAATGTCAAGAGAAAGTGGGCTCGCAACATCAAATGTGGGCACACTAAACTTAGATTGATTCATAGAGGCAATTTGTTGCTGTAAAGAAGAGACAGTTTGTGCAAGATTGTTAATGGTCGCTTCAGTCGAAGAATTCATATTAGATGTGTTAGATTGAGATGGAGGTGTTATGTTATTGAAAGAAGGTAAAGAGTAAGGTGGTGGGACTCTATGATAATTAGTCATAGGAGATGATTGGACAGGAGGAACACTACAAGGAGGAATGGAATGGTTAAACGAATTGCCCCCTTGCGTCATGTTCATTTGTGGAGATATAATAGGGACACTCATTGAAGGAATGAATGAAGAAGTCGGATTAAATGAAGGAAGAGGGTTAATTGAAGAAGAAGGGTTGCCCCCATGACTGGTGATCACAGGAGGAATGTCTTGTGTAGAAGTAGCCATTATGTTTGATGTAAAGGTAGGTACACTAGCAATAGAAGTCATCAAAGGAATAGAATGATTGACTTGAGTAGGAGGTTGTGTATAACCTAAGGTTTCGGCACAACTTTTCATAGGCATCACATTTGAATCCACAATGTGTGCAATACCACGCAAAATATCAATTCCATTCTTATCACTTTGAAGCATACGTTTTAGACCCTCAATTAAAGGAAGAGCTTGACTATCAGGGTATTCTTGAGACATCCACTGTCGAAAATCGTCAAATTGGTTATCCAATTTTGAAAGTTGTTCTACAGAAACCTCATGGAGAGCTTCTTCATCATTAGGAGGATTAGAGGAATTACCCATGTCCTCGTTAAAAAGGCTATTCAAATTAGGTTCCATCTCCTAAGTAGTTAAACCTCGGAAAGACTTAATTCTACGGCTTCGTCTAACGGGAATAGTGTAAGTAGGGCTTATTGTTGTAAAACTCATGCACTAGAGAGAGAGAGAAAGTTTTGAATTTAGAGGTAGCAATTTTCAGTAAAATCAGCCAATCTTTTGGATTTAAGCTGTTAAATACAATCAGGACAATCTCCCGAAATTTCAGAAAAAATGTCAGGGACCGTGGCGCTTCGGAGTGCACACGGTCCCAGCAACTTTTTTCGAAATTCGCAGGGATGAAAGTTATGATGATTTTAGAGCTAATCTAAAAAAATTGAGTGATTTTACGATCTGTAGATAGGCCAAATTAAAGTTGCAATCTCGAAATTGAACCCTACCAAGATTGTCGAAAAATGCAAAAATTTGAATTTTGAAAAAGAGAGGGAAACTGAAATTTTGAATGTTATGATTTTAGAGGGAATGTCAAGAGCAATGCAAATTTTGAAATTTAAAAATTGACTCAATTTCACGCAAAATTCAATTTTGAAAGCGGAAATTAAAGTTGTTGTAATTAAGCACTTAATTTCAAAAGTCACAAATTGCAAAATTTTGAATAAAGCACTGAAATTTCGAATGAATGCAAACACACTTTCCAGATTTAGGACAGTAAGAACACAATTTTGACACAAAATTTCAATTTCGATGATTTTCGAATGTTTAGAAGCCTTAATCCAAGCAATCACAAGACCAACTTTGACTGTAATTTTGAAAGTGTTAGATTTGATAAAATCAACCAAAATTCTGGATTTTAGCAGGAAAATACAGTAAGATCTCGCTCCCGAAATTTCGGAAAAAATGTCGGGGACGATGGCGCTCGGAGTGCACACGGTCCTCACAACTTTTTTCCAAATTTTCAGGGATGAAAGATATTGTGATTTTATTGCGGAATCCAAAGTTATAGCTGATTTGGAGATGTTTTGATCAGTGAAATTGTCGGACAAAGGTTGAATCAAGAGGGTTTCAAAAATTAGGGTTTTGACACTTAACCACTTAATTTTCAAAATTGAAGCGCAAATATGAATTGATAATTTGTAATAGAAAGGCAGATCTGAAACAAGCATTAACAATTAAACATTTCACAAGTTTAATTACTTAAAAAGAAAATTTAGGGTTTTTTATGCAATTAACCTCTAAAATTTTGCAAAAGATCAAACATGGAAATGTAATCAAGGAATCCAATTTTCAGATCTAACTATGAATGATCAGAAAGGATGTTCACGTCGGGTTCACCAAAATGTAAAGCGGAAAACCGCGATCGAACCCTAGTTGCTCTCCCCTCTTCCAACTCCAAGGAGAGAGAAGGGAGATTCACTAGGGTTGATGGTTTTCACTTAGGGGAGAGACTTTACATTCAAAAGAGGGTTTGAAACCCACAAGATCCAATCCCACACAATGCAAGATTGGATGCTAAATGCGTTTCAAGGATTAAGAAAGCAAGGCTACCCTCTTTTGTAAAGAATGTTGATAGAAGAATTAAGCTAGGCATGCATAGAAAGTGACAAAGATTCGCTTATAAACTGAGATAGGGATATAGGATGAAGCTGCGGACCTGGAATTAGTAGTAAAATGTCGATACGGCGCTGTCCTGCAATTTTGAGCAAAAGTTGTCAGGACGATGGCGCCCGAGCGCCACGGTCCTCCGAAAAATCCGTGAAACGAAGGGGGATCTATTCGTCTCTGCACAAGGATTCCAGATCTTCAATTTCAGCCGCGTACCTACAACCTACACACAGAAAAGTGAAGACGATTGGGGGGTTAGGGATTAGGGGTTTACCTTTAGGTCAAACCCTGGTTTTGGAATTAACCAAGAAATGAGCAATGCTGTAAATGTAAATGTCTGTAATGTAAAACAAGTACTAATACCTTGTTGTAAGGATGTTTGTATCCTTATGTGCGAAGGTATAGATGTTGTATGTTGTATGTTGTAGTAGTATGTAGTAAGTGATCTCCTCTTCAATGGTTGAATCCTTGTCTTGAATGCAACACTTAGCCTTGAATGGAGACTTGAAATGATCAATTGCTTGAAGGAATGCTTGAATGCTTGAATGCTTGAGTATAATTTCCATGCTTTTTCCATCATGTCAAATGAAAGAGGAAAATGTAGTTTATATACTTGTCAATTAGGGTTGATAGACTGATTTTCCTGACCTTAGGCCGACCAGGAAAGTTAATTTCCAATTTGTAAACAAAAAGACCCGAGACCCCATAGGAGACCGGGCCCAAAATAGGACCCAGGGACCAGGGCGCTGGGCGCTCTGGTCCCACCTCCCGGGACAGCAGGGTGCAAAGGAGGTTCAGGCCAGGGTGCAAGAAAATGCAGTTTTTGGTGTCATGAGCAAGTTTCGGGGTCTCCATTCAAGTTGCGTGTTGCGTCACCATCGTGAAGACCGAAATGCAGTCGAAATTGCAAGTGTCACAATTTTAGGACGCTACATATATATATATATATATATATATATATATATATACTTGGTTCTCAATCTCCCTCACTTTGCCATTCGGCAGAGCCCATACCCCCCAACTCCTCTCCCACTGTGTCGAAGGATGCCGACATTAATGGCATCTTTGTTAATACCCCTAACCCTACCTGTAAACCAAAAATGTTTTCTGAAGTAGTGGCCAATAGAACTGGTGTTGTCGATGAGAAAGCCAAGTTTAACCTTGCAGGTGCCAGTGCTTGCGATGCCGCCATTCCCGGTAAGTGCTCTATGGCTCCTTTGGCCCCTTTCTCCATCGCTCCTAATCCTGAAATGCTTGCTGAGATTATTAAGGAGAAGAATAGGTTAAAGAATACTGTGATTTTCTTTTCTGTTGTTGAACTTGATAAGTGTCCTCCTCAGAAATTTCTTGATGACTGGTTTCATAATTTTTGGAATTAGAAAATGGGCTTTCACATTTCTTTTTGCCAGTAGATCCAGAAGGGTTTATTTGTGATATTCTTTGTTAATCATGAATCTCAAGTTGAAGTCCTTAAAAAGCAATATTGGACCGTTGGATCCACTTCTTTTCGTGCTTTGGCTTGGACTCCTGAGGCTATGCACGAAGAAGTTCATGCCCTTTCAGCCCCTAGATGGATAATGGTTAAAAATGTCCCCCCCTTTTTATGGTGATTCTTGCCTCAATTGCTTGAACCGTTGGGCAAAACCATCTAAATGGATGATACTGTTAGGCTGGTACCGCATATGGACGCTAGAGTCCTTATTTCTTTGCAACCAGGGAAGGAAATCCCTGCTGACATCTCTTTTAACATCATGGAAGAAACTTTTGTGTTCCCTATTGACATATTGGGAGGTCTAAATGCTTGTTTCTTATGTCAGAAAGAGGGCCACCTTAGAAAGGATTGCCCCATTATTAAAAAGAATCAGAACCCTGCTAAATTCCCTCAACCCGCTAACCCTAATCTGCCTCCTTCGGTTAACAAAAACACTCAAGAGGAAACTACCTCCAAACCTCCTCCTACTCTTGACTCAGCCTCTCCTGTTTCTCGTATCACTCAAATCTCTTTCCCTTTTTCGGACATGGCTATTGATGAAGCAAACACTGATGATGGCTTCCAAACTGTCAACAAAAAAAGAAGGTGCAAGGGTAATAACATTAATCGTCCTAAAACTTCAAATCCTACCTCCTCGGGAAATCTCCTTCCCCAAACACCTCTTGTTATCCCTCCTATGGTTGAATTTAGTAGCGACAACCCTCCTTGCTCCCCTACTATTTGTTCCAACAATTCCGACCTGAATATCTCTCTAGGAGCATCTCGGAAGTTCCCACAAATTTTTTTTAAGGAACTAAGTGATGATTGTTCTATTGAAATCATCCCTGCTATTAACAATCTCCCCAGTATGCCTTCCGTGGAAGTGGATTCCCAATCCAAAAATGAAGATGATCCTAAATCTGATACCCTTACTTCGAAATGCAGGGGAAGACCTCCGGGATCTAAGAATAAAACCTCTGGTAAGAAAACGGGGGATAGTTCTACTAAGTCTTTACCCTCAGCTGATGAAGCTGGTGTTGTGTGCCCTACTCCCTCTAATATTTCCTCATGAATTGTTTATCTTGGAATGTGAGGGGTCTTCAATCCCCAGATAGGAAATTTGTTATTAAGCATTTTCTTCGTTCTTTTAATTCTATGGATTTTCTTATGTTGCAAGAAGTTAAAGCCATCGGTTTCATGCTTGAAACCAACCTTAACTTTATATGGAATAATGTGATCAAGTTTTGTACTAATCACAATAGAGGCAGAGGTACAATTGCTCTCCTCACCAGCCCCAAATGGGGGAACTATATTACTGCCAATGGCACGTCTCCCTGCCAGAGAGCTATCTGGATTATCATTAATCATAATAATAATATCTTTGGCATTTGCTTTGTCTATGCCCCCAATGACTCTAAGGAGAGGGCTAATCTTTGGAAATGGATGACTACTCTCCTTGATATCCCCTGGCTGGTTAGCGGAGATTTTAATATGGTTGAGTCCTAGCAAGATAAATCTAGAGGTAATCCCTTCGTTTGGAAAGATAATGAAAAGATTCATTGGAACAAGTTAATTAATTCTAAGACTTTGTTTGACCCTTTAGCTGGCAATAAGGCCTCTAACCCCGGGATTTGGCACACTTGGTGCAACTTCCAACATGACCACTCTTGAATCTATTCTAGACTTGACCATTTCTATGGCAACAAGAATGTTTTCTCCTTCCTTCCTGACAACCAGAATAACATTGTCCTTGTAATGGCCACCACTCTCTTTGATCATCATCCCATTTTTACCCGTGTCAGCCTCAATTTCACCCCTGTTCACCCTAGGATGACTAATCCCAAGTTCATTTTGAATACCGGTCTCCTTCTTGATGAAGATATCCTTGCTGCTATCCAGATTATTCGCAATATCAATAAGGTCAATTTCCCTAACTTCTCCATGACTGACAGATGGAAGGTCAATCTCCCAGCTTGGCAATGTCTCCTCAAAACCATTGGTCAAAAGAATGCTAAGGATTACAGATTTGTTGAAAAACGTCTTTCCTCTGATCTCCAAGAGGCTAAGAGCAATGTCCAGAATGATTCCTCCAATATTGACCTTGTCTCCCAGGTGATATCTGCTAAGGATGCCTTGAGGAAGCATCAACAATTTAGAATCTGTGGTGCTAAAATCAGATCTCGCGCTCATTGGATCCAGAATGGAGACTGTGGTTCCAAATTCTTTTTTAACCTTTTAAAACAAAAGCAAACCAAGGAGTCTATTGACAGACTCCTTATTGACAACCAGGATATCTCAGATCTTGTTATCATTAACCAAGCCTTTGCCGATTACTACAAGAATCTCTTCACCTCTGAAGACTCTATGGAGGCTGTTGTTCTTAGGAATAAGTGTAAACCTCTTATCCTCAATATGCTGGATAATGATGATATTACTATCTTATCTAAGGACATCTCTTTGGATGAGGTTGAAAAAGCTATCAACTCTCTCAATAATGATAAGGCCCCCGGCCCTGATGGGCTCCCTGTTGAATTTTATATGGCTAATATCAGTTGGATCTATAAGGATTTACCTGACATTTATGTGGAGGCCATAGCTAATGGTTCCCTTGGCCCTAAGATTAATAGTGGCATCATTAAACTTCTTCCCAAAGATGGGGACAAAGCTCTTATAAAAAATTGGAGGCCTATCACCCTCCTCAATGTCTCCTATAAAATTTTGGCCAAGATCCTAGCCCTCAGACTTGCTCATATCCTTCCTAAGTTTGTTTGTGCTACCCAGACTAGTTTTATCAAAGGTAGATATATTTTGGAAAACTTAATTACTAGCTGGGAAGCCATGGATTGGGCGAAGTGTTCTCATCATAAATTTGCGATGTTACTCTTGGATTTTGAAAAAGCCTATGATAGGGTTGAATGGAACTTTATCGTTATGATGCTTGAAGCATTTGGTTTCCTGGCCCTCTTTTGTAACTCAGTTTGGGTTCTTCTTAATGATGCCTCTGCCCAGGTGGAGGTCAATGGTTCCCTCTCCAATCCCTTTCCCCTTGGTAGGTCTATCAGACAAGGATGTCCCCTTGCCCCTGCTTTGTTTGTCATAGCTTCAGAAGCCCTTTACTATATCCTCAGGGACAATACGCTTTCCCTTGATGTTAGAGGTCTTTATCTCCCTAACAATGATGAGCTTATAAACTGTCAGTTTGCTGATGATACTGCCTTATTTTTTGATCTTTCCAACAATAACTTTGCAGCCTTGCAAACCAAACTTACTTTGTTTTTCTGTATCTCTGGTGCTCGTATTTCCCAATCCAAATCCATCTGCCTAGGGTGGGAAGAGCAACCTCCTATTTGGTTCAATCAGTATAACTTCCAATGGGGCGGACCTCATAAGATTATTAAGCATTTAGGTATCCCCTTTTCTGTTGAGCCTTCCCTCAAAGACATGTGGTCTTGGATTAAGGAAAAAATTGGTAAGAAGCTGAATAAGTGGCATAACAAATCTTTATCTCTTGCTGGTAGAATTTAGGTTTGTCAAAAAATGTTGTCTTCATATAGCATATACTACTCCTCTACTTGGATGTTCAGTAATTACCAAATTTTGGAAATTCAAAAGGCCATTAGGAGCTTCCTCTGGTATGATGGTAAAGGAAATAGAAAATGGCATGCGGTCAAATGGGACTGGTGTCATACTGACAAACTCCTTGGGGGGCTAGGGCTTAAAGACCTTAAAACTCAAGGTATTTCTTTATTTGCCAAATGGATCTTTCATTCTATGGATGGGAACGATCCATGGAAGGTGCTGGTTAGGCATAATATTGTAAGAGGCTTTCCTAAAAAAGCTAGATCTTGGAGGAATCTCCCATTTTGTGACTTAATTATTGGCAACTTCTCGGTCAATGTCCAAGGCTCTACTATTTTCAGATCCATCTGGAGAGCCTGGGACCATGTCAGGAATTTTATCACCAATAAGGATTTCCATGATGCTAAGCATCTATATGGTGAAAGATCCATTTGGTGGAACTTGCGTCAGGCTGGTAAACCCCTGGCCCTTTCCCAAGGATGCTCTGCTAGGTTGTGGGCTAAATTGGGGATCTCCCAGCTTGATGATCTTTTTGAAAATGATAAACTCATAAATTGGGATGAGCTCAAGAATAGATTCAATATTCTGGACTCCCAAAAGAAGACTTATAATAATTGTCAAGGCTACTAAGGACCTGCCCTCTAACTGTCATGTGGACTCTCATAGATACTTAAAGTGCAAATGGTCGGATTGGGCCATCATGGTTAATCTCAAAGCCAAGAATATCTATAGAATGATTGATCATAATGAAAAGATTATTAATCATATCAATACTATTTGGTACTCTTCTCTTGATGCTGTGTCTTGGAAAAAGTATTTTGATATTCTCTGGAAAGGCCCTGTTGAGCCTAAAATCAGATGTTTTAGGTGGCTGATTCTGCTTGATAGACTCCCTATTAGACAAGATGGTCACACTACTGACATTTGCAGTCTTTGCAGGCTTCCTGAAACGGGTAGACATATCCTCTTTGATGGCATTTTTGCTAAAGAAATATGGAATATGTTTGGTATTTTTTATCCTTTAAATGTGAACATTCTGGAAGTTGTTACTAGTCATATTGATGGGCTTAAAAAGGATGCTAATTTATTTTGGAATATGCTATCTTCTAACATCCTCTGGCAGATTTGGAAGTGCAGGAACGAGGAAAGGTATCAAAGCAACCCTAGAGTTCTTACTGAGTTTTTTCAAAAACTCACTTTTTTAAAAATATTTTTGCAGGTCCACACAACAATGATGATGGAGAAAGACAATCTAAGGAGATTCTTGAAAGATGGGAATGCCACTGTTTTCGTCTATGAGCTGAAGCATGGTCACGAGTGGAGGAGGAACTTTGATGACCTTCAAATGTTTGAACGAACTTGCAAAAGGCTGAACCAAGAGATCGGGAAGAATATTAATTCAAGGAAAAATGAGATATTCATGCTTACGCAAGTCCGGGAGCGTAAGATCATAGTTTGGATGGAGGGTCCTCTTGGTTGGACTGCTTGGGTTGATACCCATTATGATGTCTTACACTAGATGTCCTTTAGCTTCTTCTTTAGTCTGTTTACATGATACTTAGAATTCGTGGTGAGGTTGGGCCTCTGTTTTGATACTATCATTAGATGTTTTTGTATTTGATCTACCTATTTTTAATATAAAAATGTAAAAAAAATGCATTTTCTTACCCAAATGTGGAAATATGGTTTTAAAAAATAGAAAAACTAAATAAAGCAAGAGAATATCTTTAGGTCATACCTTATAAGGATAAAAGTTAATGTTTTTAGTACTTTAAAGAGTATCACAACTTTAATGTAATGTATAAATAAAATTAAAGATTAAAAAGATTAATTAAGAGTAGTTTGTTTTGATACATAACTCAAACTTAAGTTTGACTGTCCAAAGCTCATGTGAAAAAAATATGTTTTAAAAAAACAAATTACTTTATAATGAAAGTCTACTTTTATCTAAAAAAGACTCAGATGTTTTATTTGCAAGTGAGAGCTTTACCTTGTACTTAGTATTTACTTCTTATTTATTACTATGTGCTTTTTAGGGTTCCTTTGAAAAGCAAACAATCAAGCAAAAATAAAATCACTCAACTCAAAGTCTCAAGGTTGACAGCTATTGGAGGCCAATAGCATGGTTTAAAATGGAGAATTTATACAAACCTAGGTTCACATATATATTTTTTAAAAACTCACATAATAAATTACATACAAATCTCATAAACACCAAAAAAAAATTTCACAACACATGACTTATAATACATCACACCCATACTCAACTTTGAGAAATTCTCCACAAGAGAGTAGGGTCACCTTTTGAAAGGGTTAAAACATCTCCAAGAATAAATCTAGATAATCTTCCATAATAATATACACAAATCACCCACTCCATATCACCAAAATAGGGATTCTCTTATCCCAATAACATACCAAGAAAAAGGTACTCATACTGTGTCACTTTACAAAAGTTCCTCTGCTACTCAAACCTGCAAACACACCAATAGCATGGTTTAAAATGGAGAATTTCATGATGTGTATGGACAAAAATAATATTTTGGATGAAAAATCATATTTGGATGGTGTGCTTAAAAAAAAATGAAAGCAAAGCCAATGCTATGGTGGAATTTGACGGTCACTCCTACTTGTCATATGAATTTTTGATGACGGTTTAGTCATTTCAATGTCTTTCATTTGACGTTTTCTATGACAATCTTATTAAATATAGTTAAAAAATTAAATTGATATTAAAATATTTTATCAATTATATTCTATCATTTCAATTATGACAAGTTTCTAAATTCCTAACTTCTGGTCTGGTCAAATCAGGTAAACTTGAATAAATTGATACTATAAAAAAATAAAAAAATAAAAAAAATTTCTCAAAAATAGAAAAGTAATATAGAAAAAATTACTTAATGAGCCATATATTTCAAAAACTATTTTTTTTTTAATATTTTTTGCAATAACATTATAATTTGTTTATTTTAAAATGAATTTGTAAATAATTCTCCATTAAAAAAGTAAATAAAAATAAAGATTTATTTTCAACAGTTTAATGTCAAAAATTGAATATATTCTGAATTTAAGATATCCAATCAATATAGAATATTTATAATATATTATTTAAATTTATAAAAACAAAAATATTTACAATATAAAATAAAGATATCTTGAAACATCTACATTTAAAAAAATATATATAAATATAGTTAATATAAAAATATTAATATTTTTGCCGAGAGGCAATTTACAATGGGATTCAAGTTGTTCGTAAACAAAAATGCTTTTTAAAAAAAAATTGACATGCTGACTTGGCAGTATAGTGACGCTGGCGGAAGAATGGGTAGAAACGCTACACATAAGATATCAGAACAACCGCAACCACATGGTAGTGGAAAAATAAATCGACTATGCCTGTCTACCAAAAATAAATCGATTATGAGTAATGCATGCGGTGAGTAAGGCATAAGGTGAGTTGGCAGAGTACAATGGTACCGATGAAAGAGGGGAATAAAATCTGTCAGAACCATTATAGAAGAGTGCACATTAATATGCCAGAAGAGCGGACGCCAAGGAAAGAGTCGTGGTATTGCATCTTTAAAAGCTTACAACATTTCTGTAAAAAAATTCTATTCGGCATCCTTGAGAGCAAGGCACCGCTGTGCAAAATCTTCAGGTATGTAAACTGATTTTCTCAGTCTTTTCTCTTACAGTAGATTTTGAAGTTTCCATAGCAATTTCAACATATCTGTTTTATGTATATCCTTGCGACCATAATATTTTGTGTGAGAGAGATTTTCTTTGAGGCACTTGATCGAATACTGTATGCGCACTGTCTATCCTTCTGCAGGCTTTCCTTCAGCTTCTCTGCACTCTCCACTTAAGTCTTCTACATTTTCATTGCATGCATTAATCCGTCTACAATAACGGATTCTATCTTTCCCTCCTCTCTGAAAGAATGCATTGCATGTAGTCTGTTCTGAACCTGAAAAAGAGATTCTTTGGACACTATCCAGAACCTGAGCAGATATTACAGAATGCTCTGATGAGTTTAAGAGTACTCTCTCCTTCAATGGGTCCATATTAACTCTAATAGCCATCATTGCTAAAATTATCATCAAGTTTTCAACTTTGTGCATGGCATAATCAAAATATTTTCACAATTAAAAAACCAAATCATAAAATAAGCTTATAAAAACTCTTACCAGATTTCGGTGTATTTAGGCTTTTCAAAATTAAATGTTTTAGGATAAGAGTATTTGTTCCAAGCTAAGCACCATTCAAAAAAAGTAAGTTGACAGTCAAATTATAGTGTTTGTTCCAAGCGCAGGGAAAATTCATTTCTTGTGTTGCGTGGAAAGGGATTTGGAGGGTAAATGTTTATCTTTTGAAGTGAAAATGAAAGGGAGCTAAATACTTTTCCACACCACACCACATGCACTCGATATTTTAATCTTTCCTGGAAAATAAGTCTTAATATTTATTCATTAAAATGGATTCAATTTTGATGTGGATGGTATCTGGGAATAAATGTGGTACCGTTCATTTGGATTCAATTTTGATGTGGATGGTATCTGGGAATAAATGTGGTACCGTTCATTTGGATTATCAATTTAATCGATGCTCTTTGGATTTTTATTATTATTTTAATTTATAACATGAAAGTAACACAAGTTGAAAATATAGACACACAATTTATTGGATTTAGTTGGAGTTGGCCATTAAGATTATTACTACCATCTTTTAAAGCTTACATTTTCTTTGTTGATGGTGTTAATAACTCATTAAAGTTGTACATATTATTTTTTTATCTTTTGTGTAATATTGATTATTATATGATATATTTAAAACTACTATACCTATATTTTAAAAAATCTATGTAAAATTTGCCAAGAGATCAAATTTTAAAATATTTAACATTCATAAAAATGAATAAATCATTTTACCTTCTATGTGACAAACGAGAGCTATTCAAGAAAATACTTGCATCAATCAAAAGATTCACTATAAATATGTTATTAGAGGCATTATGCAAGAAGATCAATTGCAACAATTAATAGAATCACTATAAATATATTATTATAGGTATGTTGCAAGAAGATAAGAACAGTTCAACACATGCATTATAAATCATCACATGCATTATAAATCATCAAATTGATAGAAGAAAACGTATTTACATATAACAATTTTGGTGGAAACCTCGCATAATATCTCACACTAATCCTACCAAAAAAGTATTAATCAATTCAAAAGTAAAAATAAGATAGATTATTGTCATAAATTAGAATTTACAATATATTTTAAAAATTATTAGACAAAATAAAATAAAATAGATTATTGTAAAAAATGGCATACTGACCTAGAAGACAAATTCTCCTCCAAATGTGAAAGTGTTTGATTGGTGAACAAAAGTTTTAATGCCTACACAACATTAAATTAACAAATCTCTATCAATATACAAATAATTATTTTGAATTTTAAATGTGGAAACGAAAATAATGCTAATTATAATTTAAATTGTTTCCCAATTCAAATCAACACGTAACATTTAGTAAGGAGGGGCTAACATAAACTCTAATATAAAATTTAAATTTAAAACACATAATTTCATTGTACATATTAAAAGCATCTAATTTTATGCAATAAAATAAATAAATAAAATAATTTAAAAATTGATAAGTATTTTTTACATGTCAATTATGATATTTATATTAATATAAATATTTTTTTAAATATACTATATTTTATTTTGTTGAATAATTTTTCAAATATATTGCAAATTCTAATTTATAACAATAATCTATCTTATTTTTACTTTTGAGTTGATTAATACATTTTTGGTAGGATTAGTGTGAGATATTATGTGAGGTTTCCATCAAAATTGTTATATGTAAATATGTTTTCTTCTATCAATTTGATGATTTATAATGCATGTGTTGAATTGTTCTTATCTTCTTGCAACATACCTATAATAATATATTTATAGTGATTCTATTAATTGTTGCAATTAATCTTCTTGCATAATGCCTCTAATAACATATTTATAGTGAATCTTTGGATTGATGCAAGTATTTTCTTGAATAGCCATCGTTTGTCACATAGAAGATAAAATAATTTATTCATTTTTATGAATGTCAAATATTTTAAAATTTGATATCTCTCCGTGAATTTTACATAGATTTTTTAAAATATAAGTATACTAGTAATTACAGTCAGAAGTTCTACAATGTCTATACACAAAAAAACTAGCCCTAAAAATATCTATTTAATTTAATGCCCAGAACGTCAATTAAATGTCAGTGTAAAAGGATAAGCACTTGAAGTGCAGCTGAAGCAAGCTAAACCAAAAAATACAGTCCATGTTGCCCAATAAACCTGCCGCAAAATAAACTCCCACAGTTAACTCAACCACGCGTTGCAAGTGAAGCAATTCTGAGATATTCAAATCTCAGAATTAACTACATTACCATTGTGTTCAATAATATTATTATTGTTTGAAAACAAATTAGATAATACACTACAAAAATTGTTATAACGATAGAAAATGAAGAATTTATTCGGTTTTTATTCTCAACAAAATGAAACCTATTTAACACTTGTTCTTTGAACTTATTATTCTATATTAGCTCTCCACAAAATGAAACTTGTTCCCTGATCTTCAATTCAATAGGCATTATTCCATTTTAGCTCTTCACTTTTCTATTCTTCACAAAATGAAACCCATTTAACAGGTGTTCCTGATCTTCAATTCAATAGGCATTATTCCATATTGGCTGGTCATCGCCTGGAAAAATTCCTCATCTGTAGGAAGTTTCAATTCTAAAATCTCTCTGTCTTTAGAAAAACCTGAGACATTGATGTTAACAGAACTAGCCATCCCCTCAAAAAACTTCTCTTCGCTCTTAGAAAAATCTTCTTCCAATTCCGAAGTCTCTTCTTCAGTCTCAACAAACTCCTCCTCTGAGACATCGATGTAATTATAATCATTGAAATCAATTGTGAAGGGATTTTGAAATTGTAATGATGGAGAAGCAAAATATCTTTGGCTTTCAATGAAAGAATATTCCTTGAAGAAATCATGGTACCAATCTTCTTCTTCAAGCTCTTTCAAAATCCTTTGAACAGTTGGAGGCCTTATTGAAATGACATTTTTTTGTTCAGTTGATTGGACTTTCCTGCATTCAATAAACCAACAACAACATTAAACCCTAGTCTTTTTAGAAAAAAGAAAATATTACAAGAACAATCTTAATGAATAAATTGGTAATATATTGACCCACCTACCTGCACTCATAATGAAGATAATCCCAACCCAACTTTTCATGTAGTTTCTCAGAATTTTCTACTTTTTTCTCCATGAATTGATTTCTTTTTTCTTTTTCAACAATCAAACTGATAAGAGTCTTAGTTTCAGTAACTCAATCTGCTTGCCAAATATTACATGAGAAGACTTCATTGTTGTTGTGTATTTATACTAAAATTTTGTGATTGTAGTACTAAATTAAGGAAAAATAACTAAACAATTTAATTTATTATAAATAAATATTTTATTATTCAAAACACTTGCATGCCTTTTTATTTATAGATCTGTCAATTAATGTTCATATTATTAAATTAGCTATCCATAATAGCTCTCAAAAATATCTTGAAGATTATGTTTATGTAGTAGTTTACTTGGATATTAATAAATAATATTTATATAAATATGTTATTTATATTAATAGAAATTAGTTTAAAAAACTTACAGTTATAAATATTTAAATATAGATTAATAAATAATATTTAAAATAATATAATTTAAAAATATTTACTCATTTTAATTTAAATTTACATTTCAAAATTGATATTTTTAGTTGTAATTTTCATCTAATTTAAATAATTTAAAGATATCTATTCATTTTAAACAAAATTAAGATTTGCTCATATCTATATTCAATTTAATTATATATATATATTTTATATATTTAATAAAAATAAAATATTTTTACATATTAAATATTTATATTTTACTTCAAATACATATCTTTTATTTTTAAAATAAATATTATAAATTTATATATACCTTTTTAATGTTTTAAATAGACTTATTTATAAAATATATATATTATAAATAAAAAAAAGTTAAAGAAATAAAAGATTTTCCCACGTGAGCTTACAAAACTAGTTTTAAAAAATGGTAAACTAAATAAAGTAGGAGAATATTTTTAAGTTATAAAGACAAAAGTTAATGTTTTTAGTGCTGTAAAAAGCACATACTTCAATGCAAAGTATAATCAAAATTAAAAGGAGAATGTTTTCAGTGCAAATGATTGTAGGAAGCACACGTCTTCTCTTCACAGTAGCTTTTTCATATATTGATTCGACTTTATAAAATGCTCGTCAAAGTTATAGCTGCAAATTCTACTCATTTTCTTTCTACAATATGATGTGGTTGTTGTTTGACAAAGCGTATCTTGTTAAATATCTATTTGTTTCAAGTTAGAGGGTCGTTTCAAAATTTGTTTTATGCTTTGTTGTCACTTTCTTACAAGTTGATGGTTTTCGCTTGCTTATTCTTTTGGGTCTACTATATTTGTCCTTCTTTATTTCTTGTAGATAAATTTTTGTAAAAGGTTTTGGGGTTCCATCAAAACCTATTTTACTATTTAATAAAAAAAATGCAATGCAAGATCAAAAAATATGTTTACATTTACTTAATAAAGCTTAATATCTATGCATAAAATCAAATGATAAAAAATGATACCATAGAAAATACTCTAAATTGTTCCATCATTTTTTTATGCTTGCTTGAATGCTTAATTGTAAGTTGCTCTCAAAATTTTAGCACAACCATGATAGAATGATAGCTTAATACTTGATGCTTGATAATTGATAATGATACTTGATAATGATGATAGATCACTTGATAATAATGCAACCTAGTTAAAATTAGAGTGAAGGGTTTTATTTATATGATCCACTTAACATTTACTTTGGGGATTAATTAGAAAGGTCAATGAATGAGAGATTTCAAGATAGGGTAGGACCTAAAATTAGCACATGTTCTTGTGAGGTGGAAGAATTAAGAAGGATCAAATACGAAAAAGAGAAAAAAATATTTAATTTTATTTTTGAAAACTTAAATAAATTATTTCAAATTTATTTAATTTTGTAAGAAGTGGTAGCTAATTAGATATTTTAAAAAACAATATTTAATTTTACAATGGACCAAAAGATGAATTAGTTAAATAATAAAATTATTTAATTAATGAAGAGAAATGCATATATGAGTCAGTATGCTATATGACAACTCATGTATATCATGTATGTATACGCATATAATAATTTTCATTCTCCAAAGGACACTACCTTAGAAGAAAGGGAAGAGAGGATATCTTTTGAGTCAACATGAAAGAGACCAAGAGAAGATCTCAATGCTTTGCATCGTCCCCAAGTAGACATTAAGGGAACAATAGAAGAACAGGGATACATATAGAAGAATGCTCACAAAAGAGAGAGATAAAGGAGAGAGAAATATGCAGTGCTAATATTTCTAATCTAGCATGACATCCACCTCCTAATATTTCGTGAAGGCGAGCAACATGCCAAAGGAGCGATATCGAGCGCAATAGATGGAGCTATCACAAGATCCAAACAAGGGCTATGTTCATGTTGTAAGTCACTTTGTTGAATTCTAGGAGCTAAGATTAAGGTTTGTGAAAACTCATCTGATAAGTGTTTGTCAACATCAACACACTCATACTCACTATCAGAAGCATTGGGAGTTGTATTACCATGAATAACATTTTCACCCATTTCTTCATCAAAGCTTAAAGCAAGAGGAGCAAGAACACAAATAGGAGTAAAACCATCACATGTTTTATGCAACTTATGATTTGGAGATGTTGGTTGAACATATTGCTTAGGAGAAAAGGGAATCATGTCAACTGTTGGAGTTTGAGAAGATTGAGTATTTTGAGGGATAGCTTCATGAGATCAAATACGACATCTTTGTCGGCATTCTCTCACACAACGATTCTGTCGAGTCTTAGTGGAAGGCTGAGAAGGAGGAGGAACACTTGAAGAAGGAGGAATGGCTTTCTTCTTAATAGTGGAAGGTTTAGGTTTAGGTATTTTTGGTTGAACAATAGGAGAAGTAGGTCTCTTCTCTTGATAAGAGGAAAGAGGTGGAACTGCGCCATAGAAAGGAGGAATATTAGGTGTAGGAAGGAGACCAAGTCCATGATGGGGAGGAGGGATAGGTTTAACCTTAGGAAGAATATTGGGCTTCTCCTTAAGAGAAGGTAAAGTAACATCCATAGGAGTAGGTGGACAATTTTCTTTAGGAGGAAGATTAGGTGTATCTAAGAGGGGAAGAACCTCATCTTGAAGAATAATACCAATGTCAAGCATTGGCGATCTAGATTGACATAGGATAAGATCATATCATTATTCCATTTTTTGATAAGATTGAAAAAGAGAATCGCAATGGAAGAGATTGAAATTGTTTAGGCCAAAAGAGATCAATAGGAAGACCGGGGCTTCTGTTGGATGGACAAAATAAGCTATGGTTCGTGGTTATGATTTCTCCATTGTGAGGAAATTTAAGACATTTTTCAATTGTAGAAGCAATAGCCTTCATGGAAGATAGCCAACGATAGCCCAACTTCACACAGAATTGCTCAGAAGAAGGTATGATAACAAAGTCAACATCCATGGATTTAGCATGAACGTCAACAAGAAGAGTGATAGAACCAATGGTAGGAAAAGAGAAGCCATCAAATAACTTCACAAGTACATTAGAAGCATCATATAATGGTTTATGCAATAGTAAAGTGAAAAGATACTCTTCAGTTATGACATTAACCGTGCAAGAGGGATCAATCAGGGCACCACGACAAGGGATATACTTAACCTTTTCTACTATGTATAAAGGGCCATCGGGTGCTCTAATGGTATCACTAGGGTCAAATGTAATACAAGGATCCTTAGGCAAATCTTGCATTTCTACCATATTAACCAAATTTGGAGCCATACAGATGAATGTTTTAGAAGAGAGAGAATTAGGCATAATCTCAATAATGTTAGAGGTATGGGATGACAAGGGATTAGTGAAAATCATAAGATTTTGATTAAGAGGAGCAAATAATTTATTCCCTTTATCATTCACACCTACCAAAAATATAGTATTATTATCAATCAAGTCTTGAACCCTATTTTTCAATACAAAACATTTCTTAGTATCATGACCATGTTTACGATGAAATTGGCAAAAGGAATTGTTATCAAAATGAGGAGATGCAAGTTTGGAAGGATCAATTTGTTTTATAAGAGGGAGTTTGATAACATTTCTATGTAATAACTCAGACATAATACTATGCAAAGATTCATTCAAAGGAGTAAACTATCTTTCTCTTTGGAAAATTTCAGAAATAGAAGGCACACCTGTTGTATCATTCACATGGTTGTTGTTGATTGGATCATTGAACGTGATGAAGCTTTTTGTTGGTTTGAACTTCACAAATGGTTGTTGAACACTCTCTCCCTTATCTCTCAGAGCCATAGGAGTGGATTACTCCATGTGACTCACAACCAGTTGATAATTGTGGAGTGTTGCACACAACTGCAGAAAGGAAGTAAACTCAGACAAAAAAATATTTTCCCTAATATCGTTTTGTAAATTAGAAATGAAAATTATTTGAATATCATTATCACGGACATAAAAATAAATTTGAGCACACAAATGCTTATATCTACCAATGAAATCAATCACTTTCTCTTTAACACCTTGTTTACAATGCATTAAATCAGTCAAAGTAAATTTAGGACCAATGTTGTTTTGAAATTGTTGGATGAAAGCATTTGCTAGTTGTTGAAAGAAAGTAATAGAATAAGAAGGCATAGAGAAATACCATTGTACAACCTTATTTCTAAGTCCTCTTGTAAACAATTTTGCAAGCAATCATTGATCATAAACAAAATCAGTACACAAGGTTTGCAATGTTTTGACATGCGTAAGAGGATCATGTTTTCCATTATAGAGTTCCAATTGAGGGATTTCAACATGTTTAGGTGGCACGACTTTAACAATATCAAAAGAAAGTGGGCTCACAACATCAAAGGTGGGAACACTAAACTTGGATTCACTCATGGAAGCAATTTGTTGTTGTAAGGAAGACACAGTTTGGGCAAGATTGTTGATTGTCATTTTGGTAGAAGAATTGTTGTTAGACATAGGTGATTGAGAAGGTGGTTTGAAGTTGTGGAAATAAGGAATAGACTAAGAATAAGGTGGTGGGACACTATGATAAGTAGGCATCGGTGATGACTGGGTAGGAAAAGGGGTACTTAAAGGAGGAATAAAGTTTTTGAAGGAATCGCCCCCTTGTGTCACACAGAGTGGTTGAGAGATAGTAGGAATACTCATGGAAGACATAGATAATGATGGAGGATTAAATGAAGAAGAAGGATTTCCCCCATGATCAATGATTGTAAGAATGACATTTTGAGTTGAAGTAGCCATGATGTTAGATGTGAAAGTAGGAATACTAGTCATAAGATTAGTTAAAGGAATAGAGGAATTGACTTGTGTTGAAGGTTGTGAGTAACCTAGGGTTTTGACACAACTCTTGATAGGCATGACATTACAATCAACAATATGTGCAATTCCACATAATATATCAATTTCATTCTTATCATTTTATAGCATGTGCTTAAGACCTTCAATTAATGGAAGAGCTTCACTATTAGGGTATTCTTGGGACATCCATTCACATTGTTGAAAGATATCAAATTGATTGTCCAATGTAGAAAGTTGATCTAAAGTAACCCTAGTTAAAACTTCTTCTTCATCATGAGATCCATCAATGAGAACATGATTAGGATGGGAAGAATTAGCATGATCTTCATTAAAGAAGTCACCCAAATTAGGCTCCATCCCCTCGGTAATTAAACCTTGGGAAGCTTTAATTCTAATGCTTCGTCTAACGAGGATAGGATAGGTAGGACTAATAGTGGTAAAACTCATGCACTAGAGGGAAAATTTGAATTTTAAATTGTGGAATAAAACTTGCAAAAATTGAGCAATGCAAAATTTAAGAAATATAATGATTAGACAATTTGAACTTTGTTGGAGGAAGGGAATGACACAATTTCCAAAAAAGAAAGGAAGTTGGAATTTTAAAATTAGGGCCAAGGGAAGACCTCTTAATCTAGAGGGTTCAAAAATCGATAAAATCAGCTAGTCTTCTGGATTTAGTCTATTAAATACAGTCATAACAATCTCCCGAAATTTCAAAAAAAAAGTTGATGACCGTGGTGAGAACGCAAATGGTCCAACCAACTTTTTTTGAAATTTATAGGTATGGAAAATAAGATGATTTTAAAGCTAACCCCAAATTGGCAAATTTTACGATCTCTAGATGGGTGAAATTAAGGCACAAAGGTGAAAATAAGACCCTATTAGGGTTTTGAAAAAAAGAGGAAATGAAGTACAATTTTGAAAAGGGTCAAACCTAATGGATAGGGACACCTTAGAAAATTTTAAGAATCTGAGGGTAAATGAGATTGATTTGAAATTCACACAAAATCCAATTAATTTTAAAAATTAGGGTTTGATGACCTAACCACTTAATCTTGAATTTTGAATTTTGGGAAAAGGGGGGAATTGAAAGTTTGAATTATAGGCCTGAAAATAAATCTAAGAACAATCAGAAATCTGAAAATGAAAGGAAAATCCAATTTTGTGCACAAGTTCAATATGATTTTGGAAAATTAGGGTTTGAACAAGATAATGAGGAAATTGAATTTGACAAACAAAACAATTTTTAGATCTAAGATAACCACAAGCATTTTGTACAAAATACAAGTTCAATTTTAATTTTAAAAACTAGGGCTTTTAATGATTTAACCACTAAGTTTGCAGAAATTGGAAACTTGTAAATGAAAAATATACAATGTTGCTCAAAGGAAAGCATGCAAGATGTTGAGTTCACCAAAATGTAATGGTGGGAAAATGATGAGTGATAGATCAAGAGGAAAACTAAACCTTTCCCTCAAAGAGAGATGAAAGTTTCACTCATTGATTATCCTTCAAATACTTTTTACCATTAGATTAGGAAGATAGGGGATAATTCACTAGATTCAATCTCCACACAAAGATGATAGATTGAATTCTGAATGAATTAAGAGTGTTAGGGTGATCCCTTCTTCCTTTGTTTGAAATGGAAAGGAAATTGATTGAATTATGTAGTGCAAAAGTGACAAAGAATTGATTATAACTTAGGATCTGAATAAGGGATGAAGTTGTGCTCCTGGATTTGGTAGTAAAATTTTGAGATGAATTTGCCCTACAAATTTGACGAAAAGTTGTCCGGACTGTGGTGGGAATGTACACGGTCTTCTGAAAAATCTGCGAAACAAAAAGGGTTTTTCCGCCTTTGCAAATGAAGCCCGAATTTGAAAGTACAATTGTACACCTACAACCTACATATAAAAAAGAGAGGGAAATGTGTTGGGATTGGGGGATTTCCTTTAGGTCAAACCATCCAGGATCTGGTGGTGAAAAAAATTAGCTCGAAAAGATCTCAGATCCCTCTATTGCTGAATGATGGTGTACATATAGGCATGTATCGACCCTAATGGTTTTTTGAAGGGGTGGATGGATTGACATTTGCCAAACTTTTTACAAAAAACAACATCAAGCAGTTCCTTCCCTGAGTAGAGATCAAATCACAAGCCAAATAAAGTGTCTGAAAAATCTCGGGCCTCCATGACCTAGATGGAGGTCGATCCCTCAACAGAATTTAAGGAGGCAGGATACCTTTCTAATCGATAGTGAAGAAGAGAACCTTCAAAGACATGGGTTGAGGAAAGGTAGGAGTGGGTGGTTCAGGAAAACAAATATTTCAAAAGAAGATTGGATTGACAATTGGAGATCAAAGAACCCAGGAATCGCCTTCCAAACCAAAGAAACTTGGAAAAGAAAGGGAAATCTTAAAGAAACCGGTGAGTGCTCTTGGAAACATATAGAATTTCAAAATCATGTGAGTGACTCCTCCACTTAGACAATCCTTTTGAATGATAGTAGATATAGTGAAATTAGGGAAGATATTTGGAATAGATGCATATTCACCAAATGGGGTGGGGGACACTGGGGCAGGGGAAATTTTGCTAACTAGTGTAGAGATCGATGGAGAAATGGAAATAAGGTCAAGTCGCTCCCTAATGATTACTTTCTAGTTGAATTCTTGGATGAAAATGAAAGATAAAAAACCCTAAACAGTGGCCCTTATATATTGGACAACATTGGAGTTCATTTGATAGATTGGCAACCAAATTTCAACCCTCTCACCCATGATATTTTGCCCGAATGTCTAGTGTGGGTATAGATATACAATGTACCAACATAATATTGGAGTAAAGAGTCTTTGAAAAAAATTAGCAATTGCTTTCGATCTTTTATATCTGTAGATGAAATCCTTGTAAACGAGATCTGGGGAAGTTTTGCAAGGATATGCGTTAGTGTCAACCAAATTTCAAGAATTCTGAATAAAGTTAGGATCTTCGGCAATGGGGAGGTGTGGATGTAGAGAATTGAGAGAAAAGATCAAATGTTTATCTATCCTAAATTAATTTCTAGAGAACATTTTGGGATGGACTGTAAAGTTTTAGCAAAAATCTCTAAAGCATATTCATGCACACAAAAGATAGATTTGTCACATGTAGATAACAGGATCAAAGAATAGAGTAAGGACTCCATTTCCGACTCAGTATTACTAGAGCGGATGAATGAAGTTATAGACAATGCAAAGCCCCAAAGGAAATTATTGGTTGAGGAAATTATGGGATTTTTTGAGATCCCTCCCATCCCCACAAATAGACCACAATAGGGGATGCCAAATCAGTGCGACATAGTTCAAATACAAGCAAACAAATCAGTGGAAGGCAATATGGTAGACCTACAAACACTACTTCAGAAGGCAAAATCTCTGCAATCCGAGATAGAATTATAGATGAGGATTTCACCTGTCCCACATCATGAGGAACTGCTCATTTCCACAAAGGGGGATAAGGAAGAGAAGACTATCGTGGAGAGATCAAAACATGATAAATAAGGATTACAATAGGAATTTTGCATACAACTTGAGTACATCATTGGAGAACATGGTGGAGGCATAGGTGTAAATGATTTGGAAGTCCATTTGGAAGAGATTGTGGATGAGGATTCTGGATCGAAGTGGGAAGAGGGTGATGAAAAAGGAACTGAGGAATTGGCTGATTGTAGCATGAAAGGGTTTGAGGTCACTATAGCTAAAATTAACAAGCCTAACATCAAACCCAAGGGCAAGAGAGGGCGCAATTCAAACAAAGAAATTTTGAAGTTAGCAATAATAGCTACTGGAAAAACCAAACTTTTGATAGGGAAGGGTGCCCCCCTTCCCCAGGGGCAATGAAGATCATGACTTGGAATGTCAAGGAATGCCCTTGACAAATGGCGCTTGATCAAGCGTCAAATTGATGAGTCAAAAGGAGATATTTGGATTCTCTGAGAAATAAGGTGGAATCTAACTGATATCGATAAGTGAATGAGGTTGTGGAGGAAATGGTATAGAAAATTTATGGAATTTGAAGGTGCTACAGGAGGTATTGGCATTATTTGGAATCCGCTGGTGGTCAAGGGAGAAGTTGTGGATGAGGGCAAGAACTAGCAACAATGTATGATAACTATACTAAGTTTCAATGACTTTTTTTATTTTCAATGTCTATGGGCCCACTGCAACCTAGAAAAAAAGGGAACTTTGAAATCTCATCACGAGCAAACTAGTTGGATGCGGTAGGGGAAAAAGTATAATTGTGGTGGATTTCAACGCCACCCTAAATGATCAAGAGAAGGAAAGTGGTATTCAGAGACCCAATATTTTCCAAAGAGATTTTCATAATTTTATTAACCACAATCAACTTATGGATATTGTCCCCAAGAATGGTGTTTTTACTTGAACAAATAGGAGGGTGGGGTTTTCTAATATTGCAAAAAGATTAGATAGATTTCTGTTGTACTAAGATTGGGCTACATAGAATCACTTGATAGAAGTCCTCATCCTTCCTTTTTCAAGCTCAGATCATTACCCTATTTAGTTGGATATATCCTCATGCCATCTCGAAGGAGGGATCCCTTTCAAGTTCGAAAAAATGTGGAGCAGGGACCCCAACCTATAGAATTTGATCTTAGTTTGCTGGACTGAGATTGAGGTGGGACATAACTCACACATGTATAAATTTTGCAAGAGGTTGAAATACATACTTCAAGAACATTTTCGCAAAGAAAAGAAGAGTGATTGAAGAACTTGGGAGAATCAATGAAATTATCATTTGTAATGGTATGAGCAATAAGGACTTCCTCAAAGAGAAAATGCTAAAAGATGAGCTCAATGAGATTTTGAAAAGGGAATAAATTCATTGGAGACAAAAATAAAGTGAGATGTGGCTCAAGGAAGGAGACAAAAATACCAAGTTTCTCCACAAATCCACAATTGCTAAAAGAAACAGGAGCATAATTTCACAAATAAAGAAAGAGGATGGTAGCATGGCTCAGAATATGGAGGAAGTCAGTAAATAAGTAGTGAGATATTTTGAATCCATTCTAAATAGAGGTAATCAGGTGGATCAAGTGGCTAGGGTCAAGATCTTAGACTCGGTCCCAACGATAATATCTAAAGATCAAAATAAAGAGCTATACAAATGCATTGATGAGGAGGAACTTAGGAAAGAAACCTTAAAGCTTAACCTGGTCAAGGCCCATGGTCCTAATGGTTTTCTTGCAGCCTTTTTCCAATCCTATTGGGGCATCATATGTAAATATCTTCATCGAGCGGTGGAAGAGTCAAGAAATAAGATGTCTATGTTGGGAGCTATCAATCGCACCTTTCTAGCTCTAATCCCAAAAAAGAGTTGCCCTCAAGAGATGGGGGATTTCAAACCTATTTCCCTTTGTAACACAGTATACAAGATTGTAACAAAGATCATTGCAAATAGGTTAAAATGGATTATCAATCTCATTATTTCTCATGAGCAAAGTGGGTTCACCCCGGGTAGATCGATTGTTGAAGGTATCATGACGACCCATTAAACACTTCACTCCGCCAGAAAAACCATGGATGCCTGCATGATTCTAAAGTTGGATATTCTAAAATCATATGATCTAGTGGATATGGAATTCATTTTCAAGGTCTTGGATAAATTTGGATTTGGAGATTGTTGGATTAAGTGGATAAGGAGCTTCCTATCTACCCCAAAGTTCTTTGTGATAGTAAATGGGTCTACACATGGTTTTTTCTCCTCCACCCGAGGAATAAGAAAGGGAGACCCAATCTCCCCCTTTCTCTTCATCATTATGGTAGAGGCCTTGGGTAGATCTATTCACGATTTGTACCAAGATGGGAATTTAGTGGGGGTGAATGTGGCAAATGGAGTTGAGCATACTACTCACCTCCAATTTGGGGATGACACAATCCTCTTTGGGGCTTCGAGAAGGAGTGAGGAAAGAATTATTAAATCTTTGCTGGATGAATATTGCAAAGAGTCATGGCAAAGCATTAACTAGAATAAATCAGAAGTCTTCTTCACCAATACACAACCAAGGCTACAAAGAGCCCTGTCTAGGATTCTAAACCTAAGGATTGCAAACTTCCTAGGAAGCGTTTTGCATACCCCTTGTTTACAAGGCTAAACAAGATTAGCTATTGGGACATGTTGATTACAAAATGTAAGTTAAAGCTAGAAAATTGGAATGGAAAGTGGCTATCTTTGATTGGGAGACTCACTATGATCAAATCAATATTGGCTACGATCTTTGTATTCTCGATGGCATATGTAAAAATCCCTACGACTATTGAAGATGACCTCATCCAGACCACGAGGAAATTTATGTGGAATAAAGTAGGTGAACAAGATAAGTTTCCCTTGGTTGCCTGGCAGAAAAGCAGTCTACCCAAGGAATTGGGGGGTGCAAGCATTCGTCAACTATCTTTAATGAACTTGGCCATGGGTGCAAAGCTTGTATGGGCCATGTGCAATGGGGATGATAAAAAATGGGTCGGAATTCTCAAGCACAAATACCCAGATTCGGTTGAGCCAAAAAGAATTCTTATAACATTGAACCCTCCCAGAGCCTCATTAATTTCGAATTACATATTGGAATGCAAGGATATTATCAGTAGTCATGTCACTTGGGAGATTAAAAACAGACATAATGCATCCTTTTGGAATGATTCATGGGGAGGAGGGGAGATATTGATCTTGTTTCCAAATTTAAATAAAATCAAGGAGGAGACATCTCGTTTATGGGGAATCAAGGGCAGTAATTTTGGAGAGATAGTCCAATAGAATGGAGTAATGAAATGGAGATGGAAGGCTCTTGACAATTTGGATGTGGATCAAGAGAAAAAGGATAGCTTAAATAATATTCTGAACACTCGTTACGATCATCCCATCTGGGAAGGAAGACATTATTCGATGGCATGGATCTAAAGATTTAAACTACAAGGTCATCATGGGCTACAAGATCAAATAAGTTGCTAGAATTAAAAAAGCATGGTCGTCAAAACTATTATGGAACAAGTATTGTTTTTCGAAAGCCATGGTATTTTATTGGATGGCACTGCAAAAGAGAATTATAACTAGCGTTGGGCTCATGAAGTTTGGAGTGTAGCTTCCCAATAGATGTGTTCTATTTGGGAAGAATTCAGAATCTATAGATCACCTATTGATGTTATGTGAATTCTCGAACAAGTGTTGGTGGTATTTCATGCAAAAACTAAACCTTTATTGCCCATTCTTGGTAGGGATCGATGAATGGTTTTAAATATGGCCACAAAGGACCACAAAGGTAGTGTTTGGGGATCTATGACTGATTCTCCCATCCCTCTTGATTTGGGTAATATGGAAGGAGTGTAATCATCAATTTTTTTAGGATAAATCTATGGAGTATGGAGTCCTCTATGAAAAGATTGAATCCCAATTTATTGAACTAACTAATGAAGTTTCCAAAGGGAATACTTTGAAGAAGAAAACATATATAGGATGGGATTGTAGATTGAAACTCACCTTTCCAAACCTACCAGTACCCACTCTTCTAGTAACCTCTCGCCTATCTCCAGACCTTGCATTCAATGGAATGCTCTAGATCCTGGTTGGGTCAAGGTAAATTTTTATGGGGCTTCGTTGGGCAACCCGGGCCCTAGTACCATTGGGTGTGTCATAAAGGATGAATTTGGAAATTCTTTCAAGGAAGTTTCCAATTACATTGGGCATACCACAAACAACATCGCAGAGGTTCGGGCTGCATTACGTGGCCTCCAGGTGGGGGTCAATAGGGGGCCCAAAACATCTACTTGGAAGGCAACTCCTTAAACAAGGTCAATGCAATTAGAAAGAATGAAACTCCAAGATGGATTCTCAATCAATGACTTAGATCAATCAAATCCCTGCTGGATGGATTGGATCATTTTTTCACTAGCCACGTGTATCTAGAAGGTAATGTGATGGTGGATAGTTTAGCAAAAGTGGTGAGGTTGTCTATAAATTCATGATTTAATGATACCCTAATCACATCATACTTTCAGTTGATGTTTGATTATTTTCCCTTATGCCACATCTCCCTCACCTTTCTCGGATAGTGGGATCATTGATCTTCATTGATATGGGCATCTGGATAGATTTGATTTGATATTTTTGAGCAAGAAATAAATATTAGATATTAACACCACTAGAATTGAGACGGCTTATGAGTTGGTTGGCACGAGAGATCATTAATGATAGAAGTGCTAGAACATCCCACTTCTCTTTGGCAATCATAAGAGTGTATGTATGGGTCTATTTATGGACCCTTCACTTCTATTTTTCTCATATTTCTTGGTGTAGTTAAGATAGCTTGGAGTGGTTGGGTTCAATGTGATAAGAGGGCTATGGATGGATAGGCCTATTATATTGGAGTCTACCAAGTGAAAGATGGCCTTTTTGGGGGAAATATCTGACAAGTGGCTCTTAGCAGTTATGGCCACTAAGCATCCTCTCATTTTGCATGTTGTGAAAATAATTTTGGGTGGGGATTTTCTTAGAGTTTATAACCATTCACAGGTAAACTAAAACATCTTGACTGTGTTTGTCGCCATGCTGGTTTATATGGGGGTGAGCAAACAGCGAGTCAAGAAAATGACTCAAATGATATATTAGGCACTACTTCCTTGGTGAGATTGATACAATCCCGAATAATACTGATGTCAATTTGCGCACCCTGTTGCCACAAAACTACTATATGTCTTTGGAAGCGGGAGTGAACGTCAAGAAGTTTGTGGTGGTACAAGCCCTAGATCAAGGGAGCTTGGTTGCTAAATGGGATGGGAAGGACCATAATATTTCTTTCTTGCTAAAGGCAATTGGCATTCTACCTGGTCTTAGCAAGGCATGGATGAGGCAGTTGAGAGCGGTCTTGATTCAAAAAGATAAAGAGCGTGAGCAGAGCTTGTAGGAGGAGGAGGGTAGTGAACCAGAGGCTATTGCTCCTGAGGAGGTGGATGTGGGCTCTACTTGAGCCTTAAGTTTCTAGTTTATTTCTTCTATTTTTTTTCTAGTATTACTATCAGGAAGTAGCCTAGAATTTTGTAACCTTTGCATGATACTATATAGGATGGTAAGATTTTCTATAGATAGCAATACTGCTCTCTATGATAGTTTTTGGTTTTCTTGGTTGTAATACATGGGCACTTGTCCATTATTTATTTATTTATATTGCATATAAGGAACAAAACGAAGTTACAAAAAGAGTTACCAGATTGTCTACTTGGACCATCGGCCTAGATTTACAAAACTGTATCACTTGTCCATTTTGGTTAAATAGGTATGCTCAATAGTAGGAAAGCTAGACTTAGTTCAAAAACATATATATGTAAAAATCCTTTATGTTAATATAATGGGTGCTACCCCTCTGTAGCTATTTACCTATCAAAAATATAATTGATATTTAATAATCTTTATATATTAATTTTTCGCAAGCTTTAAACCTGCTTTAACCAATCTAGTTTTCTTATGTTTTTTCAAAAACAAGAGCATTTAAATATTTTCACAACGCATTAAATACAATGAGATTCTTGCTACTAAAATCTCATTAAAAATCATAAATAAATGTGTAATATTTTTTGTGTGGTCTTTAGTTTTGAATGTACCTCTATAGTAGAATTTTTTTAGATATTAAAAAATTAATTTATATATTAATAAAAAAAAGTTAAGAAATTTCTTTTACAATTATAAAAATTCTTATTATAGATTAATAAATAATATCCATAATTATATATTATATAGAAAAAAAGTTTGTTCATATTAATCTATATCAATTAAGCAATGCTTATAATTATTCTTATCTCAATATAAATTTATTCTTAAATGCATCCTAAATGGTAAGATATATATTATAGACATCTCAATTGATATTTTAGGCATCTTTTACACTATTTAAGATACCTTTCTAGTATTATTTTATAATTATAATTTTCAAATAATATTTAGTATGTTTTCATTTTCTTTTCAAAATACCATTACAAAGTAACAAATCTTTTACTTTTTAAGTAATTTATAAATAGCTCTTGATTGGTTAGGTTACCATTATGCTCAACTAATTTAATGTTATTAAATTTTGATAACATAACAAGTTTAAAATAATAATATATATAATTTTTTCATTTAATTCATAAAAGAATGATATATTATGTTTAAGATTGAAGATCATTTCATTGAATAAATATTAATGTAATATAATAGAAAACAAGTGCCACATAGTGGTGAGTACTTGCCTCTTGATTTGTAGTTGAAATAGTAATTTGTTATAGTTATTGAATTTTTTTATTAATTATATAACTAATATAGTGTTGGACTATGATAAATTACAATTTTTTTTGGTAGATAACCTTCTTGCTATGGGAGGATCAAATATTTGGTTTTGGTTGTTCAATGTCATTTTGTTAGGGAGTAGGTATATATTAATGATTATTTTACAAATCGTAGAAGTCCTATAGCATTTATATGGTGCAAGCATCCAATAGTTTTACTATTAGATGCATGACTTGTATTTTTTATGTCTATTTGTAAACTCTATCATAGTACATGCAAAGTTTGAGCCACTTTAGATCATTGTTGTGTGACATGAGGGCTTCTCTTAGTGCAACATTAATGTGGCTATAATTATAAAATATTTGGTGAATAGCACATTAACAATATATTTTAATTGTGCTATATGGAGGTTGTACACTATAGTGTATAAATGAAGACTTTATGATCTTTGGTGTCCAAATGTCGTATACTAATTAACATTTCAGCAAATGCAACAACAAAGTGACTTATATTTGTCATAAGTCTGCTGCAGAGATATGATACCAAGTAATGGTAGGAGGGACAATCAAACTAAAGCATTTGATCCTCATCCTCTTAGACAAATTGTGAAGTAAGGGAACCTTGATTATAGGATCATTGGTTCAATGGGTGAAAAGCCTTGAACGAGAGCACAAAATACCCTATTTCATTTGTTGTTTAGGTCTACAGTAAAAATACTCTTACAAGCTTGGTCAAGAGAAATGAGGAAGTTAAAGATTATGTTACATCTAACCCTTGGTTTCTACAGTGTACCGGGTTAATCCTTAGGAAATTGAAAGTTAGATATAATGAAAAGATTGAGAACATTCATGTGATCAATATAACATGGGTATGAAAAATAACTACTTACTTATAATTGAAATAATAAGACAAGCTAATTATAATGTAAATGGAAAGTGGACGAGAAAAGGATAAACAAGATATGAATAGGGAAGGAAGTTAGACATTAGAACAAGATAATTGAGGGAGTTTTAAAAATCTACTACTAATCTATTTTGGATTTTATTATCATAGATAGTAGACGTATAAATATAAGAGGTTATAATAGTTATAACACTTGAGATATGTGAAGGGAAAAGTGTTTACAAAGATAATACTAGTATGAAGATACTAATCAAAAGGAAGTATAGATAGGTTGGGATGAAGGAGAAATTAAATGTTTTAATGAGGCAATGTTATGGGCTGTTTAGAAAGATTGTTTAATATCATATTAAATTTAATAAATTATCATGTTTAAATTAAATAAGAAATACAAATTATAAATAATAATTATTTATTTTTATGTAATTAAATAATGAAAAGCTATAGATAAAAAAATATTAATACTATTAAATTTATTTTAAAATATTGATTTTTTTAAAAATAAATTGTTAGAAAAGTCCATAATATTTATCCTTCTTCTATTTGTTTACTTTCATATTAAATTTAGTAAATTATTATGTTTAAATTAAATAAAAGATTAAATTAATATGGATATTTTATTTTTTTTGCCAAAAAATATTCTTGAAATTTAGTTTATTTTGATTATAAATTAAAGAACATTTTAAATATAATACATATTTTTAATATATATATATATATATATATATATATATATTTTAATCTTGTTCATAGGTTAACTTAAAAAAATACCTATTACAACAAATAATGAAGTTAAAATTTAAGCACTTATTTTAGATTCACAAGATTGTCCGTTTATAAGTTTTTTAGAAACTCAAATTAAAGAAGGAAGGTAAATAATATAAGAGGCAAAATGATATTAGCCAATCCTTTGCAACAAAAATAATTTTTTTAAATTATAATGTTAATGTGTATCTATACTATAAAATAAATTAAAAAATTTTAAAGAAAGAAAAATAATTGCTTTTCATTGGTCTAAATAATTTTTTTTAATAACCATATAAGTATAACAAATGAATTTTCATTACAATAGTATTGCCTAACCGCAAGTACTAACAAGTGCCACATAGTGGATAAATTTTTTTTAAGAAAATAAAATAAAATAATTTTTAAGTGAGTAAAATAACTATGAATTTTTGTAACAAGTTAACAAATATTATGCTGCTTTCGATAAATCTATTATTGTGCATTCGAGAACCCTGTATATAACAAGGAAAAAAGTATTAGCCAATTGGTCAAAATAATTTTTTTTAATAACTATTTAAGCATAACAAAAAAAATTCATTACAAGAGTATTGAATGAAACTAAAATGGTTGTATACTTCATTTTATACATAGTATTTATTTATTTATATATATATATATATATATATATGAATTGAAATTAATAAAATGTCTGGATAAACTCTCTAATAGATCCCTTCCCAGCCAGTAACCATTTGTTTAGTTTCACAACTATATCCTATTTACTCGGTGCGTCCATCCCTTTGGTAGATTTTAAACTCTCTAATAGATCCCTTCCCAACCAGTAACCATTTGTTTAGTTTCACAACTATATCCTATTTACTCGGCGCGTCCATCCCTTTGGTAGATTTGCAGACAAAAGTAATGACGGAGAAATATTAAAGGGTACAAAGATCGCCTTCCTTGGAACAGTATCAACCAGATCTTCACCTGTATAGCCTGCTAACACACTCCATTCCATAGACATCAAGTCAAGGGTCAACACATTCTTGCTGCCTTTAATCATAAGCCAAATTTTATCTGATGAAACAGCAACCATAAAATCTGTTCCATGGGATGACATGATCGTGTCTTGTAACAAATCTTGGGGAGTAATAGAAAGAAGAGACCAACTCTCATTATTCTCCAACACCCATATCCCCACCAAAAAGTGCTTGATGAAAGGGATACCACCCCATATGGCCCCTTCTTCTCCGGCCTCCTTCGCTAACCTCCCCACCAAAAGCAGCTTCCCATTGCACGACACTAAGGCAGGCAGGGACGGTTCCCAATTGTTACTAAAATCAAGATTGTCAATTTTTGGAGGCAACCCTCCTTCGATCTCCTTAAACTGAAACTCTCTGCGCGCAAAGTCATAACAACCCAAGTGACAGCCAAAGTTACTCGTAAAGTAGGCCATACCATTGTGTAGTGTGCTCCTCCATGAATGTGTGCTTTTCTGACCAGCCAAAAAATGGTTACTGATAGGTATATCCTTCCATTTATCTGTAGTGGAATCATAGAGCAGAGCTATATCGTAGAAGTTGAAAGTAAAAATTTGAAAGTGATTGGCTTCGACCATCAGTTCCACGGCCCCTCGGTGCGTCCATTTCTCAGCACGAGGCAAGAATCTGCGCTGTTTAGTTAAAACGTTATATATGACAGACTCACCAGACAAATGATGAAAGAGGAAAAGCCCTCCCGCTGCAGCACAGAGATGAAACGCGCAGCCCTTGTCCCGGTTCCATGTAATTTTATTCCACAGTAAACGGATTTGAAACCACCTGTTTGATAGGTCTGCTGGGTCAGAAAATTGTCTCCCTCGTTATTCACATTGAAATTGGTGGCCGATATTGCCGTATTCCAAGCTTTACAAATGCTTTTGGCTTTCATCAATGAGGGCATGGGAAGTCTTCGCAAAATCTCCTCCGTTGCGTCATGATCCAGATCGGGATTATTATTATTATCTTCCTCAATTGTATCCCATTCCTGAGGAGATTTAATTTCATTATTATCGCCTCGTTGAGTAATTGCACCATATCTATCTTGGTAGACCTTTTGTAATTCTGAAAATGGAAGATTTGTGCAGGACTTACAAATCATATTGCGCCAGAGACGGCTGGATTTCCCGATTTGAAGTCCGCATTTCAAGTCCTCATCCATGTGAGCATCTAGGTCCGCATATCCGTCCACATATCTGTGATTATATGATCGTCCGCATTCCAAGTCCGCGTCTCTGAAATTATCTGTAATCGTCCGCATGACTGCACTATCCACCGTTTTTTTTTCTCCTCCTTTTTAAGATAACAGGTACTTGTTTTTGGAAAGATACTAATATTCTATGTACATTTATAAGTAACTTTTTATTATTGAGTACTACTTTTCCAAGAGCCGACCTTCATTATCAATAATAATTAAGCCGATAGGCTTTTTGTATGGGGTTTTTCTGACCGGAAAACAGTCAGTATCTCCGAAAAAACTTTGCAGTCACATTTTCCGAAAGCAAAAATCTTGAAACTGGCTGGTGACGTGTACTTCTCGAAACCAGCATTTGCAAGGACTCCCGAAATTTATTAAGCCGATAGGCTTTTTGGCAAAAGAAATTTCTGACAATATACAGAGCGGTGTACAGGACCTGCAGAAGGCCTGCCATTGGCAGCTTCTTTAGCCTTTTCCACCTCTACAACTTACGACTGCATTATTTCTTACCTAACTGCAAATGAATGCAAATCGATTCTTCAGTTGCAGTGAATACTATCTCTGCAAAAAATATACTAATGAATTAAACGAGTTATGGTCTGAACAAACAATCATTTAATAGGATACAGAAACGCAGAGGCATTTATTGAAAAGCAGATATGCAGCGTACCAATTTTTTCCGTAGATTTGTTCGGTTGATATTAAAATTTCGTGTGAATCGGAGAAAGCCCTAAGATTGTTCAACCACATCTTCTTTCGCTGACTTTTGGTGGATCTGAAATTTTCTTTGAAATTTAATTTTCAATTTTTTTAGAGGTTTTTTATATTTGAACCATTTTAGTCGGCCACTTTAGCTGCTGTATTTAAAAGGCTAAATGTGGGCCCCATGGTTTTTAAGTCTTCATACACTTTTTGTTTTCATTCCGAATTTTTAAGCCGATAGGCTTTTTGTATGGGGTTTTCCTGACCGGAAAAGTGTCAGTATCTCGTAAAAAACTTTGCAGTCACATTTTCTGAAAGCAAAAATCTCGAAAACATGTACTTCTCGAAACTAGCATTTGCAAGGACTCCCGAAATTTATTAAGCCGATAGGCTTTTTGTATGGGCTTTTTGGTAAAAGAAATTTGTGACCATGTTTTCCAACTGCAAGATTTCTAGGTTGGAAACTTTCGACTGTCAGTAATTAAGACTGCACTTGCGAATTTATGTCGTGTCAACTTGTCAAAGTGTGTGATTTATTGTTTTGAAAATAGTGGAAAACAACCTGTAAAAGTACGAACATTTCTTGTTGATTAAGGCTTAAGAAGGTTTCGCATGGAAATCGGTGACTTTGTGGTTCTTGCAGAGTTTAACACTTCTCCGACGAATGCACATCAAATACTGGAAAAAATTACCGCTGATTGGCATGTTTCGTAATCACACGATCACTATATTTTCCATGCCAAAATGACTGATGGATTAACTCTCGTGTATGGCAGTCAATACTGTTAGAAGTAAGTTAACCATCTTGTCCTTATTTGCTATCTTTTTTACGCTTATCACTGCTTTTCATAATGTTTCAGAAATTACAATTTTAATGGGTGAAATTTTGCGATATGAACTATCGAGAATCTCTTTGACCAAAATTACAAATTTTAACACTAAATGCCCATGTAGAATAACTTTATGCTTAGATGCCACCCCTAAGGATGCACTTCGGCAAAGCTACAAGTTTATCAAATTTTAGCCTCAATAGATTTTGATTGGTAAATATTGAGCTAGGTATAAGGTTTAATTTATGTTGCACTGCATCCAATGCGATATATGTGGATCTGATCCAAAGTTTGCCTTAATTTTTTCTGTATTCAGAGTTTGATGTGCTATTTTACTCTATGTGCAGCGTATGGATGTGAGTTATTTCGTTTCATTCAAAGGTTGGATTTTTTATTTAAACCCAATTTTAGCACTTGGATTCAGTATTTTACATGACATTTATAGTTGGTGCAAAATATGGTATTTTGCATTGCATTCAGAATTGAATGTAGAATGCAGTAATATGCTTGTCATTCAAAGTTGGGTGCAAAACCTAGAGATGGATTTTCTCCACCATCCAGAGTGGGTATAATTAGGACAATTATCACTTTCAGGGTATTGAATTTTACCCTCAGTTTTGTGTGTCTTGAATTTTACAACTTTCAGGTTATTGAATTTTACCCTCCACTTATTTGGAAATAGCCTTTTCAATTTGCTTTTCCTTTCCTTTTGGATGAGACTGGTAATGGGAAGGTGAGCAAGCAAATTCCCAAGTAGCAAGAAAATTTCTTTTTCTTTTTCAAGATGCATCAATTTGCACTGGTTTAATGCGAGCTCTTTTGTCATACGCGATGGCTACTCACCCTCCATTGCTTTTCACAATGGCATTAAAGGAATTTTGCATTTTGAAAAAGCCCTTTCATTAGGTAGCTTCCCAGCCTATTTTCAAAAAACCCCACTCTTGAGGATTTTTGAAAATTTTAAACTTCAATTTTTTTTTTTGTTGAAAATTTTAATTAAATTTCTATGATTTTTATTTTGAAACTGGGATTTTTGTCTTCTCTGCAGTACCGAACATAGAAAAGGCCACAATGTTTGCATTTTTTTGTGTTGTTGGCATTTTGGTGGTGTTGCAAAAGAGTAGAGAATGTGAAAGGGCTTTTCTGGCACAACGCACTCAAGTGGCAGGTAAGGATATTAACAAATCTTTACTTAGGCTATGAAGCTTGTTGGTGTTGAAGCAAATCCATTCACTTTGCCATCCATTCATGGTCTTCTTGACATTGAAAGTCTTTCATTCTATTCTATTATATTCTTATTCATGCCATGCACCTTTCATAATTCATATTCTGAATACTTCTTATGACTATAATTAGGATTGGCTTCTATTTATGCACTTCATTTCAAAATAAGTGAGGCAAATTTATGGCTAAATAAATTATATTTCTGCAATTAGTAGACATCAATATCTAAAATTTAGTCAAAAGTTAAATAAAAATGTCTTAATAAATTTAGACACTTCTAACCTTCCCATCTCTTGTCTGCATCCCCATTTACAAGTCAGCTCCCCTTTTATTCCACAATCCCATCCTTTGGTCTGGTAGGCATTCCAGATGTATAAAACACCCCAGGGAGTGGGGGCAGACAAAATAGACACTTGGTATCCCCCCAACATTTGTTGAAATTTGAGTCCATGTCTCCATGTTGCTAAAGACTTCCTATCCCATTAGTGCTAAGGATAACCAGATCACTCCTAATGTTTGTCAGTCATCTCAGAGATGTCGAGAAGTCATCAGATGGTTAGTAGTGAAATTTAAATGTTGATTATTATGGAATCATGGATGGGTTTGTTCGGTGAGGTTAAACTCTAATTGATACTACCAAAAATTTGAAATATGTAACATAATTCATCTTGTTCTTATTGAACTTGAAAATTCCTTTAAGATGTATGTAAAAAAGATATTTTTTTAACTATATAAATCTATTGAATATGCCTTGCCTTGGAAAGCAATCTATAATCTTGTTGAGTATTATATGTTTGAATCACGAAATGGCTTATCTACGCATAGCTTGAACTTCTAACATAACCAGAACAAATTAGTTTATGAGCTAAAAATAGAAGAAAAGGGCAACAACCAATAAAAAATGATATAAGATCACCAAATAGTTTAATAAACACAAGCCCATGCTTCCTCTATTTCAAGCCAATATATGCCTCTGCTTTTCCCATTATAAATTAACTACATACACTTTTGTTCGTTGACCTACTTACAAGTTGTTTATATTAGTTTATGGACTGCTTTGTATCTCTCTCTCTCACACACACACATATATACACACACAAATTGTTAAGAAAATAAAACCAATGCCTAGATTGTCTAGGTTAATGTACAACAAAATATAGATTCTTAGCACTTGAAAATTAAGTTTCAACTGGAAATATCATCATGAAAAGGGACAAAACAATGGGCCAAATTTTTAATTTTCGCAAGCTTGAACCCTAATTGTAGAAGATCATCAAGTTTGACTATCACTTCAATTTCAAATACAAATGAAAAAGAATCACATACATTGTAAAGGTTATAAACATTGTTGATTTCAAATTTTGAGACAAAAAATATAAGTCTTTTTTGAGTTGCTAATAGTATGTATTTGTATTAATAATTAAGTGAAAAAAGTACATAGTGAAAATGTCAAAAATGGGGTTAACCCTTATAATCTATCCATGAGAATTGAAAATTTTATCTACCCTTCTAATACACCCCATCCATAAGGCCTGTGAAAAAACTATCCCTTCTCAAAAAACATGTAACCATTCCAACTACTACAACTACAATATTAAAATTTAACAAATTGAGCATATTTTGTACTAATAATATTGATTTTCTCCAATTTAGCATGTGTTTTAATATTTTTAACAATAGGCAATAGATTGTGTTTCTAATGTTAACATTATCCTACAAAGGAGTTGTCCCTTTCAAACATAGGAAATCAGATTCTCAAAGGGGATCTTCCCAATCTATAACTAAAGATGATCAAAAAGTTTTGGTAATAGGTTTGTTTCTAACACACGTTAGTAAGTGCCCAGATGATTTTCATAGAGTAAACTAATCATAGTAAATAAGCTAAAAGATGATGTGAAAACCTTTAAAGATTGATAAATAGCTATTGGTTGAATGCAAAAACAATAGACTATTTGCATCCTTGCTCCGAGAGAACAAATTATTCTATCACACAATGCCACAAAGTGGCACTGAAGCTCAAATTTTCAAGTTAATGATGTTCAAATCCCTATTTAACCTTACAAGAAGAAGCTTAAAGCTTTCAAGATTTGAAGTTTTTAATTCTCTTAGAAAATTAATTCGTTGATTCTCTTTGACCATGGATCGTTTTATCTAAAGAAATAAATTTGTTGCTATGAAGAATTAGATGAAAAAAAAATACGTCAAAAGTCAAAGGAAAACATTGCATGCACAACACCAAATAATTTAAAAGTGAGGATATGCAGAGAAAACACCAATGCTGGAAGATTATGCAGCTTACTACTCTCGAAAGGTCAATTCTGCTCTGACACTATGGTAAATGATATATACAAAGGAAGAAAACATGATGAAATTATTTTTTTGTTAAGATTCCTATTGAGAATTTTTAAATTTTTTAAGAGAGAATTCTTAGACCTTCAAGCAACCCTCTTTTGGGAACCTAATGGGTAAGCTGGAATTATAACTCCATCTCAAAAGCTTCCTATTCTGAGCACAACATTTAAATTAGGGCTCGAACTTGCAGCCATTGCTCATTTTTTTCTATTTATAATTTAAAAATTTAATATTTAAATGTGATTTTTCATTATGAGTCAACATATTGATTTAGGTAATTATGAACATGTAGAGAAATCTTCTTCAAATCCATCTTGCATTTGGACAGGGTTTTATCCATGACCATATCCATGTAACTTGTAATGATTAATTAATCGATAGTAATTTTATTTCGAACTGTTTTAGAAAGTGAATCTGATGATTTGTTTTCTTCATGTTGTAATGGTTTTTAGGGATTTGTACGGAGAGTTAGTGAAATGCATCAAAAGTATGAGCATTATGTCTTGGATTGTTTTCAAAAACATGAGCTTTTTCAAAAGGTCTTTAATATATTTGGTTTAGTTTGTTCTTCTTAGTGTTGTAGACTATGAAAAAAGAAAGTTATGATTTGATTGTAAAATTCATTTTTATAGGCTCTAAAAGAAGCATTTAATACCTTCTACAACAAGGACCTACAACAAACTTGACTGTAGAATTGCTCCATGCATTTTCTGATAACGTACTAAAGAAAAGCAGTATTGAGAAATTAATTGATGATGAGATTGACCTTGCTCTTATTAATCATCACCTAAAATAGTTAATGAGTGCAGTTTTGTTGAAAAGTGGTTAATGTTTGCTTTATTATTAACTCAATGATAATTTTCCTATTATTGCTATAAAACTTATAGCAGAAGCCTTAGGTTTAGAAAACATTTCTAAATCTTAACCAATCAAAATAGAGATCTATATGTTGAATGCCACTAATTAATTTATTATTTATATTCTCAAAAGAAAAGGTTTAATAAACAATTTAATTGGTAAAATAGAAAAACAAATAATACTATAATGCAATTGAAATATCAGTTCAAGTTGAAAAATCTTAACAACAAATTTCTATTTCCAAATATTCGAAGTTCTGATATCAAACTACTTAGGAAAATATGCATAATAATAAATTCTATATATAAGTTCATTTATGAATATGCCACTTTTGGGCTGTCAAATGATAATTGAATATTATGTCAGTTTAACAAATCTCTTTTCAAGCATTGTGTCTTTTGATATTGCAAATCACATTGTTCATCCATTTACAATAGCATATGAATTTTGAAGACTAACAAATCTAGTTGTGGGTTGTGCAACTATGGTGCAAACCTATTTACAAACCGTGTAATTGTGAATGAGACTCGTCAGTGTTGTATATTTTTTTTTCAATGTAATTTTATCAATAAATATAAAAGAATTGCTAAAAAATGACTTTATCAATAAATATAACTGAATTGCAATTGATACCACAATGATTAACAAAGTGAATTGTGACTGTCAATACCTTAGCATTGCATGCGTGATCGCCTATCGGCTTTCCGTTGCACGAAAAAAATCGTGCAACTGCTAGTTTTATTTGTATATTATTAACTAGCACTTGCAACCTTAGGGGGTGCAAGGGTAGCCCATAGGTAAGTAAAGAGGATGGTAATAAAATTTACTTTTAATCCTTTTTGCTGCCGGCAAAATCTGTTGTGGAAAAACTTCAACGTGAAAAATTATTCACTGCACATTACATGGTGCTCTTGGTAGGACCATGTTTGCTGGTCTTTGATGACATGTGTGTAGCTTGTACAAATAAAGTTTTTATATTCAATGAATAAATATGTTTTATACTTTAAAAAAAATATAGTAGAAAAATGAGATAATATCCCTCATAAAATTTTGATAGATAATGATATTAATAACATAGAGCAAGAATATTTCTTTCTTAAATAAAACATAATTAGTTGTTCAGTTAGTGATGGAATTGTATAGAAATGTGGGGTGGGATTATTTTTAATGTAAAAATATTAGTTAATTTGTGGGGTCCATATCTTTGAAATAAAATGTTACATGTTTATTATAAATTTAGTTAGATAAAATAATTAGCTTAATGTAAAATTTAATTTGTAATTATGTAAATTAATTATGATTCATATTAATAAAATAATATTAATTTTTATAATATAGTATAAACATTACAATGAAAATATACACTTTTCTTAAAGGTAATACTTAATTCAATTCAAAAATTTATAATAAATATTTATAAGCAATTTTGTTTTGGGGACTTTTCAAAAGCATACTAATTTTTTTGCATGTATGTTTTTTATTTATGAAATGATTTGGAAATTATTTTACAACAAAAAATAATTATAAAATTTATAAAAAGTACTTGTATATTGGCATTTACAATATAAGTGATTTGATCATAAAATATAAATGAAGTTGAATATGAACCTACACAACTTATGCAAAATGGTTTTTGTTATTTGAAATGTTTTTTATGTATATTAATTAAATAAAATAAATTTTATATGATAATATTTTTCTAAAAAACATCAATAAAACTAATTAATTTAAATATTTAACATCAAACTATATGCTTGGTATTGAGCTACCAGAAAAAATGAATGATTAATCTGGTTGCCCTCATTGTGATATGTTTTAATTGACAAATTTTTATATTATAAATATTTGTTTTATGGGGAATCCTTTGGAAGCCCCGTCAATTGATGGGCACCTATATTTCGGCCTAAATGGTTTTCACGAACATTATTTTTAAAAACAAAAATAAAACCTCGTTTGTAATTGGTTCAAATTAAATTTTTTAATAACTAGTTAACTGTAAAAAAGAAAAACTCATTACAATAGTATTTACCTAATGCCAAGTACTAATAATAATGTTTAAAAAAGTAATACAATGAATATAAGTGAAAAAATAATATAATGAATATTAATACAAGTAATACAAATAAAAATTTCCATATCTCTTTTGCTACAGTAAATATTTAAATTTTCACTAATCACATTCAAATAAATATTAGATTTTAGAAGAGCTATAGATAAAGTTAAATTGAAGTTCTCAAATAAATATTAGTTTGTAGAAGAGTTATAGATAAAGTTAAATTGAAGTTAGGGTTAAGATCAATTAGACTTATAGATAAAACTTTGGTTAAACTATGGTTCGGATTCAAAGAGTTAGGAATACAATTCAATTAGAGTTATAATTGAAATTAGAATTAAAGTAAAAATAGGGTTAGGGTAAGGTTTAAGATTAGTGTTCAATTTAAACTAGGATTATTATGGGTTAAAAACTTAATTAGGATTGGAATTCAATTAAAGTTACCGTTAGAAAATTATTAATTTCTTTTATTTGTTAATTGTTTAAAAAAAATATACTCAATTACTATTATATTTTTAAATGCGTCATTAACGCTCTGAGATCAATGTGAGCATACATGCATACTCTCAGATCAATGTGAGAATACATGCATACTCTCCACGCGGATGTCCATATTGAAGTCAATTTCTCCACTTGAATGGTACTTTTTTAATTGTGCGATATTTAAATCTAAAAAATTATTACGAAATTGATATATTGTATTTTTTATATGAAAGCTGAAAATTTATCTTTCTTAATCACATTAAATATAATGTGCTAATATTATTCTTTTGTCTATGAATATTTACTATAGGTCTTTATAAAATCTAACAATTATAATACATCACAAAAAATTTAAATTAGATAATAAAAAAAGATTGATATTATGAAACGTGTGATTAATTTTTTTATTTATTTTTCTCCCTGTTTTCTATATAGTTTTCGTATGTGCCTTTGTTTTCTTAGATATTATATAAATAATATTTATATAAATATGTTATTTATATTAATAGAAATTGTATACACCTAAAAATGGTTGAAGATAGTTAATTAAATACGCTAATTCCCCTTCCCAATTAATTGAATTCACAAGCAATTTAATTAATTTCTCTATTCATCTACTAGTAAATACATCTAAATGATTTACTTATATAGTTCATTTCATATCCCCCTTTGATTAATTAATTCTAAATTAATTAATGTCTCCCCATATTAATCAATTCTTCTAATCCCTAATTAAGATTAACAAACTCAAGTTTGTTGAGATTAATTGCCATTTTCCAATTATTTGAATTTCTAAATTCAAATGAGCACATGGCTCCTAACTTTAACCACCTAACCTAACCATCCCCTAACCTAACCCATTCAATCTAATCCTGGGTCTAACTAACCCTATCCTATCTTGCACATTCTAACCTCCTTATCCTAACCTCCCATGGTGTGGATAATCTCTCCTGGAGACACATGGCACTTTGGCCACATGTCTCCTCCCTTGGACACTTGCCCTCTCATGAGCAAGGCTCCTTGACACTTGTCACCACAGAGATGACAAATGTCCCTTCCTCCAACCTCTTCTCCAACTTCCTCAATCTTGGCCCTTGATATCTTTAGATCAAATCTAGACCGTCAATTCTTGCCACCTCAGCTTTGGCCTTGGAATTCCTATAAATATCCCCCATTTTGGAGAAATATTGATCCCATCTCATATCAATTTAGGCATCATTACTATAGACAATTTGCATTTCAATCATCTGGCATTTAGCTTTGGATTTATCATAGCATGTTAATCTAGTTTCTTAAATCATGCATTTCATATCATCTCCATAGTCAATCATGATCAAATAGCTACTCAACTCTTGAGTTGCCACTTTGGAGGTCATTGCTCTGCTGAGAGCCCATCAATCCGACATTTCCAAGGTCCTCAAGAATAGAGGAAAATGGGACATTTCAAGGAAGGCTTATGGTTTGCATCTTTGATTTAGTTTTGAAATTAAGTTTTTCAATTAAATTATATTGTCTCATTATATGTGTATGCCTTCTTATATACCACATTTTTAACATCACATTAATTCGCACCCACTGTGGGGCCTAGCCCCTTTGATCTTTAACAAGTTTACTTGTAGGAAATTTCATTAACAGGTTGATTAGCTCTTTCAGAGTGCAGATTGGCTCTCTTGGGCTCTTGAATCGCATTCTTGGTCTCTATTGTGGCATTTTGGCACCTCAAATGGTGTTTTTGGGAGATTCCTCAACTCTGTTTTTATGCTTTTCTGTACTTTAGCATTTTTAGTCTGTTTGACAGCATTTTCAGTCTGTTTGTCAGTGTTTTCAGTCTGTTTGACAGCGTTTTTGGTTTGCAGAACAGTGTTTCTGGTTTGCAGAGGAGCGTTTCTAGTGTGCAGAACAGCGTTCTTGGCACATTTGATGGTGTTCTTGGTCAATTGGATGGCGTTTTCAGTTTTTTATTAATTTTGCAAATATTGTATGTTGCATTCCTCATTTCTGCTTCTGGACTGTCATTTTCCCGAACCTAATTTGCAGATTGTTGGTTTTGCAGGTACTTATTTCACTGTGAAAGACCGGAATTATAAACTATCTCGCCGCCAAAGAATACAATATAAACTAACTTTGTTTACAGCCATGAGATTTTGCACTTATATTTGTTAAATTAGGCACATAGACTAATTACAATGGAAATGAACAAACATGTCTTATGTGTCTTGATGATAGGCGAGTATGCTCTCACCTTTCTTAGGTGATCAGAAAGCTAGACTCATCCTTTGCTTTCAATATTGCATATCTTTAGCGGGCCTGTCACAGTGGGAAAAAGTAATCACCCTGTGAGAACGACCCAAGTGAGTACAGCTGGACCTGAGCATTCCAACTCACTATAATAAATAGGTCTCTGATTGATGAAAGTCTCAGAGGATGGGATTATTTGAGTTTTCTCTTTGAGATCTCTCATATCGGGCATTTTGTAGGGCCTCGCAGTCTCAATCACGTTTATGTGACTACAACTTGTTTTGGTACCTTGTCGGGCTATAGGCCTCAATCATGCTTGCATGACTTCAAGGGGTAATTTCAAACGGAATTCCTTACTAAGAACTATAAAAATAGAAGCTACCTAATTCACCTCCGAAAGGGTGATAATCTTTGTGCAAGAGAGATAGTAACTCTCCCAAGACACTTGCCATATCGTGCCCCCATTAGCATTTGGAGTCGGATAATACGGCGTTGAGAATCCATTGCGTGAGACTTAGCGGTCGTATTCTAATTAGCTATTGGGTGTGTACCTAAGTCAGCAAGAAAAGGTTTTCATTCTTAGCCAACTTCCTTAGGGTTTAGCTTGATTGGAGTCACTTATCATATTATGTGTTTGTTGTGTATTCATCCCTAAATTAAAATACAACAAACATTGAAAACTCAAACTTCAAACTATCAAATTCATAAGTTTTGCAGCAAATTAGCTCTTTCAGTCCAAACGGTCGCACCTATAGTCAAAACAGTCCCACCTACAGTCAAAACAGTCGCACCTATAGTCAAAACATTCGCATTTTCAATCCAAATGTCATCTCTCTTGGTGTTAATGTCAAATTTCTCATATTTCAACATTAACTCTCAAAGGTTGAGCATATTAGAGTTTTTGGTTTGTCTGTCAGAGTTTCTGGTCTAAACAGCAGAGTTCCTGGTCTGTTTCTCAGCATCTTTGGTCGGTATAGCAGCGTTCCTGGTCTAAACAGTAACGTTTTAGGTAAGTTTGTCAGAGTTTTTGGTCCAAACAACAGTGTTTCTGGTCCAAACAGCAGCATTTCTAGTCAGTTTTGCAGCGTTTCTGGTAAGTCTGTCGGCATTCTTGGTCAGTATAGCAGAGTTCCTGGTCATTTTAGCAGTGTTTCTAGTAAATTGCATCAAAATTAGAAAACAAAAACAACCCATTTCTCAAACAGTCAAACATAGAGCGTAGGTCATATTGTTGGGTCATTCAATCGGGTTATCTTCACACAAGACTCAAGAACAAGACACACAAAAGTCTCAAGTATTCACCTCAAACAAGTTAAAGATCAAACACCTTAAAGTGCAACATCACATTGTCTTTGATAAACTGATCATTCAAACATAGTTTCTCATTAGGATCTATCATCCTTTAATAACGAAACTACAATTCTTGATCAGAATAACCTCGTTCTTTATCATGGGATATATCGTTCCTATTTGAACTTGGTCATATCAAAAATCACAAAATTTGCACTCTGAAACTAAGATCAAAAAACTTGCAAACAAGCAAATACTTGAAAAAAAATCATTTCCGCAACAATTGATCACTTATTGCGACACATTAAGCAAGATTTAATCACAAAAACATTCAAAACACAATGCCCATTTTAATTGCAACGCAGAGACATAAGATTGCTGAAACATTGGAAATACTTGAAGATCATAGAAACATGGCATACCAAAGCAAAAGACAAGAACACATAAGAAGCCAACATATTGGAGAAATCAAACAAGTCCAGAATCAAAATCCAACCATGTCAAAACTTAACAGAGATTCAAATACATATCCAAAAAAAGGTGGCTCTTTTATGCAACTATTAAAAAGATCCTTAAAAGATTTGGATGAGAAAGATCACAATCACGCACCTATATCTAGCAATGATCCATCCCACCATAAGCAAATTAACTCTCCAAAGGCATCTATTCTTACACTTCTTAAAAAAGTGCAAAAACCTTCCATAACATCCTCACCAGACAATACACCCAAAGATGATATTCCCCAAGGGATATCCATAATAGCCATCAAACCTATTTCAGAGGATCCTATTCAAAACCCATCTACTTCATATCCAAGCATTGATTCCTTGCAAGATCCCCATAGTGCTTCCTTGCAAATTGAAGTCCTCATTCATAAAACGCTCTTTAACATGTCCTAATAGATGGGAGAGCTAGCTTAAATATTTTCTCATTGAGTCTTGTCCGTGCTCTAGGTTATTCAGAAGATGTAGTTGATCCCCTGAAAAAGATCAAAATCAAAGCACATAATGAAGAAGAGAATTCCTCTAAAGGAGTTGTGGTATTACCCATCAGCGTGGGACCTTTGCAAAAAGAGACAACATGACAATGCCAAGTTCTGGACTTGGACCTGCCATACAACATACTCTTGGGGAGACCGTGGATACAAAACATGCAAGCTATTACATCAACAAGTCATCAGTGCTTAAAATTTCCCTACAATGGGTAGGAAATCACAATATCAGTAGACTCAAATCCATTGCAGTGTTGTAATAATCTGAAATCAGCTCAAGAGGTCATGGTTTCACATAACAGAGAGGAAGCATATTCAAACACACAATCCAAGGAACAATCATTTGCATCAATTTTGTCAAATATGGAAGAACAAATGCGGCTAAAAGATCAAGGGAACAAAGAATATTCATTATCATGGAACAACAAACAAGAGCAACTTGAAATTGAAAGGGAAGAAGCAGATGTAGGTGTTGATGTAGTTCACATGTATGCAGAACAAACATTAGGAACTAGCCTACTTGAATCAGAATCACATACGACTGACATGGACTTAACCGAGGACGATCAAGATTTTCTTGTACGAGGTCATTCTGATGAGAGTATCATCCTAGACATGGAAATACCTACTGAAAGCTCTAACATCTCTATCATGACTCCCAATATCTCTGAAACATATCAACCTAAAGATCCTTTAGCCTTAAGCTATCCTAAACCTATGGACTAGGAAAATGAAGGACATACTGACATTGATACCTTACATAATGACCATGCCATATCCTTATATCTTAATGAAATCAAACCTACAACAACTTTCACCAGGGATTCTGCTAACGTATCTTTAGGTCAAGTGTGTGTTCAATCACCTAGTCTCAAAAATGAAAATAAAGCAAACAATATCAGGTATAATGTTGAAAACGATTTATTGGCAGCATTAGACCAGGAAAAAGTAAAAATAAAGGATGCATCTATCAGTGAAAACCTCCTCGAGGCGCCGAAAGATGGGAGATTTGACACCTTACATGTGTACTATCAAGAGAAGTCATCTATCCTAATAGAACTGACAGTTATCATTGACACAATCGATCTACATTCAACAACAATCTCTTTATCAGAACCGGCAAGGAAAAAATATTTGAAATCCTTCAAAAGATGGCAAATCAATTTTACCTGGTCATATGCAGACATTCGAGGGTTCGATCTAGATCTTATAATACATCACCCAAATATTAGTCCAAGAGCAGACATCAATAGAAGAACACAACATAAATCAGGAGCAGGCATTCTATTTATCAAAATGGCTACAGAATGGAACATTAAACAACTTCAAGTCTTTGGAGACCCTCCGCTTGTCATTAATCAAATCAATGATGACTATCAAACAAAAGATGACAAACTCATGCCTTACAAAAATATGGTGGATGACTTCAAGAAATATTTTGTTGAAATCACTTTTGAGCAGATTCCCAGAAATGATAACAAAGTAGCAGATGCCATGGCAATACTTGCTTCTTTATTACAAACACAGGAAAATCAAGAGCATTATGAATTCCTGGTTGAAGAGTTGTCATACCCTTCTCATAATTGTCTGGGTTCCCAAACCATCTACCAGCTTATTGGACATAACCACCCCATCATACCTCGTAATGTCCCATACCTGAAAGATAACACCTTACCTCTTGACCTATCAAAGAACCAAAAGAGAAACTTTATTAGCCAATCCTCCCATTATACTCTTGTCATGGATACCCTATTTAAATGAGGTCTAGACGGTACTCTCTTAAGATGTCTCGAACAAGAAGAATTTGAGAAGGCCTTAAATGAAGTCCATAACAGCATTTGTGGCACTCATTCAAGTGGTCTTACCCTTTCGAAAAAACTCATACGCTTGGGCTATTATTGGCCAACTATGGAACGAGATTCTTTTCAGATAGCTAGAACATGCAAACAATGTCAGATCCAGTCAGATCGAGAAAAGAAGGGAAAATTTGAACCAAACTGGTTAGGTCCATTTGTGGTCACAATAGTATTTGGGTCAGGAGCATATCAGCTATCAATACAAGATGGAGATCAGCTCGAGGAACCCATCAATAGCATGCATCTGAAAAAGTTTTATGTCTAAGAAATCCAAAAACAGTGAAAAAGCAAAAAAATCCAAAAACAGTGAAAAAGCAAAAAATCCAAAAACAATGAAAAAGTAAAAAACAAAAAAAATCAAATATGAGAAAAGGTGCAATAAAAACAGATGGTGAAAACTTGGCAAACAAGCGCTATCTATCGGCTAGCTCTGCCATCCATTAGTTCATGCATTTTTCGCTTGCATTCATTCATCCTTCATCAGCGTTGATCATCATGAAGCTTTTGCACAAACGCAGACATCCTAGGTGGCTTCTTACCATGGTTTGGATCATTGACTATATCACAATAAGGTTTGTTTCTAGGCTAGGGGCAAAATCCTGAACCTGGCTGGGGGCAAAGAGTTTTGATCATTCTGAGCTTAATCAAACAAGTAGAACAAACAGTTAGACAACTCTTATCAAGCGAAAACTGAGACACATCCAACATTGAACATGAGATCAAACTATCAACTATCAAACTATCACGAAATCAATCTAAGCACATCACACACTTTTCAGTGGATAATATCTTTTTGAATAATGATTGTAACAAGATTGTTCAACTTTTTTATATTGTTTTTCACTATCATGATTTCTAAGTAACTCCAGGATGTCTTTGACTAGAGGAACGAGGAAGGAACATGATATTTTTCTTGTCTACTATCTGTAAATTAATCATTAATATGTGCAAAGTTGTCTAAGGAAATGATCATCAACATATCATCGAAGACATTTCGGACTTGCATATAGAAATGGTTAATACTACCTGTTTTATGCAAGCAACACTCTGGTCATCTTGGTTCAATTATACCTCGATGCTTGTGCTAACTTGCAATATCAAAACCCAGGAAAATAGTGCTCAGGTCATCATGGTTCAATTATACCATTGATGTTTGCACTCACTTCCCACATTTTAAAGACTCAATGATGAATCAAAGCAATGACTCCATGACCGGTCTGATCACTGCATTTCATTCGCATCTGCATTTGCATTTTAAAGTAGATTTGCATTTTATTTTGCATGGGATCACAATGCTCATCTTTTTCAAAGTCCAAATCAAACATTAAAAATCATCAAATCAAATAAAAAATAATCAAATCAAATAAAAAATCGAAAATAATCAAATCAAATCAAAAATCAAAAATAATCAAAATAAAATCAAAAATCAAAAATCAAAAAAATAAAAAAAATAATCAAATCATCAGCAATCATCAAAATTGAAAAATCAAAAAACATCAAAATCGAGAAAATCGAAAATCATCAAAAACCAAAAAAAAAAAAAAGAAAAAGAAAAAGAAAAAATTAAAAAACAAAAGGGTTTCCCCCCCGGCGCCCTCGGCACCTATGGTGGCACCTAAGGCGCTGCCCGCAGTGCCAACAGCGGCTGCAGTGGCGTCAAAGGCGCCTCCTGCAGTGCCGGTGGTGCTAGAGGTGGCACCTACGGTGCCTCCCGCAACGCCGTCGACACTAGCGGTGGTGCCCGCGGCACCGGTGGCGAGCCTCCGCCTCCGCCCTCCTCTCCTCCACTCCGCCCTCCGCTTCACCCTCCACCTCCACATCACCGGCTCCCCTTCCCCCAAAAAAACTTGCAAAAAAGACATTTTTTTAAAAAATATTGCGAAAATTTAAAATTACAAAAATGACATTTTTTTAAAAATTGCAAAAATGACATTTTTTTGAAAATTGCAAAAATCAAAAACAAAAATTATTAATGTATGCATAAAATTTTTGGGAGGCGAATGGATTTTTTTTTTAAAATCTGGAAAAATCCAATGCGAATCTTATGCTACCCCCTCAAATGAACCCACATCAGCATATATGAACCTTCCTGCAATATGATATCAACAAACTGTCAGTTCTTTATCCAATCAATCTTATCAATTCTATCAATCCATCTCATCTGATCCTTTCTATCATGTCTTATACAGGATGAATCCTTCCTGGAACCAGATGATTTGATCAAGTCTTATACAGGATATATCATTCCTGAAACCAGACGCTTTGATCATCTTTGTCTTATATAGGAGGTGCCATTCCTGAAACCAGACTTGATCTCGATCTCATCAATCCTATCAATTCAATCAAACTCTATCAATCATCACATCAAGAACCACATCAAAGTGATCGAAGAACTCGCACTTTCATCAACCATAGTTGCAGGAATCATTCAATAATCTATCGGGAAATCAATTTCGCAAAGATCCAAAAACTCCTAAGGTCAATTATCTCAATTGATCTCCCGAGGGGGAATCATCATACCGCATATCTATCAATCAGCATCTGGGGCATCATATTGAGGTTTATCATCTCAAACATCAAATCCACATCATATCGGCATCATATCATCTCAAACATCGAATCCACATCATATCGAGGTTTATCATCTCAAACATCAAATCCACATCATATCAGCATCATATCATCTCAAACATTGAATCCACATCATATTGAGATTTATCATCTCCAAATCAAATCAGTATCATATCAAAACCAAATCCGCATCAAATCAAGATCGAATCTACATCCAATAAATATCAACAACATTATCAATCGAGTTTTCTTTGAACCAACACGTCATCACACATCGCTTCAAAGAGGGGCAAAATGTATGCACCTAAAAATGGTCTGAAGATAGTTAATTAAATACACGGTTATTTGATTAATTCCCCCCCCCAATTAATTGAATTCACAAGCAATTTAATTAATTTCTCTATTCATCTACTAGTAAATAAATCTAAATGATTTATTTATATAGTTCATTTCATATCCCCCTTTGATTAATTAATTCTAAATTAATTAATGTCTCCCCATATTAATCAATTCTTCTAATCCCTAATTAAGATTAACAAACTCAAGTTTGTTGAGTTTTAATTGCCATTTTCCAATTATTTTAATTTCTAAATTCAAATGAGCGCATGGCTCCTAACTTTAGCCACCTAACCTAACCATCCCCTAACCTAACCCATTCAATCTAATCCTGGGTCTAACTAACCCTATCCTATCTTGCACATTCTAACCTCCTTATCCTAACCTCCCATGGTGTGGATATTCTCTCCTGGAGACACATGGCACTTTGGCCACATGTCTCCTCCCTTGGACACTTGCCCTCTCATGAGCAAGGCTCCTTGACACTTGTCACCACAGAGATGACAAATGTCCCTTCCTCCAACCTCTTCTCCAACTTCCTCAATCTTGGCCCTTGATATCTTCAGATCAAATCTAGACCGTCGATTCTTGCCACCTCAGCTTTGGCCTTGGAATTCCTATAAATATCCCCCATTTTGGAGAAATATTGATCCCATCTCATATCAATTTAGGCATCATTACTATAGGCAATTTGCATTTCAATCATCTAGCATTTAGCTTTAGATTTATCATTGTATGTTAATCTAGTTTCTTAAATCATGCATTTCATATCATCTCCATAGTCAATCATGATCAAATAGCTACTCAACTCTTGAGTTGCCACTTTGGAGGTTATTGCTCCATTCAGAGCCCATCAATCTGACACTTCCAAGGTCCTCAAGAATAGAGGAAAATGGGACATTTCAAGGAAGGCTTATGGTTTGCATCTTTGATTTAGTTTTGAAATTAAGCTTTTCAATTACATTATATTGTCTCATTATATGTGTATGCCTTCTTATATACCACATTTTTAGCATCACAGAATTTAGTTAAGTAAAATTTATAATTATAGAAATCTTAATATATATTGTAGAAAAATATTTTATTTATATTAATCTAAGCAATGCTTACAATTATTCTTATCTTATAGTATTATTTTATAATTGTAATTTTTTTCTAAAAAATATTTTATGTATATTTCTTCCATCATTTCTAAAAATAAATATGTTTCCTCTTAATTTTTTATGATTTTAACAATTTATTGATTTAAGAAATATAATCTTAGTCATTCATTTTAAACAAATTAAACCTAAACTCTCTATGTTCTTAATACTAAGAAAGTGCTCTCATCCAATCTATCTTATTAATTGAATTCATTTAATAACTTTGTTTTGTTTTATTTTATGAATTTCAATATTGCTTGAGCATGAGGCTTCCATATGTTTTAAAATAAATATTTAAATTTCATTTCTAGTTCTAAAATTTTTTCTTAGACATTTTTAATATTTTTTTTAATGTAGACGAGAACAATTTTCAAATGATTATGTCTAATCATTTTTTCTACAATAAAGTCAAAATTTTAGCGACAGAAATATATTTAATTAGATTGACCATTAAATTTAAGTCTTGAATTAGATTGAAATAATATTAAAATTGACAAACAATATAATTAAGTATTTTATATTTCTGAAATAAATATATTTTAACAAATCGATTTATTCCTTTTTTACTTAATTTTATGTTTTTTTCTAGTAAATATGTTATAATAATTAAATTTAATTTAATGTTAAGGAAAAAAATTTAATTCATATTTTTTCCTATTTGGCACCTACTTTAGTGTGCTTTCCCCGAAATAATTTTAATCCTAGTTGGGCCCTATTCCACTCTTAAAATATTCATGGTTCTTAGATAATTTTGAGAGTTTGTTGGAATGATGTATTGTCATTGATGTCAACATATTCTTCTATGTATTCCAATGTTGTAGTCAGATTGGATGAGTTGGTTTGGCTAGTGTGTTATTGTTGAGCTATTGTGGTTTAATGGGTTTAGAGATGTTTATATCTATTTGATTCAATAGAAGTTTAAGTGGTTCGCATGATGTTTTTATCATGTTGTGTGATCCGGTATTAAGGTTATTCTTCAGTTGTTCGTGTTATTCAGTATTGTGGTTTGTGCTCTGCATTGATCCAGGATTGCTATATCTTTGTTTGTGGATTTGGCAGAGTGTTTGGGAAGCTCATATGTGTCCTCAATTCAGATGGTTCATGATTTGGAAGTCCTCAAGTGAATCTTTCAGTTTGACAGTCAGTTTGATATGTGTTCTTGAGGTTCGATATAATGAAGATGAAGATCCTAGTAAGTGGTGATGTTGTGATTGTTTTTGGTACATTTCACGTTGCTTGTGGATGTTTCTAGATTTGGGTCCTATCCATGTTGATGGTTCGCATTGATCATTGTGCGCACTATTGATCATTTTCTTGATCTAGTGTTCTTCATGTTATGCGATATTCTTGGTGATTGTAACATGTTGTGGATGATCGAGGCATAATTCTTGGTTGTGTTTCTTGGTTGTGGTGTTGGTTTAGGTCTATACTATGTCTTAATCGACATTGTTTTGTTCTGCATGTATAACTAGGGTCAAATGTAATACAAGGATCCTTAGGTGAATCTTGTGTTTCTACCATATTAACCAAATTTGGAGCCATACGGATGAATGTTTCAGAAGAGAGAGAATTATGCACAATCTCAATAATGTTAGAGGTATGGGATGGCAAGGGATTAGTGAAAATATTAAGATTTTGATTAGGAGGAACAACTGATTTATTCCCTTTATCATTCAAACCTACCACGGATATAGTATTATTATCAATCAAGTTTGGAAGCTTATTTTTCAATGCAAAACATTTCTCAATATAATGACCATGTTGACGATGAAATTGGCAAAAGGAATTGTTGTCAAAATGAGGAGATGCAAGTTTGGAAGGATCAACTTGTTTTATAGGAGGGATTTTGATAACATTTCTATGTAATAACTGAGACATAATACTATGCAAAGATTCATTCAAAGGAATAAATTGTCTTTCTCTTTGGAAAAATTTAGAAATAGAAGGCACACCTCTTGTAGCATTCACATTGTTGTTGATTGGATCATTGAACTTGATAAATATTTTTGTTGGTTTGAACTTCACAGATAGTTGTTGAACACTCTTCCCCTTATCACTCGGAGCCATAGGAGTGGATTGCTCCATTTGACTCACAGCCAGCTGATAATTGTGGAGTGTTGTGCACAACTGCAGAAAGGAAGTAAACTCAGACAAAAGAATCTTTTCCCTAATATATTTTTGTAAATTAGAAATCGAAATTATTTGAATATCATTATTAGGAACATGAAAATAAATTTGAGCATGCAAGCAATTGTTGATCATAAGAAAAATCAGCACACAAGGTTTGCAATGTTTTGACATGCGTAAGAGGTCACCTTTTCCATTATAGAGTTCCAATTGAGCAATTTCAACATATTTAGATGGAATGACTTTAACAATATCAAAAGAAAGTGGGCTCACAACATCAAAGGTCGGCACACTAAACTTGGATTGACTCATGGAAGCAATTTGTTGTTGTAAGGAAGACACAATTTGGACAAGATTGTTGATTGTCATTTCAGTAGAAGAATTGATGTTAGACATAGGTGATTGAGAAGGTGGTGTGATGTTGTGGAAAGAAGGCATGGACTAAAAATAAGGTGGTGGAGACACTATGATAAGTAGCCATTGGTGATGATTGGGTAGGAAAAGGGGCACTTAAAAGAGGATTAAAGTTGTTGAAGGAATTCCCCCCTTGTGTCACAATAAGTGGTTGAGAAATAGTAGGAATACTCATGGAAGACATAGGTAACAATGGAGGATTAAATGAAGAAGAAGCATTTCCCCCATGACCTATGGTTGTAGGAATGACATTTTGAGTTGAAGTAGCCATGATGTTAGATGTGAAAGTAGGAATACTAGTCATAGGATTAGTCAAAGGAATAGAGGAATTGACTTGTGTTGAAGGTTGTGAGTAACCTAGGGTTTCGACACAACTCTTGATAAGCATGACATTAGAATAAAAAATATGTGCAATGCCTCATAATATATCAATTCCATTCTTATCATTTTGAAGCATGCGCTTAATACCTTCAATTAATGGAAGAGCTTCACTATTAGGGTATTCTTGGGACATCTATTGTTGAAAGATATCAAATTGAATGTCCAATGTAGAAAGTTGATCTAAGGAAACCTTAGTTAAAGATTCTTCTTCATCATGAGATCCATCAATGGGCACATGATTAGGATGGGAATAATTAGCATGATCCTCATTAAATAAGTCACCCAAATTAGGCTTCATCTCCTCAGCAATTAAACCTTGGGAAGCTGTAATTCTAATGTTTCATCTAATGGGGATAGGATAGGTAGGACTAATAGTGATAAAACTCATGCACTATAGGGAAAATTTGAATTTTGAATTGTGGAATAAAGCTTGCAAAAATTGAGTAATGCAAAATTTAATAAAATAATGATTACACAATTTGAACTTTGTTGGAGAAAGGGAATGACACAATTTCCAAAAATGAAAGGAAATCAAAATTTTAAAATTAGGGCCAAGGGAAGACCTCTTAATATAGAGGGTTCAAAAATCAATAAAATCAGACAATCTTCTGGATTTAGTTTATTAAATATAGCCATAATAGTCTCCCAAAATTTCAAAAAAAAAACTGATGACCGTGGCAGGAACGCACATGGTCCGACCAACTTTTTTGCGAAATTTGCAGGGATGGATATTATGATGATTTTAAAGCTAACCCCAAAAAACTGGCGAAATTGATGATCTCTAGATGGGCAAAATGAAGGCACAAAGGTGAAAATAGGACCCTATTAGGGTTTTCAAAAAAAAGAGGAATTGAAGTGCAATTTTGAAAAGGGTCAAACCTAATGGATAGGGACACCTTGGAAAATTTTTAAGAATCTGAATGTAAATGAGATTTATTTGAAATTCATACAAAATCCAATTAATTTTAAAAATTAGGGTTTGATGACCTAACCACTTAATCTTGAATTTTGAATTTTGGGAAAAGGGGGGAAATTGAAAGTTTGAATTATAGGACTGAAAAATAAATCTGAGAACAATCAAAAATCTGAAAATGAAATGGAAATCCAATTTTGTGCACAAGTTCAATATGACTTTTAAAAATTAGGGTTTGAATAAGTAACCTCTTAATTTTATTAATTTTAATTGGAAATTGAACAAGATAATGAGGAAATTGAATTTGACAAACAAAACAATTTTTAAATCTAAGATAACCACAAGCAATTTTTACAAATCACAAGTTCAATTTTAATTTTAAAAACTAGGGTTTTAATGATTTAACCACTAAGTTTACAGAAATTGGAAACTTGTAAATGAAAAATATGCAATGTTGCTCAAAGAAAAGCATGCAAGATGTTGGGTTCACCAAAATGTAATGGTGGGAAAATGATGAGTGATAGATCAAGAGGAAAACTAACCCTTTCCCTCAAAGAGAGATGAGGGTTTCACTTATTGATTATCATTCAAACAATTTTTACCATTAGATTAGGAAGATAAGGGATAATTCACTGGATTCAATCTCCACACAAAGAAGATAGATTGAATTCTAAATGAATTAAGAATGTTAGGGTGATCCCTTCTTCCTTTGTTTGAAATGGAAAGGAAATTGACTGAATTATGTAGTGCAAAAGTGACAAAGAATCGATTATAACTTAAGATATGAATAAGGGATGAAGCTATGCACCTGGATTTGACAATAAAATATTGAGATGAAGTCGCCCTGCAAATATGATGAAAAGTTGTCCAAACCGTGGCGGGAATGTACACGGTCCTCCAAAAAATCTGCAAAACAAAAAGGGTTTTTCGCCTCTGCAAATGAAGTGTGAATTTGAAAGTACAGTTGCACACTTGCAACCTACACCAAAAAAAGAGAGGGAAATGTGTTGGGATTGGGGGTTTTCCTTTAGTACAAACCCCAGTTTTGAAATTAACCAAGTAATGAAAGAAAGTACTTGCAAGTAGATGTAAATGAAAGATTGAATTGTAGATCACCTCAAGGGAGGTTGTGGTAGCAATGTTGATAGAAATTCTTGTATGGAATTGTATGTTAAAATCAATCTCCTCTTCAATGGTTGAATCCTTGACTTGAATGCAACACCTAGCCTTGAAGGGAGACTTGAGAATGCTCAATGCTGGAAAAGATTGCTTGAATGCTTGAATGCTTGATCGCTTATGCAACTTGAATCTCTCCAACTTTGACCTATCCAATTTATGCCAATGAGTGAGTGAATGCCCCCTAAATACATGTTGGTGGATTTTAATTTCATCATAGGCCGACATCGGGGAGATTTCTCGCTCACTGCACAACCCACAATGCATGCTCTAGGAAGGTCCTGTCCCAAAACAAGGCAGGGACAGGGGCTCCACCACTATGCTTTTGTCCTACCCCTTTCTCCATGGCAGAGTGTAGACAGAGTGATGTAGAGGCCAAGGAAGAAGTTGTTTTCACAAGATGAGCACTCTCCAATCTCCGATCAGGCTAGAGGATTCAAGTTTGCATGCATGAGGACCCTAATGCAGTCGCAAATTGCTAGGGTTGCAATTTTATGACACTAAAAATAAAAAAAAGTTAATATTAGAATATATAAAAAGTTAGAGGTAAAGTGTGATACTAATATAATCTAATTGAGTAAATACTATAAATATAATAGAATAAAATGTGATATAATAAAAATAAAAATAATTTAATTTAATAAATAATAAAAATACGATATTAAAAAATATTTGAGTTATATATTATATAATACTGATATTTAATAGGAAGAGATGGTGCGAACTGTGAAAAACTTGATTCGACAATAGTTTATGAAGGAGAAACAGTGTGATTGTAGTGCGGAGCATGGCAGCGGGTGTGTAGCGAAGAAAGGCGACATGGGCATCTAGCCGTAGGAGGCAGAAGATGATAACCCCATGGAAACCATCCGGGATCTGGTAGCAAAAAAAAAATGGAAAACTTCGAGCTCAGAAAGATCTCGGATCCCTCTTTTGCTAAATGATGGTATACATATAGATATGTATCAGCCCCAATGGTTTCTTGAAGGGGGCAGATGGATTGACAGATGCCAACCTTTTTACCAAAAACAACATCAAGCAGTTCCTTCCCTGAGCAAAGATCAAATCACAAGCCAAATGAAGTGTCTGAATAAATCTTGGGCCTCCATGACCCAAACGGAGGCCGATACCTCAATAGAATTTAAGGAGGCGGGATACCTTTACGATCGATAGCACGTAGCAGAGAACCTTGAAAGACATGGGTTGAAGAAAGGTAGGAGTGGGTGGTTTAGGTAAACAAATATTTTGAAAGCATATCAGATTGACAATTGGAGATCCAGGAACCTAGGAATCATCTTCCAAACCAACGAAACTTGGAATAGAAAGGGAGATCTTAAAGAAACTGGTGAGTGCTCCTAGAAACATATGGAATTTCAAAATTAGGTGAGTGACTCCACTTTGACAATCCTTTTGAATGATAGTAGAAATAATGAAATGGGGGAAGATGTTCAGAATAGATGCATATTCACCAAATGGGGTGGGGGACACTGGGGACGAGGAAATTTTGCTAACTGGTGTAGAGATCAATGAGAAAATGGAAATAAGTTCAAGTCTCTCCCTAATGATTACTTTCTGGTTGAATTCCTGGATGGAAATGAAAGATGGAAAACCCTAAACAATGGCCCCTATATATTGGACGATATTGGAGTTCATTTGATAGATTGGCAACCAAATTTCGACCCTAAGACCCATGATATTTTTCCTAAATGTCTGGTGTAGGTAAGGATATACAATATACCATTAGAATAATGGAATACAGTCTCTTTGAAAGAAATTAGCAATTGTTTCGGATCTTTTATATCTACAAATGAAATCCTAGAAAACGAGATCTGGGGAAGTTTTGCAAGGATATGCATTAGTGTCAACCAAATTTCAAGCGTGTCGAATAAAGTTAGGATCTTGGGTAATGGGGAGGTGTGGATGCAGAGAATTGAGAGAAAAGATCAAATGTTAATCTATCCTAAATTCTTTTCTAGAGAACATATTGGGGGTGGAGTGTGAAGTTTCACCAAAAATCTCTAGAGCATATTCATGCACACAAAAGATAGGTTTACCACATGTAGATAATAGGATCAAAGAATAGATTAAGGATCCCCTCTCTGACTCAGTATTACTAGAGCGGATGAATGAAGTTATGGACAACACAAAGCCCCAAAGAAAATTATTGGTTGAGGAAATTATGGAAGTTTTTGAGATCCCTTCCATCCCCACAAATAGATCACAATAGGGGATGTCACATCAGTGTGACATAGTTCAGATACAAGCAGACAAATTAGTGGAAGACAATATGGTATACCTGCAAACACTACTTCAAGAGGCAAAATCTCTGCAATCCAAGATAGAATCGCAGATGAGGTTTTCACCAGTCCTACATGGTGAGTAACTTCTCATTTCCCCAAAGGGGGATAAGGAAGATAAGACTATCATGGAGAGATCAAAACATGAGAAATAGGGACTACAACAGGAAATATGCATACAACCTGAGCATATCATTGGAGAACATAATGGAGGTACAGGTGTAGATGATTTGGAAGTCCATTTGGAAGAGATTGGTGATGAGGATTCTGGATCGGAGTGGGAAGAGGATTATGAAAGAGGAACTGAGGAAGTGGACAATTGCAGCTTGAAAGGGTTTGAGGTCACTATATATAAAATCAACAAGCCTAAAATCAAACCTAAGGGTAGGAGAGGGCACAAGTCAAACAAACCAATGTTGAAGTTAGCAACAATGGCTACTAGACAAACCAAAATTTTGATAGGGAAGGGTGCTCCCCTTCCCCAGCGGCAATCAAGATCATGACATGGAATGTCAGGGGCTTGTATGCCCCTAACAAATGGAGCTTGATCAAGTGTCAAATTGATGAGTCAAAAGGAGATATTTGGATTCTAAAATAAATAAGGTGGAATAGAACTGATATCGATAAGCGAATGAGGTTGTGGAGGAAATGGTCTGGGAAATTTGTGGAAGCTGAGGGTGCCTCAGGAGGTATTGGAATTATTTGGAATCCGCTGGTGGTCAAGGGAGAAGTTGTGGATGAGGGGAAGAACTGGCAGCAATGCATGATAACTCTACTAAGTTGCAATGAATCCTTTTTTATTTTCAATGTCTATGGGCCTACTGCTACCCTTGAAAATAGGGAACTTTAAAATCTCATCACAAGCAAACTAGATGGATGCAGTAGGGCAAAAAGTATAATTATGGTGGATTTCAATGCCACCTTAAATGATCAAGAGAAGGAAAGTGGTATTCAAAGGCCCAATATTTTCCAAAGAGATTTCCATAATTTTATTAACTACAATCAACTTATGGATATTATCCCCAAGAATGGTGTTTCTAATTGAATAAATAGTAGGGCAACATTTTCTAATATTGCAAAAAGATTAGATAGATTTTTGTTTTATGGAGATTGGGCTACATATAATTACCTGATAGAAGCCCGCATCCTTCCTTTTTTAGGCTCAGATCATTACCCTATTCAGTTGGATGTATCGTCATGCCATCCTGAAGGAGGCATCCCTTTCAAGTTCAAAAAAATGTTGAGCAGGGACCTCGGTCTAAAGAATTTGATCTTAGTTTGGTGGAGTGAGATTTCAGTGGGACATAACCCACACATGTATAAATTTTGCAAGAGGTTGAAATACATTAAAATGAAGATCAAAGAATGGAATCAAGTACACTTGAAGAAAATTTTCGCAGAGAAAAGAAAAGTGATGGAAGAACTTGGGAGAATCAATGGAATTATCATTTATAATGGTATGAGCAATGAGGACTTCCTCAAAGAAAAAATGCTAAAAGATGAGCTCAATGAGATCTTGAAAAAGGAATAAATTCATTGGAGACAAAAATCGAGAGAGATTTGGCTCAAGGAAGGAGACAAAAATACCAAGTTTATCCACAGATCCGCAATTGCTAACAGAAACAAGAGCATAATTTTGCAAATAAAGAAAGCGGATGGTAGCATGGCTCAGAATATGGAGGAAGTCAGTAAAAAAGGAGAGAGATTTTTTGAATCCATTCTAAATAGAGGTAATCAGGTGGATCGAGTGGATCGAGTGGCTAGGGACAAGATCTTAGACTCGATCACAGTGATAATATCTAAAGATCAAAATAAAGAGCTATACAAATGCATTGATGAGGAGGAACTCGGGAAATAAACCTTCCAGCTTAACCCGGACAAGGCCCCTAGTCCTAATGGTTTTCTTGTGGCTTTTTTCCACTCCTATTGGGGCATCATATGTAAATATCTTCATCGAGCCGTGGAAGAGTCAAGAAAAAAGATGGCTATGCTGGGAGCTATCAATCACACCTTTCTATCTCTAATCCCAAAAAAGAGCTGCCCTCAGGAGATGGGGGACTTTAGACCTATTTCCCTTTGTAATAGAGTATACAAGGATTTAACAAAGATCATTGCAAATAGGTTGAAATGGATTATCAATCTTATTATTTCTCATGAGCAAAGTAGTTTCACCCTAGGTAGATCGATTATTGAATGTATCATCATGTCCCATGAAACACTTCACTCTGCCAGAAAAACCAAGGATACCTGCATGATTATGAAGCTCAATATTCTAAAATCATACGATCTAGTGGATAGGGAATTCCTTTTTGAAGTCTTGGATAAATTTGGATTTGGAGATTGTTGGATTAAGTGGATAAGGAGTTGCCTATCTAACCCAAAGTTCTTTGTGCTAGTAAATGGGTCTACTCATGGTGTTTTCTCCTCCACCTGAGGAATAAGACAGGGAGACCCAGTCTCCCCCTTTCTCTTCATCATTATGGTAGAGGCCTTGGGTAGATCTATTCGCGGTTTGTACCAGGATGGGCGTTGAGTGGGGGTGAACGAGGAAAATGGGGTTGAGCATACTACTCACCTCCAATTTGGGGATGACACAATCCTCTTTGGGGCTTCGAGTAGGAGTGAGGAAAGAATCATTAAATCTTTGTTGGATGAATACTGCAAAGCATCAAGGCAAAGCATTAACTAGAATAAATCAAAAGTCTTCTTCATCAATACACAACCAAGGCTTCAAAGAGCCTTGTCTAGGATTCTAAACCTAAGGGTTGCAAACTTCCCAGGAAGGGTTTTGGGCACCCCCCTATTTTCAAGTCTAAACAAGATTAGCTATTGGGACATGTTGATTGCAAAATGAAAGTTAAAGATAGAAAATTGGAAGGGCAAGTGGCTATCTTCGATCGGGAGAATCATTATGATCAATTCAGTATTGGTTGTGATCTTTGTATTCTCAATGGCATACTTAAAATTCCCTACAACTATTGAAGATAACCTCATCTGGACCATGAGGAAATTTATGTGGAACGAAGTAGGTGAAAAAGATAAGTTTCCCTTGGTTGCCTAGTAGAAAAGCAGTCTACCCAATGAATTGGGGGGTGCAGGCATTCGTCAACTATCTTTAATGAACTTGGCCATGGGTGCAAAGCTTGTATGGGCCAACTGATGTATAAATAGGAGGAGGAGGTGTATCCTGACCAACTGTTGTATGCTGGGGTGGGGCAGTAGGATGTGTAGTAGTAGTAGGCTGAGAATATGTATGCTCACAACCACGGCTAGAAGCACCCAGTCTACCAAGTACATGCCTAACAAATGATGGGGCCTCCTCTAGTGGGATCCCATGCTCCATAGCAATGTCCTGATATGAATCCAAGAGATCACTGGATAAACATGCGCTCATCTGTCGTAAAGGATCTATGTCATGTATGCGTGCAACATCCATCGGCGATGGTATGTCTACTCGAACATATGGATCATCACTCATTGATTCATCATGAATGCTAGTATGAGAGTGCAACAAACATATACCCACTCGATCTAATGTCATCTCATCCACCTGTGTGGCTATAGTAGCAATACTGGAAAAGATGGGTTGTTGAGTGTACATCTAGTACACTATCTACAGCATGTGCTAGGTCCGCACTCTTGGGAAGAACCACAAGGTTTGGACCAGTCAATGCCCACTTAGTAACGGGCAGGGCTGCACCTGGTCGTCTAAACTTATCTGAAAAATTTGTGTAGTCAACATCATCCAACAAATGAAACTCTGCAAATAATTATTTGCAGAAATAAAGGGGCAACTCATCCTTTTGGGGCCACCTATGATGAGTGGCTAACCATCTAGGATAGATAAAAGGTGCTACTAGTGCATCCGTGCACCTAGTAGGCATATAACCCTTCACCCTACCAAAGGCTTGATAATGAGGAAACATGGTTTTCACATCAGTTGTGGGAACCCTATCATTCATTGTGTCCCATTTCACCGTACCATGTACACTACATGAAAGGGATCTATAGAACTCCTCTGTGTTGACCTCATCGTATGAATTATAATTGTCAAAGAGGTCAATCATATGAAGTAGCTCTTGTTTAATTATCTCACCCCTTTGCTTATTTGTTTGATCACGCATGTTTCCCAATGTGATATTTAAATGATCTAGGGCACATTGGAGTGCCTCTGTTGTATAATTGTAGAGTTTTTGTCTCTCCTATGGAGTTGTGGTAGACCTATGTGATGTCTGCTCACTCCCAGGAGGATGCACACTAGGCTCAGATTTACTAGTGTTATGTGATCCAGGCTCATCAGACATGATGTGAGTGAGTAATATATATGTGTGTGTGTGTGTGTGTGTGTGTGTGTGTGTGTGTGTGTGTGTGTGTGTGTGTGTGTGTGTGTGTGTACATGTGCATGTATGTAGTACACATTACAATAATTATATAAGTATACATACATTTAAATCATTTTAAACATATTTAAACATGTAAATTAAAAAAATTAGATATACAAAAAAGAAATTTAAACGTCATAAATGCATACAAGTTAAAATTATCTATATAAAAACAAATTTAAGATGAATTTCTAGATCTATGCACAAAAGAAATTTAAACATTTTTAAATTTAATTTTAAATTTCAATATATGTCTAATTTACAATTACATATATTTGCATATACAACAATTAATTTGAAAATTAGTCAAATTAAGTCAAATTAATTTACAAGTACAATTAGTCAAATTAAGTCAAATTAAGACAAATTAAGTCAAATTAATTTACAATTAGTCAAATTAAGTCAAATAAATTTACAATTAATTAACAATTGCATATATAACTAATTTAATTAATTTCAACATATGTCTTATATGGTCGTAATAGGTCCTAACGGATGCAGATGTGTCATAAGGGACCTTGTGTGGTCCTAAGGGGTCACCCATGTGTTAGAACACATGTGTGACCCCTTAGGACCACATAAGATCCCTTGCAACACCATTTGGTCTTATATGGTCCTAATAGGTCCTAAGGGGTGCAGATGTGTCGTAAGGGGTCACCAATGTGTTAGAACACATGTGTGACCCCTTAGGACCACATAAGACCCCTTGCGACACCATTTGGTCTTATGCGGTTGTAATAGACCTCATAAGGGGTGCATATGTGTCGTAAGGGGCCTTGTGTGGTCCTAAGGGATCGTCCATGTGTTAGAACACATGTGTGACCCCTTAGGACCACATAAGACCCCTTTCGACACCATTTGGTCTTATGTGGTCCTAATAGGTCCTAAGGGGTGCACATGTGTCGTAAGGGGCCTTCTGTTGTCCTAAGGGGTATTAATTTACAATTACATGTACAATTTACTTAATTTCAACATATGTCTTATATGGTCGTAATAGGTCCTAAGGGGTGCACATGTCGTAAGGGGCCTTGTGTGGTCCTAAGGGGTTCTAAGGGGTATTAATTTACAATTGCATATACAATTTAATTAATTTCATCATATGTCTTATATGGTCCTAATAGGTCCTAAAGGATGTAGATGTGTCGTAAGGGGCCTTGTGCTATCCTAATGGGTCACCCATGTGTTAGAACACATGTGTGACCCCTTAGGACCATATAAGACCCCGTGCGACACCATTTGGTCTTATGTAGTCCTAATAGGTCCTAAGGAATGCAGATGTGTCGTAAGGGCCCTTGTGTGGTCCTAAGGGGTCACCCATGTGTTAGAACACATGCGTGACCCTTTGCAACTCCATTTGGTCTTATGTGGTCCTAAGGGGTGCACATGTGTCGTAAGGGGCCTTGTGTGGTCCTAAGGGGCCTTGTATGGACCTAAGGGCTCCTAAGGGCTATTAATTTACAATTGCATATACAATTTAATTAATTTCAATATATGTCTTATATGGCCGTAATAGGTCCTAAGGGGTGGAGATGTGTCGTAAGGGGCCTTGTGTACACATGGGTGATCCCTTAGGACCACACAAGGCCCCTTTTGACACCATTTGGTCTTATGTGGTCCTAATAGGTCCTAAGGGGTGCACATGTGTTTGAAGGGGCCTTGTGTAGTCCTAAGGGGTCACCCATGTGTTAGAACACATGCGTAACCCCTTAGGACCACGTAAGACCCCTTGCAACACCATTTGGTCTTATGTGGTCCTGATAGGTCCTAAGGGGTCATATAAAATAATTATATACACCTTAGGATGTATACATACACATACATACATACACCTCAGGACATGCTATCAAGGGTCGTGTGTGGTCCTGAGGGGTCACACAGGACCACACACGACCCCTGATACATGTGTGACCCCTCATGACCACACACGAACCCTGATAGCATGTCCTGAGGTGTATGTATGTCCTAAGGTGTATAAAATTATTTTATGTGTATTTATGTATGTATGTGTATGTACATGTAGGTATGTACATGTATGTGTGTGTATCTATGTATGTAGACCTATGTATGTATGTGTATGTATTTTTATGTATGTGTATGTGTATGTCCTAAGGTGTATATATAATTATTTTATATGTATATATGTATGTATGTATGTATGTATGTATGTATGTAGGTAGGTAGGTGTGTATGTATGTATGTATGTATGTATGTATGTATGTATGTATATGTATGTTTGTGAATGTATTTGTATGTATGTGTGTATTTATGTACATGTATGTATTTATTTTCTAATATTCTAAACTAATATGATAAAATAAATACAAAAAATATATATTTTTTTTTAAAACTTAAAAAAAAACTAATTCGCTATCAAAAAATTAATTTTCTATTAAAAACTATTAAAAATAAAAAATAAAAAAGTAATATGATACAAGAAATACATTAAAAAAAATAAAATTTAAAAGGTACTTACTGTCGAAACCCTTTCGGTTGGATCTCTGGAAATCTTTTCGCCCTCCTGCTCAACTCCTAGTCACTCAATGCAAAATGAGGGACTTGGGCGAATTTCGGGTTTTATATAGGGCAAGGGGTTTCCGGCCGGGAACCCCGGCCGGAAACCCCTTGCCACGCGAGCGCTGCGTGGCTGCCAAATCGGTCTGACCGGAAGTGTTCTAACCCTTTCGGTCGGGACCAGAATAGGCATTGTTAGCCTAAAGTGCAACATAGATCCGTACGATCACCCCTAAGAATAAGCTAAGTCTCTACTACCCAAAAAAGAAATGAGAGTGCCACTCAATTTTGAGAGTAACATTACAAATCTTCAAATCAACTATGTTTTCCATTATTAACCAGAGGAATGGGAAGCTTAATAACTAACTATGAGGCGACTCTAACCATAGGACGAACCCTTTATAAACTTTAGGCTATACACATGGCCCCTAACTTATAAAGTGGACAAACTGAGTTTCAAATCTACAACCATTGTCCATATCTTTTAAGAATGAAATTTTTAAATGTATATCCAAAAACTTCTATATCAACTATTGATTTCTAAGATAATTATGTGATTCATAGATATATACATGGGATCTAATACTCTTTTCATCCCTTGAATACTTCAATAATACTAATAATACTAACAACTTCCTATTACTTATTAAAACCCAAAAAATTACAAAGAGATGCAACTTTAACTCATTCTAATTGTTCTAGTTGAATCATGTACTAAAAGTAAGATCCTCTTCTACATGATTTTGATTTTGTTTTATTTGCTTCAATATTATTTTGCTTGACCCTTTTAATAATCTTTTATGTTTGTTTTAATCGTGATCTAATTAATTTTATGAGTGTGTGTCTACCACCTCTCTTTTTTGTTTTATAAGATTTTGTAATCAATAAAACTAAGTTACTAAAATGAATTCAAAAATAGCCAACGGACAAACCTAGGCACCAAAAGGCTTGGAAATCCGTTGCCACATCAACATTCCAACATTGAAAATCGGAAGAAGAGCCCTTGCCAAAATAACCTAATTCTCAACATTCCAACCAATAGATTTTAACGGCTCCTTTGTTCCAACGTCTATATTCGAATATTTGAATATTTGAATATTTGAATCAATTTGTTCATCCGAGTATTTGTCCATTTGAATCTACATTCGAGTATTTGAATGTTTGAATCAACTACATAGCTTCCATTCTATTTCTGCTGTTCTGAGTCTGTTCGCAATTCTCTGTAAATTGGCACCATTTTAGAAAGGCCAAGCATTTATAGGTAACTTTTTTTGGCTTTCATTTCTGCTTTTATTTTGTAGGATTATAATCCTAAGTATATTCTTTTCTTTGAATTTTGAGTTATGTTAAGGGGATACCTTTTCTTGGTGATATTTTTATCAAATTGAATTGGGATTTTAAGCTATGTCGTAGATGGTTCAGGGTTTCATGGCTATGGAAATTATTTTGTTTAAGACCATTTTCATTTATTCTCTTTGGTCGGTCTTGATTCTTGAAATGGTTACTTATGACTGGATTTTTGGTCCTGCTAAGCGTGTATTATCTTGTACTGTTTAGAATCAGATTGGAGGGTGTTTGTTAGAGAAAATTATTCACAGATATGGTTTGAAATTCGGAACAGATTGGAGGGTGTCTGAGGTCTGTTTAGAGATGATATGTTATCCATGATATACTTCGATTTTTCCCTTGGAATGGTTGGGGTTTAGATAATATTATTAAAAATGACTCTGATCTGGAATCTTGTTTATACCTTCAATTTTTGTTTAATTTTTTTCGGCCTTAAAGATTAGAATTAGGTTCTTATAGAATTTGATTTTGGTGAATGCTTCAAGCCCTAGATGGCCTGCATATAATATGGGTTTTAAGAGATGAGATTTGTCTTGCTTTCGGTGACTTTTTCTTCTGTTTTGTTCTGTTTGCAGTGAATTTCCTCCCCGTGTTATTACTATCCCAAGTATTGATGGTTTAGTTTTACTTCTGAGTTTTGGATTTTGTTTGAAGGCCAACCATTCAGAAGCTCCTGCCGTAGAGTGTGGTTGATGATGTTTGTCAATTCAAATCTCATTACAGAAGAGAAACCCTCGCATGAATGCATCCAATTTTTCATGGACCTCATTCCCTCTTTCTTTTTATGAATGTCCTTGTTGCAAGGAATATTCGACTGCAGGAGCATGCATATGCAACATCCTTGTTCTAAGAAATATCTATGGAGTAGACAACAGGAGCCTGTTCTTCAATGTTTCATGTATGGTGGGGTTTGTTCTGAACTTCTGTGCATTGCAATAGCTCTGTTTTGGGCTGCAATTAATGCAGGAGGCAGGGTAGATAGTGTTCTGAAAGACATGGCGATCGCAGCGTTCAAGTCACTGTCGAATTGTAGATCTGTTCAGGCCATTGCCAGACAAGGATGCAGGAAACATGGCTCAAAGATGACTCTCCAAGATTAAATAAAAAGGGCAGTTCTCTGATCATTATATGATCCGTAAACTTATTCTCTGCTTTTTAGGCATTCAAAGGAAAAGGAACAGGGCCAGCCAGATCTCAGGGGAAGAAATTTCAAGCTTCTATGGAACAAAAGGCTACAGGATTACTTGACAACTAGGGTTGGTCATATATGCAACAATCCAACTATATTGTCACAGAGGGTGTATACAGACGACTAACCTTAAACCACAGACTAAACAACATATTAAGTCCTGTATAAAGACAGGTACAAGATTATATACACTGATTTACCTAAGTTTATTGTAGATTATATACACTGATTTTCCTTATTATAGATCTTTTATTATATTTGCTACCTCATTTGATTTAGCTAAGTTTATTGTACTTTTATTGGTTTCATTTATTTACTTACGTTAATATGAGAAAAAGGTTACTGTTACCATTACAAACATATCAATGGTCTATCTATTTTCATATTTTGGAAATCTTAAAAATTGTTAGTGACTGATTTTATGTGAGATAAACATCTTCATCAATTAAGCCATCAGTAGTTGACTTGCTAGATGCTTACAATATATATTTCATGTTTCTTCATACGAATTACTGCAACACTGCAACTATTTTGGGGGTTTCTGGTGCTTCATAATCATTTCTATTTTATACTGTCCTTTGCCAAAAGCAATGGCAGGTTCAAATTCCACAAAACTAGGCCTTCAAGGATAGATCTGTACAATTTCATGATCTCTTCCACCATCTCTGTCACTATTTTCATTGATTTAGTCATTTTTTTCCGAGACACCTCACAAAGTTTCAGAAATATTTCTCTTCACTACGTACGGGACTAGTTGGTCCCGAATTTTCAATGAAAACAAAAGATCTCTAAAACCAGACTTGATCTGTAATGCCACAAACTAAATTCTATTTATAAATGACATTTTCCCAATGATCAAACTGATGATTTTGCAGAGTTTCGGTGGGGTTTTCCAGTGTTAGAGCAGTCTGTAAGAGGCGTGTTTTTGTCGTATGTCTTAAAATGGTTAGGATTTGTGTGGTTCATGATAAACATTTAGACTTGTTAGTTCCTGCCAGTAGGAAAGTATAGCGGAGGCTATTTTGCTTAACCCGTTATTAATCTGAGCATGCCCAACCAATCAAAGATTGTTTTGTTGCAAAATTTCCCCATTTCTTTAGTTTCTTTCCGATAAAGATGCATATTATTTAAGCGAATTATAATGCTTGAGCTTTTTTGGCATGTGGATATTCGATATTTGGACGGTTTGCAGAGTTTGTGCGGTTCTCAACGAGAGAGAACGCACATCTCCAGAGGCAGCTGCAGGGCCGTCAAAGCAGTCACTGACGGTGGTTTGAAACAGATGGCCATCGGGAGATCTATTTGAAGCTTACATCTTCAAAGGCAGGGCCGTCAAAGCAAGTTCCCTACGATAGCTTGGAACAAATGGCAATCCAAAAAAAACTTACAGAGGTCAGATCTAGGGAATGTTGTGGAATGCAGGATGTAGAACAATTGGTAATAGAAGAATACACTGGTCTGCATGCTGGACAGTTGTGGGTTGTCCCGTGGGGGTTTGCATCTTCAGCATTGTTATCATCTTTGCTAAAGCCTTGACTCTCTGCTTTTGAAACTGATGAGTGAATTTTAACATTTTCATTGTTCACACTTTAATGGTAATATGTCTGCTCCGCATGCGATTCTCGCCCAGCAGATTTCAAACTCCCCTGCTGCGTCCGTTTCGCCTTCGCCTGCGGATGTCCACCACAAGGTTGGTGCCTCCCATGTTGCCGCCCCTACACCTTCTGCCACAGCTGTTGCCCCTGCCATTGTTGCTACAACTTTTGCAATGGAGGTTTCGGGAATTGTGGCTAGTCCCCCACCTTCTCCTCAGGCTGTGTAGGTTGCTGCTGTTGATGGTGGTCAGGTTCGGGCTTCTTTTGGTGTTGGGACCCCCTCTCACGAACAAATGCTTTAATTTTAAGAAAATGCTTACTTCACATACTCTGTTTCAGATTGTTCAACAGGAGTCTTCCTCAGGTATACCACTTTGAGGAAAAATAAATGGCTGCAACAGCGGTGAGGTCTCCCTCCTGAGTAAGGATTATAAAAGATCCAGCTCGAACCGCAGAGATGAACTGAGGCGTTTCAAGACAAGCCTTTGTTGTTGGGGACTTGATCAATCCACCAGATTAAGAAGAGCATTTTCACTGATTCTGTTTATTTTGTTTACAATTTGTGTTCATGTTTTTAGTTCGTTCTTTGTAGAATGCCCTAAATGTGATGAACAAGGCTATGCCTTTGTAAGCTCGTTCAGATTCCTCAGTGCATACTTGCTTCCATCTCTTTTATTGCCCTTTCCTGCTACCTACGGAAATATGGTCTCAGAAAATTCTTGTTCTTGGACCAACTGTGTGATGACACTGCTCAAGTGCAACTGGGGTACACAACGGAGCTCGATAAAGCTTTCAAACTATTCGCCTGGATTCTCCTTCCTTCCTTCCTTATTGAAATTGTTCACAAAATTTTATGGTACTCAACTGTAACCGTCTCAAATCCCTTCATCAGTGGCCAGATTCTTAGCACTTCGTTAGTCTTTACAGCTGTTACTATGTCGTGGCTTTATAGAACCGGTGTTTTCCTCTTAGTTTGTATGCAGTCCCGCTTGACATGTCATCTGCAAATTCTCCGGTTCGATGGTTTCAGGAAGTTTCTTGAAGAGTACAGTTCTGATGTTAGTATTATTTTGAAGGAACACATGAGAATTAGGCATCAATTGTTTCTTAGCAGCCACCGTTTTCGATTTTTCGTTCTTGCTTCTTTGCTTACAATTACCATCAGTCAGTTTGCTGCTCTTCTGATGACATTGTCCTCTCGCACCGAGATCAATTTCTTTAATGCTGGAAATTTAGTGGTATGTTAGTATTATTTTGAAGGAGCACATGAGAATTAGGCATCAATTGTTTCTTACCAGCCACCGTTTTCGATTTTTCGTTCTTGCTTCTTTGCTTACAATTACCATCAGTCAGTTTGCTGCTCTTCTGATGACATTATCCTCTCGCACCGAGATCAATTTCTTTAATGCTGGAAATTTAGTGGTATGTTTTCTCTTACCTGTTTTTCTTTCATCCTTTTTCAAAATTTGCTCTTATTTTACCACTATATGCTCATAGCATTTGCTCCGATTAGAAATTAGGGCATATGATCTGAATTTTGAAATGTCCTGATTCAGAAATAGCATACGTTCAGTCACAGGTTAACTAATTACAAATATCAGCAAAATAATGAAATTATATAGTCAGGACACAGTTTTTTAAGTGCATGAATTTCTGATACAACCCTGTTTGCTAGAAATGACCTGTTAATTCAATGAATTGTTTTTCATTTATTTGATTGTAGTATGTATCATCAAACAAGGTACAGGGCAATGCCCCTTGGATTACATGGACTAGTGGATTAATTATCAAATTGTTCAACAGCCAAAAGTAAATTTTTGTCAATAAAATTACGACAATTATTTAAACTTTTCTGCATATGAGATGTAAAATCATCATTGTTTAAATAGAACGGCTTTTCTCTAACTGAGAGAAGTGAGAGAAGTGTCTGGTATTAATGGTTGGACATTAGAATCTAAGATTTGTTTAAATTGATTTGTTCAGGTCTGTTCTGTTGTACAAGTCACTGGTTTCTTGCTTTGCTTATTGGGAGCTGCAAGAATTACACACAGAGCTCAAGGAACAGTCTCTGTCGCTACAAGATGGCATGTACTGGCTACCTGCACCTCCTATGGTTCCTCTTATCCTCAGACAGAAAACTTACCATCACCTCAGTCACATGTAGAGAGTTCGGTAAATCCTTTCTCTTGTGTCGACTCTGCCAGCGATTCTGAAACATCTGAAGTATTTTTCATGTTTCCATCCAAAGATGCTTCAGCTGCCTTTGAGATTAGACAAGCATTTGGTAAGTGATTTCCACTGAATAGATTGATTTCATTAAACACAATATTTCTGCCTCTTGAATTGAAAAGATTTTGAATAGAATGTTATATTGATTTTTTGGATCAATGATTTTGATTATACTCCATGATCCATTAGCAGTATAACTCCAGCAAATAAAATGTAAGAAAATTACAACCCAAGATGTGTCTCTGAAATTGATATAATGAAATTTGTGACCAGTTGCTCCTTGCCTTGAATCTGTGGTAATATTTCTCCCAGTCAGAACTCAAGAGGAATCTTTCAAGCGTACAGAAAACCTACAATAGTTGTTGTCTACCCCCTCTGAACTTGAACTATCATTCTGAGCTTCACTGAGCATTGTTGACATCGAATTACTTTTGGGTAACAAATATTGAAGGAGATACAAACGAATTTTCCAATTTCTTCTTTTGCCAGTTTAATGTTGCTTTCTCTTCTAGTGCACATAATCTCCACTCTACAAGACATAATCACAGAATATAGGGGAGTAAGCCTCATTTTATTCAACAAAACACTGAAAATATGATGGTTATAACCAATTTGAAACCTGATTCATTAGAGTATTTCACCACTCTATTCCTCATCTCCCCTTTTTAATATACAAAAATCACAACACATGTCCTGTTCTGTTTTAAGCCTAGTTAACAAAATGTTGATACTATTAGTGTAGTTTCCTTATATATTAGTGAAAATATTGTGCATGCATAAGTTCTGTGAACAGAAAAGAAAGAGAAGATACCAATATCAACGTTTTAAGGGACTTTGTGAGACTTTGTGACAATCTATGCATAAGCTATCTCTTGTTCTTGTGGATTTGAACTTCATCATGTTCTTAAGGCCTAAGCACAACAAGCAAAATCCTTTTATCAGTAATTTTGGACGACTAGATTGAAGAAAATTGATGCAGGGCTTGATGCTTAACTTTATCCAAGCATTTCTGAGCAAAACACTTAGTAATTTAGTTTGATTTTAGTAAACTAATTAATTGACTTATATTGGCACTGATTCTGTTGTGTGTATCAACCGAAATTAACAAAGAAATGTTGTTAAATTTGCAGGTTTAGGAATACAAAAGCTCTGAACAGCCAGAAAGCTCACAGAAAAGCCTGAAATAAAATATAGAGTTTATTATCATTGTACTCGTTTGACTAGTTTCATCTTCAGAAAAGAATGGAAGCAGATACATTTGCTAAATATATGCATTGCATATATATATATATATATATTCTTACACTTTGAATTGCAATGTTCTGAATGCTTGTTTTCAGATTTTAACTGTTCTGTATGCTTGTTTTTTTTTAAAGTGTAATATATCTCCTCTTTCTCAATGGCTCTGCTACTTGCACTACTCTGCCACACCAAACAAACACATTCCCTGCCTGCCAAGCACTGGCAGGAACTACGCTGCTTGCAGCTCTTGTTGTAGATGTTGTCTTAAGATTTGGAATAGATTAGAAAGAATGTATGCAAGGTAGGTATGTTCTGTTGTTTGTTTTGAGGTCTGTTAAGGTGTTGCCTTTTCTTTGTAATTTTATATCAAATTGATTTGGGATTTAAATTATGTTCAATGGATTTAAGTTATGTTTAAGGGTTTTGGTGAGAAGATTTTCACTGTTTAGATATGTGTTTTTAATCAATTCCTTTGGTTTCTCATTTTAAGATTTATCTTGTGGTGGTAGAAATTGTTTTAGTACGTGGGGTTATGTGAGATAATGTTTGTTCTGTTAAGATTTCTCTATTCTCAACTACGTCTTTTGGTTTGTCTTTATTGATGAGAATTCCGGTTGTTTGTGATGATTTTTTTGGGCCTCAGATTGCTTTTGCATGTACGGTTTAGTATTTTGAATGTTTTGTTTAGAACTATTTTCATTTGTTCGAGAGGAATATTCACAGATAGGATTTGGGATTCGGATTAGATTGGAGGGTGTCTGAGCCTGAAATAATTTGATTTTCACCTGTACTGGTTGAGGTTTAATTAATAATAATAGAATTGATTGTGATCTGGATTCCTTTTGACTGTCATGAAAGGATAGATTTCAATGTTTCATGTATGCTGGGATTTGTTGTGTATTGCAGTTGGTGGACAAAGAGTCTGGCAGGGCAATTTATACAGGAGACAGGGCAGACAGTGTTCTACTTCTGAAAGACAAGGCAATTGTCAACAAGTAAGCTCAGGTAACAAATATTTCACATTTTTTTTCCTTCGTGTTTACAATTTTTACAGTGGGATTTTATGAAGCAAAAGAGAGAGAAGTGTATTTACAGTGGGATTTTATGACTGCGAGGGTAGCTCAATTTGCAATATTACACAAATAATTCAGAATGCACTCTTTACAGGACAATGGATAGTATGCAACTTCTCTTCATCCTTACTCTGTTTCAATCTTCCTTGAATTTCTTTGATAATAATCTGGTGTCCAGAGTTTCTATAGTGAAGTCTGTAAGTAGGATTTTGGATCCCAAAAGGTACCCAGTATCTAATATTGCTATCAAATGAATAAAATATTTTTAGAGCAATACAAATGATTAAGATAATGTTGTTTCTTCCATTCAAAGTTGTTGTATTGATTTGGAAAAGGAATCTAAGTTTTCTTACAATTGCCTTTCCTAAGAGTCTCGGACAATATACTGCTGGATTTGAATACTCCCAAATTACACACTGGACTTGAATGCTGACAAATAATCTCAGATTCCACATGATCATCACTGGATGGCCAGATTGCACAGTTGAAGCACAGGCTCAACTTAATTCATCAGAGTTTTGCATTTCAAGTTTCGATGGAACAAGAGGCTACAAGATCTCAGAAGAAGAAAGTTCAAGTTCAAGTTCAAGTTCAAGTCCAATTGTACTGCTGCAGAGGTAGGTACAAAACTAGAGATCCTATATACTGATTAAAGCTTTATAGATATTTTATTATATACTGATTAAAGCTTTATAGATATTTTATTATATTATATTTGCTAACTCCTCTGATTTACCTGTTGATTAAACTTTTATTGATTGCATTTATTAACTTTGGTCAGTATGAAAGGTTACTGTGTTACTGTGAAAAAGTGTTAATGGTTGATAACCATCTTTATCAATTAAGTCATTTTTCTACTTTCAAACAAGGTTACTGTGTTACTGTGAAAAAGTGTTAATGGTTGATAACCATCTTTATCAATTAAGTCATTTTTCTACTTTCAAACAAGGTTCTGCATTTTCTAGTCATGCTTAAACATTTTTTCTTCTTTTTATGAATGTGAAGTCTTATCATTTAACTAGAGACAACAATATGTAGAATTTGGTATATGCATAAAGTCTAATATTTTAATTAATTACTTAATTAAATATTAAACATTTAATTATAAATTAATTTTTTTATTGAAATAATTTTTAAATTTTAAGTCAAACTATTAAACTTTTTTTTATAGTTTATTAAAAAGTTTACTAAAATCTTAAATCAATTTAGATTATTAATTTAAGTTTTATTTTATATATATATATATATATATATATATATATATATCTTCAAACTCAACATAAATTTTCTAATTGATTCATTGTTGATTTTTTCTTTGTTTTCCCTTTTATTTATAATCTTTCCTTTTAATACTTTCTTTATTATTTTATTATTAATTTATTTAAGTAATTTTTCAACTACTAATTAAATAATAAATATATTTATATCTTTTTAGAAGATTAATTATAGGTTTTATAATTTAAATAGAAATGGTTCAAGACAAACCCCTAAAACATGCATCATCTTGATACATTAAGGCAATGTAATCCAATTATGTAAAAATATTCCTCCCCCTAAAATTTGCATCATCTTGATACATCAAAGCAATGCAATCCAAATTTGTAAAAAGCATTATCTAGTATTACTATAGTTTAATGAATGGAGTATAATAATTACATCTCATTGATATTTTTCATGTGGCATTTCTTTATCATATTGATCTTGCTACAATGGTCTAATATTTTCTTGTAAGAATTTACTCTTATCATTCTTCATTCTTAGAACTATCATCTTTGTAACAGTCTAATCTATTGAACCATGTAACAATCTAATATATTGTAACATATCACCAAAGTTTTCTATGTATTTATTATTTGTTTCAAGTTATTAAGTGTTCATTCTCTTGTATACTCAAGTAACCATGATGAATTTCCCTCTTGTTTTAATGGATGAATACTTATCTTGTTTTGATGGATAAATGATGAATCCTAATCTTGTTTTGATGGATGGATACCTATCCTACCTTCATGAATAGATGTCTATCATATTTTCATGGATAGATGATGAATGGATGTTTATCGATAGTTGATTCAAAAGGATGTTTTGGCCAAATCTTTTGAAATCATTAATTGAAGATTGTGTTTCTTACTCTCTACCAAAGCATGATATTATATGCACAACTTCTTCTATTTGTGTGAAATTATATGCTAGATTTTATTATTCATGCTAATTTTGGATTGTTAGGCATTCTTGTGAAAGGTCCAATATTCTTCCAGTTAGGAAGAATTATGGGGAAGCATAAAGTTTCATGGTTGGGTGAAAAAGTGCTCCGACAATGTTCTCTCCCATGATCTCTCCCCCTCTCTTATTTCTCTCACATTTCTCTCTCCTCTCTATAGGTCTCTCTCACCCTCCCCCTCTCTACCTCACCTTCCCTCCTTACCCCCATCTATATCACACTAGCTCCCTCCCTCTCTCTTTTGTTCTTCTCTTATTTTTCTCTCCACTCTCAATTCTCTCGATCACTACCTCCCCCTCCCACTCTCTCTCTCCCCATCCCTAAGTATCCTACCCATTCCCTCTCTCCATATTCACTTCTACCTCTCCATCTCTATCTTATTACCCTTCCCTCTCTCTCCATCTATCTCTCTCATGTTTATCTCTCATGTCTATCTCTCCCCTAGGTCTCTTACCGCTATCTCTATAGGCTCTAGACCTCACCATTATATCTCTCCTCTCTAGTTCTATCATAACCCTTTTTTGGACCTTGATACGACTTGCTATTATTATTATTATTATTATTATTTGAGCAATGGTAGTTGGAGATGAAAATTGAGTAAGGATGGAATTAGTTTAAAAAGAAGAATTAAATAGTGGTGACACACTCATGAGGTCATAATTTACTTGGAATTTATTTATTTCCTCAATATTCTAATTGAACACATGGTGTAGTAGAAATAAGAAGATTCTAGAAAAGAAAAGTTTAAATTCAAATATTAAAGAATAAATATTATATTTAGCAAATATATGACATGGGAGTTACAAAATTATTCTATGACAAGAATAATTCTCTATTCATGGGTTTTTCTTATGACAAAGGAGCTACGAAACTCATTCTTGATAATAAAATGGAGGAAAATTCAAATTCAAATTTTGAATGCATGGTCAAATGTAACCCCCTTATAACAACAATCATTTTTGCATGAAATTAATTTAGAAATTACTTATTCTCTCAATATGTAATTTAGCACATGTTGTAGGAGGAAATGAGAAGTTTCTAGAAGAGAATCTCAAATTTAAATTTTTGCATGTTGTAGTACCTCTCTCTCGATTGGACTTTTTTGATTCATGTTTTGACTTAAGTAGTACCCCCTTGTAACCCCCTTATAACAACAATCATTTTTGCATGAAATTAATTTAGAAATTACTTATTCTGTCAATATGTAATTTAGCACATGTTGTAGGAGGAAATGAGAAGTTTCTAGAAGAGAATCTCAAATTTAAATTTTTGCATGTTGTAGTACCTCTCTCTCGATCGGACTTTTTAGATTCATGTTTTGACTTCAGTTGACTTTTTCATTGGATATTAGTGGATACATTATATTGTGCTATTTTATTCAGACATTATAAGATGATGTGTTATACTTTAATTTGAGTTTTAGTGTATGTTGTTCATGCAATATTTGATTACTGACATGGAATAACACATTTATTTTATGTGTGTGATGCAATATATACATGTTATCATGTTTGTAAGTGTATGGGGTGCGAGGAGATGAATTTCCTTCATTCACTTCAATGAGGCAGGGAACATCATGATTCTCCTTCACCAATGTGTCTATTGTGTTCATATATATATGCGTATGTGGTTCGTTGATGCAAGAAATTGCAGGTACAAGTATCGTGCAGGTACGAGGTATCGATTCCACCTGGTTTCATAGGTCTAAGCGTATCATATTGACCTGATGTGTCATAACCCTCTTTTTAGATCTCGATATGACTTGCTATTATTATTATTATTATTATAATAATATTAATTTATAGGTTTGTTAGAAAGAAAAGATAAATTGAAATGAGGTTGAAGTTTTTAAATAAAAAGGAATTTAAGTGGTGACACACACATGAGGTCATAATTTATTTGAAAATTGCTTATTTTCTCAATATCCTAATTGAGCACATGGTGTAGGAGAAATAAGAATATTCTAGAAAAGAAATTTTAGATTTAAAATATTAAGAAATAAATGTTATATTTAGCAAATATATGACATGGGAGTTACAAAATCATTCTATGACAAGAATAATTCTATTCATGGCATCTTTATGACAAAGGAGTTACAAACTACATTTTGATAAAATGGAGGAGAATTCAAATTTGAATTTTGAATGCATGGTCAAATGTAACCCCCACTATGACAACAATCATTTTTGCATGAAATTAATTTAGAAATTATTTATTTTCTCAATATGCTATTTAGCACATGTTGTAGGAGGAAATGAGAAGGTTCTAGAAGAGAATTTCAAATGCAAAAATTGCATGTAACCCCCACTATTACAATTAATCATTTTGCATGAAATTATTTTGGGAAAAGAATATGGAAATCAATTAATTTCTTTTGTAGTGGGAAAATGACTCTCTTTTCTATATATTGAGTTCTAAATTTTTGAAAAAGGGGAGTTCAATGCTTTTTTTGATGATAAATTAGTCTTGAAATTCTTATGAATTTATTTTCAATACCATGTCAGTTGTAGGAGAAATTTTGTAGATGTGTTGCAGGATTTTGGAGAAGATCATTACCAAGATTTAAGGAGGAATTGAAGGAGGTCAACAAGGTTCTTCATTCAAATCTAGGTTCCCCTCTTGCATATTCATTGCTTGCTTTTTCTTTTCAAAGAAAATCTTCTTCTCGTCTCTTTCAAAATTTTGCACATAAGAAAGTTTATATTTTAATTTTATTTTTTTCAAAGAAATCTCTTTTATCCATTTCAGATTTTTGCAAGGAAATCTTTTTCAGTTTTTGTTGATTGATTTAATCAAATACATGTAATAAATTGTTTTTCTATCCATAAAAAGAAAAGAGAAAAAAATCTTCTTTTTTATTATATGTAGGAAATGAAGATTTTTTTTAGAATGGAATATATATATTAGAATAACTTGAACAAAAATAAATCTATTGCCAAAGTAATCTAAAATCAGAATAAAGAAAATAAAATAATAAAAAAAAAATTTCATCTCTGTGTATGTTAGATAAGGATTGTAGGAAAACATTCATCTCTGTGCATTATAGAAAAATAAATAAAAAAATTCATCTGTATTTTTTAGAAACATATTCATCTCTTTGGATTTAAAAAAAAATATATATTATTCCCTGTGCATGTATGAATTTTTTTTTTTAAAAAGAAGTAAATCTTGCCTTGATTAATAAATTAGTAAATTTCCCTTCAAATATATATTATATAAGCATATATATCAAATTTATTTAAAATCATATTAAATTTATGTTCTAAATTTGTTTGTAGATTTAAGATTTTTTTTTTTAATTTTAGTTTATTTATTTATGATTACATAAATAAATTATTATATTATTAAAAGATTTTGAGTTAATTACCAATTATTTAAAAAAAAACATATATATATTTTGAGTTAGGAATTGTTTTATTAAAATTGAATTATACTTTAGAGTTTGTAATTAAATTTTATGTGTTATTCAAATAATTGAAAAATTATATATATTCTAAGCTGTTTAGGTAATTGAAATTTATTTGTATCATTAAAATAAGTAGTTCAAATTTATTTATTTATTTTTAATTTAAAATTAAAAAAGTTTTAGAATATTAAAAGTTATTTTGAATGATTAAAATTAATGAACTTATAGTTCTTTGAAATTTAATTATGCACTTGGTGATTAAAATAATCATTTAGGATTAATTTATAATTATAAATTTTAATAATTGAAAATTAATCAAATTTAGTGATGGATTTATTTATTGAGGGCTATTTAATGAAAAATGGTTTTATTTATTGATATCTATTTAAAAGGGATTAATGAGACCTATTTATAATCTAGCCTTATTAAAATTAATGGAGATATGTTTAAAATATCATCTCTAAGTTTTAGGAATTAGATTATTAAAATATTAAAAGAAAATGTAAGCAAAAAGATTCTAATCCATATTAATGGATACCTTATTGGAGTTTTATTATGGAGTATTAAGTTGCAAATTTGAACTCTTTTTAAATTCTAAAGAGTTAGTATCTCCTCAATGATGGGAATAGAGTCACTTGGATTTTGAAAAGATAAATATTGCATAAGGAAAAAGGGTCAATTACCACTTGAGAATTTCAATAGATAATCGAGCATTAAGAGATCTATCATCTTGAATTATTTCTTCTTAGGATGTAGATATAATAGTTAAACCTTCTTATTAATCAAATTAGTTTGACTGAGGAAAAACAAAGCAAAGGAACATGTTATTGCACCAATGATACACTTATTCCATAGTTTTAGATCTTTTCATCAAATAATTAAATCCTAATAGTAAGTGGGTTCTCTCAAGACATTCAATACATTTCAAATATTTAAGTTCTTTAATTATTGGATTTCAAAACTATCTTTTGTATATTTCAATTAGTACAAGTATCAAAGGGTAAAGGAATTTACCTAACAAGTAAATGTGTTTAGATTCATAGTAACCCTTTTAGGTATTTCAGCAATATGAGTTAATGTTAGACAAAGTTTTTCCTCAATTTGAAAAGCTGATTATTTGATTTGTTTCTTTATTAGATTCCAAGATATGAGTATATAAGGCACTGAGAATAGTCACTTTTGTTAATAATGAAAAACATTTACCTTCTAGCTAAAAGAAACATAAGACTAGTAAAAAGGAAAGGTTACACTTAATAGTACAAGTAATTAGTAAGGATAAATTTAATTAACATTAAATTTAGAGGTAAATTGCATAGTTAAATATTCATATGGCAATAGTATTAATTAGGATGCAAAGAGAGTTTATTCAAAACCGAAATTGTTTTAGCAAATGAGTTTCAAGAAACCTATTCCGTGATCACTTGGAAAATTAAATAACAACTCTAATTGAGGGTAATTTAAGGAGCAAACATTAGCTCCTTTCAAAGTATTTGAAATTGATAAAGTTATTATTTGTAGAATGTATCCAACAATAAAGTTAACGTTACTTCAAGTGGAAGGAGTAATTAGTTATCACTTTATAATCTTGCAAAGGTATTAGTTCTAAAGCAACTTGAAGTTTATTGATTATAATTGTTTATTAGGAGACTTAGTATTATTTACTTGGTTAACTAGCAAGTGTTTACACTCTTGTCTAATCTCTTTTTCAAACAATTAGTAACTAAGAATAATGTGGTTAATTTGAAGCTTATTGTTGAATAGTTGTTTCCTTTTCCCTTCAACAAGTCAGTATTAAATTTATTTCCAAAGTATAATTATTTGATACTTTAAATTTTATTTCAAGCAATTTAGTACCTTTCAAGTATTAGGATTCACATTTAAAGTAGTGTTATCATTTGTAGATGAAATTTGTATTACTTCATATGGAAGAATTAGTTGGGATTATTATTAAGTTCTTTTCACTTCAAACAAGTAGGTGTTAAAATTCATTTACAAATTCTTGCTATTCAATCATTTAATTTTCTTTCAAGCAAATTAGTACTAGGATTCATACTTATTGTGTAATGGTTTGTCCAAAACAATTATATCTTGCAAGTAATTCAAATCATTTTCATAAGTTATCTTTGAAAGTATCATGGTTTCCAAGCAATTAGTAATTTTATGTATTTAGTTCAAGTTTTCAAATTTTTAATTATCATAACTTTTCTTTGGAGAAAATACTTTTTCAAGTAGTCGATTTGTTTATGTTCCTTTCAACTACATAAAATTCATACTTTGTTTTTAAATTCAAGCAATAATTCCTTGTATATAATAGTTCTTTTTCATAATTGTATTAGTATATTGCTTCATTTAAGATTCATGAATTCAAAGTTAAATTCCTAGTTAGATAACTAAACAGGAGGAGTTGAAACCAAAAATTAGCGACGTTCGGTATCTATGGTGCCTTTGGGTCATACTTACGGGTAATATTGTCGTGTTGAACTACTGCACTTAATGCCTAATAAAGCTGCAATAATGACGTCTGTGGTATCGTCCCTCTAAATCGCCGGGGATAAATAAGGGTCATTTGGAAGTTAAAATCCAAGGGGCGGGTAATCCCCCTTGGATTGATAATCTAAAAATATTAATTTTTAAATGAATTTACATCCAATTAGTTGAAGTTTAGATAACCCCATTAGGGTTTGGATGTGTGTGAAGATCTTGAAAATTTATTTTATCTTGATGATTTCAACGGATGATAACGAAATAAGGATGGCATATTTAATAGAAAATAGGACTTAGTTGTTTTAGGACACAAGTAGAAGGCCACCTTAAGCCTTTTTGCTATAGAGCTACCATCGTGGGTGGCAACCATAGAGAAACTGTCTGGGACATTGACCCTAGAAAGGGTTGTGTACCCACCAAACAGTTTACATTAAACCATAGTTAGAAACTAGAACTACATACTTTATGCCTTGATACCATGCCGAAATGGGTATGTAGGTAGTCTAGGGATGAAGTTGTCCCTTGTACTCAGGCGTTCGGTGATGGGGATTAGGATTTGGTTATGGGTGAGTAGTTAGTTCTTGAAGCTCCTTGGTATTTTAATCAAATGGTGCAGATACTAATTGAAAGGTTAAAATTAATTCAATGCATACTCAGAAGGAATCCCGTATGGATTCGCTTGACTTCCTACGGCTTTAGGCTAAATTCCGAGGCAAAACTCAAGCTTGTTTATGTAATTTTTTTAATACTCCTAAGGACAGCAACCTCGGTGCACTCCTAGTAGGGGAGTGTATTGTTTAGAGAGTGGCTCAGGACCCAAATGGTCCCGATGAGTTTAAAGTCTCTGGCCAGAGCATATCCTATTCTTATGAATAGATGCCTACCCTGTTTGGGTAGATGCCTATCCCAGATTGGATAGATGAAACCTCCTATCCCGTATGGACAGATGCCTAACTCGTATGGTTAGATGCCTAGTCCCGTATGGATAGATGCCTAACCCGTATGGATAGATGCCCATCCCGGTTGGATGGATGGCTATCTTGTTTGGATAGATGTACCTGAGTAAGTGATTGAAAAAAATAAAATAAGAATAAGAATAAGTAATAATAAGAAATCAATATTTTTATATATTTAAAAAAAAAAAAATCAGTTGAGTTTTTGGATTAAGTTAAGTGGGTTATTACACGATGGAAATGGAGGAGATAGTCATAATCCTAGAATAACAAACCAACAACCTTGTCTTCACCAAATGATTTTTTGGGTCCACATAAGACTTGGATGGGGTCGAGGGTTTGGGAGAGGTTACCAGGATAACCCAAGATGGGGTCAGGACCTATGGTGGCCTGCCAGGGTAGCCATACCAAGCTATGTGATGACACTCTTCCCTTATCATCACTAGTGTGTAGTCTTGTTGGTTTCACCTGAATTTTGATGTGGAGTCATGTTCTGTGAGTTTTTACTTCATGTGAGTCTTTTCGATGTTGTGATTTTGGCCATGTGTGTGTGAATACCTTTAGGTTGCTAGTGGGTCTTATTTCTATCTTCTCGCACAGTGGGGTGGTTCTTTGTGAGCCACATGGTCGAGTGGCAATGCCACTTTCCATTGAGTGTGTTTGTTCCTTCTTGCGGAGTTCGCTTCACAGGTGTTCCAATCGTGCTTAGATTCGAGCATCTTGTTATCCAGTTGTATCCCATTTATTAAGGATCATTCTTTGTATATCTTGGACCTTTTATGGTCAGTTGTTATTAATTTGATATGTATGCCTTCACGGCAAGATGTAAATTGTAATGTAAACATTATCTGAGTTTTGAAACTTAGTGATTTAATGGAATGCAATGTAGTTTTTATGTTATGATTCAAGCAATGTATAAATGGAAATTAAATGTTAATGCATATGTTTCATTTGAATATTAGATGTATTGTAATGGTTATATTCCTAATGAATAAACTTAAACATGTTATCGATGTTTAAGACTATTGGATGAATTAACCATGTTATTGATGTTTTAAAGTTTAATCACCTTAATTGGATTAATTAATGTTGAGAAAAGTTAGTTGTAAACCATGTTAACCAAGTTGGTAAACCCTTTAGGTGTTAAGTTAAGTCTTACGTTGTGTAATCTAAACTTAATCTTAACTCAATGTATCATTATACCTATTAAAGTTTAAAAATAAAAAAATATTTGCACTCATTTCTAGTGTTTTAGTTTTATCCCTTCGTGGTTTTCTGGCGGGGCATTACACATGTAACCCCTACTATGACAATAATAATAATTTTGCATGGAAATTATTTTGAGAAAAAAGAATTTTTGAATTAATTAATTATTTTGGTAGTGGGAAATGTTTCTCTTTTTCTATATATTCAACACTAGATTTTCGAAAAAGGGTTGATCATTATTGTATTATGTAATGAAATAGGTCTTGAATTGTTAAGATATTAGTTTTAAATTTTTGTTAGTTGTAGGAGGAAATTTTGTAGGAATTTTGTAGGGATTTTACTTCGAGGATTTGGAGAAGATCTTCACCAATCTACAAAGCAAGGATTGGGGAAGGATAGGTGAAAAAATGATATGGGAATTAATCTCTTAAGGAGAAGTATAATGGGTCTAACTCTTGTTAATGCTCCTCTTATTGAAGTTTTAATATGGAAATCTATGTTTTAATATGGACATCTATTACTTTGATTTAGTTTTACTTAGGATGTGGAAATATAATAGTTAAATCTTCTTATTAAACAAATTAGTTGATTTAAGGAAACAAAGGAAAAAGGGAAAAGGGAAATGATAATGCCCCTTGGAAAGATTTTGCACAAGTTAGGATAATTGAAATTATTGCAAGCATTGGTTTCTTTTTCATAGTATCACTAGTTAGTCTCAAATAATTTTAATAGTAAATAAATTCCCTTGGAGGCATTTAATACAAATATTTAAGTTCTTTATTTATTGGACATCTAAAATACCCTTTTTGTACTTCAATTAGTGTAAAGGATAAATGAATTTACCTCCCAAGTAAATATGTTTAGATTTGTAACTACCATTTTTAGGTATAATAATATGAACTAATTCAAACTTTGAATATTAGATTGTTCTTTACACAAAGTTATATTAAATTAAGATATGTAGTATATAAGGCATTTGAGAATAGTCAAATCTATTAATAGTTAAAAATATTTACCTTCTAGCTACAAAGAAACATAAGAATAGTAAAAGGAGAAGTTACATTTATATTGCAAGGTAATTAGTATAGATGAATCAATTTAATATTTAAACTTGGTGATAAACTGCATAGTTAAAATTTCCAATCTATTTTGAACTAGTATTAATTAAGATGCTAAGAAAGATTATTTAAAAACCAAATTATTGCAATCCATAAAAACCAAAATAGTTTTAGCAAATGCAAATGAAACAAAAAAAATATTGAGATCCTTTTCCATAAGAATATTAAACTAGACTTATTTGGCCAATTCTCAAATTAAATACTCATTTTTTGTTTGTAATGAAACCTAGTTTTGAAGGTGAAATAAAGTAGAATTTTGTTATTCTAGATTATTGGACCCATATCCTTATCAGGCACAAGAAATCCTATCCCTTGATCACTTAGGGAATTAAATAATAAATTTAATTGAAGTAAATTTTAGGAGCAAGCATTAGCTCACTTTTAAGAATTTAAAATTGAAAGGGTTAATATTTGTAGAAAATACTCACGGATAAAGTTAACGTTACTTCAAGTGAAGAAAAAAAAGTTAGTTATAGTTCAAAAGAAACTAGAAGTAGATTGATTAGAATTGTTTATTAGGAGACTTAGTATTATGTACTTTGGTTATTTAGCAAGTGTATAGACTCTTTTCTAATCTTTATTTTTTCAAACAATTAGTAATTAAGAATAATGTGGTTATTTTGAAACTTATTGTTGAATAGTTTTTCCTTCAAACAAGTGAGTATTAAATTCATTTCCAAAGTATCTTTATTTGATAATTTTAATTTTATTTTAAGCAATTTAGTACCTTTCAAGTATTAGGATTCACATTTAAAGTAATGATATCATTTGTAGATGAAATTTATGTTACTTCATATGGAAGAATTAGTTTAGCTTATTATTAATAGTTTTTCCTTTCAAACAAGTAGATGTTAAAATCATGTCCAAAGTCTTGCTATCCAATCATTTAATTTTCTTTCAAGCAAATTAGTATCTTTCAAGTATTAGGATTCATGTTTAAAGTGTAATGGTTTGTTCCAAAACAATTATATCTTGCGAGTAATTCAAATCTTTTTCATAAGTATCTTTAAAAGTATCATAGTTTCCAAGCAATTAGTACCTTCAGTTATTTAGTTCAAGTTTCAAAGTTTTAATTATTATCATAATTTTACTTCTAAGAAAATACTATTTTGAAGTAGCTAATTTGCTATGTTTCTTTCACTTATGTAAAATTTACACCTTAGTTTTTTTTATTTCGAGCGATAATTTCTTGTATATAATGGTTTTCTTTTTCAAGTTGTATTAGTATATTGCTTAGATTAAGTTTCATGAATTCAAAGTTAGATTCTTAGATAGACAGCTAAACAAAAGTAGTTGAAAACAAAAACCTTAACAGCGTTTGATATCTATGGTGCCTTTGGGTCACACTTATGGGTAATGTTGTCATGTTGAACTACTGTACTTAATGACTAATAAAGTTGCAACAATAGTGCCTGTGGCATCGTCCCTCTAAATCATCAGGGAGAAATAAGGGTCATTTGCAAGTTAAATTACAAGGGTTGGGTAATCCCCCTGGGATTGATAATCTAAAAAGATAAATCTTAAATGAATTTACATCTGCTCAATTAAACCTTAGAAAACCCCATTAGGGTTTGGTTGTGTGTTACAATTTTGGAAAAATATTTTATCTTGATGATTTCAACAGATGATAACAGATTAAGGGTGATGTATTTAATAGGAAGTAGGACTTAGTTTCTTTTAGGCCACAAGAGGAAAGCCATCTTGAGCCTTTTTCTATAGAGCTACCATCGTGGGTAGCAACTGCAAAGAAACTGTATGGGACATTGACCCTAGAAAGGGTTGCATACCCACCAAACAGTTTACATTAAACCATAGTTAGAAACTAGAACTACATACTTTACACCTTTATCTCATGCTGAAACGGTTATGTAGGCAGTCTAGGGATGGAGTTGTCCCTTGTACTTAGGCGTTCAGGGATGGGGATTAGGATTTGGTTAAGGGTGAATTGTTCAAGGTTTTCAAAGCTCCTTAAGCCCCTAAATCAATGGGTACAGATGATGCTAATTGGAAGATAAGATTAATTAAATACATACTTAGAAGGAATCCTACATGGATTCCCATGACTTCCCGAGGCTTTAGGCTGAATTCTGAGGCGGAACTCAAGATCATTTATGGAATTTTTTTTATACTCCTAAGGATGGTGACCTCGATGCACTCCTAGTAGGGGAGTGTAGTCTTTAGAGAGTGGCTCACGACTAGGATGGTCCCGATGAGTCTAAAGTCTCTAGCTAAAGCATATCCTATTCTTATGAATAGATGCCTACCCTGTTTGGGTAGATTCCTATCCTAGATTGGATAGATGAAACCTCTTGTCCCATATGGACAGATGCCTAATCTGTATGTTTAAATGCCTAAACCATATGGTTAGATGCCTACTCCCATTTTGGATAGATGCCTAACCTATATGGTTAGATGCCTAACCCATATGGTTAGATGCCCATACCGGTTGGATATATGTCTATCTCATTTGGATAGATGTACCTGAGTATGTGATTGAATCAAACACAATTAAGAATAAGTAATCAATCTAAAAAAAAAATAGTTGAGATTTTTGGATTTTAAGTTAAGTGGGTTATTACATTCTTGCTCATCCTCACCACCTCCTCCTACCTTCTTACCATTATATTTCTCTTTCTGAACTTATCTCTCTCACCTCTCTAGGTCTCTTAGTCACTCTTTTTCTACCTCTTTATCTCCCTTCTTAGCCCTCTATTTCTCTCTTTTATTCTCTTTCTTCTCTTCTCTCTGCTCAACTCTCTAGGTCATCACCTCTCCCTCCCTTGTACATTGTTTAGGTGATAGGGTGTAGAATATAAGGTTTAGGGTTTAGGGTACATAGGCTTTAAGGTACTACCCATATTGATACTTCCCTTTATGTCTCATCTCCATTTCCCCCTCTTTGTCCCCTCTCTATCTTCATTGTCTAGCTCCTCTCCCTTATTTATTCTCTCCATTGTCCAAGTCATCACCTCTCTCTCCCACCCTCCTCTCTCTCTGGGTTTCTCCCTTCTTTCCTACCTCTTTCATGACTCTCTCTCTCTCTCTCTCTCTCTCTCTCTCTCTCTCTCTCTCTATATATATATATATATATATATATATATATATATATATATATATATATATATATATATATATATATATATATATATATATATATATATATATATATATATATATATATATATATATATATATATATATCTCAAACCTTTCTATCTACCATCCCCATTTACCCCCATATATATCTCCCCCCATTCTCTCTTATTATCCCTCCCTCTTTTATTCTCTATCTTCATTTTCTAGGACCTCTCCCTCTCTTAATCTTTCTCCACTATCTAGGTCATAATCTCTCCCTTCTTGTCTACCTATTTACCTCTCCATCCATGTCCATTACCCACCTCTCTTTACCCTCCTCTATATATCTCACCCTCTCTCCCCCTATAGGTATCACACCCATCTCCCCTTACCCCTCTCCCTTTATGAACTCTCTTGATCATCGCCTCTCCCTCCCTTGTACATTGTTTAGGTAATAAGGTGTAGGATGTAGGGTTTTAGGGTATAGGGTGTAGGGTATAAGGTGTTGGATATTAGAGTTGTTGGAATGTGTTGTTGTCATTGATGTCAACATATTCCTGTATTGCAAAGAATTTATTCATTTCAGAGAGTTGGTTTGGTTGTAAATCTGTTGATGCAAATTAATGGGTTTTGAGATACTTATCTCTAGTTGATTCAGTATGAGTTTCAGTGTTATGGAAAGTGATTAGGTCAAGTTATGCGATCTGAGGTGGTGATTGGTTTTTCTATTGGTTCTATGTTGTAGAGATACAATTTTTAGATTGTGTTGCTTTAAAATTAATTATTTATGTTGTATGAATTGTGGTGAGAGTTTGGGATGTTCATTTGTGTCCTCAATTCGGATGGTTCATGATTTGGAACATCACAAGCGTATCTTTCAGTTTGTTGTTGGTGTTCTTGAGCTCTGCTGATGAAATGTTGATGATTATATTGTTATCCGAGTTGTTTCGGTTATTGTTGAAGAGGGGAAAACAGATTAGAAGGTCAAATAGTCAAAAACATAACGAAATAAACATGCATAATGCTAAAATATCACGGAAAGACCATTTCACCTTGTTATTTTACCTTCTCCTTCAGATTGAGCTTGATGAAGTGAAGGTGCCCCTTGATAATGCTCCACTTGAGGTGCTCCTTTGATTGCTGGATGTGGATGGCTCTCCAATGCTGTGCACAAATGGAATGGATTTGGAAAATCATAAGGATGAGATGATCAAGTTGCCAAGATGATTTCCTGGGCTCAAAAGGGTAGCATAAGCTTACTGGATTTCAAGATGTGTTTGAATGAAGGGATGGAGCCCTATTTTATAGGAAGAGGAGAGGAAAATGGATGGCTAGGATGAATTCAAGATGAAGGGCTAAGATTTACTTGTGAGCTCACACAAGGTCCAAGAGAGGGTGTGGAGACCAAGAAATATGCCTTAAAGGCATTTCGTATCTCCACACTCCACAAGGTGCATTGGAGGAATTAAAAATTCTCCAAAAAAGGATATCATGGGGATTTGAGGAATAAAAAAGAATTAAAAATTCCTTGGGAGAGGGGATGCTTGGAGGAATGTAAGATTTTGAAAATCTTACAATCAGGAAAAGAGTATTTAAAAGCAAGGAGTTGACTTTGTGGCTAATCATGCTGATTAGCCATTAACGATTCATTAAAAGGGGGATTAGAGGAAATGTTAGGTCGGATTAGGATAATTTGACTAGGAGAGAGAATGAGTGGAGGGAATAAAAAATTAGAAGAATAATGTTAAGTGAGTTTAGGGAGTTTCTAGAAGAATTTATTAGGTTAATGATGAATTAAGAAGATGATTTGTAGGAATCATGTAGGTTAACTAATTAATTGAAATTAATTAGCTAAGAGAAAGATTTGTGAGGATTTGATTTTTTAGAAGAATAAAGAAAAGGGATTGATTTATTAAATAAATCAATCACATGCTATAGTGACAATATTAATTATATTTAATTAATATTGAGGAGAATTTGAATCAACATAATTAATTAATTAATTATGTGAGGAATTAAAATAATTAAAATAATTATTTTTAAGAGTCTACAATTGTGAAGGAATTCACATTGCTTGTTGATGTTCTTTGATCGTGTCTTATGAATTTTGGTGGTTCGTGTTGATCATGGTGCATGTTATTGAATATTTTATTGGTCTGGTAGTATTCTTCGTGTTATAGGACTTTTTGGCCAACCCGATGGTTGCATGTTGTTGATGGTCTTAGCATGATATTCGATGGTATTTCATGTTTGAGGTTTTGATTTGGGTCCATGCTATGTTCTTTCTGACATTGTATTGGTCTACATATAGATTTATGTATCGTGTGATGTAATTTTGAAATTAGGTCCTATGTGTTGAGTCGACCTTGAGATTAAGGTTGATGATTTGTATAAATAAGTGTTGTAATCATGTAAGATGTGTGTCTGTGGTTGTTTCTACGATATGTGATAGTATTGTATGTGCGAACAACAAAATTGATCTTTCAATAGTGGAGAAGAGCAGAGAGGTGTTGTTGTCTAGACAATGTACTTAACCGAAACTGTGATCAGGTATTTGGAGATGTTATTCCTTCAGTTCATGTAATCCAAATTTTTGTAAGCCAACGAGCCTTCCTAGGATTGTATCGCTTTGTTTTTTTTTAGAAGTGAGATCTAGGCCTGGTGTGCCTGAATTCATGTGCATTCCCTATTGTAATATTTTTGTATACTACTATAGAGTATCATCATATTTTGGGTAGGTTCCCACCGTGGTTTTTCCCTTAACTGGGTTTCTCATGTCAAAAAATTGTGTTATGTGTGTTGTTGATGTTGTGTTTATCTTTTCTATTGTTGTTACTGATCAGATCTAAAGTTGAAGTTAATTTGTTTAAGTTTGGTAAAAATGGATTCACCCCCCCTGCTCTTAGTTTTCCTGCAGTGTTATTATCGACAATTTGTATCAGAGCTAGATCCTCTTGAAGGAGGTTGACTGCTTAAGGAGATCTAGGATGGCAAATGTTATTTTCAAGGAGAGTCTGAGATTTGATGAAACTAATTACACTATATGGAAGGACCGGATGGAGTTTCACTTGAAGTGTGTTGGAGAAGATTATTGGAAGATCACAACGAATGCCTACAATGTTCCTCAGAATGGTCCTATTACTGCAATTGCGATCAAGGATGTTGAACATAATATAAGAGATAAATAAGAATTAGTGAGTTCCTTGACTGATACAAAGATGACTAATGTGATGGGATTGCAGATTGCACATGAGATTTGGGAGAAGCTAGAAACTTTGTATGAAGGAGATAGACGTGTGAAACTTTCTAAATTGTAGAGCTTGAAAGGAAAGTAGAAGTTGATAAGAATGGGAGACGATGAGAATATTTCATCCTTTATGGCTAAAGTGAATGATCTTGTGTTTAACATCAGATGTGCTGGAGGAGTCCTTAAAGAAAATGAGATTGTAGCAAAAGTATTGAGATCATTACCTCCTGCTTATAAACACAAAGTATCTACTATTGATGAGATCTAGACTATGACAACTGTGACAAGAGATAAGTTGGTTGGTAAGCTTGTTGCTTTTGAATTGTAGGAACTTGGTGAATCACATGGCAAACCTGAGATTGCATTTAAAGATACTATATCTGAGAAGCAGAAGCATGATTAGGGAGAGAGTTCAACTAGGGTTTCCAAATATGAAAGTGTAGCATCCTAAAATTGCACCCTTTACAATTTTGACCGTATTTTGGGCCCTCACCTTATTGGTCGGTTTCCCCATGCTTCATCAAGACCTGTTTATGCCTCTTTTATGCAACCAAACTTCATTTTTCACTTTAAAACTTGCATAGCCCTTTGATCCTAGCCTAAACTAGGGTACGACCAAGATGCCACACCCTAGTCCTCCCTAGGTAGGACCTATCTTCAGGTCCTTCCCCCTTGGCCCTATTTATATTATGAGCAAGAAATTAATCTCTTATCTAGGGCTCTATCGAAACATTAAACAATATTTGATAATAGGCAAGTATATAAGGAGATTTTTCCTTTTCATTTGTCAATCCATCAATCCATCATCAATTACAAGGCGAGAAGATGTTAGCGATCATAAAGCAAAGAGACTATGTTCAAGCATCAAGCATTCATCATCTAGCATTCCTCAAGGTTGCAGTTTCTTCATCTATCCATTGGAGCAACATTACACCATTCATTTGCAAGCATGTGTGTGTGTTAGGATTTTGTCATGTTTATGCCATTTCGTACAACATATGTGATTACATCTAAGAAGCAAAGCATCATCATCATCTATTGCAGATCTGAAGGTATACCTTTCCATCATTTATCTCAAGCATTTGCAGTATTTCAGTCAAGGTTGATTCCAAATAAGGGTTTGACTTAGGCAAACCCCTATTCCCAACCCATTTCTTCTTTTTTTGTGTGTACAAGAAAGAGGTGTGTAACTGTACTTCTGGAGTTAAGCTTTATTCACAGAGATGGAAAAACCCTTTTCGACTTGTCAAAAGTTTGAAGGACTGATAGGAGAGTGCCCCTGTTCGGACACATGGTTCTTTCAACTTTTGCTAGATGTCACAGAGTAGTTTTGAATCATCTTAAACTTCTTAGATGAAAGTGCATGACTGAATCTTGAATCTGTAGCTCGTTGTTTTCTCATACTTTGTCGTCATTTCTAGCACTTTACTTATTCAACTTACAAAAGAAGGTCAAACACATTCCAATGTAAATTAATCTACTTAGTATTTTGTCCTTGCATCCTTTGGGATTGGATCTAAAAGATTCAACCCCCTCTTTTGAATGTAAAGTTCCCCCAAGTAAAAATTGATCTTAGTAAATTCCATCTTCTTTCAAGTGGCAAATTGGCTAAGCCTCAAATTTTCCACTTTACATTTTGGTGAACCCAACTCCTTACACCATTAATTTCTATTTATTTGTTTTTAGATCTGAGTGTATAAAATTTAAAATTCAAATTTTCATTTACAAGTTTGATTTTCTTGCAAATTTTAAAAATTTAGAGGTTGATTTCATTAAAACACTAATTTTAATTTCAAAATTGAGCTTGTGAATTGCTTAATTTGGATTAATTATTTCAGATTTGAATATTCATTCAATTTCAAAATTCAAATTTTCATCTACAAGTTAAATTTCACAATTAATTTTTACAATTAAGCGGTTAATTTCAAAAACCCTAATTTTTAAATTTTTAAAATTGAGCTTGTAGGTTGTTTAAATTTTAAATTTCCCTCTTCAAATTTGGTTGCTAAATTCAAATTCAAAATCAAAATTGCTACCTTGGATCAAATTTCAATGTCAAATTTTAATTTTAAAGCTAAGTGGTTAATTAAATAAACCCTAATTTCTAAATTTAAATTCATCTTATGCATTTTCTAATTGTTCAAATTCCAAATTTCATTCTTAGATCTATTTTCAAATTTAAATTTTTAATTAAGTGGTTCTTTTTACAGAACCCTAATTTTAAATTTAATTCTCTTGTGAATAGTTCAAATTTAAATTTTTAAAAAATTAAGAGATTATTTTCAAGACCCTAATTATACATTTCAAATTCCTAGAAGGTTGTATAATTTTTCAAAAATCGATCAATCATTTTCCTAAAATTTTGAATTAAAATTTCAAGTTCTAAATCTCAACATTCAAATTCTCATTTTCACATTTTTCAAAATTTAAAACAAAAAAAAAAAATCAAATTTGAATCTCATCAATTTAAAAAAATTAAGTGGTTTTGTTATAAAATCCTAATTTATTTTCAAATAAATTGCTTGAAGTTAAATTTCAATATTAATCATGGCAATTAATGGACTTGATCTATTTGCTATTTCACATATGATTACATTGTTTTTTATGTACTTTTATTATAATCATGTGTTGGATAATGGCTTCTTTCACTTCATGTTACTTCTTTTCATTCATAACACTTGGACATATTGCATTCTTCGAATTTCTAAGTTGATTCCTTTTCATATGTTAGATCTCAAAGATTTTATTTATTATGTACATTGTGTTATGGTGATGTTTTTGGGTAAATGCATTTCATATATAAATCACCTAAAAGCTTTCGTAGATCCTAATCCCAGAGATAACAATGAGAAACCTAATACTTGTACCTCTCCTAGGGTATCTAATGTGATTGAGGAAAGAGATAATACTCATATCAATGATCTCTCTAATGGAGAGGAAGCATTTAAAAGCAACATGGATCCATCTTCTTCTCATATAAATACCCTTGCATAATGGGGGAAAGGTCAAAACATTATTATTTCTATCTCTCTAGATCCTCCTTATTCTCCTAGAGCCTATCTTAAACATTAAAAAATTTGTAGAGAAAATGATGTCATGCATTTCATTCATGATCTTTCCCCCCATTAACATTAAGCAAAGATGAAGCCTTAGATGAGGATATGCATGATGAAAGAAAGGAAAATCCTCATCCACAAGATATTCCTTCTTCATCTACTAATCCTTTCATTCCTTCTAAACATCCTTACACTAAAAAATTCAAATAAATTTATTGTAATGTTCCCCCGCCTTCTCAATTAAAAGACTCTTATAGGAGTGGCTTTAACATAATATCAAACACAAGGTTTTAGAGGACAAGGACTTGGAAAATTTGAACAAGGAATTCGAGTCCGTATAAACCCTCCTATACAAATAACCACAAAGGACTGGAAAATGGTAATAAATCTCCTATGGATGAACTTATTAGGATTCAAGACTTCAAAAATCATCTTGCAAGACAACAAGCCATTAGCGCCCGCAAAATAGATTCTTCTTCAAAAACTCTTTTCTGCTTATTTCATAAAACTCATGATCACCATGTCGATGATTGTCCTAATTTTTTAAATTCAATAAAACAAGTTATCTATACTGGTAAAGTTAGAATTATCAATGACAATACTCCTTCTAATAACAGCTATTGTCCACAATCTCCAAAGAATGAACCTACATAAATTAATGATCAAGAAAGTTTAGCAACTAGAATCTTTTGGAATTTCCTTTTGTGAAACTTAGTAATAAACATAAAGAAGGAGATGGATATTGTCTTTTTCATCATGGTGGTTCTCATACTCTTGGAAAGTATAAAGCATTTAAGGAATTTGTTCAAGAACAATACTATCGTGCTTGTATATCTCTTTCAATAGATCTGACTCTTTTTCTAGGTGAAAAGGTAATGCCTTAGCACTTCTTCACCCTCAAGTTGCCCCTCACCCTATGACACAAGTAGTGAACGCTATATGTCATTATAGGTGGTGTTTCTTCAATTTCAAATATCTTGGGGTAGCAACATGATTTCCCCTCTTTCTCTCCTCCTTTTAAAATTTCACTAGTTTCTTCATGATTGAATTATTCATAAATGGATGTCCTTTCTTGCATGGAATTATCCTTCATGTGAGAACATATTTGTTCCTTAGACAGGACCTATTCCTTGCTTCAAACGGTGAACCTATTATGAATAATATCTCCTTAAAGAACTTTGGTGAACCTTCTTCCTTTCTCATTGAAAATTATCTTTTTTTTCTATTGTGTTATTCATCATTTGATGTCCTTTTCTTACATAGAGTTATCCTTCATACAAGCACATGATTGTTCCTTAGTTAGGACCTATTCTTTGTTTCAAATGGTTTATCTCTTATGAATAACCTCTCTTTGGAAGATGTGTAATTTTCCTCTTTGTGCTCTTGCGTGGGGGGAAAGGATGGCTTTTTCTACCTCTCTCTTTCTATCTAATGTATCACTATCCCCTTTAAGGGTTGCAATTTTTATGTGTTGATATCATTTCTTGTAATGGTATGTTTCTTATGAATAATCCCTCCTTAGGGGAATATGTTATCTTTCTTTCTCTCTCTATCTCTCTCTCTAATTAAATATTACAACTTCTTTTCAGATGCATTTTACATACACTAATGTTTTTTCTTGCATTGAATATTTATTCATGTGAGTTTATTGTGCATTTCCTTATACTTAATATCTCCTTAGAAGATTGTGTAATTCTTCTCATTGTCCCCACTCTTGGGTGGAAATGATTGATTTCTCCTCTTCTCTCTCGTCTCTAGGGATCTACTTTTCCTTTGTGGAGTGGTGTTTGTTCATGATTAGGTATCATTCCTTGTGAGAAGTTATTGTTTGCTCAAGGATTCTCTCTTATACAAGACGTGTAAGTCCTTGGCTACAACCTCTTCTTCACTTGGCAATGTATATCTATCATAAACTTACCCCTCACATTGGGTCAAAAGTGTGTCATCCTTCATCAATAATCCCTTTCACCTAGCAATAGGAGGAAGGTATGAATTCTTGTTCTCCTCCCTTTCTTTTCATATAAGATGTTATATTTTTTCAAGATAGCTACTCTTGGGGGCAGATGTCTTTTGAGAAAAGATCTCTTCTCCTCCAAGGATCCCCTTTACTCTTGTCGGTAGATATCTCTTTTTCAACTATCTTATCCTCACTTGAAGAGTATACCTTCTCTAGCTTGGATTTATAACATTGTTGCCTAAAGGATATCTCCTTGGTGTTGAAGGTAAGGCATCCTTTTATTTATATTCCAAGTAATACATCAACATAAAACTATGTTTATATCTTAAGGGGGGGCACCCACATCGCTCCCTTTACATTATATTGTACTATGCTCTTGCATATCATGTTTGCATATCTTAAATAGGGTGTTCATGCTTAGAACCAGAGTAAAAATTCTTAGAGTCAGATGTTTCACACTCAAAACTAGACACAACATTTTATATACGTCTTAGACAGGATTAACACATCATTGAAAACAATAAAGTCTTAAACGAGATGGCCTCCAGACCAAGCATGTATCTTTGCCACTTCGCATTTACATATTTTCACACACACAATAGCCCCTTGGAATTTGCATTTACATTACATGTCTTAAACAGGTTGAAGCACACTCAAAAATAGAGAAAAGACTCTTAGCATGAGGTGCTATACACTTGAAACCAGACATCACTTACACACATGCACGAGGATGGGTGGAACTAGATAAAAACAACTAGACTATTGTTACTCTCCTCCCCACATGGATCACCTAGATAAATAAAACATCTAGGGGGGAGTTTTCCATGTCCTTTTCTCACCATGGATCACCTAGATAAAAACACCTAGGGGTGAGTAGCCCATGCTCTCTCTCATCATTCTTATCATGGATCACCTAGATAAACACATCTAGTGTGTATTCATGATTTATTTTCTTCCTTTCATGAACTCATAGCTTTGCCATTGATAGCTCATGGATTATCCTTTCTTTTCTCTTTTATGTGATCATTTGTGTTCGTGAGATGGCATTTTCAAGAATGATATTAGTTGTTGAGACATTTTGATATCGAGGTCTCTTTGACTAGTTGACTTGGGGTCTTGTTTTTGGTCTTTAGCTTTTAGGTCTTGTGTTCCTTTGTGTCTTTGCCTTTGTTTGTCTTTTTTGTCTTTTTGTTTTTGTCTTGTTTTGTGTGTGCTTGCATATGTTTGAGTGAGTTAAGATCCTTAGATTGGGGGCTTAGTTCCTCAAAATTAGTGACATCTTTTACTCCTTGTGATGTTGCTTTGCATTCCTCATCTTCTCTCTTCTTCTACTTTATCATGAGTATATGCATAAGATTATACTCCCACTAAAGTGGGGGCTAAATGTAGCATCCTAAAATTACATCCTTTATAATTTTTACCACATTTTGAGCCCTCACCTTACCGATCTCTTTCCCCATGCTTGATCGAGACCTTTTTATGCCTCTTTTACAAAACCAAACTTCATTTTTCACTTTACAACTTGCATAGCCCTTTTATCCTGGCCTAAAATAGGGTAAGACTAGGGCACCGCATCCTAGTCCTCCCTAGGTATGACCTATCTTGAGCTCCTCCCCCCTTGGCCCTATTTCAATTGTGAGCAGGAAATAAATCCCCTATGTAAGCCTCTATTAGAAAATTAAACAATATTTGACAATAGGCAAGTATATAAGGAAATTTTTTACTTTCATTTGTTAATCCATCAATCAATCATCAATCACAAGGTGAGAATACGATAGAAATCATAAGGAAAAGAGACTGTGTTCAAGCATCAAGCATTCATCATCTAGCATTCCTCAAGGATGCATATTCTTCATCTATCCATTGGAGAAACATTCCACCATTCATTCACAAGCATGTGTGTGTTAGGGTTTTGTCATGTTCATGAAATTTCATACAACATATATGATTACATCTAAGAAGCAAATCATCATCATCATCATCATCATCATCATCTATTGCAGATTTGAAGGTATAACTTTTCATCATTTATATCAAGCATTTGTAGTATTTCATTCAAGGTTGATTCCAAACCAGGGTTTGACTTAGGAAAACCCCTATTCCCAACCCCTTTCTTCTTCTTTTTGTGTACAGGAAACAAGTGCATGACTGTACTTCTAGAGTTAAGCTTTATGCATAGAGACGAAGACACCCTTTTTGACCTACGAAAATTTCGAAGGACCGATAGGAGGGTGCCCCTATCTAGACATAGGGTCCTTGCAACTTTTTCTAGATTTCACAGAGAATCTCTGAATCATCTTAAACTTATCAGATCTAGGTGCATGACTGAATCCCGAATTTGTAGCTCGTTGTTTTCTCATACTTTGTCTTTATTTCCAGCACTTTACTTATTCGGCTTATAAAAGATGGGCAAACACATTCCAATCTAAATTAATCTACTTAGTATTCAGTCCTTGCATCCTTTGGGATTGGATTTAGTAGATTCAACCCCCTCTTTTGAATGTAAAGTTCCCCCAAGTAAAAATTGAGCTTATTAAATTCCTTCTTTCAAGTGGTGAATTGGTTAAGCCTCTGATTTTTCACTTTACAGAATGGGAAATGAGAGAGATGGAAGAACAAGAAAAAGAATTGGAAGAGATTGGAGCACTTATTGCCAGAAGATTGCCTAAGGGAGCCAATAAGTATGAAGGGAAGTTATCTTTGAATTTTTTTTCATGTAATAAGCCTTACAAGCCTAATCACAAGTATATATATTAGAAGAAGTATTATTATGTTGTTGATGAAAGTGTGACAGATGATGAGTCTAAGAAAGGGATTTTAGAACATAAATTTGTGTTCATTTCTATCAAAGAAGATGATTCGATACCTATTGATTCTACAAGTTGTATTGTTAAAGAGAAAGCCTAGGTTGCTAAGATTGAAGAGAAAGATGAATGGGTGATTGGCAGTGGTTTTTGATTAAGGAAAAATAGATTTTAAGGGACCCGAAACCCACTTACAAATCATAGAGAAAAGCAATATATAAGAAATAAATGACATAATGAAGAAAGAAAGGCAACAAAATATCAGCACAAAAGACAACAACCAAAGAAAAGTACAACAAAATACCAGCAAGAAACTGGCACACCCAAAACAAAACAAGAACATCTAGGTGATTGACAATGGTTGTCACATCACATGATAGGTGATAAAGGTAAATTTGTGAATATGGAGAAGTACGATGGTGGTGTAGTGAGATTTGGAGATAACAAAGCTTGTGTAATCCATGGTAGAGGTTCTATTTCTCTTTCAAGTGGTTGTGCAATGCATGATAACTCTACTAAGTTGCAATGACTCCTTTTTTATTTTCAATGTCTATAGGCCTACTGCTACCCTTGAAAATATGGAACTTTAAAATCTCATCACAAGCAAACTAGATGGATGCAGTAGGGAAAAAAGTATAATTATGGTGGATTTCAACGCCACCCTAAATGATCAAGAGAAGGAAAGTGGTATTCAGAGACCCAATATTTTCCAAAGAGATTTCCATAATTTTATTAACTACAATCAACTTATGGATATTGTCCCCAAGAATGGTGTTTCTAATTGAATAAATAGTAGGGCAGGGTTTTCTAATATTGCAGATAGATTAGATAGATTTTTGTTGTATGGAGATTGGGCTACATAGAATCACCTGATAGAAGCCCACATCCTTCCTTTTTTAGGCTCAGATCATTACCCTATTCAGTTGGATATATCATTATGCTATCTTGAAGGAGGCATCCCTTTCAAGTTCAAAAAAATGTTGAGTAGGGACCTCAATCTACAAAATTTGATCTTAGTTTGGTGGAGTGAGATTTCGGTGGGACATAACCCACACATGTATAAATTTTGAAAGAGGTTGAAATACATTAAAATGAAGATCAAAGAATGGAATCAAGTACACTTGAAGAAAAGTGATGGAAGAACTTGGGAGAATCAATGAAATTATCATTTATAATGGTATGAGTAATGAGAACTTCCTCAAAGAAAAATGCTAAAAGATGAGCTCAATGAGATCTTGAAAAGGGAATAAATTCATTGGAGACAAAAATCGAGAGAGATGTGGCTCAAGGAAGGAGACAAAAATACCAATTTTCTCCACAGATCCACAATTGCTAACAGAAACAGGAGCAGAATTTTGCAAATAAAGAAAGCGAATGGTAGCATGGCTCAGAATATGGAGGAAGTCAGTAAAAAAGGAGAGAGATTTTTTGAACCCATTCTAAATAGAGGTAATCAGGTGGATCAAGTGGCCAGGGATAAGATCTTAGACTCAATCCCAGCGATAATATCTAAAGATCAAAATAAAGAGCTATACAGATGAATTGATGAAGAGGAACTCAGGAAAGAAACCTTCCAGCATAACCAAGACAAGGCCCCTGGTTCTAATGGTTTTCGTGCGGCCTTTTTCCACTCCTATTGGGGCATCATATGTAAATATCTTCATCGAGCGGTGGAAGAGTCAAGAAAAAAGATGGCTATGCTAGGAGCTATCAATCACACCTTTCTATCTCTAATCCCAAAAAAGAGCTGCCCTCAGGAGATGGGGGACTTTAGACCTATTTCCCTTTGTAACACAGTATACAAGAATTTAACAAAGACCATTGAAAATAGGTTGAAATGGATTATCAATCTTATTATTTCTCATGAGCAAAGTAGTTTCACCCTGGGTAGATCGATTATTGAAGGTATCATCATGTCCCATGAAACACTTCACTCCACCAAAAAAACCAAGGATACCTACACGATTCTAAAGCTCAATATTCTAAAATCATATGATCTAGTGGATAGGGAATTCCTTTTCGAAGTCTTGGATAAATTTGGATTTGGAGATTGTTGGATTAAGTGGATAAGGAGTTGCCTATCTAACCCAAAGTTCTCTGTGCTAGTAAATGGGTCTACTCATGGTGTTTTCTCCTCCACCCAAGGAATAAGACAGGGAGACCCAGTCTCCCCCTTTCTCTTCATCACTATGGTAGAGGCCTTGGGTAGATCTATTCGCGGTTTGTACCAGGATGGGTGTTGAGTGGAGGTGAACGAGGAAATGGGGTTGAGCATACTACTCACATCCAATTTGGGGATGACACAATCCTCTTTGGGGCTTCGAGTAGGAGTGAGGAAAGAATCATTAAATCTTTGTTGGATAAATACTGCAAAGCATCAGGGCAAAGCATTAAATACAATAAATCAAAAGTCTTCTTCATCAATACACAATCAAGGCTTCAAAGAGCCCTGTTTAGGATTCTAAACCTAAGGGTTGCAAACTTCCCAGGAAGCATTTTGGGTACCCCCCTATTTACAAGGCTAAACAAGATTAGCTATTGGGACATATTGATTGCAAAATAAAAGTTAAAGATAGAAAATTGGAAGGGCAAGTGGCTATCTTAGATCGGGAGAATCACTATGATCAATTCAGTATTGGCTGCGATCCTTGTATTCTCAATGGTATACTTAAAATTCCCTACGACTGTTAAAGATAACCTCATCTAGACCATGAGGAAATTTATGTGGAATGAAGTAGGTGAAAAAGATAAGTTTCCCTTGGTTTCCTGGCAGAAAAGAAGTCTACCCAATGAACTGGGGGGTGCAGGCATTCCTCAATTATCTTTAATGAACTTGGCCATGGGTGCAAAGCTTGTATGGGCCAACTGATGTATAAACAGGAGGACGAGGTGTATCTTGACCAACTATTGTATGCTGTGGCAGGGCAATAGGATGTGCAACAGTAGTAGGCTGAGAATCTGTATGCTCACAACCACGACTAGAAGCACCTAGTCTAACAAGTACATACCTAACAAATGATGGGGCCTCCTCTAGTGGGATCCCATGCTCCATAGCAATGTCTTGATATGAATCCAAGAGATCATTGGATAAGCATGCACTCATCTATCGTAAAGGATCTATGTCATGCATGCGTGCAGCATCCATCAACGATGGTATGTCTACTCAAACATATGGATCATCACTCATTGATTCATCATGAATTCTAGTATGAGAGCGCAACAAATATATACCCACCCGATTTGATGTCATCTCATCCACCTGTGTGGCTATAGTAGCAATACTGGAAAAGATGGATTGTCGAGTGTCATCTAGTACACTATTTGCAACATGTGCTAGGTCCGCACTCTTGGGAAGAACCACAAGGTTTGGACCAGTCAATGCCCGCTTAGTAACGGGCGGGGGTGCACCTGGTCGTCTAAACTTATCTGAAAAATTTGTGTAGTCAACATCACCCAACAAATGAAACTCTGCAAATAATGATTTGCAAAAATAAAGGGGCAACTCATCCTTTTGGGGCCACCTATGATGAGTGGCTAACCACCTAGGATATATAAAAGGTGCTACTAGTGCATCCGTGCACCTAGTAGGCATATAACCCTTCACCCTACCAAAGGCCTAATAATGAGGAAACATGGTTTTCACATCAATTGTGGGAACCCTATCATTCACTGTGTCCCATTTCACTGTACCACATACACTACGTGAAAGGGATATATAGAACTCCTCTGCGTTGACCTCGTCATATGGATTATAATTGTCAATGAGGTCAATCATATGAAGTAGATCCTGTTTAATTATCTCACCCCTTTGCTTATTTGTTTGATCACGCATGTTTCCCAATGTGATATTTAAATGATCTAGGGCACATTGGAGTGCCTTTGTTGTCTAATTGTAGAGTTGTTGTCTCTCCTATGGAGTTGTGGCAGACCTATGTGATGTCTGCTCACTCCCAGGAGGATGCACACTAGGCTCAGAACTACTAGTGTTATGTGATCCAAGCTCATTAGACATGATGTGAGTGAGTAATATATATATATATATATATATATATATATATATATATATATATATATATATATATATATATATATATATATATATATATATATATATATATATATGCACATGTGCATGTATGTAGTACACATTACAATAATTATAAAAGTATAAATACATTTAAATCATTTTAAACATATTTAAACATGTAAATTAAAAAAATTAGATATACAAAAAAGAAATTTAAACGTCATAAATGCATACAAGTTAAAATTATCTATATAAAAACAAATTTAAGATAAATTTCTAGATCTATGCACAAAAGAAATTTAAATAACTACTTTAAATTTAATTTTAAATTTCAATATATGTCTAATTTACAATTACATATATTTGCATATACAACAATTAATTTGAAAATTAGTCAAATTAAGTCAAATTAATTTACAATTAATTTACAATTGTATATATAATTAATTTAATTAATTTCAACATATGTCTTATATGGTCGTAATAGGTCCTAACGGGTGCAGATGTGTCGTAAGGGGCCTTGAGTGGTTCTAAGGGGTCACCCATGTGTTAGAACACATGTGTGACCCCTTAGGACCACATAAGACCCCTTTCGACACCATTTGGTCTTGTGTGGTCCTAATAGGTCCTAAGGGGTGCAGATGTGTCACAAGGGGTCACCCATGTGTTAGAACACATGTGTGACCCCTTAGGACCACATAAGACCCCTTACGACACCATTTGGTCTTATGCGGTTGTAATAGACCTCATAAGGGGTGCACGTGTCGTAAGGGGCCTTGTGTGGTCCTAAGGGATCGCCCATGTGTTAGAACACATGTGTGACCCCTTAGGACCACATAAGACCCCTTTCAACACCATTTGGTCTTATGTGGTCCTAATAGGTCCTAAGGGGTGCACATGTGTCGTAAGGGGCCTTGTGTTGTCCTAAGGGGTATTAATTTACAATTGCATGTACAATTTAATTAATTTCAACATATGTCTTATATGGTCGTAATAGGTCCTAAGGGGTGCACGTGTCGTAAGGGGCCTTGTGTGGTCCTAAGGGGTTCTAAGGGGTATTAATTTACAATTGCATGTACAATTTAATTTATTTCATCATATGTCTTATATGGTCCTAATAGGTCCTAAATGATGCAGATGTGTCGTAAGGGGCCTTGTGTGGTCCTAAGGGGTCAGCCATGTGTTAGAACACATGTGTGACCCCTTAGGACCATATAAGACCCTGTGCGACACCATTTGGTCTTATGTAGTCCTAATAGGTCCTAAGGAATGCAGATGTGTCGTAAGGGGCCTTATGTGGTCCTAAGGGGTCACCCATATGTTAGAACACATGCGTTACCTCTTGTGACACCATTTGGTCTTATGTGGTCCTAATAGGTCCTAAGGGGTGCACATGTGTCATAAGGGGCCTTGTGTGGACCTAAGGGGTACTAAGGGCTATTAAATTACAATTGCATATACAATTTAATTAATTTCAATATATGTCTTGTATGGTCGTAATAGGTCCTAAGAGATGCAGATGTGTCGTAAGGGGCCTTGTGTGGTCCTAAGGGGTCACCCATGTGTTAGAACACATGTGTGACCCCTTAGGACCACATAAGACCCCTTTCGACGCCATTTGGTCTTATGTGGTCCTAATAGGTCCTAAGGGGTGCACATGTGTCTTAAGGGGCCTTGTGTAGTCCTAAGGGGTCACCCATGTGTTAGAACACATGCCTAACCCCTTAGGACCACATAAGACCCCTTGCGACACCATTTGGTCTTATATGGTCCTAATAGGTCCTAAGGGGTGCATATGTGTCGTAAGGGGCCTTGTGTGGTCCTAAGGGGTCATACAAAATAATTGTATATACCTTAGGATGTATACACACACATACATACATACACCTCAGGACATGCTATCAGGGGTCGTGTGTGGTCCTGAGGGGTCACACAGGACCACACAGGACCCCTGATACATGTGTGACCTCTCATGACCACACACGAACCTTGATAGCATGTCTTGAGGTGTATGTATGTCCTTAGGTGTATGTATGTCCTAAGGTGTATAAAATTATTTTATGTGTATTTATGTATGTATGTGTATGTACATGTAGGTATGTACATGTATGTGTGTGTATCTATGTATGTAGACCTATGTATGTATGTGTATGTATTTTTATGTATGTGTATGTGTATGTCCTAAGGTATATATATATAATTATTTTATATGTATGTATATGTATGTATGTATGTAGGTAGGTTTGTATCTGTGTATGTATGTATGTATGTGTATGTATTTGTATGTATGTGTGTATTTATGTACATGTATGCATTTATTTTCTAATATTCTAAACTAATATGATACAAAAAATACAAAATATATATATATATATTTTTTTAAACTTTAAAAAAAAATAATTTGCTATCAAAAAATTAATTTTCTATTAAAAACTATTTAAAAAAAAAACATATATTAATATGATACAAGAAATACATTAAAAAAAAATTCTAAAAAAGGTACTTACCGTCGAAACCCTTCCGGCTGGATCTCTGGAAATCTTTTCGCCCTCCTGCTCAACTCCAAGCCGCTCAATGCAAAATGAGGGACTTGGGTGGATTTTGGGTTTCATATAGGGCAAGGGGTTTCCAACCGGAAATCCCTTGCCACGCAAGCGCTGCGTGGCTACCAAATCAGTCCGACCAGAAGTGTTTCAACCCTTCCGGTCGGGACCGGAATAGGCATTATTAGCCTAAAGTGCGACATAGATCCGTACGATCACCCCTAAGAATAAACTAAGTCTCTACTACCCAAAAAAGAAATAGGAGTGCCACTCAATTTTGAGAGTAACATTACAAATCTTCAAATCAACTATGTTTTCCATTATTAACCAAAGGAATGGGAAGCTTAATAACTAACTATGAGGCGACTCTAACCATAGGACGAACCCTTTATAAACTTTAGGCTATAAACATTGCCCCTAACTTATAAAGTGGACAAACTGAGTTTCAAATCTACAACCATTGTCCATATCTTTTAAGAATGAAATTTGTAAATGTATATCCAAAAACTTCTATATCAACTATTGATTTCTAAGATAATTATGTGATTCATAGATATATACATGGGATCTAATACTCTTTTCATCCCTTGAATACTTCAATAATACTAATAATACTAACAACTTCCTATTGCTTATTAAAACCCAAAAAATTACAAAGAGATGCAACTTTAACTCGTTCTAATTGTTCTAGTTGAATCATGTACTAAAAGTAAGATCCTCTTCTACATGATTTTGATTTTGTTTTATTTGCTTCAATATTATTTTCCTTGACCCTTTTAATAATCTTTTATGTTTGTTTTAATCGTGATCTAATTAATTTTATGAGTGTGTGTCTACCACCTCTCTTTTTGGTTTTATAAGATTTTGTAATCAATAAAACTAAGTTACTAAAATGAATTCAAAAATAGCCAACGGACAAACCTAGGCACCGAAAGGCTTGGAAATCCGTTGCCACATCAACATTCCAACATTGAAAATCGGAAGAAGAGCCCTTGCCAAAATAACCTAATTCTCAACATTCCAACCAATAGATTCTAACGGCTCCTTTGTTCCAACGTCTATATTCGAATATTTGAATATTTGAATCAATTTGTTCATCCGAGTTTTTGTTCATTTGAATCTACATTCGAGTATTTGAATGTTTGAATCAACTTCATAGCTTCCATTCTATTTCTGCTGTTCTGAGTCTGTTCGCAATCCTCTGTAAATTGGCGCCATTTTAGAAAGGCCAAGCATTTATAGGTAACTTTTTTTGGCTTTCATTTCTGCTTTTATTTTGTAGGATTATAATCCTAAGTATATTCTTTTCTTTGAATTTTGAGTTATGTTAAGGGGATACCTTTTCTTGGTGATATTTTTATCAAATTGAATTGGGATTTTAAGCTATGTCGTAGATGGTTCAGGGTTTCATGGCTATGGAAATTATTTTGTTTAAGACCATTTTCATTTATTCTCTTTGGTCGGTCTTGATTCTTGAAATGGTTATTTATGACTGGATTTTTGGTCCTCCTAAGCGTGTATTATCTTGTACTGTTTAGAATCAGATTGGAGGGTCTTTGTTTGAGAAAATTATTCACAGATATGGTTTGATATTCGGAACAGATTGGAGGGTGTCTGAGGTCTGTTTAGAGATGATATGTTATCCATGATATACTTCGATTTTTCCCTTGGAATGGTTGGGGTTTAGATAATATTATTAAAAATGACTCTGATCTGGAATCTTATTTATACCTTCAATTTTTGTTTAATTTTTTTCAGCCTCAAAGATTAGAATTAGGTTCTTATAGATTTTGATTTTGGTGAATGCTTCAAGCCCTAGATGGCCTGCATATAATATGGGTTTTAAGAGATGAGATTTGTCTTGCTTTCGGTGACTTTTTCTTCTGTTTTGTTCTGTTTGCAGTGAATTTCCTCCCCGTGTTATTACTATCCCAAGTATTGATGGTTTAGTTTTACTTCTGAGTTTTGGATTTTGTTTGAAGGCCAACCATTCAGAAGCTCCTGCCGTACAGTGTGGTTGATGATGTTTGTCAATTCAAATCTCATTACAGCAGAGAAACCCTCGCATGAATGCATCCAATTTTTCATGGACCTCATTCCCTCTTTCTTTTTATGAATGTCCTTGTTGCAAGGAATATTCGACTGCAGGAGCATGCATATGCAACATCCTTGTTCTAAGAAATATCTATGGAGTAGACAACAGGAGCCTGTTCTTCAATGTTTCATGTATGGTGGGGTTTGTTCTGAACTTCTGTGTATTGCAATAGCTCTGTTTTGGGCTGCAATTAATGCAGGAGGCAGGGTAGATAGTGTTCTGAAAGACATGGCGATCGCAGCGTTCAAGTCACTGTCGAATTGTAGATCTGTTCAGGCCATTGCCAGACAAGGATGCAGGAAACATGGCTCAAAGATGACTCTCCAAGATTAAATAAAAAGGGCAGTTCTCTGATCATTATATGATCCGTAAACTTATTCTCTGCTTTTTAGGCATTCAAAGGAAAAGGAACAGGGCCTGCCAGATCTCAGGGGAAGAAATTTCAAGTTTCTATGGAACAAGAGGCTACAGGATTACTTGACAACTAGGGTTGGTCATATATGCAACAATCCAACTATATTGTCACAGAGGGTGTATACAGACGACTAACCTTAGACCACAGACTAAACAACATATTAAGTCCAGTATACAGACAGGTACAAGATTATATACACTGATTTACCTAAGTTTATTGTAGATTATATACACTGATTTTCCTTATTATAGATCTTTTATTATATTTGCTACCTCATTTGATTTAGCTAAGTTTATTGTACTTTTATCGGTTTCATTTATTTACTTACGTTAATATGAGAAAAAGGTTACTGTTACCATTACAAACATATCAATGGTCTATCTATTTTCATATTTTTGAAATCTTAAAAATTGTTGGTGACTGATTTTATGTGAGATAAACATCTTCATCAATTAAGCCATCAGTAGTTGACTTGCTAGATGCTTACAATATATATTTCATGTTTCTTCATACGAATTACTGCAACACTGCAACTATTTTGGGGGTTTCTGGTGCTTCATAATCATTTCTATTTTATACTGTCCTTTGCCAAAAGCAATGGCAGGTTCAAATTCCACAAAACTAGGCCTTCAAGGATAGATCCATACAATTTCATGATCTCTTCCACCATCTCTGTCACTATTTTCATTGATTTAGTCATTTTTTTCCGAGACACCTCACAAAGTTTCAGAAAGATTTCTCTTCACTACGTACGGGACTAGTTGGTCCCGAATTTTCAATGAAAACAAAAGATCTCTAAAACCAGACTTGAGCTGTAATGCCACAAACTAAATTCTATTTATAAATGACATTTTCCCAATGATCAAACTGATGATTTTGCAGAGTTTCGGTGGGGTTTTCCAGTGTTAGAGCAGTCTGTTGTCTTAAAATGATTAGGATTTGTGTGGTTCATGATAAACATCTAGACTTGTTGTAGATGTTGTCTTAAGATTTGGAATAGATTAGAAAGAATGTATGCAAGGTAGGTATGTTCTGTTGTTTGTTTTGAGGTCTGTTAAGGTGTTGCCTTTTCTTTGTAATTTTATATCAAATTGATTTGGGATTTAAATTACGTTCAATGGATTTAAGTTATGTTTAAGGGTTTTGGTGAGAAGATTTTCACTGTTTAGATATGTGTTTTTAATCAATTCCTTTGGTTTCTCATTTTAAGATTTATCTTGTTGTGGTAGAAATTGTTTTAGTACGTGGGGTTATGTGAGATAAGGTTTGTTCTGTTAAGATTTCTCTATTCTCAACTACTTTTGGTTTGTCTTTATTGATGAGAATTCCGGTTGTTTGTGATGATTTTTTTGGGCCTCAGATTGCTTTTGCATGTACGGTTTAGTATTTTGAATGTTTTGTTTAAAACTATTTTCATTTGTTCGAGAGGAATATTCACAGATAGGATTTGGGATTCGGATTAGATTGGAGGGTGTCTGAGCCTGAAATAATTTGATTTTCACCTCTACTGGTGGAGGTTTAATTAATATTAATAGAATTGATTGTGATCTGGATTCCTTTTGACTGTCATGAAAGGATAGATTTCAATGTTTCATGTATGCTGGGATTTGTTGTGTATTGCAGTTGGTGGACAAAGAGTCTGGCAGGGCAATTTATACAGGAGACAAGGCAGACAGTGGACAGTAGCTCAATTTGCAATATTACACAAATAATTCAGAATGCACTCTTTACAGGACAATGGACAGTACGCAACTTCTCTTCATCCTTACTCTGTTTCAATCTTTCTTGAATTTCTTTGATAATAATCTGGTGTCCAGAGTTTCTATAGTGAAGTCTATAAGTAGGATTTTGGATCTCAGAAGAAGAAAGTTCAAGTTTTTATAGTCCAATTGTACTGCTGCAGAGGCTGTATAGAGGTAGGTACAAAACTCGAGATCCTATATACTGATTAAAGCTTTATAGGTATTTTATTATATTATATTTGCTAACTCCTCTGATTTACCTGTTGATTAAACTTTTATTGATTGCATTTATTAACTTTGGTCAGTATGAAAGGTTACTGTGTTACTGTGAAAAAGTGTTAATGGTTGATAACCATCTTTATCAATTAAGTCATTTTTCTACTTTCAAACAAGGTTCTGCATTTTCTAGTCATGCTTAAACATTTTTTTTTCTTTTTATGAATGTGAAGTCTTATCATTTAACTAGAGACAACAATATGTAGAATTTGGTATATGCATAAACTCTAATATTTTAATTAATTACTTAATTAAATATTAAACATTTAATTATAAATTAATTTTTTTATTGAAATAATTTTTAAATTTTAAGTCAAACTATTAAACTTTTTTTAATATTTTATTAAAAAGTTTACTAAAATCTTAAATCAATTTAAATTATTAATTTAAGTTTTATTATATATATATATATAGATTAGAATTTTCAAACTCAACATAAATTTTCTACCTCCCTCCCTCTCTTATTTTTCTCTCCACTATCCATTCTCTCGATCACTACCTCCCCCTCCCACTCTCTCTCTCCCCATCCCTAAGTATCCTACCCATTCCCTCTCTCCATATTCACTTCTACCTCTCCATCTCTATCTTATTACCCACCCCACTCTCTCCATCTATCTCTCTCATGTCTATCTCTCCCCTAGGTCTCTTACCGCTCTCTCTCTAGGCTCTAGACTTCACCTTTATATCTCTCCTCTCTAGTTCTGTCATAACCCTTTTTTGGATCTTGATATGACTTGCTATTATTATTATTATTATTATTATTTGAGCAATGTTAGTTGGAGATGAAAATTGAATAAGGATGGAATTAGTTTAAAAAGAAGAATTAAATAGTGGTGACAAACTCATGAGATCATAATTTATTTGGAAATTATTTATTTCCTCAATATTATAATTGAACACATGGTGTAGGAGAAATACGAAAATTCTAGTAAAGAAAATTTCAAATTCAAATATTAAAGGATAAATATTACATTTAGCAAATATATGATATGGGAGTTACAAAATTATTCTATGACAAGAATAATTCTATTCATGGTTTTTTCTTATGAGAAAGGAGTTACGAAACTCATTCTTGATAAAATGGAGGAAAATTCAAATTCAAATTTTGAATGCATGGTCAAATGTAACACCCTTATAACAACAATCATTTTTGCATGAAATTAATTTAGAAATTATGTATTCTCTCAATATGTAATTTAGCACATGTTGTAGGAGGAAATGAGAAGTTTCTAGAAGATAATCTCAAATTTAAATTTTTGCATGTTGTAGTACCTCTCTCTCGATTGGACTTTTTAGATTTATGTTTTGACTTCAGTTGACTTTTTCATTGGATAGTAGTGGATACATTATATTGTGCTATTTTATTCAGACATTATAATATGATGTGTTATACTTTAATATGAGTTTCAGTGTATGTTGTTCATGCAATATTTGATTACTGACATAGACTAACACATTTATTTTATGTTTGTGATGCGTTATATACATGTTATCATGTTTGTAAGTGTATGGGGTGCGAGGAAATGATTTTCCTTCATTCACTTCGATGAGATAGGGAACACCATGATTCTCCTTCATCGGTGTGTCTACTGTGTTGATATATATACATGCATATGTGGTTCGTTGATGCAAAAAATTGCAAGTACAAGTATCGTGTATGTACGAGGTATCGATTCCACCTGTTTCATAGGTCTGAGCATACCTTATTGACCCGATGTGTCATAACCCTCTTTTTGGACCTCGATAGGACTTGCTATTATTATTATTATTATTATTATTATTATTATTATTATTATTATTATTATTACTACTACTACTACTACTATTATAATATTAATTTTATAGGTTTGTTAGAAAGAAAAGATAAATTGAAATGAGGTTGAAGTTTTTAAATAAAAAGGAATTTAAGTGGTGACACACACATGAGGTCATAATTTATTTGAAAATTGCTTATTTTCTCGATATCCTAATTGAGCACATGGTGTAGAAGAAATAAGAATATTCTAGAAAAAAAAAATTAGATTTAAAATATTAAGGAATAAATATTATATTTAGCAAATATATGACATGTGAGTTACAAAATTATTCTATGATAAGAATAATTCTATTCATGGCATCTTTATGACAAAGGAGTTGCAAACTACATTTTGATAAAATGGAGGAGAATTCAAATTTGAATTTTGAATGCATGGTCAACTGTAACCCCCACTACGAAAACAGTCATTTTTGCATGAAATTAATTTAAAATTATTTATTTTCTCAATATGCTATTTAGCGCATGTTGTAGGAGGAAATGAGAAGGTTCTAGAAGAGAATTTCAAATTCAATTTTTGCATGTAACCCCCACTATGACAATTAATCATTTTGCATGAAATTATTTTGGGAAAAGAATATGGAAATCAATTAATTTCTTTTGTAGTGGGAAAATGATTCTCTTTTCTATATATTGAGCTCTAAATTTTCGAAAAAGGGGAGTTCAATGTTTTTTTTGATGATAAAGTAGTCTTGAAATTCTTATGAATTTATTTTCAATACCATGTTAGTTGTAGGAGAAATTTTGTAGATGTGTTGCAGGATTTTGGAGAAGATCATTACCAAGATTCAAGGAGGAATTGAAGGAGGTCAACAAGGTTCTTCATTCAAATCCAGGTTCCCCTCTTGCATATTCATTGCTTGCTTTTTCTTTTCAAAGAAAATCTTCTTCTCATCTCTTTCAAAATTTTGCACCTAAGAAAGTTTATATTTTAATTTATTTTTTTTAAAAGAAATCTCTTTTATCCATTTCAAATTTTTGCAAGGAAATCTTTTTCAGTTTTTGTTGATTGATTTAATCAAATACATTTAATAAATTGTTTTTCTATCCATAAAAAGAAAAGGAAAAAAAATCTTCTTTTTTATTCTGTGTAGGAAATAAATAGGTTAATTGGTTTCTTTCAAAATATGCATATACAAATTCGAATATTGTTTAATTTGTTATCTTTTCCTCAATCAACTTTCTTTATTTTACAAAAAATCAGATTTTTTTTAGAATGGAATATATATATTAGAATAACTTGAACAAAAATAAATCTATTGCCAAAGTAATCTAAAATCAGAATAAAGAAAACAAAAATAGAAATATATTCATCTCTGTGTATGTTAGATAAGGATTGGAGGAAAACATTCATCTTATTCCCTGTGCATATATGAATTTTTTTTTAAAAAAAGAAGTAAATCTTGCCTTGATTAATAAATTAGTAAATTTCTCTTCAAATATATATTATATAAGCATATATATCAAATTTATTTAAAATAATATTAAATTTATGTTCTAAATTTGTTTGTAGATTTAAGTTTATTTATTTTAAGATTACATAAATATAATTATTATATTGTTAAAAGATTTTGAGTTAATTACCAATTATTTAAAAACACACACACACACACACACACACACACACACACACACACACACACACACATATATATATATATATATATATTTTGAGTTAGGAATTGTTTTATTAAAATTGAATTATACTTTAGAGTTTGTAATTAAATTTTGTGTTATTCAAATAATTGAAAAATTATATATATTCTAACTTGTTTAGGTAATTGAAATTTATTTGTATCATTAAAATAAGTAGTTCAAATTTATTTTATTTTATTTTTATCGGTAAGAGGCCGAGGCCAAGAATTTTATTAATCATTTTGAAATTATACATTACTCCACTCGTGCGGGCGCTGGTAAGAAAGAGTGGAGGCGAGAAAACCTTCGGCCTTGCTTGGGACCATAGTCCAGCTACTCTTATACAATAGTTTCAGATTTTAATACATCATCACCCTGGGCCAGGGTGATCAAGTGGGAGGGTGCTTCTATTTTTCCCCTCCCTTACAAGTCCTAAATTACAAATTACAATAATCATTTTTCCTCAAGTTCTAGCGATTTGGCTTTGAAGTTGTTCTTTGGTTGTATATAGTATCCCTTAATTGCCCGAGATATACCTATTTGGCCTGCATGGTTAGTTTCTCAAACACTTGGCAGATTTGTTAGATTCGTTCATTCAAATATTTCAACTGAAATTTTATCTATAAATCTTGAAAGTTACCACAATAAAAAATCCTGTGAAACCTATCCTCACAGATCATGAAATAAAGAGGTATATAAAAACTTTAAATGGAATTGGGTTTCCAATTTCATATATCTTGGGCCCAATCATGATTGACCTATGACCCATCCAGACAATGAATCTTCAGTTTACCAACTCTTGTTTTTGCTCCTGGATGCTATCCCTAGTAGAGGATAAGATCCAGGCTACAATAACAAGAGTAGGTAAAAGAGATTCGGTCAATCCAACCTCCCCCTCCCTGTAGATTTATAACAGAGAAGATAACGGAGTAAATGATTATCCAAATTTTGTATGTTAGCCACATATAATCTTGTTGGTAAACGGATTTGTTGCTTTAAGAAACTTTCTTGAAAAACTCTGTTTTGCCCTGTAATTAGCAACAAAACGTTCACAACAGTTGAAGAATCACAAAGAAATGGTAATTCTTCTCTGCGTTTGAGAGGGGCAGCTCCCTCGTATAATGGGGGTATTTGGATTTTTCAAAAATTTAAAGAACGAACAATAAAGAAAGATTGCATGCCATATAAGGTATGAATCTAGATTAAAATAAATTCCATATAATCAAGTTTGAGATACCACAACTTGAAATAAACTTCTTCACATTCAATGTTAAAGGGAAAGCATTGCGTAATCATCAATCAAACATATTGATAATAACCCATGAGAATAAGTTGAACACACATCCAAATTGATCTCTATTGCTTAATTGCTTGAATAATACTATCCAAGTCTCTTATACAAAGCTTGTGAAAAAGTGGGATCCCCTTTCATTGAATAATAATGAGGTATATATAGGAGAAGTGGTAACCACCTGAGGTAACTACCCTAACTACCTTTACAACTACTTTATAACTTCCTCAACTACTTGAAATAACTTCCTCAATTTTGGGAGAAATAACTACTTAGAATAACTACCCAAAATGAGAACTTAGGATAACTACCTCATATGAAAAGAGCCAAGATTATCCTTTATTACAATACAGAAATAGAGATGAGAGAAAAGGAAACTCGATCATGAGAGTTATTTACAAGAAAGACAAAAACATGATGCGAGTAACACAACAAAAATAAAGGCTATACAAAATGCAACTCTGCACTTATTCTAAGCTAACTCCTTGCGCTGCCGATGAGGTTGTCGCTTCTATAGGCACATTATGTTGTTCAGGTCCTTTGTCTCTGAATATTCTGAAAAGTCTGATGGCTGAAGTGACGGATTTTCCTTTGGGAATTAGGATGTTAGCTATCCTCATTTTCCATGTCTTCAAGTTTCTATGAATGCCACTTAGTTCTGTCACCATGCTGAGTGTCTGAGGCATAGAAATTCTCAAGGAAGAGTAAATATCAATCAACCTTTCGATGGTATTTTCACTGAAGTTTGTCTTGTTAAAAAGCTGTTGATCTACCATGTTCTGGAAGCTATTCTGTAACACCTGCGAATCTTCCATCAATGTCACATCTGGGAGAAGAGTAGTGAGTTGTCCTTGGAGTTTGGTACACACTTGATCACATGAAAGCATGAGCTTTTCTAACTCTGATGAAACTTGATCTATGATCACTAGTTTCCAGTTAATGCTTTCCATCCATATCTCTAGATAATGTTTTTCATTATTAGGCAAGATTTTCTCGGTTGCAAGGGTGTCCATTCCAATTTCTATCATTTGTTTAAAATCATTCACAATTTCTTTCCAAGCTGCCTCCTCTTTCTTGACATTCCTCAAGTCTTTCTCAATAGTATTTTTCTTTATTAAGGCTTCATCATGGATAGATTTTGCTTGGACTAGGAATTCACATGCGAGAGTTTTGACCTTTTCTACCCATCCTTCAGTTACCTTTCCATAGGCTTGGTACTTTTGAAGATTATCCATAACATTCTTTTCAATTACTCCTTCTGGTGTAATTGGCTGGCGATCTACACTTAGTGGCATAGTGGAGGTATCAACTACGGATCTCAAGTAAGAAGACAAAGTGTGCACCTGTTGTTTCAATTGATCCTTGGATTGCTTATCCTTTTCACTTCTCTCCACCATTCTGGCTGCCATCACATTAAAGTTCTGAATATCAGACTCATGAGAAGAAGGTCCCATATCAATCTTTGTCACAACAAAGTCCACAGAGGTGGCTTCATTTGTATCTTTCTCAGATATGGGTTGAGCAATCTCTAAGCACATATTCCTTGAATTTGGATCAGTCTTTATTCTTGAGGATACTTTGAGTTTCTTCGGTTTCTCAGCTCTTTCAAAAAGATCAGATATGCTACTAAATTCAGGTACCACTAGCTTTTCTACCCTCCTCTTCTTCAATAGACTTTGTTCTAACCATGGGAATGAAGAATTTTCTGTGGACCCTTGGATGTTTTCCTGCCTTGCTACCAGTGTTGTAGTCGCCTCTCTGATTTCTTCAAATTGATCGCTTGGATTGCTTGGAAATGATGAATCCATGACTAAAGTATTTTGTTGTGCTTCTTGTCGTAGGGATTCAAAAGGAACTGAGGGAGATATGGAATGCATTCCATCATCAAATCTTGTGTCATCTAGAATTTCCACTGGAACTTGATCCTTCACTTGACTTGCAATAGAATTTTCTTCTATGTCTTTTTCTTTGGATTTCTTCCTCTTTTGTCGGGGTTCATCACCACATGTGTTTTGAAGATTGTTCCTCCTTGGAGGGTCTTCATCTCCATCACTTCCTTGAGTATTCTGGCAAGAAGGAGTATCGCTAGCTAGAGTATGGGAAGAATGCAGCGACGTAGAGCTCTCAAGCTGACTTCCTTTCTTTCTTGGAGTTTCCTTTGTTGGTCTGGTAGCAGTCATTTGAGTAATCTTCTTCTTAATCCAGGCTTCAGAATTCTTGATTACAAAACTTGTTCTTTCTCTAACATCTCTCATTTCCGGACCTGCCCAATTCAAACTGGGAAGTGGCTGGGACTGGACTTGCTCAAAATAGATAGGATCAATCAAATCAGATCCATCATCTTCAATGCCTTCTATGGTCCAATCCATCTTGAAATCTTTCATTTGCTTCAAAGTTAACCTGGTCCAATCTCTTTTTCTAACCTCGAATTCATCTTCGCAATCCTCCCAAAAGTCTTCGAGATTAGGAAAATGAAAATAGCCAGGGCCTAACTTTAAGCTGCTCTTGACATAATCCTTACTATCAAAAGGAAACCTCATCTTATATGGATACAAGTTGACCTTGGATAAAGCTTTTTCTGTCTCATCTTCTCTTGAACTTGACTCACATCTATAGTGCCCGAGACAAATGGGAAAGGCTACCCCTCTATTCTTTCTATCTCTGCATTTCTTTTGAACTGAAACCAATTGCCAACAAAGCTCAACTAAAATGAGCTTATCATGAACATATCTGGGTAGCTTGTGTGGATAACCTTCAAATCCTCCTACTCGAAGATAGGTAAATCTCAGAAACTGGATGAAGAAACTTCCATATTTCTTTATCAATTTAGCAGCTTCCTTTGATATTCTGGTGGCGATGTCTCCTTGTAATAACCTTACTGCCCACATTGTGAAAGCATCATTCACCCGCCTGAAATACACAAAGCTTTCTTCAAGTTGCAATTGCTTGTAATAATGGTAAACTTGAGTTTCTTGATTCAGGACACCATTAGTACTCAACCCTGGCCATGATCTCAAATTAGCAATAGCATATATCAAGTAAGAGATCATATGGAAACGTCGACTTGTTTTAAAGTGCACTAACTGGTCATGTATGCAGTTGCTGATGAGATGGCCCCAGTTAATGAATTGTTTACCAGCAGAGATGACTGTTATGAAGAGATACATCCACATTTCAAACTCAGTGGAGTCAGGACTTCCTGTCACTCTATGGAGTAACAAAATCAAGTAACAAATCTCTTTGATGAAAAGAGAACGATGGAGTGTTTTTGGAAGCTGAGACTGTCCTCCCCGTGGTGCAACCATCCATTCTTTAGCCAGATTGTTAAGGCATTTGCTTCTATTGTCGCTGAAGTATTTATAGGCTTTTTGCTTATCAATGTGAGTGAACTTTTCCTTATATGGCAAACGAAGAATAATAGCTATTGAAATTCCGTCTAGTTTGGCCATTAAGGATCCATCTGCAGCTCTTATCTCTCTCGCATCGGGATTATATCTTTTTGAGCATTCTAGTACCAAATCTGCACATTGAATTGATATGGGAAAACATGCTGCTTCAATCAAGCCACTTCCCGCCACTCTGCAAGACAATTTTGATCTGTCACCTTCCATGAAGAACCTTTTGATCTCCTGCAAATTTATGTGCCCAATCTTGGTATCATGAACCTCTGGAATCATGGTGGTGATCATCGGAGCGTACTCGTACTCCTGAGCTTTGTACTTCATGATGGTATTTCCACAAACCCTTTGTATTGAGGTCCTCTATGTCAATGTTACTGGAACTTTGAGACTTTGAAGATTTGTGACTGACTTGATTAAGTGACTATGTCTCGCCCATAAGCAAGATCTACCCACTGTCTTTATCATGGATGATCCATTTGTTCCTCCTTGAATGGCTGCTCATGATTAACCTGACAATCAATGACAAAATGTTACCTTCTTCAAACTGAGGTTTGTGATTGACCTCTCTGTCACTTCTTTGAATGGAAAAATGACTTTTCTTTTGGTTCTTTGGGGCTGATTATGACAAGGACTCGGACCATTATCTCCTCACTGTTTATTGAACTGCACATTAGACCTATTGGGGTTGTTGTGATAGCTGTGACCATGCCTGATAGATTCTCCGCTCATTGATGATTTCTATCAACCATCCATGTTGTCAATGTCTTCAGTATTGTGAGTCAATTGTCCAATAGCTTGGACTGCACTACCACTGTGTCTTGGTTTTGTTTTCTTTTTGGTCTAAGCCTCTTATCACTGTCTTTGCAACTTTATCAGGCTATTCCAAACTATCTTTTGTGTCTCACATGATGCCTATCGATGTGTCTCTGGGTCGCTGCACTTTGCTACCTGTAGATTGCTCACACAAAACCTTTGTTCTTTCTCGTGGCGATGAAGTGCTATCTTCTAAAGATCCTAGGCATTCTCACCGAGATCTTCCTACATTCCGGTGGGCACCATTGCAACTATATTCATTATGCAAAACGTGCAGGAAACTCTACAGCACGGGTATTCTGCATGAACGATTATCGTAGTTGTTTTGGCTGCAGATAACATGTTAATAGTTACGCGCAACATATACTCCCTAGTCTTTCATCAATAACTTGCAGAATGCACCACGAAAAGCAATACTTGATCTTTAAAATTTGAAAGTGCGAGTAGAGTTAAGGGAAACGATAGCATGCAAGTTGACCAGAGCATTTGTAACTGCGATATCTGATATACATCTTCCTCCCAGCAATGGTTTGGTGGATGTTTGCAACCTATTCCATGTTTGCAGAGCCTGGCGCTATGTCTGCAATTCCATTTACTTGGAAATGAATACCTCTACACCTGCGTGAAAGGAGCCATGCAGAAATAAGGCATTTAAACACTTCTTATCCAACCTCTGCGAGTGGTCTTCAACTTGCGAGTGGAGTCTAGAGAGCACGATAGCAGGCATATATATCGGTAAAACAAACGGTGAAGGTAGTTATAAAACCAGCTTTCACCTTCTTTTCTGGCCACACGGTAGTTTTCTTTTGCCAAATGGACGTTCGAATGAGTTTGGTGGAGCGATTTCCCAGTTGTAGAAGGATCGGCATGTTAGCCAACTTAACCAAGCTGCCGATAGTAATCCAAAACATAACTGAAAACAGTTAGTTGGCTATCGATATTGGCTTGTTTACCCTTTGGTCAACTTTGCCGATATCTTTCATGCATAAGTGAGTTCGATGCAAAACACATGGTAACTTGATAAAGTTAGCCAACTCACCGATGAAGAAGATGTCAATGTTAAAACCTTGCATAAAGAAACATATCGGTCCCTTGATAATTTTACCAACTTGATGATAGTTTCTCATTCGCAACTCGAAATTGGTGTTCATTGGTCCTTTTAACCATTTTACCATGTTGCCGCTAACACTTGGTCACTATTAGCATAGACCATTGATGATCGTGTTTACTTTAAACTCTTCGAGAATGCCAATAACAATCCTAGACAATACAATATTCTCATCCATTTATTGGCGATTCGAGGGATCATTTAACTTGGAGTTTAGAGATCAACATGTTACTTTGAATCATATCCTTTACTTTGAAAACGTTCATAGGATTACAAATACAAATACAAAGAGTTTCTCGATTTTCTCAAAAACATGATTTGCGACCCTTCACCATCATGATGTGAAGTACAATTATAACTTGGGCGAATTTTGGGAATTCACATATGGTCCTCTTTTTTTACGAATATATCCAAATATTCGACGAACCATTCACACTAAAACGACCTATTATTACATGGAAACGAAGAAGAATCATAGTTGTCAAATTTTCAATTAGGATCAACAAATCCATAGTCTTAGGATATGACAGAAGGATATCAAAATATAGAAATCTTCAGCAAATGGCACATGAGTACTACAACCATTATTTACTATTCTAAAATAGGCCAATATTACCCATCCTAATATGATTTCCATCAATGTGAGTAAGTACCAGTAAAGCATGCATCCAAATGCTTGTAAATATCTAGAGTACATATTCGATTTGCTAGGTATCCAAAATAGCATGTTAATGTATGTCTATATAAACAAATGTCCCATTATGCCTATTTAGTCTTAGTAACTATTAGAATTAACAGTTAAATCATACTAATTTAGTGTCTTGTAGGTCACTTAGGTTAGTTTTTAAGATTCGATACTAGTTACTGTCTTTGCTCCGATCTCTGTTAACTAAAGATTTAACCCTGTTTTTCTTGGAAATAGTAATCAACTTGGATCACTCATATAATTTAGTCAATTCGTGACATTATCCCATGCAAAATAACTCTGTTTTACTATAAAAAATGGTTCTATGCACATACCAAAGGCCAGGCCCCCTCACTCTGACCCAGAAGGCGAGGTAGAAGCATTCTCATCGTCCAGAACCAGGCCCTCAGCTTTGAGGAAGTCCTCAAACCAAGTGGATTTTGGAGGGTGTCGCACATGAAATAAGTGGAGCAAAAAGTTGACATTTCTATGGATTGCCTTAGTCCTCTCCCTGGTAAAAGACTCACCATCTGTGGAGATGATAGGGAATCGAGGAACCGGCCAGTTATTTTGAATGAGAATATCATAGTTTCGTGACCGAGGGATAGTCCATTCATTGTCAATGTTGACTAAAACTCGCTCCAGATCACCCAAGATAGAGGGAGTGAAGACCTCTTTACACAGAGCACTTGTATCCTCGCGATTTTTGGTAGAGGTAACTATCACAACAAGAAACATGGCGGCTACATCCGTATTGGCCCTGGTTCTGTCTGGATTTGTTAGAAAGTCCAAGCCCAGGATATTCTCAACTGCATCAATCACTAAGATATGGGAAGATGCATGATGTGCTTTAGGCAATCTCTGTAATAGACCCTTCAAAAGCCATTTGCCTCTTCGTATTGCATAGTTTGATTGGAGTATCCATCACCAATTTTCCCTCAATTCTAAGTCTTTGTTGGGTTACAAAGCTTCTTAAATTAAAACTAAAGTGTGGTTAATAGCCGGATAATGATGAGAAAGAGCAAAGTTTGCTCATTTTTTCAAAGTTTGCTCATTCTTTCTAAATACATGCAAGCTGAAACCCACTTTAAATGAATCTTATTGGTTAGGAAATAGTGCATATCCTTGAATGATGCACCGTCTGTTAGAAAAATGTGTTGAGGAGCCACGATTAATTTTGGTGGATGATCAAATGAGTACGCCTCACACTGAAGCCCTGACTTGTCATTATGATCAGGATTTCTTGGGGATCATGCATGCTTTGATGATCAAATAGGCCTATCTGGGGGTTTATTATTATATAATTGTTGTGTTTAGATATGAGTGCCACCGCTTGCTAGGTTAATAATCGGCCTCTGTTCCATGAGATAAGGGACATATAAGCCTCTGGGAATAGTATTTATGATTGATAGCTAATCCTCAAATCTTGATGAAAATTTAATTAATTCAAGTTTAACATAAAATGTTCTATAGGTATGTTTTGGTTTTGTTAATTGAAACTTTAAATATGATGAAGTTTACTAATTAATATTATTGGTTTCGGGTTCTAAAAATGAATTAATGAGTTTATATATATATATATATATATATGTCTATATTTATATATATATATATATGGGTGTTTATATATATATATATATGAATCTTAAGTATATATATGTATTAATTTTGATATGTTTATTATATAAATGTTAGTTTCGGAATGAATATATATATATATATATATATATATATATATATATATATATATATATATATATATATATATATATATATATATATATATATATATATATATATATATATATATATATATATATATATATATATATATATATATATATATATATATATATATATATATTTGTATATATATATCTGTATATATACGTATATCTTTTAATATATATACAGATAGATATATATATACATATATAAATATTTATATATATAAATATTTATACATATATAAATATTTATATATATACATATATATACATATATACATATATATATATATATACATATATATATACATATATATATACATATATATATATACATATATATATACATATATATATATACATATATATATACACATATATATATATGTATATATATTTATATATATATGTATAAATATTTATACATATATAAATATTTATATATATTTATATATATATATTTATTTGTCTGGTTATAGTTTAAATGTTTGAAGTCTTCTATGTATGAGAAGGTTTTGATAAAATTGTCAAGTGGGTTAGTTAATTACTATGGAGCTTAAGATGATTACAATCAGAGGATTTTGAGGACTAAGGCTTGGCTGCTGCTGATTTTATGAATATGAGCCTCTTATGTGATAGTTGTCATGTGGAATGAAAATTATTTGTATTTTTGTGTTTAGTTTTAAATATTGTTCTAAGGGCTAATGTTAGGAGCTACATGAATTATTGTCTTGCCATCAGCTCCCATGTTAGTGAGGGAATAAGCTCTTTTGTTGCCTTCCCTGTAAATATGATTAAAGATGACCCTGTCAAATATTTTAATGTTTGTTATTATTTTGGCCAGGGAGGCATTTAGCTTCTAGTCAAGCATAGACCCTTTTCTAAGGGCATTGATGATAATGGTCGAGTCTCCTTCAATGACGATCCTCTTAATATTGAGTATAATGCCTAGATTTATACCAACAGCAAGTGCTTGCATTTCTACTACATTATTTGTACAATTGCCGCAGGGGAGAGCCATATAGGTAACCTCATCCCCATTTGAATTATGAATGCAACAGCCAAGACCCGCTCTCCCCGGGTTACCCCTCGAGGCTCCATCAAAGTTTAGTTTAAACCATCCACTAATAGGAGGGAGCCACTTACATTCCTTACGTAACATCCAATTTGATGGGGGGCCTTTACCAATGAAGGGGGGTATCTTTAGACCTTTCCATCTTAGTTTCATTTTTTCATCCCACTGGGTGATGTTGACATCTCTCTAATAATTTGAGGCTTGGTTGTTTAATATTTCAACTATGGTGGCTTCAATTTTATTGGTCAATTGATACCATTGCATTTTACTATCTTTAAAAATCCTCTTATTTCTTTCCTTCCAGATTTCCTAGATGATCCATAAATTTTCAAACATGCACCCTTTGTTCCAGATTGGCCAAGCGTGGAATAGATCAGAAATATTATTAGGAATAAGAGTATACCAAATCAACTGATTTCTTAACCATCCCCAACAGTTATGAGCATAATCACAGGTTACCAGGAGATGGTTGGAATTTTCTTCTTCCTTTTCACATAATGGGCACCTGCTCAGACCTTCATATCCAAGTTTCCTAAAGGTATCATTGGTGAGGATTCAGTTCTGAATAGCCATCCATGCAAACATACCTGCTTTCGGAAGGAACCTTTTATCCCAACACAGAGTTAAGGGTAGATTGGAGCATGGATTATGATTTTTATTTAGCAAATGTTTATAACCATCCTTTGTTTCATATCTCCCCTTATTGGATCCATCCCATATCAGGTTATCTGCTTCAGAAGAGAGGGAAACATTTCTTGAGGCTAGGATCTTTGATAGGAGGGATTTCTCCTGGGCTAGAATGTTTAGATGATCCATTGATTTCCATCTCCATGTTTTAAGGCATCAAATGCTAAATTCTTCTACATAATCTTTTACATGAACACCCCAGAGTTCTTCAAGGGTAGGTATGATTTTATTGAAATTATGAAGCGAATTGAGGGGAGGATGAGCTCCCCAGGAGTCCCTCCAGAAAAGGGCATCCTACCCATTGCCAATGCACCATGTTAGCTTGTCTATTATGATGCTTCTACAATCTAACATAAAGTTCCAGATTCTAGCGCCCGTAGGAGGGTGGGCTATCCTGAAGATACTTATAGGATCTCGGTTATGCCGATATTTGTTATAAAGGGTGCGTGCCCATTTAACATTGGGGTTAGTATACATACGCTAGACTAACTTAGCCCCCAATGCTTTTCTTTGGATATTAAGGTCTTTGATGCCCAAGCCTCCCATCTCCTTAGGTAAGCATATCTTATCCCAAGTGATTAGTGGAAGTCTGAATTTGTCTTTAGAGCCTTGCCAAAAAAAAGTTCTTATGTGTTTTGTAATTTCCTTTCTCTTAGATGCAGGGAGGTCCATACATGAGAGTTGGTAAATAGGCATAGCTGTGAGAACCGCCTTGATCATGGTGGTCTTACCCGCAAAGGATGACCATTTTCCTCTCCATGAGGATATTCTGTTTGTGATTTTGGAGACAACCTGATTCCAGAGATTGGAAGATCTAATACCCTTGTCTATGGGGAGCCCCAAGTATTTGCATGGTAATTCTCCTATTTTATATTGAAGGATTTTAAGAATTCTCTTTTGTAGTTCTTTACTTGTGTTAAAAAAGGTTATGTTAGACTTCAAAGTATTAATTTCTTGACCAGAGATGTTGGTATAGCTATTCAAGATTGTTTTAATTGTTTTTGCCTCTAAAGAATTGCTTGATCCAAACAACATGGTGTCATCAACAAATTGTTGATGGGTAATAGGTTCCAGGTCAGAGGTAATTTTAATACCAGTTAACTGTTCCTTTTCTCTAGCCCCATTGATCCTTCTTCCCAGTGATTCTGCCATTATAATGAAAAGAAAGAGGGAGAGGGGATCCCCTTGTCTAAGGCCTCTAGAAATTTCAAAAAAGCCTTCTGATGCCCCATTGAATAGGATTGAAACCCTAGGTGTAGAAATACATTCAAAGACTAGATTAATCCATTGCTTATTAAACCCGAAAGATTCCAGATATTTGTAAAGAAAGTGCCAATCTACTTTATCATATGCTTTTTTAATATCTAGTTTAATCAACATACTTGGTGCTTTATTATTTTGTATTGAATGGAGAGCTTCCTGAGCAATGATTATGCCATCATAAATGGATCTGTTAGGCACAAAACCTGTTTGTTCCTCACTAATTATTATGGGGAGAAGGGTGAGTAGCCTATTTGCCATTGTTTTTGTGAGTAATTTATAAAGGGTGTTACATAAGGCTATTGGGCGATAGTCCTCAAAACTATCCACTATCTCCTTCTTTGGGATTAAAGCTATGAATGTATTGTTTAGTTCTTTGAGAATTTTCCTAGAGTTTCTCATCCCTTCTAAGGCCTCAGTGATTTCCTTGCCCATGAAGCTCCACCATTTTTGAAAAAAATTTGTTGGGAACCTGTCAGGACTTGGAGCCTTATCTAGACCCTTTTGGAATAAAGCTAATTCTACTTCTTCCAAAGTTAGTTTTTGGTTAAGCATTAGGTTGTGTTCTCTGGATATTAGTTTTGGAATGTTTTTTAAAAAGTCACTCTCCTTAGTCCATTTGGAGCCCTTCCCTATTGTTAAGGATAGTCTCAAAATACTCAACTGCTGCCTTGGCTATTAACTCAGGGTTTTCACTAAAGTCCCCTGATACCAATTTAATCTTGTTGATTCTATTTATAGTTCTGTGATGTTTTGTGCTATTATGAAAGAAGCTTGTGTTTCTATCACCAGCCTCAAGCCAATGATCCCTAGATTTCTGTTTCCAATAAATTTCTTCACGAGCTAAGATTTCTTCATACCGAGACAAATTGTTTTTTTACTTTTGATATAGGATGTTGTTCATCCCATACATGATCACCTCTTCATTAATAATCTCCATCTCTTTCTCAATCTCTATTTTTTGTGTGAAGATATTGCCAAAGTGTTCTTTATTCCAAATTGTTAATTGCTGCTTAATCTTTTTAAGTTTGGTTACTACTTTGAAAGTCTTGGAGCCTATGACTTTAGTTTCATTCCACCAATTTTCAATAAGTTGTAATAAATTTTCATCTCTGAGCCACATCTTTTCAAAGCGAAAGGGAGTTTTTGTCAGTTTTAGTTCTTCTGCTAAAATTAATTGGACCGGGAAATGGTCCGATCCTGAGAACGGGAGGATAGAGGATTCAGAAGACCGTGTCAGATTTCCACACAGGAAGAATCTATCAAATTTTTCTGCAATGTTGCAGAAGCCTTGTCTTCTATTATTCTAGGTGAAGGCTTCATTTCTAGCTTTTAATTCCAACAAGTTACATTTATGAGTTCAGTTCCTGAAATCTAAACATGACTGAGTCATTTTATTATTGCCACCCCATTTTTCCTTGGGATCCAAAATTACATTAAAATCCCCACCAATTAGGTATGTTTGTTCGATGTCACTTAGTAGGAAATTCTCAATTTCATCCTAGACTTGTTTTTTTGCTTGTGTTTGGGTAGGGCCGTAAACATTAATTATAATGAATTTTAAGTTACTTTTGATGCTTGAAGCCCTTCCACACATCCAATTCAGGTTTCTACTTATAAGTTTGAAGGAAATTTACCTAGGATCCCATATGATGGCCAGTCCACCCGATTCTCCATAGGCAGTTTGACCTTCAAGTTCTCTAATACCTATTTTTTTCTTTAGGTTTGTTAGTTCATTGTTATTTAGTTTGGTCTCTTGTATTAAGAATAATTTTGGGTTGTATTTAGTAATGCATCGCTTTAAGATACTTTACTTGTTAGGGGCATTCATGCCCCTAATATTCCACGTGAGGAGTTTCATAATCCAGTGGGAAGGATCTTCCCCTTCCCTGCCTCAAAAAGGTTTGTGATTTTAGTCTGACCCACAACACATCTAGCTCTGGTAAGTAATTCAGAAATGGATTTCCTCCCCTTCTTTTTTATGTCAGCGGCATAGTCGGGGGGGAGCAGTTCTCCATGGAGTTAGCAATCCCCAAGCATTCCAATTTTTTGGCTGCAGCATCCGAAAAGGGGTTATTTTCCAAATCCTCAACGTCAGGTTTGCATAACTCATTGGCTAGCAGTGCTTTTTGTAATGCTAGTTCATCCTCATCAGCTATCTCATCAATAAATAGTTCAATGAGGTCATTTGTGACAGAGTTGCCTACATACTCAAGTATACATTTATCTTCTAATTCTCTCCTCGCGTCCACATCCAGCTCCTTAATACTATTATCTATGTTGTGATTTTTTTCCTTTTTGTTCTTTCTTTTTTTATTTTTTCCTTTGCCTTTTTTGTTCTTATTCTTTTTCTTTTTTTTTAAACCTTTAACCCTGTCATCCGTATTCGGAGCAAGGTTGCTTAGTGCTATGTCCTCCTCCAGCGGGATCTTATCTTGAGCTAATAGAGCCTCCTGGTTAATGGGATTGGTCTCTAGTTTTAGGGGGCTATTAATTAAACATTCATCGTTTAATTTTGTGGATGCCATGTCTGCTAATGATGTAGTATTTTGCAAATCACTTTGTTTAGTCACAATATCTTTCCTTCATTGTTACTTTACTGGTTCATTTAGTGTGATTTCACTATTGATGTCTTTTCTTTCACCTTCTACTTTTTTATGAATGTTTTTTGATACCTTAGCCCAGAGATTTTGTTTGTTAAACATAAAACCGCACTTAGGGTTGAATTTTATGTTTAATTCCACATCCATCTTTGCCTTATGGCATATTTTCTTTGACTCCTAACAAGGGGGGATTACAGTCCTGGGAATAAAGCCTTCCGCGAGGATCTCTAATTTAATTTCATAAATTGAGTGGTTTGTTATAATTTTGATGGGTTCAAATGTTGATTTTCCTATCTCAACATTGGATAAAATTCTTATATCAGAGGATTCCAGATAATTATCCTCCAAGCCCTCAAAACCACCTAGAAAATCCCCTAATTTTTTAAGGACATGGCTATGGATTAATTCTACCGGCATATTAGGAAATTGTAACCATCTTGGAACCCTAAGTTTCTCAAAGTTTGTGGGGGAGAAATTCGGTTTCCAATTAAAAAATATGAAACAATAACCCTTAAAATATCTATGATTATTTTTAAGTAAATTATTTTTGAGATCCACAGTATTGCATTTGATAAATAAAAAATCATTGTCTAAGCTCGTGATACTTATCTGATTTCCCGTGAAGGACTTCAACCATTGCAGGACCTCAGAGGAAGAAGCTCCATAACCAAACCATTTGCCAAAGAGCCCTCGAGCATTGTAACATTCCCACAGTTCATCAGTATAATTGCCACTTATTATCATAATGTTATCTGTATTGAAGCCGGACGACTTTTGGATGTTTAAAGGACATTGCTTAGGGTAAAAACCCTCCCTTCTTCTGGTGGAGAAATTTGAAACAATTGAGTAGGGTTTTCTAATCCCTAGTGAGGTTCTATTTGCTCTAGAAGCCACATCCTCATGGTCTTGAGAGAAAGTCTCTGCCTGGGAAGGAGGAGATCTAGAAGACCCTTTTTTGATAGGGTACCCGTATTTCAAAATAACCCTTGAGTTGTTGTGGAAAACCACCTTCTTCTGAGAAGAAGTGTTTTCATGAATATTGCAGGGAGACCTTGCTGCCCTTAGAGTGTGCTTTTAGACTGTCCTTGCCGAAGAAGAGGAGGGGCCCTCTGTTTGTTTTAGGTCAAGGAGTCAACCATTTGAAGCCCCCAAAGCCATTTTACTAATTTCATTGAGCTTTCAAGTCATTGCATTAGCCCCTGTAGCATTTGAATTTAGGGCATCAAAACTGTTAGCGCAGTGGATAGCATTTTTTTGGACCTCTAGAGGACAGAAACTATTCTGCCATAGCTCGAGATACCTCCCCCACCCTCAGAGATGTTTCGGAGGTTATGCAGAAGAGTTTCTACTTTTCGCATTCATTTTCGCTCATGGAATGTTGCTATATTTGATTTAATTTCTAGTTCAAATTTATTTTTATTTTAATTTAAAATTAAAAAAAGTTGTAGAATATTGAAAGTTATTTTGAATGATTAAAATTAATAAGCTTATAGTTCTTTGAAATTTAATTACGCACTTGGTGATTAAAAAAATCATTTAGGATTAGTTTTTAATTATAAATTTTAATAATTGAAAATTAATCAAATTTAGTGATGGATTTATTTATTGAGGGCTATTTAATGAAAAATGGTTTTATTTATTGATATTTGTTTAAAAAGGATTAATGAGACCTATTTATAATCTAGCCTTATTAAAATTAATGGAGATATGTTTAAAATATCATCTCTAAGTTTTAGGAATTAGATTATTAAAATATTAAAGGAAAAATTAAGCAAAAAGATTCTAACCCATATTAATGGATAGCTTATTGGAGTTTTATTATGGAGAATTAAGTTGCAAATTTGAACTCTTTTTAAATTCTAAAGAGTTAGTATCTCCTCAATGATGGGAATAGAGTCACTTGGGTTTTGAAAAGATAAATATTGCATAAGGCAAAAGGGTCAATTACCACTTGAGAATTTCAATAGATAATCGAGCATTAAGAGATCTATCATCTTGAATTAATTCTTCTTAGGGTGTAGATATAATAATTAAACCTTCTTATTAATCAAATTAGTTTTACTGAGGAAAAACAAAGCAAAGGAAAATGTTATTGCACCAATGATACACTTATTCCATAGTTTTGGATCTTTTCATCGAATAATTAAATCCTAATAGTAAGTGGGTTCCCTCAAGACATTCAATAAATTTCAAATATTTAAGTTCTTTAATTATTGGATTTCAAAACTATCTTTTGTATATTTCAATTAGTACAAGTATCAAAGGTTACAGGAATTTACCTAACAAGCAAATGTGTTTAGATTCATAGTAATCCTTTTAGGTATTTCAGCAATATGAGTTAATGTTAGACAAAGTTTTTCCTCAATTCGAAAATTTGATTATTTGATTTGTTTATTTATTAGATTCCAAGATATGAGTATATAAGGCATTGCGAATAGTCATTTCTGTTAATAGTTAAAAACATTTATCTTCTAGCTAAAAGAAACATAAGACTAGTAAAAAGGAAAAGTTACACTTAATAATACGAGTAATTAGTAAGGATAAATTTAATTAACATTAAATTTAGAGGTAAATTGCATAGTTAAATCTTCATATGGCAATAGTATTAATTAGGATGCAAAGAGAGTTTATTCAAAACCAAAATTGTTTTAGCAATTGAGTTTCAAGAAACCTATTCCGTGATCACTTGGAAAATTAAATAACAACTCTAATTGAGGATAATTTAAGGAGCAAACATTAGCTCCTTTCGAAGTATTTGAAATTGATAAAGTTATTATTTGTAGAATGTATCCAACGATAAATTTAATGTTACTTCAAGTGGAAGGAGTAATTAGTTATCACTTTATAATCTTGCAAAGGTATTAGTTCTAAAGCAACTTGAAGTTTATTGATTAGAATTGTTTATTAGGAGACTTAGTATTATTTACTTGGTTAACTAGCAAGTGTTTACACTCTTGTCTAATCTCTTTTTCAAACAATTAGTAACTAAGAATAATGTGGTTAATTTGAAGCTTATTGTTGAATAGTTGTTTCCTTTTCCCTTCAACAAGTCAGTATTAAATTTATTTCCAAAGTATAATTATTTGATACTTTAAATTTTATTTCAAGCAATTTAGTACCTTTCAAGTATTAGGATTCACATTTAAAGTAGTGTTATCATTTGTAGATGAAATTTGTATTACTTCATATGGAAGAATTAGTTGGGATTATTATTAAGTACTTTTCACTTCAAACAAGTAGGTGTTAAAATTCATTTACAATTTCTTGCTATTCAATCATTTAATTTTCTTTCAAGCAAATTAGTACTAGGATTCATACTTATTGTGTAATGGTTTATCCAAAACAATTATATCTTGCAAGTAATTCAAATCATTTTCATAAGCTATCTTTGAAAGTATCATGGTTTCCAAGAAACTAGTAATTTTATGTATTTAGTTCAAGTTTTCAAATTTTTAATTATCATAACTTTCCTTTGGAGAAAATACTTTTTCAAGTAGTCGATTTGTTTATGTTCCTTTCAATTATGTAAAATTCATACTTTAGTTTTTAAATTCAAGTGATAATTCCTTGTATATAATAGTTCTTTTTCATAACTGTATGGGTATATTGCTTCATTTAAGATTCATGAATTCAAAGTTAAATTCCTAGTTAGATAACTAAACAAGAGGAGTTGAAACCAAAAATTAGCGGCGTTCGGTATCTATGGTTCCTCTAGGTCACACTTACGGGTAATGTCATCATGTTGAACTACTGCACTTAATGCCTAATAAAGTTGTAATATCGACGTCTGTGGCATCGTCCCTCTAAATCGTCGAGGAGAAATAAGGGTCATTTGGAAGTCAAAATCCAAGGGGCAGGTAATCCCACTTGGATCGATAATCTAAAATATTAATTTTTAAATGAATTTACATCTGATCAGTTGAACTTTAGATAACCCCATTAGGGTTTGAATGTGTGTGAAGATCTTGAAAATTTATTTTATCTTGATGATTTCAATGGATGATAACGGAATAAGGGTGAGATATTTAATAGAAAATAGGACTTAGTTTTTTTAAGACACAAGTAAAAGGCCACCTTAAACCTTTTTTCTATAGAGCTACCATCGTGGGTAGCAACCACAGAGAAACTATCTGGGACATTGACTCTAGAAAGGGTTGTGTACCCACCAAATAGTTTACATTAAGCCATAGTTAGAAACTAGAACTACATACTTTACACCTTGATACCATGCCGAAATGGGTATGTAGGTAGTCTAGGGATAGAGTTGTCCCTTGTACTCAGGCGTTCAGTGATGGGGATTAGGATTTGGTTATGGGTGAGTAGTTGGTTCTTGAAGCTCCTTGGTATTTTAATCAAATGGTGCAGATACAAATTGAAAGGTTAAAATTAATTCAATGCATACTCAGAAGGAATCCCGTATGGATTCACTTGACTTCCCGAGGCTTTAGGTTGAATTCCAAGGTGGAACTCAAGCTTGTTTATGTAATTATTTTAATACTCCTAAGGACGGTGACCTCGGTGCACTCCTAGTAGGGGAGTGTAGTCTTTAGAGAGTGGCTCAGGACACAGATGGTCCCGATGAGTCTAAAGTCTCTGGCCAAAGCATATCCTATTCTTATGAATAGATGCCTACCTTGTTTGGGTAGATGCCTATCCCGGATTGGATAGATGAAACCTCCTATCCTGTATGGACAGATGCCTAACACGTATGGTTAGATGCCTAACCTGTATGGTTAGATGCCTAGTTCCGTATGGATAGATGCCTAACCCATATGGTTAGATGCCCATCCCAGTTGGATGGATGCCTATCTCATTTGGATAGATGTACCTGAGTATGTGATTGAAAAAAATAAAATAAGAATAAGAATAAATAAGAATAAGAAATCAATATTTGTATATATTAAAAAAAAAAAAAAACTCAGTCATTTTTGGATTAAGTTAAGTGGGTTATTACACGATGGAAATGGAGGAGATAGTCATAATCCTGGAATAACAAACCAACAACCTTGTCTTCACCAAATGAATTTTTGGGTCCACATGAGACTTGGATGGGGCCGAGGGTTTGGGAGAGGTTACCAGGATAACCCAAGATGGGGGTCGGGACCTATGGTGGCCTGCCAGGGTAGCCATACCAAGCTACGTGATGACACTCTTCCCTTATCATCACTAGTGTGTAGTCTTGTTGGTTTCACCTGAATTTTGATGCGGAGTCATGTTTTGTGAGTTTTTACTTCATGTGAGTCTTTTCAATGTTGTGATTTTGGCCATGTGTGTGTGCATACCTTTAGGTTGCTAGTGGGTCTTATTTCCATCTTCTAGCATAGTGGGGTGGTTCATTTTGAACCGCATGGTCGAGTGGCAGTGCCACTTTCCATCGAGTGTGTTTGTTCCTTCTTACAGAGTTGGCTTCACAGGTGTTCCATTCGTGCATAGATTCAAGCATCTTTTTATCCAGTTGTATCCCATTTGTTAAGGGTCATTCTTTGTATATCTTGGACCTTTTATGGTTAGTTGTTATTAATTTGATATGTATGCCTTCATGGCAACATGTAAATTATAATGTAAACATTATCTGAGTTTTGAAACTTAGTGATTTAATGGAATGCAACGTAGTTTTTATGTTATGATGCAAGCAATGTATGAATGCAAATTAAATGTTAATGCATATGTTTCATTTGAATATTAGATGTATTGTAATGGTTATATTCCTAATGAATGAACTTAAACATGTTATCGATGTTTAAGACTATTGGATGAATTAACCATGTTATCGATGTTTTAAAGTTTAATCACCTTAATTGGATTAATTAATGTTGAGAAAAGTTAGTTGTAAACTATGTTAACCAAGTTGGGAAACCCTTTAGGTGTTAAGTTAAGTCTTACGTTGTGTAATCTAAACTTAATCTTAACTCAATGTATCATTATACTTATTAAAGTTTAAAAATAAAAAAATATTTGCACTCATTTCTAGTGTTTTAGTTTTATCCCTTCGGGGTTTCCTGGCGAGGCATTACACATGTAACCCTACTATGACAATAATAATTTTGCATGGAAATTATTTTTAGAAAAAGAATTTTTGAATTAATTAATTCTTCTGGTAGTGGGAAATAGTTCTCTTTTTCTATATATTGAACACTAGATTTTTGAAAAAGGAGAGATCATTATTGTTTTATGTAATGAAATAGGTCTTGAATTGTTAAGATATTAATTTTAAAGTTTTGTTAGTTGTAGCAGGAAATTTTGTTGAAATTTTGCAGGGATTTTACTTCGAGGATTTGGAGAAGATCTTCACTAATCTACAAAGCAAGGATTGGGGAAGGATAGGTGAAAAAATGATATGGGAATTAATCTCTTAGGGAGAAGTATAATGGGTCTAACTCTTGTTAATTCTCCTCTTATTGAAGTTTTAATATGGAAATCTATGTTTTAAATTTGGACTTTTCTTTCAATAAATATTTGTCTCTAAAGAGTTTATTATCTCCATAATGATGGGAAAAGATTCCCCTTGGGTTTTAAATGAATAAATTTTGCAAGAGGCAAATGATCAAATAACACTTAAGAGAGTCATATGGATAATCGAACATTAAGAGATCTATTACTTTGATTTAGTTTTACTTAAGATGTGGAAATATAATAGTTAAATCTTTTTATTAAACAAATTAGTTGATTTAATGAAACAAAGGAAAAAGGGAAATGATAATGCACCTTGGAAAGATTTTGCACAAGTTAAGATAATTGAAATTACTGCAAGCATTGGTTTCTTTTTCATAGTATCACTAGTTAGCCTCAAATAATTTTAATAGTAAATAAATTCCCTTGGAGGCATTTAATAAAAATATTTAAGTTCTTTATTTATTGGACATCTAAAATACCCTTTTTGTACTTCAATTAGTGTAAAGGATAAATGGATTTACCTCCCAAGTAAATATGTTTAGATTCATAACTACCATTTTTAGGTATAATAATATGAACTAATTCAAACTTTGAATATTAGATTGTTCTTTACGCAAAGTTATATTAAATTAAGATATGGAGTATATAAGGCATTTGAGAGTAGTCAAATCTATTAATAGTTAAAAATATTTACCTTCTAACTACAAAGAAACATAAGAATAGTAAAAGGAGAAGTTACATTTACATTGCAAGGTAATTAGTATAGATGAATCAATTTAACATTTAAACTTGGTGATAAATTGCATAGTTAAAATTTCCAATCTATTTTCAACTAGTATTAATTAAGATGCTAAGAAAGATTATTTAAAAACCAAATTATTGCAATCCATAAAAACCAAAATAGTTTTAGCAAATGCAAATGAAACAAAAAAAAATACTAAGATCCTTTTCCATAAGAATATTAAATTGGACTTATTTGGCCAATTCTCAAATTAAATACTCAGATGGTTCACGATTTGGAACCTCACAAGCATTTCTTTCAATTTGTTGTTGGTGTTCTTGAGCTCTGGTGATGAAATGTTGATAATTAGATTGTTATCCGAGTTGTTGCGGTTATTGTGAAGGAATTCACATTGCTTGTTGATGTTCTCTGATCGTGTCCTATGAATTTTGGTGGTTTGTGTTGATCATGGTGCGCGTTAGTGAATATTTTATTGGTCTAGTAGTATTCTTCGTGTTATAGGACTTTTTGGCCAACCCAATGGTTGTGTGTTGTAGATGGTCTTAGCATGATATTCGATCGTATTTCATGTTTGAGGTTTTGATTTGGGTCCATGCTATGTCCTTTCTGACATTGTATTGGTCCGCATATAGAATTATGTATCGTGTGATGTAATTTTGTAATTAGGTCCTATGTGTTGAGCCGACCTTGAGATCAAGGTTGACGATTTGTATAAACAAGTGTTGTAATCATGTAAGATGTGTGTCTGTGGTTGTGTGAATGATATGTGATAGTATTGTATGTGGGAACAACAAAATTGATCTTTCAATAGTGGAGAAGAGCAGAGAGGTGTTGTTGTCTAGACAATGTACTTAACCAAAACTGTGATCAGGTATTTGGAGATGTTATTCCTTTAGATCATGTAATCCAGATTTTTGTAAGCCAATGAGCCTTCCTAGGATTGTATCTCTTTGTTGTTTTTGAGAAGTGAGATCTTGGCTTGGTGTGCCTGAATTCATGTGCATTCCCCATTGTAATATTTTTGTATACTACTATAGAGTATCATCATATTGTGGGTAGGTTCCCACCGTGGTTTTTCCCTTAACTGGGGTTCCCATGTCAAAAAATTGTGTTATGTGTGTTGTTGATGTTGTGTTTATTTTTTCTATTGTTGTTACTGATCAGATCTAAAGTTGAAGTTAATTTGTTTAAGTTTGGTAAAAATGGATTCACCCCCCCCTCCCCCGCTCTTAGTTTTCCTACAATGTTGTTGTCGACAATTTGTATCAGAGCTAGATCCTCTTGAAGGAGCTTGATCGCTTAAGGAGATCTGGGATGGCAAATATTTTTGATTAAGGAAAAACAAGTTTTTAAGGGACCAGAAACCCTTTATAAGATAGGTTTTAGAAGGACCTGCAACCTGAACCGAAAGATAAACTTGAAAGTCCACTCAAAGAAACAGAACACAAAAGAGACTCGATACAACAATCCATCCCTCCTCAACCCTAGCAGCAACCTTTTGCCAAGAGGATGGATCTAGAAGAGAGGACCTCCCATCATCAGGAGGAACAAAGCCAACATCCAAAGAGGCAGGGACAATAGAAGATCCAAGAGCAATCTGGGACGTAGCAGGGTCATCCATTGAAGAGGAAGATCGAGCATTTTTCAAATCAGTCGAGATGCCACCGCAAGCATCCATAGATTCTTGAGGAACAGAGGTAACAACCAGAGGCTCAATAACATCGGCCTAAGGAACCTGTGCCACCACTTGGGAGAAGCTTTTTTTTTAACAAAATAGTGTTCAGAGGATGCACCCTTCCACCAAGTAGCAGATCTTTTTTTCTTTTTATCTGTTTCACACCATTCAGGAACATGTCCAGTCTGGAAGCACTTTTGACATCTAAAGGGGATACCTTCAAAGTCGAGCAGCTGGACCCAAGATCCCAAGGAAGATTCAATTTCTAACTCAGCTAGAAGCCCTTTAGAGACATTAATGTTAACCAAAATCCGAGCATAAGTAGAGTGATAAATTTGGAAAGAATCCTTATCAATCATTAGGAATTCGCCTAAAGCCTCCCCCACTTCCTTTAGTAGAGAGTCTGTCCATAGATGAAGGGGAAGGTTAGGGAGCCTAACCCAAAAAGGAATCTCACTAAATGAATCAGTAGATGGGTTAAAACTCGAGAACTAGGGTTTAACCATCAAAATAAATTTGTCTTCCCAGCTGAAAGGATTAATACCTAAAAATTGTATGGTTTGAACCAAGGATGTAGGCTTTACAAGCAAGAAGCCCCACCATTTCTCCAAGGTTCTCCCCATGGACAAACATGCTCCATTTTCAACATGGTAGAGATGAACCTGCGGGGTTTATTTTCAAGGAGAGTCTGAGATTTGATGAAACTAATTACACTATCTGGAAGGACTAGATGGAGTTTCACTTGAAGTGTTTTGGAGAAGATTATTGGAAGATCATAACGAATGCCTACAATGTTCTTCAGAATGGTCCTATTACTACAGTTGCGATCAAGGATGTTGAACATAATATAAGAGCTAAATAAGAATTAGTGAGTTCCTTGACTAATTTAAGATGACTAATGTGATGGGATTGTAGATTGCACATGAGATTTGGGAGAAGCTAGAAACCTTGTATGAAGGAGATAGACGTGTGAAATTTTCTAAATTGTAGAGCTTGAAAGGAAAGTATGAGTTGATAAGAATGGAAGACGATGAAAATATTTCAACCTTTATGGCTAAAGTGAATGATCTTGTGTTTAACATCAGATGTGCTGGTGGAGTCCTTAAAGAAAATGGGATTGTAGCTAAAGTATTGAGATCATTACCTCCTACTTATAAACACAAAGTATCTACTATTGATGGTATCTAGACTATGACAACTGTGACAAGAGTTAAGTTGGTTGGTAAGGTTGTTGCTTTTGAATTGTAGGAACTTGGTGAATCACATAGCAAACCTGAGATTGCATTTAAAGCTACTATATCTGAGAAGCAGAAGTATGATTAGGGAGAGAGTTCAACTAGGGTTTCCAAATATGAAAGTGTAGCATCCTAAAATTGTACCCTTTACAATTTTGACCGTATTTTGGGCCCTCACCTTACTGGTATGTTTCCCCATGCTTCATCAAGACCTGTTTATGCCTCTTTTATGCAACCAAACTTCATTTTTCACTTTACAACTTGCATAGCCCTTTGATCCTAGCCTAAACTAGGGTACGACCAAGATGCCACACCCTAGTCCTCCCTAGGTAGGACCTATCTTGAGGTCCTTCCCCCTTGGCCCTATTTATATTATCAACAGGAAATTAATCCCCTATGTAGGGCTCTATCGAAACATTAAACAATATTTGATAATAGGCAAGTATATAAGGAGATTTTTCCTTCTCATTTGTCAATCCATCAATCCATCATCAATTACAAGGTGAGAAGATGATAGTGATCATAAAGCAAAGAGACTATGTTCAAGCATCAAACATTCATCATCTAACATTCCTCAAGGTTGCATTTTCTTCATCTATCCATTGGAGCAACATTACACCATTCATTTGCAAGCATGTGTGTGTGTGTGTGTTAGGGTTTTGTCATGTTTATGCCATTTCGTACAACATATGTGATTACATCTAAGAAGCAAAGCATCATCATCATCTATTGCAGATCTGAAGGTATACCTTTCCATCATTTATCTCAAGCATTTGCAGTATTTGATTCAAGGTTGATTCCAAGTAAGGGTTTGACTTAGGCAAACCCCTATTCCCAACGCATTTCTTCTTTTTTTTGTGTACAAGAAAGAGGTGTGTAACTGTACTTCTGTAGTTGAGCTTTATTCATAGAGATGGAAAAACCCTTTTCGACTAGTCAAAAGTTTGAAGGACTGATAGGAGGGTGCCCCTATTCGGACACACGGTTCTTGCAACTTTTGCTAGATTTCACAGAGTAGTTTTGAATCATCTTAAACTTCTCAGATGAAAGTGCACGACTGAATCTTGAATCTGTAGCTCGTTGTTTTCTCATACTTTGTCTTCATTTCCAGCACTTTACTTATTCAACTTACAAAAGAGGGTCAAACACATTCCAATCTAAATTAATCTACTTACTATTTTGTCCTTGCATCCTTTGGGATTGGATCTAAAAGATTCAACCCCCTCTTTTGAATGTAAAGTTCCCCCAAGTAAAAATTGATCCTAGTAAATTCCATCTTCTTTCAAGTGACGAATTGGCTAAGCCTCCAATTTTCCACTTTACATTTTGGTGAACCCAACTCCTTACACCATTAATTTCTATGATTTTGTTTTTAGATCTGAGTGTATAAAATTTAAAATTCAAATTTTCATTTACAAGTTTGATTAAGTTTGATTTCGTTGCAAATTTTAAAAATTTAGAGGTTGATTTCATTAAAACCCTAATTTTAATTTCAAAATTCAGCTTGTGAATTGCTTAATTTGGATTAATTATTTCAGATCTGAATATTCATTCAATTTCAAAATTCAAATTTTTATCTACAAGTTAAATTTCATAATTAATTTTTAAAATTAAGCGGTTAATTTCAAAAACCCTAATTTTTAAATTTTTAAAATTGAGCTTGTAGATTGTTTAAATTTTAAATTTCCCTCTTCAAATTTGGTTGCTAAATTCAAATTCAAAATCAAAATTGCTACCTTGGATCAAATTTCAATGTCAAATTTTAATTTTAAAAGTAAGTGGTTGATTAAATAAACCCTAATTTCTAAATTTAAATTCATCTTATGCATTTTCTAATTGTTCAAATTCCAAATTTCATTCTTAGATCTATTTTCAAATTTAAATTTTTAATTAAGTGGTTCTTTTTATAAGACCCTAACTTTAAATTTAATTCTCTTGTGAATAGTTCAAATTTAAATTTAAAAAAAATTAAGAGGTTATTTTCAAGACCCTAATTATACATTTCAAATTCCTAGAAGGTTGTATAAGTTTTTAAAAATCAAACAATCATTTTCCTTAAATTTTGAATTAAAATTTCAATTTCTAAATCTCAACATTCAAATTCTCATTTTCACGTTTTTCAAAATTTAAAACAAAAAAAAAAATCAAATTTGAATCTCATCAATTTAAAATAGTTAAGTGGTTTTGTTATAAAATCCTAATTTATTTTCAAATTAATTTCTTGAAGTTAAATTTCAATATTAATCGTGGCAATTAATGGACTTGATCTATTTGCTATTTCACATATGATTACATTGTTTTTTATGTACTTTAATTATAATCATGTGTTGGATAATGGCTTCTTTCACTTCATGTGACTTCTTTTCATTCATAACACTTGGACATATTGCATTCTTCGAAATTCTAAGTCGATTCCTTTTCATAAGTTAGATCTCAAAGATTTTATTTATTATGTACATTATGTTATGGTGATGTTTTTGGGTAAATACATTTCATATATAGATCACCTAAAAGCTTTTGTAGATCCTAATCCTAGAGATAACAATGAGAAACCTAATACTTGTACCTCTCCTAGGGTATCTAATGTGATTGAGTAAAGAGCTAATACTCATATCAATGATCTCTCTAATGGAGAGCAAGCATTTAAAAGGAACATGGATCTATCTTCTTCTCATATAAATACCCTTGCACAAGGAGGGCAAGGTCAAAACATTAGTATTTCTATCTCTCTAGATCCTCCTTATTCTCCTAGAGCCTATCTTAAACATTAAAAAATTTGTAGAGAAAATGATGTCATGCATTTCATTCATGATCTTTCCCCCCATTAACATTAAGCAAAGATGAAGCCTTAGATAAGGATATCCATGATGAAAGAAAGGAAAATCTTCATCCACAAGATATTCCTTCTTCATCTACTAATCCTTTCATTCCTTCTAAACATCCTTACACTACAAACTTCAAAGAAATTTATTATAATGTTCCCCCACCTTCTCAATTAAAAGACTCTTATAGGAGTGGCTTTAACATAATATCAAAACAAGGTTTTAGAGGACAAGGACTTGGAAAATTTGAACAAGGAATTTGAGTCCCTATAAACCCTCATGTACAAATAACCACAAAGGACTGGAAAATGGTAATAAATCTCCTATGGATGAACTTATTAGGATTCAAGACCTCCAAAATCATCTTGCAAGACAACAAGCCATTAGCGCCCGCAAAAGAGATTCTTCTTCAAAAACTCTTTCCTGCTCATTTCATAAAACCCATGATCACCATGTCGATGATTGTCCTGATTTTTAAAATTCAATAAAACAAGTTATCTATACTAGTAATGTTAGAATTATCGATGAAAATCCGCCTTGTAATAACAACTATTTTCCACAATCTCCAAAGAATGAACCTACATATATTAATGATCAAGAAAGTTTAGCAAATAGAATCTCTTAGAAACTGAAGTATGATAAGAATGTTGCCTTTCCTTTTGTGAAACTTAGTAATAAACATAAAGAAGGAAATGGATATTGCCTTTTTCATCATGGTGGTTATCATACTCTTGGAAAGTATAAAGCATTTAAGGAATTTGTTCAAGAACAATACTATCGTTCTTATATATCTCTTTCAACAGATCTGACTCTTTTTCTAGGTGAAAAGGTAATGCCTTAGCACTTCTTCACCCTCAAGTTGCCCCTCACCCTCAAGTTTCTCCTCACCCTATGACACAAGTAGTGAATGCTATTTGTCATTATAGGTGGTGTTTCTTCAATTTCAAATATCTTGGGGTAGCAACATGATTTCTCCTCTTTCTCTCCTCCTTTTAAAATTTCACTATTTTCTTCATGATTGAATTATTCATAAATGGATGTCCTTTCTTGCATGGAATTATCCTTCATGTGAGAACATATTTGTTCCTTAGACAGGGCCTATTCCTTACTTCAAATGGTGAACCTATTATGAATAATCTCTCCTTAAAGAACTTTGGTGAACCTTCTTCCTTTCTCATTGAAAATTATCTCTTTTTTACAGTTGTGTTATTCATCATTTGATGTGCTTTTCTTACATAGAATTATCCTTCATACAAGCACATGCTTGTTCCTTGGTTAGGACCTATTATTTGTTTCAAATGGTTTATCTCTTATGAATAACCTCTCTTTGGAAGATGTGTAATTTTCCTCTTTGTGCTCTTGCGTGGGGGGAAAGGATGGCTTTTTCTACCTCTCTCTTTCTATCTAATGTATCACTATCCCCTTTAGGGGTTGCATTTTTTATGTGTTGATATCATTTCTTGCAATGGTATGTTTCTTATGAATAATCCCTCCTTAGGGGAATATGTTATCTCTCTCTCTCTCTCTCTCTCTCTCTCTCTCTAATTAAATATTACAACTTCTTTTCAGATGCATTTTACATAAACTAATGTTTTTTCTTGCATTGAATATTTATTCATGTGAGTTTATTGTGTATTTCCTTATACTTAATATCTCCTTAGAAGATTGTTTAATTCTTCTCATTGTCCCCACACTTGGGTGGAAATGATTGATTTCTCCTCTTCTCTCTCGTCTCTAGGGATCTACTTTTCCTTTGTGGAGTGGTGTTTGTTCATGATTAGGTATCATTCCTTGTGAGAAGTTATTGTTTGCTTAAGGATTCTCTCTTATACAAGACGTGTAAGTCCTTGGCTACAACCTCTTCTTCACTTGGAAATGTATATCTATCATAAACTTACCCCTCACATTGGGTCAAAAGTGTGTCATCCTTCATCAAGAATCCCTTTCAACTAGAAATAGGAGGAACGTATGAATTCTTGTTCTCCTTCCTTTCTTTTCATATAAGATGTTATATTTTTTCAAGATAGCTACTCTTGGGGGTAGATGTATTTTGAGAAAAGATCTATTCTCCTCCAAGGATCCCCTTTACTCTTGTCACTAGATATCTCTTTTTCAACTATCTTATCCTCACTTAAAGAGTATACCTTCTCTATCTTGGATTTATGACATTGTTGCCTAAAGGATATCTCCTTGGTGTTGAAGGTAAGGTATCCTTTTATTTATATTCCTTAATACATAAACATAAAACTATGTTTATATCTTAAGGCGGGGGGGGCACCCACATCTCTCCCTTTGCATTATATTGTACTATGCTCTTGCATATCATGTTTTCATATCTTAAACAAGGCGTTCATGCTTAGAACCAGAGTAAAAATTCTTAGAGTGAGATTTTTCACACTCAAAACTAGACACAACATTTTATATATGTTCTAGATGAGGTTAACACATCACTGAAAACAAAAAAGTCTTAAACGGGATGGCCTCCAAACCAAGCATGTATCTTTCCCACTTGGCATTTACATATTTTCACACACACAATAGCCCCTTGGAATTTGCATTTACATTACATGTCTTAAATAGGTTGAAGCACACTCAAAAATAGAGCAAAGACTCTTAGCATGAGGTGCTATACACTTGAAACCAGACATCACTTACACACATGCACGAGGATGGGTGGAACTAGGTAAAAACAACTAGACTATTGTTACTCTCCTCCCCACATGGATCACCTAGATAAATAGAAAATCTAGGGGGGAGTTTTCCATGTCCTTTTCTCACCATGGATCACCTAGATAAAAACACCTAGGGGTGAGTAGTCCATGCTCTCTCTCATCATTCTTCTCATGGATCATCTAGATAAACACATCTAGTGTGTATTCATGATTTATCTTCTTCCTTTCATGAACTCATAGCTTTGCCATTGATAGTTCATGGATTATCCTTTTTTTTCTCTTTTATGTGATCATTTGTGTTCATGAGATGGCATTTTCAAGAATGATATTAGTTGTTGAGACATTTTGATTTCGAGGTCTCTTCAACTAGTTGACTTGGGGTCTTGTTTTTGGTCTTTAGCTTTTAGGTCTTGTGTTCCTTTGTGTCTTTGCCTTTGTTTGTCTTTTTTGTCTTTTTGTTTTTGTCTTTTTTGTGTGCACTTGCATATGTTTGAGTGAGTTAAGATCCTTAGATTGGGGGCTTAGTTCCTCAAAATTAGTGACATCTTTTACTCCTTGTCATGTTGCTCTGCATTCCTCATCTTCTTCTCTCTTCTTCTACTTTATCATGAGTATTTGCGTAAGCTTATACTCTCGCTAAAGTGGGGGCTAAATGTAGCATCCTAAAATTACATCCTTTATAATTTTTACCATATTTTGGGCCCTCACCTTACCGGTCTCTTTCCCCGTGCTTGATCGGGACCTTTTTATGCCTCTTTTATGCAACCAAACTTCATTTTTCACTTTACAACTTGCATAGCCCTTTAGCCTAGCCTAAAATAGGGTAGGACTAAGGCACCGCATCCTAGTCCTCCCTAGGTAGGACCTATCTTGGGCTCCTCCCCCCTTGGCCCTATTTCAATTGTGAGCAGGAAATAAATCCCCTATGTAAGCCTCTATTAGAAAATTAAACAATATTTGACAATAGGGAAGTATATAAGGAAATTTTTTACTTTCATTTTCCAATCCATCAATCAATCATCAATCACAAGGCGAGAATACGATAGCAATCATAAGGAAAAGAGACTACGTTCAAGCATCAAGCATTCCTCAAGGCTGTATATTCTTCATCTATCCATTGGAGAAACATTCCACCATTCATTTACAAGCATGTGTGTGTTAGGGTTTTGTCATATTCATGAAATTTCATACAACATATATGATTACATCAAAGAAGCAAAGCATCATCATCATCATCATCTATTGCAGATTTGAAGGTATAACTTTTTATCATTTATCTCAAGAATTTGTAGTATTCCATTCAAGGTTGATTCCAAACCGGGGTTTGACTTAGGAAAACCCCTATTCCCAACCCCTTTCTTCTTATTTTTGTGTATAGGAAACAAGTGCATGACTGTACTTCTAGAGTTAAGCTTCATTCACTGAGACAAAAACACCCTTTTTGACCTACGAAAATTTTGAAGGACCGATAGGAGGGTGTGCCTGTCCGGACATAGGGTCCTTGCAACTTTTTCTAGATTTCATAGAGCATCTCCGAATCATCTTAAACTTATTAGATCTAGGTGCATGACTGAATTCTAAATTTTTAGATCATTGTTTTCTCATACTTTGTCTTCATTTCCAACACTTTACTTATTCAACTTATAAAAGATTGACAAACACATTCCAATCTAAATTAATCTACTTAGTATTCAGTCCTTGTGTCCTTTGGGATTGGATTTAGTAGATTCAACCCCCTCTTTTGAATGTAAAGTTACCCCAAGTAAAAATTGAGCTTATTAAATTCCTTCTTTCAAGTGGTGAATTGGTTAAGCCTTCGATTTTTCACTTTACAGAATGGAAAATGAGAGAGATGGAAGAACAAGAAAAAGAATTGGAAGAGATTGGAGCACTTATTGCCAGAAGATTGCCTAAGGAAGCCAATAAGTATGAAGGGAAGTTATCTTTGAATTTTTTTTCATGTAATAAGACTTACAAGCCTAATCACAAGTATAGATATTAGAAGAAGTATTATTATGTTGTTAATGAAGATGTGATAGATGATGAGTCTAAGAAATGGATTTTAGAACATAAATTTGTGTTCATTTCTATCAAAGAAGATGATTCGATACCTATTGATTCTACAAGTTGTATTGTCAAAGAGAAAGCCTAGTCTAATAAGATTGAAGATAAAGATGAATGGGTGATTGGCAGTAGTTTTTGATTAAGGAAAAATAGATTTTAAGGGACCCGAAACCCACTTACAAATCATAAAGAAAAGCAATATATAAGCAAGAAAGGACATAATGAAGAAAGAAAGGCAACAAAAGATCAGCACAAAAGACAACAACCAAAGAAAAGTACAACAAAAGACCAGCAAGAAACTAGCACACCTAAAACAAAACTAGAACATCTAGGTGATTGACAATGGTTGTTCACATCACATGACACGTGATAAATTTGTGAATATGGAGAAGTATGATGGTGGTGTAGTGAGATTTGGAGATAACAAAGCTTGTGTAATCCATGGTAGAGGTTCTATTTCTCTTGATGGTAAGCATAATAATAATGATATTTTATATGTTGAAGGTTTGAAGCATAATCTTTTGAGTTTTGGACATATGGTTTATAAGAGATATGATTTGCAATTCAAGAATGGGAAATCTAAGATCTTGAATAGCTCTGGTAAATAAATTGCATTAGGAACTAAAACTAAAGGTAATATATTTCATCTAAATGATGGAGAGAAAAGTTGTTTGATTTCTTATATTAATGAGATTTGGTTGTTGAATAGAAGAATGTGTCATGTTAATTTTGGCTGCATAATTAAGATAAGTTCTACTCAAGTTGTTAGAGATCTACCTAAGATAGTGAAGCCTACTAATATGGTGTGTAAAGAATGTAAATTGGGAAAGTAAATAAGAACTTCATTCAAGAGAAAATTTTATACATCTAATGGGTTATTAGATCTTGTGCATATTGATTTATGTGAACCATCTAGGGTGAGAAGCTTGCAGGGTGGCATATATTTGTTGTTGTTGATTGATGATTATTTTAGGATGATGTGGGTCACTTTTCTAAGGGGGAAATTTGAAGCACTAGAGAAATTAAAAATATTCAAAGCTAGAGTGGAGATAGAGATTGGATTGAAGCTAAAGTGTCTAAGGTTTGAAAGAGGAGGAGAATTCACTTCCAGTGAGTTTAATTCCTTTTGTGAAGAGGCTGGAATTTGAAGACAATTATTTTCTTTGAAAACCCCTCAGTAGAATGGAGTTGTTGAAAGAAATAACATAACTTTTTTGGATGCTGCTAGGACTATGGTGATTGAAGGAAATGTTCCGCATATCTATTAGAGAGAAGTTGTTAGCACTACTGTGTACACATTCAACTAGGTGCATATAAAAGGTGATTCTAGTAAGACTCCTTAAGAGTTATGGTTTGGTCATGTTCGTATAGTTAGATATTTCAAAATCTTTGGAAGCAAATGTTATATCAAAAGAGATGAGGATATAGGAAAATTTGATGCAAGATGTGATGAAGGAATCTTTTGGGATATTCTACTAAGAGAAAATCTTACTGATGTTACAACAAAAGACTGAGAAAAATAGTGGAAAGTGTGAATCTGAAGGTTGACGAGAATCATGAGAAGCAAATCAGAGCATGCAGATATGAATCAGATGATTAGGATGTTACTTCAAAGAAAGTGTAGACTCTGAGCATGAACAATGTGATCCGAAAGAGAGTAAATCATGATGTTGTTGGCAGTGAAGAAGTTCAAGAGACTGAGTATCAGAACAATCAAAAGAATCCCAGGTATGTAAGATTAATTTATTCAAAGAATTAACTTATTGGCGATAAAAATAAAGGTTTGATGACTAGGAGAAGAATTGTTGCTGAAGAAACATGTTGTATTTATAAAATTGAACCTAAAGATGTTGTTGAAGCTTGTAAAGATGAAAATTGGGTAAAAGCTATGGAAGAAGAGTTAGATCAAATTGAGAAGAATAATACATGGGAACTTGTTCTGAGACCTACTGACAAAAAATGTGATTGGTACTAAATGGGTGATCTAGAATAAGTTGAATAAAGATGGAGAAGTTGTAAGAAACAAAGAAAGACTGGTATGTAAAGGATATTCACAAATGGAAGGTATTGATTTTGAGGATATTTTTGCTCCAGTAGCTAGAATTGAAGTTGTTAGATTATTTCTTACATATGATGCTTATAAGAAATTCAAGGTATATTAGATGGATGTGAAGTCAGCCTTTTTGAATAGTTAATTTGAAGAGGAAGTCTAAATTGAGCAACTAGATGTATTTTCATTAACAAATGAAGAAGACATTGTATGTAGATTGAAAAAAGTTTTATATGGACTTAAACAAGCTCCTAGAACCTGGTACACCAAATTGGACATGTATTTGATGAAGTTGAGATTTTGTAAAGGTGCTGATTATAGTAACTTATACTTCAAGATTGATAATGATAGTATTTTGATTGTTGATTTTTTTGTTGATGACATTATTTTTGGAGGAGATGATTATTTGAGTAAGATGTTTGCAGATGATATGCAAAAATATTTTGAGATGCCTATGTTAGGTGAGATGAAATTATTTTTGGGATTGAAAATTACATAGATTGATAAAGGCATTTTCATATCTCAATCAAAGTATGTGAAGGAATTGCTAAATAAGTTTGGGTTAGATAATTCTAAACCTGTTGGAACTCATATGGTAACTAGATGCAAGATGTCAAAAGATGATGAATCTTAGAAGGCTAATCAGACCCTTATAGATCTATGATTGGTAGACTTCTATATTTGACTCAGACTAGACCAAACATTATGAATGATGTATGTCTTGTTGCAAGATTCCAGGTTGATCCTAAAGAAAATCATGTTACTGTTGTGAAGAGGATATTCAAATATTTTAAGGGAAAAATTGATTATGGTTTGTGGTATTCGAAGATTGATGATTTCATTTTGAGTGCTTATACTGATGTTGATTGGGTAGGTGATGTTGATGACTAAAAGAGCACTATCGGTGGAGCATTATTTTTGGGAAAGAAGCTGATTTCTTGAGCAAGTATGAAGCAAGATGCTATTTCAATATCTACTACAAAAGTTTAATACATTGTTTCTTCTATCAATTGTACTCAGATAATTTAGATGAAGCAAATGTTGAAGGATATTAGAGTTGCTTATAATGGTCGTAATGTTATATATTGTGACAATTCAAGTGCTATCAATATTTCTAAGAATCCAGTGTTGCATTCTAAGACAAAACACATATCAATCAAGTTTCATTTCTTAAGAATGAAGGTGAATGAGAAATAAGTAAGATTGGAGTATGTATCTACAAAGGAAGAGATTGTAGATATCTGCAAGAAGCCTTTGCTTGCCGATACATTTTTATATTTGAGAGAGAGGTTAGGGGTGATTGCCCCTCCTGCTGTGAACTAGATGCATTAACTTCCATCAATCCAGTGGACTTCATAGTCTTATCCTATTATCTAGATTGATGAGCAAATGTTGCTTCTCTAGGGGAGTAGTCAGTGTGTGATTTAGTTATTTAGATTTGTGAGATTTTTCTAAAGGGGAAAGATTATCTGAGAGTATGAGAATTATGATTCATATGTTTTTGGCATTGTTGTCAAAGGGGGTGAGATGCATGTGAAAAACTATCTTATCTATCTGAGGTAGAGAGTTATGTGTGCATGATCTCGGGGTGAGATTGTTGGGGTTATTTTATTTCTTTGCATTGATTATTTTTCACATTCATATGTTGCCATCAATGCCAAAGGGGGAGGTTGTTGGATATTAGAGTTGTTGGAATGTGTTGTTTTCATTGATGTCAACATATTCTTATATTACAAAGAATTGATTTGTTGCGGAGAGTTGGTTTGGTTACAGATGTGCTAATGCGGATTAATGGGTTTTGAGATTCTTATCTCTAGTTGATTTAGTATGAGTTTCCAGAAGGTGATTTGTTCAATTTATTTGATCTAGTGTGATGATGGTTTTTTTATTAGTTCTATGTTGCAGAGATGTGATTTATGAATTGTGTTTCTCTAAAATTGATTCTTTATTTTGTGCGTATTTTGCAGAGATTTTGGGATGGTCATGTGTGTCCTTAGTTCAAATAGTTCATGATTTGGAACCTCACAAGTGTATCTTTCAGTTTTTTGTTGGCGTTCTTGAGCTTCGGCAATGAAATTATGATTATTCTTGTTATCCAAGATGTTGTAGTTATTGCAAAGGAATTCATGTTTCTTGTTGATATTCTTTGATCGTGTTCTATGTATTTTGGTGGTCTGCATTGATTGTGGTGTGTGTTATTGAACGTTTTATTGGTCCAATGGTATTCTTTGTGTTATATGACTTTTTGGCCAACCCAATAGTTGTTGTGTGTTGTATATGGTCTTATTAGAATAACTGGTGGACAACTAAGAGGGGGAGTGAATCAGTTGCCAATAGGTTATATTAATCAAACTACTTTATAACCTTTAACCGAAGCACATAAAGATTGAATATCGGAATAGCAGAAATAAATACCGATAAGCAATAAAACTTAAGAATGAAACATAGAATCAACACAATGTAACCATACCACATAATACCATGATTTGTACATGGAAAACCAGGTAAAGGGAAAAACCATGGTGGGAAGCCTACCCACATTCAGATAATACTTCTACAGAAAGTATGTGATACAATAAGGGACCTGCACATGCAGGAAAGCACACTGCCAAGAGTGTACTGCTCATTATAAAGGAGTCTCGCTGACTATAGAGAGGTTATAACCACCTCAATATAATTGGACAACAATCCAGAAGAATGAACTGCCAATGATACCATCTACTATGCTTGATTATAATCTTGGTAAAGCTCGATACCGGAGGCCTTTGACCTCTTACATAAACCCAATTAGATCACCTATGATCAACCAAATCTCCTTCGCATATGATCTTTCATTCCATGACCATGACCACCACAATATACAATGAGATCTTACATCAATTTATACAAACCCTAAGGCCTAAACCAATTAAGTCAGCCACCTAAAAGATATTACAATAAGATCATTACATACATCCACATTACAATGATACACCATGTCAGCTTTAGACCAAAACAACATTAACCAATCCATAAATCATCCCAGTAACATGTAGAGAACATGTACCATGATACCGGTCCATAACCAAGACCCAAATAGATTCACCACACCAAAGCAATGTCCTCAATTAGTCGAGGCACGAACAAAGATCACCTTCTGAATCATGAATTCCATCTAGAAGCTACACCAACACCACTTATGCACCTTGTCAAAGATTCTCAGTAAAAGTTTTGCCGGTAAAACCTTAAACCCTTATTGATATAGGCTTACTAGAGTGTATGATAACATTCGATCATCAAGTCAATACCAACTTACCAAAACATACTCCAAAAACATCAAACCAAACATATTCCAGTGATCCAGACATGTTGGTAGTATCCAACTGATAGTCCCTTCTGTTGGTAACACTAGTTCTTCTACCAATAACCAAAATCTATCTGTCGGTAACCAATCATAACACCTAGTGTTGACATCAATGACAAAACATCAATACAACACATAATAAATTCCTTCATATTGTCAACAATACCCCCCTTTGGCATTGATGGCAACACTAGATGTGAAAAATAAAACATCTAAGTGCCAAGAAATGCCAAAAATGTCTCATAGAAGATATAACAATAAAAAACTGAAAGATACTAGCAACTCCCCCTGAGGAGTGCAGTACAATCTGAAACTCTCTTCCATATGACATATTATAACATTATTTTTCACATATAACTCTCCCCCTTTGACATCAATGCCAAAGATATGACATAGATATCAAAATCCTGTGAATCTCAAAGATGACTACTCCTGAGTAGTAGCACCACTACATCAATCCAAAGAAAAGGATAAAGTTGATGATGCATATCAGATTGATGCTCTGCTCCATCAGTTAAGTTTTTGTTGGAGGGGTAGATACCCTAACCTATCTCTCAAATATTCTAATTATTCATTAGATAGCGGTTTAGTGAATATATCTACAATCTGCTCTTTAGTGTTCACATAAACCAATTTGACTTCCTTTTCTTCCACCTTTTCCTTCAGCAAGTTATATTTTATTGAAATAAGCTCAGTCTTAGAGTGAAATACTAGATTCTTAGAGAGGTCAATAGCTGCTAAGTTACCACAATAGACAACTACTAGTTCACTACAATTTACCTTAATATCCTTCAGCATTTGCTTCATCCACAAGACTTGAGTTCAATTAGTTGCTACTGCAACATATTTAGCTTTTGCAGTAGATAAAGAAATGCATGACTATTTTTTGCTGATCCATGAAACCAATTTCTTTCCAAGAAATAAAGCTCCACTAGAAGGGCTCTTCTGGTCATCAGTATCTCTTGCCCAATATGCATCTATATATGCACATAAAGTGAAGTTATTATCTCTAGAGTACCATAAGCCATATTTTGTCGTTCCTTGCAAATACCAGAATATCCTCTTTACTGCACATTCATGATTTTCTTTAGGATTAATTTGATATCTTGAAATAATACTTACTACATTCATAATATCTGGTCTAGTCTGAGTTAGATATAACAAGCCACCAATCATAGACTTATACCTTGTTGAATTTACCAGTGGAGATGTGTCTTTGATAGATAATTTCTCATTTGTCACCATAGGAGTACTGACCGGTTTGGAATTATCCATACCAAACTTCTTCAACAATTCCCTTAGATACTTAGTTTGATAGATAAAAATGCCTTTATCAGTTTGAGTAATCTGCAAACCTAAGAAAAACCTCATCTCACCAGTCATAGACATTTCAAATTTATTTTTCATATTATTAGATAATTCCATGCATAATTTATCTTCACCTCCAAAAATAATATCATCAACAAATACTTCAATAATCAGAATATCATCATCAGTGATCTTGTAATATAAATTACTATCAGCACTGCCTTTGGTAAAACCAAGCTTCAAAATATATTTATCCAACCTTGCATACCAAGCTCTAGGAGCCTGTTTCAATCCATATAATGCTTTCCTTAACCTGCAAACCATATCTTTGTCATTTATCAGTGAAAATCTATCAGGCTGTTCAATGTATACTTCTTTCTCAAGTTCACCATTCAAAAATGCACATTTAACATCCATTTGATAGACCTTATAGTTCTTGTATGCTGCATAGGCAAGAAATATTCTAACAGCTTCAATTCTAGCTATTGGTTCAAATGTCTCACCATAATCAATTCCTTCTATTTGAGAATATCTTTTACAAACCAGTCTAGCCTTGTTTCTTACAACTTGACCATCCTCATTTAGTTTATTTTTAAAAACCCATTTAGTTCCAATAACATTCTTATTTTTAGGTTGGGGAACTAAAGTCCAAGCCTTATTCTTCTCTATCTGATTTAATTCATCTTTCATAGCCTTTAACCAATATTTATCTTTACAAGCTTTAGTAACAGATGTTGGTTCAATTTGAGAAATAAGGCATACCTCTTTATTTGCTAGTCTTCTTCTTGTCATAACTCCCTTGTTTCTATCTCCAATAATTTAATCTTGCATACCTTGGTGTCTTTTGAACTTCAGGTTCTCTATTCCAATCATCAGTCACAGTTGAATTTTTTGATTATACTGGTGTAATTGTCTCAGTGTCTTGTACCGGTTGAGGCATTGTCAGATCAGTTATGATCACTTTCACTGCCGGTTCTTTGTCATATGATATAGATTGATCTCTATATTTCTCATCCACTTTCACATTTGTGTTCTCCATAATTTTCTGCAATCTTTTGTTATAACATCTATATGCTTTTCTCTGAATTGAATATCTAAGAAATATCCCTTCATCACATCTAGGATCAAACTTCCCAATTGAATAATCCCTTTTGATATAACATTTAATTCCAAAAATTCAGAAATATTTAAGAGTAGGTGTATGTCCGAAGCATAATTCATAAGGAGTCTTACCGGTTTCACCATTGATATGAACTTTATTGAGTGTGTAGACTATTCTGCTCACTGCTTCTCTCCAGTAGATGTGAGGCAATTTGGCTTCCATTATCATGGTTCTTGCTACATCCAAAATGGTTCTATTATTCCTTTCCACTACTCCATTCTATTGAGGAGTCCGGGGTGCAGATAACTATCTCCTGATTCCATTTATCTCACAATAACTGTTAAATTTATGAGATGTGAACTCACCGCCTTGATATGATCTCAGACATTTGATTTTCAATCTAGTTTTTGTTTCCACCTTTTCTTTAAAGATCTCGAATTTCTCAAAAGCTTTAGACTTTTCCCTTAGAAATTTCACCCATGTCATTCTAGAATAATCATCAATTACTAGCATGAAGTACCTATCACCTTGAAAGCTTCTGGTCCTTGCTGGACCACATAAGTCAGTATGAATCAAATCAAGCACATCATTAGATTTATCATGTATGCTCTTAAAAGAAGTTCTAACTTTCTTTCCCAATTAATATTCCTTACATACCGGATTATGAGGCTTTATAATCTTAGGTATATCTCTAACTGCCTTTGTTGAACTAATCTTAACAATACAATCCAAATTAACATGACACATCCTCTTATTCCATAACCAACTCTCATCAATATGAGCAATCAAACATGTATTATCACCAATGCTCAAGTGAAAGATATTACCTCCAGTCTGAGTACTGGTTGCAATCTCCAAACCATTTTTGTTAATGATTTTGCATTTTCTATCTTTGAACTGAAGTTGGAATCCCTTATCCACCAATTGACCAACACTTAAAAGATTATGCTTTAAACCTTCTACATAGTACATATTATTAGTATTCTGCTTGCCATCCAGAGAAATAATACCTCTTCCTTTGATCATACATGCTTTGTCATCCCCAAATCTGACTTGACCGCCATTGTATTCTTGCAGAGGCAAAAATTTTCTTTTATCTCCAGTCATATGATGTGAGAATCCACTATTAATTACCCATTCATCCTTGTCTTCAAATTTTGTTGCCAGGGCCTTTTCTTCATTCTTGATAACCGGTTCTAGTTCATCTTCCTTTATAGCATAGAACACCCATTCCTTTCTACTGTCGAATCCACTAGTAGAGTCTCTTGCCAGTTCATCATCTGAGTCATCACTTACTCCCTCCTCATCCGCTATGTAGCATAGTTTGTTTTTCTTGAATCTATATTTGTTCTGATTACGCTTTAATGATTTCTTAACTCTTTTTTCAAAGCTTGCACTCCTTTCAGGACATCTAGATGCAAAATGACCAATCTTATTACATGCAAAACATTTAAAAGGTTCTTTTCCTTCATACTTACTTCCTATCGGTCCTTTAGGTACTCTTCTAGCAAATAAGGCTTCAAGTTGCTCAAATTCTTCATCCTCTTTCCTCATATCTTCCAATTCTTTTGCATACAGGGCTTTCCAATCACTTTTTCTGGTAGATGATGATGCATGAAAAGAAGGTCCAGACTTTTCAGCTCCAAAAGATCCAAATTCTTCAAGCTCAAAAGTAGATAATTTCCCAATCAGAATGGCTCTATTAACTAAAGTGTTTGCCATTGTTCTCAATTCATTAATTGCAGTAGCCTTCATCTTGTAAGCCGATGGTAGGGCTCTCAAAACTTTAGAGACTATTTTATCTTCACTCAGAGATTCTCCACAACATTGAATTCCCACGACAGTCTCATTTACTCTTTCCATAAATGCAGCAATTCTTTCATTATCTTCCATCTTCAAGTTCTCATATCTTACCCGATAACCATCAAGTTTAGAAATTTTGATAGTAGGGTCACCTTCATTCAGAGTCTGCAATTTATCCCACATAGCCTTTGTAGATGATTTATCAGTCAATCCCATGATTTGTTGATCAGTGAGTGCACACAAGAGGGATTTTATAGCTCTACAATCATTTTCAATATTTTTGTCCAAGTCTACAGGAGCAGGATTGCCAGATGTCGGATCATAAGGTGTATATCCTTTCTCAGTGATCTCCCAAATATCTTTGCCGAGACATCTAAGATGAGTCTCCATTCAGATTTTCCATATCCCATAGTTTATTCCATCAAGCTTAGGGATTTCTCTTCTAAAAATAGTTGTCGGTGGATTTGAAGTATTAGTCAACAGATTATATTAATCAAACCACTTTATAACCTTTAACTAGAGCACACAAAGATTGAATACCAAAATAGAAAAAATAGATACCGGTAAGTAATAAAAATTAAGAATGAAATAGAGAATACCCACAATGAAACCATTCCACATAACACCATTATTTGTACGTTGAAAACCCAGTAAAGGGAAAAACCATGGTGGGAAGCCTACCCACAGTCAGATAGTACTTCTACAGAAAGTTTGTGATAAAATAAGGGGCATGCACATGTGATGGGGAGGGGTACTTAAAGAGATTCAATCCTTTTCCAATAGGAAGTTAAGTGATGTTGTAGTGGTCTCCCTTCACTCTACCCTAGTCTATAAACCAATCAAAACATTCAAACTCTCTAGGAGTGCTCCCAATCAAAATGTGCTCACTGACTGCTCAGATATGGTTGAGATTTACAAGGGAAAATCCAACCTCAATCTATCAAACTTCTAACATATGCTTGTAGGGGTTGTAGCAGGTGTCCTTAAGGTTATTCCAAGCCAATCAACTAGTTTTTTGATTGGGTTTCATTCATTTCTCCATCGCTCCTTCTTTTCCCTATTTTCTAGGCCTAGTAGCCCTAGAGCCCCAATTAGCCCTACCTAACTCATTTTTTGTGGAATTGTTCAAAATTGTCTCAAAGAACTAGGTAAAATATTTTATGATCTGAGTACCCTTTTGTCTAAACTTTTAGATTTATTAGGTGAGGAAACCAGGTCTGTCCGTACAGGTACGGAACCCAAAAATGGCATATTTAAAGGGTTTTTGGGTCTTTTTTGGTCTTCTTCTAAGGGTTTAAAGTCTTCCCTAGTCTGAAAAACCTCCAAACTTCCAAAAAGGATCTACCACACCCCACTTACTCATTCTAAACACTTGGCATCTTCAAACCTGATCATCCTTGCAAGCACTTGCAAAATTTCAATCATTTCCTAACTAGGCTATGACTAAGCTCGCCTAGGAAATGATGTCCAATGGCCTTTCAATGACCTCTAAACAAAAAAAAAAGATTATATACACTATATAAAGGTTCTATGGATCTATTCCCAAGGGTTATTGAGAGAAACTCAAAGGACTTCAAGCTAGAACCATGTTTGGGCACTAAAACCCTTGGTCAGGCCGAGAGCAATACAAAATCAAATACTTCATTCAAACCTGAACTAATAATAAAATCAAATGCCTTTTGAGAACTAAAAGAACATGTACAAATCAATCATGAAATAATATTAAATTAATCAATCCATTAAGTACGGACTATTGCTCACAATTTGAGAAAAATGCAAGTTAAAATTGGAAAAAGGTCTTCAAAATGTATTATGATTTTCTCAAGGAGTTCACCAACCTAATTATATTCATACTTAAAGAATTTATATACCATTTACATCCTAACCAACTGTCCATCGGTTGCCTAACCACCGATATGCTCAAACTTTCAAAAAGTTGCTCAAAGTTGTAAAATGTTGTCAAGCAACATTGACCACTTTTGCCAAAAAGTGCATTTTTGCATTTCATGCATTGTCACTCATTCTAAACCACCTAGGATGACTTAAAACCACTAACATGATGTGTCTCAATTCCAAATGAGGCTTTTCAAGATAATTTACACCAAAATGTACGTTTATGCCATTTTAGGCTTACAAGGGCTCATAAGCCAAAATTGAGTAAATACATGATCCCATGGACATGCATCCTCCAAATGCATATCAAAAACACATGTGGACCTATGATTAGTCCATTATTCACAATCCAAAACCAACCTAAAGAATAACACACCAAAATCTAGAAAATGCACTCAAAACTAGGTGCTCCTGCACCAACATACAGGAAGGCACACTGCCTAGAGTGTACTGCTCGTTACAATTGAGACTCACTGACTACATAGAGGTTATAACCACCTCAATTTAATTGGAAAAAAATCTAGAAGAATTAACTTCTAATGATAGCATCTACCATGCTTGATTACAGTCCCAGTTAAGCTCAATATCGGAGGCCTTTGACCTCTTACATAAACCCAATTCGATCACCTATGATAGACCAAATCTCCTTTGCATATGATCTTTCATTCCATGACCATGACCACCATAATATACAATGAGATCATACATAAATTTATACAAACCCTAAGGCCTAAACCAATTAGGTCAACCACCTAAAAGATGTTACAATAAGATCATTACATACATCCACATTACAATGATATACCATGTCGGCTTTAGACCAAAACAACATTAACCAATCCATAAATCATCCTAGTAATGTGTAGAGAACATGTAACATGATACCGGTCCATAACCTGGACTGAAATAGATTCACCATGCCAAATCGATGTCCCCAATCAGCCAAGGCAGGAACAAGGACCACCTTTTGCATCCTGAATTCCATCTAGAAGCTGCACCAACACCACTTATGCATCCTGTCAAAGATTCTTAGTAAAAGCTTTGTCGGTAAAACCTTAAACCCTTACTAGTATAGGTTTACTAGAGTGTAAGATAGCATCTGATCATCAAGTCAATACCAACTGACCAAAACATACTCCAGAAACATCAAACCAAACATATTCCATTGATCCATACATGTCAGTAGTATCCAACTGATAGTCCCTTCTGTCAGTAACACTAGTTCTTCTACCTGTAACCAAAATCTGTCTATCGGTAACCACTCATAACAAATAGTATTGACATCAATGACAAAACATCAATGCAACACATAATCAATTCCTTCATATTGCCAACAAGTCTTGGCATGATATTTGGTGGTATTGCATGTTTGAGGTTTTGATTTGGATCCATACTATGTCCTTTCCGAGATTGTATTGGTTTGCATATGAATTTATGTATCGTGTGATGTAATTTTATAATTAGGTCTTATGTGTTGAGTCGACCTTGAGATTAAGGTTAATGAGTTGTATAAATAAGTGTTGTAATCATGTAAGATGTGTGTCTGCAATTGTGTCTATGATTTGTGAGAGTATTTTATGTGAGAACAAGTGAATTTATCTTTCAGTAGTGGGAAGAGAAAAGAAGTGTTGTTGTGCAGATAGTGTTCTTAATCGAAACTATGATCAGGCATTTGGAGATTCTATTTCTTTATTTCATGTAATGTGGATTGTTGTTTCAACTTTGTAAGGTAGTGAGCCTTGCCAAGGTTGTAACGCTTTGAAGGTTTTGAGCAATGAGCTCTAGGCAATGTACCTGAATGCATGTGCATTCCCCATTGTAATATTTTCACATACTACTATAGAGTATCATCATATTGTGGGTAGGTTCCCACCGTGATTTTCCCTTAAACGGATTTTCCACATCAAAAATTTGTGTGTTGTGTGTTGTTGATGTGGTGTTTATCTTTCTTATTATTGTTCTTGATCATATTTGAATTTGAAGATAATTTGCTTAAGTTTGTGAAAATTGATTCAGCCCCCCTCTTAGTTTTCCTGCATTGTTGTTGCCAACATAAGGTTTAGGGTACATAGGTTTTAAGGTATTGCCCATATTTATAATTCCCTCTATGTCTCCTCTCCATTTCCCCCTCTCTATCTCTTCTTTCTCACCTACCTCTCCCCTCTCTAGAGCTCTCCCTCTTTCCCTCTTTATCTCCACTCCCTCTTAACTACGATATTTATTTCCCCCCACTCTCTCTTATTATCTCTCAATTATTTTCTATCTTCATTGTCTAGGTCCTCTCCCTCACTTATTCTCTCCATTATCCAGGTCATCACCTCTCCCTCCCACCCTCTCTTTCTCCCCTCTCTAGTTTTCTCCCTTCATGCCTAGCTCTTTATCTCTCCACCCATGTCTCATTATCCATATCTCTACCCCCCTCTATATATCTCACCACTCTCTCTCACCATCTAGGTCTCTCACCTTTCTATCTCCCTACCCTCTTTACCTCCATATCTATCTCCCTCCACTCTCTCTTATTCTCTATCTTCATTATCTAGGACCTCTCCCTCTCTTAATCTCTCTCCATTGTCTTATTCATCACCTCTCCCTTCCTATCTACCTATTTTCCTCTCCATCAATGTCTCATTACCCACCTCTCTTTATACCCCTATATTTATCTCACCCCTCTCTCCTCGTATAGGTATATCAACCATCCCCCTTACCCCTCTCCCTTCATGAACTCTCTCAAGTCTTTTTTCTCTTTCCTTAACTCTCTTGGTCATTACCTTTCACTCCCTTGTACATTTTTTAGTAAATAGGGTGTAGGATATAGGCTTTTAGGGTTTAGAGTATAGGGTATACAGTTTAGGGTAGATAGGGTTTATGGTATTTCCCATATTGATACTTCCATCTATGTCTCCTCTCCATTTTTCCCTCTCTATCTCTTCTCTCTGACCTCTATCTCCCCTCTCTTGGTGTCTTCCTCCTTCATTCCTTCCTCTCTTTCTCCCCTCCCTCTTTACCCTCATATCTATTTCCCTCACTCATTCTCTCTTATTATATCTCCCTTTTATTCTCTATCTTCATTATCTTGGTCTTGTCCCTCACTTACTCTCTCCATTATCCAAGTCACCACCTCTCTCTCCCACCCTCTATATCCCTCTCTAGGTTTATCCCTTCGCGCTTACCTTTTACATCTCTATCAATTTCTCATTATCCACCTCTCTATTCCACTCTATATATCTCACCACTCTCTCCCTCTCCATCTATGTCTCCCACCTCTCTCTCCCCTCCCTCTTTACCTCCATGTCTAACTCCCGCCCACTCTCTATTATTATATCTCCCTCTCTTATTCTCTATCTTCATTATCTAGGTCCTCTCCCTTTTTTAATCTCTCTTAATTGTCTAGGTCATCACCTCTTCCTTCCTATCTACCTATTTACCTCTAATTACATGTCTCATTACCTACCTCTCTTTATCCCCCTCTATATATCTCACCCATCTCTCTCCCCTGTAGGTATCTCACCCATCCCCTTACCCCTCTACCTTTATGAACTCTCTCCTCTTTTTTCTCTCTCTACAACTCTCTAGGTCATCACATCTCCCTCCATTGTACATGGTTTAGGTAATAGGGTCTAGGATATTGGGTTTAGGATTTAGAGTATAGGGTATAAGGTATTGCCCATATTGATGCTTTCCTCTATGTCTCCTCTCCATTTTCCCCTCTCCATCTCTTCTCTCTCACCTCTCTCTCCACTCTCTAGGTCTATCTCTCTCTTTATTCCTCTCTCCCTCTCTATTTCTCTTCCCTCCTACACTCTCTCTTATTATATATCTCTTTTATTCTCTATCTTTATTTTTTAGGTCCTTTCCCTCACTTATTCTCTCCATTTTCCATGTTATCACATCTCCCTCCCACCCTCTCTCTCTTTGCACCTACCTCTTTACCTCTTCATCCATGTCTCATTACCCACCTCTCTATCCCCCTCTATATATATCACCACTCTCTCTCCCCATTTAGGTCTTTCACCTTTCTATCTCCCCTCCCTGTTTACTCCCATATCTATCTCCATACCACTCTCTCATTATCTCTCCCTCTCTTACTCCATCTTCATTGTCTAGCTCCTCTCCCTCTCTTAATCTCTCTCCATTGTCTACATCATCACCTCTCTCTTCATATCCACCTATTTACCTCATCATCCATGTCTCATTACCCACCTCTCTTCATCCCCTTCTATATGTCTCTCCCCTCTCCCCCCTATAGTTATCTCACCCATCACCCATTACCCCTCTCCCATTGTGAACTCTCTCCTCTTTTTTCTCCCCTTCACTTCTCCATCTCTTGCATCCCTCACACCCTCTATGTCCACCTCTCCCTTCCATACCTTTTTTCTCCTCTCTTTCTCTAATCTTTTGTTTCTCCTCTTCTCCCTCCCTCCTCTCTCTAGGTCATTACCTCTCCCTCCACTTAAAATGGTATGGATTTTGGGGTATATAAACTATTTAGAGTATAGGTTTTAAGGAATAGAGTGAAGGGAGTGAGATACTTAAGGAATGAGAAGATATATAGGTAATTGGAGAGAGTGAGGAGAATGAGAAATTTCATAAGTTAATAGTGGTAATGGGGAGGGAGAGAGAGAGAGAGAGAGAGAGAGAAGAGAGAGAGAGAGAGAGAGAGAGAGAGAGAGAGAGAGAGAGAGAGAGAGAGAGAGAGAGAGAGAGAGAGAGAGAGGTATACACCTAGAGGATAGATAGGTGAGTGACCTAGATAGGGGAAGAGAGGGGTTGACATATATAAAAGAAAATAGAAGAGGAGAGAGATGATGACCTAGACCTAGAGAGGGGAGGGAGAGAGAAGAACAAAGAGAGAGAGAGAGAGAGAGAGAGAGAGAGAGAGAGAGAGAGAGAGAGAGAGAGAGAGAGAGAGAGAGAGAGAGAGAGAGAGAGAGAGAGAGAGAGAGAGAGAGAGAGAGAGAGAGGGATGGAGAGCAAGATATAAAGTGAGTGAGAGACCTAGAGAGGGGAGAGGTAGAGAGGTGAATAAGAAATAGAATAAAATGAGAGATAAATTCAAATTGAGAGAGGGGTAAGGAGGAAAGGAGAGAGGCAGAGGGAGGAAAAGAACTAGAGCATGGAGAAATATAGAGAGGGACCTAGAGCCTAGGGGAGAGATGAGACATACCTAAGGGTGAGAGATATGTATGAGAGAGATAGAAGGGAGGAGATACATGTGTAAATAGTTAGGGGTGGGAGGAAAATATGAGTGTTGAATTTTGCAACACAAGCACATGAGAGATCAAACAAAAAGAAAGAACACCTTGCACAAATGAGAGCTGGACAATTGAATGCTATATTACTCAAAAGAAAATAATACAGAATGTGTTACAATTGTACAATGAGGTTCTTATACATAAATCATAGAGATAAATTTAGGAGAAGTAAAGTACAATCATGAGGAGCTAAATAAAGCTCAACTCAAGCTAAACTAGATGCATAAAATTCAAACTAAGTCCACAACTCAAAAGCACTCATAAGTGAATGAACTTAAATAAAAAAGTATAACTAGTAGTAAAAAAGAAACTAATAGATAAATATGCACTAACACCCCCACTTAAGTGAAACTTGATGTGAGTTAAAAAACTCTAAATGCATGAATTCAAAAATAGGTCTCAACAATAGAAATCTTGATTAGGTACCCATGTACAAACCAATGAATTATTTCTACGAGGAGAAAAGGAGAAAAATCACATGCAAAAAAAACCCTGGCTAAAAGTGAGAGATACAATGCATGAAAATAAACATGAACTACTAAAAAAGGAAGGACTTAGACCCCCCAAAGACAACTTCCTTCACCCCAAGCATCGATCACAACTAAAGATAATGTGGGGACACTAAGAGTTTAGTTAAGATGTATGTTACCTGCTCCTTTATAGGTATGTAATCCAAGCTAAGAAGACCATCCTAAATCAACTACTGAATAAAGTGCATGTGGATCTCAATATGCTTAGTTCATTGATGCTCCATTGGGTTGTGAGAAATGTGAATGGCACTTTGATTGTCACACTAAAAAATAGTGGGACCATTAGGAGGAAAACCAAACTCTGTCAAGAATTGATGAAGCCATAAAACCTCATGGCTAGCAAGAAATAATGCTCAATACTCAACCTTAGTAGATGATAATACAATAGAAGATTAATTCTTGCAAGACCATGTAATAGGGCCAAAACCAAGACAAAAAAGACCAGATGTAGACTTCCTATCATTAACATCACCAACCTAATCTAAGTCACTAAAGCCAATGATCCTAGAGTCTTAATATATATTGAATGCCAAAGTGCAATGTGCCCTAGATTTATCTAAAGATACATTTGGTAGCCTTCAAGTAACTCTCATGTGGATTGTGAGAGAATAAAGAGATTAGACCAACTGTAAAGGAAATATCATGATGAGTATGTGTTAGGTACAAAAGATTGCCAACCAACTACCTATACAATGTAGCATCATTGAAGGAGTAGAACAAATAGAAGACAACACAACCCCTATGAGAAATGGTATGGGCCAGGCTTGTAATCATGCATTCCAAATCTCTGAAGCATATCAAGAGCATAATTTTGTTGAGAAATGGAAATCCCATCCAAAGATTGAATAACCTGAAGACCAAGATCTATCATGTCAAATTAATCTATCAACGCTCTCTAAACACTCTAAATCATGGAAGAAAAAATACCTATAAGAATCAAATCATCCACAAGCATGATGAATATCAAAAGATCTCCCTCCTAACATCGAGTGTAAACTGTTGGATTGAAATGGGAATGTGTGAAACTAGTAGAAACTAGGAATGTGTCCATCTTCTCATAGGAAGCTTGAGGGGCATGTTTGAGACCATACAAGTAATGTCAAAACTTGCAAATAGGTGAAGAGCCTTTCATAAAACCCTATGGATGCTCAATATATATCTTCTCATAAAGATCACCATGCAAGAAGGAACTCTTTGCATCCATCTAATAAATTGAACATCCCTGTGAAGTTGCAAGTGAAAGTACAAGGAAAATAGAATCAATCTTGGCAATAGGAGCAAAAGTCTCAAAATAATAAATGCCCTAAATCTATGAAAACCCCTTAGGAACAAGATGAGCCTTATACTTATCAATGAAGCCATCTACAATATACTCGTGTATGATATACCTACTTGCACCACACCAACTTGCTTCCCTTAGAAAGAGGTACAAGATCACAAATGTGTTTATTCACTAGTGAAGATTGATCCTCTATCATAGTCCAATCCCACTCTAGAATATCTATCACATCTGAAAACTTTTGAGGATCAATGGAAATATCCTAACTCACGAAAGAGACCTCAAAACTCTATGAACAAGTATGATGAGAATCTGAAGGATCACCTACCCAATCTCCAATTGTATCAACAATACTATGGGCCTACTTAGGAAGTGGTGGAGGCTAAAATAGAACATCTTCCTCATCCTCAAAAGGAAAAGAATCCTCAAGAAGTGGATGAGTAAGAAGTGACATAGAAGTTGGTGATGGAGAGCCCATTAGAGGATAGTGCTCATAAAATTGGACATCTTGTCAAAGCAAGATCTCTTTGGAAATAAGATCAAATAACCTATACACTTTACAATCCTCATAGTAGCCAACAAAGATCACTGGTTGAGTCTTCCTCTCCTTGGCTTTCTTCTATGCATCTGGAATAAATTCCTAAGCCACACTCCAAATAACTTTGAATAAAACACATTTGCCTTGGCATGGGACCAAGCTTCCTTAGGGCTCAATTATGGCAATATCTTGTGAGGGATCCAATTCTAAATATAATTAGCACAATTCATTGCCTTAGCCCAAAAAGCTACAACCATATCTTGAGACAAAATCATGCAATTATCCATCTCACTAAGTGCTTTTTCTTGCTCTTGACAATACCATTCTACTGAGGGGTATAAAGAGATTTAAGTGATGAAGGATGCCATTCTCTGTTCAAAAGTCTCAGAATGTCTAATTGACATACTGTCCCCATTATCTATGTATATCCGCTTGATAGAAAGTCTAAACTGCTTCTTCACAAATGCCTTATACCTCCTGAAGAAATGAAGGACATCACTCTTGTACTCTAGAGAGTACACCCATGTATGCCTAGAGAAGTCATCAATGAATGTGAGCCAATACTTGGCCCTCGAAAACCATGGATTTGAAAAGGTCATGAGGTCACTATGAACTAACTCTAAGCGTGCCTTAGTACGGTGGGTTCTTGTTGGCATCATGAAGTTTGGAGTACTTAAGAAGTTGTCATTAATGGCAATACTGGTTCAAATGTCATCATGACTGATCGGAAAAGGGTTATAGTGGATTGGTAAGGAATAGGGGACTAAAGACTTCCATCGGTGAGTAGAGATTGGTTTACAAGAAGCAACCGGTAGATTAAGATGAGTAAAACAGGTTCACCAATATAAAGAAAACAACCAGTAGTAGATCATAATGGTGAAATGTAGATATGATCAATTTTGAAAGTGCCAATTGAAGTCAGAGTGCTTGTTACAAAACCAATGAGTTTTGTGGCACAAACAGCTAGTCCTATTGGTATAATCGGTAAGATTTGAGGAACGAACAAATTGGCACATATAATGATTTTTTGAGTTTGAGTTTTGGAGGGAAAGTTAGTGCCAAGATTGAATATAGCTATATACATGTTTTTCATCAAGAGTTTGGTGAGTTGATGGAGTTGTGAGTGGATTGAGGTTGAAAGTTAGAGAAAAGGTGTAGAATAAGCGAAGTGCAGAAGGGTTCCTCATGAATTGGTGAATACATCATCGAGAAGAGATTGAAGTAGATATAGAATGGATCTATATGATAGAAAATATTCATCATCAGATCAATGACTTGTTGCTCTCTAATAATTGCAGCATAGTAAAATCCCTTAAACAGGTGGACTTTAATAGGTCCCTTTGTAAAATCCCTTAACCGGGTGACATCTTAAATGATGATCCTAAGTCTTTTAACAAGGCTATCTCTAACGGGTTAAAGGTTCTAACAGGCCTTGAAGAAAATCCATTAACCAGGTGGCACCTAACTGTGTCTTTGTAATCTCCTAATAAGCATAGCTCCTCACTAGGCATACTTAAGAATAGTGCAGATTTTGTGAGTTTCTACTCACACCATGGTTTTCTCCCATTTGGGTTTCCACGTGATAAATCTTGATTTTCATGTGTGTTTGATTTTGTGTGTGCATGTTTCTTATTAATGCTTCTTAGACTGATAAGTGTTAAAGTTTAAATAAAAGTTTTGATTAAGGTTAAATCTAGAATAATCCGGTATAGTGCTAATTCACCCCACCCTCTTAGTCACTAGTTAATATTAACATTTGGTATTAGAGCAGAGGTCCTCTAAAGAAAAGTTTAACAACTTGAGGAAAAGATCGTGGAAGTATATCGGTATCACAAGCAGCTTGATGAAGCTAGTGAGATGATTGCTCAGCTAAAGGAGAGACTGAAAAAATCACTTGCTAAAAGGAAGGAGCTCGCTCTATAACTTAATGAGAGTCAGGATATCATAGATCAAATTTCTGATCAGAGTGGATCTGAAGAAGCAGAAGAGGCAACCTCAGAGCTGATGGAAAAGAAAATGAAGTTGGCTGAAGAAATCACAAATCTAAAAAGAGAGCATGAAAGTCAAGTGGTGCAGGACCACCCGAGACAAGACTGGCCACCATGAGGCCATAATGAAGATTTATGAGATATTAAGTCTATGAGGTTAAAAATGACCATTTGAAATTGAAAACATGGCTAATAATGCCATTTGGAGTCATCAAACTCATGTAATGAGTCACTTTGTAACAAGTTGCCAAAATTGCCATGTTGGGCAAATAATGTCAAAATGAGTAATGTAATGGGGTTTAATGGGTAGAATAGGTTTTTAATGATAATTTTAAGTTTCATAAGGTTTTGTGTGACCATATTAATGTAATAAAGTTGATTAGGAAGTGTCAAGATACAAAAAGATCAAAACTTGTCAATTGACAACTAAAAGTGTCAAGTTGACAACAAGTTAGGGATGTAACGCCTAAAAGGTGGTTGTATGGGTGGTTAGGAGTTGGTTTTCAGTTACCATGAGAGTAAACATATTTAAACATTGGTTTGAATTCCAAAATCATGAGAGAGACACATATTTAAATGTAAGATTGACAAATTGATAATAAAATCTCACAGTTTCCAGCAAAAGCTTATTAAATCTGCTTTTATTTGTGACTGAGGTTTCTCTTTCTTTCTTCATTATTGATTGATCATAGGCATATCAAGATGGAGTAGAGTTAATACATTCCTTTGGTGCTGATTATGAAGTCTTTTCATTCAAATTTGATCAATTTATTTTGACTGTTCTATGTATTGTTGTAGGTGATAGTTTTGAAGGGTTTTAAGAGTCATTTTGTGAATCTGACCCATTCTACTTTATGTAATCACTATGGTTTTTGGAATAGGTCTGAGGAATTGTAAAATAAGTGTTTCTAACTTTGATAATGCAGGAGAGATAATGAATGCATAAGGAAGATACCTTATGGGTGGAGAGTCACAAGTTGACTTAGTGAGTAACCGGTGCCATGTGAAGGTCCGAAGGATTTCATTTAACAAGGGTAATATTTTATGGTGGATTAAGTGTATGTAGGTTGGATAGAAGGTTTTGGATCCTTTGGTTGGGTCTAGAAGTGTCCAGAAGTGAGAGATTGGGAAAGCCCTAGGTTTGGGTTCCTAAAAGTGAGGGTTTTGTCTTTGAATAGGTAAATGGGCATGGCACTGCCTAAAACCCTGAAAAATCTTTTGTTTTGAAACATTTCCCAAGACTGATTTTGGGTGTGAAGGTCTAGAGTTGTGATCCAAAGGGTGTTCCTTTGGAAAAGTGGGCTAAGTTAGACTAATCCTAGTAGGACGAGGTATTGAAACTAGGTATTGGTCCAAAACAACCAAATCTGAAATTTAAGTATGTTATGAAACATGCAAATGGGTATCTGAAAGTGTCTTTTGTTTTCCAAGTGGTCAGGGAAAATTTTGAGTTAATGTACAAATACCGGTTTGAAGGGCTAGTAGGAATAAACAGGTTAAGTGTTGTTTTGTGTTTTAGGGATTAAAACGGTCAACTTGGGTATGTGGAATCTAGTGTCAGGGTCTTATAGGTGTGTTGAACCCTTGAGTCATGTTTGGTTAATCCATTGAAGTTGGAAACCCCATTTGGGTGATTTGGTGAAGGTTTGTGGGTGCAAGGTGTGAAGGGTTGAGGAACCTAGTATTGGTTGGTTGTAGTGTATTTGTGCCAAGTCATTTGATTGAGATAAAGAAGTTGACACAAGGCTCTACATCATATTGGTATCAGAGCAAGGGTTTAGATCCTTGCAGGCTGTTGCTAGTTGAGGAGAAGAATAGCAAAGATGGAAGTGTTAATAAGACATTTGCAAGCAGTGGAGGAAAGGAAAAGAGAAAGAGGCAAAGGAAACTTGATAAAGAGATAGAAACATTGAAGAAAGAAGTGAGAAGATGGAACTTGGAATTCTAAGAGATGAGCACAGGACTTGAGGCTTTAGAGGAAGCTTTGGAAGATGCAGAAGAAGACTTCATGGATGAAGATGTTAAGGAAGAAGTAAGTTGTTCATTGAAAGGGCAAGAGAGAAAAGAGCAGTAGTTATCTTGTGAGGAAGATGATGAGCCTGAGGACAAAGAGGTTCTAAGAGTTGAAAAAGAGATGGAAGACAAAGATGCTGGTGATAACAACAAGATTTCAAGTCTTGGAGGGCTTGAGTGTGATGAGATTGTAATTGGGACTATGGTATGTCCTTTGAAGGGTATTATGCATCAATGTACTCTTGTGACAACAAATGGTGAGGCTAATGATGTAGCCTTGAAGTTGGATAGAGAGTTGGTATGCCAAGAGGAATGGCATGAGAAGGTTTAGTTGGTCTCAGTGGAAGAGGAGACTAATGATGAGTTTGTGGTAGGCCTTGAGAAGGCCAAAGAGTTTGTTTATTCTCCAAGCATGGAGATTGAGGATGTTGAGTATGTTGATGTTACCAAGATGGATGATAGTCTTTGGATGGTGAAGATGATTGGGTTGCAGGTGTATGCAATAATATTAGTGATGTTGAGCATGATGAAGTTTATAATGGATGGAAAAGGACAACAGGTGGTACCACTTTTGCCAAGTGGAGGCAAACCAAGAGTGAAGATAAAGGAGGTAGAGAAGTTCCAAGTGAGTAAAGGACAAGAAAGGAGAAGATTGTAGAAGGATGAAAAGTGCAAGCCCGAAGTCAAGAAGAAACCTATGTTTTGTTTTCTAATGTTTTGTTTTGCAGGCATTTCCAAGGGGACTTGGAAATTTTGAACCCCTGGGAATATGGTGCAGGAGCACCCAAGAAAAGACTGGCCACCATGAGGCCATAATGAATATTTATGAGATATTAAGTCTATGAGATTAAAAATGACCATTTTATATTGTAAACATGAATAATAATGCAACTTGGAGTCATCAAACTCATGTAATGAGTCATTTTGTAATAAGTTGTCAAAATTGCCATGTTGGCCAAATAACGTCAAAATGAGTAATTTAATGGAGTTTAATGGGTAGAATAGGTTTTTGATGAGAATTTTAAGTTTCATAAGGTCTTTTTTGACCATATTAATGTAATAAAGCTGATTAGGAAGTGTCAAGATACAGAAAGATCAAAACTTGTCAATTGACAACTAAAAGTGTCAAGTTGACAACAAGTTAGGGATGTAACACCTAAAAGGTGGTTGTATGGGTGGTTAGGAGTTGGTTGTCAGTTATCATGAGAGTAAATGTGTTTAAAAATTGGTTTGAATGCCAAAATAGTGAGAGAGACACAGATTGAAATGTAAGATTGACAAATTGATAATAAAATCTCATGGTTTCCTATAAAAGCTTATTAAATCCGCTTTTATTTGTGACTAAGGTTTCTCTTTCTTTCTTCATTATTGATTGATCATAGGAATATCAAGATGGATTAGGGTTAATAAATTCCTTTGGTGCTTATTCTGAAGTCTTTTCATTCAAATTTGATCAATTTATTTTGACTATTCTATATACTGTTGTAGGTGATAGTTTTGAAGGGTTTTGAGAGTCATTGTGTGAATCTGACCCATTCTACTTTATGTAATCACTATGGCTTGTGGAATGGGTCCGAGGCATTATAATATAAGTGTCTATAAATTCTAGAATGCGGGAGAGATCATGAATGCATAAGGAGGATACCTTATGGGTGGAGAGTCACAAGTTGACTTAGTGAGTAACCGATGCCATGTGAAGGTCTGAAGGATTTCATTTAACAAGGGTAATATTTTATGATGGATTATGTGTATGCAAGTTGGATAGAAGGTTTTGGATCCTTTGGTTGGGTCTAGAAGTGAATGGATGTGAGAGATTGGGAAAGCCCTAGGTTTAGGTTCCTAGAAGTGAGGGTTTTGTCTTTGAATAGGTAAATGAGCATGAAACCACCTAAAAACCTAAAATTATTTTGTTTTGAAACATTTCCTAAGAATTTTTTTGATTGTGAAGTTCTGGAGTTGTGATCCAAAGGGTGTTCCTTTGGGAAAGTGGGCTAATTTGGCCTAATCCTAGTAGGATAGGGTATTGAAACTAGGTTTTGGTCCAAAAAAACCATATCTAAAATTTAAGTATGTTGTGAAACTTGTAAATGGATATCTGAAAGTGTGTTTTGTTTTCCAAGTGGTTTGGAAAAGTTTTGAGTTAATGTGCAAATACCAGTTTGAAGGAATAAACCAGTTAAGTGCTAGTTTGTGTATTGGGGATTGAACTGGTCAACTTGGGTATGTGGAATCTTGTGTTAGGGTGTCATAGGTGTGTTGAACCTCTGAGTCATGTTTGGTTAAGCATTTGAAGTTGGAAACCCCATTTGGGTGATTTGGTGAAGGTTTGTGAGTGCAAGGTGTGAAGGGTTGAGGAACCTAGTATTGGTTGGCTGAAGTGTATTTGTGCCAAGTCATTTGAGTGAGATAAAGAAGTTGACACAAGGATCTACATCATTAGGCCCTGAGAATGACTGAAATACTAGAAGCCAACAGGATAGTCGAAGAAAGAAAGAGAAATGCAGATGAAGCACTGTCAAAAGCTAAAAGAGCCAAAACGCTTGTTGAAGAAGCCCTAAGAGAGAATGATGCAATCATCATTGAAAATGATGAATAAATTTGAATTCTTACTCAAGAAAATACAATTATTTATGAGCAAATGCATGGCAAAACAAAAGAAAATGAGAAGATGATGAAGGAGATTGCACAACTCAAAAATGAGTTGAAAGCTGCAGATGAGAGAAATAAAAAGATGAGAAAATTTAATGAAATCTCTAAGAAGATAGATGAACAATTAGAAGGTTAGAGGAGAACAAAGGAGACAACCAATCTTGGTTACTCTAGTACAGGTCCAATGGAAACTGGAGAATCATCTAATCCTAAGAGGATGAATGATGATAAAAGGGACAAATCAGGAATGAAAGGTATGAAGTTTTCTAAATCCTCTTGCAACTATTGTGGTGAACCAGGTCATAAGTCAGATGTCTATAGAAATCGACCGGTCAATCACAAGATGCCATTCACCTTTGATGGTTATTGCTATAACTGTCACAAGTATGGATACACTGCTTATGAGTGTAGACCTCGATCAAGTAGTATGTCTAGTAGAAGAAGCTTTAATGGATATTGCTTTACATGTAATAAATATGGACACAAAGTTGAAGAATGCATGTTCAAGAAAAATGCATCAAGATCTCCATCCAAACTGGTTAGCCCTAACAAAAAGAGTAATCAACTCAATGCCACATGTTCTACTTGTGGCAACTTTGGTCATATTGCAGCGAATTGTAGGATGAGAATGGGTCAGAGAAACAATGTAGGACCATGGAAGACAACTGGTATGACATGTTTCAACTACCATAAGATTGGTCATTTGGCGAGAGAGTGTAGTAACTGATCCTACAACCGATCTCAAGATAGAAACCAGTTTAGCAAGAAGAAAGGGACAAATGATTTGAAAGGAAAGAAGATAGTTGAAGAGGTGAAGAATAAAATGAAAAGGATGTGGACTAAAAAGGAAGAAAGCAAAGAAGAAGAGAAGCAGTCTAAAACTAAGTCATCATCCACTGGTGATGACAGTTCCTCTTCAAACTAAGCAAACCGATGATCAGGCGGAGCACTTATTGAAAAATATTGGTTGATTTCATGTAACCAATGTGAGGTAATTCTTATTTGCATTACCTAGATGCACAAAAGTTGACATATTGTTTGTAATTCTTCATCGATGAATTGTTAAGAGTATAGGTGTTAAAGGTTGTATTGTTACTGGTAGGTAAGTAACACTGGTAAATTATAAAATGTTACCGTTTGAGGTTGTACAACTTAACCATTGTAAAAACATATCGAACAACTTAAATAATAAATAAGAAAATGAAAGCTCATTTTGTTTACCTTGCTTTCATTTGTGCATTCGAGAGCTCCTAGTGTGATCAAAGACTTTCTAAATATGTTCAATGCATTACGTGCAAAGTTAGTTTGGAGATCACGCGGTGAAGCTTTGGTGATCAAAAGCTCTAGCAGAAATAGTAGAGGAAATGAATCTATGAATTTTGTTATAATTCATCATGGTAGCTTCCGTGTCGACTCCTATGTTGGTTGAGGTAGTTAAGGAACCACAACCCGAGTTCAAGTTGCATCTTATGAATGTCAGAGAAGTCGATAAAACCAGTGCCCTATCATATGTGCCCTCTGGTGTGTTACTGATTGAAGTTGTTCATTCCTTCATCCACTGCAAGCTTGAAGATCTTGGAGACAAAGTAATTCAAGATGAATTCAAAGGGTTTTGCAATAATGGTCTATTGAAGGCAAAACATATGCATCTAAAGACCAGGGGTTTGTCATATGTTGTTGATATTCCAAACCAATTCCATGTCAATTGGATCAGGTATATGCTAAGTAGAGTACATTAATAGTTTCTATGGTTGGAAGATGAAGCTCCAATCAAAATCACAAAGGATTTCATCCAAAGAGTAACAGGGTTCAGTGAAACAGGCGAAGCACTAACCCTAAGGACAATATCATCCCATGAGGTCACTCGATTGACTCAATCCTGATATGAAAAGAGATAAATGACTGTCACTCACATTGAGGATGCAGAAGTAAGGTTTGCATCTGTTGTGATAGCTTATAGAGTGTACCAATCAAGCCACATGAATACTGTCTTGCATCAATGAACCACATATGCATATATATATGAACACAGTAGACACACCGGTGAAGGGGAATCGCGGTGTTCCCTGTCTCATCGAAATGAATGAAGGAAAATCATCTCCTCGCACCCCATACACTTACAAACATGATAACATGTATATAACTCATTGCACACATAAAATAAATGTGTTAGTCCATGTCAGTAATCAAATATTGCATGAACAACATACACTGAAACTCAAATTAAAGTATAACGCATCATACTATAATGTCTGAAAAAAATAGCACAATATAATGTATCCACTAATATCCAATGAAAAAGTCAACTGAAGTCAAAACATGAATCTAAAAAGTCCGATCGAGAGAGAGGTACTACAACATGCAAAAATTTAAATTTGAGATTCTCTTCTAGAAACTTCTCATTTCCTCCTACAATGTGTGCTAAATTACATATTGAGAGAATAAGTAATTTCTAAATTAATTTCATGCAAAAATAATCAACTTTTCGAATTGAGGAAAAACTTTGTCTAACATTAACTCATATTGTTGAAATACCTAAAAGGGTTACTATGAATCTAAACACATTTACTTGTTAGGTAAATTCCTTTAACCTTTGATACTTGTACTAATTGAAATATACAAAAGATAGTTTTGAAATCCCATAATTAAAGAACTTAAATATTTGAAATGTATTGAATGTCTTGAGGGAACCCATTTACTATTAGGATTTAATTATTTGATGAAAAGATCCAAAACTATGGAATAAGTGTATCATTGGTGCAATAACATTTTCCTTTGCTTTGTTTTTCCTTAGTCAAACTAATTTGATTAATAAGAAGGTTTAACTATTATATCTACAACCTAAGAAGAATTAATTCAAGATGATAGATCTCTTAATGCTCGATTATCTATTGAAATTCTCAAGTGGTAATTGACCCTATTGCCTTATGCAATATTTATCTTTTCAAAACCCAAGTGACTCTATTCCCATCATTGAGGAGATACTAACTCTTTAGAATTTTAAAAGAGTTCAAATTTGCAACTTAATTCTCCATAATAAAACTCCAATAAGGTATCCATTAATATAGGTTAGAATCTTTTTGCTTAAATTTTCCTTTAATATTTTAATAATCTAAATCCTAAAAATTAGAGATGATATTTTAAACATATCTCCATTAATTTTAGTAAGGCTAGATTATAAATAGGTCTCATTGATCCCTTTTAAATAGATATCAATAAATAAAACCATTTTTCATTAAATAGCCCTCAATAAATAAATCCATCACTAAATTTGATTAATTTTCAATTATTAAAATTTATAATTAAAAGCTAATCCTAAATGATTTATTTAATCGCCAAGTGCGTAATTAAATTTCAAAGAACTATAAGCTTATTAATTTTAATCATTCAAAATAACTGTCAATATTCTAAAACTTTTTTAATTTTAAATTAAAATAAAAAAATAAAATAAAAATAAATTTGAACTACTTATTTTAATGATACAAATAAATTTCAATTACCTAAACAACTTAGAATATATAATTTTTCAATTATTTGAATAACTCATAAAATTTAATTACAAACTCAAAAGCATAATTCAATTTTAATAAAACAATTCCTAACTCAAAATATATATATGTGTTTTTTTTAAGTAATTGGTAATAAACTCAAAATCTTTTAATAATATAATAATTATATTTATGTAATCTTAAATAAATAAACTAAAATTAAAAAAAAAAAAACTCAATATTCAAATCTGTATATGCATATTTTGAAAGAAATCAATTAACTTATTTATTTCCTACACATAATAAAAAAGAAGATTTTCTTTTCTTTTCTTTTTATGGATAGAAAAACAATTTATTACATCTATTTGATTAAATCAATCAACAAAAAATGAAAAAGATTTCCTTGCAAAAATCTGAAATGGATAAAAGAGATTTCTTTTTAAAAAAATAAATTAAAATATAAACTTTCTTATGTGCAAAATTTTGAAAGAGGTGAGAAGAAGATTTTCTTTGAAAAGAAAAAGCAAGCAATGAATATGTAAGAGGGGAACCTGGATTTGAATGAAGAACCTTGTTGACTTCCTTCAATTCCTCCTTGAATCTTGGTAATGATCTTCTCCAAAATCCTACAACACATCTACAAAATTTCTCCTACAACTAACATGGTATTGAAAATAAATTCATAAGAATTTCAAGACTACTTTATCATCAAAAAAGATATTGAACTCCCCTTTTTCAAAAATTTAGAACTTAATATATAGAAAAGAGAGTCATTTTCCCACTGCAAAAGAAATTAATTGATTTCCATATTCTTTTCCCAAAATAATTTCATGCAAAATGATTAATTGTCATAGTGGGGGTTACATGCAAAAATTGAATTTGAAATTCTCTTCCAGAACCTTCTCATTTCCTCCTACAACATGTGCTAAATAGCATATTGAGAAAATAAATAATTTCTAGATTTATTTCATGCAAAAATGATTGTTGTCATAGTGGGGGTTACATTTGACCATGCATTCAAAATTCAAATTTGAATTCTCCTCCATTTTATCAAAATGTAGTTTGTAACTCCTTTGTCATAAAGATGCCATGAATAGAATTATTGTTGTCATAGAATAATTTTGTAACTCACATGTCATATATTTGCTAAATATAATATTTATTTCTTAATATTTTAAATCTAAAATTTCTTTTCTAGAATCTTCTTATTTCTCCTACAGCATGTGCTCAATTAGGATATTGAGAAAATAAGCAAATTTCAAATAAATTATGACCTCATGTGTGTCACCACTTAAATTCCTTTTTATTTAAAAACTTCAACCTCATTTCAATTTATCTTTTCTTTCTAACAAACCTATAAAATTAATATTATAATAGTAGTAATAATAATAATAATAATAATAATAATAATAATAATAATAAAATAATAATAATAATAATAATAATAATCATAATAATAATAAAATAATAATAATAATAATAATAATAATCATAATAATAATAAAATAATAATAATAATAATAATAATAATAATAATAAGTCATATCGAGGTCCAAAAAGAGGGTTATGACACATCGGGTCAATAAGGTACACTCAGACCTATGAAACCAGGTGGAATCGATACCTTGTACCTACACGATACTTGTACCTGCAATTTCTTGCATCAACGAACCACATATGCATATATATATGAACACAGTAGACACACCGGTGAAAGAGAATCGTGGTGTTCCCTGTCTCATCAAAGTGAATGAAGGAAAATCATCTCCTCGCACCCCATACATTTACAAACATGATAACATGTATATAACACATCGCACACATAAAATAAATGTGTTAGTCCATGTCAGTAATCAAATATTGCATGAACAACATACACTGAAACTCAAATTAAAATATAACACATCATATTATAATGTCTAAATAAAATAGCAAAATATAATGTATCCACTAATATCCAATGAAAAAGTCAATTGAAGTCAAAACATGAATCTAAAAAATCCGATCGAGAGAGAGGTACTACAACATGCAAAAATTTAAATTTGAGATTATCTTCTAGAAACTTCTCATTTCCTCCTACAACGTGTGCTAAATTACATATTGAGAGAATAAGCAATTTCTAAATTAATTTCATGCAAAAATGATTGTTGTTATATGGGGGTTTCATTTGACCATGCATTCAAAATTTGAATTTGAATTTTCCTCCATTTTATCAAGAATGGGTTTCGTAACTCCTTTGTCATAAGAAAAAACCATGAATAGAATTATTCTTGTGATAGAATAATTTTATAACTCCCATGTTATATATTTGCTAAATATAATATTTATTCTTTAATATTTGAATTTGAAATTTTCTTTTCTAGAATCTTCGTATTTCTCCTACACCATGTGTTCAATTAGAATATTGAGGAAATAAATAATTTCCAAGTAAATTATGACCTCATGAGTGTGTCACCACTATTTAATTCTTCTTTTTAAACGAATTCCATCCTTATTCAATTTTCATCTCCAACTAACATTGTTCAAATAATAATAATAATAATAATAATAGCAAGTCATATCAAAGTTCAAAAAAGGGTTATGACAGAACTAGAGAGGAGAGATATAAAGGTGAGGTCTATAGCCTAGAGAGAGAGCGGTAAGAGACCTAGGGGAGAGATGGACATGAGAGATAAACATGAGAGAGATAGATGGAGAGAAAGGGGTGGGTAATAAGATAGAGATGGAGAGGTAGAAGTGAATATGGAGAGAGGGAATGGGTAGGATACTTAGGGATGTGGAGAGAGAGAGTGGGAGGGGGAGGTAGTGATTGAGAGAATGGAGAGTGGAGAGAAAAATAAGAGAGGAAGAGAAGAGAGAGAGGGAGGGAGGTAGAAAATTTATGTTGAGTTTGAAAATTATTATATATATATATATATATATAATAAAACTTAAATTAATAATCTAAATTGATTTAAGATTTTAGTAAACTTTTTAATAAAATATAAAAAAAAGTTTAATAGTTTGACTTAAAATTTAAAAATTATTTCAATAAAAAAATTAATTTATAATTAAATGTTTAATATTTAATTAAGTAATTAATTAAAATATTAGAGTTTATGCATATACCAAATTCTACATATTGTTGTCTCTAGTTAAATGATAAGACTTCACATTCATAAAAAGAAAAAAAAATGTTTAAGCATGACTAGAAAATGCAGAACCTTGTTTGAAAGTAGAAAAATGACTTAATTGATAAAGATGGTTATCAACCATTAACACTTTTTCACAGTAACACAGTAACCTTTCATACTGACCAAAGTTAATAAATGCAATCAATAAAAGTTTAATCAACAGGTAAATCAGAGGAGTTAGCAAATATAATATAATAAAATACCTATAAAGCTTTAATCAGTATATAGGATCTCGAGTTTTGTACCTACCTCTATACAGCCTCTGCAGCAGTACAATTGGACTATAAAAACTTGAACTTTCTTCTTCTGAGATCCAAAATCCTACTTATAGACTTCACTATAGAAACTCTGGACACCAGATTATTATCAAAGAAATTCAAGAAAGATTGAAACAGAGTAAGGATGAAGAGAAGTTGCGTACTGTCCATTGTCCTGTAAAGAGTGCATTCTGAATTATTTGTGTAATATTGCAAATTGAGCTACTGTCCACTGTCTGCCTTGTCTCCTGTATAAATTGCCCTGCCAGACTCTTTGTCCACCAACTGCAATACACAACAAATCCCAGCATACATGAAACATTGAAATCTATCCTTTCATGACAGTCAAAAGGAATCCAGATCACAATCAATTCTATTAATATTAATTAAACCTCAACCAGTAGAGGTGAAAATCAAATTATTTCAGGCTCAGACACCCTCCAATCTAATCCGAATCCCAAATCCTATCTGTGAATATTCCTCTCGAACAAATGAAAATAGTTTTAAACAAAACATTCAAAATACTAAACCGTACATGCAAAAGCAATCTGAGGCCCAAAAAAATCATCACAAACAACCGGAATTCTCATCAATAAAGACAAACCAAAAGAAGTAGTTGAGAATAGAGAAATCTTAACAGAACAAACCTTATCTCACATAACTCCACGTACTAAAACAATTTCTACCACAAGAAGATAAATCTTAAAATGAGAAACCAAAGGAATTGATTAAAAACACATATCTAAACAGTGAAAATCTTCTCACCAAAACCCTTAAACATAACTTAAATCCATTGAACATAATTTAAATCCCAAATCAATTTGATATAAAATTACAAAGAAAAGGCAACACCTTAACAGACCTCAAAACAAACAACAGAACATACCTACCTTGCATACATTCTTTCTAATCTATTCCAAATCTTAAGACAACATCTACAACAAGTCTAGATGTTTATCATGAACCACACAAATCCTAACCATTTTAAGACAACAGACTGCTCTAACACTGGAAAAACCCCACCGAAACTCTGCAAAATCATCAGTTTGATCATTGGGAAAATGTCATTTATAAATAGAATTTAGTTTGTGGCATTACAGCTCAAGTCTGGTTTTACAGATCTTTTGTTTTCATTGAAAATTCGGGACCAACTAGTCCCGTACGTAGTGAAGAGAAATCTTTCTGAAACTTTGTGAGGTGTCTCGGAAGAAAATGACTAAATCAATGAAAATAGTGACAGAGATGGTGGAAGAGATCATGAAATTGTACAGATCTATCCTTGAAGGCCTAGTTTTGTGGAATTTGAAGCTGCCATTGCTTTTGGCAAAGGACAGTATAAAATAGAAATGATTATGAAGCACCAGAAACCCCCAAAATAGTTGCAGTGTTGCAGTAATTCGTATGAAGAAACATGAAATATATATTGTAAGCATCTAGCAAGTCAACTACTGATGGCTTAATTGATGAAGATGTTTATCTCACATAAAATCAGTCACTAACAATTTTTAAGATTTCAAAAATATGAAAATAGATAGACCATTGATATGTTTGTAATGGTAACAGTAACCTTTTTCTCATATTAACGTAAGTAAATAAATGAAACCGATAAAAGTACAATAAACTTAGCTAAATCAAATGAGGTAGCAAATATAATAAAAGATCTATAATAAGGAAAATCATTGTATATAATCTACAATAAACTTAGGTAAATGAGTGTATATAATCTTGTACCTGTCTTTATACTGCACTTAATATGTTGTTTAGTCTCTGGTTTAAGGTTAGTCGTCTGTATGCACCCTCTGTGACAATATAGTTGGATTGTTGCATATATGACCAACCCTAGTTGTCAAGTAATCCTGTAGCCTCTTGTTCCATAGAAACTTGAAATTTCTTCCCCTGAGATCTGGCAGGCCCTGTTCCTTTTCCTTTGAATGCCTAAAAAGCAGAGAATAAGTTTACGGATCATATAATGATCAGAGAACTGCCCTTTTTATTTAATCTTGGAGAGTCATCTTTGAGCCATGTTTCCTGCATCCTTGTCTGGCAATGGCCTGAACAGATCTACAATTCGACAGTCACTTGAACGCTGCGATCGCCATGTCTTTCAGAACAGTATCTACCCTGCCTCCTGCATTAATTGCAGCCCAAAACAGAGCTATTGCAATACACAGAAGTTCAGAACAAACCCCACCATACATATTGTCTACTCCTGTTGTCTACTCCATAGATATTTCTTAGAACAAGGATGTTGCATATGCATGCGCCTGCAGTCGAATATTCCTTGCAACAAGGACATTCATAAAAAGAAAGAGGGAATGTGGTCCATGAAAAATTGGATGCATTCATGCGAGGGTTTATCTGCTGTAATGAGATTTGAATTGACAAACATCATCAACCACACTCTACGGCAGGAGCTTCTGAATGGTTGGCCTTCAAACAAAATCCAAAACTCAGAAGTAAAACTAAACCATCAATACTTGGGATAGTAATAACACGGGGAGGAAATTCACTGCAAACAGAGCAAAACAGAAGAGAAAGTCACCGAAAGCAAGACAAATCTCATCTCTTAAAACCCATATTATATGCAGGCCATCTAGGGCTTGAAGCATTCACCAAAATCAAATTCTATAAGAACCTAATTCTAATCTTTAAGGCTGAAAAAAATTAAACAAAAATTGAAGGTATAAATAAGATTCCAGATCAGAGTCATAATAAATCGAAGTATATCATGGATCACATATCATCTCTAAACAGACATCCTCCAATCTAAACAGTACAAGATAATACACGCTTAGCAGGACCAAAAATCCAGTCATAAATAACCATTTCAAGAATCAAGACCGACCAAAGAGAATAAATGAAAATGGTCTTAAACAAAATAATTTCCATAGCCATGAAACCCTGAACCATCTACGACATAGCTTAAAATCCCAATTCAATTTGATAAAAATATCACCAAGAAAAGGTATCCCCTTAACATAACTCAAAATTCAAAGAAAATAATATACTTAGGATTATAATCCTACAAAATAAAAGCAGAAATGAAAGCCAAAAAAAGTTACCTATAAATGCTTGGCCTTTCTAAAATGGTGCCAATTTACAGAGAATTGCGAACAGACTCAGAACAGCAGAAATAGAATGGAAGCTATGAAGTTGATTCAAACATTCAAATACTCGAATGTAGATTCAAATGGACAAATACTCGGATGAACAAATTGATTCAAATATTCAAATATTCAAATATAGACGTTGGAATAAAGGAGCCGTTAAATTCTATTGGTTGGAATGTTGAGAATTAGGTTATTTTGGCAAGGGCTCTTCTTCCGATTTTCAATGTTGGAATGTTGATGTGGCAACGGATTTCCAAGCCTTTCGGTGCCTAGGTTTGTCCGTAGGCTATTTTTGAATTCATTTTAATAACTTAGTTTTATTGATTACAAAATCTTATAAAACAAAAAAGAGAGGTGATAGACACACACTCATAAAATTAATTAGATCACGATTAAAACAAACATAAAAGATTATTAAAAGGGTCAAGCAAAATAATATTGAAGCAAATAAAACAAAATCAAAATCATGTAGAAGAGGCTCTTACTTTTAGTACATGATTCAACTAGAACAATTAGAACGAGTTAAAGTTGCATCTCTTTGTAATTTTTTGGGTTTTAATAAGCAATAGGAAGTTGTTAGTATTATTAGTATTATTGAAGTATTCAAGGGATGAAAAGAGTATTAGATCCCATGTATATATCTATGAATCACATAATTATCTTAGAAATCAATAGTTGATATAGAAGTTTTTGGATATACATTTACAAATTTCATTCTTAAAAGATATGGACAATGGTTGTAGATTTGAAACTCAGTTTGTCCACTTTATAAGTTAGGGGCAATGTTTATAGCCTAAAGTTTATAAAGGGTTCATCCTATGGTTAGAGTCCCTCATAGTTAGTTATTAAGCTTCCCATTCCTTTGGTTAATAATGGAAAACATAGTTGATTTGAAGATTTGTAATGTTACTCTCAAAATTGAGTGGCACTCTCATTTCTTTTTTGGGTAGTAGAGACTTAGCTTATTCTTAGGGGTGATCGTACGGATCTATGTCGCACTTTAGGCTAACAATGCCTATTCCGGTCCTGACCGGAAGGGTTGAAACACTTCTGGTCGGACCGATTTGGCAGCCATGCAGCGCTCGCGTGGCAAGGGATTTCCGACCGGAAACCCCTTGCCCTATATGAAACCCGAAATCCGCCCAAGTCCCTCATTTTGCATTGAGCGACTTGGAGTTGTGCAGGAGGGCGAAAAGATTTCCAGAGATCCAGCCGGAAGGGTTTTGATGGTAAGTACCTTTTTTAGAAAAAAAAATTTAATGTATTTCTTGTATCATATTAATTTATGTTTTTTTTTTAAATAGTTTTTAATAGAAAATTAATTTTTTGATAGCAAATTAGTTTTTTTTTAAGTTTTAAAAAATATATATATATATATTTTGTATATATTGTATCATATTAGTTTAGAATATTAGAAAATAAATACATACATTTACATAAATACACACATACATACAAATACATACACAAACATACACATACATACATACATACATACATACATACATACATACATACATACACAGATACAAACCTACCTACATACATATATACATATACATACATATAAAATAATTATATATACACCTTAGCACATACACATACACATACATAAAAATACATACACATACATACATAGGTCTACATACATAGATACACACACATACATGTACATACCTACATGTACATACACATACATACATAAATACACATAAAATAATTTTATACACCTTAGGACATACATACACCTTAGAACATGCATACACCTTAGGACATGCTATTAGGGTTCGTGTGTGGTCATGAGGGGTCACACATGTATCAGGGGTCCCGTGTGGTCCTGTGTGACCCCTCAGGACCACAAACGACCCCTGATAGCATGTCCTGAGGTGTGTGTATGTGTGTGTGTGTATACATCCTAAGGTATATATAATTATTTTGTATGACCCCTTAGGACCACACAAGGCCCCTTACGACACATATGCACCCCTTAGGACCTATTAGGACCATATAAGACCAAATGGTGTCGTAAGGGGTCTTATGTGGTCCTAAGGGGTTACACATGTGTTCTAACACATGGGTGACCCCTTAGGACTACACAAGGCCCATTAAGACACATGTGCACCCCTTAGGACCTATTAAGACCACATAAGACCAAATGGTGTCGAAAGGGGTCTTATGTGGTCCTAAGGGCTCACACGTGTTCTAACACATGGGTGACCCCTTAGGACCACACAAGGCCCCTTACAACACATCTGCATCCCTTAGGACCTATTACGACCATACAAGACATATATTGAAATTAATTAAATTGTATATGCAATTGTAAATTAATAGCCCTTAGGACCCCTTAGGTCCACACAAGGCCCCTTATGACACATGTGCACCCCTTAGGACCTATTAGAACCACATAAGACCAAATGGTGTCGCAAGGGGTTACGCATGTGTTCTAACATATGGGTGACCCCTTAGGACCGCACAAGGCCCCTTACGACACATATGCATTCCTTAGGACCTATTAGGACTACATAAGACCAAATGGTGTCGCACGGGGTCTTATATGGTCCTAAGGGGTCACACATATGTTCTAACACATCGCTGACCCCTTAGGACTACACAAGGCCCCTTACGACACATCTGCATCCTTTAGGACTTATTAGGACCATATAAGACATATGATGAAATTAATTAAATTGTACATGCAATTGTAAATTAATACCCCTTAGAACCCCTTAGGACTACACAAGGCCCCTTACGACACGTGCACCCCTTAGGACCTATTACGACCATATAAGACATATGTTGAAATTAATTAAATTGTACATGCAATTGTGAATTAATACCCCTTAGGACAACATAAGGCCCCTTACGATACATGTGCACCCCTTAGGACCTATTAGGACCACATAAGACCAAATGGTGTCAAAAGGGGTCTTATGTGGTCCTAAGGGGTCACACATGTGTTCTAACACATGGGCAATCCCTTAGGACCACACAAGGCCCCTTACGACACATGTGCACCCCTTATGAGGTCTATTACAACCGCATAAGACCAAATGGTGTCGTAAGGGGTCTTATGTGGTCCTAAGGGGTCACACATGTGTTCTAACACATGGGTGACCCCTTGTGACACATCTGCACCCCTTAGGACCTATTAGGACCACACAAGACCAAATGGTGTCGAAAGGGGTCTTATGTGGTCCTAAGGGGTCACACATGTGTTCTAACACATGGGTGACCCCTTAGAACCACTCAAGGCCCCTTACGACACAACTGCACCCATTAGGACCTATTACGACCATATAAGACATATGTTGAAATTAATTAAATTAATTATATATGCAATTGTAAATTAATTGTAAATTTATTTGACTTAATTTGACTAATTGTAAATTAATTTGTCTTAATTTGACTTAATTTGAATAATTGTAATTGTAAATTAATTTGAATTTATTTGACTAATTTTCAAATTAATTGTTGTATATGCAAATATATGTAATTGTAAATTAGACATATATTGAAATTTAAAATTAAATTTAAAGTAGTTAGTTAAATTTCTTTTGTGCATGGATCTAGAAATTTATCTTAAATTTGTTTTTATATAGATAATTTTAACTTGTATGCATTTATGATGTTTAAATTTCTTTTTTGTATATCTAATTTTTTTAATTTACATGTTTAAATATGTTTAAAATGATTTAAATGTATGTATACTTTTATAATTATTGTAGTGTGTACTACATACATGCACATGTGCAAATGTATATATATATATATATATATATATATATATATATATATATATATATATATATATATATATATATATATATATATATATATATATATATATATATATATTACTCACTCACATCATGTCTGATGAGCCTAGATCACATAACACTAGTAGTTCTGAGCCTAGTGTGCATCCTCCTAGGAGTGAGTAGACGTCACATAGGTCTGCCACAACTCCATAGGAGAGACAACAACTCTACAATTAGACAACAAAGGCACTCCAATGTGCCCTAGATCATTTAAATATTACATTGGGAAACATGCGTGATCAAACAAATAAGCAAAGGGGTGAGATAATTAAACAGGAGCTACTTCATATGATTGACCTCATTGACAATTATAATCCATATGACGAGGTCAACGTAGAGGAGTTCTATAGATCCCTTTCACATAGTGTACGTGGTACAGTGAAATGGGACACATTGAATGATAGGGTCCCCACAATTGATGTGAAAACCATGTTTCCTCATTATCAGGCCTTTGGTAGGGTGGAGGGTTATATGCCTACTAGGTGCACGGATGCACTAGTAGCACCTTTTATATATCCTAGGTGGTTAGCCACTCATCATAGTTGGCCCCAAAAGGATGAGTTGCCCCTTTATTTCTGCAAATCATTATTTGCAAAGTTTCATTTGCTGGATGACGTTGACTACACAAAATTTTCAGATAAGTTTAGACAACCAGGTGCACCCCCGCCCGTTACTAAGCGAGCATTGACTGGTCCAAACCTTGTGGTTCTTCCCAAGAGTGCGGACCTAGCACATGTTGCAAATAGTGTACTAGATGACACTTGACAATCCCTCTTTTCCAGTATTGCTACTATAGCCACATAGGTGGATGAGATGACATTAGAACAGGTGGGTATATATTTGTTGCACTCTCATACTAGAATTCATGATGAATCAATGAGTGATGATCCATATGTTCGAGTAGACATACCATCGCCAATGGATGTTGCACACATGCATGACATAGATCCTTTACGATAGATGAGCGCATGCTTATCCAGTGATCTCTTGGATTCATATCAGGACATTGCTATGGAGCATGGGATCCCACTAGAGGAGGCCCCATCATTTGTTAGGTATGTACTTGGTAGACTGGGTGCTTCTAGCCGTGGTTGTGAGCATACAGATTCTCAGCCTACTATTGTTGCACATCCTACTGCCCTGCCCCAACATACAATAGTTGGTTAGGATACACCTCCTCCTCCTGTTTATACATCAATTGGCCCATACAAGCTTTGCACCCATGGCCAAGTTCATTAAAGATAATTGATGAATGCCTGCACCCACCAGTTCTTTGGGTAGACTGCTTTTCTGCCAGGCAACCAAGTGAAACTTATCTTTTTCACCTACTTCATTCCACATAAATTTCCTCATGGTCCAGATGAGGTTATGTTTAACAGTCTTAGGGAATTTTAAGTATGCCATTGAGAATACAAGGATTGCAGCCAATACTAAATTGATCACAGTGATTCTCCTGATCGAAGATAGCCACTTGCCCTTCCAATTTTCTATCTTTAACTTTTATTTTGCAATCAATATGTCCCAATAGCTAATCTTGTTTAGCCTTGTAAATAGGGGGGTGCCCAAAACCCTTCCTGGGAAGTTTGCAACCCTTAGGTTTAGAATCCTAAACAGGGCTCTTTGAAGCCTTGATTGTGTATTGACGAAGAAGACTTTTGATTTATTGCAGTTAATGCTTTGCCCTGATGCTTTGCAGTATTTATCCAGCAAAGATTTAATGATTCTTTCCTCACTCCTACTCGAAGCCCCAAAGAGGATTGTGTCATCCCCAAATTGGATGTGAGTAGTATGCTCAACCCCATTTCCTCGTTCACCCCCACTCAATGCCCATCCTAGTACAAACCGTGAATAGATCTACCCAAGGCCTCTACCATAATGATGAAGAGAAAGGGGGAGACTGGATCTTCCTATCTTATTCCTTGGGTGGAGGAGAAAACACCATGAGTAGACCCATTTACTAGCACAGAGAACTTTGGGTTAGATAGGCAACTCCTTATCCACTTAATCCAACAATCTCCGAATCCAAATTTATCCAAGACTTCGAAAAGGAATTCCCTATCCACTAGATCATATGATTTTAGAATATCGAGCTTTAGAATCATGTAGGTATCCTTGGTTTTTTTGGCAGAGTGAAGTGTTTCATGGGACATGATGATACCTTCAATAATCAATCTACCCAAGGTGAAACTACTTTTCTCATGAGAAATAGTAAGATTGATAATCCATTTCAACCTATTTGCAATGGTCTTTGTTAAATTCTTGTATACTGTGTTACAAAGGGAAATAGGTCTAAAGTCCCCCATCTCCTGAGGGTAGCTCTTTTTTGGGATTAGAGATAGAAAGGTGTGATTGATAGCTCCCAGCATAGCCATCTTTTTTCTTGACTCTTCCACCACTCGATGAAGATATTTACATATGATGCCCCAATAGGAGTGGAAAAATGCCGCAAGAAAACCATTAGAACTAGGGGCCTTGTCTGGGTTAAGCTGGAAGGTTTCTTTCCTGAGTTCCTCTTCATCAATTCATCTGTATAGCTCTTTATTTTGAGCTTTAGATATTATCACTAGGATCGAGTCTAAGATCTTGTCCCTAGCCACTTGATCCACCTGATTACCTCTATTTAGAATGGATTCAAAAAATCTCTCTCCTTTTTTACTGACTTCCTCCATATTCTGAGCCATGCTACCATCCGCTTTCTTTATTTGCAAAATTCTGCTCCTGTTTCTGTTAGCAATTGTGGATCTGTGGAGAAACTTGGTATTTTTGTCTCCTTCCTTGAGCCACATCTCTCTTGATTTTTGTCTCCAATGAATTTATTCCCTTTTCAAGATCTCATTGAGCTCATCTTTTAGCATTTTTCTTTGAGGAATTCCTCATTACTCATACCATTATAAATGATAATTTCATTGATTCTCCCAAGTTCTTCCATCACTTTTCTTTTCTCTACGAAAATTTTCTTGAAGTGTACTTGATTCCATTCTTTGATCTTCATTTTAATGTATTTCAACCTCTTGCAAAATTTATACATGTGTGGGTTATGTCCCACTGAAATCTCACTCCACCAAACTAAGATCAAATTCTGTAGATTGAGGTCCCTACTCAACATTTTTTCGAACTTGAAAGGGATGCCTCCTTCGAGATAGCATAACGATATATCCAACTGAATAGGGTAATGATCTGATCCTAAAAAGGAAGGATGCGGGCTTCTATCAGGTGATTCTATGTAGCCCAATCTCCATACAACAAAAATCTATCTAATCTTTCTGCAATATTAGAAAACCTTGCCCTACTATTTATTCAATTAGAAACACCATTCTTGGGGACAATATCCATAAGTTGATTGTAGTTAATAAAATTATGGAAATCTCTTTGGAAAATATTGGGTCTCTAAATACCACTTTCCTTCTCTTGATCATTTAGGGTGGCATTGAAATCCACCATAATTATACTTTTTTCCCTACTACATCCATCTATTTTGCTTGTGATGAAATTTTAAAGTTCCCTATTTTCAAGGGTAGCAGTAGGCCTATAGACATTGAAAATAAAAAAGGAGTCATTACAACTTAGTAGAGTTATCATGCATTGCACAACCACTTGAAAGAGAAATAGAACCTCTACCATGGATTACACAAGCTTTGTTATCTCCAAATCTCACTACACCACCATCATACTTCTCCATATTCACAAATTTACCTTTATCACATGTCATGTTATGTGACAACCATTGTCAATCACCTAGATGTTCTTGTTTTGTTGTAGGTGTGCCAGTTTCTTGCTAGTATTTTGTTGTACTTTTCTTTGGTTGCTGTCTTTTGTGCTGATCTTTTGTTGCCTTTCTTTCTTCATTATGTCCTTTCTTTCTTATATATTGCTTTTCTTTATGATTTGTAAGTGGGTTTCGGGTCCCTTAAAATCTATTTTTCCTTAATCAAAAACCACTGCCAATCACCCATTCATCTTTCTCTTCAATCTTAGCAACCTAGGCTTTCTCTTCAACAATACAACTTGTAGAATCAATAGGTATCGAATCATCTTCTTTGATAGAAATGAACACAAATTTATGTTCTAAAATCCCTTTCTTAGACTCATCATCTGTCACACCTTCATCAACAACATAATAATACTTCTTCTAATATCTATACTTGTGATTAGGCTTGTAAGTCTTATTACATGAAAAAAAATTCAAAGATAACTTCCCTTCATACTTATTGGCTCCCTTAGGCAATCTTCTGGCAATAAGTGCTCCAATCTCTTCCAATTCTTTTTCTTGTTCTTCCATCTCTCTCATTTCCCATTCTGTAAAGTGAAAAATCGAAGGCTTAACCAATTCACCACTTGAAAGAAGGAATTTAATAAGCTCAATTTTTACTTGGGGTAACTTTACATTCAAAAGAGGGGGTTGAATCTACTAAATCCAATCCCAAAGGATGCAAGGACTGAATACTAAGTAGATTAATTTAGATTGGAATGTGTTTGCCCATCTTTTATAAGTCGAATAAGTAAAGTGCTGGAAATAAAGACAAAGTATGAGAAAACAATGAGCTACAAATTCGGGATTCAGTCATGCACCTAGATCTGATAAGTTTAAGATGATTCAGAGATTCTCTGTGAAATCTAGAAAAAGTTGCAAGAACCCTATGTCCGGATAGGGGCACCCTCCTATCGGTCCTTTGAACTTTTCGCAGGTCAAAAAGGGTGTTTTCATCTCTGTGAATAAAGCTTAACTCTAGAAGTACAGTCATGCACTTGTTTCCTGTACACAAAAAGAAGAAGAAAGGGGTTGGGAATAGGGGTTTTCCTAAGTCAAACCCTGGTTTGGAATCAACCTTGAATGAAATACTACAAATGCTTGAGATAAATGATGAAAAGTTATACCTTCAAATTTGCAATAGATGATGATGATGATGATGATGATGCTTTGCTTCTTAGATGTAATCATATATGTTGTATGAAATTTCATGAACATGACAAAACCCTAACACACACATGCTTGTAAATGAATGGTGGAATGTTTCTCCAATGGATAGATGAAGAATATGCATCCTTGAGGAATGCTAGATGATGAATGCTTGATGCTTGAATGTAGTCTCTTTTCCTTATGATTTCTATCATATTCTCACCTAGTGATTGATGATTGATTGATGGATTGGCAAATGAAAGTAAAAAATTTCCTTATATACTTGCCTATTGTCAAATATTGTTTAATTTTCTGATAGAGGCTTACATAGGGGATTTATTTCCTGCTCACAATTGAAATAGGGCCAAGGGGGAGGAGCTCAAGATAGGTCCTACCTAGGGAGGACTAGGATGCGGTGCCCTAGTCTTACCCTATTTTAGCCCAAGATAAAAGGGCTATGCAAGTTGTAAAGTGAAAAATGAAGTTTGGTTGCATAAAAGAGGCATAAAAAGCTCCCGATCAAGCATGGGGAAAGAGACCAGTAAGGTGAGGGCTCAAAATGTGGTAAAAATTATAAAGGATGTAATTTTAGGATGCTACATTTAGCCCCCACTTTAGCTGGAGTATAAGCTTATGCATATACTCATGATAAAGTAGAAGAAGAGAGAAGAAGATGAGGAATGCAAAGCAACATCACAAGGAGTAAAAGATGTCACTAATTTTGAGGAACTAAGCCCCCAATCTAAGGATCTTAACTCACTCAAGCATATGCAAGTGCACACAAAACAAGACAAAAACAAAAAGACAAAAAAGACAAACAAAGGCAAAGACACAAAGGAACACAAGACCCAAAAGCTAAAGACCAAAAACAAGACCCCAAGTCAACTAGTTGAAGAGACCTCGAAATCAAAATGTCTCAACAACTAATATCATTCTTGAAAATGCCATCTCATGAACACAAATGATCACATAAAAGAGAAAAAAAAGGATAATCCATGAACTATCAATGGCAAAGCTATGAGTTCATGAAAGGAAGAAGATAAATCATGAATACACACTAGATGTGTTTATCTAGATGATCCATGAGAAGAATGATGAGAGAGAGCATGGACTACTCACCCCTAGGTGTTTTTATCTAGGTGATCCATGGTGAGAAAAGGACATGGAAAACTCCCCCCTAGATTTTCTTTTTATCTAGGTGATCCATGTGGGGAGGAGAGTAACAATAGTCTAGTTGTTTTTACCTAGTTCCACCCATCCTCGTGCATGTGTGTAAGTGATGTCTGGTTTCAAGTGTATAGCACCTCGTGCTAAGAGTCTTTTCTCTATTTTTGAGTGTGCTTCAACCTGTTTAAGACATGTAATGTAAATGCAAATTCCAAGGGGCTATTGTGTGTGTGAAAATATGTAAATGCCAAGTGGCAAAGATACATGCTTGGTTTGGAGGCCACCCCGTTTAAGACTTTGTTGTTTTCAATGATGTGTTAACCCTATCTAAGACGTATATAAAATGTTGTGTCTAGTTTTGAGTGTGAAACATCTGACTCTAAGAATTTTTACTCTGGTTCTAAGCATGAACACCCTGTTTAAGATATGCAAACATGATATGCAAGAGCATAGTACAATATAATGCAAAGGGAGCGATGTGGGTGCCCCCCCTTAAGATATAAACATAGTTTTTTGTTGATGTATTACTTGGAATATAAATAAAAGGATACCTTACCTTCAACACCAAGGATATATCCTTTAGGCAACAATGTCATAAATCCAAGCTAGAGAAGGTATACTCTTCAAGTGAGGATAAGATAGTTGAAAAAGAGATATCTAGCGACAAGAGTAAAGGGGATCCTTGGAGGAGAAGAGATCTTTTCTCAAAAGACATCTACCCCCAAGAGTAGCTATCTTGAAAAAATATAACATCTTATATGAAAAGAAAGGAAGGAGAACAAGAATTCATACCCTCCTCCTATTGCTAGGTGAAAGGGATTCTTTATGAAGGATGACACACTTTTGACCCAATGTGAGGGGTAAGTTTATGATAGATATACATTGCCAAGTGAAGAAGAGGTTGTAGCCAAGGACTTACACGTCTTGTATAAGAGAGAATCCTTAAGCAAACAATAACTTCTCACAAGGAATGATACCTAAACACCACTCCACAAAGGAAAAGTACATGCCTAGAGATGAGAGAGAAGAGGAGAAATCAATCATTTCCACCCAAGTGTGGGGACAATGAGAAGAATTAAACAATCTTCTAAGGAGATATTAAGTATAAGGAAATACAAAATAAACTCACATGAATAAATATTCAATGCAAGAAAAAACATTAGTTTATGTAAAATGCATCTAAAAAGAAGTTGTAATATTTAATTAGAGAGAGAGATAGAGAGAGAAAGAAAGATAACATATTCCCCTAAGGAGGGATTATTCATAAGAAACATACCATTACAAGAAATGATATCAGCACATAAAAAATGCAACCCCTAAAGGGGATAGTGATACATTAGATAGAAAGAGAGAGGTAGAAAAAGCCATCCTTTCCCCCCACGCAAGAGCACAAAGAGGAAAATTACACATCTTCCAAAGAGAGGTTATTCATAAGAGATAAACCATTTGAAACAAAGAATAGGTCCTAACCAAGGAACAAACATGTGCTTGTATGAAGGATAACTCTATGTAAGAAAAGGACATCAAATGATGAATAACACAATAGAAAAAAAAACATAATTTTCAATGAGAAAGGAAGAAGGTTCACCAAAGTTTTTTAAGGAGATATTATTCATAATAGGTTCACTGTTTGAAGCAAGGAATAGGTCTTGTCTACGGAACAAATATGTTCTCACATGAAGGATAATTCCGTGCAAGAAAGGACATCCATTTATGAATAATTCAATCATGAAGAAAATAGTGAAATTTTAAAAGGAGGAGAGAAAGAGGGGAAATCATGTTGCTACCCCAAGATATTTGAAATTGAAGAAACACCACCTATAATGACAAATAGCATTCACTACTTGTGTCATAGAGTGAGGATCAACTTGAGGGTGAAGAAGTGCTAAGGCATTACCTTTTCACCTAGAAAAAGAGTCAGATTTGTTGAAAGAGATATACAAGCACGATAGTATTGTTCTTGAACAAATTCCTTAAATGCTTTATACTTTCCAAGAGTATGAGAACCACCATGATGAAAAAGACAATATCCATTTCCTTCTCTATGTTTATTACTAAGTTTCACAAAAGGAAAGGCACCATTCTTATCATACTTCAATTTCCAAAAGATTCTAGTTGCTAAACTTTCTTGATCATTAATTTATGTAGGTTCATTCTTTGGAGATTGTGGACAATAGTTGTTATTAGAAGGAGTATTGTCATCAATAATTCTAACTTTACCAGTATAGATAACTTGTTTTATTGAATTAAAAAAATCAGGACAATCATCGACATGGTGATCATGAGTTTTATGAAATAAGCAGAAAAGAGTTTTTGAAGAAGAATCTATTTTGCGGGCGCTAATGGCTTGTTGTCTTGCAAGATGATTTTGAAGTCTTAAATCCTAATAAGTTCATCCATAGGAGATTTATTACCATTTTCCAGTGCTTTGTGGTTATTTGTACAGGAGGGTTTATAGGGACTCGAATTCCTTGTTCAAATTTTCCAAGTCCTTGTCCTCTAAAACCTTGTTTTGATATTATGTTAAAGCCACTCCTATAAGAGTCTTTTAATTGAGAAGGCGGGGGAACATTACAATAAATTTCTTTGAAGTTTGTAGTGTAAGGATGTTTAGAAGGAATGACAGGATTAGTAGATGGAGAAGGAATATCTTGTGGATGAGGATTTTCCTTTCTTTCATCATGCATATCCTCATCTAAGGCTTCATCTTTGCTTAATGTTAATGGGGGGAAAGATCATGAATGAAATGCATGACATCATTTTCTCTACAAATTTTTTAATGTTTAAGATAGGCTCTAGGAGAATAAGGAGGATCTAGAGAGATAGAAATACTAATGTTTTGACCTTTCCCCCCTTGTGCAAGGGTATTTATATGAGAAGAAGATGGATCCATGTTGCTTTTAAATGCTTGCTCTCCATTAGAGAGATCATTGATATGAGTATTATCTCTTTCCTCAATCACATTAGATACCCTAGGAGAGGTACAAGTATTAGGTTTCTCATTGTTATCTCTGGGATTAGGATCTACAAAAGCTTTTAGCTGATTTATATATGAAATGCATTTACCCAAAAACATCACCATAACACAATGTACATAATAAATAAAATCTTTGAGATCTAACTTATGAAAAGGAATCAACTTAGAAATTCGAAGAATGCAATATGTCCAAGTGTTATGAATGAAAAGAAGTAACATGAAGTGAAAGAAGTCATTATCCAACACATGATTATAATAAAAGTACATAAAAAAAATGTAATTATATGTGAAATAGCAAATAGATCAAGTCCATTAATTGCCATGATTAATATTGAAATTTAACTTCAAGCAATTTATTTGAAAATAAATTAGGATTTTATAACAAAACCACTTAATTTTTTTAAATTGATGAGATTCAAAATTGATTTTTTGTTTGTTTTAAATTTTGAAAAATGTGAAAATGAGAATTTGAATGTTGAGATTTAGAAATTGAAATTTTAATTCAAAATTTTAGGAAAATGATTGATCGATTTTTGAAAAATTATACAACCTTCTAGGAATTTGAAATGTATAATTAGGGTCTTGAAAATAACCTCTTAATTTTTTTTAAATTTAAATTTGAACTATTCACAAGAGAATTAAATTTAAAATTAGGGTCTTGTAAAAAGAACCACTTAATTAAAAATTTAAATTTGAAAATAGATCTAAGAATGAAATTTGGAATTTGAACAATTAGAAAATGCATAAGATGAATTTAAATTTAGAAATTAGGGTTTATTTAATTAACCACTTAGTTTTAAAATTAAAATTTGACATTGAAATTTGATCCAAGGTAGCAAGTTTGATTTTGAATTTGAATTTAGCAACTAAATTTGAAGAGGGAAATTAAAAATTTAAACAACCTACAAGCTCAATTTTAAAAATTTAAAAATTAGGGTTTTTGAATTTAACCGCTTAATTGTAAAAATTAATTGTGAAATTTAACTTGTAGATGAAAATTTGAATTTTGAAATTGAATGAATATTCAGATCTAAAATAATTAATCCAAATTAAGCAATTCACAAGCTCAATTTTGAAATTAAAATTAGGGTTTTAATGAAATCAACCTCTAAATTTTTTAAATTTGCAAGGAAATCAAACTTGTAAATGAAAATTTGAATTTTAAATTTTATACACTCAGATCTAAAAACAAAAAAATAGAAATTAATGGTGTAAGGAGTTGGGTTCACCAAAATGTAAAGTGGAAAATTTGAGGCTTAGCCAATTTGCCACTTGAAAGAAGTTGGAATTTACTAAGATCAATTTTTGCTTGGGGGAACTTTACATTCAAAAGAGGGGGTTGAATCTTTTAGATCCAATCCCAAAAGATGCAAGGACAAAATACTAAGTAGATTAATTTAGATTGGAATGTGTTTGACCTTCTTTTGTAAGTTGAATAAGTAAAGTTCTAGAAATGAAGACAAAGTATGAGAAAACAATGAGCTACAAATTCAAGATTCAGTCATGCATTTTCATCTAAGAAGTTTAAGATGATTCAGAACTACTCTGTGAAATCTAGCAAAAGTTGCAAGAACCATGTGTTTGAACAGGGGCACTCTCCTATCAGTCCTTCAAACTTTTGACAAGTCGAAAAGGGTTTTTCCATCTTTGTGAATAAAGATTAACTCTAGAAGTACAGTTACACACCTCTTTCTTGTACACACACAAAAAAGAAGAAATGGGTTGGGAATAGGGGTTTGCCTAAGTCAAACCCTTATTTGGAATCAACCATGACTGAAATACTGCAAATGCTTGAGATAAGAAAGGCATACCTTCAGATCTGCAATAGATGGTGATGATGCTTTGCTTCTTAGATGTAATCACATATTTTGTATGAAATGGCATAAACATGACAAAACCCTAACACACACACATGCTTGCAAATGAATGGTGTAATGTTGCTCCAATGGATAGATGAAGAAACTGCAACCTTGAGGAATGCTAGATGATGAATTCTTGATGCTTGAATGTAGTCTCTTTTCTTTATGATCTCTAACGTCTTCTCGCCTTGTAATTGATGATGTATTGATGGATTGACAAATGAAAAGGAAAAATCTCCTTATGTACTTTCCTATTATCAAATATTGTTTAATGTTTCGATAGAGCCCTACATAAGAGATTAATTTCTTGCTCATAATATAAATAGGGCCAAGGGGGAAGCACCTCAAGATAGGTCCTACCTAGGGAGGACTAGGGTGTGGCATCTTGGTCGTACCCTAGTTTAGGCTAGGATCAAAGGGCTATGCAAGTTGTAAAGTGAAAAATGAAGTTTGGTTGCATAAAAGAGGCATAAACAGGTCTTGATGAAGCATGGGGAAACAGACCAGTAAGGTGAGGGCCCAAAATACGGTCATAATTGTAAAGGGTGCAATTTTAGGATGCTACACTTTCATATTTGGAAACCCTAGTTGAACTCTCTCCCTAATCATACTTCTACTTCTCAGATATAGTATCTTTAAATGCAATCTCAGGTTTGCCATGTGATTCACCAAGTTCCTACAATTCAAAATCAACAAGCTTACCAACCAACTTATCTCTTGTCATAGTTATCATAGTCTAGATCTCATCAATAGTAGATACTTTGTGTTTATAAGCAGGAGGTAATGATCTCAATACTTTCACTACAATCTCATTTTCTTTAAGGACTCCTCTAGCACATCTGATGTTAAACACAAGATCATTCACTTTAGCCATAAAGGATGAAATATTCTCATCGTCTCCCATTCTTATCAACTCCTACTTTCCTTTCAAGCTCTACAATTTAGAAAATTTCACACGTCTATCTCCTTCATACAAGGTTTCTAGCTTCTCCCAAATCTCATGTGCAATCTGCAATCCCATCACATTAGTCATCTTTGCATCAGTCAAGGAACTCACTAATTCTTATTTATCTCTTATATTATGTTCAACATCCTTGATCGCAACTACAGTAATAGGACCATTCTGAGGAACATTGTAGGCATTCGTTGTGATCTTCCAATAATCTTCTCCAACACACTTCAAGTGAAACTCCATCTGGTCCTTCCATATAGTGTAATTAGTTTCATCAAATCTCAAACTCTCCTTGAAAATAACATTTGCCATCCTAGATCTCCTTAAGCGGTCAAGCTCCTTCAAGAGGAACTAGTGTTGATACAAATTGTCGACAATAACACTACAGGAAAACTGAGACCGGGGGTGGAGGGGGGGGGTGAATCCATTTTTACCAAACTTAAACAAATTAACTTCAACTTTAGATCTGATCAGTAACAACAATAGAAAAGATAAACACAACATCAACAACACACATAACACAATTTTTTGACATGGGAAACCCAGTTAAGGGAAAAACCACGGTGGGAACCTACCCATAATATGATGATACTCTACAGTAGTATACAAAAATATTACAATAGGGAATGCACATGAATTCAGGCACACCAGGCCTAGATCTCACTTCTCAAAAAAAACAAAGGGATACAATCCTAGGAAGGCTCATTGGCTTACAAAAATTTGGATTACATGAACTGAAGGAATAACATCTCCAAATACCTGATCACAGTTTCAGTTAAGTACATTGTCTAGACAACAACACCTCTCTGCTTTTCTCCACTATTGAAAGATCAATTTTGTTGTTTGCACATACAATACTATCACATATCATAGAAACAACCACAAACACACATCTTACATGATTACAACACTTATTTATACAAATCATCAACCTTAATCTCAAGGTCAGCTCAACACATAGGACCTAATTACAAAATTACATCACACGATACATAAATCTATATGCGGACCAATACAATGTCAGAAAGGACATAGCATGGACCCAAATCAAAACCTCAAACATGAAATACCATCGAATATCATGCTAAGACCATCAATAACACGCAACCATCGGGTTGGCCAAAAAGTCCTATAACACGAAGAATACTACCAGACCAATAAAATATTCAATAACATGCACCATGATCAACACGAACCACCAAAATTCATAGGACATGATCAAAGAACATCAACAAGCAATGTGAATTCCTTCACAATTGTAGACACTTAAAAATAATTATTTTAATTATTTTAAATTCCTCACATAATTAATTAATTAATTATGTTAATTCAAATTCTCCTCAATATTAATTAAATATAATTAATATTGTCACTATAGCATGTGATTCATTTATTTAATAAATCAATCCCTTTTCTTTATTCTTCTAAAAAATCAAATCGTCACAAATCTTCCTCTTAGCTAATTAATTTCAATTAATTAGTTAACCTACATGATTCCTACAAATCATCTTCTTAATTCATCATTAACCTAATAAATTCTTCTAGAAACTCACTTAACATTATTCTTCTAATTTTTTATTCCCTCCACTCATTCTCTCTCCTAGTCAAATTATCCTAATATGACCTAACATTTCCTCTAATCCCCCTCTTAATGAATCGTTAATGGCTAATTAGCATGATTAGCCACAAAGTCAACTCCTTGCTTTTAAATACTCTTTTCCTGAATGTAAGATTTTCGAAATCTCACATTCCTCCAAGCATCCCCTCTTCCAAGGAATTTTTAATTCTTTTTTATTCCTCCAATCCCCATGATATCCTTTTTTGGAAAATTTTTAATTCCTCCAATGCACCTTGTGGAGTGTGGAGATACAAAATGCCTTTAAGGCATATTTCTTGGTCTCCACACCCTCTCTTGGACCTTGTGTGAGCTCACAAGTAAATCTTAGCCCTTCATCTCGAACTCATCCTAGCCATCTATTTTCCTCTCCTCTTCCTATAAAATAGGGCTCCATCCCTTTATTCAAACACATCTTGAAATCCAGTAAGCTTATGCTGCCCTTTTGAGCCCAGGGAATCATCTTGGCAACTTGATCATCTCATCCTTATCATTTTCCAAATCCATTCCAATTGTGCATAGGATTGGAGAGCCATCCACATCCAGCAATCAAAGGAGCACCTCAAGTGGAGCATTATCAAGGGGTACCTTCACTTCATCAAGCTCAATCTAAAGGAGAAGGTAAAATAGCAAGGTGAAATGGTCTTTTCATGATATTTTAGCATTCTGCATGTTTATTTCATTATGTTTTTTATTATTTGACCTTCTAATCTATTTTCCCCTCTTCAACAATAACCGAAACAACTCGGATAACAATATAATCATCAACATTTCATCATCAGAGCTCAAGAACACCAACAACAAACTGAAAGATATGCTTGTGAGGACACAAATGAACATCCCAAACTCTCACCACAATTCATACAACATAAATAATTAATTTTAAAGAAACACAATCTAGAAACCGTATCTCTACAACATAGGACCAATGGAAAAACAAATCACCACATCAGATCACATAACTTGACCTAATCACTTTCCATAACACTGAAACTCATACTGAATCAACTAGAGATAAGTATCTCAAAACCCATTAATTTACATCAACACATTTACAACCAAACCAACTCTCTGAAATGAATAAATTCTTTGCAATACAGGAATATGTTGACATCAATGACAACAACACATTCCAACAACTCTAATATCCAACACCTTATACCCTACACCCTATACCCTAAAACCCTATATCCTACACCTTATTACCTAAACAATGTACAAGGGAGGGAGAGGTGATGATCAAGAGAGTTCATAAAGGGAGAGGGGTAAGGGGAGATGGGTGTGATACCTATAGGGGGAGAGAGGGTGAGATATATAGAGGAGGATAAAGAGAGGTGGGTAATGAGACATGGATGGAGAGGTAAATAGGTAGACAAGAAGGGAGAGATTATGACCTAGATAGTGGAGAAAGATTAAGAGAGGGAGAGGTCCTAGAAAATGAAGATAGAGAATAAGAGAGGGAGGGATAATAAGAGAGAATGGGGGGAGATATATATGGGGGTAAATGGGGATGGTAGATAGAAAGGTTTGAGAGAGAGAGAGAGATGGAATCATAAAAGAGGTATGAAAGAAGGGAGAAACCCAGAGAGAGAGGAGGGTGGGAGAGAGAGGTGATGAATTGGACAATGGAGAGAATAAATAAGGGAGAGGAGCTAGACAATGAAGATAGAGAGGGGACAAAGAGGGGGAAATGGAGATGAGACATAAAGGGAAGTATCAATATGGGTAGTACCTTAAAGCCTATGTACCCTAAACCCTAAACCTTATATTCTACACCCTATCACCTAAACCATTTACAAGGGAGGGAGAGGTGATGACCTAGAGAGTTGAGCAGAGAGAAGAGAAGAAAGAGAATAAAAAAGAGAAATAGAGGGCTAAGAAGGGAGATAAAGAGGTAGAAAAAGAGTGACTAAGAGACCTAGAGAGGTGAGAGAGATAAGTTCAGAAAGAGAAATATAGTGGTAAGAAGGTAGAAGGAGGTGGTAAGGATGAGGAAGAATGTAATAACCCACTTAACTCAATCCAAAAATCTCAACTTTTTTTTTTTTTGGATTGATTACTTATTCTTAATTGTGTTTGATTCAATCACATACTCAGGTACATCTATCCAAATGAGATAGACATCTATCCAACCGGTATGGGCATCTAACCATATGGGTTAGGCATCTAACCATACGGGTTAGGCATCTATCCAAATGGGAGTAGGCATCTAACCATATGGTTTAGGCATCTAAACATATAGATTAGGCATCTGTCCATATGGGGCAAGAGGTTTCATCTATCCAATCTAGGATAGGAATCTACCCAAATGGGGTAGGCATCTATTCATAAGAATAGGATATGCTTTGGCTAGAGACTTTAGACTCATCGGGACCATCTGAGTCATGAGCCACTCTCTAAAGGCTACACTCCCCTACTAGGAGTGCACCGAGGTCACCATCCTTAGGAGTATAAAAAAAATTCCATAAATAATCTTGAGTTCCGCCTCAGAATCCAGCCTAAAGCCTCGAGAAGTCAAGGGAATCCATGTAGGATTCCTTCTAAGTATGCATTTAATTAATCTTATCTTCCAATTAGCATCATCTGTACCCATTGATTGAGGGGCTTAAGGAGCTTTGAAAACCTTTAACAATTCACCCTTAACCAAATCCTAATTCCCATCCCTGAATGCCTGAGTACAAGGGACAACTCCATCCCTAGACTGCCTACATAACTGTTTCGGCACGAGATAAAGGTGTAAAGTATGTAGTTCTAGTTTCTAACTATGGTTTAATGTAAATTGTTTGGTGGGTACGCAACCCTTTCTAGGATCAATGTCCCAAACAGTTTCTTTGCGGTTGCTACCCATGATGGTAGCTCTATAGAAAAAAGGCTCAAGATGGCTTTCCTCTTGTGGCCTAAAAGAAACTAAGTCCTACTTCCTATTAAATACATCACCCTTAATTTGTTATCATCTATTTGAATCATCAAGATAAAATAAATTTCCAAAATTGTAACACACAACCAAACCCTAATGGGGTTTTCTAAGGTTTAATTGAGCAGATGTAAATTCATTTAAGATTTATCTTTTTAGATTATCAATCCCATGGGGATTACCCAAAACTTGGATTTTAACTTGCAAATGACCCTTATTTCTCCTCGATGATTTAGAGGGACGATGCCACAGGCGCTATTGTTGTAACTTTATTAGTCATTAAGTATAGTAGTTCAACATGACAACATTATCCATAAGTGTGACCCAAAGGCACCATAGATATCAAACGTTGCTAAACTCCTTTTGTTTAGTTGTCTTTCTAAGAATCTAACTTTGAATTCATGAAACTTAATCTAAGCAATATACTAATACAACTTGAAAAAGAAAACCATTATATACAAGAAATTATCGCTCGAAATAAAAAAAACTAAGGTGTAAATTTTACATAAGTGAAAGAAACATAGCAAATTAGCTACTTCCGAATAGTATTTTCTTAGAAGTAAAATTATGATAATAATTAAAACTTTGAAACTTCAACTAAATACCTAAAGGTACTAATTGCTTGGAAACTATGATACTTTTAAAGATACTTATGAAAAAGATTTGAATTACTCGCAAGATATAATTGTTTTGGAACAAACCATTACACTTTAAACATGAATCCTAATACTTGAAAGATACTAATTTGCTTGAAAGAAAATTAAATGATTGGATAGCAAGACTTTGGAAATGATTTTAACATCTACTTGTTTGAAAGGAAAAACTATTAATAATAAGCTAAACTAATTCTTCCATATGAAGTAACATAAATTTCATCTACAAATGATATCATTACTTTAAATGTGAATCTTAATACTTGAAAGGTACTAAATTGCTTGAAATAAAATTAAAATTATCAAATACTAATACTTTGGAAATGAATTTAATACTCACTTGTTTGAAGGAAAAACTATTCAACAGTAAGTTTCAAAATAACCACATTATTCTTAATTACTAATTGTTTGAAAAAATAAAGATTAGAAAAGAGACTATACACTTGCTAATTAACCAAAGTACATAATACTAAGTCCCCTAATAAACAATTCTAATCAATCTACTTCTAGTTGCTTTTGAACTATAACTAACGTTTTTTTCTTCACTTGAAGTAACATTAACTTTATCCGTGAGTATTTTCTACAAATATTAACCCTTTCAATTTTAAATTCTTAAAAGTGAGCTAATGCTTGCTCCTAAAATTTAATTCAATTAAATTTATTATTTAATTCCCTAAGTGATCAAGGGATAGGATTTCTTGTGCCTGATAAGGATATGGATCCAATAATCTAGAATAACAAAATTCTACTTTATTTCACCTTCAAAACTAGGTTTCATTACAAACAAAAAATGAGTATTTAATTTGAGAATTGGCCAAATAAATCTAGTTTAATATTCTTATGGAAAAGGATCTCACTATTTTTTTTGTTTCATTTGCATTTGCTAAAACTATTTTGGTTTTTATGGATTGCAATAATTTGGTTTTTAAATAATCTTTCTTAGCATCTTAATTAATACTAGTTCAAAATAGATTGGAAATTTTAACTATGCAATTTATCACCAAGTTTAAATATTAAATTGATTCATCTATACTAATTACCTTGCAATATAAATGTAACTTCTCCTTTTACTATTCTTATGTTTCTTTGTAGTTAGAAGGTAAATATTTTTAACTATTAATAGATTTGACTATTCTCAAATGCCTTATATACTCCATATCTTAATTTAATATAACTTTGTGTAAAGAACAATCTAATATTCATAGTTTGAATTAGTTCATATTATTATACCTAAAAAATGGTAGTTACGAATCTAAACATATTTACTTGGGAGGTAAATTCAATTATCCTTTACGCTAATTGAAGTACAAAAAGGGTATTTTAGATGTCCAATAAATAAAGAACTTAAATATTTGTATTAAATGCCTCCAAGGGAATTTATTTACTATTAAAATTATTTGAGACTAACTAGTGATACTATGAAAAAGAAACCAATGCTTGCAATAATTTAAATTATCTTAACTTATGCAAAATCTTTCCAAGGGGCATTATCATTTCCCTTTTTCCTTTGTTTCCTTAAATCAACTAATTTGTTTAATAAGAAGATTTGACTATTATATTTCCACATCCTAAGTAAAACTAAATCAAAGTAATAGATGTCTTAATGTTCGATTATCCATATGACTCTCTTAAGTGTTATTTGATCATTTGCCTCTTGCAAAATTTATTCATTTAAAACCCAAGGGGAATCTTTTCCCATCATTATGGAGATAATAAACTCTTTAGAGACAAATATTTATTGAAAGAAAAGTCCAAATTTAAAACATAGATTTCCATATTAAAACTTAAATAAGAGGAGCATTAACAAGAGTTAGACCCATTATACTTCTCCCTAAGAGATAAATTCCCATATCATTTTTTTACCTATCCTTCCCCAATCCTTGCTTTGAAGATTGGTGAAGATCTTCTCCAAATCCTCAAAGTAAAATCGCTGCAAAATTCCTACAAAATTTCCTCCTACAACTAACAAAAATTTAAAACTAATATCTTAATAATTCAAGACCTATTTCATTACATAAAACAATAATGATCTCCCCTTTTTCGAAAATCTAGTGTTGAATATATAGAAAAAGAGAACCATTTCCCACTACCAAAATAATTAATTAATTCAAAATTTCTTTTTCTCAAAATAATTTCCATGCAAAATTATTATTATTGTCATAGTAGGGGTTACATGTGTAATGCCCCGCCAGAAAACCACGAAGGGATAAAACTAAAACACTAGAAATGAGTGCAAATATTTTTTGATTTTTAAACTTTAATAAGTATAATGATACATTGAGTTAAGATTAAGTTTAGATTACACAATGTAAGACTTAACTTAACACCTAAAGGGTTTCCCAACTTGGTTAACATGGTTTACAACTAACTTTTCTCAACATTAATTAATCCAATTAAGGTGATTAATCTTTAAAACATCGATAACATGGTTAATTCATCCAATAGTCTTAAACATCGATAACATGTTTAAGTTCATTCATTAGGAATATAACCATTACAATACATCTAATATTCAAATGAAACATATGCATTAACATTTAATTTGCATTCATACATTGCTTGCATCATAACATAAAAACTACATTGCATTCCATTAAATCACTAAGTTTCAAAACTTAGATAACGTTTACATTACAATTTACATCTTGCCATGAAGGCATACATATCAAATTAATAACAACTGACCATAAAAGGTCCAAGATATACAAAGAATGATCCTTAATAAATGGGATACAACTGGATAACAAGATGCTCGAATCTAAGCACTATTGGAACACCTATGAAGCGAACTTCACAAGAAGGAAAAAACACACTCGATGGAAAGTAGCACTGCCACTCGACCATGTGGCTCACAAAGAACCACCCCACTGTGCTAGAATATAGAAATAAGATCCACTAGCAATCTAAAGGTATGCACACACACATGGCCAAAATCACAACATCAAAAAGACTCACATGAAGTAAAAACTCATAGAACATGACTCCGCATCAAAATTCAAGTGAAACCAACAAGACTACACACTAGTGATGATAAGGGAAGAGTGTCATCACGTAGCTTGGTATGGCTACCCTGGCAGGCCACCATAGGTCTTGTCCCCATCTTGGGTTATCCTGGTAACCTCTCCCAAACCCTCGACCCCATCCAAGTCTCATGTGGACCCAAAAAATCATTTGGTGAAGACAAAGTTGTTGGTTTGTTATTCTAGGATTATGACTATCTCCTCCATTTCCATCGTGTAATAACCCACTTAACTTAATCCAAAAACTCAACTAATTTTTTTTTTAAAAAATATATAAAAATATTGATTTCTTATTATTACTTATTCTTATTCTTTTTTTTTTTTTTCAATCACTTACTCAGGTACATCTATCCAAACGAGATAGGCATCCATCCAATCGTGATGGGAATCTAACCATACGGGCTAGGTATCTATCCATACGGAACTAGGCATCTAACCATACAGGTTAGGCATCTGTCCATAAGGGATAGGAGGTTTCATCTATCCAATCTGGGATAGGCATCTACCCAAACGGGGTAGGCATCTATTCATAAGAATAGGATATGCTCTGGCCAGAGACTTTAGACTCATCGAGACCATCTGGGTCCTGAGCCACTCTCTAAAGAATACACTCCCCTACTAGGAGTGCACCGAGGTCGCCGTCCTTAGGAGTATTAAAATAATTACATAAACAAGCTTGAGTTTCACCTCAGAATTCAGCCTAAAGCCTCAGGATGTCAAGCGAATCCATACGGGATTCCTTCTGAGTATGCATTGAATTAATTTTAACCTTTCAATTAGTATCTGCACCATTTGATTAAAATACCAAGGAGCTTCAAGAACTAACTACTCACCCATAACCAAATCCTAATCCCCATCATCGAACGCCTGAGTACAAGGGACAACTTCATCCCTAGACTACCTACATACCCATTTCGGCATGGTATCAAGGCATAAAGTATGTAGTTCTGGTTTTTAACTATGGTTTAATGTAAACTATTTGGTGGGTACACAACCCTTTCTAGGGTCAATGTCCCAGATAGTTTCTCTACGGTTGTTACCCACAATGGTAGCTCTATAGAAAAAAGGCTTAAGGTGGTCTTCTACTTGTGTCCTAAAACAACTAAGTCCTATTTTCTATTAAATATGTCACCCTTATTTCGTTATCATCCGTTGAAATCATCAAGATAAAATAAATTTTCAAGATCTTCACACACATCCAAACCCTAATGGGGTTATCTAAACTTCAACTGATCGGATGTAAATTCATTTAAAAATTAATATTTTTAGATTATCAACCCAAGGGGGATTACCTGCCCCTTGGATTTTAACTTCCAAATGACCCTTATTTATCCCCGGTGATTTAGAGGGACGATGCCACAGACGTCATTATTGCAGCTTTATTAGGTGTTAAGTGCAGTAGTTCAACATGATGATATTACCCGTAAGTATGACCCAGAGGCACCATAGGTACCGAACACTGCTAATTTTTGGGTTTAACTCCTCCTGTTTAGTTATCTAACTAGGAATTTAACTTTGAATTCATGAATCTTAAATGAAGCAATATACCAATACAATTATGAAAAAGAACTATTATATACAAGGAATTATCGCTTGAATTTAAAAACAAAGTATGAATTTTATGTAATTGAAAGGAACATAAACAAATCGACTACTTGAAAAAGTATTTTCTCTGAAGGAAAGTTATGATAATTAAAAATTTGAAAACTTGAACTAAATACATAAACTTACTAATTGCTTGGAAACTATGATACTTTCAAAGATAACTTATGAATATGATTTGAATTACTTGCAAGATATAATTGTTTTGGACAAACCATTACACAATAAGTATGAATCCTAGTACTGATTTGCTTGAAAGAAAATTAAATGATTGAATAGCAAGAATTTGTAAATGAATTTTAACACCTACTTGTTTGAATTGAAAAGTACTTAATAGTAATCCCAACTAATTCTTCCATATGAAGTAATACAAATTTCATCTACAAATGATAACACTACTTTAAATGTGAATCCTAATACTTGAAAGGTACTAAATTGCTTGAAATAAAATTTAAAGTATCAAATAATTATACTTTGGAAATAAATTTAATACTCACTTGTTGAAGGGAAAAGCAAACAACTATTCAACAATAAGCTTCAAATTAACCACATTATTCTTAGTTACTAATTGTTTGAAAAAAAGATTAGACAAGAGTGTAAACACTTGCTAGTTAACCAAGTAAATAATACTAAGTCTCCTAATAAACAATTCTAATCAATAAACTTCAAGTTGCTTTAGAACTAATACCTTTGCAAGATTATAAAGTGATAACTAATTACTCCTTCCACTTGAAGTAACGTTAACTTTATCGTTGGATACATTCTACAAATAATAACTTTATCAATTTCAAATACTTCGAAAGGAGCTAATGTTTGCTCCTTAAATTACCCTCAATTAGAGTTGTTATTTAATTTTCCAACTGATCACGGAATAGGTTTCTTGAAACTCATTTGCTAAAACAATTTCAGTTTTGAATAAACTCTCTTTGCATCCTAATTAATACTATTGCCATATGAATATTTAACTATGCAATTTACCTCTAAATTTAATGTTAATTAAATTTATCCTTACTAATTACTTGTACTATTAAGTGTAACCTTTCCTTTTTACTAGTGTTATGTTTCTTTTAGCTAGAAGGTAAATGTTTTTAATTATTAACAAAAGTGACTATTCTCAATGCCTTATATACTCATATCTTGGAATCTAATAAAGAAACAAATCAAATAATTAGCTTTTCGAATTGAGGAAAAACTTTGTCTAACATTAACTCATATTGCTGAAATACCTAAAAGGGTTACTATGAATCTAAACACATTTACTTGATAGGTAAATTCCTTTAACCTTTGATACTTGTACTAATTGAAATATACAAAAGATAGTTTTGAAATCCAATAATTAAAGAACTTAAATATTTGAAATGTATTGAATGTCTTGAGAGAACCCACTTACTATTAGGATTTAATTATTTAATGAAAAGATCTAAAACTATGGAATAAGTGTATCATTGGTGCAATAACATGTTCCTTTGCTTTGTTTTTCCTCAGTCAAACTAATTTGATTAATAAGAAGATTTAACTATCATATCTCCATCCTAAGAAGAATTAATTCAAGATGATAGATCTCTTAATGCTCGATTATCTATTGAAATTATCAAGTGGTAATTGACCCTATTGCCTTATGCAATATTTATCTTTTCAAAACCCAAGTGACTCTATTCCCATCATTGAGGAGATACTAACTCTTTAGAATTTAAAAACAGTTCAAATTTGCAACTTAATACTCCATAATAAAACTCCAATAAGGTATCCATTAATATGGGTTAGAATCTTTTTGCTTAAATTTTCTTTTAATATTTTAATAATCTAATTCCTAAAACTTAGAGATGATATTTTAAACATATCTCCATTAATTTTAATAAGGCTAGATTATAAATAGGTCTCATTAATCCCTTTTAAATAGATATCAATAAATAAAGCCATTTTTCATTAAATAGCCCTCAATAAATAAATCCATCACTAAATTTGATTAATTTTCAATTATTAAAATTTATAATTATAAATTAATCCTAAATGATTATTTTAATCACCAAGTGCATAATTAAATTTCAAAGAACTATAAGTTTATTAATTTTAATCATTCAAAATAACTTTCAATATTCTAAATTTTTTTTAATTTTAAATTAAAAAAAAAATAAATAAATAAATAAATTTGAACTACTTATTTTAATGATACAAATAAATTTCAATTACCAACTTAGAATATATATAATTTTTCAATTATTTGAATAACACATAAAATTTAATTACAAACTCTAAAGTATAATTCAATTTTAATAAAACAATTTCTAACTCAAAATATATATATGTTTTTTTTTAAATAATTGGTAATTAACTCAAAATCTTTTAATAATATAATAATTTATTTATGTAATCTTAAATAAATGAACTAAAATTAAAAAAAAATAATCTTAAATCTACAAACAAATTTGGAACATAAATTTAATATGATTTTAAATAAATTTGATATATATGCTTATATAATATATATTTGAAGGGAAATTTACTAATTTATTAATCAAGGCAAGATTTACATCTTTTTTTAATAAAAAAATCATACATGCACAGGGAATAATTTTTATTTTTTTTTAAATCCAAAGAGATGAATATGTTGAGATGAATATGATTCTAAAAAATATAGAGATGAATTTTTTTTTCTATAATGCACAGAGATGAATGTTTTCTTACAATCCTTATCTAACATACACATAGATGAATATATTTCTTATTTTGTTTTCTTTATTCTGATTTTAGATTACTTTGGCAATAGATTTATTTTTGTTCAAGTTATTCTAATATATATATTCCATTCTAAAAAAAATCTTTATTTCCTACACATAATAAAATAGAATTTTTTTTTTTCTTTTCTTTTTATGGATAGAAAAACAATTTATTACATGTATTTGATTAAATCAATCAACAAAAACTGAAAAAGATTTCCTTGCAAAAATCTGAAATGGATAAAAGAGATTTCTGTGAAAAAAATAAAATTAAAATATAAACTTTCTTATGTGCAAAATTTTGAAAGAGACGAGAAGTAGATTTTCTTTGAAAAGAAAAAGCAAGCAATAAATATGCAAGAGGAGAACCTGGATTTGAATGAAGAACCTTGTTGACCTCCTTCAATTCCTCCTTGAATCTTGGTAATGATCTTCTCCAAAATCCTACAACACATCTACAAAATTTCTCCTACAACTAAAATGGTATTGAAAATAAATTTATAAGAATTTCAAAACTAATTTATCATCAAAAAAAACATTGAACTCCCCGTTTTCGAAAATTTAGAACTCAATATATAGAAAAGAGAGTCATTTTCCCACTACAAAAGAAATTAATTGATTTCCATATTCTTTTCCAAAAATAATTTCATGCAAAATGATTAATTGTAATAGTGGGGGTTACGTGCAAAAATTGAATTTGAAATTCTCTTCTAGAACCTTCTCATTTCCTCCTACAACATGTGCTAAATAGCATATTGAGAAAATAAATAATTTCTAAATTAATTTCATGCAAAAATGATTGTTGTCATAGTGGGGGTTACATTTGACCATGCATTCAAAATTCAAATTTGAATTCTCCTCCATTTTATCAAAATGTAGTTTGTAACTCCTTTGTCATAAAGATGCCATGAATAGAATTATTCTTGTCATAGAATGATTTTGTAACTCCCATGTCATATATTTGCTAAATATAATATTTATTCTTTAATATTTTAAATGTAAAATTTCTTTTCTAGAATATTCTTATTTCTCCTATACCATGTGCTCAATTAGGATATTGAGAAAATAAGCAATTTTCAAATAAATTATGATCTCATGTGTGTGTCATCACTTAAATTCCTTTTTATTTAAAAAATTCAACCTCATTTCAATTTATCTTTTCTTTCTAACAAACCTATAAAATTAATATAATAATAATAATAATAATAATAATAATAGCAAGTCATATCGAGGTCCAAAAAGAGGGTTATGACACATCGGGTCAATATGGTATGCTCAGACCTATGAAACCAGGTGGAATCGATACCTCGTACCTGCACTCTACTTGTACTTGCAATTTATGGCATCAACGAACCACATATGCATATATATATGAACACAATAGACACACCGGTGAAGGAGAATCGTGATGTTCCCTGTCTCATTGTAGTGAATGAAGGAAATTCATCTCCTTGCACCCCATACACTTACAAACATGATAACATGTATATATCGCATCACACACATAAAATAAATGTGTTAGTCCATGTTAGTAATCAAATATTGCATGAACAACATACACTGAAACTCATATTAAAGTATAACACATCGTATTATAATGTCTGAATAAAATAGCAAAATATAATGTATCCACTAATATCCAATGAAAAAGTCAACTGAAGTCAAAACATGAATCTAAAAAGTCCGATTGAGAGAGAGGTACTACAACATGCAAAAATTTAAATTTGAGATTATCTTCTAGAAACTTCTCATTTCCTCCTACAACATGTGCTAAATTACATATTGAGAGAATAAGTAATTTCTAAATTAATTTCATGCAAAAATGATTGTTGTTATAAGGGGGTTACATTTGACCATGCATTCAAAATTTGAATTTGAATTTTCCTCCATTTTATCAAGAATGAGTTTCGTAACTCCTTTGTCATAAGAAAAAACCATGAATAGAATAATTTTGTAACTCCCATGTCATATATTTGCTAAATATAATATTTATCCTTTAATATTTGAATTTGAAATTTTCTTTTCTAGAATCTTCGTATTTCTCCTACACCATGTGTTCAATTAGAATATTGAGGAAATAAATAATTTCCAAGTAAATTATGACCTCATGAGTGTGTCACCACTATTTAACTCTTCTTTTTAAACTAATTCCATCCTTATTCAATTTTCATCTCCAACTAACATTGCTCTAATAATAATAATACTAATAATAATAATAATAGCAAGTCATATCAAGATCCAAAAAAGGGTTATGACAGAACTAGAGAGGAGAGATATAAAGGTGAGGTCTAGAGCCTAGAGAGAGAGCGGTAAGAGACCTAGGGGAGAGATAGACACGAGAGATAAACATGAGAGAGATAGATGGAGAGAGTGGGGTGGGTAATAAGATAGAGATGGAGAGGTAGAAGTGAATATGGAGAGAGGGAATGGGTAGGATACTTAGGGATGGGGAGAGAGAGAGTGGGAGGGGGAGGTAGTGATTGAGAGAATGGATAGTGGAGAGAAAAATAAGAGAGGGAGGGAGGTAGAAAATTTATGTTGAGTTTGAAAATTCTAATCTATATATATATATATATATAATAAAACTTAAATTAATAATTTAAATTGATTTAAGATTTTAGTAAACTTTTTAATAAATCATAAAAAAAAGTTTAATAGTTTGACTTAAAATTTAAAAATTATTTCAATAAAAAAATTAATTTATAATTAAATGTTTAATATTTAATTAAGTAATTAATTAAAATATTAGACTTTATGCATATAACAAATTCTACATATTGTTGTCTCTAGTTAAATGATAAGACTTCACATTCATAAAAAGGAAAAAAAATGTTTAAGCATGACTAGAAAATGCAGAACCTTGTTTGAAAGTAGAAAAATGAATTAATTGATAAAGATGGTTATCAACCATTAACACTTTTTCACAGTAACACAGTAACCTTTCATACTGACCAAAGTTAATAAATGCAATCAATAAAAGTTTAATCAACAGGTAAATCAGAGGAGTTAGCAAATATAATATAATAAAATACCTATAAAGCTTTAATCAGTATATAGGATCTCGAGTTTTGTACCTACCTCTATACAGCCTCTGCAGCAGTACAATTGGACTATAAAAACTTGAACTTTCTTCTTCTGAGATCCAAAATCCTACTTATAGACTTCACTATAGAAACTCTGGACACCAGATTATTATCAAAGAAATTCAAGAAAGATTGAAACAGAGTAAGGATGAAGAGAAGTTGCGTACTGTCCATTGTCCTGTAAAGAGTGCATTCTGAATTATTTGTGTAATATTGCAAATTGAGCTACTGTCCACTGTCTGCCTTGTCTCCTGTATAAATTGCCCTGCCAGACTCTTTGTCCACCAACTGCAATACACAGCAAATCCCAGCATACATGAAACATTGAAATGTATCCTTTCATGACAGTCAAAAGGAATCCAGATCACAATCAAGTCTATTAATATTAATTAAACCTCAACCAGTAGAGGTGAAAATCAAATTATTTCAGGCTCAGACACCCTCCAATCTAATCCGAATCCCAAATCCTATCTGTGAATATTCCTCTCGAACAAATGAAAATAGTTTTAAACAAAACATTCAAAATACTAAACCGTACATGCAAAAGCAATCTGAGGCCCAAAAAAATCATCACAAACAACCGGAATTCTCATCAATAAAGACAAACCAAAAGAAGTAGTTGAGAATAGAGAAATCTTAACAGAACAAACCTTATCTCACATAACCCCACGTACTAAAACAATTTCTACCACAAGAAGATAAATCTTAAAATGAGAAACCAAAGGAATTGATTAAAAACACATATCTAAACAGTGAAAATCTTCTCACCAAAACCCTTAAACATAACTTAAATCCATTGAACATAATTTAAATCCCAAATCAATTTGATATAAAATTACAAAGAAAAGGCAACACCTTAACAGACCTCAAAACAAACAACAGAACATACCTACCTTGCATACATTCTTTCTAATCTATTCCAAATCTTAAGACAACATCTACAACAAGTCTAGATGTTTATCATGAACCACACAAATCCTAACCATTTTAAGACAACAGACTGCTCTAACACTGGAAAACCCCACCGAAACTCTGCAAAATCATCAGTTTGATCATTGGGAAAATGTCATTTATAAATAGAATTTAGTTTGTGGCATTAGAGCTCAAGTCTGGTTTGTGGCAACTAGTCCCGTACGTAGTGAAGAGAAATCTTTCTGAAACTTTGTGAGGTGTCTCGGAAAAAAATGACTGAATCAATGAAAATAGTGACAGAGATGGTCGAAGAGATCATGAAATTGTACAGATCTATCCTTGAAGGCCTAGTTTTGTGGAATTTGAAGCTGCCATTGCTTTTGGCAAAGGACAGTATAAAATAAAAATGATTATGAAGCACTACAAACCCCCAAAATAGTTGCAGTGTTGCAGTAATTCGTATGAAGAAACATGAAATATATATTGTAAGCATCTAGCAAGTCAACTACTGATGGCTTAATTGATGAAGATGTTTATCTCACATAAAATCAGTTACTAATAATTTTTAAGATTTCAAAAATATGAAAATAGATAGACCATTGATATGTTTGTAATGGTAACAGTAACCTTTTTCTCATATTAACGTAAGTAAATAAATGAAAACGATAAAAGTACAATAAACTTAGCTAAATCAAATCAGGTAGCAAATATAATAAAAGATCTATAATAAGGAAAATCATTGTATATAATCTACAATAAACTTAGGTAAATGAGTGTATATAATCTTGTACCTGTCTTTATACTGGACTTAATATGTTGTTTAGTCTGTGGTTTAAGGTTAGTCGTCTGTATACACCCTCTGTGACAATATAGTTGGATTGTTGCATATATGACCAACCCTAGTTGTCAAGTAATCCTGTAGCCTCTTGTTCCATAGAAACTTGAAATTTCTTCCCCTGAGATCTGGCAGGCCCTGTTCCTTTTCCTTTGAATGCCTAAAAAGCAGAGAATAAGTTTACGGATCATATAATGATCAGAGAACTGCCCTTTTTATTTAATCTTGGAGAGTCATCTTTGAGCCATGTTTCCTGCATCCTTGTCTGGCAATGGCCTGAACAGATCTACAATTCGACAGTCACTTGAACGCTGCGATCGCCATGTCTTTCAGAACACTATCTACCCTGCCTCCTGCATTAATTGCAGCCCAAAACAGAGCTAATGCAATACACAGAAGTTCAGAACAAACCCCACCATACATGAAACATTGAAGAACAGGCTCCTGTTGTCTACTCCATAGATATTTCTTAGAACAAGGATGTTGCATATGAATGCTCCTGCAGTCGAATATTCCTTGCAACAAGGACATTCATAAAAAGAAAGAGGGAATGAGGTCCATGAAAAATTGGATGCATTCATGCGAGGGTTTCTCTGCTGTAATGAGATTTGAATTGACAAACATCATCAACCACACTCTACGGCAGGAGCTTCTGAATGGTTGGCCTTCAAACAAAATCCAAAACTCAGAAGTAAAACTAAACCATCAATACTTGGGATAGTAATAACACGGGGAGGAAATTCACTGCAAACAGAACAAAACAGAAGAAAAAGTCACCGAAAGCAAGACAACTCTCATCTCTTAAAACCCATATTATATGCAGGCCATCTAGGGCTTGAAGCATTCACCAAAATCAAATTCTATAAGAACCTAATTCTAATCTTTAAGGCTGAAAAAAATTAAACAGAAATTGAAGGTATAAATAAGATTCCAGATCAGAGTCATTTTTAATAATATTATCTAAACCCCAACCATTCCAAGGGAAAAATCGAAGTATATCATGGATAACATATCATCTCTAAACAGACCTCAGACACCCTCCAATCTGTTCCGAATTTCAAACCATATCTGTGAATAATTTTCTCTAACAAACACCCTCCAATCTGATTCTAAACTGTACAAGATAATACACGCTTAGCAGGACCAAAAATCCAGTCATAAATAACCATTTCAAGAATCAAGACCGACCAAAGAGAATAAATGAAAATGGTCTTAAACAAAATAATTTCCATAGCCATGAAACCCTGAACCATCTACGACATAGCTTAAAATCCCAATTCAATTTGATAAAAATATCACCAAGAAATGGTATCCCCTTAACATAACTCAAAATTCAAAGAAAAGAATATACTTAGGATTATAATCCTACAAAATAAAAGCAGAAATGAAAGCCAAAAAAAGTTACCTATAAATGCTTGGCCTTTCTAAAATGGTGCCAATTTACAGAGAATTGCGAACAGACTCAGAACAGCAGAAATAGAATGGAAGCTATGAAGTTGATTCAAACATTCAAATACTCGAATGTAGATTCAAATGGACAAATACTCGGATGAACAAACTGATTCAAATATTCAAATATTCGAATATAGACGTTGGAACAAAGGAGCCGTTAAAATCTATTGGTTGGAATGTTGAGAATTAGGTTATTTTGGCAAGGGCTCTTCTTCCGATTTTCAATGTTGGAATGTTGATGTGGCAACGGATTTCCAAGCCTTTCGGTGCCTAGGTTTGTCCGTTGGCTATTTTTGAATTCATTTCAGTAACTTAGTTTTATTGATTACAAAATCTTCTAAAACAAAAAAGAGAGGTGGTAGACACACACTCATAAAATTAATTAGATCACAGTTAAAACAAACATAAAAGATTATTAAAAGGGTCAAGCAAAATAATATTGAAGCAAATAAAACAAAATCAAAATCAAAATCAAAATCATGTAGAAGAGGATCTTACTTTTAGTACATGATTCAACTAGAACAATTAGAACGAGTTAAAGTTGCATCTCTTTGTAATTTTTTTGGTTTTAATAAGTAATAGGAAGTTGTTAGTATTATTAGTATTATTGAAGTATTCAAGGGATGAAAAGAGTATTAGATCCCATGTATATATCTATGAATCACATAATTATCTTAGAAATCAATAGTTGATATAGAAGTTTTTGGATATACATTTAAAAATTTCATTCTTAAAAGATATGGACAATGGTTGTAGATTTGAAACTCAGTTTGTCCACTTTATAAGTTAGGGGCAATGTGTATAGCCTAAAGTTTATAAAGGGTTCGTCCTATGGTTAGAGTCGCCTCATAGTTAGTTATTAAGCTTCCCATTCCTTTGGTTAATAATGAAAAACATAGTTGATTTGAAGATTTGTAATGTTACTCTCAAAATTGAGTGGCACTCTCATTTCTTTTTTGGGTAGTAGAGACTTAGCTTATTCTTAGGGGTGATCGTACGGATCTATGTCGCACTTTAGGCTAACAATGCCTATTCTGGTCCCGACCGGAAGGGTCGGAACACTTATGGTCGGACCGATTTGGCAGCCACACAGCGCTCGCGTGGCAAGGGGTTTTCGACTGGAAACCCCTTGCCCTATATGAAACCCGAAATCCGCCCAAGTCCCTCATTTTGCATTGAGCAGCTTGGAGTTGAGCAGGAGGGCGAAAAGATTTCCAGAGATCCAGCCGGAAGGGTTTCGACGGTAAGTACCTTTTTTTAAAATTTTTTTTAATGTATTTCTTGTATCATATTAATTTATGTTTTTTTTTTTTAAATAGTTTTTAATAGAAAGTTAATTTTTTGATAGCAAATTAGTTTTTTTTAAGTTTTTTAAAAATAATATATATTTTTTTTATTTATTGTATCATATTAGTTTAGAATATTAGAAAATAAATACATACATGTACATAAATACACACATACATACAAATACATACACAAACATACACATACATACATACATACACAGATACAAACCTACCTACCTACATACATACATACATACATATACATACATATAAAATAATTATATATACACCTTAGGACATACACATACACATACATAAAAATACATACACATACATACATAGGTCTACATACATAGATACACACACATACATGTACATACCTACATGTACATACACATACATACATAAATACACATAAAATAATTTTATACACCTTAGGACATACATACACCTCAGGGCATACATACACCTCAGGACATGCTATCAGGGTTCATGTGTGGTCATGAGGAGTCACACATGTATCAAGGGTTGTGTGTGGTCCTGTGTGACCCCTCAGGACCACACATGACCCCTAATAGCATGTCCTGAGGTGTATGTATGTGTGTGTATACATCCTAAGGTATATATAATTATTTTATATGACCCCTTAGGACCACACAAGGCCCCTTACGACACATATGCACCCCTTAGGACCTATTAGGACCACATAAGACCAAATGGTGTCGCAAGGGTGGTTATGTGGTCCTAAGGGGTTACACATGTGTTCTAACACATGGGTGACCCCTTAGGACTACACAAGGCCCCTTAAGACATATGTGCACCCCTTAGGACCTATTAGGACCACATAAGACCAAATGGTGTCGAAAGGGGTCTTATGTGGTCCTAAGGGGTCACACATGTGTTCTAACACATGGGTGACCCCTTAGGAGCACACAAGGCCCCTTACGACACATCTGCATCCCTTAGGACCTATTACGACCATATAAGACATATATTAAAATTAATTAAATTATATATGCAATTGTAAATTAATAGACCTTAGGACCCCTTAGGTCCACACAAGGCCCCTTAGGACCTATTAGGACTACATAAGACCAAATTATAGAGAATTACGAACAGACTCAGAATAGCAGAAATAGAATGGAAGCTATGAAGTTGATTCAAACATTGAAATACTCGAATGTAGATTCAAATGGACAAATACTCGGATGAACAAATTGATTCAAATATTCGAATATAGATGTTGGAACAAAGGAGCCATTAAAATCTATTGGTTGGAATGTTGAGAATTAGGTTATTTTGGCAAGGGCTCTTCTTCCGATTTTCAATGTTGGAATGTTGATGTGGCAATGGATTTCCAAGCCTTTCGGTGCCTAGGTTTGTCCATTGGCTATTTTTGAATTCATTTTAATAACTTAGTTTTATTGATTACAAAATCTTATAAAACAAAAAAGAGAGGTGGTAGACACACACTCATAAAATTAATTAGATCACGATTAAAACAAACATAAAAGATTATTAAAAGGGTCAAGCAAAATAATATCGAAGCAAATAAAACAAAATCAAAATCATGTAGAAGAGGATCTTACTTTTAGTACATGATTCAACTAGAACAATTAGAACGAGTTAAAGTTGCATCTCTTTGTAATTTTTTGGGTTTTAAGAAGCAATAGGAAGTTGTTAGTATTATTAGTATTATTGAAGTATTCAAGGGATGAAAAGAGTATTAGATCCCATGTATATATCTATGAATCACATAATTATCTTAGAAATCAATAGTTGATATAGAAGTTTTTGGATATACATTTACAAATTTCATTCTTAAAAGATGTGGACAATGGTTGTAGATTTGAAACTCAGTTTGTCCACTTTATAAGTTAAGGGCAATGTGTATAGCCGAAAGTTTATAAAGGGTTCGTCCTATGGTTAGAGTCGCCTCATAGTTAGTTATTAAGCTTCCCATTCCTTTGGTTAATAATGAAAAACATAGTTGATTTGAAGATTTGTAATGTTACTCTCAAAATTGAGTGGCACTCTCATTTCTTTTTTGGGTAGTAGAGACTTAGCTTATTCTTAGGGGTGATCGTACGGATCTATGTCACACTTTAGGCTAACAATGCCTATTCTGGTCCCGACCAGAAGGGTCGGAACACTTCTGGTCGAACCGATTTGGTAGCCACGTAGCGCTCGTGTGGCAAGGGGTTTCCGGCTGGAAACCCCTTGCCCTATATGAAACCTGAAATCCGCCCAAGTCCCTCATTTTGCATTGAGCAGCTTGGAGTTGAGCAGAAGGGTGAAAAGATTTCTAGAGATCTAGCCGGAAGGGTTTCAACGGTAAGTACCTTTTTTAAAAAAAAAATTTAATGTATTTCTTGTATCATATTAATTTATGTGTTTTTCTTTTAAATAGTTTTTAATAGAAAGTTAATTATTTGATAGAAAATTAGTTTTTTTTTTATGTTTTTTAAAAATAATATATATATATTTTATTTATTGTATCATATTAGTTCAGAATATTAGAAAATAAATACATACATGTACATAAATACACACATACATACAAATACATACACAAACATACACATACATACATACATACATAGATACAAACCTACGTACATACATCCATACATACATATACATACATATAAAATAATTATATATACAGCTTAGGACATACACATACACATACATAAAAATACATACACATACATACATAGGTCTACATACATAGATACACACACATACATGTACATACACATGCATACATAAATACAAATAAAATAATTTTATACACCTTAGGACATACATACACCTCAAGGCATACATACACCTCAGGACATGCTATCAAGGTTCGTGTGTGGTCATGAGGCGTCACACATGTATCAAGGGTTGTGTGTGGTCCTGTGTGACCCCTCAGAACCACACACGACCCTTGATAGCATGTCTTGAGGTGTATGTATGTGTGTGTATACATCCTAAGGTATATATAATTATTTTATATGACCCCTTAGGACCACACAAGGCCCCTTACGACACATATGCACCCCTTAGGACCTATTAGGACCACATAAGACCAAATGGTGTCGCAAGGGCTATTATGTGGTCCTAAGGGGTTACACATGTGTTCTAACACATGGGTGACCCCTTAGGACTACACAAGGCCCCTTAAGACATATGTGCACCCCTTAGGACCTATTAGGACCACATAAGACCAAATGGTGTCGAAAGGGGTTTTCTATGGTCCTAAGGGGTCACACATGTGTTCTAACACATGGGTGACCCCTTAGGACCACACAAGGCCCCTTATGACACATCTGCATCCCTTAGGACCTATTACGACCATATAAGACATATATTAAAATTAATTAAATTATATATGCAATTGCAAATTAATAGCCCTTAGGACCCCTTAGATCCACACAAGGCCCCTTAGGACCACACAATTTCCCTTATGACACATGTGCACCCCTTAGGACCTATTAGGACTACATAAGACCAAATGGTGTCGCAAGGGGTCATGCATGTGTTCTAACACATGGGTGACCCCTTAGGACCACATAAGGCCCCTTATGACACATCTGCATTCCTTAGGACCTATTAGGACTACATAAGACCAAATGGTGTTGCATGGGGTCTTATATGGTCCTAAGGGGTCACACATGTGTTCTAACACATGGGTGACCCCTTAGGACCGCACAAGGCGCCCCTTACGACACATCTGCATCCTTTAGGACCTATTAAGACCATATAAGACATATGATGAAATTAATTAAATTGTACATGCAATTGTAAATTAATACCCCTTAGAACCCCTTAGGACCACACAAGGCCCCTTACGACAGGTGCACCCCTTAGGACCTATTACGACCATATAAGACATATGTTGAAATTAATTAAATTGTACATGCAATTGTAAATTAATACCCCTTAGGACAACACAAGGCCCCTTATGACACATGTGCACCCCTTAGGACCTATTGGGACCACATAAGACCAAATGGTGTCAAAAGGGGTCTTATGTGGTCCTAAGGAGTCACGCATGTGTTCTAACACATGGGCGATCCCTTAGGACCACACAAGGCCCCTTACAACACATGTGCACCCCTTATGAGATCTATTACAACCGCATAAGATCAAATGGTGTCGCAAGGGGTCTTATGTGGTCCTAAGGGGTCACGCATGTGTTCTAACACATGGGTGACCCCTTGCGACACATCTACACCCCTTAGGACCTATTAGGACCACATAAGACTAAATGGTGTCGCAAGGGGTCTTATGTGGTCCTAAGGGGTCACACATGTGTTCTAACACATGGGTGGCCCCTTAGGACCACACAAGGCCCCTTACAACATATCTGCACTCGTTATGACCTATTACGACCATATAAGACATATGTTGAAATTAATTAAATTAATTATATATGCAATTGTAAATTAATTGTAAATTTATTTGACTTAATTTGACTAATTGTAAATTAATTTGACTTAATTTGTCTTAATTTGACTAATTGTAATTGTAAATTAATTTGACTTAATTTGGCTAATTTTCAAATTAATTGTTGTATATGCAAATATATGTAATTGTAAATTAGACATATATTGAAATTTAAAATTAAATTTAAAGTTGTTTAAATTTCTTTTGTGCATAGATCTAGAAATTTATCTTAAATTTGTTTTTATATAGATAATTTTAACTTGTATGCATTTATGACATTTAAATTTATTTTTTGTATATCTAATTTTTTTAATTTACATGTTTAAATATGTTTAAAATGATTTAAATGTGTGTATACTTTTATAATTATTGTAATGTGTGCTACATACATGCACATGTGTATATATATATATATCTACATTACTCACTCACATCATGTCTGATGAGCCTGGATCACATAACACTAGTAGTTCTGAGCCTAGTGTGCATCCTCCTAGGAGTGAGCAGACGTCACATAGGTCTGCCACAACTCCATAAGAGAGACAATAACTCTACAATCAGGCAACAGAGGCACTCCAATGTGCCCTAGATCATTTAAATATCACATTGGGAAACATGTGTGATCAAAAAAATAAGCAAAGGGGTGAGATAATTAAACAGGAGCTACATCATATGATTGACCTCACTGACAATTATAATCCATACAACGAAGTCAACGCATAGGAGTTCTATAGATCCCTTTCACGTAGTGTACGTGGTATGGTGAAATGGGACACAGTGAATGATAGGGTTCCCACAATTGATGTGAAACACATGTTTCCTCATTATCAGGCCTTTGGTAAGGTGAAGGGTTATATGCCTACTAGGTGCACGGATGCACTAGTAGCACCTTTTATCTATCCTAGATGGTTAGCCACTCATCATAGGTGGCCCCAAAAGGATGGGTTGCCTCTTTATTTTTGCAAATAATTATTTGCAGAGTTTCATTTGTTGGATGATGTTGACTACACAAATTTTTTAGATAAGTTTATACAACTAGGTGCACCCCCGCCCGTTACTAAGTGGGCATTGACTGGTCCAAACCTTGTGGTTCTTCCCAAGAGTGCAGACCTAGCACATGTTGTAGATAGTGTACTAGATGACACTCGATAATCCATCTTTTTCAGTATTGCTACTATAGCCACACAGGTGGATGAGATGACATCAGATCAGGTGGGTATATATTTTTGCACTCTCATACTAGAATTCATGATGAATCAATGAGTGATGATCCATATGTTTGAGTAGACATACCATCACCAATGGATGCTGCACACATGCATGACATAGATCCTTTATGGCAGATGAGCGCATGCTTATCTAGTTATCTCTTGGATTCATATCAGGACATTTCTATGGAGCCTGGGATCCCACTAGAGGAGGCCCCATCATTTGTTAGGCATGTACTTGGTAGACTAGGTGCTTCTAGTTGTGGTTGTGAGCATACAGATTCTTAGCCTACTATTGTTGCACATCCTACTGCCCCACCCCAGCATACAACAGTTGGTCAGGATACACCTCCTCCTCTTGTTTATACATTAGTTGGCCCATACAAGCTTTGCACTCATGGCCAAGTTCATTAAAGATAGTTGATGAATGCCTGCACCCCCAAATTCATTGGGTAGACTGCTTTTCTGCCAGGCAACCAAGGGAAACTTATCTTTTTCACCTACTTCATTCCACATAAATTTCCTCATGGTCTAGATGAGGTTATCTTTAATAGTCGTAGGGAATTTTAAGTATGCCATTGAGAATACAAGGATCACAGCCAATACTAAATTGATCATAGTGATTCTCCCGATGGAAGATAAGCACTTTCCCTTCCAATTTTCTATCTTTAACTTTCATTTTGCAATCAATATGTCCCAATAGATAATCTTGTTTAGCCTTGTAAATAGGGGGGTGCCCAAAACCCTTCCTGGGAAGTTTGCAACCCTTAGGTTTTGAATCCTAAACAGGGCTCTTTGAAGCCTTGGTTGTGTATTGATGAAGAAGACTTTTGATTTATTCCAGTTAATGCTTTTCCTTGATGCTTTGTAGTATTCATCCAGCAAAGATTTAATGATTCTTTCCTCACTCCTACTCGAAGCCCCAAAGAGGATTGTGTCATCCCCAAATTGGAGGTGAGTAGTATGCTCAACCCCATTTCCTTGTTCACCCCCATTCAATGCCCATCCTGGTACAAACCACAAATAGACCTACCCAAGGCCTCTACCATAATGATGAAGAGAAAGGGGCAGACTGGGTCTCCCTATCTTTTTCCTTGGGTGGAGGAGAAAACACCATGAGTAGACCCATTTACTAGCACATAGAACTTTGGGTTAGATATGCAACTCCTTATCCACTTAATCCAACAATCTCCAAATCCAAATTTATCCAAGACTTTGAAAAGGAATTCCCTATCCACTAGATCATATGATTTTAGAATATCGAGCTTTAGAATTGTGCAGGTATCCTTGGTTTTTCTAGCGGAGTGAAGTGTTTCATAGGACATGATGATACCTTCAATAATCGATCTACCCAGGGTGAAACTACTTTGCTCATGAGAAATAATAAGATTGATAATCCATTTCAACCTATTTGCAATGATCTTTGTTAAATTCTTGTATACTGTGTTACAAAGGTAAATAGGTCTAAAGTCCCCCATCTCCTAAGGGCAACTCTTTTTTGGGATTAGAGATAGAAAGGTGTCATTGATAGCTCCCAGCATAGACATCTTTTTTCTTGACTCTTCCACCACTCAATGAAGATATTTACATATGATGCCCCAATAGGAGTGGAAAAAGGCCGCAAGAAAACCATAAGGACCAGGGGTCTTGTTCGCGTTAAGCTGGAAGGTTTCTTTTGTGAGTTCCTCCTCATCAATGCATCTACATAGCTCTTTATTTTGATCGTTAGATATTATCGCTGGGATCGAGTCTAAGATCTTGTCCCTAGCCACTCGATCCACCTGATTACCTCTATTTAGAATGGATTCAAAAAATCTCTCTCCTTTTTTATTGACTTTCTCCATATTCTGATCCATGCTACCATCCGCTTTCTTTATTTGCAAAATTCTGCTCTTGTTTCTATTATCAATTGTGGATCTGTGGAGAAACTTGATATTTTTGTCCCCTTCATTGAGCCACATCTCTCTCGATTTTTGTCTCCAATGAATTTATTCCCTTTTCAAGATCTCATTGAGCTCATCTTTTAGCATTTTTTCTTTGAGGAAGTCCTCATTACTCATACCATTATAAATGATAATTTCATTGATTCTCCCAAGTTCTTCCATCACTTTTCTTTTCTCTGCGAAAATTTTCTTCAAGTGTACTTGATTCCATTCTTTGATCTTCATTTTAATGTATTTCAACCTCTTGCAAAATTTATACATGTGTGGGTTATGTCCCACTGAAATCTCACTGCACCAAACTAAGATCAAATTATGTAGACTAAGGTCCCTGCTCAACATTTTTTCAAACTTGAAAGGGATGCCTCCTTTGAGATGGCACGACAATATATCCAACTGAATAGGGTAATGATTTGAGCATAAAAAAGGAAGGATGCAGGCTTCTATCAGGGGATTCTATGTAGCCCAATCTCCATACAACAAAAATCTATCTAATCTTTCTGCAATATTAGAAAACCCTGCCCTACTATTTATTCAATTAGAAACACCATTCTTGGGGACAATATCCATAAGTTGATTGTAGTTAATAAAATTATGGAAATCTCTTTGGAAAATATTGGGTCTTTGAATACCACACTCCTTCTCTTGATCATTTAGGGTGGTGTTGAAATCCACCATAATTATACTTTTTGCCCTATTGCATCCATCTAGTTTGCTTGTGATGAGATTTTAAAGTTCCCTATTTTCAAGGGTAGCAGTAGGCCTATAGACATTGAAAATAAAAAAGGAGTCGTTGCAACTTAGTAGAGTTATCATGCATTGTACAGGGAGTGTGCACAAAGATGGTGGTCAGAAAAGTGGACACCACCCAAAAAAAACTTGGAAAAACAGGCAGCGCGTACATGGTTTTAAAATTTAAAATTCCCACGTACACGCTTAGGTTTGTTCTTCTCGAGCCTAGAAAAGGTAGCGCGTATGTGCTGCTTTTAGGAAAATGAGCACGTATGTGCTACGCCTAGGAAAATTAGCGCGTACGTGCTGCTTATAGGAAAATGAGTGCATACGCTCTAATAATCCAAATAAAACTGCGTACGTGGTGCCTAGTTAAAAAAGTTTAAAAAAAAAACTAGGTCTCATTTACCCGTAAAGCACGTTTTTTACTTTGTTTTTTCTCCATTTTCTAACCTAAACCGCGAACGGGGTGCTAAATTTGTCCTCCAGGCTATGGATCAAGGTTAGTTTTTGTTTATTTTTGTCTTTCTTTCTGGTTTATGCAATTTGTTTTACATTTTGAATTTAATTTCATTAATTTTGATTAGGTTTTTTCATTTTTTGTTTCAAAAACCAAATTCTTCTAATCTAGAACAAGAACAACCAAATGCACCTCCTAAAAACACACAAGAACAACCCCCAATTCCTCCTTTTGACCGCACAACCCAAACACAGGAAGAATTAATTAATCAGTTAGGAAGAAATACATCTAAAATCAATAGACTGATTGTAAAATTGAAAACTTTTGAACTTGACCATCATCAATCCTTCGCCACTAGCCTAGAAACATTAGCTAGTGGTGCCATAGTTGTTTCCACAGAAATTACCAAATGGGGAAGTTTTAGGGATAGGTGTCATCAATTCTATGCTAATGGGCTATCATACAATGGAGTAAAAAACAAAAATATATCTAAACAACAAATATGTGCCCTTTTTGTTGACCCCAAAACTGGTCAGTCATTACCTCTTAATGCAAAGAGGTTTCCCATACATTGGTTTACCAATGTGCAGATGAAGAATCTTTTTTGGCAGAGGTGGTGGATGGTCTTTGATGATCCACCTTGTAATAATTATGACGTGCCATTATATTTTTTGAGAAAAATATATTGTGAGTTTGTGCTCCCAAATTATTTTGACATGAGAGAGTTTCATGGTAGAGGTGGTGGCTCTACCCAAGATAGACCTAGAGCCCGTAGGCGATTAGCCACAGAGAATCGCCAAGTTCCTACAATTCAAAAGCAACAATCTTACCAACTAATTTATCTCTTGTCACAGTTGTCATAGTCTAGATCTCATCAATAGTAGATACTTTGTGTTTATAAGCAGGAGGTAATGATCTCAATACTTTAGCTACAATCTCATTTTCTTTAAGGACTCCACCAGCGCATCTGATGTTAAACACAAGATCATTCACTTTAGCCATAAAGGATGAAATATTCTCATCATCTCCCATTCTTATCAACTCATACTTTCCTTTCAAGCTCTACAATTTAGAAAATTTCACATGTCTATCTCCTTCATACAAGGTTTCTAGCTTCTCCCAAATCTCATGTGCAATCTGCAATCCCATCACATTAGTCATTTTTAAATCAGTCAAGGAACTCATGAATTCTTATTTAGCTCTTATATTATGTTCAACATCCTTGATCACAACTGCAGTAATAGGACCATTCTGAGGAACATTGTAGGCATTCGTTGTGATCTTCCAATAATCTTCTCCAACACACTTCAAGTGAAACTCCATCCAGTCCTTCCATATAGTGTAATTAGTTTCATCAAATCTTAGACTTGCCTTGAAAATAACATTTTCCATCATAGATCTCCTTAAGCGGTCAATCTCCTTCAAGAGGATCTAGCTTTGATACAAATTATCGACAACAACACTATAGGAAAACTGAGAGCGGGAGGGGGGGTGAAGGCATTTTTACCAAACTTAAAAAAATTAACTTCAACTTTAGATCTGATTAGTAACAATAATAGAAAAGATAAACACAACATGAACAACACAGATAACATAATTTTTTGACATGAAAAACCCAGTTAAGGGAAAAACCACGGTGGCAACCTACCCACAATATGATGATACTCTACAGTAGTATGCAAAAATATTACAATGGGGAATGCACATGAATTCAGACACACCAGGCCTAGATCTCACTTCTCAAAAAGAACAAAGGGATTCCAAAAATTTGGATTACATCAACTGAAGGAATAACATCTCCAAATACCTGATCATAGTTTCAGTTAAGTACATTGTCTAGACAACAACACCTCTCTGCTCTTCTCCACTATTGAAAGATCAATTTTGTTGTTTACACATACAATACTATCACATATCATAGACACAACCACAGACACACATCTTACATGATTACAACACTTATTTATACAAATCGTCAACCTTAATCTCAAGGTCAGCTCAACACATAGGACCTAATTACAAAATTACATCACACGATACATAAATCTATATGCAGACCAATACAATGTTTGAAAGGATGTAGCATGGACCCAAATCAAAACCTCAAACATGAAATACCATCGAATACCATGCTAAGACCATCTGCAACATGCAACCATCAGGTTGGCCAAAAAGTCCTATAACATGAAGAATACTACCAAACCAATAAAATATTCAATAACGTGCACCATGATCAACACGAACCACCAAAATTCATAGGACATGATTAGAGAACATCAACAAGAAATGTGAATTACTTCACAATAACTGCAACAACTCAGATAACAATCTAATTATCAACATTTCATCACCGGAGCTCAAGAACACCAACAACAAACTGAAAGATATGCTTGTGAGGTTCCAAATCGTGAACCATCTGAATTGAGGACACAAATGAACATCCCAAACTCTCACTACAATTCATATAACATAAATAATCAATTTTAAAGCAACACAATCTAGAAACCGTATCTCTACAACATAGAACCAATAGAAAAACCAATCACCACATCAGATCACATAACCTGACTAAATCACTTTCCATATCACTAAAACTCATATTGAATCAAGCAGATATAAGTATCTCAAAACCCATTAATTCGCATCAACACATTTACAACCAAACTAACTCTCTGAAATGAATAAATTCTTTGCAATACAGGAATATGTTGACATTAATGACAACAACACATTCCAACAACTCTAATATCCAACACCTTATACCCTACACCCTATACCCTAAAACTCTATATCCTATGCCTTATTACCTAAGAAATGTACAAGGGAGGGAGAGGTGATGATCGAGAGAGTTCATAAAGGGAGAGGGGTAAGGGGGGATGGGTGCGATACCTATAGGGGGAGAGAGGGTGAGATATATAGAGGAGGATAAAGAGAGGTGGGTAATGAGACATGGATGGAGAGGTAAATAGGTAGACAAGAAGGGAGAGATTATAACCTAGATAGTGGAGAAATATTAAGAGAGGGAGAGGTCCTAGAAAATGAAGATAGAGAATAAGAGAGGGAGGGATAATAAGAGAGAATGGGGGGAGATATATAAGGGGGTAAATGGGGATGGGAGATATAAAGGTGAGAGAGAGAGAGAGAGAGAGAGAGAGAGAGAGAGAGAGAGAGAGAGAGAGAGAGAAACCTAGAGAGAGAGGAGAGGGTGGGAGAGAGAGAGGTGATGACTTGGATAAATTGAGAGAATAAATAAGGGAGAGGACCTAGACAATGAAGATAGAGAGGGGACAAAGAGGGGGAAATGGAGATGAGACATAAAGGGAAGTATCAATATGGGTAGTACCTTAAAGCCTATGTACCCTAAACCCTAAACCTTATATTCTACACTCTATCACCTAAACCATGTACAAGGGAGGGAGAGGTGATGACCTAGAGAGTTGAGGAGAGAGAAGAGAAGAAAGAGAATAAAAAAGAGAAATAGAGGGCTAAGAAGGGAGATAAAGAGGTAGAAAAAGAGTGACTAAGAGACCTAGAGAGGTGAGAGAGATAAGTTCAGAAAGAGAGATATAGTGGTAAGAAGGTAGAAGGAGGTGGTGAGGATGAGCAAGAATGTAATAACCCACTTAACTTAATCCAAAAATCTCAACTATTTTTTTTTTTAGATTGATTACTTATTCTTAATTGTATTTGATTCAATCACATACTCAGGTACATCTATCCAAATGAGATAGACATCTATCCAACTGGTATGGGCATCTAACCATATGGGTTAGGCATCTAACCATATGGGTCAGGCATCTATCAAAATTGGAGTAGGCATCTAACCATATGGTTTAGGCATCTAACTATATGGATTAGGCATCTGTCCATATGGGACAAGAGGTTTCATCTATCCAATCTAGGATAGGAATCTACCCAAATGGGGTAGGCATCTATTCATAAGAATAGGATATGCTTTGGCCAGAGACTTTACACTCATCGGGACCATCTAAGTCATGAGCCACTCTCTAAAGACTACACTCCCCTACTAGGAGTGCACCGAGGTCACCATCCTTAGGAGTATAAAAAAAATTTCATAAATAATCTTGAGTTCCGCCTCAGAATTCAACCTAAAGCCTCAGGAAGTCAAGGGAATCCATGTAGGATTCCTTCTAAGTATGCATTTAATTAATCTTATCTTCCAATTAGCATCATATGTACCCATTGATTGAGGGGCTTAAGGAGCTTTGAAAACCTTGAACAATTCACCCTTAACCAAATCCTAATCCCCATCCCTGAATGCCTGAGTACAAGGGACAACTCTATCCCTAGACTGCCTACATAACCGCTTCGGCATGAGATCAAGGTGTAAAGTATGTAGTTCTAGTTTTTAACTATGGTTTATTGTAAACTATTTGGTGGGTACACAACCCTTTCTAGGGTCAATGTCCTAGACAGTTTCTTTGCGGTTGCTACCCACGATGGTAGCTCTACAAAAAAAAGGCTCAAGATGGCTTTCCTCTTGTGGCCTAAAAGAAACTAAGTCCTACTTCCTATTAAATACGTCACCCTTAATCTGTTATCATCCATTGAAATCATCAAGATAAAATAAATTTCCAAAATCATAACACACAACCAAACCCTAATGGGGTTTTCTAAGGTTTAATTGAGTGGATGTAAATTCATTTAAGATTTATCTTTTTAGATTATCGATTGAAATAAAAAAACTAAGGTGTAAATTTTACATAAGTGAAAGAAACATAGCAAATTATCTACTTCGGAATAGTATTTTCTTAGAAGTAAAATTATGATAATAATTAAAACTTTGAAACTTGAACTAAATACTTGAAGGTACTAATTGCTTGGAAACTATGATACTTTTAAAGATACTTATGAAAAAGATTTGAATTACTCGCAAGATATAATTGCTTTGGAACAAACCATTATACTTTAAACATGAATCCTAATACTTGAAAGATACTAATTTGCTTGAAAGAAAATTAAATGATTGGATAACAAGACTTTGGAAATGATTTTAACATCTACTTGTTTGAAAGAAAAAACTATTAATAATAAGCTAAACTAATTCTTCCATATGAAGTAACATAAATTTCATCTACAAATGATATCATTACTTTAAATGTGAATCCTAATACTTGAAAGGTACTAAATTGCTTGAAATAAAATTAAAATTATCAAATAATAATACTTTGGAAATGAATTTAATACTCACTTGTTTGAAGGAAAAACTATTCAACAGTAAGTTTCAAAATAACCACATTATTCTTAATTACTAATTGTTTGAAAAAATAAAGATTAGAAAAGAGTCTATACACTTGCTAATTAACCAAAGTACATAATACTAAGTCTCCTAATAAACAATTCTAATCAATCTACTTTCTAGTTGCTTTTGAACTATAACTAACTTTTTTTTCTTCACTTGAAGTAACGTTAACTTTATCTGTGAGTATTTTCTACAAATATTAACCCTTTCAATTTTAAATTCTTAAAAGTGAGCTAATGCTTGCTCCTAAAATTTATTTCAATTCAATTTATTATTTAATTCCCTAAGTGATCAAGGGATAGGATTTCTTGTGCCTGATAAGGATATGGGTTCAATAATCTAGAATAACAAAATTCTACTTTATTTCATCTTCAAAAATAGGTTTTATTAGAAACAAAAAATGAGTATTTAATTTGAGAATTGGCCAAATAAGTCCAGTTTAATATTCTTATGGAAAAGGATCTCAGTATTTTTTTTTGTTTCATTTGCATTTGCTAAAACTATTTTGGTTTTTATGGATTGCAATAATTTGGTTTTTAAATAATCTATCTTAGCATCTTAATTAATACTAGTTCAAAATAGATTGGAAATTTTAACTATGCAATTTATCACCAAGTTTAAATGTGAAATTGATTCATCTATACTAATTACCTTGCAATATAAATGCAACTTCTCCTTTTACTATTCTTATGTTTCTTTGTAGTTAGAAGGTAAATATTTTTAACTATTAATAGATTTGACTATTCTCAAATGCCTTATATACTCCATATCTTAATTTAATATAACTTTACGTAAAGAACAATCTAATATTCAAAGTTTGAATTAGTTCATATTATTATACCTAAAAATGGTAGTTACGAATCTAAATATATTTACTTGGGAGGTAAATCCATTTATCCTTTATGCTAATTGAAGTACAAAAAGGGTATTTTAGATGTCCAATAAATAAAGAACTTAAATATTTGTATTAAATGCCTCCAAGGGAATTTATTTACTATTAAAATTATTTGAGGCTAACTAGTGATACTATGAAAAAGAAACCATTGCTTGCAGTAATTTCAATTATCTTAACTTATGCAAAATCTTTCCAAGGTGCATTATCATTTCCCTTTTTCCTTTGTTTCCTTAAATCAACTAATTTATTTAATAAGAAGATTTAACTATTATATTTCCACATCCTATGTAAAACTAAATCAAAGTAATAGATCTCTTAATGTTAGATTATCCATATGACTCTCTTAAGTGTTATTTGATCATTTGCCTCTTGCAAAATTTATTCATTTAAAACCCAAGGGGAATGTTTTCCCATCATTATGGAGATAATAAACTCTTTAGAGACAAATATTTGTTGAAAGAAAAGAACAAATTTAAAAGATAGATTTCCATATTAAAACTTCAATAATAGGAGAATTAACAAGAGTTAGACCCATTATACTTCTCCCTAAGAGATTAATTCCCATATCATTTTTTCACCTATCCTTCCCCAATCCTTGCTTTGTAGATTGGTGAAGATCTTCTCCAAATCCTCAAAGTAAAATCCCTGCAAAATTCCTACAAAATTTCCTCCTACAACTAACAAAAATTTAAAACTAATATCTTAACAATTCAAGACCTATTTCATTACATAAAACAATAATGATCTCCCCTTTTTTGAAAATCTAGTGTTCAATATATAGAAAAAGAGAACCATTTCCCACTACCAAAAGAGTTAATTAATTCAAAAAAAAAATTTCTCAAAATAATTTCCATGCAAAATTATTATTGTCATAGTAGGGGTTACATGTGTAATGCCCCGCCAGGAAACCCCGAAGGGATAAAACTAAAACACTAGAAATGAGTGCAAATATTTTTTTATTTTTAAACTTTAATAAGTATAATGATACATTGAGTTAAGATTAAGTTTAGATTACACAACGTAAGACTTAACACCTAAAGGGTTTCCCAATTTGGTTAACATGGTTTACAACTAACTTTTCTCAACATTAATTAATCCAATTAAGGTGATTAAACTTTAAAACATCGATAACATGGTTAATTCATCCAATAGTCTTAAACATCGATAACATGTTTAAGTTCATTCATTAGGAATATAACCATTACAATACATCTAATATTCAAATGAAGCATATGCATAACATTTAATTTCCATTCATACATTGCTTGCATCATAACATAAAAACTACATTGCAATCCATTAAATCACTAAGTTTCAAAACTCAGATAATGTTTACATTACAATTTACATGTTGCCATGAAGACATACATATCAAATTAATAACAACTGACCATAAAAGGTCCAAGATATACAAAGAATGATCCTTAATAAATGGGATACAACTGGATAACAAGATGCTTGAATCTAAGCACGACTGAAACACCTATGAAGACAACTCCACAAGAAGGAACAAACACACTCGATGGAAAGTGGCATTGCCACTCGACCATGCGGCTCAAAAAGAACCACCCCACTATGCTAGAAGATAGAAATAAGACCCACTAGCAACCTAAAGGTATGCACACACACCTAGCCAAAATCACAACATTGAAAAGACTCACATGAAGTAAAAACTCATAGAACATGACTCCACATCAAAATTCAGGTGAAACCAACAAGACTACACACTAGTGATGATAAGGGAAGAGTGTCATTATGTAGCTTGGTATGGCTACCCTGGCAGGCCACCATAGGTCCCAACCCCCATCTTGGGTTATCCTGGTAACCTCTCCCAAACCCTCGACCCCATCCAAGTCTCATGTGGACCCAAAAATTCATTTGGTGAAGACAAGGTTGTTGGTTTCTTATTCTAGGATTATGACTATCTCCTCCATTTCCATCGTGTAATAACCCACTTAACTTAATCCAAAAATTACTAATTTTTTTTTTTTTTAATATATAAAAATATTGATTTCTTATTCTTACTTATTCTTATTCTTATTTTATTTTTTTCAATCACATACTCAAGTACATCTATCCAAACAAGATAGGTGTCCATCCAACCGGGATGGGCATCTAACCATACGGGTTAGGCATCTATCCATACGGGACTAGGCATCTAACCATACAGGTTAGGAATCTAACCATACGGGTTAGGCATCTGTCCATACGGGATGGGAGGTTTCATCTATCCAATCCGAGATAGGCATCTACCCAAATGGGGTAGGCATCTATTCATAAGAATAGGATATGCTTTGGCCAGAGACTTTAGACTCATTGGGACCATCTGAGTCCTAAGCCACTCTCTAAAGACTACACTCCCCTACTAGGAGTGCATCGAGGTCGCCGTCCTTAGGAGTATTAAAATAATTACATAAACAAGCTTGAGTTCCACCTCAGAATTCAGCCTAAAGCCTTGGGAAGTCAAGCAAATCCATACGGGATTCCTTCTGAGTATGCATTGAATTAATTTTAACCTTTCAATTTGTATTTGCACCATTTGATTAAAATACCAAGGAGCTTCAAGAACCAAGTACTCACCCATAACCAAATCCTAATCCCCATCACTGAACGCTTGAGTACAAGGGACAACTCCATCCCTAGACTACCTACATACCCATTTTGGCATGGTATCAAGGCATAAAGTATGTAGTTCTGGTTTCTCACTATGGTTTAATGTAAATTGTTTGGTGGGCACGCAACCCTTTCTAGGGTCAATGTCCCAGACAGTTTCTCTGTAGATTCTACCCATGATGGTAGCTCTATAGCAAAAAGGCTTAAGGTGGCCTTCTACTTGTGTCCTAAAACAACTAAGTCCTATTTTCTATTAAATATGTCACCCTTATTCCGTTATCATTCGTTGAAATCATCAAGATAAAATAAATTTTCAAGTTCTTCACACACATCCAAACCCTAATGGGGTTATCTAAAGTTCAACAGATCGGATGTAAATTAATTTAAAAACTAATATTTTTAGATTATCGATCTAAGGGGGATTACCCACCCCTTGGATTTTAACTTCCAAATGATCCTTATTTCTCCCCGGCGATTTAGAGGGACGATGCCATAGATGGCGTTATTGCAGCTTTATTAGGCATTAAGTGCAGTAGTTCAACACGATGACATTACCCGTAAGTGTGACCCAGAGGCACCATAGATACCGAACACCGCTAATATTTGGTTTCAACTCCTCTTGTTTAGTTATCTAACTAGGAATTTATCTTTGAATTCATGAATCTTAAATGAAGCAATATACCAATACAATTATGGAAAAGAACTATTATATACAAGGAATTATCGCTTGAATTTAAAAACTAAAGTATGAATTTTACATAATTGAAAGGAACATAAACAAATCGACTACTTGAAAAAGTATTTTCTCCGAAGGAAAGTTATGATAATTAAAAATTTGAAAACTTGAACTAAATATATAAAATTACTAATTTCTTGGAAACCATGATACTTTCAAAGATAGTTTATATGAAAATGATTTGAATTACTTGCAAGATATAATTGTTTTGGAGAAACCATTACACAATAAGTATGAATCCTAGTACTAATTTGCTTGAAAGAAAATTAAATGATTGAATAGCAAGAATTTGTAAATGAATTTTAACACCTACTTGTTTGAAGTGAAAAGTACTTAATAATAATCCCAACTAATTCTTCCATATGAAGTAATACAAATTTCATCTACACATGATAACACTACTTTAAATGTGAATCCTAATACTTGAAAAGTACTAAATTGCTTGAAATAAAATTTAAAGTATCAAATAATTATACTTTGGAAATAAATTTAATACTCACTTGTTGAAGGGAAAAGGAAACAACTATTCAACAATAAGCTTCAAATTAACCACATTATTCTTAGTTACTAATTGTTTGAAAAAGAGATTAGACAAGAGTGTAAACACTTGCTAGTTAACCAAGTAAATAGTACTAAGTCTCCTAATAAACAATTCTAATCAATAAACTTCAAGTTGCTTTAGAACTAATACCTTTGCAAGATTATAAAGTGATAACTAATTACTCCTTCCACTTGAAGTAACGTTAACTTTATCATTGGATACATTCTACAAATAATAACTTTATCAATTTCAAATACTTCGAAAGGAGATAATGTTTGCTCCTTAAATTACCCTCAATTAGAGTTGTTATTTAATTTTCCAAGTGATCACAGAATAGGTTTCTTGAAACTCATTTGCTAAAACAATTTCAGTTTTGAATAAACTCTCTTTGCATTCTAATTAATACTATTTCCATATGAATATTTAACTATGCAATTTACCTCTAAATTTAATGTTAATTAAATTTATCCTTACTAATTACTTGTATTATTAAGTGTAACTTTTCCTTTTTACTAGTCTTATGTTTCTTTTAGCTAGAAGGTAAATGTTTTTAACTATTAACAGAAGTGACCATTCTCAATGCCTTATATACTCATATCTTGGAATCTAATAAAGAAACAAATCAAATAATCAACTTTTTGAATTGAGGAAAAACTTTGTCTAACATTAACTCATATTGCTGAAATACCTAAAAGGGTTAGTATAAATCTAAACACATTTACTTGTTAGGTAAATTCCTTTAACCTTTGATACTTGTACTAATTGAAATATACAAAAGATGGTTTTGAAATCCAATAATTAAAGAACTTAAATATTTGAAATGTATTGAATGTCTTGAGGGAAGCCACTTACTATTAGGATTTAATTATTTGATGAAAAGATCCAAAACTATGGAATAAGTGTATCATTGGTGCAATAACATTTTTCTTTGCTTTGTTTTTCCTCAGTCAAACTAATTTGATTAATAAGAAGGTTTAACTATTATATCTACATCCTAAGAAGAATTAATTCAAGATGATAGATCTCTTAATGCTCGATTATCTATTGAAATTCTCAAGTGGTAATTGACCCTTTTGCCTTGTGCAATATTTATCTTTTAAAAACCCAAGTGACTCTATTCCAATCATTGAGGAGATACTAACTCTTTAGAATTTAAAAAGAGTTCAAATTTGCAACTTAATTCTCCATAATAAAACTCCAATAAGGTATCCATTAATATGGGTTAGAATCTTTTTGCTTAATTTTTCCTTTAATATTTTAATAATCTAATTCCTAAAACTTAGAGATGTTATTTTAAACATATCTCCATTAATTTTAATAAGGCTAGATTATAAATAGGTCTCATTAATCCTTTTTAAATAGATATCAATAATTAAAACCATTTTTCATTAAATAGCCCTCAATAAATAAATCCATTGCTAAATTTGATTAATTTTCAATTATTAAAATTTATATTTAAAAACTAATCCTAAATGATTTTTTTAATCACCAAGTGCGTAATTAAATTTCAAAGAACTATAAGCTTATTAATTTTAATCATTCAAAATAACTTTCAATATTCTAAAGCTGTTTTAATTTTAAATTAAAATAAAAAATAAAATAAAAATAAATTTGAACTACTTATTTTAATGATACAAATAAATTTCAATTACCTAAACAACTTAGAATATATATAATTTTTCAATTATTTGAATAACACATAAAATTTAACTACAAACTCTAAAGTATAATTCAATTTTAATAAAACAATTCCTAACTCAAAATATATATATGTTTTTTTTTTAAATAATTGGTAATTAAGTCAAAATCTTTTAATAATATAATAATTATATTTATGTAATCTTAAATAAATAAACTAAAATTAAAAAAAATAAACTTAAATCTACAAACAAATTTAGAACATAAATTTAATATGATTTTAAATAAATTTGATATATATGCTTATATAATATATATTTGAAGGGAAATTTACTAATTTATTAATCAAGGCAAGAATTACTTCTTTTTTTAAAAAAAAATTCATACATGCACAGGGAATAATATATTTTTTCTAAAAATCCAAAGAGATGAATATGTTTCTAAAAAATACAGAGATGATTTTTTTTTTCTATAATGCACAAAGATGAATGTTTTCCTACAATCCTTATCTAACATACACAAAGATGAACATATTTCTATTTTTGTTTTCTTAATTATGATTTTAGATTACTTTGGCAATAGATTTATTTTTGTTCAAGTTATTCCATTCTAAAAAAAATTCTGATTTTTCATGAAATAAAGAAAGTTGATTGAGGAAAAGATAACAGATTAAACAATATTCGAATTTGTATATGCATATTTTGAAAGAAATCAATTAACCAATTTATTTCCTACATAGAATAAAAAAGAAGATTTTTTTTTCTTTTCTTTTTATGGATAGAAAAACAATTTATTACATGCATTTGATTAAATCAATCAACAAAAACTGAAAAAGATTTCCTTTCAAAAATATGAAATGGATAAAAGAGATTTCTTTTTAAAAAAAAAAAATTAAAATATAAACTTTCTTATGTGCAAACTTTTGAAAGAGATGAGAAGAAGATTTTCTTTGAAAAGAAAAAGCAAGAAATGAATATGCAAGAGGGGAACTTGGATTTGAATGAAGAACCTTGTTGACCTCCTTCAATTCCTCCTTGAATCTTGGTAATGATCTTCTCCAAAATCCTACAACACATCTACAAAATTTCTCCTACAACTAACATGGTATTGAAAATAAATTCATAAGAATTTCAAGACTACTTTATCATCAAAAAAAACATTGAACTCCCCTTTTTTGAAAATTTAGAACTCAATATATAGAAAAGAGAGTCATTTTCCCACTACAAAAGAAATTAATTGATTTCCATATTCTTTTCCCAAAATAATTTCATGCAAAATGATTAATTGTCGTAGTGGGGGTTACATGCAAAAATTGAATTTGAAATTCTCTTCTAGAACCTTCTCATTTCCTCCTACAACATGTGCTAAATAGCATATTGAGAAAATAAATAATTTTTAAATTAATTTCATGCAAAAATGATTGTTGTCATAGTGGGGGTTACATGTGACCATGCATTCAAAATTCAAATTTGAATTCTCCTCCATTTTATCAAAATGTAGTTTGTAACTCCTTTGTCATAAAGATGCCATGAATAGAATTATTCTTGTCATAGAATAATTTCGTAACTCCCATGTCATATATTTGCTAAAAATAATATTTATTCCTTAATATTTTAAATCTAAAATTTCTTTTCTAGAATATTCTTATTTCTCCTACACCATGTGCTCAATTAGGATATTGAGAAAAATAAGCAATTTTCAAATAAATTATGACCTCATTTGTGTGTCACCACTTAAATTCCTTTTTATTTAAAAACTTCAACCTCATTTCAATTTATCATTTCTTTCTAACAAACCTATAAAATTAATATTATAATAGTAATAATAATAATAATAATAATAATAATAATAATAATAATAATAATAATAATAATAATAATAATAATAATAGCAAGTCATATCGAGGTACAAAAAGAGGGTTATGACACATCGGGTCAATAAGGTATGCTCAGACCTCTAAAACTGGGTGGAATCGATACCTTGTACCTACACGATACTTGTACCTGCTTACCGGATCATCAAAGAGGATGCAAGATACGACATTTGTGAGATGACAAGGAGTCAATTCCTGGTGAACATGGACCGAATTAAGAAGGACAAAAAGTAACCATTCAAGTATGGTTCAATACTGGTATGTATCTTCTTCTACGTGCAAAATTTATTTCCTGGTAAGGGCATAGTGTGGTCTATAGATAAACCTATCATAGTTCAGATAGGTGAAATGATTAGAGGCTTAGGTGATAAGTTTGGAGAGACAGTGTGGGGTTATTTTAAGGAATTCCAAACTAGAATGCATGAAAGAGAAAGAATCCTGACCGGTATAGTTCAAAAATACAAGGACACTATTTGCTTTCTTGTTGATACTAATTGTTGCATCATTCAAGTGGTTGAACCTAGAACTTTCTGGGTACCTGCTATCGGTTATGAGATCGGGGTAGACATTGCCAAAATATATTGAAACATGTTACTGTCTAAATCAGTAGACATAAAAGCTAAGAGAATTGGAACTTATGAGGAGGCAAGCTCCAAAATTAAGAAGGAACTCAAAGACCCTATCATTCAAAAGAAAGTTAGGAAAATGATTGACACCTTAGATAAGAAATATGGAGATGAAGCATTCAATGCCACTTCTTCCACTGGTACAAGTGAGCAAACAGGTTCAAAATCAAGCAAAACTGAAGAGCGAATAGATGAAAAGAAGAAAATGTCCAAGACAAGATCCAAGGGTACCGCATCCAGCAAATCGACATCATATATGAAAGAAAAAGACTCAAATACTCCTACATCTTCCCAAGGTAGAAGTGGACCAATAGGAGTCACATATGAAAGAAAGAAAAAGAGTGAAAGGCCAATTGACACAAAGGCTAAGAAGAAGCCCAAGAAAGACAAAAATGAGGATGATAACTCCAACACCCAATCTGATGTGGTAATTAAAGAAGTTGGAAGAAGTGGTAGGAATGTATCTCCAACTATTGATGAATTGGTCTATGGGATCAAAGAGTATGGAGGTTTAGCTGGTGTTGGGAGAAATTATCCTCTCTGCAATGAGGAAGACAAAAGAAAAATTGAAGATGCACTCATCTGGAACCTACATAATTTTCGTAGAACCCCCAGTGAGCTACATGATTAATTCCATCAGATTTACAAAATCTCATTGAAGGGAGATGGAAAACTGCCTTGGCAATTGAAAAGGAACACAAAATAAAGGCACTCATGAAAGTGCAACATGAATTGGATTATAATCAAGAAAATTTAATGGCTGAAGTATGTATACAATGTTTCAAAATAAGGAATAGAATAGGGAGAGTAGTCATAGGAGACATTCAAGGTGTGCATGATGAGGGCGTTGACATGTGGAAAACAATTTTGAGCCAACAAAAGAAAGCTGAGGAGGAAATAGAAAAAGAAGTGAAACAAGGACAAGATACAGTTGCTCAAGAAAAGAGAAAAGGAAAAGAAAAGGACACCACTAATGGGTTTGATGAATTTTCAGTTGAAGATATCATAAGTGATGATGTGTCAGATATTCCTAATCTGACAAAGGATGTAGAGCCACCGGTTGAGAAAAAATAAACTGTTGAAACTATTCATATTGATAATACATCGACAAAGGGAATCGATCAAACCAAACATCCTGGAGATGATGAAGTTAGAATTGAGGACATTCCTTATGAGGAAAGACCTCAAAGGCATCTGTTGACAATAAATATTCCCACAACACACTCTACTAGCAACGAACCTCATTTGCCAGAAAAAGGTGTAGAGGGAGAAAACCCCAAGATGATGGATTCATCAATACCATTTGTTGATGAAACAAAGGATAAGAAACAAGAAAAGAAGGAAGTAGAAAAGAAGAACGAAGAGTTGAAGGAAACATGAAAAATTGATATTAGTCTAGGGGAGACCAAGGAATCAGAACAAGAGAAGAAGGTAGAAGATTCTTCATCCGGTCAACCTGAAGGTGGTCAGAAAATAGTGGTGGACACTCCTTTGGTAAAGAGGAAGTTAATTTTAGAAAAGGAAACTAAGAAAAAGAAAGCTAAACTCCCCATCTCAACCAACTCTGAGGTAGAAGCTAAAGAAGAAGAAGAAGAAACAGAGGAGGAAGAAGGAGAAGACTCAGTAATTGATATCAAGAAGATGACCCCCAAATAGTTAATAAAAGTTTCAGAAAAAATTGAGAATTCAAGCTGAAAAGGCCAAACATAAAGAATAGAAAAAGAGGGCAATAATTCTTAATACTAAAAGAGATAATCTTATCTGATCTCATTCTTGATATTTCTATTGATGAGAATGCACCTATCATCGATGAATTGGGCACTCTTGTCAAAGCAATTGACTCGAAGACAACTGATCTAGAGAAGGTTGCAACAAGGTAGTATGAAACTAGAAGAGGTGAGCACTTAATGGAACAAATATCAGTTGAAAAAGTTGCTCTCTCTACCAGCACTGAACAGGTGAAATCAATCTTAAAGGAAGTTGGCCAATTATTGGTCAAATTCTCAAACTTCCTCGACTTCATCAAAGATTTTGAAGTCAAAAGAGTAAAGACTCAATATGAAATTCAAGATCTGCCAGGTTCCTTTGATCCTCTTACAAGCTCAGTAGAAACTTTTAGTAGAAAAGTCAAACAGTTGACTCATGAAATCAACAAGCTAAAAGAGGAACAGGACAAACAAACTCTAAATCTACTAGAGCTACAATGCTATATTGCCCCTTTCATTGATTTATCACAAGGCAATGTGAAACAATAAGAAGTCCTCATTAGTAGACCTAACTACAAGACGATGGATGACATGGAAGATTTGGTCGCACACCTGCATGGACAAATCATCACCATGAAACAAGTAAAGCCTACATGGGAATCTTCTTGGAGGCTGCTAAGGTCAATTTCAAAGAAATTTTTGACTTACTCTCATAAATTATTTTGTATACTTTGTTTCCTTTATTCTTTGTCATTGTTATAAAAATTGGGAGAATGAATGTATAGTGGATTGTACATATGAGAAGGCAAAGATCCACTGGTAGAGGCAAAGTAGTACTAGTACAGGCAGATAGCGACTAAGTATATAAGCAGGTATTGGTAAAGGAAGAGAAGGTAGAGATCCACTGGTAGAGGCAGAGAAGGTAGAGAACATGGGGAGAACCAAAACAAAAGGCAGAGAAGGCATAGAATAGGGGGAGAACCGGAACATGGGGAGATCTATTTCAATCCAACTAGATATTTTGTCACCAATTCCAAAGGGGGATATTGTTGGCATCATGAAGTTTGGAGTACTTTAGAAGTTGTCATTGATAGCAATACCAGTTTAGTTTTCATTATAACCGATTGGAAAAGGGTTATAGTGGATTGGTAAGGAACAGGGGACTAAAGACTTCCATCGATGAGTAGAGACCAGTTTACAAGAAGCAACTGGTAGATTAAGCTGAGTAAAGCAAGCTCACCAATATAAAGAAAACAACTAGTAGTAGATCACAATGGTGAAATATAGATCTGATCAATTTAGAAAGTGTCAGTTGAAGTCAAAGTGCTTGTTAGAGAACTGATGACTTTTGTGGCATGAATGGCTAGTCCCATCGATATAATCGGTAAGATTTGAGGAATGAACAAATTGGTGCATAGAATGATTTTTTGAGTTCAAGTTAGCGCCAAGATTGAATATAGCTATATACATTTTTTTCATCAAGAGTTTGGTGAGTGGATTGAGGTTGAAAGTTAGAGAAAAGGTGCTGAATAAGAAAAGTGCAAAAGGGTTCCTCATGAATTGGTGAAGACATCATCGAGTAGAGATTGAAGAAGATATAGAATGGACCTATACGATAGAAAAGTGTCATCATCAGATCGATGACTTGTTGCTCTCTAATAATTGTAGCATAGTAAAATCCCTTAACCGGGTGGACTTTAATAGGTCTCTTTGTAAAATCCCTTAACTGAGTGACATCTTAAATGATGGTCCTAAGTCCTTTAACAAGGCTACCTCTAATAGGGTAAAGGTTATAACAGGCCTTGAAGAGATTACCTTAACTGGGTGGCACCTAATAGTGTCTTTGTAATCTCCTAATAGGGATGGCTCCTCATCGGGCGTACTTAAGAAAAGTGCAGATTTTTTGAGTTTCTACTCACACCGTGGTTTTCTCCCATTTGGGTTTCCACGTGATAAATCTTGATTGTCATGTGTGTTTGATTTTGTGTTTGCATGTTTTTTTATTAATTCTTCTTATATTGATAAGTGTTAAAGTTTAAATAAGAGTTTTGATTAAGATTAAATTTGGAATAATCCGGTATAGTGCTGATTCACTCCCCCTCTCAAAACTTTTTAATATTAACAATTCTACCCAAAGGAAAAAAATCCATGTGATTCTTACCAAGCACGCAACCTCAACAAACACCATCACTGCAAGAAATCTAAGGTAGGGCAAGCACTAATGTTAGGTGCTAATTTATTGTAGATACCTATAGTTGAGATGTGGTGGGAAAGGTCATTGATGTCACAACTTGCACCATTTAATTTATTCTTAATATCAAATCGGGTGTGTCTGATAGCTAGCTATGATAAGGATTGGTTCAAAGTTGGGGTTTTTTTCGCTATAAAATAGTGGCTGGTGTTTGGTCATGCTCCGTTAGGAGCTTTCAGGAGCTCTTTCTTATGACCGAGTTTTAAGAATTGAAGACACTTCGCATCCCCTAAATTAATGAAACTAAACTATCTTAAGGAAAATTCAGATCTGATATCAAGATTTCAAACATGATAGAGTTAATATTTATCCATGAAATTATCTAATCAAAATTTAAATAACTTCTAACTTCTTATGAATTCAAATCTAAAACTAAGTCCTAAGAAATGAAATCTATCTTATGATTGTAAAAAATAAAATCAAAATTAACAAATATGAAAGCATATAAAATCCATAGGTTAATCTAACTACGTTCTTGGTCTTGTCTCAATTCCAAATCATCATCTTAATAACTACATTAGAAATGAAATGCATTTACTAAATGGATCTAAACAAAGCTGTAAAACTAGAATTTCTTAGCATTTATCTACCAAAACAACATCTGCATGAAAAATGGATCACTACAACTTTGGTAATCAACTTTCTATTACTTAGCATCATTATTAAACTAGATAGAACAAAATGAGTTTCAATGTGCAAAACTAAAAATGAAACCAAAACAACACAAGGATCACCTCCCTTTGGCCGAGTAGGCCCTGCTCTTCCTTTGGTGGGAACCGAAACATGATTTTCCTTGAATCAACTTCGAATTTTTATTGAAATGTACTTCTATAAGGACGTAAAATAGGTTACAAAGTAAATGACTCTATTGTCATCATCTTAGTGGCAAGTGAACTAGACTTGTCTTCTTTGTCTGCTTTGTTCACTTAAAACACATCCAAGAATACATTTATGAAGATGAAATAGAATATAGTGAGAATATTCTGATTATTAAACCATCCATACATGCAAACAACTAGAAAGTAAAACATATAACCAAAAGATACTATTTCTAATATTCTTTCTAATAAGCAACATATAATAGCAGAAATGAGTAAATATACATGCATTTAAGTATGCCACCAGGAATATTAGTTCACATAATATTAAAAGTTTAGAGCATAAAGTATGATTAAAAGTATCATGATGAAACACTCATCATTCCTCTCCCTCCTATTCTAAACCATGTCCTCATGGTTGATCTTGTATATTTATGTTTTGTCTCTCAATCCATAAAACCAAATCCAACCAACTGAAATTGCATTGATGATACTTTCAAGGGGGTACATATCCATTCAATTGCTCTACATTATCTGTCCACTCTCTAAAATCTACCCCTGCAAAATTATTTGGCAAGTCCAACTGTGGTAGAGGCATAAGGATTAATTAAGGTCTAAACTTCATTCCTACCTATTTTATATCTCACTTCTACATAATTCTTATGACTGACCTTACCCTGTTAAGACTCCAAGTAATGTTTGTAAGAGAAATAGGCTCCCTTCTTAATGGAACTGGAATGATATTATACCTATTTCTAGATGCCTACAATGCTTTGGTAGGGTAACTGGTTCTCAACATCTCTGACTACTCTCATTTTGGTAGTTATATTCCTCATGTAAGTGGTTTGTACCTACTGAAGTTGTACAATGGAGATGAACTTTGATCTAAAGGTTGAGGAGTTTGGTGTTTCATCTCTAATTAGGATTCCCAATCTATTTTGTTATTCTCTATATTGGTTTAATGTATCTTCCCACTCTACCTGATTTTGTAACAGAGATACAAATGCTCCAAATTTTACTTCACCAACATAAATATTTAGAAAAGATTGATAATAATGGCCTAAAATAAGTCCATGCAAATAGAATTCACACATTTGGTTTTGATAGAGAGGATGACTTCTATAGAAGTCCTCAAGAAAACCATCGCCATCCTCATACTCTATTTTCCTATCCAAAACCAATTGATTAATTTTCCATTGAAGAAATATCTCACAAAGAATCAAAGAATATAACCCAGAGGGTTTTCTCATTGCCAATAAAGTTGATGAAAGTTCAACAACTTTCTCTACTTGTTGGACCACTTTACTCTTTTGGTCCTTCACTTCCTCAAGTTGTTTTGACAACTTAGAATTTTCTTGTTTATATTTTTCAATGACCAGAGAGAGTTCCCAAGGAATAGAAAAAGAAGTTGAAGTTCCTTGAGTAGGAGCTTGCGGATTTTGATTTCTTAGTTGTTGTTATTTTCTTTCCAACTCCTCTTTTAACTTCCTTATTTCCTCATCATTTTCCAATGCCTGAGTAGTAGCCTGATGTAATTCTTCCTCTGTCTCCTCTATCTATTTTCTCCAACTTTCTTCTCTTTTATTAATATATTTTTTTACCTCTTCAATTTCCAAAGTGGCTCATCTAATCTCCTCATCTTTCTACTTCAAAATTTCTTCCATAAAATTAATTTTCTTATGAGATTAGAGATATTTGTCTTAATTTGAGTCAACACCATTGCTTCACCAATTCTACATCTTCCTTTTCTCTCCCTTTATCTACACCGTGAAGAATTTATTCCTCAACTAGTATTTACTTTTCTTCACTTCTGACAAACTGTGGAGGAGAAGGTGGTAATTGGGTTTCAAAACCATGGTAAGGAGATGAGTGGGTTTGAGTAACCTCAAACCCTTCAAAAGCTTCCAATATTTCATATTGGCTCCTGAGGGTGTGGAAGAATGGGATGACTATTGAATTTCAACATCATTTGAAGATTCATCATCAATAGAAATTATATTGGGTGAGAATTGTTTAGTTATTTTCACAATTTCTATTTCTTTTGATGGTACATCATCAACATCTAGCTGACTAGGTTGAGTTGACACAGGGAGAACATTATCAGCGAAAAGTGTGGTAGGAGGGTTTTGGACCAGAGCCTGCTGAACAGGAACATTAGGTTCTGTAACAAAGGGTTCATTAGGAGCCCTATGGGTGTCAGAAAGAGAGCTAGGTTCTTCTCTTGTTTCTTCCCTACTAATATTTTTGGTAGAGCTACGAGTAACTCTAGAGGTATTGGAATCCTCACTTTCTAATTTCCACTTTCTCTTTGATGGGCCCTCTTTTGTGAGTTCAGCTTCCTTATCTGCCCTTTTTGTTTTCTTCTTTGAGGGTTCCCCTTTTTCTATTTTTAAACTTTTTAACATGGGCCCCTTCTTTACGTTCATTACAGGCAAGGACAAAAATTCTAATCATTTTTCTTTCCTTTATTCCTTCTTTAAGAAATGATGCTTAATAATAAGATGAATTAAACTAGGGTATATCATATGACCATCTTTTCCTTTTACCCTAGCTATCATAGAAGAAATTTGCGAGAATAGGAAAGAAGATTAACTTGAGTCTCAGTTTTGTGTTTTCATGCCTTAAATGGATTAGCAAATGCATACCTAGGCCCAACACCATTTCATACTACCCTTCATAGGTGAAAAATTTCATAAGCCAGAGCACAGTTGTTTTCCACGGCTCATCCAGACTGCTTCTATTGATACCCTTCACGTTATCTTTGTGTATCTAAAATTTAGACCACTTCTCATTTCCTTCATGGAATGAATTAATCACCTCATCAAAATTAATCTGGCCCTTGTTTATCAATTCCCCTTTGACAAGAATCCTTGAGATTTCACTTATAACCTGAGGTGTCACTTCAATTACTTCCCCTCCTACTTGGGTAACACTAACATGGAAAATTTCCATGAATTCTTCTACAATTCTTGGTGAAAATCCTTCATAATGTTTAATTAAACTCATCCAACCCACCTACTCTAGCAATCTTTTCGATTCTGGGTCTAGGCTAAAATTCTTTGGCTCAGTGATTCTTTTTTTCCCCATTTCTTCTGTCTCGAAAATTCTACTTTCATCTCTACAAATTAAACTCAGATCACAAAACAAGGAATAGAAAATATTTCATGAATAATATGAGATATATCTAGGGTGATCATTAATTACACACATTTTTCATTAACTTCATACGAAATTTGCACAATCCACCCTCCATTATGTTGTACTTTTCTTCAGGATTGATTGAGTTGGTGACGACTTTAGTATGTGTGTTGATCACTGTAATCATTACTTTTCATAATTTAAAATGATAAATAACATCAATCCAATTCATCCCTTATTTTTCCATTTAATACTTGTTAACTTATAATAATAATGTTATTAATAAGCGAGCAGAAACTTTATACAAACCAAAAATACCATTTTACTTTATATCCACAAATTAGAAAATAATATTTCAAAAATAATACCCATTGTAAATGTTTACCTTTAAATTATTCAATATACATTGGTCAGGAGTCATCATGCATGATTGAACATTTTGCTACTAAGAAAAAGTGGCATACTGATTAGGAGCATAAATATCAACTTATAATTAATAAAATTGACAATTGGATCAAGAGTTACTTAGAGCTCTTTCTGCATGGACCAAGTAAACATTGAATAATGAAACACTCTTCAAAAATTTCAGCATCAAAGACTATCAGGAGCAAGAGGAACACAAATCCAGCAAAAGACTTATTTCTGGATTCTTAGAAGCCATTAGGAGTCATTAGGATCTATTAGGAATAAATTGTAGTTGATCCGGGGAAAGCCACCATTTTTGGTTTTGAACTTTTCCCTTAGGTATGAATTGCCATTTCTAGTTTTCAATTCACCCCCGAGGTAGACAATCATTTTTTATTTTCAATCTTCCTTTTTTTTTGGCGGGGGGGGGGGTATGGGGAGATAAATCAACATTGATGGTTTTTTATTTACCTCCTTTATTCTATCTTTTTGTTGAAATTATTTAAAAATAAGTTTCATCAGAGAAGTGATATCTTCTATGGTGAAACATTCAATTCTAGACTGTAACTCTTCAAGGAACTCTTCTTTAGATGTTGGTTTGTGATATAACTTGAGATGGTGACCATTAACTAGCATAGTTCTTCTTTCTCCATCAATAGGTACTAACCAATCTGAACCATTATAAAAAACTTGAGCAACTTCTTATGGTCGCAACCATCTTGTATGAAACTTTCCTTTAAATTCTCAGAATCATGAGTCAAACAATAGTGCCTAGATTCTATCCTTAAACTGTCTAGAGACAATATGCTTATCATGTCATAGTTTCCTTTGATTCTAAATCAATTTTGTATGCTTCAAAACTTCCATTCTCATTTCATCTAGTCTATTTAGTTGTAAAATTATTGCCTTCTCTGCCTTAGACAAACTAATACCAAATACTAATGTTATTCTCAAGGTCTATAATTCAAATTCAATGGGTATAACTGGGGTTTTCCCATATACCAATTCATATGGAGAGAACCCTATTGTTATTTTCCAAGCTGTATTATATGCCCATACTGCTTCATTTAATTTATCTAACCAATCCAATTTTCTTAATGAGACAGTCTTTGTTACTATGTTTTCCAATTCATAGTTGGTGACCTCGACTTGACCATTTGCCTGTGGGTGATATGGTGAAGACTTTTGGTGTGTCATTTTGTATTTGTGCATGAAAATATCTAATCATGGAAGACATGAACTATGACCCTTGATCTGATATGATCTCCCTAGGGGCACCAAATCTTTGCAAAATGTGTTTGTATAAAAAATCAGCTACTTTATCTTCCCTTGCTATTAGTAATACTTTTACTTCAGCCCGTTTTGTCACATAATCTGTACAAACCAAAATGTAGTGATATCCTATAGAAGGAGGGTCAATAGGTCCCACAAAGTCAATCCCCCATTTTTCAAATGGCTTCAAGACTATTTGCGATTGAAGTGGCATCTCCATTATTGTTGTCAGTATCTCCATGCATTGGCACTCATTACAATGTTTCACATAAAATGAAACATCCTTAGTCATGGAAGGCCAATAACAACCGACACCTAGGATCTTGTGAATTGTTCAGATCACAAAAAATGTCCTCCTTCTTGTACATTATGATATGCATGGATGATGTAATAAACATCAATCTCATGTATACACCTACGAAGAACATGATCAAGACATAATTTAAATATGAGACCATCAATCCATTGCAACCTATAACTTTCAAAGATTAATATTTTGTTTTGCTTAGGACTGAAATGATTTGGGCACTTCCTTGTTACAAGATAATTTGCAATATCAACAAACCAAGGGGATTGTACAGAGATAGAAAACAAGTGTTCATCTGGAAATGCATCATTTACTGGTTCATTATTTCCTTGCATAACCATTCTGGAAAGAAAATTAGCAACAAAATTATCCTTACCTGGTTTATCCATAATGGTTATATCAAATTCATGTAAGAGTAATAACCATCTTATTATTCAACCTCCAACAACAACTATATTCATCAAATATCAAATTACTACATGATCTGTATGAACAAAAAATTTATACCTAGTAATATAGTGCCTAAATTTATTAATTGCACACACAATAGCAAAAAGCTCTTTCTCGATTGTTGTATGTTTCCTTTCTATTGAACTCAAGTTTTTGTTGATGTAATAAATAGCATGCATTGCTCCATTGTCATCTTTTGGTCCCAATACCACCCCAATGGCTAAGTGTGAAGCATCTGCATGGATATTAAAGGGTTCTCCCTAGATAGGTGTTAACAGCAACCAAGAAAGAAAACTGAGAGGGGGGAGAATTAGTTTTCATTGAATTAAAACAATTAAGTTCAATCTCATATCTAAACAACATCAGCAACAATAAAGATAAACATAATAGCACCAACACACATAACACCAAGATTTTGACATGGAAAACCCGGTTAAGGGAAAAACCACAGTAGAAATCTACCCACGATAAGATTCTACAATAGTATGCATAGATATTACAAAAAGGAATGCACATGCATTCAGGAACATTTCTTAGAGCTCACTACTCAAAGTAAGATGACCCAAAAGGCTCCAACCCTCAAGGAAGGCTCACTACCTTACAATAAGATTTGGACTACAATCCAGATTACATGAACTGAAAATATAGCATCTCCTTATGCCTAATGATAGTTCCGGTTAAGCACACTTGTCTGTCGTGCAATAGTCCCTTCTCTATACACCACACCAAAGGATAAATTTTCTTAAGAACCACATATATGTTGGCAATTGAAACTCATCCGGTGATATCAGAAGACTTCCGGTGGTTAATTATTTCTTTAGGGTTGCCATTGATGGCAACTCTTCATGGTTTTTCGATCTGGTAGTTGTGATTCGACTTATTGAGAAGATGGAGGTAATTGGTAGACAGTTAACTGGTGAAATAGGGCAGAACAGGGTATTTCACTAATGTTTTGATCTGGAGTGATCTTTGGTGTTGTGATTACGATGTTTTGGCAATTGTTTTTGTCATCTCAATGATATGTAAGACCTTTAGGAAGCGTGTGGTTATAATCTTTTTATCCGGTGCTATGTTTTGTTCAAGATTGAAGCTGACTTAATCTACACGTTACACCTATTGAAGCCGACTTGAAGGAAATTGTTTTTGTGGTAAGACCGGATATATAAGATTATTTTGGTAATTGATTTTTCATATGTTAGAGATGTTGTGATCCATAGCTCACCAACATGTAGCTGACTGAGAGAGAGAGAGACAAAGTATTTATCAAAGCAGAGATAGTCAAAGATTCAAAGCCTAACCAGAACTCATCTTTGCATAGTTAGATGTTGATTAAGAGTTCATTTCATTGTATTTACACATTGTAAATAAATTGTAAGTTAGTTAGACTTCCTTAAGGGTTGTAGCCCTCTGGGTAACTTAATTTGAGCAGTGAGCTCTACGAAGTGAGCCTAAGTGCAAGTGCATTCCCATCTATGTAATATTTATGTACTCCTAGCCATAGTATATGAATATTGTAGGTTCCAGCCCCACCATGGTTTTTCCCTTTCCTAGTTTCTACGTAAAAATTGCAGTGTTGTGGATTTGTGTATTTATTGTTGCATGTTTATGTTCTTATTGTTGGGATGATCTAATACTGGGAGAAAACTGAGAGGGGGGGGGGGATCAGTTTTCTCACAAGCATAGCAATTAATGCAAATTATAAGATTAATACCAAAGAACACAGTGAAAGATAAACCATGAAAGCATTGTACACATGACACCAATATTTTGATGTGGAAAACTTAGTAAAGGGAAAAACCACGGTGGGACACCCTACCCACAATTAGATAATACTTTTGTAGTAGTATGTAAAATAATTACAATGGGGATTGTACTTGCAATCAAGCTAACAACCTCAAGTTCACTTCTCATCACAAAAGATAAGTCTCACTGATTTAAAAAAATATTGGAATACAATCCGAAGAAAATGAACCATGAAAGTAGCATCCACTAATGCTTCATACAGTTTCCGTTAAGTACAGATGTCTTCCCTGTAATATTGAATCCTTTTGATCCCTTCACTGAAAGATATGACTTTATTTGCACATAAAGCTTTCTCTCATAATGCAGACATAATCATAGATCTCAAAAACCATACCCAATTAGATGAATAAGTTACCAATAAATACAGATCATCAACCTTAATGATAAGGTCAGCTAAACCCTAAACCCAAAAACCCATAATTACAAAAATTACATTACACGGTATCACCAGACCAATATTATGATTTACATTACATAGCATGGACCTAATTCAAATATTCAAACAATTATATTCACCAAAAATTTCGTTAAGACCAAAACCCAACATGTTTCACCAACTAGTAGAAACCCTCAATGCAATAACACAGAAAGTCTAACTAGATCCAAATAGGACCATCGTAACAGCATGCCAGGCAATCCAAATTCACCAAACACATAGAACATGATCAAGAAGTACCTTCAACATGATAGAAACCAATTTCATAAGCCAGACCAAAATCATCTGATCAAAACATCACATATCGCTAACCGGTACGAAGAAATATCAAAAAATATCAACCGGGATCATAAGCGATAGTTATCGGAGTACCAAATCATGAACCAATAGAATATGACAAGCATATATCCATCCTGAATAAGCATTCAAAACTAATTCCAAGGATCTAATCATTTCAGATCACAATTATAGCCAAAACTAAGATAAACACCAAGACTAATCGGGATAGAAGAACCATATCCAACTGAGATATAGTGTTGACATCAATGACAACACTTAACCAAATCTAGCATAAGCCAACAATATACCTCTTTTGCATTGATGGTAACAGTGAATGTGAAAAACATCCAAGTGCCAAGGAATGCCAACAATCTCCAAAAAGCTGATCTGAAATATCTCTTCCCCATACAATATCTCTCCAAAAGATTTGACTATTTTTCACATGAATACCATCTCTCCCCCTTTGACATCAATGACAAAGGATGGATACCAAACCAAAAATACTAAACCAAATAGGTGACTACTCCCCTTGAGTAGTAGCATCATCTCATTAACCCAGATAAAAGAAAATATCTAATAAGATCACTGGATTGATGGATTCTTGCATCTCTAAGTCTCTTCTGGAGGGTTGGTAACCCCAAAATAATCTCTGAGATATTCAAAGGTATCTCTAAGGAAATGGTTTTGTTAGAATGTTTGCAATCTTCTCCTTAATAGGCACATAAACCAATCTAACTTCCTTTGCTTCAACCTTTTCTTTCAAGAAATTATACCTTATAGAAATGTGTTTTGATTTGAAATGAAATACTGGATTCTTTGACATATCAATAGCAGCAATATTATCATAGTGAATAACAATAGTCTCAACATAACCTACCCTTATATCTTTCAATATCTGTTTCATCCATAAAATCTAAGTACAGTTGGTTGCAACATCTACATATTTCGCTTCAATAGTAGGTAATGAAGTACATGATTGTTTCTTACTCAGCCAACTTCTTCCCAAGAAATAATACACCACTAGTAGTGCTCTTTCGTTCATCCATATCTCCTACCCAATCAAAGTCTATATAGGAACATACTCTGAAATAATCATTCTTTGGATACCATAACCCAAGGTCTGTTGTACCTCCCAAATATCTGAATATCCTTTTGACATCAATATCATGAGTTCCTCTAGGATCTAACTAAAATATAAAAGAAATACAAACAACATTCATTATATTAGGTCTAGTCTGAGTTAAATACAGCAATCCACCAATCATTGATTTTTATCTACTCGGATTCACTTTAGGAGATTCATCATCCTTTGACAATTTGCAACCAGTTATCATAAGAGTACCAATAGGTTTAGAATTCTCTAGTCCAAATTTCTTAAGCAATTCCTTCACATACTTAGTTTGACAAATGAAATTACATTTATCAATCTATGTAATCTGCAAACCATAGAAAAATTTCATCTCACTAATCATAGACATTTCAAATTCATTCTTCATATCATCAGCAAATTTCATGCATAGTATTTCTTCTCCCCAAAAACTGATATCATCCACAAAGACTTGAATAATCAATATGCCATCATTCTCAATTTTATAATATAGGTTACTATTAGCATTACCTTTGCTAAAACCGAGCTTAGAAAGATATCGATCCAATCTAGCATACCATGCTCTAGGGGCTTGTTTTAGTCCATATAAATCTTTCTTCAGTCTACAAAACATGTCCTTGTTTTTGATAAATAAAATACATTAGGTTGATCAATGTATACTTCCTCCTCAAGATCTCCATTCAGAAATGCACGTTTGGCATCCATCTGATATACTTTGTAGTTCTTGTGTGCAACATAGGCAAGAAATAGTCTTACCACTTCAATTCTTTCAATCAAAGCATAAGTCTCATCATAATCAACTCCTTCTTCTTGTGAATAACCTTTGCAAACCAATCTAGCCTTGTTTCTTACAACTTGACCTTTCTCATTTAATTTGTTCCTGAAAACCCATTTAGTTCCAATAATATTCTTATCTTTAGGTCTAGGAACTAGTTCCCATGTCTTATAATTTTCTATCTAATCTAATTCTTCTTCCATTGCTTTCATCCAATTTTCATCTTTACTTGCTTCAATAAATGATTTCAGTTCAATTTGAAAAATTAAGCATACCTCTTCAGTAACTAGCCTTCTTCTAGTCATCACACCTTTCCTTTTATCTTCAATGATCTGATCTTTAGAATGATTTAGTTTCACAAACTTGGGAGCCTTTGAATTTTCTTGATTTACTGATTCTTTTTGTTGTTGATTAGTCACTATTCAATTTTTTGATGTTGCCAGAGTCATTGATTCTATGCTCTAAATAGATTCTTGCATTACTAGTTCTAGTCTGATAAATTCATCTTCTAGTCCATAATCAAATGATTTGATCTGATTAATGCCTTTCTCACCCATCTTAACATTTATCCTCTCCATTTTCCTATTCAATCTTTTGTTATAACATCTATATGCTTTTCTATTAGTAGAATAAACCAAAATTATTCCTTCATCACTTCTAGGATCAAATTTTCCTAATGCATTATCTCTTCTATTGTAGCATTTACTTCCAATAGTTCTCAAATATCTAATAGTAGGAGTATGACCAAACCATAATTTTTAAGGAGTCTTACCGGTATCACCTTTCATATGTACTTTGTTGAAAGTGTATACAGGGGTATTGACAGCTTCCCTCCAATCGATATCAGGCAATTTAGCTTCAACCATCTTTGTCCTTTCTGCATCCAATATGGTTTTATTTTTCCATTCCACCAATCCATTCTTATATGGAGTTATAGGTGGAGAAAGCTTTCTTCTGATTCCATTCCTCTCACAAAAGTTGTTGAACTCACTGCATGTAAACTCACCGCCTTGATCCGATCTTAAACATTTTATTTTTAGTCCTGTCTCAGTCTCAATCACAACTTTGAAGATTTTAAATTTATAAAGAGATTCTGATTTTTCTTTTAAAAATGCAACCTACATCATTCTAGAATAGTCATCAATAAGTAACATAAAATATCTATCACCTTGAAAACTTTTAGTCCTTGCCAGTTCACAGAAATCAGTATGAATAAGATCAAGAATTTCATTAGATTTATCATGTTTTCTTCTAAAAGAATTTCTAACTTGCTTACCCATTTTACATTCTCTACATACCAGATTATGAGGTTTGACAATCTTGGGCAAATCTATGATAGCCTGTGTTGAACTGATCTTCACTATGCAATCAAAATTTACATGACACACCCTCTTACGCCATAATCAACTTTCATCAATCTAAGTAATCAAACAAGCTTTCTCACTAGAATTCAAATGAAAAATATTTCCTTTGGTTTGGGTTCCAGAAGCAATTTCCAATCCAGATCTATTGACAATCTTTCTGTGTGCATGTAAAATTCATCTTATAAAATATCAATTAGAATCAAAGGGAAATCATGAATCCCTATCTAATCAAAGAATTCTAACAAATAGACAATGAAATAACACAATCAAACAAAATAGGAACTATAAATCAAATCAATTAAAAACTCCCTATTCCATGACTGCATATAACTTCCATTGCTTTTCTCTTCTCTGTACTATGATGGCTCTTAGATATTGTGCTAGTAACTTGCAAGTGACACAAATATTCAAAGTTCGTGATTCAGAATAAATTGCCCAAGATTGGGGAGGAGGAGGATTGAAAATGGAGATTGAATGCTCAATTTATAGATTTTTGGATGAGATTGATTGAAAAGGTGGAATAGAATGACCAAGAGGTGGAACTTAGGTGAGCTCAAATGAAAATTGATAGGTGAACTACTAATTTAGAGGTGAAACAAAATAGATTGAATAGATTAATTGAGTTAACTGATTGAGAAAAAGCTAACTGAAAGAAGAAAAAGAATGATTGGAGGAAATAAAGAAGATGACCAATAGAACTAGAAGATGAAAATAGAGATTGGAGAGATAAATGATTTAATTAATTAATTTAGCATGTGCTTGCATTTTAACTTAGATTTTCAATTTAATCTTTGCATGATATTTATTCAAATAATTGAATTTATTTTAATTTAGTATTTGAATATATTTAGAACTTGACTTTGATTTTCAATTTGATTTTTGAAATCATGCACATGTATTTGAATTTGGAAGAATATAAGAATTAATTAGTTAATTAAATAATTTAAAGAAACTATTTAATTATGCAGAATTTAAGAATTAATGAAGTTAAATAAAATTAGAATTTGGGGATTTGGAATTGAAGAATTAATTAGTTAATTAAATAATTTAAAGAAACTATTTAATTATTTAGAAATAGAATAAAATCAAATAATAAAGACTATTTAATTTAAAGGATTAAATCATAATTAATTAAATAATAAATATTTAATTAATATTTAGAAGAGGGTTGAATGATAAGTTGATCAGAGAGATAAAAATTGAAATTGAATTTATTTAAATAATAGAGATTATTTAAATTGGGGATTAAAAATTAGAATTAATTAGCTAATTAAATAATTTAAAGAAACTATTTAATTATTTAGAATTTGAATTTAATTAAATAATAAATATTTAATTAACATTAGAAATTGGTTAAAATGATTAAATGATGAAAGAATAAAAATAGAATAATTAGTAAGATGATGAGGAAATATGAAATTATAAGAATAAGATTAATTAAATTAAATAATTAAAGAATTATTTAATCAATTAGAGGAAAAATTAATACATGATCAATGAGACATTTTTAGGTGTCTACACTTTCATTTTCCATCCTTGAATTATAAATGAAATTCTCTATCCACCATCTGATCTACACTTAAAAGATTATGTTTCAAGCCTTCAACATAATAAACATTATCAGTATTGGTCTTACCATCCAATTATATTGTTCCTTTGCCTTTGATCCTACATGCCTTTTCTCCAAATCTGACTAGTCTGCCATCAAATTCTTGTAGTGTTCAAAACTTTCTCTTGTCACTAGTAATGTGGTGTGACCATCCACTATCTATAACTCATTCATCCTTATCTTCAATTTTTGTAGCTAAAGCTTTCTCCTCAATATGAGTTTCTTCAATGATAGGTTCAAGAGAATCATCCTTGATAGCAATAAAGACCCAATCTTTACCGAAGCTTCCATTGTTGGATCCACTTACAAGTTCATCATCATCATCATCAGTAATACCAAAATCATAATCACCAGCATAATAACATGATTTATCCTTATTCTTTCTAAATCTAGGTCTGCTCTGATATTCTAGATTAGGATTATAACTCTTCACAAATCTTTCATGATTCCTAGCAGCTATTTCCAGGCATCTAGAAGCAAAATGACCAATCTTATTACATGAAAAACATTTAAAAGACACTTTTCCTTCATACTTACAGTCGATCCTTTAGGAATTCTTCTAGCAATCGAGGCTTTCAACTCTTCAAGTTCTCTTTATTCTCTTTCAAAATCTTCCAAATCTTTAGCATACAATTCTTTCCAATCTATATTTTTCTTACCAGAGGTAGATGCTTTAAATGCTGTTTCAATTTTAGTAGCACTCTGATCTCCAAACTCCTCAAGCTCAAAAGTAATCAATTTCCCAAGTAGTGTATCTTTGGTAACATGGGTACTTGACATTGTCTGGAGTTCATTAATTGTAGTATCCTTCATCTTGTAAGCTAGAGGTAGTACTCTCAGAATCTTTGCAACAATTTCATCTTCACTAACTGATCTGCCACAACATTTTATTCCCATGACAATTTCATTTACACTATCCATGAAAGAACTAATATTCTCATCTTCTTCCATCAAGTTTCATATCTTACCCGGAAACCTTAAAGTTTTGCAATCTTTATTGCTTGGTCACCTTCATAAAGAGTTTCAAGCTTCAACCATATCTGCTTAGCATTCTCCAACTATGACATTCAATACCTTCTCATCAAATAGGGTGCTCAACAATGCTTCTTTTTCTCTAACATTATTTCCATCTCTCTTCTATTCATCAACAAGTGCTGGTGATCCAGAATTAGGATCATGAGGTATATACCCTTTCTCCACTATCTCCCAAACTTCAGCTCCAAGACATCTCAGATGAATCTTTATTTACTCCTTTCATATTTTTTAATTTGTACCATCAAATCTAGGACTCTCCTTCCGATAGGAGTTGAATGTAGAACTTGATGCTAATGCCATAAGATCTCCTCAAGTGGTTAAGCTTCTATAGAGAGGACCTTGCTCTGATACCAATTGTTGGGATGATATGATACCGAGAGAAAACTGAGAGGGGGGGTGAATCAGTTGTCAAATAAATTCAAACCAAAAACAACTTAATCAACTTAATGCTTAATACCAGTAAACCAGTCTTTTATGCTAGTAGACAATTTTATCAGTTAATTGCAATACCGATAAGGATTAATGCATGAAACAAAAAGACAAAGTCATCCACAATGCATAACACCAATATTTGTACGTGGAAACTCTGTAAGGGGAAAAACCACGGTGGGAAACCTTGCCCACAATCAGATGATACTATTGCAGATAGTAAGTGTATACAAATGGGGTTTGCACATGCTGAAAGGCCAAGCACCTAGAGCTCACTGCTCAAACAAAAAATAGGAGTCACACTGACTACAATTGGATGGTTCAATCCAATAAGGATGTATTGCTCAAATTAGCATCTTTCTATGCTGGATTCAATACCGGTGTAGTTTTGATTGTCTTCACAAAAACCCTCCTTCAACCTTCAAATGATGTCTACCTATACAGATCTTCTTATTCTCGCATATACCTTCACATAGTTATTTTTCGCATTTCACACCCGATCTTACAAATAAGGTCTTACATTTATATCATAACCTAAGACCAATTTTAGTAGGTCGGCTCTAAAGAATATTACAATAAAATCAATTTACAAATAAAACAATATCTGATGCAATAACCAATTCAACATGTCGGCTTGATGCATTTACAATAATAATAAAACATCTCCATAGCATGTCATGCTGATCTGGAAAACATAAACCTATCAGTGTATAACTTGGACCTATTTACTAGTAACAACAAATATGCAAACACAAATATGTTAATGAACAAATCTCCAAGACAAAGTGTCCAAACGATGTCTTCGACATAACCAGGTGTTTTCCATGCCATTCCAAGTTCTAGTGATCATCATATCCTGCCGGTGTACCAAATACCGGTGATTGTGCATAAGTCACTTGCTTGTCAGTGAATGTTGCTAATTCTCCAAAGTGGCAGAGTTGATAAGTGTTAGTAGGTGTTGACATCAATGACAAAACCATACCAAAATACCAACAATCTCCCCATTTGGCATTGATGGCAACAGAAGATGGAAAAACCATCAAAGTGCCAAAACAAGAATTCCAAATACCAAAAACCAACAATCTCTCAAAAGAGATCATAACCATAAATCAAAATACAGATAGAAAGTAATCAGTCTCTCCCAAAATAACAATCTCTCCCCCTAGGAGTAACATGTGTTTTCCCTATGTTTTCCTTGTGTTTTTCCATACCAATCTCTCCCCCTTTGACATCAAATGCCAAAGCAATATAAAAACCATTTTCCGATACAAAATACCAATCAATTCAGTATACCAACTACTCCTCCTGAGAAGTAGCTTCCTCATCAAAGCCAGAGTAAAAGATTTCTCTATTAATTCTATCAGTTGATGACAAACATCAACTTTCTAAGTCTCTACCGATGGGGGTATGACCCCAAGCTAATCTCTGAGATATTCAAAGGTCTCCTTAGGCAGAGGTTTAGTGAAAATATCTACAATCTGCTCTTTAGTATTCACATAAACTAGTTTTATTTCTTTTGCTTCAACATTTTCCCTTGGAAAATTCACTTTGATAGAAACATGTTTAGTTTTAGAATGTAATACTGGATTATTAGATATATCAATTTCTACAGTGCTGTCACAATAGATAGTAATAGGTTCCTTGCATTTTACCTTTATATCCTTCAACATTTTTTTAAGCCATAGTACCTGTGTACAGTTAGTTGCTGCTGCAACATATTTTGATTCTGTTGTTGATAAAGATGTGCAACTTTGTTTCTTACTCAACCAAGAAATTAATCCGCTTCCAAGAAAAAATGCTCCACCAGTGGTGCTTTTTTTGTCATCCACATCTCCTGCCCAATTTGCATTTGTGTATGCACATAATTCAATGTTTTCATCTCTAGGATACCATAATCCAAGATTTGTAGTGCCTTGTAAGTACCAGAAAATCCTTTTTACAGCTAATTCATGATTTTCTCTAGGATTACTCTAAAATATTGAAACAATACATACTGCATTCATGATATCAGTTCTAGTTTGTTTCAAATACAGTAAACCTCCTATCATAGATTTGTACCTAGTTGGATTAACAGGTGTAGATTCATCCCTTAGTGATAATTTGTCATTTTTAGTCATAGGTGTGCTTACCGGTTTAGAGTTCTCCATCCCAAATTTGTTTAGTAACTTCTTCAAGTACTTGGATTGACTCAAGAATATACCTTTATTAGTCTGAGAAATCTGCAATCCTAAAAAGAATTTTATTTCTCCAATCACATAGACATTTCAAATTCTTGTTGCATTTCAATAGAAAAGTCTTTACATAATCCATCATCTCCTCCAAAGATTATATCATCAACAAAAAATTCTATAACCAAGATGTCATCATTAGTCACTTTGTAATATAAGTTGTTGTCAGCATTGCCTTTAGAAAAACCAATCTTCAAAATATACTTATCCAATCTTGCATACCAAGCTCTTGGAGCTTGCTTCAACCCATACAAAGCTTTCCTTAACCTACAAACCATATCTTTGTTATCTGTCAAGGAAAATCCATTAGGTTGTTCAATGTAAACTTCTTCTTCAAGATCTCCATTCATAAATGCACATTTAATATCCATTTGATATACTTTGTAGTTCTTATGTGCTGTAAAAGCCAAGAATAATCTAACTACCTCAATTCTGGCTACTGGTGCAAAGGTCTCATTATAATCAATTCCTTCTTTCTAAGAATATCCCTTAAACACTAGTCTTGCTTTATTTCTGATTACCTTACCATCTTCATTAAGTTTGTTTCTGAATACCCATTTTGTCCCAATCACATTTTTGTCTTTAGGTCGGGGAGCTAATGTCCAAGTGTTATTCTTCTCAATTTGCTCTAATTCTTATTCCATAGCTTTAATCTAGTGTTTATCTTCACATGCCTCATTAACTGATGATGGTTCAATTTGAGAAATAAGACATACCTCTTCTTTTATCAGTCTTCCTCTTGTCATAACTCCTTTATACTTGTTTCCAATTATCTGATCTTCAGAGTGATTCAATCTTACTACAGAGGTGTCTTTGTTTGTTGTTGTTCCTCAGTTATAGTGGAATTTTCAGATGATATCGGTGTAACTGGATCTTCATTCTGTACCGGTGGGTTCAATGTAGGTTCATTTATCTGTATTTCTATCGCCGGTTCAGAGTCTATATACCTTGAAGTTCCTCTGAGTTGTTCATCAATCTTCACATTTGTACTTTCAACAATTTTCTGCAATCTTTTGTTAAAACATCTATATGCCTTACTCTTAGATGAATAACCAAGAAATATTCCTTCATCACTTCTAGGATCAAATTTGCCAATATACTCATCTCTTCTAATATAGCATTTACTTCCAAATATTCTAAAATATTTAAGAGTAGGAGTAATACCAAACCATAGTTCATGAGGGGTCTTATCGGTTTCACCTTTGATGTGAACTTTGTTGAATGCATAGACTACTATACTTACTGCTTCTCTCCAATATACATGTGGTAGGTTTGCTTCTGATAACATACTTCTAGCTACATCCAAGATAGTTTTGTTTTTCCTTTCTACAACTACATTCTACACTGGTGTCTAAGGTGTTGATAGCTATCTTCTAATTCCATTCACTTCACAGAATGCATTAAATTACTTAGATGTAAATTATCCTACTTGATCTGATCTTAGACATTTGATTTTCTTACCGATTTCATTTTCTACCATTGCTTTGAACAGTTTGAACTTCCCAAGTGCTTTTGATTTTTCTCTGAGAAAAGTAAACCAACACATTCTAGAATAGTCATCAATAATTAGCATGAAATATCTATCGCCTTGTAAACTTTTAGTTCTAGCTGGACCACATAAATCAGTATGAATTAAGTCAAGAGCATTATTGGATTTTTCTGGAATACTTTTAAAAGTAGCTCTAACTTATTTTTCAAATTGACATTCCTTACATACCGGATTGTGAGGCTTAATAATCTTAGGTAAATCTCTAACTGCCTTAGTAGTGCTGATTTTTACCATGCAATCAAAATTTACATGACAGAGTCTCTTATGCCATAGCCAACTTTCATCAATATGTGCAATTAAGCATGTCTTTTCACTATTATTCAAATGAAAGATGTTACCTCTATTTTGATTACCGGTTGCAATTTCCAAACCAGTTCTGTTCATGATTTTGCATTTTCCATTCTTGAATTGTAACTGAAATCCTTTCTCAACTAATTGACCAACAATCAAAAGATTATTCTTTAAACCTTCAACATAGTAAACATTATTAATATTATGCTTACCATCAAGAGATATTGTACCTTTACCTTTGATCAAACAAGCTTTATCATCTCCAAATCTCACTAGACCTTCATTATATTCTTGAAAGTTCAAGAATTTACTTTTATCACTAGTCATATGATGTGAGCATCCTGAATCAATGATCCATTCATCCTTAACTTTAATTTTAGCTACCAAGGCCTGTTCTACCGGTTGAACAGGAGGTGTTGGTTGATCTTCTGTTATAGCAACAAAAACCCATCCATTGTCTATCGGATCCTCATCAGGATCATCAGTCACTCCTTCATCAACAAGATAACAAGATTTGTCTTTGTTCTTCTTAAATATGTATCTCTGATATTTAGGGTTAGGCTTGTATGTTCTTCTAGCTTCTTCTCTTAGTCTAGCATGTCTATTAGGGCATCTTGAAGCCATATGACCAATCTTGTTACAGTTAAAACATTTAAAGGGTGCTTTACCTTCATACTTACTTCCAACTGGACCTTTAGGCATTTTTCTTGCAAATAGTGCTTCAAGTTCTTCATTTTCTCTCCTAATTTCTTCAAGTTCTCTTTCATAAAAGGCTTTCCAATCAGACTTGTCAAATGATGGTGCAAATGATGTTGATGTTTTAAAAGCTAAATCTGTCTTTATAGTAGCAACAGGACCAAATTCCTTAATTTTAAAAGCTGAAAGTTTTCCAATCAATGTATCCCTAGTTACTGATCTATTAGGCATTGTTCTTAACTCATTTATAGCAGTAACTTTCATTTTATATGCTGGTGGTAATCCTCTTAGAACTTTTGAACTAATTTCATCTTCACTTAAGGTTCCTCCACAACATTTAATACCCAAAATAATTTCATTAACTCTTTCCATAAAAGCAGAAATCCTTTCATCCTCTTCCATTTTTCAGGTTTTCATACTTGAACCAGAAGCTTTCAAGTTTTGCAATTTTGACTGTGGAATCTCCTTCATTTAGTGTTTCCAAATGATCCCAAATAACTTTAGTTGTAGACCTATCTGATAATCCCATGATTTGCTGATCAGATAATGCGCTCAAAAGTGCTTCTCTTGCTTTGCAATCATTTTCTTCATCTTTAGCCAAGGTAGGTGGATTAGGTTGATTTTGAGTAGGAGTAGTATAGCCATTCTTTGTAACTTCCCAGATGTCTTTTCCAATGTAATTTAAATGGGTCTCCATTCTGATCTTCCATATGCCATAATTGGTTCCTGTTGGTAAATGCACACTCCAATGAGACATTGTAGGTGATTGAAGGTTTTGTCATTGATGGCAACCTTACAATCCTATGACACTGGCAAGGCAATCCACCGGCACCAGCAAAGTCAAATTCTACATCGGCACATAGACCACTGGCACCAACAGTGAAAGGAAGCATACCAGCACAGAAGCCGACATGAATTTTGTTTGTAGTATATTGTGTTTATTATTGTAAAATCATTGTAAGCTGACTTGGCAAATTGTAAAATGACTCATATATATAAGAGATCATTGTAGAACAATAATGTAAGCATGAAGGAATGTAATCAGGCAAAATAAAGCAAACCTATTATGCAAATTATAGGTTAAGAATTTATGTAAGAACCAGAGCTATAAACTAGTACTAGATCTAGCATAGTAGATGCTATTTTGAAGCAATACAAGACATTGGATTTATATAATCCATTTTGTAAGTCACTGAGACTTCCCATTTTGTAATTGAGCAGTGAGCTCTAGGAACTTGGCCTTCCTGCATGTGCAGGCCCCTCTTGTAGTAGTAATGTTCTCTTATTGGCCAGTAAGTGAATATTGTGGGTCACAAATCCCATCGAGGTTTTTCCCACACCGGGTTTCCTTGTTAAACTATTGTGTTATGGTGTGTTTTTCATGTGGTTGCTTTTATCTGTGTTTATTGCATTACTTTCTGTTTACTGGTATATAGTATTAATATGTTCTACATGTTTTAAGTCAAGAAAATCTTATTACTGATTAGATACTGATTCACCCCCCCTCTCAGTATCTATGAGAATCCTAACAATTGGTATCAGAGCTTGGTCCTCTATTTTCAGAAGCCTAACAACTTGAGGAGGATCTTGACACTGGTGAAGATGGAAAACTTGATGAAGCAATTAGAAGTAGCTCTCTCAAACTATGATACAAAAAAGTTGAAAAATACCAAACTTGAAGATGATATAAAGGCAACACAAGATATTATTCAAGCACTTCAAGAAAATCTTACCATTGCAAGAAATAAGAGAAGAGAACTTTGTGAAAAGATGAAAAGGAAACTCTTAGTGATCTGATAAACAAGCTAAAACAAGAAAACATGACAACAAAGAATGAGATGCAAGATATGACTATGAGATTTTGTAAAGAAATTGAAGATAGAAAAAAGAATGAAGAAGATTTGACTAGAAGACTAAGTGATGCTGCAAATGAGAACACCAGACTTAGCTATGAAAATGATTTGTTGAAGATAGATTTGATGCATATACAGAATGACTCCAATGAACTTATGAGATAGAAAGAAATCTTAGAAAGAGAACTGGATACTGCAATTCAGCACAAAGAGAAATCAAGAAAAGCTCAGAAGAAATTGGTGACTTGTTGAAGAATCAGAAACCTAATGGTGACACTTGTGGAGTTGGCTTTGAAGTTGGTGAAATCTCTGGTACTCCAAACACACAGGATCATAACAAATCAGTAAGACAACCTACTGCTTACAAATTCAATGGAAAATGTTTTAACTGTAATAAGTATGGTCATAGAGAAAATCAATGTAGATCTAGAAATTATCAGAATACCAATACACCCACTGGTCAATGTTCAAAATGCAACAAAGTTGGTCATAATCATAAAAATTACAGAATGAATGTGAGATGTTATGTTTGTGGAAGATTTGGACACTTATGTAGTCAATGTAGAACACAAACCAGCATAGGTTATGGGAAAGCTATTCAGAAAAATAATGTGACTTGTTATGCCTGTAACAAGATTGGACATATTGCAAAATTTTGTAGAAGTAAGGCATCACTGGCAAGTAATAATGGTGCTAGTTTGAAAGGTAAAGAAAAAGTTGAAGAAGTTAAGCATGAATTCTCAAAATAATGGATTAGGAAATCAGAACTGAATGTTGACATGAATACTCCTCCACCGGCAGAACAGAGTAGCACTCCATCGGCAGGAGACTCTTCATCTAACTGAAGAAAATTCCTTTGAGGGTTTGGCAATCAAATGTGAAATATGTTATTATTCCCTCGGTTGATGGTGAGAAGTTGAAATTACTTCTATACCGGCAGATAAGTGATTACTTAACCGACAAGCATTAAATGTGGTGGGTGGAAAATTAACATTATAAATTTGTGTTTTTGGCTCCATTTTACTTCACCGAGAATTCAAACATTCAAAGAGCGTGAAAATTCCAAGCAAAGACATTTCAAGCAAAACAATTCAGCAATCAATCATTCCTAAGGCAAAGAAAGGTATTTATAATCATGGCATCTTCTTCTGTACCTGAATTCATAGCAAAACCTACTATAGTCAAAGTAATCAAATACCCTAGGCCCGTATTTCAGTTAGTTCTTGAAATTGCTAAGAAGGATGATAATGTTGGTGCATTCTCTCAAATTCCCAAAGGAGTAGTTTTTGCAGAAGACCCTAGAATGTACGTTCATTGCCACATAGAAGAATTTGGTAATGAAGAAATTAAGAACATGTATAAGATTGTAATTTTTGATGATTCTGGTAATGTGAAACCTGAACACAAAATAGTTGAAACCCTAGGATTCACTTAAATTATCAGCATTTCGGATTTCCCTAAGGAAGTGATAAGGATAGTTCTAAGCAGGGTACATGGTGCATTCTTCTAGTTAGATTCGGTTCACAAAATTACTAAAGAGGCAATAAAAGCTGTAATAGGGTTACCCTCCACCGGTAACAGACCTGATAAGACAAATAAGGTCTCAAATGACCTAGTGATGAACCTAATAGGTGCAATGTCCGATAAAAGGTCTTTAAGAGTAAATGATGTGACTGACATCAATGTCAGATTCATTAGCATGATTCTAGGCTACAAAACAACACATGGAAACAAGTTAAATTTAATTTCTAGTTTATGCATAAAGAGTGCTTATGATATGATCAAGGATAATGCAAAAATAGATGTGTGTGAATGGTTGAAGGATGAACTGATTGATAATCTTGGAAAGATCAAGAAAGACAAAAAGGGGACATTTAGATTTGGAAACCTACTTGTCTGTTTAATGCTGCACATAACAAAATAGGTGCCCGGTATTGGCAACAAGAATCTTGGTTTTGATATACCGGTAGGCAAATAACTGTCCGATTTATAGCACAACATGGGTGAAAACGGAGAAAAGAATATAAACAAGTACTTTCAAGCATTAAAGGCTCAGATGAATACTAGAGTTAGATTATCACAAGAAATTGTAAATAGCTATAAGGATGAAATATGCTTTGTTATTAAGAAGGATGAGATTTGGATGGAGGTAGTTATCTCAAGAACAATTTGGGTTACTGAAATAGGTTATGAAGCTGATGACAACCTAATTGAAACATATGCAAAAGCCCTTCTGGAAGCACCCAAGGAACCTAAGGAAGAGGTATTTGGTAGCATTGTGACCATTGAAAAACAAATTCAATCTAAGAAAAAAGTTAAAAAGGTTGAAGCAACAGTAAGAAGAGGATCCCGACAAGCAAAAGCTATAAAGGAAGATGTACTCAAGAGAACCGGTATCACTAAAGATGAGTTAGAAGCACTACAGCCAGAAACTCACCTTTCACTGGTAGCAACTTCTTCAGAGAGTGATATGCCAACTGCATTCAAAAGAGTTATGAGGAAAAGAGAACCTTCACCGATATCTACACCTTCGCCTAGAAGAACTAGACAAAAACAACAAGTAGTAAGGCCCCCAACTAAGAAGATAACTCCAAAAAAGAAAAAGTTAACACCAAAGAAAAAGACTCAACAAAATATTGCTCCAATTGACAAACTTTTAGATGAAATAACAGAGGAAGGAAAGCTTAAGAAAATCAGCAAATTATATGATACATTATCAATTGATGACAAGGAGAAAGTTGAAAATAGTGTAATTCTACACTTGGACATCTACAAGAAATTTCTAATGCAAGTTGTGGATGAATTACTGACAGAACTGTTTAAGAGACTTGAAGCTAGAAGGCAAGCTGTTGCAGAGCTTGACAAGAAAATAAAAATTGAGAAACTACTTGTTGTATATCCTGTTGACTCACCAAAGGAGATAGATGATATGATCTCAAAGGCTAACCGATCAGTATTCTCAACTACACACCAACATATAGCACTTATGGTTGGTAGAGTAAATGAGGTTGCAGAGGAAACATCTAATGCATGGGACATATTCCTTGTTGAGAAAGAAAAGAAGGAAGAATATAGAAATCCCAAACCTATCAAAGTATATCAGAAAGATAAGGATAAAGGAAAAGGAAAGTTTGGTGGACCTCTGAGCATAAAAATAATAGATAATCTACCCCCACCACCGATAGTTACAATTGAAGATCAACCAACCAATGAGAGTATGGATATACCACAAGAGGACACAAATCCTAACTCTAAGGTGTTATATACAGTTGACATTAATACATAGAAAGTTAACATTGTGGTAGATAAGGACACAACTGGAAAGACAAATATGGCTAGTGAGGCACCAGTAACAGATAACACAGAAGGTAAACCGACAGATGATAAAGAGAAACAAGTAGAGCAACAAGCTCCATCACAGCAACAGGTTAATACAGAGTCAGTACCACCAGCAATAGTTGAGAAAGACAATCCTTTGCTTAAAGAAATGGAAACACAAACTGACCTACCAGAGGTCACCACAAGCAAGGATATTGCTCCCACCGACGGGATACAGAGTGTTGGCCCTTCAACTACAGGATTCAAATCAACTAATGTAACAAAAGTTCTTTTGGACTCCATAAAGAAAATAAAAAATTGTAGCTCACAAGCATACAAGGCTATAGATGATAAAATTCCAATTTTGAAAATGATATCTCCGAAATGTAATGTAGATAATAAGGATTCTTTGAGTCAACTTGACACTTTGTCTAAGTATATTACTAGCAACACTGTGACAGTTGAACAAATAAAAGAGGAAGCATTCAAGGAGATATTAGAGAAGGAAAAACACAAATTCTTTGACGAAGAAATAAAGAAGTGTACAAGGCAGTTTGACACACTTCTATTGGAATTATGTAGCACATTAAAGGAATTCAAAAATTTGTACAGAGATACTTGTAAGACTAACTTTTTGACAGTTGATATAGACAAAAAGATCAACAAGATACAGGAGGAAATAAATCAACTAGCGAACAATTTCATTAACTCATTTGATTCATTATCAGTTTTTGAGAAGAAGATAACAGGTTTTGAGGAAGGACTATTAAAGCTAGAAAGAGAAAAGGAAAGAATAAAAAGTAAGGCAAAGGATCTTAAATGGAGACTAAGTCCAAAACTAGACTACCTCGCCTCCTTAAGGAAAGAAATATCAGATGCTTTGGTTCAAGGATAGAAAACATCGACAGAGCAAATGCAACACCTCACCAGTACAGTTCAGAGGACAAAGGCCGCAATTAAAGATAGCAAAAAGTTTCTTGAAAGCCTGAATCTAGTTTTGGTGGATCTTTTTCAGATTGTAACCAACCGGTTACAAGGTTGAAATGGGAAACTGCACTCTATTGACACTTTGACAACCTTTTTCATTGATGCCAAAGTGGGAGTAGTGGTATGAGAAAAATCCAATAACTTAGGGATCACCTGCTCAGGGGGAGCACACATTTTTGGTAACAATTTTTGGACTTCAATTTTTGGATACACTTTTGAATTTTTCTCATGAGTGTTGCCATCAATGCTAAAGGGGGAGATTGTTGGCAAATGCACACTCCAATGAGACATTGTAGGTGATTGAAGGTTTTTCCATTGATGGCAACCTTACAATCCTATGACACCGGCAAGGCAATCCACCGGCACTAGCAAAGTCAGATTCTACATCGGCACACAAACCATTGACATCGGCAGTGAAAGGAAGCATACCAGCACAGAAGCTGACAGGAATTTTGTTTATAATATATTTTGTTTATTATTGTAAAAACATTGTAAGCGGACTTGGAAAATTGTAAAATGACTCATATATATAAGAGATCATTGTAGAACAATAATGTAAGCATGGAGGAATGTAATTAGGTGAAATAAGGCAGACCTATTATGCAAATTATAGGTTAAGGATTTATGTAAGAAGTAGAGCTATAAACTAGAACTGGATCTGGCATAGTAGATGCTATTTTGAAGTAGTACAAGATATTGGATTTATAAAATCCATTTTGTAAGTCAGTGAGACTTCCCATTTTATAATTGAGCAGTGAGCTCTAGGCACTTGACCTTCCTGCATGTGCAGGCCCCTCTTGTAGCAGTAATATTCTCTTATTGGCCAGTAAGTGAATATTGTGGGTTACAAATCCCATTGAGGTTTTTCCCACATCGAGTTTCCTTGTTAAACTATTGTGTTATGGTGTGTTTTTCATGTGGTTGCTTTTATCTCTATTTATTGCATTACTTTTTGTTTACCGGTATACAGTATTAATATGTTCTACATGTTTTAAGTCAAGAAAATCTTATTACCGGTTAGATATTGATTCACCCCCCCTCTCAGTATCTATGGGAATCCTAACAGTTCCATCAAGTTTAGGACTGTCCTTCCTGAAATAGTTAGTAGACATTGGATCTCCTCAAGTTGTTAAGCTCTGCAAAAGAGGACTAGGCTCTGATACCAATTGTTAGGTCCCAAAGACAACTGAGAGGGGGGGGAGGGGGTGAATTAGTTGTCAAATAAATTCAAACCAAAAACAACTTAATCAACTTAATGCTTAATACCGGTAAACCATTCTTTTATGTCGGTAGACAGTTTTATCAGTTAATTGCAATACCAGTAAGGATTAATGCATGAAATAGAAAGAAAAAGTCATCCACAACACATAACACCAATATTTGTACATGGAAACCCTGTAAGGAAAAAAACCATGGTGGGAAACCTTACCCACAATCAGATGATACTACTGCAGATAGTAAGTGTATACAAATGGGGTCTGCACATGCAGAAAGGCCAAGTACCTAGAGCTCACTGCTCAAACACAAAATAGTAGTCACACTGACTACAATTGGATGGTTAAATCCAATAAGGATGTACTGCTCAAATTAGCATCTTTCTATGCTAGATTCAGTACTAGTGTAGTTCTGATTGTCTTCACAAAAACCCTCCTTCAACCTTCAAATGATGTATGCATGTATAGCTCTTCTTATTCTCGCATATACCTTGACATAATTCTTTTTCGCATTTCACACCTGATCTTACAAATAAGATATTACATTTATATCATAACCTAAGACCAATTTTAGTAGGTCGGCTCTAAAGGATACTACAATAAAATCAATTTATAAATAAAATAATATCTAATGTAATAATCGATTCAACATGTCGGCTTGATGCATTTATAATAATAATAAAACATCTCCATAGCGTGCCATGTTGATCTAGAAAAGATAAACCTGTTGGTGTATAACCTGGACCTATTTACCGATAATAACAAATATGCAAACACGAATATGTTAATGAACAAATCTCCAAGACAAAGTGTCCAAATGATGTCTTCGACATAACTAGGTGTTTTCCATGCCATTCCAAGTGTTGGTGATCATCATATCCTAGTGGTGTACTAGATACTGGTGATGGTGCATAAGTCGCTTGCCGGTGAATGTTGCTGATTCTCCAAAGTGCCAGAGTTGATAAGTGTTAGTAGGTGTTGACATCAATGACAAAACCATACCAAAATACTAACAAAGGGGGGTGGGTGAATCACTTTTCTCACAAGTATAGAAATTAATGAAAATTATAAGATTAATACTGAAGCACAACATAGTGAAAGATAAAGCATGAAAGCACAATACACATGACACCAATATTTTGATGTAAAAAACCTGGTAAAGGGAAAAACCACAGTGGGAAAACCTATCGACAATCAAATAGTACTTTTGTAGTAGTATTTGAAATAATTACAATGGGATTGCACTTGCAATCAAGCCAATAACCTAGAGCTCACTGCTCATCACAAAAGAGAAGTCTCACTGACATACAAAACATTGGACTACAATCCAGAGAAAGTATACTATGAAAGTAGCATCCACCAATGCTTGATACAGTTTCGATTAAGCACAGATGCCTGCCCTACAATATTGAATCCTTGTGATCCCTTTGCTAAAAGATATAACTTTATTCACACATAAACCTTTCTCTCATAATGTATACATAACCATCGATCCCAAAAACCATACCCAATTACATGAATAAGTTACCTATAAATATAGATCATCAACCTTAATGATAAGGTCAGTTAAACCCTAAACCCAAAAACTCATAATTATAAAAATTATATTACATCGTATCACTAGACCAATATTATGATTTACATTACATAGAATGGACCTCATTCAAATATCCAAATAATTATATCTGATGTAAATTTTGTTAAGATCAAAATCCAGCACGTTTCATCAATCGGTAGAAACCCTTAGTGCAATAACACAGAAAGTCTAACCCGGTCCAAATAGGACCACCATAGCAACACACTAGGCAATCCAAAATCACCAAACACACAAGACACAATCAAGAAGCACCTTCAACATGATAGAAACCAATTTCATAAGCCGAACCAAAATCATCTAATCAAAACATCAAATATTGCTAACTAGTAAAGTTAACTGGTACCAAGAAATATCAATCGAGATCGTAAGTGATAGTTACTAGAGCACCAAATCATGAACCAATAGAATATGGAAAGCATATGGCCATCCTAAATAAGCATCCAAAACTGATTCCAGGGATTTGATCATACTAGATCAAAACTATAACCAAAATCAAAATAAATGCTAAGACTAACTAGGATAGGTCTAACGGGGATAACAGAACCATATCCAACTGTGATATAGTGTTGGCATAAATGACAACACTTAACCGAATTTCGCATAAGCCAACACTTATTTATTATGCATTGTTAACCAGTGGATAAAGAATAAGTTTTTTGTTTCAATTTATGGTAGATCATTGATCCAACCCCCCCTCTTAGTGATTTCAGATTCTAACAATTGGTATTAGAGCCTAGTTCCTCTAAGGAAGCTTAACCACTTGTGGAAGATCTAGGAGATTGATTCAATGGATTTCAGTTTCCAGAGACAACTCAATGTAGCACTTGAGGATCTTGATGTAGCTAGAAGTGAAGTTTGTACCTTGAAGAAGAATCTGAATGTTGTTGATGAATTAATTAGTGAGCTAAAGGATCAAACAAGCATTTGTAGATAAAAGAGGAAGAAATTAATGGACAAGTTGAAGGAGAAAGAAGATCAGATCATGGAATACCAAGACAAAGATGATGAAGTTAAAAATCTTGAGAAAGAGAATGTTGCTTTGAAGATTGAGATGCAATCCATTGTGATGAGACTAACTAAGGAGATTGAGGACCAGAAGAAGAATGAAGAGAATCTGGGATAATCATTGAAGGAAATAGTTGATGAATGCTTCAGGCTTACCTATGCATATGATCACTTGAAATTTGAATTAACACAATCAAGGAACAATGGTCAAGAACTTGAAAGATGTGTTGTTACCTTGAGGGATGAACTTGCTACTACTAATGAATACAAAGACAAATTCAAAGCTAGCTCAACAAGACTTGATGAGATGTCAAAAAGTCTGAGACATGGAAAGGATATGCGAGGCCTAGGATTTGAGAAAAGTGAATCCTCTGGATTCGGACAAGGAAATGCTAAACCTGATTAGAAGAAGAGCAATAATCCTTCAGTAAGACAACCTAATGCTCATAAATTCAATGATAGGTGTTTTACTTACAACAAATTTGGTCATATGGCAAGTCAGTGTAGAAGTAGGATGAATAATGGAATGATGAATAATAACAATATGAATAATGTTTCTACCTTTACTGGTTAGTGTTTCATATGCAATAATTTTGGGTATAAGTCAAATGTGTTAAAGTAGAAATAAATAAATTTCAGAAAAAAAGATGATATGCCTATGGATTGTTTGGACATATCTCTAATCAGTACAGGACAAGATAGAACTAGATGAACTTCAGACCTATGAAGAATAATACTATTTGTAGAGTATGCAACAAAACTGGTCACATTGAAAAATTTTGTAGAAGAAAAAGTAGTGCTCTGGTTGACAAGAAAAAATCAGATGAAAAGGGAAAGGAAAAAGTTGATAAGAAGATGTGGGTAACGAAGGATGAATCTAAGGCACATAATGGATTTGTACTCGAATCCAGTGCAGAATCTTCATCCGGTAACTAGGGATTTTGGCCTTAGGGGAGACAAATGAATCCAAATCTTGTAGTTCCCCTTGATGAGATCTATAGTGAATGGATTATAGATGGCAGTTGATATCTGGAACTTAGATGACTAATTTCAACATACGGTAGCGAAACAAGGCATCCGATTGAATAGTTGAGGTACATTTATTTCAAAGTGAAATTAGGGTTTGCAAAGTTAAAAAGGAAATTGCGAGAATCATTATTCACATTGTGAATAGTGTTTTCAAGGTGAATAACAAGGCAATCAAATTTTCTAGGTGATCAAAGAGCTAAAAGCAATCCGACAAAGTGATCTAGGGAATCCGATAGTTGGTTAAGGTATTTCTTGAAGGGAAATTTTCTGAGTCTGATTTTTTGAGATTTTAAAATGGCATCTGCATCTTTAATTGCTACTCCATTGGTGGTTGAGGTTAAGGACATGTGTCATCTTGTATTTAAGAAATACCCTTCCAAGTCCATGGAAGATGACTTTATTGGATAATTTTCCTTCATTTTGCATGGAGTCATGCATGTTGATGATGTTCGAGCTTATATTCACTACAAAATTGAAGAAACTATCTCTCAAGATATTGTGGACCTGTATACTGATAGAATCATGGATGATATTGTCAATCCTAAGCCAAAATTCATACAACTAAAAAGAAAGGGTTTCACCCAATTTGTGAACTTTCCAACTTTTGATGAAAAGGAGTGGGTAAGATATGTGCTGAGCAGGATCCACACTAAATTTATGTGGCTATACCAACCTTACAAGATCATTGCTGATGCAATTAAGGCAAATACCTATTTGAATCAGATCGATGAGAAGCCAAGGTTGCGGAAGGTCACGAACCCTATCATGAATACACTAACAGGTGTAGAATTTGATGGGAAATCGATGAAGATAAGCCTAATTAAAGAGGATGATGTTAAATTTGTTACAATGGTGATTGGTTACAAGGTGTATCAATCTAATAGACTGAATTGATATCCAACATTGCTATTCATGCTACTTACAAAATGTTCAAGGAAGATTGTCATTATGACCTGTGTATGTGTTGTTGGAGGAATTGTTGATAAATTTGAAGAAGATTAAATAGGATAAGAAGCATGTTTTTAAATTTGACTATTTGATTATCTATCTGGACCTCTATTTCATGAACCAAAGCCCCAAAACTAGCAAGGTACAATGGGATTATGATAGACCGGTTGCGCAACAAATAAAGCAAGGACTTAAGACAATCAGAATGTTGCATTGTGGGCTTTCTTGAAAAATTTTCAAGATAAAATGAAACAAAGAGTGAGGATCCCCAATGAAATTGTCAAGAAATATGAGGGGACAATCTTCTTTATGGTGAACAAGGATGAATGCTTGATGGAAGGAGTTCAATCCTAGATAGTATGGATAATGCCAATGGGGTATGAGGTTGATGAGACTACCTTGGATGAATATACACAACACTTGTTGAATTCTATGGAAGACACCAAGGAGGAGAGGTTCAGAACATGCAAAGAGAAATCAATAGAGTTGCACTCCAAGTTATCTGAATTGGTGAGGAAGAGGAAGGTGGCAAAGATTGTTGAAGGCATTCTTGTTGAGGAAGGTCATCCATAGGAAAAACTCAAGGCTACTAGGGAAGCAAGGGATACAGTTGAAAAAGAAAATAATCAAAAGAATACACCTGCTATTGTTAAAATAAAGGTAACATGACCTTCTCCTACTCCGGTGAAGACACCTCCTGTTAAAGTTGAGCCATCCAATGTATCTGTAAAGGGGAAAGTGTTGGCATTACAGTAGAAAGATAGATTGTTGGCATTTCAATAAGGATATTGAGAAGGTTGTTGAAGATTATTGATATAACTGAAGAAGGATGATAACTGTCTTAATAATATTATTTTGTCATTGATGTCAAGAGATTGATTTTCTGATTCAATATGATGTTGCCATATCTTAAGAAGTATGTTTTGATGAGTATTAAGAAGTCGGTAAGAGACACCGAAAGAATATGATAATAAAGGGGAGTAATAAGTTATTCAATGGGCAACTATTACCGAGTTAGACAATGATGAGATTATGTTGTTTTGATTGTTTTGATATCCTACATATGTTTTTTAATACTGTACTAAGTCACCGAGCAAAGGAACCTACTCGGTAAACCTTAAGGTTATTGATGTCGGTAGATGAAGACAGAATGTCAACCAAGTGAAGTTCAGTGTTAACCAAGTTATAGTAGAATGTATTGGATGAATACAAGCATTATTTAATGAAGGACAATGATGAGCTGGAGTTGATTAAATGATTGGTATGCCACACATGAAGTTTGTTAAGGATCTATGGCAATAGAAGATCGACAGGAAGATCTATAGCTCAGATTGAACCACAATAACCTTGTGCAAGTTCCAAGAAAGGAATACAAGTCCTGAGGCAAGGTAAAATATTTTCAGATCGAAGGATACATTGAACTTGGTCAAGTGTGAAGATCTGATGGCTAAGATTGATCATGGGAAATGTGATCAAAGGAGATTAAGCAGTGATAATTGTTTATAAATAAGGAATTGTTGATAAACAATGGATGCAGGCAATTGTAAGCACAGTGATGCTACAGTAATGTTTACTGAGCATAAAAGCTTGGAGATCTGATTGAAGATAGATTGGGAAGCCCAACAAGTCCTACAAGGGACAAGATAAGTCTTATGACAAGATTGTTTTGAACAAATAAGAATCTTCTTTAGCATTTCAGATGAAGTTGCAGATATATTTAATTACTATTGTTTATTTTATAAGTGACAGAAATCTCTTAACTGAGTGGACTTAATAGTCTTATTTGTAAATCCTCTAACAAGGTGACATTCTAAATGAGTGTTTGAAATCCTTTTACAAGGTCACTTCTAACAAAGTACAAGATCCTAATAGATCTAAGGGAAATCCCTTAACCGGGTCACATCTAGCAATGTGTTTGTAATCTTTAACAGGATTTGCTTTTAACTGAGCATACTCTAGAAGAGTATGTTTCTTAGTGGGTCCAAAATCCCATAGTGGTTTTTCCCTATTTGGGTTTCCACGTTAAATCTGGTGTTATATGTGTTGTGATGATTATATGTTTATGAGTTTAAATGTTTTACAGTTTTAGCTATTTTCTATAGTATATGCTACCGAGGTTGAATTTGTTGGATATATTGAAGATTAAGTTTTTATGATTCACCCCCCCCTCTCATCCTATTATCTATTGACTTAGAGCTTTACTATTGGCATCTATACTTAACAATTGGTATCAGAGCTTTGGACTCCAGAAGGAAAGTTTAAAGGCACTTGAGGCAAAGATCCGAAGATGTATAAAAGGGATGCAGCAAAGTTGAACAAGTCAAGTGTCTCTACATGGCAGAAAAGGATGAAGCTGCACTTATCAAGAATTGGAGAATATGCTACATATTATCTGGAAAATGATTACATTGCACTGAACACCTACCCAATGACAATGGAAGAGATAAAGGCAAAGCAAGAGCATACTCAAGCTATGATTGAAATAACATCAACATTGACCGACTCAGAGTTTAATGATCTAGAAGGCTGTAATGATGCAAAGGCAATGTGGTCTAAGCTTATATCTATGTATGGTGGTGATGAACATGTCCAAAGAGAAAAGGTGGATAGTCTAAGAGGTCAACTTGAATCCATGAGGATGAATGAAGGAGAAAACATAACACAATACAATACAAGGTTGAAAGAGATTGTCAATCAAATTAAAGGAGCAGATGGAACTATTGAAGAAAAGGATGTAACAAGTAAGTTATTGAGAACCGTGTTACCTTATGCTATTTGAGTCTTTGTAATCAATGAATTAAGGTCTGTACCAAACATGCCAGTTTCCTTGGATGCTACTATTGGTAAGCTACATGCATTTGAGTTAAGTAATTTTGATAACAGTGGGTCTTCGGTAAATAAAGTTGAATCTACATTTAGTTCTTTTCATCTTGGTGAATCTAATGATTATAATGATAGAACAAATAAGTACTCTGAAGCAAATCATAGTGGAGTAAGTGAAAGATTTTGTAAAAACATGGAAGAAGTACACAAATTATATGAGGAAATCAGAAAGCAAGAAGAGTTTAAAGCACTATTGGCCAGGAGGTTACCGAGAGGCAATGGTAAGTATAAAGGGAAGTTACCTTTGAAATGTTTTAATTGTGATAAAATAGGACATATGGCTTCTAACTATCTTGACAGAGAATCTAGTGAAAAGAGAGATTACCGAGAAGACAGACAGAAAGACAATCACTACAAAGGACACCGAGACTTCAGAAGGAGAGATAGAAAGACATGCCTAGTTGCTGATGAGGAATCCTATGATGATAAATCTGATGAAACTAAAATAGAGGAAGTTGTTTATGTGGCTATTAAAGATGGATCAGATGAAGAAAGGTATGAGGAAAAATCCCTAGTATCTCACATAAACACTAATGATTCTTGGATTATAGATAGTGGATGCTCTCATCACATGATAGGTGATAAACACAAGTTTGTAAAACTTGAAGATTATGATGGAGGTTATGTAAGATTTGGTAATGATGCCCCATGTCCAGTGAAAGGTAAAGGATCTATCACACTTCTTGACAATGCTAAATGTAATGATGTATACTGGGTTGAAGGATTGAAATACAATTTGTTGAGTGTAGCACACCTAAACAATACAGGATACCGAATAGAATTTCAGAAGGGAATTGTCAAAGTTCATGACAAACATGGAAAGTTAGCTGCTACTAGGACTCAAACAAGAGGTAATACATTTCATCTTGACTCAACTCGAAACAAATCTCTTTATGTTAAAATAGAAGAACCCTGGTTATGGCATAAAAGGTTTTGTCATGTTAATTTTGATAATCTGATCAAAATATGTAAGAAGCATCATGTAAGAGGTCTACCAAGCTTGGAAAAACCTGAGAATGCTATGTGCTAAGGATGCCAGATGGGTAAGATTACAAGATCAGCCTTTACAAGTAAGTCCTATACCTCTAAAGTAATTTTAGATCTTGTACACACTGATCTTTCTGGTCCCATGAAAGTTCAGAGTTATTATGGTGATAAATATTTCATATTATTTGTGGATGATTACTCAAGGATGATGTCAGTAATGTTTTTAAAAGAAAAATCAGAATCTTTTCAAATGTTTAAATGGTACAAGGCAAGAGTTGAAAATGAAATAGGAAGACAGTTGAAATGTCTTAGATCTGATAGAGGAGGAGAGTTCACATCTGATGAATTTAACTTATATTGCAATGATCATGGAATAAAAAGGCAAGTATCTACACTGAGAACTCCACGGAAAAATGGGATAGCCAAGAGAAGAAATAGATCTATTGTAGATTGTGCCAGAACCCTGATGATTGAAAAGAAGGTACCTCAAATATTATAGAGAGAAGCAATAAGCACTGCAGTCTACACCCTAAACTGAGTACAACTAAAGAAAGGAACTATGAAGACACCATATGAAATCTAGTATGACAAGAAACCTAATGCAAGTTACTTTAAAATCTTTGGAAGTAGATGCTATGTTCATAAAGATGATAGAAATGGGAAGTTTGATAAGAAAAGCGAGGAAGGAACATTTCTTGGTTATTATTCTAGAAGTAAAGCATTCAAATGTCTGATCAAATCATCTAACAAAATAGTGGAAAGTGCAAATGTGAAAATTGATGAATTTGTAGAAAGAAATGATGAAGGAAATTCCAAAGAACCAAAGAATTATGAAGAATTTGTTTATGTTCAATCGAGAAGTCCTACCGAGAAAGCAGCTGAAGAACCTAAAGATTGTATTCAGTTACCAAGTGATGAAGAAGATCATACAAAGCCTACTGAGCCTATATTAGCCAAATATGTTAGAAGAAATCATGCATCAAGTCAAATTATAGGAGATAAGGATGATCCAGTAATGACAAGGAACAAACTGAGATAGAACACATGTCTGATATCTCAAGTTGAACTGAGAATAGTAAAAGAGGCATTTAACAATGAAGATTGGGTAAATGCTATGACAGAAGAAATTGATCAAATCAAGAAGAATGAAACATGGGCATTGGTTCCAAGACCAATGGACAAAAATATAATCGATATAAAATGGATTTTCAAAAACAAGTTAAATGAAAAAGGTGAGGTCATTCGGAACAAAGAAAGACTAGTTTGCAAAGGTTATGCTCAAGAGGAAGGAATAGATTATGGTGAGACTTTTGCACCTATGGCTAGACTTGAGAGAGTAAGAACATTGTTGGCATATGCTGCCTTCAATAATTTCAAGGTATATCAAATGGATGTCAAATCTGCATTTTTGAATGGTATATTAGAAGAAGAAGTTTACATTGAACAACCTAAAGGATTTGTTGAAGACAAGAATAAAGATCAGGTATGTAAGCTGAACAAAGCTTTATATGGTGTAAAGAAAGCACCGAGAGCATGGTATGAAAGATTGCACTCTTACTTAATCAAAATTGGTTTTATAAGAACAAGTGAGAACAACATGTATATGAAGAATGATGAAAACAATGGTATATTGCTTTCAGTCATATTTGTTGATGATATTATTTTTTGTGGAAGTAATTCTCAATGCAAGAACTTTGGAAATGAAATGTGCAAAGAATTTGAGATGTCATTAATTGGTGAGATAAAAGTATTTCATAGGTCTACAAATACTGCAAATGAACAATGAGATTTTCATTACTCAATCCAAGTACATAAAGGAAATCCTAAAGAAATTTGGAATGGAGGATTCTAAACCAGTAAGTACTCCTATGACTACCAACTGTAAACTGTCAAAGAATGATGAATCTGCGTCTATTGATGAGACACTTTACTAATCTATGATTGGAAAGTTGCAATATGTTGTTCACAGAAGACCAGATATAGCACATGTAGTAGGTATAGTTGCAAGATTTTCTGCAGATCCTAAAGAAACCCATATGACAACAATCAAGAGAATTTTTAGATATCTGAGAGGCACTGAAGATTATGGCCTAGTATATGAAAAGAGGAATGATTTTGATTTGAAAGTTTATGCTGATGCTGATTGGGTAGGCAACATTGATGATCAGAAAAGCACAAGTGGTGGAGCTTTCTTCTTAGGAAGTAGACTAGTAAGTTGGCTTAGCAAGAAACAAGGATGCATTTCACAGTCAATAGCTGAAGCTGAATATGTTGCTGCAACATTAAATTGTACCAACATAGCATGATCAAACAACTGTTGGAAAGTATAAATGAAAAGGTTATTGAGCCAGTAACTATATTTTGTGACAACACTAGTGCCATTAACATTTCAAAGAATCTGATAATGCACTCTAAGACAAAGCATATATCTATAAAATATCATTATCTCAGAGAAGAAGTTCAAGAGAAGAATGTTATACTAGAATATATCAGTTCAAATGAGCAAATTGCAAGCAGCTTCACCAAGCCACTACCTAAAGACACTTTTGAGTATCTCAAAAGCAAGCTAGGGGTCCTACCCCTATCTTCTATTCACTGCCAGAGTTCAGTGACAACATCAATTAAGTGAATCTATAGAATATTATTTGTGGATTGATGCTGATTTTTGTACTTTGGGAGATTTTCTAAATGTGTGTAGGGAATTTTGAATAGAGACCAAGTTGATCTGACTGAGTTCTAAATGTTACAGTGAGGCGATAACTTCATAGGAGAAGGAACCCTAAATTAGTTTTCTTTTTGGCATTGTTGTCAAAGGGGGAGAAGACTAAATGATGACTAAATGAAGTAAAGGGAGAAGACTAAATGGGGAAGATTTCAGAAGTCTACTGAATGGGCGAGAAGACTTCAGAGAAGTTTCAGAATGAATGATACAACATTCTGAATCAATTGAATCAAATCAAGTTGGTTTTTCCATCAATGCCAAAGGGGGAGATTGTTGGCATTACAGTAGAAAGACAGATTGTTGGCATTTCAATAAGGATATTGAGAAGGTTCAAGATTATTGATATAACTGAAGAAGGATGATAACTGTCTTAATAATATTATTTTGTCATTGATGTCAAGAGATTGATTTTCTGATTCAGTATGATGTTGCCATATCTTAAGAAGTATGTTTTGATGAGTATTAAGAAGTCGGTAAGAGACACTGAAAGAATATGATAATAAAGGGGAGTAATAAGTTATTCAATGGGCAACTATTACCGAGTTAGAAAATGATGAGATCATGTTGTTTTGATTGTTTTGATATCCTATATATGTTTTTTAATACTGTACTAAGTCACTGAGCAAAGGAACCTAGTCGGTTAACCCTAAGGTTATCAATGTTGGTAAATGAAGATAGAATGTCTACCGAGTGAAGTTTAGTGTTAATCGAGTAATAACCAAGTTATAGTAGAATATATTGGATGAATACAAGCATTATTTAATGAAGGACAATGATGAGCTGGAGTTGATTAAATGATTGGTATGTCACACATGAAGTTTGTTAAGGATCTATGGCAATAGAAGATTGGCAGGAAGATCTACAACTCAGATTGAACCACAATAACCTTGTGCAAGTTCCAAGAAAGGAATACAAGTCTCAAGGCAAGGTAAAATGTTTTCAGATTGAAGGATACATTGAACTTGGTCAAGTGTGAAGATCTAATGGCTAAGATTGATCATGGGAAATGTGATCAAAGGAGATTAAGGAGTGATAATTATTTATAAATAACGAATTGTTGATAAACAATGGATGCGGGCAATTGTAAGCACAGTGATGCTACAGTAATGTTTACCGAGCATAAAAGCTTGGAGATCTGATTGAAGAACAAATTGGGAAGCCCAACAAGCCCTACAAGGGACAAGATAAGTCTTATGACAAGATTGTTTTGAGAAAATAAGAATCTACTTTAGCATTTCAGATGTAAAGTTGCTGATATATTTTATTACTGTTGTTTATTTTGTAAGTGATAGAAATCTCTTAGCCAAGTGAACTTAACAGTCTTATTTGTAAATCCTCTAACAAGGTGACATTCTAAATGGATGTTTGAAATCCTTTGACAAGGTCACTTCTAACAAAGTGCAATATCCTAACAAATCTAAGGGAAATCCCTTAACTGGGTCACATCTAGCAATGTGTTTGTTATCTTTAATAGGATTTGCTTTTAACCAAGCATACTCTAGAAGAGTATATTTCTTAGTGGGTCTAAAATCCCACAGTGGTTTTTCCCTATTTGGGTTTCCACGTTAAATCTGGTGTTATATGTGTTGTGATGATTACATGTTTATGAGCTTAAATGTTTTATAGTTTTAGCTATTTTCTATAGTATATGCTACCGAGGTTGAATTTGTTGGATATATTGAAGATTAAGTTTGTATGATTCACCCCCTCCCTCTCATCCTATTATTTATTGACTTAGAGCTTTACTATTGGCATCTGTTGTTAGGCCCAATATGGAAAGCTAATGTACTAAGAGGGGAGGGGTGAATCAGTACTTCAAAACTTTTCTTCAACAATAACTTTACTGTTAAGCATAAACTGAATATTGCTGTAACATAATATAATGCTAAAACAAATAAATAACAATCATACATGATTCACTCCATAACACATATATTTTGGTTACGCAGAAACTCTCGATTAGAGAGAAAAACTGCGGTGGGGATGACACCCACAACTTCAATACTGTAATAATAAAGGTTGCTCGATTAGAGCTAAATGTTTAGCTATTTCTAATAGCTTACCCTATTAGGAGTATCAAGATCTGTTAGATCTACCTTGCTAAAGGATTTTACAATACTTATTCTAAATGCTGCACCTGGTTAGAGGATTTACAATTTATAGACTTTGTTAGAGTCTTTTACCCTGTTATAGGTTTCTTTTACAACTCAAAATATATCAATCAATAATACAAATATTTGCAACTTTACATCTAGAATGTTATAGCAGATTCTATGTCCTCAAAATGATATTACCTTGCTTATAGCATACTTCGGTAATCCATATATTAACTTGGTAAACCCTTCTATTTACTCTGTTCCTTGATTGTTCTCTGAAATCCTTCTTGGTGACCACTGTGTTTCTCTGTCAACTGTAACAGTCATAACACTCTATAATTACTCATGATTTTCCCTTTTTTTTGTACAAGTCTTCCTTCATACACACATGCACACACATATCTAATCCTGAATTCATGTTGTATAAATAGATCTCTTATGTCAGTAATCTGGTTCATGCTTCGATCTTACAAACATGATTTCTCGAATGAATAACCATGCAAAATATTTCATTGCTTAGATGACCTCAAAATCATACACAATCTTTAAGTGCAATTTCCAATGTGATAATGGTTACTTGTTCCTCGATCTTTGTAACATCTGTCCCATATATCTCTAGGTTCAATGAATCTGGTAACACGTTTCACTTGGTGTGTGTTCACTCGGTATATCATTCTTGCTGCTTGGTAGACATAGAAAGTTACTCAGTAGAGTGTTCGGTGTATACTATGCTCTGAGACTACTTTCTTCTATAATCGACCGCACTGTTTTTACCGACTTCTCTGTGCTTACCGACTGCATGATTTGGTAGTAGTAATCAACTAGAATAACTTTGAACATAAGACTAATGGCAACTTAGTAAGTAGTAACAATCTCCCCTTTTGACATTAGTTGAGATGTTTGACAAAAACTACTTTCAAAGTTATAACTAAAAAATCTATATACTTGCAAAATTTGACTAAACTGACAGTATATACATTTGTCAATGAAATAGTATATTCAAATATACTCCCCTTATCAATATACTGTACATAACTCTGATTTTGCATGCTCAGTGATCAATGTTCTGTGTGTTGCTCTTGTTCTTTGCTCTTTGATTACTTGTTCGGTGATTACTGCTCTATTCACTGCTCGGTTTACTGTTCCCCTTGACAAACTCAACTGTGTATTGGATACTCTGCTCAGTATACTACACTACCCCTATATACTTTGATACTATACTCCCCCTTTTTGATAAACATCAAAATTTAGTTACCATTTGGTGGAGGAAATTGGTCAAAAATGGATTTATACTTTGTCCTTGCATCGGTGAGGGTGACAGAAAGGGTATCCTTGACACTGTCCATTAAAGAATTTTGTGCTTGAATATCAGCTAATAGGGAAATTAAGCCATCTAATGTGCTTCCCTCTTGTGTAGTAGATAGGTAGGTGGCTCGGTTGATCTGTTCTTGGATAGAGGACAAGTGTGGAATGAATAAGGTTTGAAGAGTCATAATGTCCATCCTTATTTTTTGCTCTTCATTCCTGAGTTCCAATTGTTGAGCCATCAGCTTTTGTAACTTTGTATAAAAATTCTAAATAGAATTGGGCTCAGTGGTCAACTTACTTGAGAGATCGATGATCTTGTTCTCAATCACTTCAGTTTTATTTTTGATATCTTTAATTAATAAAGAGAATGTATAGAGTTTCTAAAATAAATAAAGAATGTGCTTGAGTTGAGGGGACAACTTAGCAATAAGTTTGACAAGTTTAACTTTGCCAATAGCAATAGCTTTATGTACCTCTTCAATCATTTTTGCAGTGGGCTCTTTGTCCTTTAACTTGCTCAAATATTCAGATGCATCTACTCCAGATGTCTCTATCTGATTTAGGAGTTCATCCAGTTGAATATGGATGGGTGCATCAGTTGACACTAGAGCTGCAGGTAGCATATATGTTAATAGTCTCTTTCCTGTTCGGCCTTTGCTTTGCATAGTTCACTGAATTCAATGAGTGCTTGCCCTTTTAATTTTGATATGTCTACATTTGGCAACACTATTGGTTTCGAAAAGTCTACCTTGAAACTATGCTTCTTCATTTTCTTTTCTTTAGATTTTGCTAGTTGAACCAATACAATAGCTTGGGAGGCTTATGGATCCTCGGTGGGTTGCTCAGTGGAGGCAACACTTTTATCAGTTTCTTTAGCCTCTCCTGAGTCCTTAGGTGGTTTAGTGCTTGAGGTCTCAATTGTAACATTTTCAGTGTTAGAAGGATCCTGAGAGGTCTGTTCCCAGGTGGCCTGAGGAGTAGCTTCTCCTTCTGTAGACTTGTGAACCTCTGCACCTTGTTCAATATCTTGAGGGGTCTCAGCTGCAGCAAACTGAGTGATCAGAGGATAGGGCTGAACTTGTTCCAAAACTAACTCACTGGATACCAGTTTTGCATATGCATTCCCTTCAATCATTTCCTATTCAGGTGCCTCGGTGTCCATGATATCTTCATCAATTTGTATAGTGTCAGCAGGGTCTTGCTTGGTGATATCAGGATCTTGCTCGGTGACATCAACTATTTCAACTTCACCTTGCTCACCAGCAGTCTTGATTCGAAAGATTTCCTGCCACTTTTCTTTTTTCTCATTCTCCACTTCAATATACAAACCATTCATCAATTTTAAGGCTCTTTGTTTGATGAGGAAATTTGTGTGGTAGGTTTTCAGATTTTCATTTATTTCAACTATTGACATGTCTGCAAAGAGATGCACTAGACTTCTTTCTCTAATCTGTTTCTCCAAGTCCATTGCATATTTCCACCTGTTATCAATATGCAAATATAATTCCTTTGGAATAGAATTAGATATTTCTAATGGGACTAGTCAAAATTTCAGAAGTGTGCTAATGAAAGCTTCTTCAATTTTTCTCTTTTCATCATCAGATCTGGATTCATACTTGACAAATCTGAATGATCCAAATCCACCATATTGCTTTAGACTAGCACAAAAATTTTCAACACTATGTACATTTTCTTTTGTACTCTTAACAATCTGAAATTTGTTAGCATCTTCAGACTCTGTGTCACTGGACTCTTTAGTCAAAATGAGTCTCTGAGTAGATTTCTTATAGGTTTTTGTTACCTTAGGAACAACAACAATCTTTGGTTTCTTACTCAATGACACTGCAGATGATCTTGTGTTTGGTTGCTTCATTGAGGGAGTCGGTGATGCCTTTGATGTGTCCTATTTCTTCCTCTTCAGAACTTTCCCTTTAGGCAGCTCGGTGCTTAATGTAATAGCAACCTCTTGGGCTTCTGATTCCTCCTCGGTGATGACTAGAGTGCCCTTGATAGGTGTGGAGGAAGAACCTTCTCCAAATTTCTCTGATAATGCCTTGATCATTTTTGTTGCTTTTCTTGTAGCTTTTGGTACTACAATGCTCATCTTTACTTTCTCTTTCACTTCTTCATATGTTCCACATCTCAGCTCAGTAGCATGCCTTGGTAATGTAAGAAAAGAATCTATCTGCTATTATGTGATGTTAAAGTCAATCTCATAACCCATAGGTGACAAAGATTGAGTTCTTGGTTCCACAGCATTCACATAACAGTAGTCAGTGTCTACTTCAAAACATATGTCATCCTTATATTTTTCCACTAGCTGGGGTGGAATTCTATACCTGTTATGCATCTTCTCTTGAAACTTGCTAAAATAATCATCCATAATATCATTGAAGTTGTCACCTAGACATTTGATGAAGTCACTGATTTGATGGGTGATTAGTCAGTGTAGCTCCCAAACTACTTTACCGACAGCTGGAAAGAATTTTTCAAAATAGTAAAACATGCATACTAACAGTGATCCAAACTTCAATGTATTGGTCGATTTGTTCTTCTTTGGCTTCCTTATGGTGTTTAGATTTTCAAACAGGTTTTTCAGCAATACTTCACAAAGATCAATTTGCATTCCCTTTTTCACAATTTTGTATGCTAAGTCTACTGCTGCACAGGGTACATTGTTTTCCCTTGCTGATTGGAAGAAACAATAACCTATTAGTCTAATAGAAAACTTTAGCTCTGCATCAGTTACATTGTTCAATTTCAATCCTCTGCAATCAGATTCCACTCCGGTTAGAGTGCTCAATTCCTTTTGTGATATCATCTTCTGAGCTCGGGCGTGATCATAAATAGGGTAACCGGTAATCAGATGAATGATTTCCTTTGTGATTTTGAATGGTTTCTCTTCTAACCACATGAAATCATCATGAACTCTACTCAAAACAAACTTGACCCACTAGGGTTTGAAGACACAGGGATAGGTTAGGGCTTCAGTCAATCCCTTGATCTTAATGTGCTCATACTTGCTATCCAATATCCCATCGGTACACAGTTCATCATAGGTGTCTTTGATTTCAACATGACCTAGTTCTTCAACGCGACATTTGGTGAAGAATCTGACATCCTCAACTAGTAAAACTCTATCCAGAATGAGTGAAAATGTAGTTTTGTCATCCAGTTCTGATGCTACTTTGGGAGTTAGAGAGTATTTCAGTGAGGGCTTTTCAACATTCTTAACAACAACGGGCTCTTGGATCTTAGGTGCCATTTGTAGATTTCAGACAAAAATTAACAAAAGATCCTTAGGGTTTGAAGACTTTCAAACGGCTGACGCTTTTCCTCTTAGCAAATATGAAACAAAAATTCTCAACTAACATGATCAATAGACCAGTTTAACAATGCATTGAGATTGATGTAAATACCTTGAATTTCGCTTTAGAGGAGGTTTGATTGCCTTGGATTCTCTTGTTCTGCTCTCTTGAAAACTTGGCAAGTGTAAAATGACCATGTAAGTGCATTAAGTACACAATATACCTTATCGGGCTCCGTGCAGGTTAGGTCAAAAACATTAAATGCACTCGGTTCCACTAAATTGATTTACTCTCCTTTTTGCGCTTTAACCAAGTAGTCAGATTTCCTTCATTTACCGACTAGACAAGCTTCCTATATTTACCGACTAGACAGGCTTCCTGTATAGTGCTCCAAGAGTCTTTGATAGAATTTCAAACTTACTAATACATCTTAACTATGCAGATTTTGAATTAAGTACATAATAAAATAGGAACTATTAAGATTTAACCTTGAGAGAATGCAGTCCCTTCATACCTTTACCGATTAATTTGGAATAGGTGCACCTAACTTGGTAGGTAAGGTTCTTTCTTCATTTGACACAATTTCCTTCTTTTTCCAAATCATTTGTAATTTGTCTTTTATTTCTTTAGTGTCTCCTCTAGTTTGATCTCTGTAATCTCCACCTAAGTGTCCAACTTTGTGACAATGAAAACATGCCATACTAGGATTTCTCCATGATCTTCGGTTGTTCATTCCAAACCTTATAAAGAAGTTGGCACTTATATGTCCATATCTTCCACAACATTCACACCATATTCTTGTATTATAATCCCATGGTACTATAGCATATTGTCGGTTAAGATCTCTGTGAGTTCGGTAGCTTCCAGTATTTGCTCAGTGTACAGACCACATATAGTTCTTTTGCTTAAACCAACACTTCTCAGTACTATGTCCATATCTATTATAGTTTTTACAAAACCCCTTGAATTTTGCCTTCTCATGATTATTAACAGACTTTGTCCTACACTGGTTAAATGTGTGACCATATTTATTGGAATTGTGACAATAACCATTGGACTTAGTAACATTTGGTTGCTTACCTTTTCTGATTTGGCACATGTTGGCAGTATGACCTTGTTTTCCACAGTAGTTGCAAATAGGCTTCTTTCCTTTGATGATCTTCTTGTTTCTAGCTTACTTTGATGATTCTCCTCTCTTTGTAGTGTAGATTCCCTTCTCGGTAGAGTCTTTTCCTTTGTAACTGAGTCCTGCATCTTTGTTGGGTCTTCTTGTATTCAGTTGCTCATCCAACATCTTTGATGCTTCATAATTCTTCTTCAATGTTTCTTTGGATTTCTTCTCTATTTCAAGTTCATCGGTCAATCTTGATACTTCAAGTTTCAATGCTTGATTCTCATCATCTTTTAGATTTGCTTCATGATGTGCATAACCTAGTTGATCTGACATATTTTGTTGAATCCCAGTCAACCTTATGATTTCATCATTCTTTTCAGATACTAATGCTTCAAGTTGTTGTTTCTCTCTTTCTAGATCTTTTATTTTATCCTCGCCTGTCCTCAATGCATCAAGATTTTCAGTCATTTGTGTGCTGAAATGTTCATGTCCTCTTTTCATTGCCTTTAGTTGATCAGTCAGTGCTTTGTTCTTTTCTTTCAGTTCTCCAATCATTTCTTCAGTCTCTTCAGACATACTATTCTCAAATGATGTCTCAATTTGTTCTACTAGCTCTTAAGAGTCCTGAAAATCATTAGACAATCTTCTTCTAACTTTCAAAGACTTTTTCATTTGTCTTTGCATGTCTACAATCACTTGATTAGCATGATCCAACTCTTCTTGTAGATATACAATTCTCCTAGATTGTTTATAGCCTTCCATTGATAAGATCTTTCTCTTTAGGTAGTTAAACCCTTTTCCAAGATTCAAGCTCTGATACCAATTGTTAGGCCCAATATGGAAAGCTAATGTACTAAGAGGGGAGGGGTGAATCAGTACTTCAAAACTTTTCTTCAACAATAACTTTACTATTAAGCATAAATTGAATATTGTTGTAACATAATATAATGCTAAAACAAATAAATAACAAACATACATGATTCACTCCATAACACATATATTTTGGTTACGTAGAAACTCTTGGTTAGAGAGAAAAACTGTGGTGGGGATGACACCCACAACTTCACTACTGCAATAATAAAGGTTGCTCGGTTAGAGCTACATGTTTAGCTATTTCTGATAGCTTACCTTGTTAGGAGTATCAAGATCTATTAGATCTACCTTGCTAAAGGATTTTACAACACTTATTCTAAATGCTGCACCTAGTTAGAGGATTTATAATTTATAGACTTTGTTAAAGTCTTTTACCCTGTTATAGGTTTCTTTTACAACTCAAAATATATCAATCAATAATACAAATATCTGCAACTTTACATCTGGAATGTTATAGCAGATTCTATGTGCTCAAAATGATATTACCTTGCTTATAGCATACTTTGGTAATCCATATATTAACTCGATAAATCCTTCTGTTTACTCTATTCCTTGACTATTCTCTAAAATCCTTCTCGGTGACCTCTGTGTTTCTTTGTCAACTGTAATAGTCATAATACTATAATTACTCATGATTTTCCCTTTTTTTTGTACAAGCCTTGCTTCATACACACATGCACACACATATCTAATCCTGAATTCATACTGTATAAATAGATCTCTTATGTCCGTGATCTGGTTCATGATTCGATCTTACAAACATGATTTCTCAAATGAATAACCATGCAAAATATTTCATTGGTTAGATGACCTCAAAATCATACACAATCTTTAAGTGCAATTTCCAATGTGACAACGGTTACTTGTTCCTCGATCTTTGTAACACATTTCCCATATATATCCAGGTTCAATGAATCTGGTAACATGTTTCACCCGGTGTGTGTTCACTCAGTATATCATTCTTGCTGCTCGGTAGACAAAGAAAGTTACTCGGTAGAGTGTTCAATGTATACTATGCTCTGAGACTACTTTCTTCTATAACCGACCGCACTGTGCTTATCGACTGCTCTGTGCTTACCGACTGCATGATTCGGTAGTAGTAACCGACTAGAATAACTTTGAACATAAGACTAATGGCAACTTAGTAAGTAGTAACATTTGTACTTAATAGCAAGGTGTTCTAAGGAAGATGTAGAAGACACAAAGAGACTATATAGTTGTTTCTCTAGTACAATTAGAGACTGAATCTGATTCAAAAATTCACAAGGCACCAAAGAAAGGTGAATTCGCTAGAGTGATCCGAAAACCCCAATCCAATGGTGAAAAGGAGGAGCCAAAGAAGAAGGCAAGATCTGATCCTGTACTAGAAGATAAGACTAAGAAAGGAAAGAAGAAAAAATCTTATCTGGATGAGGCTATAAAATCCGGTAAGATGAAATCTTCTAAAATAGAGTATCATATTATTCCTCCTCTATCTACTCAGGAATTAATTGATGAAATTATTAAAGATGGAAATTTGAAGAACATCCCTTTATATTATGTAAATATAGATGATAAGGATCAGAGGTAGATTGCAGAAGCTGCAATTTTGTATATGGATGTGTTTAGTAAAACATTAATTGAATTAGAAAAATATCTTCCCAAATATTTGTACAACCTAATTGATGCTAGGAGAAAATTTGCTAGCCAAATGGACAAAGAAATAAAGGAGAGTGAACTAGTTAACCAATGCACCAGTATCACTATAGAGGAAATTGACATATTAATTTTGTTAGGAAATAAAAAGAAATTCAAAAGTAAGAAAAGGGTCAATAGTCTAATGGTTGGCCATGTTGAAGAAATAAAGAGAGAAACCAGTGAAATCTAGAAAAAGTTTCTTACAGAGAACCAACTTGTAGATACTATCTCTCAAAATGATGCCACTCAATCAAAAAATCCAATGGTAGCCAAAGTAAATAAAGAAGAGGATACTCAAGATGTTGGTGAACAACAAATTTTGGATTCTATTGAGAATGGGCCTGAAAATGAAAATGTTAAACCAACAGAAGCAGAAGATGGTGCACCAAGTGGTGACACCAGTGCATAGGAGGCACATAAAGAAGTTAAATCTAGACCTATTGAGGAAGAGAAGAAAGAAGAGGTGAAATAGGATGAACCAAATAAGGATAAGGGTAAGGGAATGTAGACTCTTTTACTTATCGAAATTGACATCGCACAAACCCAAATCCTAAGGCGTTTTCCATAGTTCACTGTCAATTTTGATAAACCCTTCAATCAAATGTCTTCGATTGAGATAATGATAGCTGATGCTGCTCTTTAGGCACAAGCTATCCAAGAGTTAGCATAATTGGAATCTGAAGAGAAGAAACTCATTGAAAAATATTTTAAAGTTTTGGAATAGGTGGTACCATATCTACAACTTGATGCAAGTACCAATTTATCCGATAAGCTTCAAAATTTAATTGATCATATATCCACCCAATTTGATTCTAACAATTGGTATCACCAAGAGTGCACTCAAGAATCAATGCGGACCACCAAGACAAATAAGACACAATCAAGAAACACCAACAAGCCCATTAGAACCATCTGCAATAGTTGCACCAACACCACTTATACAAATCTTCATCGATCAACATGCTAACTCACAAGAACACTCAACAACAAAAAATCAGACTAGAAAGATAGTTTACAAAGCACCAAATAATAAACCATCTAAACTAAAAATATACGTGAATATCCAAAACATTCTCCCAAATCTGCAACCAAAAATATGATCATACCGGAGCTCACTGGAGCAAATACCAAACTCTATCAATCATTGCATAGAAAGACTAAACTATAAACCAAATCAAATAATATGATCAAGCAATCTCCTGGGTCACTAAAACCAATAAGGAATAAAGTACTCCAACATCCCAAATAGATAAACCATCAATATCATCTCAATGCAGTCACTAGAACACCAAACAACTCTCTATAACACCAAAATAAAGGAATATGTTGACATCAGTGGCAAGCAACAACAATATCCAATAATCTCCCCCTTTGGCATTGATGTCAACATATGAATGTGAAAATAATCAATACAAAGGAAACAACAAACTCCCCCTAAGATCATGCACACAAAGCTTCCAAAGATAAAGCAATTTTTCACATGACTCTCTCCCTCTTTGACAACAATGCCAAAGATAGAATACAAATTATACTTTCTCTCTCCCAAAACCCATGTTCTAAGAAGGAAAATATCCCCCTTAGGATAAAATCAATCCACTGATCATTTGAACATTTGAACAACATACTGACTACTCCAGCTAAGTAGCAGCACCAACTCATTAACCCAAAAAAAATAGACAAGGCTTTGAAATTCACCAGATTGATGACTCTATGCATCTAGTTTTCAACAGGAGGGGCAGAGACCCCTAAATTGTCTCTTAAATAGACAAATGTATCTATAGGCAAAGGCTTAGTAAAATATTTACAATCTGATCCTTTGTAGATACTTATTCCATGTTGACTTCTTCATTGCTGATCTTCTCCCTCAAGAAATGATACTTTATAGACACATGCTTTATTTTAAAATGCAACACTGGATTCTTTGAAATATTTATATCACTTAAACTATCACAATATATAATAGTATGGTCATCATCAATTACTCTGATATCCTTGAACATCTACTTCATCCAAACTACCTAAGTACAGTTATTAGTAGCAGCAATATATTCAGCTTCTGTAGTAGATAAGGATACAACATCTTGTTTCTTACTGGACTATGAAATCAACTTCTTTCCCAAAAAGAATACTCCACCAGTGGTGCTCTTTCAGTCATAAACATCACTAGCCCAATCAACATCAGTGTAAGAACACAACAACAAATCATCATCCTTCAGATACCATAAGACATAGTCAACAATCCACCAACCATAGATCTATACAAAGTCTGATTAACTTTTTGAGATTCGTCATTTTTAGATAACTTGCATCCAATCCTAAAAAGAATTCCATTTCACCTATCATAGACATGTCAAATTCCTTTTGCATATCATCAGCAAACTTCATTCTCAAATCATCATTACCGCAAAAAATGATATCATCAACAAAGACTTCAATAATCAAAATGTTATCATTCTCAATTTTGAAATATAAATTACTATCAACTGTATCTTTACAAAATCCCAATTTCAACAAATACTTATCTAGTCTAGCATAGCAGGATCTAGGGCTTGCTTCAGTCCATATAGAGATTTCTTCAATTTGCACACCATATCAACTTCATTTGATAAATAAAATCCATTCAGTTTCTCAATGTAAACTTCCTCCTCAAGATCACCATTCCAAAAGGCTGATATACCTTGAAATTCTTATAAGTAGGATATGTAAGAAACAATCTGACAACTTCAATTCTGGCTATAGGAGCAAAGGTTTCTTCATAGTCAATACCTTCCATCTAAGAACATTTTTTACATACCAATCTTTCTTTGTTTCTAACAACTTCACATGCTTCATTCAGTTTATTCTAGAACACCCATTTAGTACTAATCACATTCTTGTCTTTAGGCCTCAAAACAAGCTACCAAGTTTTATTCTTTTCAGTCTGATTCAGCTCTACTTCCATCGCTTTTAACCAATTTTCATTCTTACATGCTTCTACAACATCCTTAGGTTCAATATTTGAAATCAAACATATCTCTTCAGCAACAATCATTCTCCTAGTCACTACACCTTTATTCTTGTCACGAATAATTTTATTTTCTAAATTATTCAATTTTACATACTTTGGTGTCTTCTGATTGTTCTGATTTTGAGGTCCTTGCATTTGTTCATCAATAGTAGAAATATTTGGATTACCTGTCTCCATTGAATCAATCTATTTCAAGATCTCAGTCTACACAAGCTTAGGAATATCTTCATCATCAAAATCTTAAATGCATGCTCTGATCTACTTTCCAAGACACTCATCCACCTTCACATTTGTGCTCTCAACCATCTTCTTTAATCTCTTGTTGTAGCACTAATAGGCCTTTCTCTTAGTAGAATATCCCAAGAAAATTCCTTCATCATATCTTGCATCAAACTTTTCTATATCCTCATCTCTCTTGATATAACATTTACTTCCAAAAAAATTGAAATGTTTGACTATAGGAATATAAGGAATCTTATTGAAATCACCTTTAATATGCATCCGGTTGAATGTGTAAATAGTAGTACTAATAGCTTCTCTCCAAAATATTTGTGCAACATTTCCTATCAACACAGTCCTTGCAACATCTAAGATAGTTTTGTTCTTCCTTTCTGTCATGATTGAGAAGTAGGGTACTTGCAGCTACAACACAAACACTTAATACATCATTACAAGCATGGTTATCAAATTGAAACCAAAGGAAATATAAACCATGACAAAGTGACCTATCGCCTCCTAAGAGATGTGAGTGTATATTTTCTCTCAGATCTAGATGAGCAATCCCAGTGACTTGACTACACCAAGATGGAGAATTTAAAATGATATGATGTGCAAGCTAGATAAATGCATGATTAAACTAGATTGATCCAAGAAGTTAATTATGCTAATGGTATGCATGATTATGCTAAATTATAGATTCAATTAAGCTAGATGAGAGATTTATTGTGCTATATGACTAAGCAATTATACTAGAAGATGATCAAGTTAAGATAGATCTAAGATGCAATTGCCTATAATAACAATGCTTAAATGATATGAAAGAATGGATATGCCTATAATAACAATGCTTGAAATGGGATGAGATGGGATGTGCTTATAATAACAATACTTGAAATGAGATTAGATGGGATCTTCCTATAATTACAATTCTTGAGATGATATAAGATGTGATCCATTGTGCTCCAAAGTGGGGGATAGTAATTGGATTTACAAGGCCTGAGGTGAGGTGGCAAGAATCAATGATCAAGATTGAGTTTGAAGATATCAAGGGTCAAATTGAATGAGGTTGGAGAATAGGTTGGAGGGAGAGACACTTGTGATCTCTATGGTGACAAGTGTTAAGGAATCTTGCTCACATGAGGGAAAGTGTCTAAGGGAGGAGACATGTGGCATAAGTGCCATGTGTCTCAAGGGGAGAATATTGAACCCATAGGAGGTTAGGATAAGGAGGTTAGGATGAGGAGGTTAGGATGGGGTTAGCTAAACCCAAGATTAGGTGGAATGGGTTAGGTTAGGGGGTGGTTAGGTTAGGTGGTTAGAAGTGAGGAGGCATGTGGAAAATTTAATTTAAAAATTCAAATAATAGGAAAAGGCTAATTAACTTTCAACAACTCATAAATTGATTTGTTCTAATTAATTAGGGGATTAGAAGAAATGAATCAAATGGGGGGAGGATCAATTAATTCAGATTAATTAATCAAAAGGGACTATTGAAATGAATAAATCCTTAGATTTATTAATAATTAGATGAATGGGAAATTTAATAAAATTGCTAATGAATTCAATTAAATTGGGAAGGGGGATTAATTAAATAAGTGCTTATTTAATTAATTATCTTCAGATCATTTTTAGGTGTATACACTTTCAACAACTCCATTATGCTAAGGGGTTCTAAGAGCAAATAATTGCCTTCTAATTCCATTCCTCTCACAAAATGTATCAAACTCTCCTTATGTAAATTCTCCTCCTCTTTCAAATCTCAGGCATTTCAGCTTCAATCATGTCTCAATCTCCACTCGGGCTTTGAATATCTTGAATTTCTCTGACATTTCTGATTTCTCCCTTAGAAAGGTTACCCACATCATCCTTGAATAATCATCAATCGACAACATAAAATATCTCTCTCCCTACATGCTTCTCACTCTAGTAGGACCACATAAGTCAGTTTGAACAAGATCTAGCAATCCATTAGATGAATATAGCTTACTCTTGAATAAAAAATTTATTTGCTTTCACATTTGACATTCCTTACATACCAGATTAGTAGGCTTCACAATCTTAGGCAAATCTCTAACAACTTGAGTAGAACTTATCTTTACCATGTAGTCAAAGTTAACATGACACATTCTTCTATGCCATAACCAACTTTCATCAATTTGAGCAATCAAACAACTTTTCTCATAAGAAATCAAGTGAAACATATTACCTTTAGTTTTAGTACCTAATGCAATCTCTATACTAGAGGCATTTAGGATCTTACATTTACCATTCTTGAATTGCAAATCATATCCCTTGTCAAGGTTCATCTATCCAACACTCAAAATATTATGTTTCAAACCTTGAACATATAAGACATCATCAGTAGTATGCTTACCATTGAAAGATATAGAACCTCTACCATGAATCATACAAGCTTTGTCATCTCCAAATCTCACTATTCCATCATCACACCTTTCCATACTTACAAATTTTCTTTTATCACCAGTCATATGATGTGAACAATAGTTTTCAATCACCCATTCATCTTTCTCTTCAATCTTAGTTGTTAAAGATTTCTCCTCAATAATGCAGCTTGTAGGATTTATTGATACCAGATCATCTTCCTTGATAGAAATAAATACAAATTCTTCTTCTAAATTTCCATTCTCTGCTTCCTCATCTGCTACACCTTCATCAGTAGAATAATATCATCTCTTCTAATTTTTGTACTTTTGGTAGGGCTTATAGGACTTATCATACCTATCATGCTTCTCATATCTATCATTCTTATCAAATTTGTCATTCCTTTCAAATTTATCATGTTTATCATATCTAGACACACTCTCAGGACAACTTGAAGAAAAATTTCCTATCTTATTACAAGATAAACATTTCAAAGGTAAATTTTCATCATACTTACTGACTCCTTTAGGCAATCTCTGAGCAATAAGGGCTTCAAGCTCATCAAATTCTCTTTCTTGCTCTTCCATCTCTCTCTTCTCTCTTTCAAATCTTGATACCCAACAAGAACTTTCTTCTAGATCATACTTCTTCTTTCTGGATACAAAGGTTCTGAATGCAATCTTAGATTTCCCATGTGATTCTCCAAATTCTCTCAAATCAAATACAGTAAGCTTTCCAACTAACATGTCTTTGGGCACTATATTCACACTCCAAATCTCATCAATAGCAACTACCTTATGTTTGTAAGTAGGAGGAAAGGATCTCAACACCTTAGCAACTATCTCATCTTATTAAAGGGTTCCACCAACACATCTTATATCCATGACAAGATCATTCACCTTAGCCATAAAGGTTGATATATTTTCATCTTCTCCCATCTTCAAGGCTTCATACTTTCCTTTCAAGCTCTGCAACTTAGAAACTTTAACTTGCGCATCACCTTCATATATGGTTTCCGGATTCTTCAAGATGTCATGTGTAGTCTGGAACCCCATCACATTAGTCATCTCCAAATTAGTCAAGGAACTCAACAATGCTTCCTTAGCTCTTATGTTATGTTTAGCATCTAGGTTGATCTCAAGAATAGTAACTGGTCCATTCTGAGGAACATTATAAACATTCTTTGTAATCTTCCAATACTCTTCTCCAAGACAGTTCAGGTGAACTTCCATCCAGTCCTTCCAAATAGTATAATTGCTTCCATAATATCTAAGACTCTCCTTCTTAAATGCATAAGTTGCCATCTTGGATTTCCTCAAGCAGCAACAATAAAGATAAACACAATAGAACCAACACACATAACACCAAGATTTTGATGTGGAAAACCTAGTTAAGGGAAAAACCATGGTGGGAACCTACCCATAATAAGATGATACTCTGTAGTAGTATGTGTAAATATTACAATGGAGAATGCACATGCATTCAAGCACACTTCCTAGAGTTCACTGCTAAGAGTAAGATGACCTAGAAGGCTCCAACCCTTAGAGAAGGCTCATTACCTTACAATAAGATTCAAACTACAATTTAGATTATATGAACTGCAAATATAGCATCTTCTTATGCTCAATGATAGTTTTGGTTAAGCACATTTGTCGGCCCTACAACAATCTTTTCTCTATACACCACACTAAAGGATAAATTCTCTTAAGAAACACATACAACACTCTTTGATAATGCAAAAATATTACTAATACCTAAATTACATGACTATACCACCTATTTATACAATTCATCAACCTTGACTACAAGGTCAGCCAAACCATCAATGCTTAATAAAAAAATCATATCATGCGATACATACATGAACCACCAAACCAATATAATGATATAAAAGGTATAACATATACCTAAATCAAATCTCCAAACATGCATCACCACCAAAAATCTTACCAAGATCAACCGCGATACACTACACCACCAAGAATACTGCATAACATAAAGAATATCACCGAAATAGAAAAATCACCAAGAATGCGCACAAGAATCAATGTAGACCACCAAGACAAATAGGAAACCATAAGAAAACACCAAAAAGTACATTAGAACCATCTGTAATAGCTGCATCAACACCACTTATGCAAATCTTCATCAATCAACATGCTAACTCACAAGAACACTCAATAGAAGCAATTTGGACTAGAAAGATAGCTTATAAAGCACCAAATCGCAAACCATCTAAATTAAAGATACACATGAACATCCAAAAAATTCTACCAAATACGCAACCAAAAATATGATCATACCGGAGCTCACCGGAGCAAATACCAAACTCTCCCAACCATTGCATAGAAAGACTAAACTATAAACCGGATCAAATAATATGATCAAGAAATCTCCTGGAACACTAAAACCAATAAGGAATAAAGTACTCTAGAATCCCAAATAGATAAACCATCAATATCAGCTCATTGCAATCATCGAAACACCAAACAACTCTCTGCAACACCAAAATAATGGAATATGTTGACATCAATGATAACAACATATCCTAGAAGCAACAATATTGAACAATGGGTCCTTTAATAATAGGAGAGGTGGTCAAGGCTGTTGGCCATTTGATGGAATTGATTATGTGTTGTATTGATGTTTTGTCATTGATGACGACACTAGTTGTTTGGAAGCTTTACCGACACCCTTCTGTTCCTGGTAGGATGAGTGGTTTCTGGTTAACTTGGATTCGACATGATCTGGTAGGCTCTAGTATAGTTTGGTGATGGAATTGGCTTGTTCATGATACTCATGCTCATATTTGGTCAGTTGGTTTTGGTCTAATGGTTGGATGCTATCTTGTTTGCTTAGAAGCTTGGTTTTTGGTTCCAGCGAGGGTTTTACCAGTAGAGCTTTTGGTGAAGATCTTCTATGAATTACATAAGTGGTGTTGGTGTAGCTTCTGGTGGAGTTTCAGGATGGTGTTGGTGATCATGTTCGACACTTGGAGGATGGAGATCATTTCTAAAGCGTGCAGACCTATATTGGGTCCTGATTGATGTAGGTTATGGAACAACTTTAATGAAACATGTGGATAAGACCTATTGATATATTTTTGAGATGTCTTATGTGTTAATATTATTTGTTTGGCTTAAGGTCAACATGGTTTGTAATTATGTAATTGGTTTATTGTTTGATGGATGACCTGATTGTTCATGGTCGAGGGTTTTGTATAAATAGATGTAAGATCTCATTGTAGATCATCATGGTTATTGTTATAGGTCATGGTCAAGGAATGTAATGTGCGAATAATGTAATATCATTCAGACAGAGGAGTTAGTCGATCATTGGAGATTGAATTGGGTTTATGTAAGAGGATTTAGTCCTTTGGTATTGAGCTTAACCAGAACTGTACTCAGGCATATGAGATGCTATATTTTGTAGTTCAACACTTCTCTGGAATTGTAGTATGGATTTATATGTAGTCAATGAGGCTCCTTTTGTGATGAGAAATGTGCTTTAGGTTGTTGGCCTTCCTACAAGTGTTGGCCCCTCAATTGCAATTCCCATACTTACTGTAGAAGTATTATCTAACTGTGGGTAGGCTTCCCACCATAGTTTTTCCCCTTTACCGGTTTTTCCACGAACAAATCTTGGTGTTATGTGGATGGTATTTATTCTATGATTATTTTTTATGCTTAATTGGTTTATCTTCTATTATAGTATTAAAGATTAAATTTCTAATGGTGCCGGTAATCTATGACAAATGATTCACCCCCCCCTCTCAATTTTCTTCCATTTATTTGAACTATCTAACAATTGGTATCAGAGCTTTGGTCCTCTCTATAAAAAGCTTAACCACTCAAGGAAGATCCTATGGCAACTAATAGTTTAAGTTCATCTAGTTATTTTGGAGCTATCTTTTGAAGGGATATTTCAAGGCTTGATGGAATAAATTATACAGTATGGAAGATTTTGATGAAGAATCATTTGAGATGTATTGGCAAGGAGATTTGGGAGATCACACAGAATGGTGTCACACCCTATAATCCGAGATCTAGCAATCCTCCTCTAGAAAACTTGGACAAGGAGCTTGAGAATGATTATAGAGAAAGAGAAGCCCTCTTGTGTGCACTTTCTGATTAGGAAATAATGGGATTAACTAACAAATCATCTAGAAAGGCTATATGGGATAAGTTGGAGACTCTTAATGAAGGTGACCCTACAGTGAAGATTGCTAAACTTGATGGTTACCGGGTGAGATATAAAAACTTGAAGATGGAAGCAGATGAAAGGATTACTGCATTCATGGAAAGGGTAAATGAGATTGTTATGGGAATTCAATGTTGTGGTGGAACTCTGAGCGAAGATAAAATTATTTCTAAAGTCCTGAGAACCCTACCACCAACTTACAAAATGAAGACTACTGCTATTAATGAGTTGAGAACAATGGCTAATACATTTGTCGATAGAGATACTTTTTTTGGGAGACTATCTTCTTTTGAGCTTGAAGAATTTGGACCTTCTAGAGCTGTGAAGACTGAACATGATTTTCATGCATCTACATCTACAACCAGCAAGGAAGACTGGAAAGCTTTATATGCAAAGAAATTGGAAGATATGAAGAGAGAAGATGATGAGTTTGAGAAACTTGAATCACTGTTTTCTAGAAGAGTATCGAAAGGATTAGTAGGAAGTAAGTATGAAGGAAAAGAACCTTTTAAATGTTTTTCATGTAATAAGATTGGTCATTTTGCATCTAGATGTCTTGAAAGAAATTCAAGATTTGAAGAAAGAGTTAAAAGATCATTTAAGCCTAACCTTGGATATCAGAGCAAGTATAAATACAAGAAAAAAAAAGACAAATCATGCTACATAGTAGATTAGGAAGGCATTACTAATTCTGATGATGAACTGGCAAAAGACTCCACTAGTGGATCTGGCAATGGGAAGGAATGGGTATTCTTGGCTATCAAAGAAGATGATCTAGCACTGGAAGAGAATGTATCTGAAGAGAAGGCACTTTCTACTAAAATTGAAGACAAAGATGAATGGGTAATTGACAGTGGTTGTTCACATCATATGACTGGAGATAAAGGGAAGTTTCTGTCTTTGCAAGAATTTGATGGTGGTCTCGTTAGATTTAAAGATGACAAGGCATGTATGATCAAAGGAAAAGGAACTATATCATTGGATGGTAAGAACAATACTGACAATGTTTACTATTTTGAAGGTTTGAGGCATAATATTTTTAGTGTAGAACAATTGGTAGATAAGGGATTTCATTTATAGTTCAAGGATGGAAAATGCAAAATCATTAACAGATCTAGCTTGGAGATAACAACTAGTACATAGACAAAAGGTAATATATTTTATTTGAACTTCAGTGAAAGGACATGTTTGATTACACAGATTGATGAGAGTTGGCTATGGCATAAAAGGCCATGTCATGTGAATTTTGATTGCATTGTGAAGATCAGTTCAACTTAGGCAGTTAGTGATATACCTAAGATTATGAAGCCCTATAATCCGGTATGTAAAGAATGTCAAATGGGTAAATAGGTCAGAACCTCTTTTAAGAGTATACAAGATAAATCAAATGATGTTCTTGATCTTATTCATACTGATTTGTGTGGCCTTGCTAGAGTTAAAAGTTTTCAAGGTGATAGATATTTCATGCTAATCATTGATGATTATTCTAGAATGATGTGGGTTACTTTTTTGAAAGAAAAATTTGAAGCATTTGAAAAGTTTAAAATATTCAAGGCTAAAGTGGAAATTGAGATAGGATTGAAGATTAAGTGTTTGAGATCATATCATGGTGGAGAATTCACATCCAGTGAGTTTAATATCTTTTGTGACAAGCATGGTATAAGAAAACAATTTTCCGCTCCCCGGACACATCAATAGAATGGAGTTTTGGAAAGGAAGAACATAACTATATTGGATGTTGCTAGAACAATGATGATGGAAGCTATTCTACCTCATATCTACTAGAGAGAAAGTGGTAAGACTCTTTATGAATTATGGTTTGGCAATACACCTACAATTAGGTATTTTAGAATTTTTAGTAGTAAATGTTATATTAGGAGAGATGATATTATTAGGAAATTTGATCCTAGATGTGATGAAGGAATATTTCTTGGTTATTCTAATGAAAGCAAAGCATATAGATGTTATAACAAGAGATTGCAGAGACTTATGGAGAATGCTAATGTCAAAGTAGATGAGTTGAACATAAGTCAAATCAGATTTTATGAGAAGGAACTGACAATGGATATGATTATATCTTAATTGATAGCATCTTTACTAGAATAAAGAGTTGAAATAGTTACTCCGATAGTATAAGAGAACTCTACAGTAACTGAAGAACAAGGAAGAGGAACTGAAAGTCAGAAGACTCCTAGGTATGTGAGATTGAATCATTCAGAAGATCAAATCATTAGGGATAAGAGCAATGGAATGATGACAAGAAGAAGAATGACAACTGTAAAGCGGAAAATCACGGTCGAACCCTAGTTGGTCTCCCCTCTTCTAACTCTGAGGAGAGAGAAGGGAGGTTCGCTAGGATTCGATGGGTTTTCACTTAGGGGGAAGACTTTACATTCAAAAGAGGGGTTGAAACTCATAAGATCCAATCCCACACAAGGTAAGATTGGATGCTAGATGAATTTCAAGGGTTAGGAACGCAAGGCTACCCTCTTTTGTAAAGAATGTTGATTAAGGAAATTGAGCTAAGAATGCATAGAAAGTCATAAAGATTCACTTATAAACTGAGTTCGGGTTATAGGATGAAGCTGCGGACCTGGAATTAGCAGTAAAATGTCGATACGGCGCTGTCCTGCAAATTTGGGCAAAAGTTGTCAGGACGATGGCGCCCGGCGCCACGGTCCTCCGAAAAATCCGCGAAATGAAGGGGGATCTGTTCGTCTCTGCACAAGGATTCCAGATCTTCAATTTCAGCTGCGTACCTGCAACCTACACACAGAAAAGCGAAGACGATTGGGGGGTTAGGGATTAGGGGTTTGCCTTTAGGTCAAACCCCAGTTTTGGAATTAACCAAGAAATGAGCAAGAGCTATAAATGTAAATGACTGTAAAACAAGTACTAATACCTTGTTCTAAGGATGTTTGTATCCTTATGTGCGAAGGTTTAGATGTTGTATGTTGTAGTATGTAGCATGTAATAAGTGATCTCCTCTTCAATGGTTGAATCCTTGTCTTGAATGCAACACTTAGCCTTGAATGGAGACTTGAAATGATCAATTGCTTGAAGGAATGCTTGAATGCTTGAATGCTTGAGTATAGTTTCCACGCCTTTTCCATCATATCGAATGAAAGAGTAAAATGTAGTTTATATACTTGTCATTTAGGGCTGATAGACTGATTTTCCCGACCTTAGGCCGACCAGGGAAGTATATTTCCAAATTGCAATCAAAAAGACCCGATATCACTTAGGAAACCGGGCCCAAAATAGGACCCAGGGACCAGGGCGCTGGGCGCCATGGTCCTGAGGGACCAGGGTGCTGGGCGCTCTGGTCCCACCTCCCAAGACATCAGGGTGCAAGGAGGTTCAGGCCAGGGTGCTTGAAAAATGCAGTTTTCAGTGTCTTGAGCGAGTTTTGGGGTCTCCATTCAGGTTGCGTGTTGCGTCGCCATCGTGAAGACCGAAATGCAGTCAAAATTGCAAGTGTCGCAATTTTAGGACGCTACATTTAGCCCCCACTTTAGCGGGAGTATGTATGCTCATACTTCCGGTAAAGTACAAGGAAACAACGTTGAAAGACTTTCACCACGTCAAGGAGGCAAGATACACCAAGCCCCCAGTGGACTAAGGATCTTACAACTTCGATTGACAAAGTAAAAGGGAAGATCACGAGGAAGAACCATGACTGTCAGTAGTAAGGTTCCCTCACTATGAGTCATGCAAAAGAAATACCAAAAATCTTCAAGACAAAGCTAAGTTTGCCAAGAAATTTTCAAGTATCTTTGAAAGGATAGACAGGGTGTATGCCCCCCTACGTTAAAGCGATCGCACACGCCTCAACGGGGGTGATTGTTTTAACGTAGTGATACACATAAGAAATGAGAAAGGAAAGGAGCACGTTATCGCAAGGATTTAGCCCCCAAGTGTGAGATAAACCCAAGGATAATAGACACAAAACACAAAGCACGAGGTGACTTCGCTTTCCTCGGGGTCAGTATGCTGTATGATAAGTCATGTATATATATCATATGTATGTATGCATAATTGTTCTTCATTCCCCAATCAAGGAAGGTCACCTAGAAGAAGGGAACACATATGTCTTTTGAGTCAACATGAGAGAGATCAAGAGATCTCAATGCTTTGCATCATCCTCAAGTAGACAACACTAAGGACGACAAATAGAAGAATGAGAATAACATATAGAAGAAGTAACACAAGAGAGGGGAAGAGAGTCTACCATGCTAATGTAACTAGTCTAGCATGTCATCTACCCCCCGATCTTGCTGATCAATGTTTCAGGAAGGCAGGGAACACGCTAGAGGAGGAACATCCAACACAGCAGATGGAGCTATCACAAGATCCAAACAAGGGCTATGTTCATGTTCCAAGCCACATTGTTCTTGTCTAGGAGCTAGGATAAGTGCTTTAGAAAATTCATTAGATAAATGGTTATCAACATCAACAAGTTCATATTCACTATCAGAAGCAAGAGGAGTAACATTTTCATCATGCATAACATTTTCATCTATATCATCATCAAGATTTATAAAAATAGGATCTTTAACTCGCACTGGATCAAGACCATCATGCATCTTATGTTTAGGAGATTTAGGCTCAATATCCGGCTGAGGAGAAAATGGAATAATGCTTGTTGAAGGTGTTTTTGGAGATTGTAAAGTTTGAGCTCTAAGACAACGCTTTCGTCGGCGTTCACGTGCAGAACGATTTCGTCTAGTCTTAGTAGGAAGTGGAGAAGACTGAGGAGGAGGAATGTTCTCATCCTTAGCACTTGGGTGTTTAGCTTGTGGTCTCTTAGGCTGGATAATAGGAGAAGAAGAAGGTCTCTTCTCTCTATAGAAGGCAGGAGGAGGAACTGCTCCATATAAAGGAGGGGTTTTTGGTTTAGGAAGAAGACCAAGTCCATCATGACGAGGAGGTATAGGTCTACTTTTAGAAGATTTATTAGGCATAGACATAGTCGCATCCATGGGGACGGGTTGGGAATCTTCTTGGGGAAAGACATTAGTTTTGTCTTTCAAAGGAAGAATTTCCTTCTCAAGAATGATAGGAATGTCAAGTTTAGGTGCTCTAGGTTCACTTAGAGATAGGATCATATCTATTTTCCACTTTTGATAAGATTTGAAAAGATGATCACTTCGCGGAGGAAGAGATTGGAATTGTTTAGGCCAAAAGTAATCAATAGGAACACTAGAGGTTCTTTCAGCTGGTTTAAAGAGACTATGATTGACAGTAACAACTTCACCATTATGGGGAAATTTCAAACACTTATGAATAGGAGAAGCAATAGCTTTCATGGAAGATAGCCAAGGATAGCCAAGCTTCACACGAAATTGTTCGGAAGAAGGAATAATAGCAAAGTTCACATCAAGGGATTTGTTATGGACCTCAATAGGCAATGTAATAGAACCAATTGCAAGAGAAGAAAATGCATCAAATAGTTTCACAATCACATCTGTTTTGTCATAGATCACTTGATTCAATTGCAAAGTAAAAAGAAATTCTTCAGTAATAACATTAACCATGCACGAAGGATCAATAAGCACTCCACGGCAAGGCATATTCTTGACTTTTGCAACTATGTATAAAGGACCATCAGGTGCCCTAATGGTTTCACTAGAGTCAAATGTGATGGAAGGTTCTTTAGGGTTTTCTTGCTGCTCTACAAAGTTAATCACATTCGGAGTCATAGACACAAGACCATCAGATGAGAAAAAGGAATCATTAGCCTCAATCACATTAGAAGTATGAGAAGGTAATGGATCAGTAAAAATCTGAAGATTTTGGTTAGGAGGAGCTACAGATGTGTTGCCTTTATCATTCACTCCAGAAACAGAAATAGTATTATTATCAATCAAATCTTGAATTTTACCCTTTAAAGAACAGCATTTTTCAGTATCATGACCAGGCTGACGATGAAAGTGACAAAAAGCTTTGTGATCAAAATAAGGTGAAGTAATCTTTGCAGGATCAATTTGTCTTATAGGAGGAAGCGTAAGCACATTTTGTTCCAATAACTTATTCATAATATCATGCAATGATTCGTTCAAAGGAGTATACTTTCTTTCTTTCCTGAAAAATTTAGAAATAGGAGGCACACCTGATGCTGCATTCACATTGTTGTTGATGATGTTTTCATTGAATTTGATGGAATCTCTGTTCGGTTTAAACTTCCCAAATGGTTGTTGACTGCTATCACCCTTATCACTCGGAGCCATAGGATGTGATTGTTCCATTTGACTCATAGTCAGTTGATAATTGTGAAGAGTGGCACACAACTGTTGGAAAGAAGTAAACTCAGAAAACAGAAGTTTGTCTCGAATGTCTTTTTGCAAATTAGAAATAAAGATTCTTTGAATATCATTATCAGGCACTGGAAAAGAAATTTGAGCATACAAATGCTTATATCTACCAATGAAATCAGTCACTTTTTCTTTAACACCTTGTTTACAATGCATTAAATCAATCAAAGTAACTTTAGGACTTATATTGTTTTGAAATTGTTGAATGAAAGCATTTGCAAGTTGTTCGAAAGAAGTAATAGAATAAGAAGGCAACGAGCAATACCATTGTAGGGCTTTGTCTCTTAATGTTCTAGTAAATAGTTTTGCAAGCAACCTTTGGTCATAAGCAAAATCAGTACATATTGTTTGAAAAGTCTTAACATGTGTTAGAGGATCTCCTTTACCATTATAAAGTTCCAAATGCGGGATTTCAACATGCTTAGGAGGAATAGCTCGAACAATGTCAAGAGAAAGTGGGCTCGCAACATCAAATGTGGGCACACTAAACTTAGATTGATTCATAGAGGCAATTTGTTGCTGTAAAGAAGAGACAATTTGTGCAAGATTATTAATGGTAGCTTCAGTTGAAGAGTTCATATTAGGTGTGTTAGATTGAGATGGAGGTGTGATGTTATTGAAAGATGGTAAAGAGTAAGGTGGTGGGACCCTATGATAGTCAACCATAGGGGGTGATTGGATAGGAGGAACACTACAAGGAGGAATGGAATGGTTAAATGAATTGCCCCCTTGTGTCATGTTCATTTGTGAAGATGTAATAGGAACACTCATTGAAGGAATGTACGAAGAAGTTGGATTGTATGAAGGAAGGGGATTAATTGAAGAAGAGGGATTGCCCCCATGACTGGTAATCACAGGAGGAATGTCTTGTATAGAGGTAGCCATTATGTTTGATGTAAAGGTAGGTATACTAGTAATAGGAGTTGTCAAAGGAATAGAATGATTGACTTGTGTAGGAGGTTGTGTATAACCTAAAGATTCAGCACAACTCTTCATAGGCATCACATTCGAATCCACAATATGTGCAATACCACGTAAAACATCAATTCCATTCTTATCACTTTGAAGCATACGTTTTAGACCCTCAATTAAAGGAAGAGCTTGACTATTGGGATACTCATGAGACATCCATTGGTGAAAATCGTCAAATTGGTTATCCAATTTGGAAAGTTGTTCAACGGAAACTTCATGGAGAGCTTCTTCATCATTAGGAGGATTAGAGGAATTACCCATGTCCTCGTTAAAAAGACTACTCAAATTAGGTTCCATCTCCTTAGTAGTTAAACCTCGGAAAGACTTAATTCTACGGCTTCGTCTAACGGGAATAGTGTAAGTAGGGCTTATTGTTGTAAAACTCATGCACTAGAGAGAGAGAGAAGATTTTGATTTTAGAGGTAGCAATTTTCAGTAAAACCAGCCAATCTTCCAGATTTAAGCTGTTAAATGCAATCACAACAGTCTCCCGAAATTTCAGAAAAAATGTTCGGGACCGTGGCGCTCGGAGTGCAACACGGTCCTTGCAACTTTTTTCGAAATTTGCAGGGATGAAAGGTATGATGATTTTAGAGCTAATCTGAAAAAATTGAGGGATTTTATGATCTGTAGATAGGCCAAATTAAAGTTGCAAATTCAAAATTGAACCCTATCAAGATTGTCGAAAAATGCAAAATTTTAATTTTGAAAAAGAGAGGGAAACTGAAATTTTGAATTTTATGATTTTAGAGGGAATGTCAAGAGCAATGCAAATTTTGAAATTTAAAAATTGATTCAATTTCACGCAAAATTCAATTTTGAAAGCGGAAATCAAAGTTGTTGTAATTAGGCACTTAATTTCAAAAGTCACAAAATGCAAATATTTGAATAAAGCACTGAAATTTCGAATGAATGCAAATACAATTTTCAGATCTAAGACAGTAAGAACACAATTTTGACACAAAATTTCAGTTTCGATAATTTTTGAATGATTAGGAGCCTTAGACCAAGCAATCACAAGACCAACTTTGACTGTAATTTTGAAAGTGTTATAATTGACAAAATCAGCCAAAATTCTGGATTTTAGCAGGAAAATACAGCAAGATCTCGCTCCTGAAATTTTGGAAAAAATGTCGGGGACGATGGCTCTCGGAGTGCAACACGGTCCTCGCAACTTTTTTCCAAATTTTCAGGGATGAAAGATATTGTGATTTTATTGCGGAATCCAAAGTTACAGCTGATTTGGAGATGTTTTGATCGGTCAAATTGTCGGACAAAGGTTGAATCAAGAGGGTTTCAAAAATTAGGGTTTTGACACTTAACCACTTAATTTTCAGAATTAAAGCACAAATATGAATTGATAATTTGTAATAGAAGGACAGATCTGAAACAACCATTAACATTTAGACATTTCGCAAGTTTAATTATTAAAAAGAAATTTTAGGGTTTTAATGCAATCACCTCTAAAACTTTGCAAAAGATCAAACATGGAAATGTAATCAATTTTTTTTTTCAGATCTAAGCATGAAAAATCAGAAAGGATGTTCACGTCGGGTTCACCAAAATGTAAAGCGGAAAATCGCGGTCGAACCCTAGTTGGTCTCCCCTCTTCTAACTCCGAGGAGAGAGAAGGGAGGTTCGCTAGGATTCGATGGGTTTTCACTTAGGGGGAAGACTTTACATTCAAAAGAGGGGTTGAAACTCATAAGATCCAATCCCACACAAGGTAAGATTGGATGCTAGATGAATTTCAAGGGTTAGGAATGCAAGGCTACCCTCTTTTGTAAAGAATGTTGATTAAGGAAATTGAGCTAAGAATGCATAGAAAGTCATAAAGATTCGCTTATAAACTGAGTTCAGGTTATAGGATGAAGCTGCGGACCTGGAATTAGCAATAAAATGTCGATACGGCACTGTCCTGCAAATTTGGGCAAAAGTTGTCGGGACGATGGCGCCCGGCACCACGGTCCTCTGAAAAATCCGTGAAACGAAGGGGGATCTGTTCGTCTCTGCACAAGGATTCCAGATCTTCAATTTCAGCCGCGTACCTGCAACCTACACACAGAAAAGTGAAGATGATTGGGGGGTTAGGGATTAGGGGTTTGCCTTTAGGTCAAACCCCGGTTTTGGAATTAACCAAGAAATGAGCAAGAGCTGTAAATGTAAATGACTGTAAAACAAGTACTAATACCTTGTTCTAAGGATGTTTGTATCCTTATGTGCGAAGGTTTAGATGTTGTATGTTGTAGTATGTAGCATGTAATAAGTGATCTCCTCTTCAATGGTTGAATCCTTGTCTTGAATGCAACACTTAGCCTTGAATGGAGACTTGAAATGATCAATTGCTTGAAGGAATGCTTGAATGCTTGAATGCTTGAGTATAGTTTCCACGCCTTTTCCATCATATCGAATGAAAGAGTAAAATGTAGTTTATATACTTGTCATTTAGGGCTGATAGACTGATTTTCCCGACCTTAGGCCAACCAGGGAAGTATATTTCCAAATTGCAATAAAAAAGACCCGATATCACTTAGGAAACCGGGCCCAAAATAGGACCCAGGGACCAGGGCGCTGGGCGCTCTGGTCCCACCTCCCGGGACATCAGGGTGCAAGGAGGTTCAGGCCAGGGTGCTTGAAAAATGCAGTTTTTAGTGTCGTGAGCGAGTTTTGGGGTCTCCATTCAGGTTGCGTGTTGCGTCGCCATCGTGAAGACCGAAATGCAGTCGAAATTGCAAGTGTCACAATTTTAGGACGCTACAACAACTAATGAGGTATGTTTAATTTCACAAGTTAAACCAATATCAGTAATTGAAGCATGTAAAGATGAACATTGGTTGAAAGCTATGGAAGAAGAATTAGATCAGATTGAGAAAAATAACACATGGACCTTGGTTCCCAGGCCTAAAAATAAAATTTTTATTCGAACTAAATGGGCTTTTAGGAATAAATTGAATGAGGATGGTCAAGTTATAAGGAATAAGGCTAGTTTGGTTTGTAAATGATATTCTCAGAAGGAAGGAATTGATTAACCAATAGCTAGGATTGAAACTGTAAGATTATTTCTTACCTATGCTACTTATAAAAACTACAAGGTTTATCAGATGGATGTTAAATGTGCATTTTTTAATGGGGATCTTGATGAGGAAGTTTATATTGAACAACCTAATGGTTTTTCACTATTAGATGCTACCAATATGGTTTGCGGGTTAAGGAAATCTTTATATGGATTGAAACAAGCACCTAGAGCTTAGTATGCAAGGTTGGATAAATATCTTTTGAAGCTTGGTTTTACTAAGGGTAGTGCTGATAGTAATTTATATTATAAGATCACTGATGATGAGATAAGTATTTGTTCATGACATTATTTTTGGAGGTGAAGATAAGTTATGCATATAATTTTCTAAAAACATGGAGAAAGAATTTGAGATGTCTATGATTGATGAGATGAAATTTTTATTAGGTTTGTAGATTACTCAGATTGACAAAGGTATTTTTATCTATCAAACTAAATATGCTAAGGAATTGTTGAATAAATTTGGTATGAGAGATTCTAAATCAATAAGTACTCCTATGGTTACAAGTGAAAAATTGACAAGAAAAGATATTTCTGCACTGGTAAATCCTACAAGATACAAATCTATGATTGGAGGTCTGCTTTATTTGACTCAGACTAGGCCTGACATTATGAATGTTGTTTGTATTATTTCAAGATTTCAGAGTGATCCTAGAGAAAACCATGAGATGGAGGTGAAAAGGATTTTTAGATAATTGCAAGGTAGATCAGAATATGGCTTGTGGTACCCTAAGGATGATAACTTTACTTTATTTGCATATACAGATGCTGATTGGGATGGAGATGTTGATGACCGAAAAAGTACTTTTGGTGGAGCTTTCTTTCTTGGAAAGAAGTTGGTTTCATGGATCACCAAGAAACAATCATGTACTTCTTTATCTACTACTGAAGCTGAGTATGTTGTTGCTGCTACTAACTATACACAGTTTTTATGGATGAAGCAAATGTTGAAGGATATAAAGGTGGATTGTGATGCACTAGTAGTTATTCACTGTGATAACTCTACTACCATTGATATATCAAAGAATCCATTATTTCATTCCAAAACAAAGCACATATATATCAAGTATAACTTTTTGAAGGAAAAGGTAGAAGCAAATGAAGTTAGACTGGTTTATGTGAACATTAAAGAGAAGATTGAAGATATTTTCACTAAACCTTTGTCCAAGGAATCATTTGAGTACCTGAGAGATAGATTGGGAGTTTCTGCTCCTCTGGTAGAGACTTGATCGATTCAATTTGGCATTAGTCCAACATGCATTATCAAAGATACTATTCATTCTGACATTGATGTGGGATGCTACTGCTTAGGGGGAGTAGTCAGCTTTATGATTCAGTGGTTTATGTTCTTGCTTTGATATTTCTGTCAAATTTTGGCATTGATGTCAAAGGGGGGGTGATATTGATTTGATAAAGAAAGAAAAAAAAAGAGAAAAAAATGTTAATAAAGGAAAAGAAAGGGGGAGTGATATTCTTGTGAAAGTGATATTGATATTCAGAGCTGTATGCAGGAGATTGTTGGTTGTCTTCCATTGGGGGAGAATTGTTTGTCATTTCTTAGTACTTAAATGTTTTTCACATCTAGTGTTTCCATCAATGCCAAAGGGGGAGATTGTTCACCATTTGATGGAATTGATTATGTGTTGCATTGATGTTTTATCATTGATGCCAATACTAGTTGTTTGGATGCTTTATCAACACCCTTTTGGTCCCGGTAGGATGAGTGGTTTCTGGTTAACTTGGATCCGACATGATCCAATAGGCTCCGATATATTTTGGTGATGGAATTGGCTTGTTCATGATACTCATGCTCATATTTGGTCAGTTGGTTTTGGTCTGCTGTTTGGATGCTATCTTGTTTCCTTAGAAGCTTGGTTTCTAGTTCCGACGAGGGTTTCACCGACAGAGCTTTTGGTGAAGATCTTCTATGAATTATATAAGTGGTGTTGGTGCAGCTTCTGTTGGAGTTTCAAGATGTTATTGGTGATCATATTTGAGACTTGATGGATGAAGATCATTTTTGAAGTGTGTGGACCTATATTGGGTCCTGGTTGATCTAGGTTATGGACCAGCTTTAATGAAATGTGTGGATAGGACTTATTGATGTATTTCTGGGATGTCTTATGTGTTGATATTATCTATTTAGCTTAAGGCCGACATGTTTTGTAATTATGTAATTGGTTTATTGTCTGATGGCTGACTTGATTGTTCATGGTTGATGGTTTTGTATAAATAGATGTAAGATATCATTGTAGATCATCATGGTTATTGTTAGAGGTCATGGTCAAGGAATTTAATGTGCAAATAATGTAATATCATTTAGGCAGAGGAGTTGGTTGAGCATTGGAGATTGAATTGGGTTTGTGTAAGAGGATTTAGTCCTCTGGTATTGAGCTTAACTAGAACTATACTCAAGCATAGGAGATGCTATCTTTTGGAGTTCAACACTTCTCTGGATTGTAGTCTGGATTTATATGTAGTCAGTGAGGCTCCTTTTGTGATGAGTAGTGCACTCTAGGCTGTTGGTCTTCCTTCAAGTGTAGGCCCCTCAATTGCAATTCACATACTTACTATAGAAGTATTATCTGACTATGGGTAGGCATCCCACCATGGTTTTTCCCTTTACCAAGTTTGTCAAGTACAAATGTTAGTGTTATGTGGATGGTATTTATTCTATGATTATTGTTTATGCTTAATTGGTTTATCTACTATTCTAGTATTAATGTTTAAATTGCCAATGGTTCTAGTAATCTTTGACAACTAATTCACCCCCCCCCTCTTAGTTGTCTTCTTGTTATTTGAACTATCTAACAAAGGCATGTCAATAGCTTCAAAAGATGTTTGAAAATGATAAGTCCATGGAAAATATACATCCTTTTTAAGTAGTGTGAATAGTGGTTCAACAATTCTACTAAACCCTTCAACAAATCTCCTATAATACCCTGCATGTCCTAGAAAACTCCTAACATCAGTTTGGGTTTTTGGTATTTTAATTTGTTTAATAATTTTAAATTTCTTTGGATCAACTTTGATGCACTCCTTGAAAATATGATGTCCCAAAACAATTCCTTCTATCATCATTAGGAAACATTTCTCATGATTCAGTGATAGTTTGTGATCTTTGCATCTCTACAACACCTTGTTTAAACTTTCCAATGACTCATCATATATTTTTGCATGAACTGTAAAATTGTTTATGTACACTTCTACACAAGAAGTAGTTTAGTTGGCAAAAATGGCTAGAAAGGATCTTTGAAAAGTGGGTAGTGCATTACAGAATCCAAATGGAAGGACTCTATAGGCATAATTTCCATAAGGACATGTAAATTTTTTCTTATCTTGGTCCTTAGGAGCCACTTATATCTGGTTATAACTGCTAAAACCATCTAGGGAAGAGAAATAATTATTGCCAGCTAGGTTATCAAGAACTTGATCAATAAATGATAATGGAAAATAATCCTTTTTAGTGGCTTTATTCAATTCCCTATAATCAACACAAACACACCACTTCCTATTTTTATTAAGAACGATGACCAATGGTGAAACCCATTGACTATCAAAAATTGGGTAGATAAACCCTCCTTGCAACAATTTTTCTATTTTGGTCTTAACAAAATCTCTCAAAGTTGGTTTAATTCTTTTTTGGCCTTATCTTATAGACTTGACATCCTCAGTGTAGATATGATGTGTACAGATTGAAGGATGTATCCCTCTAATATCCTTATATTCCCAAGAAAATGCTTCTGTATGTTTCTCTAAAGTAAGTTTCAATTTTTCCTCTTATGTTGGAAGCAAAAATGAATTGATAAAGAGAGGTTTGTCTATTGAAATTAAAATTTCTTTTATTTTATTATCTCCTTAAATTGGATCACCAATGAGTGTATTAAGAGGACAAGGATGTGACTTGTCATGATGTAAAAAAACAACTCTTCCATTTCCTTTTGGATTCCTTTACCAGTAGTAATTTTTTCTCCCTGCTCAATAAACTCCTCATACTCTTCAACATGTTATGATAAAGTGACCGTGGCTAATTCAACCACCCCATCCCCTTTTCAATCCATCTCATCATCAACCTAATGCTGACTATCAAAATGAAATGTTCGCTTAGCTGGAGGGTAAAGTATCAATTCTTTCTATTTTTGACCATTAGAAATGGTCATACTACTAGATCTACAATCTATCAAAGTTGGTGCAATTGCTAACCAAGGTCTTCCTAGTATGATTGGATAACTTGATTTATTTTTCCTAGCTTTGAACACTAAGAAATATACTAGATAATCCAATGTATCGATGGTGACTATAACATCTTCCAACACACCTTCAAGTTTGGCAGATGATTGATCTGCCAACTAAAGCATAGTTGTTGTTGGTTGAGTTCTTTGCATTCCCAACATTTCTGCAGTATCTACAATAATTACATTTATAGCTTCCCCAAGATCAATCAACACATTAGGTATCTAAACTCCTCCTATGCTCAAAGTAATTATAAGGCTCCCAAGGTCACCATACTTCTGAGGAAGCAATCTCCTTGATAATATATCAGTGAGTTTAGTTCTGACTTGAATGGTGGAAGGAAATTTATTCTTTCTTCTAGGTGTTTTTATACAAAGTGACTTAATAAGTTGATTGAGTTCTAGTATGTCCTTAATATCTTGCAACAAAGGAATCTCTATATTGATTTTGTTTAACCCACGAAGGAGAGGATAATCTGATATATCAATATGATCATGTCGGGAGGAATAAGGAGCCTTATCAGTGACCTCCTCAACTTTTTTAGAGTTTTGATCTTTTTCCTAAACTTCCTCATTCCTCTCTTCCTTGTTTCCTAAGGAATCTATTTTAGAAGGAAAATTTTGGTTTCTCAATTCAATATCGTTTACTTCTATAATATTCAAACTAGGAGAATTAATATGAGCCCCAAATGTCTATTGAGGATGTTGTTCTTAGGGTTTGCAATAGGTTGAGATAGTATATGAGGTTGGTTTTGTTAGGATAACTGATGAACAATTGAGAGTGGAGTGAATCAGTTGTTAACAAATTATATCATTTAATCCACTCAATAACCTTTAACCAGATTAAGTACCTGTAGGGAAGAAATAGATACCAATAAATAATACAACTTAACAATTAAATAGATAATCAATGCAAAGAAACCATACCACATAACACCATGAATTGTATGTGGAAAACCCAGATTAAGTTCTTATGATTAACGAGTGCTGAGAAACATGATGCCAAATATTGACAACTTTGAGCAACTTGAGCACTTAAGTGATTTTGTTGCTAGGGTATGACCCGCATTGATAAGACAGATTGGAGAACAAAACAAAGGAATTCCTAGCATAAACCTGACCACCCCAATGCATATGAGCTGAAGGTTCAGTGTCGCGATGAGTGGATTGAAAGATGGGGCATTGTGCAACTTTTCATTGAACTCATCTGTGCTTTTTTGTCGCAACTGAGAAAGTGTCACTACGAGCAATTGGATCTGAGTCTACCTAAATCGAGAGAGACTTTTTTAGATTTCCATAACATGACCTCGTAGGATCAGAGGGATCATTCTTATTATTAACAAGTGCTAAGAAACGCGATGCTAGATATTGACAACTTTGAGCAACTTGAACACTTAAGCGATTTCACTCCTAGGGTGTGGCCTGCATTGATCGGATCAGTTCGAGAGAAAAATGAAGACATTCCTAGCATAAAAATAGCCACCTTGATGTGTATGAGCTGACGGTTTGGCACCTCGATGCGCGGATTGAAAGATGGGGCATTGTGCAACTTTTCATTGAACTCATCTAACACTTTTTGTCGCAACTAAGAAAGTGTCACCACAAGAAATTGGATCTGACTCTACATAAACCAAGAGAGGTTTTCTTATAGTTCCATAACACAACCCCATAGGATTAGATGACTCATTATTATGATTAACAAACATCATAAAATGTGATGCTGACTATTGATAACTTTGAGTAGCTTGAGCACTTAAGGGATTTCGTTGCTAGGGTGTGGCTTGCATCGATCAGATGAGTTGGAGAGACAAATGAAGGCATTCCTAGCATAAACCTAGCCACCCCAATGCATATGAGCTAATGGTTTGGTACCGTGATGAGCAGATTGAAAGATGAGGCATTGTGCAACTTTTCATTGAACTCATCTGATGCTTTTGGTCACAACTGAGAAAGTGTTACCATGAACAATTGGATCTGAGTCTACCTAAACTGAGAGAGGATTTTTTAGAGTGCCATAACATGACCCTATAGGAGTAGACAACTTGTTCTTATAATTAATGGGCGCTGAGAAATGAGATGTTGAATATTGACAACTTTGAGAAACTTAAGCACTTAAGTGATTTTGATGCTAGGGTGTGGCCTGCATTGATTGGATGAGTTGGAGAGAAAAAAGAAGGAATTACTAGTGTAAACCTGGCCACCCCGATGCGTACAAGTTGTAGGTTCAGTGCCACAATGAGCGGATTGAAATCTCGGGCATTGTGCAAATTTTCATTAAACTCATCTGACACTTTTTTATTGCAAGAGAGACAATGTCGCCATGAGAAATTGGATCCAAGTCTACCTAAACCAAGAGAGGATTTTTTAGAGTTCCATAGAACCACCCCATAGAATTAAGTGGATCGTTCTTATAATTAATAGACACTGAGAAACGTGATGCCAAATATTGACAACTTTGAGCAACTTGAGCACTTAAGTGATTTTGTTGTTGGGGTGTGGCCCACATCGATTGGATGAGTTGGAAAGAAAAATGAAGGAATTCCTAGTGTAAACCCAGCCACCCCAACACATACGAGTTGATGGTTCGGTGTCACGATGAGCGAATTGAAAGATGGGGCATTGTGCAACTTTTCATTGAACTCATCTAACGCTTTTTGTCACAACCGAGAAAGTGTCACCACGAGCAATTGGATTCGAGTCTACCTAAACTGAGAGAGGAATTTTTAGAGTGCCATAACACAACCTCGTTGGATCAAATGGCTCATTCTTATGATTAATGAGAACCAAGAAACATGATGCCAAATATTGACAACTTTGAGCAGCTTGAGCACTTAAGTGATTTTGCTGCTAGGGTGTGGTCTACATCGATCGGACAAGTTGGAGAGAAAAATGAAGCATTCTTAGTGTAAACCTAGCCACCCCAACACATACAAGCTAATGGTTCAGTTCCGCGATGAGAAGATTGAAAGATGGGGCATTGTGCAAATTCTCATTGAACTCATCTGATGCTTTTTGTCGCAACTGAGAAAGTGTCACCATGAGCAATTCGATCTGAGTCTACCTAAACCGAGAGAGACTTTTTTAGAGTGCCATAACATGACCTTGTAGGATCAGATGACTCATTCATATGTCTCATGGGCATTGAGATACGCATCACCAAAGTTTGACAACTTTTTGCACTTTGAGCACTTAAATGGGATGGTCGGTAGGGTGTGGCCTGCATCAATTAGATGAGTTGGAGAGTAAAAAAAATACAATCCTAACATAAACCTGGCCACTCGAATGCGTATGAGCTGAGGGTTTGGTGCCACGACAAGCGGATTGAAAGTTAGGGAATTGTACAACTTTTCATTGAACTCACCTGATGCTTTTTGTCGCAACCGAGAAAGTGTCACCACGAGCAATTGGACCCAAGTCTACCTAAACTAAGAGAGTATTTTTTAGAGTGCCATAACATGACCCTATAGGATTAGATGTCTCATTCTTATGATTAATGAGCACAAAGAAATGTGATGCCAAATATTGACAACTTTGAGCAGCTTCAGCACTTAAGCAATTTTGTTGCTAGGGTGTGGTCTGCATCGATCGAATAGGTTGGAGAGAAAAATGAAGGAATTCCTAGCATAGACCTGACCACCCCAACGCGTATGAGCTGATGGTTTGGTGCCACGATGAGTAGATTGAAAGATGCAACATTGTGCAACTTTTCATCGAACTCATCTGACGCTTTTTGTGGCAACTGAGAAAGTGTCGCCATGAGAAATTGGATCTGAGTATACCTAAACCAAGAGAGGATTTTTTAGATTTCCATAATATGACCCTGTAGGATTAGAGGGCTTGTTCTTATGATTAACGGGCGCTGAGAAACATGATGCCGAATATTGACAACTTGAACACTTAAGTGATTTCGCTGCTAGGGTGTGGCCCGCATCAATCGGATGAGTTGGAGAGACAAATTAAGGCATTCCTAGCATAAACCTAGCCACCCAAATGCATACAAGTTGCCAGTTTGGTGCCATGATGAGTGGATTGAAAGATGGGGCATTGTACAACTTTTCATTGAACTCATCTGATGCTTTTGGTCACAACCGAGAAAGTGTCACCATGAACAATTGGATCTGAGTCTACCTAAATCAAGAGAGGATTTTTTAGAGTACTATAACGAGACCCTGTAGGAGTAGACAACTTGTTCTTATGATTAATGGGCACCGATAAATGGGATGCCGAATATTCACAACTTTGAGCAACTTAAGCACTTAAGCGATTTCACTGCTAGGGTGTGGCCTGCATCGATCAGATGAGTTGGAGAGAAAAACAAAGTCATTCCTAGTCGAAACCCAACCACCTCGATGCGTACAAGCTATAGGTTCAGTGTCATGATGAGCGAATTGAAATATGGGGCATTGTGCATCTTTTCATTGAACCCATATGATGCTTTTTGTCGCAACCGAGAAAGTGTCGCTATGAGCAATTGGATCTGAGTCTACCTAAAACAAGAGAGGATTTTTTAGAGTTCCATAAGACCACCTTGTAGGATCAAGTGGATTATTCTTATAATTAACAGATGATGAAAAACACGATGCCAAATATTGACAACTTTGAGCAACTTGAGCACTTAAGCAATTTCGCTGCTCGGGTGTGGCCCACATCAATGAGATGAGTTGGAGAGAAAAACAAATAAATTCCTAGCATAAACCCAGCCACCCCAATGCATACGAGTTGATGGTTTGGTGTCACAATGAGAGGATTGAAATATGGGGCATTGTGCAACTTTTCATTGAACTCATCTAACGCTTTTTGTTGCAATAGAGAAAGTGTCGCTATGAGCAATTGATTCCAAGTCTACCTAAACTAAGAGAGAATTTTTTAGAGTACCATAACATGACCCCGTAGGATTAGATGGATCATTCTTATGATCAATGAGGACAGAGAAACGTGATGCCAAATATTGACAATTTTGAGCAGCTTGAGCACTTAAGTGATTTTTCTACTAAGGTGTGGCCCGCATCGATCGAATGAGTTGGAGAGAAAAATGAAGGCATTCCTAGCATAAACCTAGCCACCTTGACACATATGAGCTAATGGTTCAGTGTCACAATGAGCAGATTGAAAGATGGGGCATTGTGCAACTTTTCATTGAACTCATCTGATGCTTTTTGTCGCAACTGAGAAAGTGTCGCCACGAGAAATTCAATCCGAGTCTACCTAAACTGAGAGAGAATTTTTTAGAGTGCCATAACATGACCCTATAGGATCAGATGACTCATTTATATGTCTCATGGGCATTGAGAAATGCATTGCCGAAGTTTTACAACTTTTTGCGCTTTGAGCACCTAAATGGAATGGCTGGTAGTGTGTGGCCTACATCGATCAGATGAGTTGGAGAGCAAAAAAAAAGACATTCCTAATGTAAACCCAGCCACTTGGATGCATACAAGCTGATGGTTTGGTGCCGCGACAAGCGGATTGAAAGTTAGAGCATTGTGCAACTTTTCATTGAACTCATGTGACGCTTTTTGTCGCATCCAAGAAGTGTCACCATGAGCAATTGGATCTGAGTCTTCCAAAATTGAGAGAGCCTTGTGTAGAGTGTCATAACAAGACCTCGTAGGATCAGACAACTCATTCTTATGATTAACGAGCACCGAGAAATGTGATGCCGAATATTGACAACTTTGAGCAACTTGAGGACTTAAGCGATTTCACTGCTAGGGTGTGGCCCGCAATGATCAGATGCATTGGAGAGAAAAATGAAGGCATTCCTAATGTAAAACTAACCACCTTGACACCTACAAGCTGACGGTTTGGTTCCACAACAAGCGGATTGAAATATGGGGCATTGTGCAACTTTTCATTGAACTCATCTTACGCTTTTGGTCGCAACTGAGAAAGTGTCGCCATGAGTAATTGGATCCAAGTCTACCTAAACTAAAAGAGGATTTTTTAGAGTTCCATAACACAACCCCATAGGATTAGACTACTAGTTCTTATGATTAACGAGTGTCGAGAAACACGATGCCAAAGATTGACAACTTTGAGCAACTTGAGCACTTAAGTGATTTCTCTGCTAGGCTGTGGCCCACATCGATCAGATGGTATGGAGAGCACAAAAAAGGAATTCCTATTATAAACCTGACCACCCCAATGTGTATGAGCTGACGGTTTGGTGTCGTGACGAGTGGGTTGAAAGATGGGGCATTGTGCAACTTTTCATTGAACTCATCTAACGCTTTTTGTCAAAACTGAGAAAGTGTCACCATGAGCAATTGGATCCGAGTCTACCTAAATTGAGAGAGGTTTTATTAGACTTCATAACATGACCCCATAGGATCAGAGGGCTTGTTATTATGATTAACAGGCACCGAGAAACATGATGCCGAATATTGACAACTTTGAGCAACTTGAGCACTTAAGCGATTTTGCTACTAGGCTGTGGCCCACATCGATCAGACAAGTTGGAGAGAAAAAAGAAGATAATCCTAGCATAAAACTAGCCACCCTGACACGTATGAGCTAACGGTTTAGTGCCACGATGAGCATATTGAAAGATGGAGCATTGTACAACTTTTCATTGAACTCATCTGACGCTTTTTGTCACAACAAAGAAAGTGTCACCACAAGGAATTGGATCTGAGTCTACCTAAACTGAGAGAGGTTTTCCTAGAGTTCCATAACACAACCCTGTAGGATTAGATGACTCATTCTTATGATTAACAAACACTATAAAATGTGATGTCGAATATTGACAACTTTGAGAAACTTGAGCACTTAAGCGATTTCGTTGCTAGGGTGTGGCCCGCATCGATCAAACCAATTGTAGAGACAAATGAAGGCATTCCTAGCATAAAACTAGCCACCCTGATGCATACGAGCTAATGGTTTGGTTCCGCTTTGAGTGGATTGAAAGATGGGGCATTGTGTAACTTTTCATTGAACTCATCTGATGCTTTTGGTCACTACCAAGAAAGTGTTGCCACGAGCAATTGGATCCCAATCTTCCAAAACCAAGACAGGATTTTTTAGAATGCCATAACATGACCCTGTAGGAGTGTATGACTTGTTCTTATGATTAATGGGTATTGAGAAATGGAATTCCGAATATTGACAACTTTGAGAAACTTAAGCACTTAAGCAATTTTGTTGCTAGGGTGTGGCCTGCATCGATTAGACGAGTTGGAGAGAAAAATGAAGGCATTCCTAGTGTAAACCTGGCCACCTCGATGCGTACAAGTTGTAGGTTTGGTGCCGTGATGAGTGGATTGAAATATGGCGCATTGTGCAACTTTTCATTGAACTCATCTATCGCTTTTTGTCGCAACTGAGAAAGTGTCGCCATGAGAAATTGGATCCGATTCTACCTAAACCGGGAGAGGATTTTTTAGAGTTCCATAACACCATCCCATAGGATCAAGTGGATCATTTTTATCATTAATGGACACTGAGAAACATGATGCCAAATATTGCCAACTTTGAGCAACTTGAGCACTTAAGTAATTTCGTTGCTCAGGTGTGGTCCACATCGATTAGATGAGTTGGAGAGAAAAAAGAAGGAAGTCCTAATGTAAAACCAGCTACCCTGATGCATACAAGTCGACGGTTTGGTGCCATGATGAGTAGATTGAAAGATGGGGCATTGTGCAACTTTTCATTGAACTCATTTGACACTTTTTGTCGCAACCAAGAAAGTGTCGCCATGAGCAATTAGATCCAAGTCTACCTAAACTGAGAGAGGATTTTTTAGAGTGCCATAGCACAAACCCAGAGGATCAGATGGCTCATTCTTATGATTAACGATCAACAAGAAACGTGATGCCAAATATTGACAACTTTGAGCAGCTTGAGCACTTTAGCGATTTTGCCGCTAAGGTGTGGTCTACATCGGTCAGATGAGTTTGAGAGAAAAACAAAGGCATTCATAGCGTAAACCCACCCACCCTGATGCATACAAGCTGACAGTTTGGTGTTGTGACAAGCAGATTGAAAGATGGGGCATTGTGCAACTCTTCATTGGACTCATCTGATGCTTTTTGTCCCAACAGAGAAAGTGTCACCATGAGCAATTTGATCCGAGTCTACCTAAAGTGAGAGATAATTTTTTAGAGTGCCATAACATAACCCTATAGGACTAGATGACTCATTCATATGTCTCATGGGCGTCGAGAAATGTGTCACCGAAGTTTGACAACTTTTCGCTCTTTGAGCACTTAAATGGGATGGCCGGTAGGGTGTGGCTTGCATCGATCAGATGAGTTGGAGAGTATAAAAAAGTCATTCATAATGTAAACCCGACCACTCAGAAGCGTGCGAGCTGACGGTTTGGTGTCGCAACAAGCGGATTGAAAGGTAGGGGATTGTGCAACTTTTCATTGAACTCATCTGATGCTTTTTGTCGCAAGCGAGAAAGTGTCGCCATGAGCAATTGGATCCGAGTCTACCTAAACCAAGAGAGGATTTTTTAGAGTGCCATAACACGACCCCGTAGGGTCAGATGGCTCATTCTTATGATTAACGAGCACTGAAAAACGTGATGCCAAATATTGACAACTTTGAGTAGCTCGAGCACTTAAGCAATTTTGCTACTAGGGTGTGGTCTGCATTGATCAGAAGGGTAGGAAAGCAAAACGAAGGAATTCCTAGCTTAAACCCAACCACCCAAATGTATATGAGCTGACGGTTCAGTGTTGTGATGAGCGGATTGAAAGATGGGGCATTTTGTAACTTTTCATTGAACTCATCTGATGCTTTTTGTCGCAACTAAGAAAGTGTTGCCACGAGAAATTGGATCCGAGTCTACCTAAACTGAGGAAGGATTTTTTAGATTTCCCTAACACAACCCCATAGGCTCAAAGTGCTCATTCTTATTATTAATGGGCACTAAGAAACACGATACCGAATATTGACAACTTTGAGCAACTTGAGCACTTAAGCGATTTCGCTGCTAGGGTATGGCTCGCATCAATCAGACAAGTTGGAGAGAAAAACAAAGACATTCCTAGCTTAAAACTAGCCACCACAATGTGTATGAGCTGATGGTTTGGCGCCACGATGAGCGGATTGAAAGATGGGGCATTGTGCAACTTTTCATTGAACTCATCTGACACTTTTTGTCACAACCAAGAAAGTGTCACCACGAGGAATTGGATCTGAGTCTACCTAAACTGAGAGAGGTTTTCTAAGAGTTCCATAACACAACCCCATAGGATCAGATGACTCATTCTTATGATTAATAGATGTTGTAAAACATGATGCCAAATATTGAAAACTTTGAGCAACTTGAGCACTTAAGTGATTTCGCTGCTAGGGTGTGGCCTGCATTGATCGGATGAGATAGAGAGAGAAATAAAGGAATTCCTAGTGTAAGCCCAACTACCCAGATGTGTACGAGCTGATGGTTTGGTGCCGTGATGAGCGGATTGAAAAATGGGGCATTGTGAAACTTTTCATTAAACTCATATGATGCTTTTGGTCGTAACTAACAAAGTGTCACCACGAGCAAGTGGATCTGAGTCTACCTAAACTGAGAGAGGATTTTTTAGAGTACCATAACATGACCATGTAGGAGTAGATGACTTGTTTTTTATGATTAATGGGTGCTGAGCAATGTGATGCCGAATATTGACAACTTTGAGCAACTTAAGCACTTAAGTGATTTCGCTGCTAGGTTGTGGCCCACATCGATCGAATGAGTTGGAGAAAAAAATGAAGGCATTCCTAGCATAAACTCAACCACCCCGATGCATACAAGTTGTAGGTTTGGTTCCATGATGAGCGGATTGAAATATGGGGTGTGTGTGGGAAAAGCGGGTCAATGAAACTTAAAAACTGAAAATGTGGTCTCCAAGAGGCTTGTTCACACACCCACAGGACTTCTTGGTGCAAGTTATGGAGTCATGAAGAATGACTCAACTTCCCAAGTTTGGTTCCATGGTTCTCTATCTCACAAGGTCCCTCAAGCCAATGTCTTTGCTCTCAAATCACTGAGTAAAGTGGCTTAGGGATGACAAATGCAAGAACGAGGGATGATTATGATTTGTTTAATTATGAAAATGCATCCTATCTATGCATGATTCTACAAATGCAATAAACTAGATTATAAGATGACAAGATTAGTAGCAATACTATCCTAACATGATATACTAGTTTATGATTTAAGCTAATGATAAAGGAAATAGTCTAAAATGTTTATTACATTAATTCCTATTACAAAGAGAAGCTAGATGTATTGATAAATTTGAGCATAAATGAGATACTAAAAGTTTGCATGGATCCTTAATATGGAGGAATGAGAGCTCTATTTATAGTAAAAATATGGTAATGGATGGTCAGGATTGAAAGAGTTAATCAAGGGTCAAGTTTGAAAGTTGTCAATCCATGTTTACAATTTACACCAATGTAATGGTGACAATTGTCAACATAAGACTGGTTGAGAGGAGAGGTAAGAAGCATTAAATGCTTGAGAAGACCTCATGGTTACCCTAGGAGGTAAGGGTTAAGGTTAGGTTAGGGTTATCCATTGGATAAATCTTTTACCCGAGGGGTAAATTCTTGTGCAAAGGTTAAAGGAATAACCATGGTCAAAGTAATAAATTCTTGATAAGACCCTTGGGTTAGATGGAGGTTAAGTTAGTCAAAAAATCTCTAACCATGCCACTAAGGGTTAGTTAACCATTAATGGTTTGAAGACTTTGGGGACAAATTTGTAAGAGTCCTTCCAAATTTGGGGGTATTCAACAAGTTAGCTTGTTGAATGGATAAAGGCTTTAATGCCTTTTGAAGACTTTACTCCAAATTTGAGAAGTGACCTCCTCAAATTTAGAGAAAAGGGATAATGGATAGGTTTGGGGTTAATTGATTAGGATTAGATGGAATCTAGAAGAAATTAGGAATAGGGTTTAGGCTGCAAGTGGGAGATGTAGGAAAATGCAAGTGTGTGAGGGATAATAGGATTAAAATAAATTGCTTTATTTCAATTTGGTTGCAAGTTGTGAAATTAAATAAAATAGATTTATTTAATTGGGGTAAACTATTAATTAAATATAAATATAATTAAAAGGTAAGAAGAAGGGATTTAATTAAATAAAATGATTTATTTAATTAAATAGAAGAATGTGAGTATTTAATTAAATTAGATTTAACTAAATAGAAGAATGAACATAAAATATTTATTTAGGAATATGGTTATTTTTATATGTCTACATTTTTCCCCTCTTTGAAATGACATGTGTGCACATGTTGATTCAACAAAAATGATGTGTCATCATGATTTGGTTATGATCAGTTTTTATGTCATTTTGAGATTTTCATGCCATGCCCCAAATTTGATAAATGATGCCCCAGATTTGATAAATGATGTTGATAATGCCCCCTCGGGAGATGAATCAAAATTTTGAAAATTTCATTTGTCGTAATAAATTTGATAGTATTTTTATTTTTTGTCTATGTTGAATGCGATAAATTATTCATCTCTCGATAATGATGTTGGGTAGGGTTGTATGAGACACCATGAGCAATTTTCACATTCCTCTACGTAACCCTAGTTTTGATTTACCCTGTAAAAGGGAAAAAGTGATTTCTTTTTGTCTCATTTGTGCTTGTTGACTTGAGAGAAATTGATACTTGGAGAGAAGTCAACATGCCGATTCTGTATTCTACTCATCGATTTGAGCACGTGCGGAGGTATCGGAGGCCTGTCGTGTATGGACCACCTGTAAGTCAACCTTTTTGACCCCTATTGAATTTTTCATTTTGTCATTTTTAGTCATGTTTCCAATTTGTCACATGGATCTGTCGGGTTAGTGCATCGGGATCAAAACATAGCACATACGATAGGTTTCATAGCACGTAGGTTTTAATGAAATAGGGTAGCATTCAAAAAGTTTAGGGTAGCCCATCGGTAGTTTAGACTAGCGCTTAGGATTAGCTTAGTGCACCGAGATCACAGGGTAGCACAGAGGGAAAAATGGGTAGCACATAGGAGATACTTAGCACATAGGGTTTTTAGGGGGTCGCATGGGTAGGTCTAGGTAGCGCGTAGGTATGACCTAGTGCATAGGGTTAGATACGTAGCACAAGAGTGGGATAAAATAGTGCATAGGGTAGTTTAGCGCTTAGGATAGGTTAGGTGGCACTTTGGGAGAAAAGGGTAGCGTGTAGGTTCTGGCTATCACATATGGTGGATTGGGTAGTGCTTAGCGAGGATAGGGTAGCACATGATAAGAAGTTTAGCGCATAGACAAGATTGTTTAGCGCATAGGGAAATTTTTTTGGTATAGTGTGATTTGTGAATGAAGAAAATATGTAGGTTGATGCCAGTTTTGTCGGGATAGGTGCAAATTGTCAGTCTACGTGTCTATTGTGATTGCTGTGATAAGTTGTCCAATATGAGTTCCAATATAACTTGATTTGATTTGCAAATTTTTCAATTTGATATAGATTTGATGTTGATTTGATATGATGTGGTTTTTGATATGGATGTTTTTGATATGAACTTGATTTGATATGAATTATGTCAAGTTGATATATATGTGGAGCTTGAGTTGTTTTACAAGCTACATTGATTGTGGAACTTGAGTTGTTTTACAAGCTGATATGGATGTGAAACTTGAGTTGTGTTACAAGTTGATATGAATGTGAAACTTGAGTTGTGTTACAAGTTGATATGAATGTGAAACTTGAGTTGTGTTACAAGTTGATATGATTTGATGGATTGATATTTTGTGGAACTTGATTTAGATTTTCAAATTTTCAAGTTTTGATATGACTTTGATTTGATATCTATGTTTTGATGAGGAAACTAATATTGGACTTGATTTGCTTTTCGACAGGAGCGTCTTGGAGTGGTTCAGTCGTGTGAACGATTTTTGAGACTGTGGTCATTGATACCACGATTGACACAGACTGATAGAGATATTATTGAGAGGTATGGCCTATTCTCGTTGTTAGATATGCCTTAGTTTATCATGAACTGGGGTTTACTCACAACATTGGCAGAGAGGTGGCACAGTGATACGAACACCTTCCATTTGGCAACAGGCAAGATTACAGTGATGCCTAAAGATTGTTACTGGATTTTATGGATTCCTATGGTAGGTGCATTGCTACTCTATGAGTAGACCGAGGAGGGTGGGACTGAGGCACTTCATCAAATTTTGCAAGATGATACCGTTTGCAGGTATGAGATCCCCTGGCAGGAGTTGTTAGATTTGGATTACACTCCTCTACCATCAGTTTTGGTAGGCTTCATAGGTGGTTTCTTATGTCCCAACCATAGGTCAAAGGGACTGGCAGTGGGATGGGGATTGGTTCTAGAGGATATGGTGACATAGGGTCACCGATTTGCATGGGGGTCAGCTATGCTGGTCTACTTATACAGGGATTTGCATCAGGTGGTATACTTGGGTTATGGGAGTTTATCAGCTGGAGTGACATTGCTACAGGTATGGGTGTGGGAGCATATTCCTACAACTAGGCCATTGGTGGACATAGACAGGCCTGTTGGGTGTGCGTATGCATACGGATACTAAGGTATAGTTGTCCAGCATATGCTGGAAAAACTAGAGCAATGGAGGAGAGTTTTGGATGATATTGATACGGTTGTCTAGTGACCATATACATGTTGCGAGGTATGGGTAGAGGATAGGATGGAGATGCCCTATGTATATATGACCAGATATTTGATAGGGCAGACACCCTTTGTTATTGAGAGGTTTCTGCATAGCTAGGTGTTGCGGTAGTATAGTCGACAATAGGGGATTCCATAAGGAGCATGTTTTTATGCTCAATAGAGACAAGATATTCTAGATTGGGGACCTATGATTGATAGCGTGGTGGCAGTGGAGGAGTTCTTTCATTTAGCTAGCCAAATTTGGGATTATGCCCTTGAGATAGTGGATGCTGGGATGACGGATGATTTTGTAGCACTCTTCATAGTGCATGCAGTGGCTAGGATATTGGATCGAGTAGAGATGATTCCTGCCATTGATGATGATGAGGAGGTAGATGAGGGAGGTGGTGATGGAGGAGGAGGTGATGGCAAAGATGGTGGAGGAGGTGGCCGAGGTTGGTGAGGAGATAGAGGGAGATTGGATCGGTGGAGGAGAGGAGATAGGGGTGGAGATGGTAGTGGTAGAGGCATATGGGTGGAGAGAGCAGTGCGGTGGGCTGCGATGGATAGAGGGAGAGGAGGTTTGGCTATCAGAGCTAGGGGTGAGGAGAGGGTTGGGGAGGTAATAGCGGCAATGGGAGGGTATGATGATTTCAGACGATCGGCCCAGAGGAGGAGGTTAGATGTTTTACCTCCACTTGCACCGAGGATAGGTAGAGGGATAGGGGTTACCCCTTCACAGGTACCATTGCAGATGCGGATTCCAATGCATGTGGAGGATACATAGATTAGATCGCTATAGTTGTTAGTGCAGTAGTTGTAGACATAGTTGGTGCATTAGCGTTAGATTATTCAGCTAACCATAGAGTGTGATACTGTGATAGAGCGTCAGGGTCGAGCAGATGAGCTCGCAGCGAGTTTGCAGAGAGCAAAAGCAGGTGGCCCGATGAGAGACACCTTGAGAGAGCTGTCTTTGAGAGCTAAGGAGGTGGAGTATTACCGGCCCCATTATGAGGATGTGGTGCCTAGGGAGCATCGAGTGCAGAGTTTCACCACGTCGAGATCTAGTCATTCTCGAGAGACTGGGTCGAGGACAAAGAGAAGAGGTGTGATAGGGCCTCCTAGACATGATCCACTTGGAGATCCAGGTGCTGGGACATCTATAGCGAGACCATCTCCTTCAGAAGATAGTCATACCTGAGAGACGTTGTCTCTATTGTATTTTGATCATTTTGTTGTATTGGCACAAATATAACATATTTTGTACATTGATCATTTTTTGAGATATATATATATATATATATATATATATGACACCATTTTCTTTGATCCTCATGTGATGTGTTATGGATTGTGCATTCTATTATATGATGACGCAATGCTTAGATAGATGCCTATGATGTTGTGAGATGCATCTTGAAAATGAGATGTATGATATGATATGTAATTAATTGTAAAATGATATGCAACTAATTGTAAAATGATATGCAACTAATTGATTTGGAGCATCCTCATTCTACATTTGTCATCCATGTATAGCCACATGTTGTTTGCTTTCTTTGTATGTATCATCACTGAGCATTGATTTGTTTTGGGATATGTTAAAAATTTATACAAGCATAATGGTATAATTGAACCATAATGACCTGAGAAAAAATTACATGATTTTTGATTTTGCAAGATAGCACAAGCGTCAAGGTATAACTGAACCAAGATGACTTAAGTGCAGATTGCGTAAAAATAGACAAGATTAAACCATTTGTATGCATGATGTGGAATCATGTCTTTAGTGATATGGTGTGAATCACGTATCGAGACAAGTATCGACATAGTACAAGTGATCGCCTCACAGATAGAAAACTAAAAAATAGTGGAGTCCCCACAACGTTCTCTAGCTTTGAAGCATTGTTGAGAAAATTTAGAGGATCCAATAATTCAAAAAGTTCAAGAGCAAAAATAGTCAAAACTTTATGCAAGATGCAACATTTGATACTTCAGAAAAATCATCCATCATATTTTGTGAATCCCATTAAGAGATCAATGTTTTGCTTTGTGAGTTTTGTTTGTTGGATATGATGTTATGAGTTTGCGACAAGTTTTGATGGCTTTAATATGCTGCAAGTTTTGATTAATACTACCCCTAGCTGATTGTGCCTCTTAATGTTGATATGTACAGTGATTACCAAGCCATGGTGAGATGCAGTGAAAGGATATGCGGATAAACTAGGATATTGACTACGCTAAGTATGTCCTGGATGGATATTGTGATAAAAATGTTGGGTGATGGCCGATAGTCCTTTACTATGGATATAATGGTATAGATATAGATAGAGGAGCTATCCTCTCACAATAGTGCATGTTGCCAGGTTTTCACTAGTTGCTTTTATTGTATCTCTTTTTTTTGCTTTTTCTTGATTTTTTTGATATTTTTGATTTTTTGAATTTTCCGTGCATTAGAATACTCAAGTGTAGTATTTCTTCAGATGGATGTTGTTAGTTGGTTCATCAAGCACATCTCCTTCTGAAGTTGTTAGCTGATAGGCACTTGATCCATACGTTGATATAATGACATAGGGACCTAACCAGTTAGGTTCAAATTTCCCTTTCTTTTCCCGATCTTGTTGATTTCTTGGATTTTCTTTGAGTACTAGGTCACCAATTTTAAAAATTCAGGGAATGACCTTGTGGTTGTAGCTCCTGCACATGCATTTCTGATATGCTTTGAGATGAGTGTAGGCACGTTGGTGTCTTTCATCTAGAAGTTCAAGCTCTTGCAGTCAGTTAACTCGATACTCTTCATCTGGGATTAAGCCTTTCAAAGAGACTTTGAGAGATGGAATTTCTACTTCTATGGGTAAAATTGCCTCTGATCCATATACCAATGAATATGGTGTAGCTCCTATATGTGTACGGATGCTATTTCTATATGCCCAAAGTGCTAGATTGAGTTGTACATGCCAATCTTTGCCTACATCATTCACTATTTTCTTTAGGATTTTCAATATTGTCTTGTTGGATGCTTCTGCCTGACCATTCCCCTGTGGGTAGTAAGGTGTAGAAAAATGATGTTGGATTTTGAATTTTTCACATAGTTCTCGTACATCTTGGTTTTTGAAAGGTCTTCCATTATCTGTGATGATGGAACTTGGAATGCCATATCTGTAGATCAGACAATTAAGGATAAAAGAGGCAATTTGTTTCCCAGTCACTGTGGTCATGGGGACTGCTTCAATCCATTTGGTAAAGTATTCCATTGTAGTTATAATGAACTTTGTCCATTTGAAGATGAAGGATGAATTTTGTCGACCAAGTCTAGTCCCCACTTACAAAAGGGCCAGGATGTTGTGAATGGTTGCAGTTCCTATGCTGGTGCATGTATAAGATTGCCATGGACTTGGCATTTAGGATACTTCTTCGCAAAAGTGATAAGAGTCTTTTTCCATTGTTGGCCAGTAATATCCCAGTCTTAGAAGCTTTTTAGCAAGAGTAGTACCACTTGAATGTGTGCCACAAATACCTTCATGAAGCTTGTGTAAAGCAAAGCCAGATTCATTACAATCAAGGCAATGAAGAAGAGTACCATCTAGACCTCGATGGTATAAAGTATCAATAGTAAGAGTATAACGGACGGATTGTTGGATAAAGTTACATTTTTGGTTTTGGGACAGGTCAATGGGTAGGATATTGTTCTTTAGATTGTCATATATCAGTCCATATAATGGAGAGTCAGAACCAGTCAAGGCATAGATAACATGGGATTTAGAATGATCATAGCTTGGGGAGAACAATTCCTCTACTAGAAACTCATAATGATTATGTTGCTCTGGAATTTGTAGTAGTGAAGTGATAGTAGCCATGGCATTAGCTTCTCTATTGTCCAACCTTGGTATTTTCTCAAAGGTGATGTGTATAAAATATTGTTTGAAATCATCCACCATTCGCTTGTATGGTAGCAGCTTGTCATCCTTTGTCTGATAATCATTTTTTATTTGATTGATGACTAGTTGTGAATCTCCGTATACTTTTAATTCTATGATTCTCCATTATATGGCCATTTTGATTCTTGTAACCAATGCCTCATATTCAGCAACATCATTTGTGCATGGAAACATAAGCCTATATGATCTTGGTATAGTGTGCCCTTCAAGAGTGATGAACAGAATGCAAACAGCTGAGCCATGTTGTGTGTATGATCCATCAAAATATAAGGTCCATTGTTTGGTAGAAATAGCTAGAACATCTCTGTCTAGAAATTTGATCTGCATAGTTTGTTTTCTAGGTAGTGGTGCTTCCGCCAGTTGATCTGCAATTTCTTGTCCTTTGATAGCTCTTCGCTCTGTGTAGTGGATATCAAATTCACTGCAAATCATGACCCATTTAGTCAATTTGCCTATAAGAGTTGCTTTGTTGAGTAAATATTTGAGAGGATCAATTTTTGCAACTCGCTTAATTGTGTGAGCTAGCATGTAGTGCCAAAATTTTTGAGAGGCAAATACCACTGTTAGACAAGCTTTCTCAATGAATGTATAGTTGAGTTCATATCCGTTCAATGTCCTGCTGATGTAATAGATAGCTCGCTCCTTGCCTTATTGATCCTCTTGTGCTAACAATGCCCCTAGTAATATGTTTGTTGTTGAAATGTAGAGAATGAGTGGCTTCCCTGCGATTGGTGGTACTAGAACTAGTGGGTTCATTAGATATTGCTTGATTTGATAGAAGGATTCTGCACATTTGGCTTCACATCTGAATGGTTAATTTTTATGTAGCAAATGATTGAATGGTAGACTTTTATATGCTAGTTGAGTGATGAATCACCTGATTGACTGGAGTCATCCTTGTAGAGATCTAAGCTGGCTAGTGGTGGCATCTCCATAATGGCTTGTACCTTTATTTGATCTACTTCAATACCCTTAGCTGAAACTATGTAGCCTAGTAACTTACCTGATGTAACCCTAAAGACACACTTCTTAGGGTTGAGCCTGACTTGGAATTTCTCCAATCTATCAAAAATATTTTTTAAGATGCTTAGATGTTCTGCTTTGGTGAAGGATTTAGCTAGTAAATCATCCACATAGTCTTCCATGAAGGTATGCATCATGTCATGAAATATTGTTGTCATTGCTCATTGATAAGTTGCTTCTGCATTCTTTAAGCCAAAAGGCATGACATTCCAATAGTACGTTCCCCAAGGACAGGTAAACATTGTTCTATCTTGATCCTCTGGGGCTATCTTGATTCGATTATAGCTTGAAAAACCGTCCATTAGTGATAGCATTGCATGACCTACTATGAGGTCTATAATTATGTCGATACTGGGCAAAGGAAAGTCATCCTTTGGACAGGCTTTGTTGACATCTCTAAAATCAATGCATATTTTGATACTGCCATCTGGTTTTGATACTGATACAATGTTGGAAATCCATTTAGCATAGTCAATAGGTCGGATAAATCCAACGTCTAACAATTTCTTCAATTCAACTTTGACCATGAGTGCCACATGTGGATTCATCTTTCATAGCTTTTTCTTGACTGGCTTAGCTCCTGGACTAATGGATAAGTGATGCATGATTAATTATGGATCAATCCTAGCATATCTGCATATGATCAAACAAAGTTGATTTACTTTTCTTTAAAAAATTTAATAAAGTCTGATCTTTCTTCCTCTATTAGAAATTCTGCAAGGTGTATATTTTTGGTTGCTTCTGTAGTACCAATATTGATTGATTGAGTGGGCTCAATCAATATGGGTGATCGCTCATGATAATGCTTAGGAAGAGTGTCAAGTCTCCCATCTTTAGGTGCCTTAAAAATATTTTCACCCTCAGATGCATCCTTTATTTTTACCTTTTTGTGATCTATTGTTTCCATTGATTGGTTTTTAGTAGTAGATCTTTTATTTTGTTCATTTTTGTGACTAAGAGACTTGGCACTCTCCTGGTTGCAGATGTCATCACTTTGTTCACTGGTAGAGTCTGTTTCTGAGTTAATGGTACACAAGTAATGGATAATGGATTTGTTGTTTGGGAAAATTGGTATATCATGAGTTTCATGTTCGTCCCAGTCTATGAGGTCAGGAAAGATAAGTGGTAAGGAGTCATTAGGCGGATCAAGTTCTACTGCTATAAGTGTCAGGATGGAGGTATCCTCATGATTGGTTGGGGTGTTAAAGAAATTAAGGATTTCATCAAGGTCTTTGATGGTATCATCTTCCGTATAGACTTGCTCATAATGTCGTTGCTCATTTTCCTTAACATCATAGATATTTTGTGAACCAAATTCAAGTGATCTAGATTATATGTCATGTTCTTCTTGAGAGATGGGTGTATGACTATCATTTGCACCAATATCTTCAGTAATATTAGAATAGCTACCCCATTCATATTCATTGGAATCAGTCTCAGAGGTATTATCCCAGATTCTAGCAGTGTTGTGAACTAGTATGTTGTAGGGTGAGAACAAGTCTTTGATGATTGATACAAGTTTGATAGTCTTCTCTGATTCTGTGTCAAATCCTGCTTACACTCTTTGTATTTATTCATATATTGTTGCTCCTTGGGGAGGAATGATGTAATCAGGAGTTGATTCTTCTTTGTTGGATATTAGTTCTTGAATATGATGTGCTTCTACAGTAGATGCTTCCTACTTTTGATTGATAGGATGTCTTTGATATTTCTTTTGTTCTTGATGTTCACGTTCCTTACTTATTATCTCAACTGACTCAAATAGTGCTTCCTGCTAGGAGTCTTCCTTGTACTTCTTTTCTTTCCACTAAGGTTTTTGATATTTATGTGGTATCCTCTTTGGTAGTAGAGTGAGTTCAAAGCCCAATCCTTTTTTGTCTTTACTGAATTGTGAAGGAGGATCCAATGGTTTTGTGATGCCTTCCTAATGCTTACCAATAGGTCCTTTGCCATTGTATCCCATTTGTTGCATGATTAAGTAGCCTTTTCCATATAGGTGTGTTGGTATAGCTATTTCCATAGTAGCCACTCTGTCTTCTTCCTCATCCTTTTATAGCCAACTAAGGATGTCATTTTCCTCTAATTCATGTGCTAGAGTACCTAGTTGGATAAATGTGCCATCAAACTTGGTGATGGCCTGAGTTGCTTAATGTGTTGATGTTGTAGGTAATCCATGAGATTTAGGTGACATTGGTAAGTTGGCCAAACACATGGGTTCCAAAGAGTACTCTCCCATGCCTTGCTCTTTGATTTTCATTTTCTGCTTGGAATCTATAGATAGTGATTTAGACTTTTCTTGTTGAGGATCTGGTGTTGAGTAACTTTGTTTTTCTCTATTATGTGGAACCAAGCTATCTTGGGCTTCCCCCATAGCATTACAATGTTGAAATGGATTATGATCTATTGATATAGATATCTCTTGTCCATTGTAGGGGAACTTAAAAAACTGATGATAAGTAGAAGGTACTACTTGCATTTCATATATCCAAGGTTGACCCATTAAGATATTGTATGTGAGGTCTATGTCTAAGACTTGGCACATAGTATCCCTCTGTATTGGTCCTACTTGAATTGGAAACATTATTGTTCCTTTGGATGATCTTTCTTCATCATCATATGCTTTGATAGTGATATTTTTGTGTGGATCAATAGAATGCTTAGAGAAGAATAATGCGTGAATAAGTTTTAAGGTACAGATATTGAGTCCAGCTCCTCCATCTATTAATACTCTTTTTAATCGATGCTTGTAGACCAAGACTTCAATGTGGAGTGGAGTATTGTGTGGATGGCTCAATGAGATATTATCATGCTTAGAAAAAGTAAGGTTATGAGGCTCTATCATATGAGCCACCATGGTTTGTAATTTGTTAGCATCCAGATCTTGAGGTACATTTGTTTCTAGTAACACTTGTTCCAATATGTCTTTGTGTTTTGGCGAAAGTTTTAGCAACTCTAGTATAGATATCTGAGCAGGAGTTTTGCACAGTTGACTTACTAGATCATATTAAATTTTGGGTACAGTGTTTTCTGTTGACATATGTCCCTTCAAGACATATTTTTGAGATCTGATTGTTATGTTGATGGATTCATGTTCACGCCTGTCCTTGATTGTGATAACATTGACTTGATTGTCTTCAACTGATACATGATTGATGGTGTTATTGTATATGCGATTGATACGAGATCCATGTGTATTGTTTGAGGTTGAAGATCCATCCTTGTTATAGTTTGGAAGAGGATTCTTGAAGGCTCCATGGTCACCATTTGCCTTGAGACCATCAACTGTTAAATCACCTCTATCAATCATATCCTAAATAATGTTTTTCAGCCTCATGCAATCATTGGTTTGATGACCTTTGTTGCGATGAAAATCACAAAAGTGTGAGTCATTCCACCAGGGTGGTTTGATTTGTGGTTCAAAGTTGTTGATTGCTGGTAAAGAGATAATTTTGTTTGCCAAGAGTTCTCTGAATGTTGACTCTAGTGATTGCCCCAGTGGTGTGTAAATGCATTTTGGAAAGTTGTTTGTATTACCCCATGAGTTTGGATTAGGTCCCCGATTGGTGTTATTGTTTTGGGTATTGTTGGTGTTGTTTGTGTTGAGTTGATCTTGATTGGTATTCGGTGTATAAGTATTAGTGCCTTGGTTAGCACCTTTGGGATTCTTTGTAGCTTGAGGATTACCTGATAACGCGAGCATAGGCTACTTTGATTTTGGATCATTTGATTCATTTCCTCCTCCATTTCCATTTTTTTTGTTTCTGGTCTAGAATCTGGATTTGTCTAAGTTGTTGTTGTTTTGGTTATTGTAATTGGATGAACTTGTTCCTTCTTTGAAGAATTTCAATTTTCCTTTGTTGACACATGCCTCTTCCACTTGGATGCCATTCTTAATCAATTTAGCAAAAGATGGTATGCATTGGAGTTTTAGTCTGTAACTCATCTTACTATTCAAGTTGTCGATGAAAATTTCCATCTTTTCTTTTTTGAGCACATCATGAGGATATCCCAAAACCATACGTCACCAACATTGAAGGGATATCATGAATGTTTCATTGTTTTTCTGTTTGGTGTTACAGATGTCTAGCATAATAATATCATGTTGACTATTATAGGAGTATTGAATTATGATTTTGTTGGCTACTTCATTGAATGATCTGACGGGAGGTGTGATTTTGGATAACCATTCCATTGTTTGCCCTCCCAAGCTTCTTGGGAATAACCTCATCAAATAGGTATCATTATGAGCAAACTCAAGACTCATTGTACAAAATTCTTGAACATGATCACAGGGATCACTTTTCTTATCATATTTGTCAAATTTGGGAACATCTGAGTTTGGAGGAAAAGGCACCATGTTCAATCGTCTATCAAACGGATAAGGACAAATTTCAGTTAATGAATACCGTACTATTGTCCCTTGTTGCATGTCTTGCATTTGTTGAGTGAGAGAAATCAGAGGTGCATTATATTGTCGAGGGAAGAGTTATTCCCTTGCATTAGTTCTAGGCTGAAATGGTGTATGGAATGGTATGTTTTGCTCAGGGATGCTTTTCTTAGGGATATTTTGTTCTGGTGTGTTTTTCTCTGGGTCACGTGCTTCTTCCTCTCTTTGTCATTCTTGATATTCGTAATGTTGAAATCTTGTTCTAAAATGTCCATGTCAAAGTCTTCAGGAAGTTTAACTCCTTTTCTTGTGAGCATGAGTAGGTATTTTTCTTTGTCATTTTCCATGAGTCTTTCCACAAGATTTTGAAACGAAGCGCTCTCTTGACATTCTTGAAGGAGCTCTTTAGAAATTTCAGTGTCCTCTAGGTTTGGATGCTCGAAAGGATTTGATAATCTCTAATTCATGCTGGATTCTGGTTGCATTTCACTTTGTTTGTTTCATTGAGAGTGAGTAACAACGGGCATCTAGTAGAAGCTTTCTGTGACAAAAGGAATGAACTCTTCTTCAATGTTTTGTTCAGGGGTTGGTGGTTCAAATCGGGGTATGTTGTAAGTGATGCACTCTTTAGGGAAGAATGCTAGATTGATCTTTCCTCCATGATTTATTTGTTGGTTGAATGTTGAATTTTGATAGAATGCTCTACTCCTCAATGGTTCCTTGTCAAATTTGTTTGTTTTGTTTTGAAGATATAATTGTATATGACGAAGGAATGTTCGATGAGATTTGTAGAGTTGATGATTGATGTATAAAAATTTATTTCTTTTGGCAAGTTTCGAAGAACTCGGTTGTTGTTTCTTCAACTTAGTGTTATGATAAATATTCTTTCTTCTTAGAATATGAGGATTAGTCATGCACAAGCGATCAATGGTTTCCTTTGATTTGTTTTGGATTTAGTTTAACTTGTTTTGGAAACTCAAGTTTTACTTTATCAAAGTGAAGGTTTAGATGCCCCCTCATGACAAAGCATGTCAAATGATATGGAATACGAGCTTTCTTGATATGGAAACTCGATTTGACAACTTGGAGTTTGAAACAAGTGTGTTGTGGGATAAAAATTCATTTGTTTGAAGGACCTGTTTGCCACTTGTGATGATGTTTCCTGATTTTGATAGGAGAGATATGTTTATCCTGCGACTAGTTTAAGATTTTTAGACAACTTTGTTTGATGGAAATTTTTCTTTAAGAAACATCTTTTGATACTCTATTTTTTTTTTGGTTTTCTGCTTGATGAAGTTTAGGCTGATGAAGGAAAGCTTTCAAAATTGTTTTCAAAATTTTTAAAATTGATCTCTGTTTTACCCCTTGTTTTTCTAGTTTTGGCTATGTGCTAAAACAGAGATGCAATGCACTATAAAATTTTCTCAACGCGCTAGCGAAAAGACTCCATGCACTACACTACCCCCTGATACGTGCTAACTAGTTTATTTTGCTTTTGCCTTGGTTCAAAAGGTTATGCGTCAATAAGGGTCACCTATGAGCTAACTGTTAAACCCTACACACTAGAGTTTGGCTTCCACGTGCTAAGTTGATGCTTCAATGTGCTAAACTATTTTCAAAATACACTATTTGAATCTGCTAGTTTTGGATTCTGGTGAAGCACTAATTTTAAGCCTTAATACACTAAGGAGAAGGTTTAATGCACTAAAATATGGTTCCCACGCACTAAAAAGTTGCTCTTACATGCTAAACTGGCCTGATATATTTTGACTTGGTTGTTTTTCTGCAATTTTGGAATTTTGTTTTGAGTTTTTAGTGTTGATAGATGATTTTCTGAAGTAACAAATGAAAGCATGGCACCAAAGAGACAACCATTTTCCTTAATCTAAACAATAAGTGTATGTTATGCGAGGATGTGTTCAAATCCCCAATGTTTCAACAAGTTTAGATACAACATGCACTTCAGTTAGACTCTTTATTCAAGGGTCATAAGCAATATCATAGCCCACTAGTCTTAATACTCCGTCAGCTCAAACACCCATGTAACCCCCTAGGGGGCACCCTTTTTTTTGTCTTTTGCCAAAAATTAAGTCAAAGTGAATTGCTTCACAATTGAGTAGTTATCTTGGTAGATATATGGTGAGTGATCTTGGGAGTGGATTCTTCCCCACCCTTGCACTATGATATTGCAAATGTCTGGTTATTGACTCGGCTCAAAGTTTCTATGCTAAGGTTTGTAATCAAGCTTCTTGTTCGATCATTACTGATAAACTTCCTCAGGAGGCTTCCCAACCTTTAGAACAAAGGATTTACTTATCTCAAGGATACTGGGGGAAGGCTAATAGCTGCATGCAACTATTAAAAAGGACTTTCATCACTTTCCACTTTTGATTATAGTGAGTTGGAACACTTGGCTTCAAAGTCATTTCCCACTTAGGTCGTTCCCTTCACACCGGCCAAAAATGACTTTAAGAGTTTTTCAACCCTTCGAGAAGGCAGACCTACTAAAGGATTTATTGCATGAAGTAAAGAAAGTTTTAAGAGTGGTTTGGCTTTTTGATCACCCAATTAAGGGGAGAGCATATACCTTCCACTTTCGAGACAAAACACACAAGTTCTTTTTAGCCTTTCAAAGCAATGATTTGCTAATTCTATATGGAGATGTTGCTCCACAAAAACATGGTGTTTCCTTTAACCTTTCAAGGAAATGATTTTCTGATCTATTTAAGACGGAACTTGGTCAACAAAATAAATGCGATGTTTCATCAACAAAAGAAATCGATTTGAAAGGAGAAGATCTTCCCTCCTTAGTTGCAAAATATTTTTGGACTTTGTGTGATTCTTTACCTTGCTAAAACTTAAAATGGATCCTTTTATGCACCAAAGGATGGTGAAGTTATTTTTAAGCCATTTGTTTGCAAAACTTGAAAAATTTATTTGTTCTTTTTAAGACCCAATTTGAAAAAAAATTCTCCTAGAAAAGTAAGGAAAATTGTTTTGTGGTTCTTTTTAAAGACCAAACAAAATGAGTTCAATTTTATCCAACAAGAATAAAAAATATTTATATTTTAACTAACTTAACTAAGTTAGTAAAAACCTTAAACTATTTATGATCCTAGAAATAAAATTACGCTCCCATCTACAAGAAACTATTAAAAACCCTGCAAGATACCAAGTAAAATCGTTAGAAAATCTGTGGGTTTGGTGGACTTCAACAAGTCTAATTTCACATTCGGTTACATTTTTTAATTTTGCCTGTCTTTGATGTGCTATAGAACAAACTATACGCGCTACGAAATAATCCTGATGCGCTATCGAACAGACCCGATGCGCTAAATTGTTTTCCAATTGCTCTACTCTGTTATTCTCCTATGCTGAGACCTACAAGAAAAAGTCAATGAGGATGATGCGCTAAGGTATGGTCTATACGCACTGGGGAATGAGTTCCACGCGCCAAACAGTAAGCCGGATGCGCTAAAAGATCAACCAAATGTGCTAAGGGATGTTTCCTATGTGCTAATTCTTGTTTCCCATGTACTTGCAAAAGTGTATTTATAAAAACCGATTTGATTAATGGGGTAGTGCCCCATGGTGGGCACCATAAATGTGTGCGAGAAAAGCGAGTCAATGAAACTTAAAAAGTGAAAATGTGGTCTCAAAGAGGTTTGTTCACACACCCACGAGACTTCTTGGTGCAATTTATGGAGTCATGAAGAATGACTCAACTTCCCAAGTTTGGTTCCATGGTTCTCTATCTCACAAGGTCCCTCAAGCTAATACCTTTGCTCTCAAATCATTGAGAAAAGTGTCTTAGGGATGAAAAATACAAGAACAAGGGATGCTTATGATTGGTTTAATTATGAAAATGCATCCTATCTATGCATGATTATACAAATGCAATAAACTAGATTATAAGATGAAAAGATTAGTAGCAATACTATCCTAACGTGATATACTAGTTTATGATTTATGCTAATGATAAAGGAAATAGTCTAAAATGTTTATTAGATTAATTCCTATTATAAAGAGAAGCTAGATGTATTAATAAATTTGAGAATAAATGAGATACTAAAAGCTTGCATGGATCCTTAAAATGGAGGAATGACACCTCTATTTATAGTGAAAATAGGGCAATGGATGGTCAGGATTGAAAGAGTTAATCAAGGGTCAAGTTTGAAAGTTGTCAATCCATGTTTACAATTTACACCAATGAAATGTTGACAATTTTCAACATATGACTGGTTGAGAGTAGAGGTAAGAAGCATTAAATGCTTGAGAAGACCTCATGGTTACCCTAGGAGGTAAGGGTTAAGGTTAGGTTAGGTTAGGGTTATCCATTGCATAAAGCTTTTACCCAAGTGGTAAACTCTTGTGCAAAGGTTAAAGGAATAACCATGGTCAAAGTAATAAATGCTTGATAAGACCCTTGGGTTAGATGGAGGTTAAGTTAGTCAAAAAGTCTGTAACCATGCCACTAAGGGTTAGTTAACCATTAATGGTTTGAAGACTATGGGGACAAACTTGTAAGAGTCCTTCCAAATTTGGGGGTATTCAACAAGTTAGCTTGTTGAATGGGTAAAGAATTTAATGCCTTTTGAAGACTTTACTCCAAATTTGAGAAGTGACCTCCTCAAATTTAGGGAAAAGGGATAATGGATAGGTTTGAGGTTAATTGATTAGGATTAGATGTATTCTAGAAGAAATTAGGAATAGGGTTTAGGATGCAAGTGGGAGATGTAGGAAAATGCAAGTGTGTGAGGAATAATAGGATTAAAATAAATTGCTTTATTTCAATTTGGTTGCAAGTTGTGAAATTAAATAAAATAGATTTATTTAATTGGGGTAAACTATTAATTAAATATAAATTTAATTAAAAGGTAAGAAGAAGGGATTTAATTAAATAAAATGATTTATTTAATTAAATGACATAAAGGGCTTACATGAATTTAACTAAATAAATTGAATAATTTACTTAATTAAATAGAAGAATGTGAGTGATTTAATTAAATTAAATTTAACTAAATAGAGGAATGAACATAAAATATTCATTTAGGAATATGGTCATTTTTATATGTCTACATGGGGCATTGGGCAACTTTTCATTGAACCCATCTAACACTTTTTGTCACAACCAAGAAAGTGTCGCCATGAGCAATTGGATCCGAGTCTACCTAAACCGAGAGAGGATTTTTTAGAGTTCCATAGCACCACCCCGTAGGATCAGATGGATCATTCTTATAATTAACGAATGCTGAGAAACGCGATGCCAAATATTGATAGCTTTGAGCAACTTGAGCACTTAAGCGATTTCGCTGCTGGGGTGTGGCTTGCAACGATCAGATGAGTTGGAGAGAAAAATGAAGGAATTCCTAGTGTAAACCTGAACACCCCGATGCATATGAGTTTCCGGTTTGGTGCCGCGATGAGTACATTGCAAGATGGGGCATTGTGCAACGTTTCATTGAACTCATTTTACACTTTTTGTCGCAACCGAGAAGCTGCCACCACGAGCAATTGGATCTGAGTCTACCTAAATTGCGAGAAATTTTTTTAGAATTCCATAACATTACCTCGTAGGATCTGATGGCTCATTCTTATTATTAACAAGCACCGAGAAACGTGATGCCTAATATTGACAACTTTGAGCAGCTTGAGCATTTAAATGTTTTTACTGCTAGGGTGTGGCCTGCATCGATCGAACAAGTTGGAGACAAAAAAGAAGGCATTCCTAGCATAAACCCATCCACCCCAATGCATACAAGCTGATGGGTCGGTGTCTCAACGAGCGGATTGAAAGATGGGGCATTGTGCAAATTTTCATTAAACTCATCTGATGCTTTTTGTCGCAACTAAGAAAGTGTCACCACGAGCAATTCAATCCAAGTCTACCTAAATTGAGAGAGACTTTTTTATAGTACCATAGCATGACCCTATAGGATCAGATGACTCATTCATATGTCTCACAGATTTGGAGAAACGCGTAGCCAAAATTTGACAACTTTTCTTGCTTTGAGCACTTAAATGGGATGACCAGTAGGGTGTGGCCTGCATCGATCAGACGCGTTGGAGAGAAAACAAAATACATTCCTAACGTAACCCCAGCCACTTGGACACATACGAGCTAATGGTTAGGTGTCGTGACAAGCAAATTGAAAGTTAGGGCATTGTGCAACTTTTCATTAAACTCATCTGACACTTTTTGTCACATCCGAGAAAGTGTCACCATGAGCAATTAGATCTAAGTCTTCCAAAATTGAGAGAGTATTGTGTAGAGTATCATAACAAGATCTCATAGGATCAGACAACTCATTCTTATGATTAATAGGCACCAGGAAATGCGATGCCAAATATTGACAACTTTGAGCAACTTGAGCACTTAAGCGATTTCCTTGCTAGGGTGTGGCCCACAATGATCGGACATGTTGGAGAGAAAAATGAAGGCATTCCTAGTGTAAAAATGACCACCTCGACAAGTACAAGCTAATGGTTTGGTGTCGCAACAAGTGGATTGAAATACGGGGCATTGTGCAACTTTTCATTTAACTCATCTTATGCTTTTTGTCACAACCGATAAAGTGTCACCATGAGTAATTGGATCCAAGTCTACCTAAACCTAGAGAGGATTTTTTAGAGTTCCATAACACGACCTTGCAAGATTAGACAACTAGTTCTTATGATTAATGAGTGCTAAGAAACATGATGCCAAATCTTGACAACTTTAAGCAACTTGAGCATTTAAGTGATTTCGCTGCTAGGGTGTGGCCTGCATCGATCAGACGAGTTGGAGAGAAAAATGAAGGAATTCCTAGTGTAAACCTGACCACCCTGACATGTACAAGCTAACGGTTTGGTGCCGCAACAAGCAGATTGAAAGATGCGTCATTGTACAACTTTTCATTGAAATCATCTTACGCTTTTTGTCACAACCGAGAAAGTGTCACCATGAGCAATTGGATCCGAGTCTACTTAAATTGAGAGAGGATTTTTTAGAGTTCCATAACATGACCCCGTAGGATCAAAGTCTCATTCTTATGATTAATGGGGATCGAGAAACGCGATGCCAAATATTGACAACTTTGAGCAACTTGAGCACTTAAGCGATTTCACTGCTAGGGTGTGGCCCACTTTGATCAGATGAATTGGAGAGAAAAACAAAGAAATTCCTAGCATAAACCCAACCACTCTAATGTGTATGAGCTAATGGTTCAGTGCCACTATGAGCGGATTGAAAGATGGGGCATTGTGTAACTTTTCATTGAACTCATCTGATGCTTTTTGTCACAACTAAGAAAGTGTTGCCATGAGGAATTGGATCTGAGTCTACCTAAACCGAGAGAGGTTTTCTTAGAGTTCTATAAAACAACCTAGTAGGATTAGACAACTTATTCTTATCATTAATGGGCATCGAGAAACGCGATGCCAAATATTGACAACTTTGAGCAACTACTTAAGTGATTTCATTGTGATTTTGCTGCTAGGGTGTGGCTCTCATCGATCGGATGAGTTGGAGAGACAAATGAAGGTATTCCTAGCATAAACCCAGCCACCTCAACACGTATGAGCTAGCGGTTTGGTATCGCAATGAGCGGATTGAAAGATGGGGCATTTTGCAACTTTTCATTGAACTCATCTGATGCATTTGATTGCAACTAAGAAAGTGTCGCCACGAGCAATTGGATCTAAGTCTACCTAAACCAAGAGAGGCTTTTTTAGAGTGCAACAAGATGACCCTGTAGGAGTAGATGACTTGTTGTTATGATTAATGGGCACCAAGAAACGCGATGCCAAATATTGATAACTTTGAGCAACTTAAGCACTTAAGAGATTTTACTCCTAGGGTGTGGCCCGCATCGATCAGATGAGTTGGAGAGAAAAATGAAGGCATTCCTAGTGTAAACCTAGCCACCCTGATGCATACAAGCTATAGGTTTGGTGTCGCAATGAGCGGATTGAAAGATGGGGCATTAAGCAACTTTTCATTGAACTCATCTAATGCTTTTTGTCACAACCGAGAAAGTGTCACCATGAGCTATTGGATCTTAGTCTACCTAAACTAAGAGGGAATTTTTTAGAGTTCCATAACACCACCCCATAGGATTAGGTGGATAGTTCTTATAATTAACAAATGCTGAGAAACGCGATGCCAAATATTGTCAACTTTGAGCAACTTGAGCACTTAAGTGATTTTGTTGTTGGGGTGTGGCTCACATCGATCAGATGAGTTGGAGAGAAAAATAAAGGAGTTCCTAGCATAAACCAAGCCACCTCAATGCATACAAGCTGACGGTTCGGCATCACGATGAGTGGATTGAAAGATGGGGCATTGTGCAACTTTTCATTGAGCTCATCTGATGCTTTTTGTCGCAACCAAGAAAGTGTCACCACGAGCAACTGGATCCGAGTCTACCTAAACTGAGAGAGGATTTTTTAGAATGCCCTAACATGACCCCGTAGGATCAAATGGCTCATTCTTATGATTAACAAGCACTGAGAAACATGATGCCAAATGTTGATAGCTTTGAGCAGCTTGAGCATTTAAGTGATTTTGCTGCTAGGGTGTGGCCTGCATCGATCAGAGGAGTTGGAGAGAAAAATGAAGGCATTCCTAGTGTAAACCCAACCACCCCAATGCATATGAGCTGACGATTTGGTGCCACGAGGAGTAGATTGAAAGATGGGGCATTGTGCAACTTTTCATTGAACTCATCTAACACTTTTTGTCGCAACTGAGAAAGTGTTGCCACGAGCAATTCAATCCAAATCTACCTAAACTAAGAGAGAATTTTTTAGAGTGTCATAACATGACCTCATAGGATCAGATGGCTCATTCTTATGATTAACAGGCACCAAGAAACGCGATGCCAAATATTGACAACTTTGACCAACTTGAGCACTTAAGCAATTTCGCTGCTAGGGTGTGGCTCACATCGCTCGGATGAGTTGGAGAGAAAATGAAGGCTTTCCTATCATAAAATTGGCTACCCCAACGCGTACGAGCTAACGGTTTGGTGCCATGACAAGCGGATTAAAAGATGGGGCATTGTGGAACTTTTCATTAAACTCATCTAACGCTTTTTATCGCAACTGAGAAAGTGTCACCACGAGCAATTGGATCCGAATCTAACTAAACTAAGAGAGGATTTTTTAAAGTGCCATAACACAACCCTGTAGGAGTAGACAACTCATTCTTATGTGTCACCAAGGTTGAGAAACGTGATGCCAAATTTTGACAATTTTTCACACTTTGAGCACTTTAAGGATTTTGCTGCTAGGGTGTGGCCCGCATAGATCGGGTGAGTTCAATAGAGGAATGAAGGTATTCATAGCATAAACTTAGCCACCTAGATGTGTACGCACTGATGATTCAGTCCTTCTTTATCTTTCTATGGTAATCTACCAGAAAATGCCCATAACTCATTGTTATATGGATCCTCCGCTCTTTGTCGCCTTCCCATAGCTCTCATTAGAGTTTGTCTACTTATCTTCAATTATTTACTTGTCTTTTTAATGATGTGAGCTTTCTTAGTTTGAGTGCTTATAATTGTTGATGTAATGACATGTTGTGTCGCATTACTATCTTTTTTGTGTGAGTTAGAACCAATAGTATCATATGCATTCATCGAATTCTTCACAATAGATTTGTCGCTTGATTCAATCGATGTTCTTAGCCCAAGAATCTTTATTATGTGCCTAAATTTCAAATTTCTCATCATTTCAACAAATAGTTGACATCTTCCCGTCTCATTTAAAGGCTCAAAAAATATTTTCCATATCCGGTTAGCATGTCTTTGACAAGTATGCTTCAAAATCTTGTCAACCATTGGTTTCAAAACATTAGCATCAATATCAATCAAATAGTTAGGATTTCTATGAAAAACTCTAGGAGTTATTCTCAAAATTTGAGTTACCTCAAGATTAGGAATGTCAACAACATTAAGGATAGGTGACATACCTTCAACCAGAGATGAAAATGATGACATACCTTGAAATTGAGGTGTACAAGATGGTGTAGCTCCAATACTTGATGTCAATCATGAATTACTTGCAACATCAAATGTCATAGAGGGAGTACATTTAATATGAGATTTTGTAGATGCCAATGGTGTGCCAATAAGAGATGGTGTGCCTTCAACTTGAGATGTAAGAGATGGGGTGCCTTCAACTTGAATTATGGTAGACATGCTCTCAACCTTGGGATTTAGTTGTCTCATTGCACAAAGGTTTTGCATTTTTTGCCTTTGTGTGGCCAATTTTGTCTCTCTCTTAGATTGGATGGATATTTCATGTTCATCATACAAATCATTACAACAAATTTCAACAAAATTACAACCGTTGAATGATCATAACACATCACTGCACATCGATCTGATAAGATGTCAAACCCATATTACATTATGCTAAGCACTTCATTATTTCCCAAGAAATTTACTCCTTGTACATGCTCAAATAGAATCTTATCACTTCACTTGGAATTTGACATGTCACCACTAAGTTAAGAACATGAAAAGTTTCACCGCCAAACCATAAAACATCACCGGTTCCCAAACCCTACACTGAATATACAACAGTCAATTACAAACATGACTTCTAGTTCTCCAAACATGATGCAGTTCTAGTCATAGACTCATCATAATGTCATAAGCATACATTCCAAACTGCAACACCTAACTCAACACGAATCTCTAACGCAACCATCTCCTTCTTTGTTCCTGCTTACCGATTGACTGCTACTTAGCAATTTTATTGTCCAACTCAATTCATTACCGGTTAGGCTAAACTAATAGACTTAGATAACTTATATGACATACCAAACATAAACAAACATGGTTTCCATTAATGAAAAGACAAATAGCTGACCATAAAGCATCATATCACAATTATATCATCACCAACAGTCCATCAATCTCATCATATCAACATCATCCTTTATCGGTACATCATCATCTCATCAGTTATGCCAACATGCCAACAACTTATTCATTATATACTTAGCATTATCTTGATCATGAAATATTCCAACAACCACTAGAATAAATCCAATGATTGTTCCTATAGCCACTACAAACTGAGTAGAATCTTGTTTGTTGATCATGGATAAAGTCTTGTCTTTCCTAGTTGTTTCTTAGAAGTTAGTTTTCCTTTCAAGTATTTCAGTTATTTTCTTTCAATATTTTCCTTCAGCAACATTTCATTTCCAGCAATGGGAAAGGTAATTGTTTTAGTCTTTCTAGTGCATATACCTTGCATACCATTTTCAAGTAAATGCCCCAGGTTGATAACTAAATGAACCTTCATGATGAAAGATAAATACTTAGTTGGATGTCAAATCCCTAATGTATGACTTTAAGGTCTAGTTGTTGAACCATTGAGAAGATCAGTCAATCAGTATGCTTTTTATGATAACTAATATATATCATGTATATATATATATATATACATATGCATAGAATCATCCTCATTCCCCAAAGAAAGGAAACCACCATGGAAGAAGGGAACACATGTGTCTTTTGAGTCAACATGGGAGAGACCAAAAGAGATCTCAATGCTTTGCATTGTCCTTAAGTAGACAACACTATAGACAACAAATAGAAGAATAGAGAAACAAATAGAAGAATGTCACAAATAAGAAAGAGAGGAGAGAGAGAGTCTACAGTGCCAATGAAGATAATCAAGCACATCATCCTCCCCTCAATCTTGTTGATCATTATTTTCAAAAGGTGGATAACACGCAAGAGGAGCCACATCGAGAACAGTAGATGAAGCTATCACAAGTTCCAAACAAGGACCATGCTCTAATGATAAGTCACTTTGTTTGTTACTAGGAGCCAGGATTAATGCTTTTGAAAATTTTGTAAATAATTCATTGTCAACTTCAACATATTCATATTCATCATCAGAAATATTAGGATCAACATTTTTAGCATTTAGAACATTTTCACCTATTTCTTCATCAAGATTAAAAATAATAGGAGCTCTAATAGGAATAGAACTTGAACCATCATTTGTCTTAAGCATTTTGCTTCTTGGAGAATTAGGTTGAAAATCCTATTTAGAAGAAAATGGAATCATGTCAACAATTGGTGTTTTGGGAGAAGAAATGGTTTGTGAAGAAAATTTAGGAGCTCTATCATGTCGTCTTCATTGTCATTCTCATGCACAACAATTTCATCTAGTCTTGCCTAAAGGATGAGAAGGGTTAGGTTCATTAGGTATAGGCTTTGTCTCTTCTTTTAGCGAAGGATGAGTGGGTTGAGGTCTTTTAGGTTGGACAATGGGAGAGGTCAATCATTTCTCTCTATAAGATGAAGGAGGAGTAGCTACACCATATAAAGGAGGAATGAGAGGTGTAGGAAGGAGACCGGGTCCATCATGAGGAGGAGGGATAGGTCTAACCTTAGGAGGGATAGTTTATTATTTAGGAGGAAGAGTTTTTCTACCTTTGGGAGGAAGAGGAGACTCATCCATAGGATAAGGAGTAGATCTTTCTTTAGGAAGAATAATATCTCTTTTCTTGGGTGAAAGGATACTCTTGTCTTTACAAGAAGGAATAAATGCTTCTTTGGGAAAAAGATTATTTCTTTCCTTAGGAGGAAGAATAATCTTATTCTCAAGAAGGGGTATATGATCATCAAGTGGAATGCTAAGTGTGTTAGCATTAGCCAAGAAGGAAGATTGAGAGGGGGGGTGAATCAATCATCATCGGATCAGCAAATTTAGCTACAAAAAAGATCTAATAAACTGTAGTAATAAGAAATATAAGCAAATTGAAAGTACAACACATAACACAAAATATTTTGATGTGGAAACCCAGTTAAGGGAAAAACCATGGTGAGAACCTACCCACAGTAAGATAATACTTTGTAGTAGTATGTGAAAATATTATAATGGGGAAATGCACATGCATTCAGGCACACTACCTAGAGCTCACTGCTCAAATATAATGGCCCAAAAGGATACAAACCTCAGGGAAGTCTCATTGACTTACAACAAGATTCAGACTACAATCTGGAAGAAATGAACTGAAAGAATAACATCTCCAAATGCTTGATTATAGTTTCGGTTAAGCATAGATGTCTCCTTTGCAATGTCAATCACAACACCGAAGGATGAATCACTTATTTACACATAAACCTCTCTCTAATAATGTTGACATAACATTGACACCCAGATTATATGATAATATCACCTATATATACAAATCATGAACCTTGACAACAAGGTCGGCTAAACCCTAAACCCTCAATCATAAAATTACATCACATAATACAAAGATTGACCACCAAACTAATATAACAATATACATATAATAACATGGATGTAAATCAAATTCCCAAATGCTCAGCTCCATTAGAAATCACACCAAGATCAACCACATAACACAAAAAATCATCTCTGCTTAATAGAAACCACCAAAAACTCACACAAAGATCAATGTAGATCACCAGAACAAATAGGAAACACCAGTAAGAACATTAGAATCATCAAGAATAGCTACACCAACACCACTTATCAAATCTTCATCTTGCAATGTTTGAAAGCTTAAGAATACAACCAATCAACAACTGTCACAAAGAAAGATAACTTACGGAGCACCAAATCATGATCCATCTAAAATGAAGATACACAAGGCCATCCCAAGAAATATCCAAAAATCTCAGCATAAGATATGATCACATCGGAATATACTGGAGGATATATCAAACTCTGCAAAATAGTGATCAACAAAATAACACTACAAACCAGATCAAAAGATATTCACAATCTACAACCATCAGAGCAAAACATAGGAATATGTTGGCATCAATGACAACATCATATCCTAGTAGCATCAATGACCAACAACATCCAACAATCTCCCCCTTTGGCATTGATGGAAACATATGAATGTGAAAAATAGTCAATGCAAAGTAAGAAGATATCTCTTCCCCTTTGACAACAATTTTTCACATGATCTCTCTCCCCCTTTGAAAGAAATGCCAAAGATCTCAAAATAGAAAACCTAACTCACTTCCCAAAATAGAAACATGAATCTCAAGCATCTCTCCCTCTAAAACACAGACTACTCTAGTAGAGGAGCAACTCCAACTCAGCAATCTGGATAAAAGGATAAGATTATGGATTCCATCGGATTGATGCAACTCAATGCATCTAGTTCTCATCAGGAGGGGTGGATACCTCTAACTTGTCTCTCAAGTAGATAAATGTATCTGCAGGCAAAGGCTTAGTGAAAATATTAGTTATTTGTTCCTTTGTAGATACATACTCCAGTCTCACCTTCTCTTCACTGATTTGCTCTCTCAAGTAATGATATTTGATTGACACATGCTTATTCTTTGAATGTTGCACTAGATTATTTGACATGTTAATAGCACTAGAATTTTCACAATATATGATAGTAGGCTCGTCATAAATAACTCTGATATCCTTCAACATTTTCTTCATCTAGACTACCTGAGTGCAATTACTAGCAGCAACAATGTACTCAACTTCAGGAGTAGATAAGGACACTAAATCTTGTTTCTTACTAGCCCATGAAACCAACTTCTTACCCAAAAATAATGCTCCACCAATAGTTCTCTTTGGGTCATCAACATCACCAGCCCAATCTACATCAATGTAGGAGTATAGCATAAAATCATCTTTCCTCGGATACCATAAACCACAATTCATAGTTCCCTTCAAGTATCTAAATATCCTCTTCACACTAGTGACATGACTCTCTTTCAGATCAACTTGATATATAGAAACCATGCACACAACATGCATAATGTTTGGCCTAGTCTGAGTAAGATATAGTAGTCCACCAACCATAGATCTATAGAAACTCTGATTAGCTTTAGGAGATTCATCATTCTTAGACAATTTACAAATAGTAACCATAGGAGTTCCAACTAGTTTGGAGTCATCTAACCCAAACTTCTTTAGCAATTCCTTCACATACTTAGTTTGAGATATGAATATACCTTTTTTAGTCTATGAAATCTACAAACCTAAGAAAAATTTCATTTTACCAATCGTAGACATCTCAAATTCTTTCTACATATCATTGGAAAACTTCTTGCTCAAGTCATCATCACCTCCAAAGATAATATCACCAACAAAGACTTCAACAATCAAGATGTTATCATTTTCTATCTTAAAGTATAGATTATTGTTAGCAACACCTTTACTAAATCCTAATTTCAACAAATATTTATCTAGTCTACTATACCAGGCTCTAGGGGCTTGTTTCAATCCATAAAGAGCTTTCTTCAATTTACATACCATGACTCCATCATCTGATAATAAAAATACATCAGGTTTCTTAATGTAGACTTCTTCCTCAAGATCACCATTCAAAAAGGCATATTTGATCCATCTAATATACCTTTAAATATTTATAAGAGGCATAGGCAAGAAATAGTCTAACAACTTCAAGTCTGGCCACCGAAGCAAAAGTCTCCTCATAATCAATTCCTTCTTTTTGGAGAATCCTTTGCAAACCATCCTAGGTTTATTTTTGACAACTTCATCAACCTCATTCAATTTGTTTTTGAACACCCATTTAGTACCAATAACATTCTTATCATTAGGTCTAGACACAAGTTCCCACGTATTATTATTTTCAATTTGATCTAGTTCTTCTTCCATAGCTCTCATCCAATTTTCATCTTTACAGGATTCAACAACATCTTTAATTTTAACTTTAGAAATCAAGCATACTTCTTCAGTAGCTAACCTTCTTCTAGTCATTACACCTTTATTCTTATCACCAATAATCTAAATTTTAGAATGATTCAATCTTACATACCTGGTATTCTTCTAATTGTAGTGATTTTTCAGGTTCCTGCACTTCTTCACCAGTAGCAACAACATCCAGATTAACTGTCTCTATCGGATCATTTTTCTTAGGCTCTTCAGCTACAACAGTATGTTGTCCACCATCATAACTAAATGCTTTGATCTCTCTTCCAAGGTTCTAATCCACCTTCACATTTGCACTCTCCACTATCTTTCTCAATCTCTTGTTGTAGCACTAATAGGCTTTTCTCTTTGTATAATATCCCAATAAAATCCATTCATCACTTCTAGCATCAAACTTTCCTATATCCTCATCTCTCTAGATATTACATTTTCTACCAAATACTCTAAAATATCTCACAGTAAGAACATGACCAAACCATAGCTCATAAGGAGTCTTACCAATATCACCTTTGATGTGAACTCTGTTGAATGAGTAAACAACATTGCTAATAGCTTCTTTTTAGTAGATCTTTAGAACATTCCCTTCAATCAAAATAGTCCTTGCAACATCCAAGATAGTTATGCTCTTCCTTTCAACAACTCCATTCTATTGAGGGGTTCTAGGAGCATATAATTGTCTTATGATCCTATGCTTCTCATAGAATGAGTTGAATTCATCAGAACAAAATTCTCAAATATCAGACACTTCACCTTCAATCCAGACTCAATCTTAACCTTTGATTTGAATATCTTGAACTTATCCAATGCTTTTGATTTCTCCTTCAAAAACACAACCCACATCATCCTAGAATAATCATCAATTAGCAACATAAAATATCTATCACCTTGCACACTTCTAACATTTATAGGTCCACATAGGTCAGTATGCACAAGATCTAGCAATCCATTTGATGTATACTATTTGCTCCTAAAATAAATCCTTGTTTTCTTACCCAACTAAAATTCCTTACATACCAGATTAGCATGCTTGACAATCTTAGGAAGATCTCTAACAATATGTGTAGAACTGATCTTAATCATTCAATCAAAATTTACATAGCACATTCTCCTATGCCACAACAACCTCTCATCAATCTGAGCAAACAAATTGCTTTTCTCACCAGCATTCAAATAAAAAATATTACGTTTAGTCTTAGTTCCATATGTAATCTCTATACCGAAGGCATTTAAGGTCTTTCATTTTCCATCCTTGAATTGTAGATCATAACTTTTATCAACCATTTGTCCAACACTTAAAAGATTATGCTTCAAACCTTCAACTACAAGACATCATCAGTGTTATGCTTACCATCAAAAGAAATATAACCTCTCCCATAGATTACACAGGCTTTGTCATCTCCAAATCTAACTATTCCACCATCATACCTTTCTATACTCACAAATTTTCTTTTATCACTGGTCGTATCATGTGAACAACCACTGTCAATTACCCATTCATCTTTCTATTCAACTTTAGGAGCTAAAGCTTTCTCCTTAATAGTATAGCTAGTGGAATCAATAGGTACAAGTTCATCTTCCTTAATGGCAAGGAATACAACTTCATCTCCTTATGATTCTTCATCTGTAATACCTTCATCAATAGCATAATAACAATTCTTCTGATTCCTATACTTTCCATTAGGCTTGTAAGGATTATCATACTTCTCATGCTTTTCATATCTATCATTCTTATCAAACTTATCATGCATGTCATACTTAGTCATTCTCTCCAGGCATCTAGAAGCAAAATGTGCTATCTTATTACAAGAGAAACATTTCAAAGGAAACTTTCCATCATACTTACTGACTCCTTTAGGAAATTTTTGGGAAATCAATGCTTCAAGTTCATCTAGCTCTCTTTCTTTCTCTTCCATTTCTCTTCTCTCTCTCTCTCATATCTATATATTTTGCACTCATGAGGATAATATTTTTGCTTATTGAATATAGATGTAGATGCTCTAAATGCAGTCTTAGACTTTCCATCTGATTCTCCAAACTCACTCAGTTCAAATGCAACAATCTTCATAACCAACATATCCCTTGTTACTATAGCCACACTCTGGATCTCATCAATAGTAGCAACCTTATTTTTATAAGCAGGAGGCAAATATCTCAACACCTTAGCAACATTTTCATCTTCCTCAATGGTTCCACTGGAACATTTGATACCTAGGACAAGATCATTCACCTTAGCAATGAAAGAGAGTATTCTCTTATCATCTCCCATCTTCAATGTCTCATATTTTCCTTTAAAACTCCATAACTTAGCAAGCTTCACCTATTTATCAACTTTATATAGAATCTCAAACTTTACCTAGATCTCATGTGCAATATGAAGTCCTATTACATTTTTCATCTCAGAATCCGTCAGGGAACTAAGAAATGCCTCCTTTATTCTAATATTATATTCAACTTCCTTGATCTCATGAGGAGTAGATGATCTATTTTGAGGAATAGTATAGGAATTCTTTGTAATCTTCCAATAATCTTCTCCAAGACACTTCAAGTGCACTTCCATTTGGTCCTTCCATATAGTATAGCTACTCCCATCAAATCTTGGACTGTCCTTCTTAAAGATAACACCTTGAGCTAGCATCCCAGATCTCCTCAAGTGATTAAGATTCTACTAGAGGATCTAGCTCTGATACCAATTGTTAGCAACAACCAATAAGGAATACTAAGAGGAGGGCTAAATCCATCTTCACTGGATCAACATATTTAACTACAAAAATAGATATGATAAATTGCAGTAATAAGACAGATAAGAAAATTGAAAGTACAAAACACAACACAAATATTTTGATGTGGAAAACCCAGTTAAGGGGAAAACCACAGTGGGAACCTACCGACAGTAAGACAATACTCTGCAGTATAATGTGAAAATATTACAATGGGGAATGCACATGCATTTAGGCACACTGCCTAGACCTCACTACTCAAATATAATGGCTCAGAAGGTTACAACCCTCAAGGAAGTCTCATTGAATTAGAAAAATATTTGAACTACAATCCAAAAGAAATGAACTGAAAGAATAGTATCTCCAAATGCATGATTACAATTTCAATTAAGCACAAATGTCTTCTTTGCAACCTCAATCACAACACTGAAGGATGAATCAATTATTCATACATAAACCTCTCTCTAATAATGTAGACATAACATCGACACCCAATTTACATGACAATACCACCTATATATATAAATCATCAACCTTGACAACAAGGTTGGCTAAACCCTCAACCCTCAATCACAAATTTACATCACATGGTACAAAGATTAACCTGTGGAATAATATAATGATTTACATAGCATAACATGGACCTAAATCAAATTCCTAAATGCTCAACTCCATTGCAAATCACACCAAGATCAACCACAACATGCTACACCACCAAGAAAACCGCATAACATGAAAATCATCACTAGTTAATAGAAACCACCAAAAACTTGCATAGCGATCAATGAGGATCACCAAAACAAATAGGACACAACTAGGAAACACCAAAAATCACATTAGAATCATTAGGAATAGTTTCACCAGCACCACTTATCAAATCTTCATCTGTCAACATTTGAAAGCTCAATAACACAACCAATCAGCAACTGTCACAAAGAAAGATAACTTGCGGAGAACCAAATCACAATCCATCTGAAATGAAGATACACAAGACCATCCCAAGAAATATCCCAAAATCTCATCATAAGATATGATCACACCGAAATATACTGGAGGATATATTGAACTCTGCAAAACAGTGATCAAGAAAACAACACTAAAAACAGGATCAAAAGATCTTCCCAATCAGTAATCACTGGAGCAAAACATAGAAATATGTTGACATCAATGACAACAAAATATCCTAGTAGCAGCAATGACCAATAGTATCCAACAAAGTGTTGGATTTCTAGGTTGACTAAAGGATAAAATCATTTCATTTTTCCCATTTTGATATGATCTAAAGAGAGCTTTGCTTCTAGGTTCAAGAGGCTTGAATTGTTCAAACCAAAAATAATCAAGAAAAACATCTCCATGCCTTAGTGTAGGTTGAAATAGGCTATGATTAACAATTATGATTTCACCCTTATGAGGAAATTTCAAACACTTGTGAATAGTTGAAGTGATCACTTTCATGGAAGAGAGCTAAGGATGTCCCAACTTCACACAAAATTGCTCAGATGTAGGAATGATCGCAAATTTAACATCTAAGCATTTAGTGCCAACATCAATAAGAAGTGTTATAGAATCAATAACAAGACAAGAGAAGCCATCAAAAACTTTAACTATCACATCAATATCATTTATATCACTTGACGCAATTACAAAGTTTAAAGAAATTCTCTAGTTATCACATTAACCATGCAAGAAGGATCAATAAGGACTCATCTACCGAGTATACCTTTGATTTTTGCACTTATGTATAATGGTCCATTAGGTGCCTTAATGGTCTCACTAGGATCAAATGTTATGCACAAATCCTTAGCAGGTTCTTGTTGATTTGCAAGGTTCACCATATTATTAGATTCAAGGCCAACATCATTGGGAGAGAAAGCAAGATGATCAGTCTCAATCACATTAGTTGAATGGGATGGTAAAGGATCAATGAAAATTTGAAGGTTTTGATTAGGAGGAGATACGGATTTCATGGGATAATGGGCTTGCAACATCAAATGTGGGCACATTATACTTGGATTGATTCATTGAAGCTATTTGTTGTTGTAAGGAAGATATTGTTTGGGAAAGGATATTGATTGTATCTTCAGTAGAAGGATTGAAATTAGACATGTTGGATTGAGAGGGAGGAGTAACATTGTTGAATGAAGGAAGAGGTTGAGAACAAGGAGGTGGAACACTATGATAAGTGGGTAATGGAGAAGATTGGGTAGCACATGGAAGACTCATGGGATGAATGAAATAATTGATATTGAAGGAATTTCCCCCTTAACTAACATTTATAGGTGGTGAATGTGATTGGGTAACAAGGGGAACATGCATGGTTGGAGAAATGAAAGAAGAGGTATTTCCCCCATGACTCACATTTGTAGGTATGACATTTTGGCTAAAAGTAGCCATGATGTTTGATGTGAATGTAGGAACACTATTAATGAAAGTTTTCAAAGGAATAGAATGATTAATTTAACTAGGAAGTTGTGTATAACCTAGGTTTTCAGTGCACAACTCTTCATAGGCATGATATTATAATCAACCATATGAGCAATACCACACAATATATCCACACCATGTTTATCACTTTGAGTCATTCTTTTTAATCTTTTAATCAATGAGAGATCTTCACTATCTGGGTATTCTTGACTCATCCATTGTTGAAGATTGTCAAATTGATTGTCCATCTTTGCCAATTGGTGAACGGATACTCTAGTTAGTGATTCTTCCTCATTGTGAGAATTATAAAGAGGATAAATGGGAGTATCTGAAGGATGGGAAGAAGTAGCAATATCTTCATTGAAAAAGCTAGCCAAATTAGGTTCCATTTCATCGGTAATTAAACCTAGGCCAGCCTTAAATTCGACAACTTCTTCTAATGGGGATACTATAGGTAGGACTAATAGTAGTAAAATTCATGCACTAGGGAAAATAAATTGTAATCGAAATCTTTTAGGAATTTGAAATTCAAAATTAGGGATTTGATTAAATAACATCTTAATTTTGAAAGGAAGGAGAATCAAAATTAAAATTACGGTTGTCCAAATTTAACCTCTTAATTAAAATTTTGACTTTTTGAAATAAATAAATCAATTTAATTTTAAAAATTAGGGTATATGTAGTGAACCACTTAATTTTAAAATTTAAATTGAAAATGGGAATATTGAAATTCAAATTTGTTTTTGACCTTAAGGTGACCTAAAATCAATAAAATTTCACAAATCTCTTGAATTGTGCAGTAAAATACAGTCAAAACAACCTCTCAAAATTTTAGTAGAAAAAGTTGGGACCAAGTAGGTAGCAACTTGGTCCGAACACACGGTCCAACCAACTTTTTTCCAAATTTTTGAGGAAGCAAGATATTGTGATTTTTATGTGAGTTCCAAAAGGATATAGAAATTGGAGATGTTGAAATATGAAAAATTAAGCATTGAAAGTCGAAATAGGACACACTTAGGATGTTTGATAAAAAGGCTAATTGGAAAGACAACAAAAAGGGTATGCCTAAGGGCCAACTTTTTGTTGGCATATGCACACTCCAATGAGACATTGAAGGTGATTGAAGGTTTTGTCATTGATGGCAACCTTACAATCCTATGGCACCAACAAGGCATTACACTAGCATCAGTAGATCACACTCTACACCGACACTCAGACTACTGCACACTGGCACATTGCATTAATGGTTGGAAGAGTCAATGAGGTAACTGAAGAAACAGAAAATGCATGGGATATTTTCTTAGTTGAAAAAGAGAAATAGGAAGAGTACATGAGCCACAAACCTTTAAAGGTATATTAGAAGGATAAGGACAAGGGTAAAGGAAAATTTGGTGGACCTCCTAGTATCAAAGTAAAAGATAACTTACCCCCACCTCCTTTGATCACTCCACCGGTAACAACAACAACTACAGAAGATCAACTGACAGTTGAAAGTATGGATGTAGAGGATGTCAATCCTAATCTTGAAGTCTTATACATAGTGGATGTTGATACACAAAAGATCAACATTGTGGTAGATAAAGATACAACCGGTAAGACAAACATGGCTAGTGAGCCACTGGCAACTGATCAAACTAATAACACATAAGAGAAATCGATAGATGATAACACATAACAACAGGTAGAGACTCAAAGTGAGACAAAGCAACAAATAGAGAAACAAGAAGAGCAACAGGCTCCGAAACAAGTACAAGAAAAGATTCATGAGGAAACAGTGCAACCGGCAACAGGAGAAGTACAAAAACCATTGCTTAAGGAAATGTAAACACAAACAGACCTACCAAAGGTCACAACAAGCTTGGTCACTTCCTCCACCAGTGGTATTCAGAATGTTGGTTCCTCATCAGCAGGCTATAAATCAACTAATGTAACAGAAGTTCTCTTAGATTCAATCAAAAGGATAATAGATTGTAGTTCACAAGCTTATAGGGCTATAGATGACACAATCCCAATTTTGAAGAGGCTTGCTCCTAATTGTAACATAGACAATAAAGATTCTTTAAGTCAAATTGACATTTTGTCCAAATACATCACTAAGAACATAGTGACAATTGAGAAAGTAAAGGAAGAGGTATTAAAGGATAAGATGGAACTTGAAAAGCAAAAATTCTTTGAAGATCAAATAAAGAAGTGTAGAAGGGAATTGGACACACTTCTACTGGAACTATGCAATTTACTGAAAGAGTTCAAAACTTTTTATAAAGACATATGCAAGACAAACCTACTAACAGCTGATATAGATAAGAAAATAAGCAAGGTATAGGATGGAATAAATAAACTTGTAGACAATTTTGTTAACTCACCAGATACACTATCAATTTTTGAACAGAAGATAACAAATTTTGAGGATGAGTTACTTAAGTTGGGAAGAGAAAAGGAGAGAATAGTGGATAAGGCAAAACGTTCGAGACTAAGGCTGAGTCCAAGATTGGATTATCTAGCATTCATGTGGAAGGAAATATCTAAGGCACTTGTACAGGGACAGAGAACACCGACAAAGCATATGCAACACCTCACTGGTACAGTTCAAAGAATCGAGACAGCAATAAGAGACAGTAAGAAGTTTATGGAGAGTATAAACTTGATCTTGGCGGATCTATTTCAAATTGTGATCACATAGGTACAAGGTTGAGACTACAACTCTATTGACATCTTGACAACCTTTGTCATTGATGCCAAAGGGGGAGTAGTGGTAGGAGAAAATCCAATATCACAGAAATCATATGCTCAGGGGGAGCACACATTTTTGGTAACATATTTTTGGACTTCACAGTTTTGGATACATTTTTGAATTTTCTCATGAGTGTTGCCATGAATGCCAAAGGGGGAGATTGTTGGCATATGCACACTCCAATGAGACATTGAAGGTGATTGAAGGTTTTGTCATTGATGCCAACCTTACAATCCTATGGCACCAGCAAGGCATTACATCGGCATTAGCAGATCACACTCTACACTGACACTCAGACTACCAGCACTGGCATAGAGGCCGACAAGATTTTTGATATATTATATTTTGTTTATTATTGTAAAAAATTTGTAAGCCGACTTGATATCATTTTAAAATGACTTATATATATAAGAAGTCATTGTAGGACATTTTGTAGTAAGGAATGGACAAGGAAAAATAATTAGGCAGACCTATTATGCGAAATATAGGTTAAGGGTTTATGTAAAGAAGCAAAGCAAAAACTAGTACTGAATCTGGCATTTAGATGCTATTGTAAAGCAATACAAGACATTGGATTTGTATAATCCACATTGTAAGTTAGTGAGACTTCCCATTGAGCAGTGAGCTCTAGGCAATTGGCCTTCCTGCATGTGCAGGCCCCTCTTATAAGTAATATTCTCTTATTGGCTAGTAAGTGAATATTGTGGGTCACAAATCCCACCGAGGTTTTTCCCACACCAGGTTTCCTCGTTAAAATAATGTGTTATGGTGTGTTTCTTATGTGGTTGCTTTCATTTTTGTTTATTGCATTATTTCTTGCATACCAATACACTATTATAATATGCTCTACATGTTTTAAGTTAAGAAATTCTAAATACTAGTTAGATACTGATTCACCCCCCCTCTCAGTATCTGTGAGAATCCTAACATTTTTATGATGTTTAGAAGAAAGACAAGAGGCTTAAGATTTATTTGAATGAATTAAATGCTTAAAGGAAAATTTGAATTTGCATAAGATTAATTTAATTTTAAAAATTTAAATTTGAAATTTGAATCTTGTAAGGAGGGGAAATGAATTTTGAAAGTAAATCCAAGACTTAAATCTAAAATTGAATTCAATATCTAGACAATCCACAATGTCAATTTAAAAATTAGAAATTAGGGTTTTGTGATTTAACCACTTCATTTTTTTTAAATTTTGAAAATTGAAAGTGTAAATGAATACTTGAATTGCAAAATTTGAAAAGTTCTCATATCTGAAACAAATTAATCCAATTTAGACAAATAACAAACTCGATTTTGAATCTAAAAATTAGGGTTTTTGTGAATTTAACCTCTAAATATTTGAAAATTGCCAAGAAATTAAGCTTGTAATTAAAAATTTGAATTTTTAATTGCATGCATTCAAATCTAAAAATAAAAAATTAGAAGCAAGCATAAGACATGTTAGGTTCACCAAAATGTAAAGTGGAAAATTGGAAACCTTAGCCAATTCGCCACTTTAGAGGAAAGGTAGGGACTTAACTAAGGTTCAATTCTCACTTAGGAAGGACCTTACATTAAAAAGAGGGGGATGAATCTAATAGATCCAATCCCAAATGATGCAAGTATTGAATACTAAGTATATTGGAATCGAATTAACCATCTTGTAAGTTGATCGATTGAATTAAGAGAAAGAGCTAAAAATGGAGATAAAGTATGTGAAAACAATGAGCTATAGATTCGGGATTTAGTCGTGCACATGGATCTGAGAAGTTTGAGATGATTCAGAGCTACTCTATGAAATATGACAAAATTTGCATGGACCATGTGTCCATACAAGAGTACCCTCCTATCGGTCCTCCAAACTTTCTGTGGGTCGAAATGGGTTTTTCCATATTTGCGAATAAAGCTTAATTCCAAAAGTACAGTTGTGCATCTGTTTCCTGCACACAAAAAGAAAGGGAAATATGATGGGAATAGGGGTTTGTCTTCATATCAAACCCCGATTTTGGAATTAACAAAGTGGTTGATATAGTGTAAATAAAATGACTGAAAGTAGAAATCCTCCTCTTTGAGGGGATGTTGAATTGACCTCCACTTTGAGGGGATGTTGAATTGAATGAAATTGAAGTTTTTATACCTCCTTGTGAAGTTTTGCTTACCTCCACATGGAATTAGGGTTTCATGAACTAGAATGTTGGTCTCTTCTTGAATACTTGAAATCTTGTCTCTATTGTTACTCAAAATCTTGAAGGAAGACTGAAAATGCTCAATAACTCTTGAATGCTTGAATGTTTGATCTCTTGAATGCTCAGATGATTGATTGAATTTTCTTAGATTGTGTGTTATGTCAAATGAGAGGGTAAATCCCTCTTATATACTTTACAGTGGGTTTAATTGACTGATTTTTTGACTTAGGCCTGTTGGACATTACTACTGCTAGGATATGTTGTTGTCATTGATGTTAACATATTCCAATGATTTATTGCTCTAGTGATTGTAGATTGGTTTATTGGCATCATGGTTTAGTATATAGAGTATTTATAGTGTCATTACATCTTTCTATTTTGTTTTCAGTCATTTGGAGAGCATAATTGATTATATCATATGATCTGGTTTGCAATTTGGCTATTTTGATCAATGCTTTGTAGAGTTCGATATTTCCTCTGGTATATTCTAGTGTGATCAAATCTTGAGTTACGTTCTTGGGAGGTTATTTGGGATGGTCTTGTGTATCTTTATTTCAGATGGTTCATAATTTGGTGCTCTATAGTTTATCTTTTTCTGTGATAGTTGTTGTTGTTTGAGTGTTCTTGAAGTTGAGATGTTGATTGATGAAGATTTGATAAGTGGTGTTGGCGCACCTATAACTAATGATTATAACATGCTTTCTGATGTTTACTAATTTTTTCCTATTTTCTTTGATGATCTGCATTAATCGATTGTGCATTTTTTTGGTGATTTTGCTAATCCAGTGATGTTCTTTGTGTTATGTGGTTTTCCTGCTGGTGTAGCGTGTTGTGGTTGATCTTAGCATGATTACTGGTGGTGATGATCATTTGGAGATTTGATTTAGGTCCATGTTACGTCATGTATATCATTATATTGGTTTGTTAGTTGATCTTTGAATCATGTGATATAATTTTGTAATTATAAGTTGAGTGTTTAGCCGACCTTGTTGTCAAGGTTGATGAGTTGTATAAATAGGTGGTATAGTCATGTAATTTGGGTGTCAAAGTTGTCTCTAAATTATTAGAGAGTGGAGTATGTGTGAACATGGATTCATATTTCCATGTGTTGTATTAAGCAGAGATTCGTGTTGTACAGTAGATAAATGTTCTTAACCAGAACTGTCATCAAGCATTAGCAAATACTATTATTGCAGTTCATTCCTTCTGGATTGTATTATGAATCTTGTTGTAAGTCAGCGAGACTTCCCTGAGGGTTGTAGCCTTTTGGGTTATCATCTTTTCACCAGTGAGCTCTAAGTAGTGTTCCTGAATGCTAGTGCATTCCCCATTGTAATATTTTCACATACTAGTACAGAGTATCATCTTATTGTGGGTAGGTTCCCACCATGGTTTTTCCCTTTACTAGGTTTTCCACGACAAAAATCTTGGTGTTGAGTGTTGTTTTATCAATTTAATTATCTTTGTTGTTTCTATAGTTTATAAGATCTGTATTTGTGGTTAAGATTGTACATCTAGCAAAAATTGATTCACCCCCCCCTCAGGTTTCCTTCATTGTTATTGCCAACATATCAGAGCTAGATCCTCCAAAAGAAGCTTGACTGCTTAAGGTGATCCAGGATGGCAACTGCATGTGGAAGTGTTATCTTTAAGCAGAGTTTGAGATTTAATGGAAGTAACTATGCTATATGGAAGAACCAGATGGAGGTGCACTTGAGATGTTTTGGAGAAGATTATTGGAAGATTAAAAAGAGTGCCTAATCTGTTCCTCTAAATGGACCAATTACTGTTGATGAGATCAAGGAAGCTGAAAATAATATTAGAGAGAAGGAAGAATTGCTAAGTGCCTTGACTGATTCAGAGAAGACTAATGTAATGGGACTTTAGAATGCAATAGAGATCTAGGAAAAGCTTGAGATCTTGTATGAATGAGATAAACAAGTCAAAGTTGCTAAATTGCAGAGTTTGAAAGGGAAGTATGAGATGTTGAGGATGGGAGAATATGAGAACATAAACTCCTTTATGGCTAAGGTGATGACCTTGTCCTAGGTATCAAATGTGCCAGTGGAATCCTTTAAAGAAGATGAAATTGTTGCTAAGGTTCTGCCATCATTTCCTCCTACTTACAAACATACGGTAGTTGCTATTGATGAGATCCGAAGTGTGACTACTGTGACAAGAGATATGTTGGCTAGAAAGATTGATGCATTGAGCTAAGTAAGTTTGGTGAAACACATGTAAAGTCTGAGACAACATTTAGAGAATCTATATCCACAAAGTAGAAATATGATCCTAATGAATGCAAAATTTCTAGATATGAAAGAGAGAGAAGAGAGATGGAAGAGAAAGGAAGAGAATTGCATGAGCTTGAAGCATTGATTTCCTGGATATAGCCTAAGGGAGCTGGTAATTATGATGGAAAACTACCTCTGAAATGTTTCTCTTGCAATAAGATATGGAATTTTGCTTCTAGATGCCCAGAGAGAATGGCTAAATATGATAGACATGATAAATTTGATACGAATGATAGGAATGATAGATATGAGAAAAATGAGAAGTATGATAAGCCTTACAAGCCAAACTCCTATTTTGGCATCTTGGTAAGCCAATTAGGGCTTTTGGACAAAAGGGGAATAAGTATGCTTAGGATAGGTTTGTCCAAGTGATTTTAGTTTATTTATGTTCTTCTAGGGTGTTTAGAGGTGCTAGTCTTGACCCAAGTCATTTGGGTGCAAGAAATGACATTTTTGACAACTTTGTCAAAAGTTGTCATGAGCAACTTTTTGTGCAATTTTTGAATTCTTGTTGGTCTAACTCCTCCACTGGCTCTAACCTCTTTTTTTTTGTTGGGAGTAGTTGTAGAGGGTTATAAACACCTTGATGACACAATTCCCAAGGAGAGACTATATGGAGAAAGTATCTATGATTGCAAACAATAAGAAATTCTAAGTTTTTCCTACAAACTGTGAGGTTTTGGCATAGGGTATGGAATTATACAGATTAGGACCAATCCAAAATGTTGTGATCTTGTTACTAAAATGAGTTACCAATTATTTTGTCTTTATTTGAGGTCTTGATTGTTTGTTTTTCTCCAAATATCTAAGTTTTGTTGTAGGTACCCGGAAAACCAGAGTTTTGCCTAGGGTTTTGACTTCCCATGGCCATAACTTGCAACTTGTTCATCTAAAACTCATGGAAGTGGATGGGATGCAATTGTGTCCTATGTATTCTCTGATTCCAAAGGAATTTTTTAGGAAGAGTAAGGGAGATGTGTTTTTTATCAGTCCCTAGGCAGACATCTCTATGTGGCTACCTAGCCCTTAGACTGCAATAATTACCCTAGAAGATAATCGACAATGATTCTAGGTTTATAACCATAGAATACATGATGGCTTATGGTTTCCCACATTCCCGTGGGGTCATAGTTGTAAGGTGTATCCATTCTGATATAGCTGCTTCACAAATGGAGGCCTAATTAGCCTTTAGGATAGTTGGTCATCACTGGGTTTAGACCTTTCCTTGTTAGATCTTGACTTCTCCTTTTGGGGGATTGTGTAAGACTATAAAGGGTATCTTAATCTATGATTTATTTTCTAGGGTATTTGTAAAAGTTTGGACTTAAGGTCCTATTACCCGTCTCCAAGGGCTACAAGCAAATAGGCCTAATTGTAAAGGTGTCATAGGGAATTGGGTTGAATCCTTGAAACCAGTGTTTGGTCTGTTCCATGTGAGTATTGTATGATCCAAAATAGGTGTTGTGAAGTTTAGGAACCTTAGGAGGCTTCATGATGCATAATGGAGCAAGTTACCCATTTTGAGTAGTATGAATCTTTGAGGAAGATGAAAAGTTGGAACTAAGATTGTAGCGTCTTTCCTTGTAGGATCCTGTTGGTGTTTTGAGGGGTCAGTGTCATACATCTTGGAGTGTTTGACAATATACAAGGAGGGTTCTGCATCATAGTGGAAAGTGAAAATATAAAGGTTGACGAGAGCTATGAAAAATAAATCAAAGCATGTGGATATGATGATGGTCAACATGTTATTCTAACTCCTATTCAGACTGAAGAAATGAATTAGAATGATCTAGTAGAGACTACTAACCTAGATGTTGTTGTTGCCGATGAAGAGGTACAAGAACCTAAAAATTAGAATAAACAAAAGACTCCGAGTTATGTTAGATTGAATCACTCTAAAAATCAGATTATTGGAGATAAAAATAAAAGTGTGATGACTAGGAGAAGGGTAGCTGCTGAAGAGGTATGTTTGATATCTAAAATTGAACCTAAAGATGGAAATTGGATAAGGGCTATGGAAGAAGAATTTAAATAGATTGAAAAGAATAAAACATGGGAGCTTGTGCCTAGACCTAAGGATAAGAATGTGATTGGTACTAAATCAGTATTTGGGAACAAATTGAATGAAGCTGATGAATTCGTTAGAAATAAAGCAAGGTTGGTATGCAAAGGATATTCACAGAAAGAAGGAATTCATTATGATGGGAATTTTTCTTTGGTAGCCAAACTTGAAGCTATTAGACTATTGGTTGCATATTCGTCTTATAAGGATTCCAAGGAATATCAGATGGATGTCAAGTCAACCTTTCTGAATGGTGATCTTGAGGAGTAAGTCTACATTGAGAAACCTTATTGGTTTTCATTATCAGATGATGGAGACATGGTATGAAAACTAAAGAAAGCTCTTTATGGATTGAAACAAGCCCCTAGAGCCTGGTATGCTAGATTAGATAAGTATTTGCTGAAATTGGGATTTAATAAAGGTACTACTAATAGTGATATGTATTTCAAGATTGAGAATGATAACATCTTAATTGTTGAGATTTTTTGTTGATGACATTATCTTTAGAGGAGATGATAACTTGACTATGAAGTTTGCTGGTGATATGCAGAAAGAATTTGAGATGTCTATGATAGGAGAGATGAAATTTTTCTTAGGATTGCATATTTCATAAATTGGAAAAGGTATTTTTATATCTCAAACTAAATATGTGAAGAAATTACTAAAGAAGTTTGGGTTGGATGACTCCAAACTCATTGGAACTCCTATGGTGATTGGCTGCAAATTTTCTAAAAATTATGAATCTTCAAAAGCTAATCAAACTTTCTATAGATCTATGGTTGGTGGACTGATATATCTTACTTAGACTAGATGTGACATTATGCATGTTGTGTGCATGGCTTCTAGATATCAAGCTTATCTAAAAGAGAGTCATGTGACTATTGTAAAGAGGATATTTAGATACTTGAAAGGGACTATGGATTATGGTTTGTGGTATTTGAGGAATGATTATTTTATGTTATGTGCTTACACTGATGCTGATTGGGCTGGTGATTTTGATGACTAAAAGAGTACCTCCAGTGGTGCATTCTTTTTGGGTAAGAAATTACTTTCATGGGCAAGTAAGAAACAAGATTCTGTGTCCTTATCTACTGCTAAAGTTGAGTATATTGTTGTTTCTAGTAACTGCACTCAGGTAGTTTGGATAAACCAGATGTTAAAGGATATCAGAGTTATCTATGATGAGCCTACTTTCATATACTGTGATAATTCTAGTGCTATATATTAATATGTCAAATATCCTGATGCAACATTCAAAGACTAAACATGTATCGATAAAGTATCATTTATTGAGAGAAAAAGTAAGTGAAGAGGAAGTGAAGCTAGAATATGTATCTACAAAGGAACAAATTGCTGATATTTTTACTAACCCTTTGCCTGCAGATACATTTGTCTATTTGAGAGACAAGTTAGGGGTATCTACCCCTCTTGTTGAGAACTAGATGCACTGAGTTGCATCAATCCAATGGACTCCAAAATCTTATCCTTCTATCCAGATTGGTGAGGTGGTGCTGCTAATCTATTGGAGTAGTCAATATGGGAGAGAAAATCATGATTTGTCTAAGGGGGAGAGTAAGTTTAGTTTTCTATTTTAAAAATCTTTGGCATTGTTGTCAAAGGGGAAGAGAAGCATGTGAAAAATTGCTTTATCTACTTGATCTTAGGGGGATTCTGTTGGAGATGTTTTCTACCTTTGCATTGATTGTTTTTAAAATTCATATGTTGTCATCAATGCCAAAGAGGGAGATTGTTGGACATTGCTACTGCTAGGTTATTTTGTTGTCATTGATGTCAACATATTCCAGTGATTTATCGCTCAGGTGATTGCAGATTGGTTTATTGGGATCATGTTTTGGTACATAAAGTATCTATAGTTTTATTACATCTTTCTATATTGGTTTCAGTAATCTGGAAAGCTTAATTGATCATATCACATGATCATTTTTGAAGTTTTTCTTTTTTGATTAGTGCTTTGTAGAGTTTGATATTTCCTCTGATATATTTCGATGTGATCAAATCTTGAGTTGCATTCTTCGAAGATTTATTGGGATGGTCTTTTGTATCTTTATTTCATATGGTTCATGATTTGGTGCTCCACGTTTTATCTTTTTTCATGGCAGTTGTTGTTGTTTGAGTGTTCTTGAATTCCAAATGTTGATCAATGAATATTTGATAAGTGGTGTTGGTGCAACTATTACTGATGATTCTAACATGATTTCTAGTGTTTCCTAATTGTGTGTTATTTACTTTGATGATGTGTATTGATCAATTTTGTGAGTTTTTAGTTATTTTGTTGATCCGGTGATATTCTACGTGTTATGCGATTTTCCTGGTGGTGTAGCGTATTGTGGTTGATCTTGGTATGATTACTAGTGGTGATGAGCATTTGAAGATTTGATTTAGGTCCATGTTATGTCATGTATATCATTATATTACTCCAGTGACTGATCTTTGTATCGTGTGATACAATTTTGTAATTATGAGTTGAAGGTTTAGTTGACATTTTTGCCAAGGTTGATGAATTGTATAAATAGGTGGTATAGTCATGTAATTTAAGTATCAAGGTTGTATCTGTATTATCAGAGAGTGGTGTATGTACAAATAGGGATTCATCTTTCAATGTGGTGTATTGAGCAGATATTGGTGTTGCAGAGAAGACAAATAACCCTAACTAGAACTATCATTAGGCATTAGAAGATGTTATTATTGGAGTTCATTCCTTCTGAGTTGTAGTTCGAATCATTTTGTAGGTCAGTGAAACTTCGTTGAGGGTTGTAGCCTTTTGGGTTATCATCTTTTGAGCAATGAGCTCTAGGAAGTGTGCCTAAATGCCTGTGCATTTCCCATTGTAATATTTCCACATACTACTGTAGAGTATCATCTTATTGTGGATAGGTTCCCATCCTATTTTTTCCCTTATCTAGGTTTTCCATATTAAAAATATTGGTGTTGTGTGTTGTGATATCAATTTGCTTATCTTTGTTGTTGTTGCATTTTATAAGATCTGTATTTGTGGTTAAGTTTGTAGATCTAGTGAAAACTGATTCACCTCCCCCTCTAAGTTTTCCTTCATTGTTGTTGCCAACAATTGATATCAGAGCCAGATCCTCCAGAAGAATATTGAGTGCTTGACATGATCTAGGATGGCAACTAGAAGTGGAAGTGTTTTCTTTAATAAGGAGAGTCAGACATTTGATAGAAGTAACTATGATATATGGAAAAACCTGATGGAGATAGACTTGAGATGTCTTGGAGAAGATTACTAAAAGATTACAAAGAGTACCTACTATGTTCCTCCAAATGGATTGGTTACTACTGATGAGATCAAGGAATATGAAAATAACATTAGAGCGAAGGAAGCATTTTTTATCACCTTGATTGATTTAGAGATAGCTAATGTAATGGGACTTCAAACTGCACATGAGATTTGGGAAAAGATTGAGATCTTGTGTGAAGGAAATAAACAAGTCAAAGTTGCTAAATTGTAGAGTTTGAAAGGGAAGTCAGAGATGTTGAGGATGAGAGAAGATGAGAACATAAACTCCTTTATGGCTAAGGTGAATGACTTTGTCCTCGGTATCAAATGTGTCAGTGGAACCCTTGAAGAATATGAAATTATTGCTAACGTGTTGAGATCATTGCCTCCTACTTACAAACATAAGGTAGTTGTTATTGATGAGATCCAGAGTGTGACTATTGTGACAATAGATATGTTGGTCGGAAATATTCCTACATTTGAGCTAAGCAAGTTTGGTGAATGATATGGAAAGTCTAAAACAACATTTAGAGCATTTGTATCTAGAAAGTAGAAACATGATCCAAATGAATACAAAATATCAAGATATGAAAGAGAGAGAAGAGAGATAGAAGAGGAAGAAAGAGAATTGGATGAGCTTGAAGCATTGATTTCATGGAGATTGCCTAAGGGAGCTGGCAAGTATGATGGAAAATTATCTCTAAAATGTTTCTCTTGCAATAAGATAGGACATTTTGCTTCTAGATTCCCTAAGAGAATGGCTAAATATGATAGACATGATAACTTTGATAAGCATGATAGGAATGATAGATATGAGAAGAATGAGAAGTATGATAAGCCTTACAAGCTTAACCAGAAGTATAAGCATTAGAAGAATTGTTACTTTGCTGCTGATGAAGGTGTTACAGATAAAGAATTAGAAGGATATGAAGTTGTATTTATTGCTATCAAAGAAGATGGACTGGTACATGTTGATTCCACAAGTTACATTATTGAGGAGAAAGCTTTAGTAGCTAAAGTTGAAAAGAAAGATGAATGTGTAATTGCCAGTGGCTGTTCACATCATATGACCAGTGATAAAAGAAAATTTGTGAATATGGAAAGGTATGATGGTAGAATAGTGAGATTTGGAGATGACAAAGCCTATGTAATCTATGGTAGAGGCTTGAAGAATAATCTTTTTAAGTGTTGGATAGATGGTGCACAAAGGTTATGGTTTGTGATTCAAAAATGGAAAATTCAAGATCCTAAATGTGTTCGGAATAGAGATTGCATCTGGTACTAAGACTAAAGTTAATATATTTCATTTGAATGCTAGTGAGAAAAGTTGTTTGATTGCTCAGATTGATGAAAGTTAGTTGTGGAATAGAAGGATGTGTCATGTTAATTTCGATTCAATGTTTAAGATCATTTCTATTCAAGTTTTCAGTCATTTTCCTAAAATTGTTATGCCTCCTAATTGGGTATGCAAAGAATGTTAAATGGGTAAGAAAATAAGAATTTATTTCAAGAACAAGAGGTATACGTTTGATAGATTGCTAGATCTACTACATACTGACCTATGTGGACCTACAAATATTATAAGTGTGTAGGGTGATAGATATTTTATGTTACAAATTGATGATTTCTAGAATGATGTGGGTTGTCTTTTTGAAGGAAAAATCAGAAGTATTAGACAAATTCAAGATATTCAAAGCTAAGGTTAAGACTGAGACAAGACTAAAGGTGAAATGTCTGAGATCTGATAGAGAAGGAGAATTTTGTTCCGGAGAGTTTGATTCATTCTGTGAGAAGCATGGGATCAGAAGACAATTATCTCCTCCTAGAACCCCTCAATAGAATGGAGTTGTTGAAAGGAAGAACAAAACTATCTTCAATGTTGCAAGGACTCTGCTAATTGAAAGGGAATATTTTGAAGATCTATTGGAGAGAATTTGTGAGCAATATTGTTTATACATTCAACCAAGTGCATACAAAAGGTGATGCTGGCAAGACTCCTTATGAGCTATGATTTAGTCATGTTCCTACTGTGAGATACTTTAGAATTTTTGGAAGCAATTGTTATATCAAAAGAGATGATGTTATAGGAAAGTTTTATGCTAGAAGTGATGAAGGAAATTTCTTGGGATATTCAACAAAAAGCAAAGCCTACTAGTGCTACAAAAAGAGATTGAGAAAGATAGTGGAAATTCCAAATGTGAAGGTTTATGAGAACTATAAAAAATAAATCAGAGCATGCAGATATGATGATGGTCAACATGTTGTTCTAACTCCTATTCAGACTAAAGAATTGAAGAAAAATGATCTGGTAGAGACTACTAACTCAGTTGTTGTTGTTGTCGATGAAGAGGTACAGGAACCTAAAAATCAGAATAATCAAAAGACTTTGAGGTATGTAAGATTGAATCAATCTAAAAAATAAATTATTGGAGATTAAAATTAAGGTGGGATGACTAGGAGAAGGCTAGTTGTTGAAGAGGTATGTTTGATTTCTAAAATTGAACCTAAAGATGTTGTTGAGGCTTGCAAAGATAGAAATTGGATAAGGGCTATGGAAGAAGATTTGAATCAGATTGAAAAGAATAACACATGGGAACTTGTGCCTATGCCTAAGGATGAGAATGTGATTGTTACTAAATGGGTATTTAGGAACAAATTGAATGAAGCCAATGAATTCATTAGAAATAAAGCAAGCTTGGTATGAAAAGAATATTCATAGAAAGAAGGAATTGATTATGAGGGGACTTTTTCTCCACTATCCAGACTTGAAGTTGTTAGACTGTTGCTTGCATATGTTGCTTATAATGATTTCAAGGTATATCAGATGGATGCCAAGTCAGCCTTTTTGAATGGTGATCTTGAGAAAGAAGTCTAGATTGAGAAAATTGATGGATTTTATTATCAAATGATGGAGACATGGTATGCAAACTAAAGAAATCTCTTTATGGATTGAAACAGGCCCCTAGAGCCTAGTATGCTAGATTAGATAAGTATTTATTGAAATTGGGAATTAGTAAAGGTACTACTGATAGTAATATGTATTTCAAGAATGAGAATGATAACATCTTAATTGTTGACATTTTTGTTGATGACATTATCTTTGGAGGAGATGATAACTTGAGTATGAAGTTTGCTGGTGATATGCAGAAAGAATTTGAGATGCCTATTATAGGAGAGATGAAATTTTTCTTAGGATTCCAGATTTCACAAATTGGAAAATGTATTTGTATATCTCAAACTAAATATGTAAAGGAATTACTAAAGAATTTTGGGTTGGATAACTCCAAACTCATTGGAAATCCTATGGTGACTGGCTGCAAATTATCTAAAAAATATGAATCTCTAAAAGCTAATCAAACTTTGTATAGATCTATGATTCATGGACTACTATATCTTACTTAGACTAGACTTGACATTATGCATGATGTGTGCATGGCTTCTAGATATCAAGCTTATCTAAAAGAGATTCATGTCACTACTGTAAAGAGGATATTTAGATACTCGAAAGGGATTGTGGTATCCTAGGAATGATGATTTTATGTTATGTGCTTACACTGATGCTGATTGGGCTAGTGATGTTGATGACTGGAAGAGTACCTTGGGTGGTGCATTTTTCTTAGGTAAGAAATTGGTTTCATGGGCAAGTAAGAAACAAGATTCAGTGTCCTTATATATGGTTGAAGCTGAGTACATTATTGCTACTAGTAACTACACTCAGGTAGTTTGGATGAAGCAAATGTTAAAAGATATTAGAGTTATCTATGACTAGCCTATTGTCATATATTGTGATAATTACATGCTATTAGTATGTCAAAGAACTCGGTACAATATTCAAAGACTAAACATTTATCAATAAAGTATCATTTCTTGAGAGAAAAGGTCAATGAAGAGGAAATGAAGCTAGAATATGTATCTACAAAGGAACAAATTGATCATATTTTTACTAAGCCTTTGCCTGCAGATACATTTGTCTATTTGAGAGACAAGTTAAGGGTATCAACCCCTCCTAATGAGAATTGGATGCACTGAGTTGCATCAATCCGGTGGACTCCAAAATATTATCCTTCTGTCTAGATGGATGAGGTGGTGTTGCTACTCTACTAGAGTAGTAGATATGGGAGAGAGAATCATGATTTGTGTAAGGGGGAGAGTAGGTTTTTTTTCTTTTTTTTCAAAATGTTTGGCATTATTGTCAAAGGGGGAAAGAAGCATGTGAAAAACTTCTTTATTTACTTGATCTTAGGTGGAGTCTATTGGAGATGTTTTCTTTCTTTTCATTGATTGTTTTTCACATTCATATGTTGCCATCAATGCCAAATGGGGAGATTGTTGGACATTGTTGCTGCGAGGATATGTTGTTGTCAATGATGTCAACATATTCCGGTGATTTATTGCTCTGGTGATTGTAAATTGGTTTATTGGGACCATGGTTTGGTATATGGAGTATCTATAGTGCCATTACATCTTTCTATATTGATTTTAGTGATCTGGAAAGCCTAATTGATCATATCATATGATCTGGTTTGTAGTTTGTCTTTTCTAATTAGTGCTTTATAAAGTTCAACATTTCCTTCAGTATATTCCGGTGTGATCAAATATTGAGTTGCGTTCTTTGTAGATTGTTTAGAATGGGCTTTTGCATCTTTATTTCAGATGGTTCATGATTTCATGCTTCGTAGGTTATCTTTTTCCATGATAGTTGTTGTTGCTTGAATGTTCTTGAAGTTCAGATGTCGATCAATGAAGATTTGTGTATGCGGGAAAAGTAGTTCAATGAAACTTAAATTGTGAAAATATTAAAAGACTTTCCCACACACCCATGGGACTTGATGCAATTTATGGAGCCATGAGGAATAGCTCAACTTCCCAAGGAGTGTTCCATGCTTCTCTATCTCACAAGGTCCCTCAAGCCAATTCCTTTGCTCTCAAATCATTGAGAAAAGTGACTTAGGGATGACAAATGCAAGAATGAGGGATGATTTAGATCAAATTTAGTATGAATGCATCCTATTTATGCATAATTCTAACAAATAAACTAAACTAGATGATAAGATGACAAGGTTAGTAAAAATACTATCCTAACATGATATACTAGTTATATGATTTAAGCTAAGATGATAGAAATTCTCTAAAGTGATTATTAGATTTATTTCTATAGAGAGGCTAAATGCTTGCTAAAATTAAGTATAAGTATGATGCTAAAGACTTGGATGATAGAAATGGAGGGATGAGGGCTCTATTTATAGGAGAAATAGGGCAATGGATGGTCAGGATTGAATGTTCTAATCAAGGGTTGGGATTGAAAGTTATCAATCCATGTTTGCAATTCTCACCAATGAAATGGTGACAATTGTCAACATAAGACTGCTTTAGAGGGGATGTAAGAAGCATTAAATGCTTGAGAAGACCTCATGGTTACCTTAGGAGGTAAGGGTTAAGGTTAGGTTAAGGTTATTCATTAGATAAAGCTTTTACCCAAAGGGTAAACTCTTGTGCAAGGGTTAAAGGGATAACCATGGTCAAAGTAATGAATGCTTGATGAGACCTATGGGTTAGATGAGGGTTGAGTTAGGCAAAAAGTCTCTAACCATGCCACAAAGGGTTAGTTAACCATTAATGGTTTGAAAGACTTTGGGGACAAATTTGTAAGAGTCCTTCCAAATTTGGGGGTATTCAACAAGTTAGCTTGTAGAAGGCATAAAGGCTTTAATGCCTTTGGAAGAATTTACTCCAAATTTGAGAAGTGACATCCTCAAATTTAGGGAAAGGGGATAATTGAAAGGCTTAGGCTAGTTGATTAGGGTTAGAGGGATTCTATAAGAATTTAGGAGGACGGTTAGGAGGCAAGTGGGAGATGTAGGAAAATGCAAGTGGGTGAGGGATAATAGGATTTAATTAAAATAAATTTCTTTATTTTAATTTGGTTGCAAGTGGGGGATTTAAATAAATTAGATTTATTTATTTGGGGTGAACTATTTAATTAAATGTAAATTTAATTAAAAGTAGAGAGAAGGGATTTAATTAAATAAAATGATTTATTCAATTAAATGATATAAAGAGGTTTAAGTGAATTTTAAATAAATAAATTGAATAATTTATTTAATTAAATAGAGGAATGTGGATGATTTAATTAAATTAGATTTAACTAAATAGAGGAATAAGGATAAAATGAACATTAAATATTCTTTTAGGAATATGGTCATTTTTATACGTCTATAGTTTTCCCCTCTTTGAAGTGATGTGTGTGCACATGTTGATTCAAAGAAAATTGATGTGTCGTCAAAATTTGATCATGATCAGTGTAATGTCATGTATTGAGATGTTCATGTTGTGCCCCAGATTTGATAAATGATGTTCCAGATTTGATAAATGATGTTGATAATGCCCCCTTAGGAGATGAATCAAAAATTTTGAAAATTTAATTTGATTTTGATAATGTGTGATAAATTGCATTGCATTTTAAAATTTTGTCTATGGTGAATGTGTTAATTTGATTCATCTCCCGATAATGATGTTTTCTAGGGTTAGAAACGAGACCACAAGCAATTTACATGTTTCACCGCCTAACCCTAATTTCCGTTTACCATATAAAAAGGTGAAAAGTGATTTTATTTGTATCATTTGTGCTTGTTGACTTTGGAGAAAGTGACATTTGGAGAGAAATACAAAATGCCGGTTCCCCATGCTTCTCATTGATTCGAGCGCATTCCGAGGTATCAGAGGCCCGCCACATATGGACCACTAGTAAGTCATGAATTTTTGCCCCTTCTTGCTTTTTGTTTTGTCATTTTTGGTCATGTTTTCTAATTTTCAATGTGGATTTTAATGGTTTAGCATGTAGGGTCTGCACCCTAGTGCATACGATAAAAAGGGTAGCGCATCCAATGTTAGAAACTAGGGTAGCATCCAGGTTGGGTTGGGTAGCACATAGGTAGTTTAGGATAGCGTATCTAGGGATTTTAGCGCAGAGGGTTAACAGGCTAGTGCATAGGGGGGAAAGGGTAGCGCATACAGTCAATAGGGGTTTGCATTAGTAGAATAGGATAGCACATAGGTGCAACCTAGTGCGTAGGGTAAAGTCAACGGTGCAGGGGTAGATTAGGATAGTGCATAGATAAAGTTTAGTGCATAGGGTGATTTAGGTGGCACAAGGCTAGCACTAGACAACACATAGGTTTAGTTTAGCGCGTATGGTGAATGTGGTAGCACATCATGGATTTTGGGTAGCGCATAGCTAGCAGCTTAGCACATAGATAAAAAAAATTAGCACATAGGCAGAAAATGTTGGAGAAAATAGGATTTTTGTGAGGGATTTTGAGTGGAATGAAGATACGTAGGTGTCTGCCAATTTTTTTGGGATGGGTGCGATAGTCAATCTGTGTGCCTACCATGTGTTGTTTTGTTAAATTGTCCAATATTAGTTCCGATATGGTGCTTTGATTTGGATTTTTGATATGGATTTGATAGATAACTTGATTTGGTTTTCAATGTTTCAAGTTGATGTTGATGTGATATTGATTTGGATATGATGTGGATTTTGATATGGATGTTTGATATGAACTTGATTTGATATGTAGTGTTTCAAGTTAATTTGAAGGGGAAACTTGAGTTATTTTTCAAGCTGATATGGTTGTGAAACTTGATTTGTTTTTCAAGCTGATATGGGTGTGAAACTTGATTTGTGTTTCAAGTTGATATGGATGTGAAACTTGATTTGTGTTTCAAGCTGATATGGATATGAAACTTGAGTTCTTTTTCAAGTTGATATGGATTTGATAGATAACTTGATTTGATTTGCAATGTTTCAAGTTGATATGATCTGATGTTGATTTGGATTGGATATGATGTGAAACTTGATTAGATTTTCAATGTTTCAAGTTGATATGATATGAATTTGGATTTGATGAGGGAACTAATATTGGACATGTTTTGTTTGTGATAGGAGTGGCTTGGGGTTGTGTAGTCGCAAGAGCAATTTATGAGATCATGGTCTTTGATTCCATGACCAACACAGGTAGATAGGGACATCATTGAGAGATGTGGACTATCCTCTTTGTTAGAGATGCCCAGGTATATCATTAACCAAAGTTTGTTGACAGCTTTGGCCAAGAGGTGGCATAGTGACACCAACACCTTTCATTTGGCGACAGATAAGATTACAGTGACACCTGAGGACTATTACCAAATTTTGCAAATTCCCATGGTAGGTGCACTATTGCCATACGAGAAGACTTAGGAGGGTGGTACAGAGGCTCTTCACCAAATCCTACACAATGATATGATTTGTGGATATTAGATCCCGTAGTAGGAGTTTATTGATTTGGATTATGCTCCTCTACCATCAGTACTGGCAGGCTTCATAGGTGTCTTCTTATGTCCTGATCGTAGGTTGAAGGGACTAGCAGTGGGATGGGGATTGGTTTTGGAGGACATGGTGACACAGGGTTGCCGATTTGCATGGGGGTCTACTATGTTGGCCTAGTTATACAGGGACCTGCATTAGGTAGTGTAATTTGGGATATGGGAGTCTATCAGCTGGGGTTACATTGCTACAGGTGAGGGTGTGGGAGCATATTCCCACAGCGAGGTGACTTGCAGACAGAAATACGCCTGTTAGGTGTGCTTATGCCTATGGATACAGAGGGATAGTTGTCCAGCATAAGCTAGGAAAACTAGAGCACTGGAGGAGGGTTCTTGATGATATCGATATGGTTGTCTAGAGACCATATATGGAGTGTGAGATGTGGGAGGAGGATGGGATATAGATTCCCTATGTCTATATATCCTGATTTTTGATAGGGCAGACGCCCTTTGTTATTGAGAGATTCCTGCATAGCCGAGTTCAGCGGCAGTATGGACGAGAGCAAAGGATACCATAGGGAGCATGCTTATATGCTCAAAGGAGGCAGGATGTGCTAGAGTGGGGACCCACCATTGATAGCATTTTAGCAGTTGAGGAGTATATGCACCTAGCTAGCTAGATATGTGATTATGCCTACGAGGTGGTGGATGCAGGCATGATAGAGAAGTTTGTGGTGCTTTTTGTGGGTCATGTTGTAGCTATGATATCTGATCCAGCGGAGATGATTCCCATTTTGGATGAGGATGAGGATGAGCAGCCTGAGAGGCTAGGGAGGCGAAGAGAGGAGGGAGGGGGGGATGGTGGAGGAGATGACGATGGAGATGGTGGAGGAGGTGGCCGAGGTCGGTGTGGAGATAGAGGGAGAGGAGATAGAGGTGGAGTTGGTGGGGAGAGAGCGATACGGGTGGAGAGGGTAGTGCGATGGGCCGTGGAGGATAGAGGGAGCAGAGGTTTGGCTATTGGAGCCAGTGGTGGTGGGTGAGTGGGGGAGGTGATAGTAGCTGTGAGAGGGACAGATGATTTTAAGCGGTTGGCCCAGAGGAGGAGGTCAGATGTTCTACACCCACCAACATTGAGGACAGGGAGAGGGATAGGGGTGCCACTACATAGGTACCCTTGCAGATTCAGATTCCTATGCACCGTGAGGATGCTCAGATTAGATTCTTATAGTTGACAATGCAGCATCTACAGACATAGTTGTTGGTGCATTAGTGTTAGATTATGCAATTGATTGTTGAGTGTGAAACCATTTTGGAGCACTTGGGTTGAGTGGAGGCACGAGCAGATAGTTTAGAGACAGCGGTGGTTGGTGGCTCGATGAGAGACACATTGAGAGAGATGTAGTACATAGCCAAAGAGGCTGAGTATTATCAGCGGTATTATTAGGATCTTGTTCCCAGGGAGCACAGAGTTCCTAGTTTCACGGTGATGAGATCCAATCATTCCAGGGAGAATGGTTTGAGGAAAGAGAGCAGAGGTGTGATTGGGCCTACTCATCATGATTCACCTAGAGATCCAGGTGTTGGGACATCTGCCGCAAGACCATCACCCTTACGAGATAGTCATACCTAAGAGACCTTGTCTCTATTATATTTTGATCATTTTGTTGTACTTTGGGACAGACATAACATATTTTGTACTTGATCATTTTTGACATATATATACGACACCATTTTATTTGATCCACATGTGATATGTTTGATGGATGATGCTTTATACATAATTTTTTATGCTTCTATGATGATTTTGCAATGCTTAGATAGATGCATGTGATTTGATATTTGATGCATGATGGATGATGTATGAGATGTATCTTAAAAATGAGATGTATGATATTGATAATGATGTGAGATGTATCTTGAAAATGAGATGTATGATATCGATAATGATGTGAGATGCAACTAATAGTAAAATTATGTGCAACTAATTGTAAAATGACATGCAACTAATTGTAAAATGATATGCAACTAATTGTAAAATGATATGCAACTAATTGATCATCCTCATTCTTTGTTTGTCATTCCTATATAGTCACATGTTTTTGCTTTCTTTGTGGTTATCATCATTGAGCATTGATTTTTTTGGATATGTTGAAAATTTATACAAGCATAATGGTATAATTGAACCATAATGACTTGAGAAAAATTTACATGATTTTTGATTTTGCAAGATGGCACAAGCATCCAGGTATAATTGAACCAAGATGACCTGAGTGCGGCTTGCATATAAATAGACAAGATTAAACCATTTGTATGCACAAAGTGGAACCATGTCTTCAGTGATATGCTTTGAATCATGTCTTGAGACAAGTATTTGTATAGTACAAGTGATCGCCTCACAAACAAAAAACTAAAAAGATATTGGAGTCTCAATGACTTTCTCTAGCTCGATGCATCGTTGAGAAAATGTAGAGGATCCAATAGTTCAAAAAAAGTTCAAGTGCAGAAAATAGTCAAAACTTCATGCTAGATGCAAACATTTTATACTTCAAAAAATCATCCATCATGTGTTGTGAATCCTTTTAAGTGATCAATGTTTGTTCTTGTGATTGTTGGACATAATGCTCTTAGTCTGCTGCAAGTTTGGACTTAGAATGGAATATTGATCAATGTTGCCCCTAGCTAAATTTATCTCCTGATGTAGATATGCATAGTGATTACCAAACCATGGTGGGATATGATAAAGTGATATTCAAATAAACCAGGATAGTGACTATGCTAAGTATGTCCTAGATAATGCTATTTTGATAAAGTATTGGGCGATGACCGGTAGTGCGTGATTGTGGATACAAGAGTTCAAGAGTAAAGATAGATAAAGGAGTTTTCCTCTCACAATAGTGCATGTTGCCAAGTTTCCACCAATTGTTTTTATTGTACCTTTTTATTTTCTTTTTTTGATTTTTTGATTTTTTTGTATTTTTTGATTTTTTGACTTTTCCATGCATTAGACTGCTCAAGTATAGTATTTCTTCAAATGGATGTTGTCAGCTAGTTCTTCAAGCACATCTTCTTCTGATGTTGTTAGCTGATAGGCACCTAATCCATAGGCTGATATGATGACATAGGGACCTAACCAATTAGGTTCAAATTTCCCTTTCTTTTCCCGATCCTGTTGATTTCTAGGATTTTCTTTGAGTACTAGATCACCAATTTAAAAAATTTTAGGGATGACCTTGTGATTGTAGCTTTGGCACATGCATTGCTGATATGCTTTGAGGTGAGTATAGGCCTGTTGTCGCTTTTCATCTAGAAGTTCTAGCTCTTGGAGTCTGTTTACTCGATACTCTTCATCTGGAATGAGACCTTTTAAAGATACTCTGAGTGATGGAATTTCCACCTCAAGGGGTAAAATTTCTTCTAAACCATACACCAATGAATATGGCGTAGCTCCTATAGGTGTGCAGATGCTAGTTTTGTATGCCCAAAGTGTTGGATTGAGTTGCACATGCCAATATTTTCCTGCATCATTCACTATTTTCTTGAGGATTTTCAATATTGTTTTGTTGGATGCCTCGGCTTGACCATTCCCCTGTGGGTTGTAAGGTGTAGAGAAATGATGTTGGATTTTGAATCATTCACATACTTCTCATACATCCTGGTTTTTGAAAGGTCATCCATTATCTTGATAACTCAATGATGAATAGTGAGTACCAAACTGGTACTGAGAGGGGAGAGTGAATCAGTACAGGCACAAAAACTTTCCTTGAACTGGTTTGACTACAAAAAATGAACTTGACTGGCAATCACTAACACCGATCTGAACCAGATTACTACCAATTAAACACAATGTGACTATGAAAGACATAAACCAGAAATACTTATCTTTCCACACAACCTACACCCTCATTTCCACTTTATCCTTGTGCATGAATAGGTAATCTACCATAAGGAATATAATAACTTGCTAGATCAACATGATTCATTACAAAATAGGAAATAACAAAACATCACAGGAAAGAGGCATCACACATGATACACATATTTTTCACATGGAAACCCAACTTGGAAAAACCACGGTGGGGATGAATACCCACAAGCTATTTTTGAACTCTTTAGAAGTCCGCTCTGTTAGGAGCCTAGTCCGGTTAAAGACTTTTACAATAGGTTATGTTAGGAACCAATCATGTTAGGGATCACCCAGTTAAGGGATGGCTAGAATACACGGTTAAGGGTTAAACCCTGTTAGAGGTTGCCTTGTTAGAGGATTTTATGAACTCAATGGCTTTGAGTCACCCTATTAAAGGATTTATAGCAAGCTGGTTAAAGCTACCCTGTTAAGGGATTTTCCAACAGTTGAAGTGGTTAGAGATCAACAGGTATTACAATGATCTGCTAATAGCACTCAATGCCAATGCAGATCCGCTTTAGTTCCTTCCTTCTGCACACACACTCTGCAAGTATCAATCCTCTTATCTGGTCTGGCAAGAATCACGTATCTCTGCACTTAGATACACACACAACATTTTCCAACAACTTCAACATGAAACACAACATCGACCTTATAGGAAATAGATAGGTCGGTAACATAAACCCTAAACCCTAAACATTTAGGTTGAGAAATTCAGTCAGTTCAATCCTGACCATTGAACACTTTGCCTTTGAATACAATGGTCTTGAATAGATCTCAAGACATTCTCCATCATTTGTTCTTCACCACTTCTTGGAGGTGATAACCCATCACACGTTCTCCACCATTTGCAAGGACTTCGCACATTCTTGAGGTAGATAGGATCAATCTCCTTCATGCAAGACCCTTCATGTGCATGAGGCTAAAGTGGCAACATGATCTGATCTCCATTACACTGCTAACTCATCACACAATGCCATTGGTTGAATTACACAGGCTTGAAACACTTCAACCAGAAACCCTGAAGCTAAGACTACCAACCGATAGTCATACCATATTAAACCTTGATAGAAAACATTCCATATACCAGTTCACCTTTCAATATACCGGTTCACTTGAACAAACATACCACTTCACTGTTTCACATATACTGGTTCTCAACAACATACTGGTTCACTTTGCCAGTTGCTTGGCTTCAATATACTGGTTCACTCTTCAGCAAATTACCAGATATACCGGTTCACTCTTTAGCATATTACCGGTTCACTCTTCAGCATATTGACATCAATGACAACACAATATCATCATGTCAACATACTTTGCACATATGCCAACATATCTATGATGATGGAACTTGGAATGCCATATCTGTAGATCAGATAATTAAGAATGAAAGAGGCAATTTGTTTTCCAATCACTGTGGTCATGGGGACTGCTTCAATCCATTTGGTAAAGTATTATGTTGTAGTGATAATGAACTTGTGTCCATTTGAAGATGAAGGATGTATTTTGCCGACTAATTCTAGTCCCCACTGGCAAAAAGGCCAGGATGTTGTGAATGGCTGCAGTTCCTATGCTGGTGCATGTATAAGATTGCCATGGATTTGACATTTAGGACATTTCTTTTTAAAATGATAAGAATCCTTTCCATCGTCGGCCAGTAATATTTCATTCTTAGAATTTTTTTAGCAAAATTAGGACCACTTGAATGTGTGCCATAGATACCTTCATGAAGCTCTTGTAAAGCAGAGTTAGATTCATTACGATCAAGGCAACGAAGAAGAGTACCATCTAGACCTTAACAGTAAAGAGTATCAGCAGTGAGGGTTTAATGGGCGCCTTGCCAGATAAAGTTGCATTTTTTGTTTTGAGATAGGTCAATGGGTAGGGTATTGGTTTTGAGATAGTCGTATATTGGTCCATATAACGGAGAGTCTGAACCAATTAGGGCATAGATAACATCGGATGTGGAGTTGTCATAGGTTGGGGAAAATAGTTGCTCTACCAGAAACTCGTAACAACTCTATTGTTCTGGAATTTGTAGTAGTGAAGTGATAGTAGCCATTGCATCGGCTTGTTTGTTGTCCAACCTTGGTATTTGTTCAAAGGTGATGTGTACAAAATACTATTTGAAACCATCCACCATTTGTTTGTATGGTAGCAGTTTGTCATCTTTCGTCTGATAGTCATTATTGATCTGATTGATGACTAGTTATGAATCTCTATAGACTTTCAATTCTATGATTCTCCATTCCATGACCATTTTGATCCTTGTAACCAGTGCCTCATATTCAACAATGTTATTTGTGCATGGAAACATGAGCCTATATGATCTTGGTATGGTGTGTCCATCAGGGGTGATGAATATAATGCCAACACCTGAGCCATGTTGAGTATAGGAACCATCAAAGTATAGGGTCCATTGCTTGGTGGTCATAGTAAGAACATCCTTATCTGGAAATTTGATCTCCATCAGTTGTTTATCTAGTAGTGGTGCATTGGCTAATTGATCTACAATCACTTGTCCTTTGATAGCTCAACGCTCTATGCAATGGATATCAAATTCACTAAGAATAATTACCCATTTAGCTAATCTTCCAATGAGAGTTACTTTGCTAAGAAAGTATTTTAGAGGATCAATTTTTTCTACTAGCTTGATTGTGTGAGCTAGCATGTAGTGTCAAAACTTTTGAGAGAAAATACCACTATGAGACAAGCCTTCTCAATGAATGTATAACTGAGCTCGTATCCATTCAAAGTTCTACTAATGTAATAGATAGCTCTTTCTTTGCCTTCCTAATTTTCTTGAGCTAAGAGTGCCCCCAGTGAAATGTTTGTTCTTGATATGTAGAGAATAAGTGGCTTCCCTGCTATTGGCGGTACCAGAATTGGTGGGTTCATTAGGTATTTCTTGATTTGATAGAATGATTTTGTACATTTGGCTTCCCATTTGAATGGTACATTTTTATGTAAAAAATGATTGAATGGTAGACTTTTATTTGCTAGCTAAGCAATGAATCACCTGATTGACTAGAGTCATCCTTGCAATGATCTGATTTGACTGATGTTCTTAGGTGGTGACATTTCCATGATGGCTTGTACCTTTGTTGGATCCACTTCAATACCCTTTTTTGAGACAATGTAGCCTAATAATTTGCCTGATGTAACCCCAAAGACACACTTCTTAGGGTTGAGCCTAACTTGAAATTTCTCTAATATTTCAAAAAATTTCTCTAAGATACCCAAATGTTCTACTCAAGTAAATGACTTAGCTAGTAAATCATCCACATTGTCCTCCATGAAGGTATGCATCATGTCATGAAATATTGTTGTCATTGCTTGTTGATAAGTTGCCCAAACATTCCTTAAGCCAAAAGGCATGACATTCCAACAGTACGTTCCCCAAGGATAGGTAAACGTTGTTTTATCTTGATCCTTTGGAGCTATCTTGATTTGATTATAGCTAGAAAAACCATCCATTAATGATAGCATTGCATGGCCTGTTGTGAGGTCTACAATTATGTCGATACTAGGCAAAGGAAAGTCATCCTTTGGACAAGGTTTGTTGATATCTCTTAAATCAGTGCATATCCTGATACTACCATCTAGTTTTGAAACTTGCACAACATTGGAAATCCATTCAGCATAGTCTATAGGTCGAATAAATCCAACGTCTAATAGTTTCTTTAGCTTAGCTTTGACCATGAGTGCCACATGTGGATTCATCTTTCTCAGTTTTTGCTTAACCGGCTTAACTCCTAGAGAAATAGACAAGTGATGCATGATTAAATGTGGATCAATCACGGGCATATCTACATATGACCAAGAAAAAATGATTTTCTTTTCTTTGAATAAGTTGATAAACCCTTGTTTTTCTGCCTCTGTCAGAGATTCTGCTAGGTGTATGTTTTTGGCTGCTTTTGTTGTACCAATGTTGATTGATTGAGTGGGCTCAATCAAAATGGGTGATCATTCTTGATAGTGTTTAGGAAGAGTGTCAAGTCTCTCATCTTTAGGTGCCTTAAAAAGGTTTTCACCTACAGATGCGTCCTTTATTTTTACTTTTTTGTGATCTAGTGTTGCCATTGACTGTTTTTCAGCAATAGATCCTTTATTTCTTTTGTTTTTGCAACTGAGAGACTTGGCACTCCTCCGATAGATGTCATTACTTTGTTCATTAGTAGAGTCTGTTTCAAGGTTAACGATACATAAGTAATGGATAATAGACTTATCATTTGGAAAAATTGGTATGTCATGATTTTCAAGTTCATCCTAATCTATGAGGTCAAGAAAGATGAGTGGTAAAGAGTCATTGGGTGGGTCAAGTTCAGCCGCTGTAAGTGTTAGGATGGAGGTATCATCAAGATTGGCTGGGATATTAAATAAGTTAATGATTGTGTTGAGGTCTTTGATGGTATCATATTCTATGTAAACTTTCTCATAATGTCGTTGCTCGTGTTCCTTGGCATCATAGATATTTTGTGGACCAATCTATGAGGTCAGGAAAGATGAGTGGTAAAGAGTCATTAGGTGGGTCGAGTTCAGCTGCTATAAGTGTTAGGATGGAGGTATCATCAAGATTGGCTGGGATATTAAATAAGTTAATGATTGTGTTGAGGTCTTTAATGGTATCATATTCCATGTAAACTTGCTCGTAATGTCGCTGCTTGCTTTCCTTGGCATCATAGATATTCTGTGGACCAAATTCAAGTAGTCTAGGTTATGTGTCTTGTTCTTCTTGAGAAAGGGGTGTATGACGAGTGGTTTTAGCAATATCTTTAGTAACATTGGAATAGCTACCCCATTCATATTCATTTGACTCAGTCTCTGAGGTATTATCCTAGATTCTTTCAATGTTGTGGATTGGTATGTTGTAGGGTGAAAAGAGGTCTTTGATGATTGATACTAGTCTAATAATTTTCTCTAATTCTATATCAAATCCTGCTTCTACTCTTTGCATCTGCTCATATATTCTCTCTCCTCGGGGAGTAATGATGTTGTCAGGGGGTGATTCTTCTTTGTTTGAAATAGGTTCTTGAACATGATGTACCTCTGTACAAGGTGCTTCTATCTTTTGACTAATTGATTGTTCTTGATGTTTCTCTTTTTCCTAGTATTCACGTTCCTTGCATATTGTTTCTACTGATTCAAACAGTGCCTCCTACCATGAGTCCTCTTTGTATTTCTTATTTGCTTTCCACTAATGTTTTTGATATTTACTTGGTGTCTTCTTTGGGGGTAGAGTGTGTTCATATCCCAATCCTATTTTGTCTTTACAAAATTGTGAAGGAGGATCTAATGGCTTTTTGACACCTTCCTAACACTTGTTGATAGGTCCTTTTCCATTGTATCCCATTTGTTGCATGATTAGGTAGCCTTTTCATATAGTTGTGTTGGTATAGCTACTTCCATAGTAGCTGCTCTGTCTTCTTCTTCATCTTTGTATAGCCAACTAAGGATGTCCTTTTCTTCAGATTCATGTGCTATTGTGCCTAGTTGAATAAATTTGTCATCAAACTTGGTGATGGGTTGTGTTGCTTGATGTGTTGATACTGAAGGTAACCCATGAGATTTAGGTGATGTTGGTAAGTTGGTTAAACACAAGGGTTCCAAACAGTATTCTCCCATGCCTTGTTCTTTGATTTTCATCTTCTATTTGAAATCCATAGCTAAAGATTTAGGATTTTGGTATCGAAGATCTGGTGTTGAGCAAAGTTATTTTTCCCTATTATGTGGAACCAAACTATCTTGGGCTGTCCCCATAGCATTACAATGTTGTAAAGGGTTATGATCTGCTGATATAGAAATTTCATGTCCATTGTATGGGAATTTAACACATTGGTGATAAGTTGAGGGTACTTCTTGCATTTCATGTATCCAAGGTTGACCTAATAAGAGATTATATGTGAGGTCTATGTCTAAGACTTGGCACATAGTGTCCTTTTGTATTGGTCCCACTTGAATTGGCAACACCACTGTTCCTTTGGATGATCTTTCTTCATCATCATATGCTTTGATAGTGATTTTTTTGCATGGATCAATAGATTGCTCAAAGAATCCTAATGCACGGATAAGTTTTAAGGTATAGAAATTGAGTCCAAGTCCTCCATCTATTAATACTCTTTTGACTCGATGTTTGTAGACCAAGACTTCAATGTGGAGTGGAGTATTGTGTGGATGGCTCAATGAAATATTATCATGTTTAGAAAAGGTGAGATTATGAGGCCCTGTCATGTGAGCCACCATGGCTTGGAATTTGTCAATATCTAGATCCTTGCGTACATTTGTTTCCAATAGTGCTTGTTCCAAGATGTCCTTGTATTTTGGTGAAAGTTTCAACAACTGAAGTATAGATATTTGAGCAGGATTTTTGCGCAGTTGACTAACCAAGTCATATTGAATTTTGGGGATGATGTTTATTGCTGATGTATGTCCCTTCAAGACATATTTTTGAGCTCTAGTGGTTACATTTATTAATTCATGTTCGCATTTGTCCTTGATTGTAATGAAATTTACTTGATTGTCATTGATTGATATATGATTGATGGTGTTATTGTATATGTGATTGATATGAGATCCATATGTATCGTTTGAGGTTGAAGCTCCATCCTTGTTGTAGTTTGGAAGAGGATTCTTAAAGGCTCCATGGTCACCATTTGTCTTGAGACCATCGATTGTTAAATCGCCTCTATCAATCATGTCTTGAACAATGTTTTCAGCCTCATGCAATCATTTATTTGATGTCCTTTGTTTTGATGAAAGTCACAAAAGTGTGAGTCATTCCACCAAGGTGGTTTGACTTGTGGTTCAAAGTTGTTGATTGCTGGTAAAGAAATAATTTTGTTTGCCAAGAGTTCTCTGAATGTAGACTCCAATGGTTGCCCTAATGGTGTGTAGACGCGTTTTGGAAAGTTGTTGGTGTTACCTCGTGAGTTTGTATTAGGTCCTCAATTTGTGTTATTGTCTTGGGAATTGTTGGTGTTGTTTGTGTTAAGATGATCTTGATTGGTAGTTGGTGCATAAGTGTTAGTACCTTGGTTAGAACCTTTTTGATTCTTGGTAGTCTAAGGATTTCCTGATAAAGATAACACTGGTTGTTTGGACTTTACAACCTTAGCTTCGTTTCCTCCTTCATTTCCAATATTTTTGTTTCTAGTCTAGAACCTGGATTTGTCTAAGTTATTGTTGTTTTGGTTATTGCAATGAGAGTTGGATGGATTTGTTCCTTCCTTGAAGAATTTCAATGTTCCTTTCTTGACACGTGCCTCCTCTACTTGGATGCCATTTTCAATCAATTTGGCAAAAGATGGTATGCATTGGAGTCTGAGTATGTAACTCATCTCGCTATTCAAATTGTCGATGAAAATTTCTGTCTTTTCCTTTTCAAGCACATCTTGAGGATATCTCAAGACCATTCGTCGCCAACGTTGAAGGAACACCATGAATGTTTCATTGTTCTTCTATTTGGTATTGCAGACATCTAGCATGGTGATGGCATGTTGAATGTTGTAGGAATATTGAGTGATAAATTTTTTGACTAATTCATTAAAGGATCTAACAGGAGGTGTGATTTTGGATAACCATTCCATCGTTTTCCCTCCCAAGCTTCTTGGGATTAATATCATCAAATAGGTGTCATCATGGGAAAATTCCAAGCTCATGGTACAAAATTCTCGGACATGATCACAAGGATCACTTTTCCCATCATATTTGTTGAATTTGGGAACATCTGAATTTGGGGGAAAAGGTACCATGTTTAACCTTCTGTCAAAAGGATAAGGACAAATTTCATTCAAGGAATACCATACTGCTGATCCTTGTTGCATGTCTTGCATTTGTTTTTGTAGCATTTGAATTTATTGTGTAAGAGAAACCAAGGGTGTGTTTTTTTTCTGAGGGAAGAATTCTTCCTTCTCATTATTTCTAGTTTGGAATGGCATGTGTAACAGAATGTTTTGCTTAGTGATGTTTTTCTCGGGTATGTTTTGCTCAAGGATGTTTTGCTCAAGGTCACCTGCATCTTCTTCTCTTTGTTGTTCTTGATAAGTATCGAGTTGAGACCTTGTTCTAAAAATGTTTGAATCAAAGTCTTCAGGAATCCTAACTCCTTTGCTTGCGAGCATGAGTAGATATTTTTCTTTTTCAGCCTCTATGAGTCTTTCCATGAGTCTTTGGAATGAGGCACTTTCTTGGCATTCTTGAAGGAGTTATTCAGTGATCTCCATGTCTTCTAGATTTGGATAGTCAAAGGGATTTGATAATCATCATCCCATACTAGATTCTGGTTGTGTTTCCCTTTGTTTGTTTTGTTGAGAGCAAGTGATAGCGGGCATCTAGTAGAAACTCTCGGTGATGAAGGGAACAAATTCTTCTCCTGTGTCTTGTTCAGGTGTTGGTGGCTCTACTCGAAGTACATTGTAAGTAATGAAAATATCTGGGAAGAAAGATGGACTGATTTTTCATCTATGATTCAAGCTTTGGCTAAATTCTGCTTTTTGACAGAATGCTCTACTCCTCAATGGCTCCTTGTCAAATTTGTTTGTTTTGTCTTGAAGATACAAGGGCATATGACAGAGGAATGTTCGATGAGATTTGAAGAGTTGGTAATTGATGTGTACAAATCTATTTCGTTTAGCAAGTCTCAGAGAAATAGGTTGTTGTTTCTTCAACTTAGTTTTATGATAAATACTTTTTCTTCTCAGAATATGAGGATTAGTCATGCACAAGCGATCAATGGTTTCCTTTGATTTGTTTTGGATTTAGATATCCTTTTTGGAAACTTAAGTTTACTTTTATCAAATGAAGGTTTAGATGCCCCCCTCATGACAAAGTGCATCAAATGTTATGGAATAAGAGCTTTCCCGATATGGAAACTCTATTTGACAACTTTAAGTTTGAAACAACTATGTTTTTGGAATAAAAATCCATTTGATTGGAGGACCTTTCGATACATGCGATGGTGTTACCTAATATTGATAGGAAAGATGTGTTAATCTTTTGACTAGTTTTTGGCTTTTGACAACTTTGTTCCAAGGAAAACTTACTTTTGGAATGGTTTTGATACTCTGATTTTGAATTTCTGCCTGGTTTCCTAAACATTTCTTCAAATTTTTCAAAAAAGTTTCTATTTTGCTCTTTGTTTTCTCAATTTCGGCTATGCGCTAAGCCAGAAACCCAATGCGCTACCAAATATCTTCAACGCACTAGAGAATGATCTCAACGCGCTAAGTTTCCTTTCTGACGTGCTAACTTGGACTGTTTGAGTTTGATCTAGTTTTAAAATCTATGCGCTAATATGTCCTATCAATGCGCCAACTTTTGATCTCAATGCACTAGTTTTTGAATTCAACGCGCTAAGTTGTTGCTGTAATGCGCTAGGCTATTTTCAGCAAGTGCTAAGGTTTGAATTTTGAAGGCTGGGATTGTTTATGCGCTAAAGTTCAAAACTTATGCGCTAAGTTGAAGCTTTCACGCACTAAAAGATGGTACCAAAGTGCTATGATGTTTCTCTTATGCACTAAACTGCCTTGGTTGTTTTGACTTGGTGGTTTTTCTGTGATTTTTGAATTCTTCTCAACTTTGATGGACGATTTTTTGAAGTATAACATGAAAACACAGCATAAAAGAGATAACCCTTTTGCCTAGTCTAAATAAAAAGTGTATATTCTACGAGGATGTGTTCAAATCCCCAGTGTTTCAACAGGTTTTGATATAGATAAAATAATTCAGTTAGAATTTTTATTCAAGGGTCATCGACAATACCATAGCTCACTAGTCTTGATACTCCGTTAGCTCAAACAACCTTTTCACCCCCTAGGGGGCACCCATTTTTTGCCTTTTGCCAGAAATTAACTCAAAGTGAATTGCTTCACAATTGAGTAGTTATCGTGGGAGATATATGGTGAGTAATCTTGGGCACAGATTCTTCCCCACCCTTGCACTATGATATGGCAAATATTTGGATACTGACTCAACTCAAGGTTTCAAATGCTAAAGTTCGTAATCAGGCTTCTTGTTTGGTCGTCAGTGATGAACTCCCTCAGGAGGCTTCCCAACCTTTAAAACAAAGGTTTTACATATTGTAAATATACTGGGGGAAGGCTAATCGTTGCATGCAACCGTTGAAAAGGACTTTCGTCGCTTTCCACTTTTGATTATAATGGGTTGGGACACTTGGCGTCAAAGTTGTTCCCTACTTAGGTCATTCCCCTCACACCGGCCAAAGAATGGCTTTAAGAGTTTGTTGACTCCTCGGGAGGGCAGGCCTACTAAAGGATTTAAAATGCTGTAAACATTGAAAGCGTAAGAGTGGTTTGGCTTTTTTATCACCTAGTTAAGGGGAGAGCATATACCTTCCACTTTCGAAGCAAAGCACACAAGTGTTCTGTTTAGCCTTTTATCGCAATGATCTGTTTAAATTCTATACAAATATATTACTCCACAAAAACATGGTGTTTATTTTAATTACCTAAATCAATGATTGTCTATTCTAGTAAAGAAACCTGGTCAACAAAGCAAAAATTTTGATTTTTGGTCAACAAAAGAAATCAACAAAAGTGGAAGAACTTCCCTCTTTTATGTTGAATAAACTGGACAAGTGAGGTTCTTTTTCCTTGCAAAAATTAAAGTTGATCCTTTTAATCACCAAAGATGGTGAGGTTCTTTTTAAAGCTCATTTGCAAAAATCAAAGTTTGTTGGTTCTTTTTAAATGCTCACACGAAAATTTTCTCTTAAGAAAGCAAGAAAGATTCTTGTTGTTGTTCCTTTTAGGTGACCAAAACAAAATGTGAGTTCAATTTTAAACAAGAAATGAAAGAAATTTTAATTTTTTAACTAGCTTAGCAAAGCTAGTAGAAAAATTAAACTACTTTAATCCTTAAGTAAAATAAAACCTAATCCTGCAATCCAATTGTTAGTAACCTGCAGAAAACTAGTTAGTCAGTTAGCAAAAAGATGGTTTTGTGGACTTCCACAAGTCTAATTTTTGGGGCCTCTGTTACAAATTATTTCTTGCTTTCTGTCTTTGATGTGCTACCAAATGCACTGCATGCACTGAAGTATTAACCGGATGTGCTATCAAACAAAACCGATGTGCTAAGTTGTTTGTCAAATGCATTGGACTGTTAAATTCCCATGCTGGAAGCTACAAGAAAGATTAAAAAATTTATGCGCTAAGGGTTCCCACGCACTAAGTAATGAGTCCAACATGTTGAATAGTAGATTGGATGTGCTGAATTGTTAACTAGATGTGCTAAGAGATGTTCCCTATGCATCGATTCTCGTTTCCTATGTACCTGCAAAGTTGGTCATATTCAAAAATTGATTTGATTAATGGGGTCGGGTGCCAAAAATGTATGTGGGAAAAGCAGTTCATTGAAACTTAAATTGTGAAAATATTCAAAGACTTTCCCACACACCCATGGGACTTGATGCAATTTATGGAGCCATGAGGAATAGCTCAACTTCCCAAGGAGTGTTTCATGGTTCTCTATCTTACAAGGTCCCTCAAGCCAATGCCTTTACTCTTAGATCACTGAGCAAAGTGACTTAGGGATGACAAATGCAAGAACGAGGGATGTTTTAGATCAAATTTAGTATGAATGCATCCTATTTATGCATGATTATAACAAATAAACTAAACTAGATGATAAGATGACAAGGTTAGTAAAAATACTATCCTAACATGATAAACTAGTTATATGATTTAAGCTAAGATGATAGAAATTCTCTAAAATGATTATTAGATTTATTTCTATTGCAAAGAGAGGCTAAATGCTTGCTAAAATTAAGTATAAGTATGATGCTAAAGACTTGGATGATAGAAATGGAGGGATGAGGGCTCTATTTATAGGAGAAACGGGGCAATGGATGGTCAGGATTGAAAGTTATCAATCCATGTTTGCAATTCTCACCAATGAAATGGTGACAATTGTCAACATAAGACTGCTTGAGAGGGGATGCAAGAAGCATTAAATGCTTTAGAATACCTCATGGTTACCTTAAGAGGTAAGGGTTAAGGTTAGGTTAAGGTTTTTCATTGGATAAAGCTTTTACCCAAAGGGTAAACTATTGTACAACGGTTAAAGGGATAACTATGGTCAAAGCAATGAATGCTTGATGAGACCCCTAGGTTAGATGAGGGTTGAGCTAGGCAAAAAGTCTCTAACCATGCCACAAAGGGTTAGTTAACCATTAATAGTTTGAAAGACTTTGGGGACAAATTTGTAAGAGTCCTTCCAAATTTGGGGGTATTCAACAAGTTAGCTTGTTGAAGGCATAAAGGCTTTAATGCCTTTGGAAGACTTTACTCCAAATTTGAGAAGTGACCTCCTCAAATTTAGGGAAAGGGGATAATTGAAGGGTTTAGGTTAATTGATTAGAGTTAGAGGGATTCTAGAAGAATTTAGGAGGAGGGTTAGGAGGCAAGTGGGAGATGTAGGAAAATGCAAGTGGGTGAGGGATAATAGGATTTAATTAAAATAAATTGCTTTATTTTAATTTGGTTGCAAGTGGTGATTTAAATAAATTATATTTATTTATTTGGAGTGAACTATTTAATTAAATGTAAATTTAATTAAAAATAGAGAGAAGGGATTTAATTAAATAAAATGATTTATTCAATTAAATGATAAAAATAGGTTTAAATGAATTTTAAATAAATACATTGAATAATTTATTTAATTAAATAGAGGAATGTGGATGATTTAATTAAATTAGATTTAACTAAATAGAGGAATAAGAATAAAATGAACATTAAATATTCATTTAGGAATATGGTCATTTTTATACGTCTACGATTTGATAAGTGGTGTTGGTGCAACTGTTAATGATGATTTTAACATTATTTTTGGTGTTTCGTAGTTGTGTCCTATTTTCTTTGATGATCTGCATCGATTGATTATGTGAGTTTTTAGTGATTTTGTTGATCTAGTGATGTTCATCATGTTATGCAGTTTTCCTGGGGGTGTAGCGTGTTGCAGTTGATCTTGGCATGGTTACCAGTGGTGATGAGCATTTGGAGATTTGATTTAGGTCCATGTTATATCATGTATATAATTATACTACTTTGAGGGTCGATCTTTGTATCATGTGATGCAATTTTGTAATTATGAGTTGAGGGTTTAGTTGAAATTGTTGTCTAAGTTGATGAATTGTATAAATAGGTGGTATAGTCATGTAATTTAAGTGTCAAGGTTTTATATGCATTATCAAAGAGTGGTGTATGTGCGAACATGGATTCATATTTTGGTGTGGTGTATTCAACAAAGATTGATGTTGTAGAGCAAACAAATGTGCCTAACTAGAACTATCATCAGGCATTAGCAGATGCTATTATTGCAGTTCATTCCTTCTGGATTGTAGTCTGAATCTTGTTGTAAGTCAGTGAGACTTCCCTAAGGGTTGTAGCCTTCTGGGTTATCATCTTTTGAGAAGTGAGCTCTAGGTAGTGTGCCTGAATGTCGATGCATTCCCCATTTTAATATTTTCACGTACTAATTCGAAGTATCATCTTATTGTGGGTAGGTTCCCACCGTGGTTTTTCGATTAGCCGGGTTTTCCACATCAAAAATCTTGGTGTTGTGTGTTGTGCTATCAATTTTCTTATCATTTTTTTTCTCTACAATTTATAAGATCTTTATTTGTGGTTAAGTTTGTAGATCTAGTGAAAACTTATTCACCCCCCCTCCTCTTAGTTTTCCTTCATTGTTGTTGCCAACAAGGCAGGCATAGGGGGTATTTACCCACTTTGGTTTGAGATGAGCATAAGGGAGGGGCCTCAAAATAGGTCCCAAATAGGGGATCCCAAGGTGCCATGCCCTAGTCCTACCCTATTTTGGGGCAAGATTAAGGTGCAGGCAGAGTGTAGTATTACAATGCATTTTTTATGTGCATGAGCATATTCAAGTGTCTAATCAAGCCAAGGGGAACACACACTAAGGCGAAGACCCAAATGTAGTTGAAAATTGCAAGGGGTACAATTTTAGGACATTACACTACTTTATAGTCATAAGTCTGACAAAAGAGTTTAAACTCAAATAGAAATTGGTCAAAATCTTCAAAAAATTTACCTCTAAAAGTTGGTAAGACTGAGGGTGAAATATTTTTCATACGAGACTCAAGATCTCCTATATTCAGGTTAATAGGATATGAAAATGTCCTATTAGGTGGCAGAGTATCATCAGCTACACGATCACCCATCTCTCCTTCATGTTGTTATTCTATTTATTCTTCTTATTCTTTGAAATTATCTTGTTGGTCGTCTTGTAGTTGATCAAGATTATAATGTCTTGAAAGAAATCTTCCAAAAGGATATCTAGCTCATCTCATAAATTGATTAAATATTTCCTTATCAACACTAAGGCTCTAACTTGATCGCCAAATCTTTTATTCCTTGACAACGATGCAAAAAATTATGGGTAAGATCGTTGATGTCACAACTTGCACCATTTAATTTCTTCTTAATATCAAACCAAATGTGTTTGAAAGTTGTCTTCTATAAGGATCGGTTCAAAGTTGGGGGTTTTTGCGCTGTCAAACAGTGACTGGGGTTCGATCATGCTCCATTAGTAGCTTTCAGGAGCTCTTTCTTATGACTAAGTTTTAAGAATTAAAGACACTTCACATCCCCTAAATTAATGAAACTAAACTATCTTAAGGAAGATTCAGATTTGATATCAAGAGTACAAACATGACAGAGTCAAGATTTATCCATGGAATTATCGAATCAAAATTTAAATAACTTCTAACTCCTTATGAATTCAATTCTAAAACTAAGTTCTAATAAATGAACCCATTTTACTCTTTGCAAGAACTAAAATCTGTCTTATGATTGCAGAAAATGAAATCTAACTTAACAAATATAAAACCATATACATTCCATGGGTTAATCTAACTACGCTCTTTCTCTTGTCTCAATTCCAAATTCATCATCTTAATAAGTATAGTAGAAATGAAATTTATTTATTGAATGGATCTAAACAAAGCTATAAAAATGGAATTTCTTAACATCCATCTACCAAAACAACATCTACATGAAAAATGAATCACTACAAGTTTTGTAATCATCTTCCTATTTAGTTAGAATTCATCATTATTAAACTGAACAGAACAAAGTGAATTTCAATGTGCAAAACTAAAAATGAAAATGAAACAATAGAAGAATCACCTCCTTCGATCGAGCAGGCCCTGCTCTTCCTCTGGTGGGATCTGAAACATGACTATCCTTGGATCAACTTCGATTTTTCACTGAAATATACTTCCAAAAGGAAGTAAAATAGGTTACAAAGTATATGACTCTACTCCTGGCTAACTTATTGACTTGCTTAATTAACTAACTAGCTTTCTGAAGAAAGCAAGGGCGTATTTATACATATCCTTTATTCAAAATCAAACTAAAGTTACTCGCTTAAAATAGAGTAACAATTACAAAACCGAGTTGTAGAAAATTTAATATGAAATTAAATAACTTCGTAAAGAAGTTAAAGTTCTAAAAGACAATTGATGAAATAGATGTAGAGAAGATTGAGGGAATCTCTCTATCTGGAATGATCAAGAGTTGTCATCATCTTCATTGCAGTTGAACCAGACTTGTCCACTTCGTCTACTTTCTTAACTTAAAACACATACAAGAATGCATTTATGAAGATAAAATAAAATATAGTGACAATATTTTGATTATTAAACCATCCATACATGCAAATAAGCAAAAAGTAAAACATTTAACCAAAAGATACTATTTCTAATATTCTTCCTAATAAGAAACATATAAAAGTAGAAATGAGTAAATATGCATGCATTTAAGTATGCCACCATGCATATTATTTCATAGAATATTAAAATTTTAATGCATAAAGTATGATTAAAAGTATCATGATGAAACACTAATCAAGATGACCAAAATGTTTGTTCTCACCAAATCTACATGAACTATGATGGAAGCACCAATAGGAGCTAGACTCTCAAAACCATCAAATTAGTGTAATTGAGATGCATATGATCAACACTCATAGTAGACACAATAACAACATGATCATGGAGGTCTTTGATAATCACATCATTTGGTTTGAACTTAACTTGATTGCCCATCCTAGAATAAAAAATGTAATAAACTAATAGAAGGTTGATGGAGATCTCGTGCATGATAAGAACATCCTAAGGAAAGTCATCCTCAAGTTGAATAAGGCTTGGGCTAAAAACTAAAAGCTGAGTAGAATCCCCCACTGCAATTTATGTAGTTGTACAATCTGGAAGAGAATCAACAATATCTTGAGAGTTTCATATGATGACAAGCACTAGAATCAAGTATCCAAGTAGCATATATAGACAAGGCTTGTGCAGAAAGAGCTTGACCTTTTACTTTGTTTGAAGAAGAATATTGAGAGACATTTATGTGATGCTTCTACATGGCCTCCTCTAAAGCCTCTAGTCTCTTCTAATATCTAGTAACAAGATGTCCCTCCTTGCCACAAATACTACAAGGTTCACCAAACTTCTTCTTCATCGTCCTAGATGAAGACTCACCAAACTTAGAAGAATTAGGAAGTTGTGGATTGGATTTGGACTTCTAATCTGGTTGTTGAGGGGGATTGAAAGGAATCTCATTACCCAATGAATACAGTGTCTTAGGCTTTGACTTCTTCTTTTATTTTCTCTTAGAGGGCTGAGCAACCAATGCCTAGGAGGAGAAGCCTGAAAGTGAATCACGTTGACTCAACAAAGCCTACTACTATGTCAACCATTCACAAAGGACCTCAAAAGAGGAAAAATTGAAGGTTGTAATTAAAGCATCAATAGAGGCATAAAATATAAAAGTGAAGACCTAGAAAGGCCCTTGAAGCTTAGGCCAAATCAAGTAGACACACTCTTTGCCATATTTCTCCATACTAAAACCTTTCAACAAAGATCTAAGAGATTTGAACTTCTAAAAAAAGTACTCAATAGTGGGAAATGAATCAAGCACCAATGTGGTCAAATCCATCTCTATATACATTGCTAGAAACTCGTCAAATTTCCCAATAAGATCCTTGAACTTACTCCACATGGCTCATGGAGAATTGCACAACTTAAGGTGAAAAAAGAGATTGTTTGAAACATGTATGGAAATTAATCTCATAGCCACATCCATCTTGTTTCTATGTTGAAAAACCTCAAACAGATGATCCAAGGTGGGTGGGGTCTCATCCAAAGTAACTTAAGTAATTTAGCCATTTGGTCCTTCTAGGTGTGATAGTTATGCAGCGTGAGATTAAAAATAAAGTTTTCCATAGGGATGAGGTATGAAGAGGATCTAAAAAATATAAATTGACCCTCCCACACCAAGAAAACACAAATCCTAGTGCAACTTGAATGAAGATAAAGCCTAAAATCAAGAAATCACATCATCTGAAAATATTGAGAACTTGAGAAAGAATATAGAAAATATACTTGCAGATCTGAATAGGTTACTTTGAGAGATTTTTGACCATGTGTGGAAGTCAAAAAGAAAAGTTCATTTCCCCAAGTTATGGCCCCGAAAGCATAAAAAATAAGTCTAACTTTGGAGGCTTGTATTAGACACTCGGAGCAAAATCTAACAAAAATACCACCATGCACATATAAGAGCTAGAATGAGTTTTTTGATGATATGTAGAAGCTTCAAAGTGGAGCTCGTATGACCAAGTTATGAGTAAGAAATCAAAAGAAACTTTTTGGGGCTTGAGAGGTCAAACTGGTCAAAGGTGGAGGTCAAACTGCTAACATGGTAGGCTGATGTGGCACCTAGATGATGTGGAGAGAATATTCCCTACATAAAAAATCACCCCCCTTGCCAAAATAGAATATTCTCCAAGATTCCTCTTGATGCTAAAATTAGGGGATCTTCACTAAATATAAAAGAATTGCTAAAGTTACCAAAATCCGCCAAAAAGTATCAAAAGAGTCAAAGGCCTGTTGATGCAGACTATTGTACCTACACAAGGGTTGTTGATTTGATAGAATATCTAGCCTTTTGAAAGCTCTTTTTGACCCTTTTTTGTTTTTAAAAAAATTAAACAAAACTTTGCCACATAAACAAAATCGAACCCATTTGAAAGGAACCTTTCAAACTTTTTTGAAAGAACCCAATGATGGAATATATTATTTCAAACCTGTCTGTGGAATCAGATCTTGTGCATGTAGTACAAATTTGTACAAATTTTCATACAAAAAGTCAACCTTCTAAAAAATAGTAAAAACAATTAGCTCAAATTTTCACAATTTGACAGATGATCTTAGGATTCTCAAGCTTTGTTAAATTGACGGTGATATCTGTTCTACCCCAAATTGACCATATTTTTTAGCTACCTCCAAAACCTGCCTCGAAAGATGTGCCCTTAGCCAGTTTGATATCAAATTTCAACTGCTTGTATTTTAATGACACAATCATCATTTTTAGGGTTTTCTAATGTTGCAAATGCAATGGTGATACCCCTTTTATGCTAAAATTGATAATAAAAAATAAAAAAATGTCCTCCTCGAAATCCACAAAAAGAATATGTGATGCTGCAATGCTTTTGAGCAAAGAAACCCTCAAAGATTGAGAAGGGGCATGTTGAATCCATGTTGTGATGCCATGTTGAATTTTACAACACAAGCACATGCAAGATCAAATGATAAACAAGAACACCTTCTAGAAACGAGAGCTACAAAATGAATGTCACGTCCTCGTAGAATACCTTTTTATTTTGTTAGTTGTTTGTCGTCTATAAGTAATTTAGACAAAGACAAAACTTTAATGTCTAGACTAAGATAACACTTTTGATTTTTATATATAAGAACATAATAAAATAACTTAGGAACTCATTACATAATGGTCAACTAGTATAATTGCTAAGTAATTTAGAAGTTGAAAACTTAATGGTCATGTTTTACTTATGACAAGGTTGTTTTGATACAAACATATATCTTTTGATTGTTTGGATGACCTAGTACTTAAATTGATATAGTGTATGTGTGAGTATTAGACGGTTTTACACACACTCAAGGTGCAAAAAAGGGTAGACCTAGCAACCTATATTGGGAATATTAGACCATGAACCTTGTAACTTAATCAAGCCAATGGGGATAGAGTTTCCCTAGATTGAGAACTTCCTTGTTATCATTAAAAATAAACACCATTGACTTGTTAAGGATTATCTCACTCAAATCAAATCATTTTATTAAGTCATTTCTCCCCCTCTCGATAAATTCTCACTCTAGAGATCATTTTGATTAGTAATAATAAGAAAATGAATCTATATAAAATGTCATTAAAATGAATATATGATTAGTTAAATAAAGAGGTAACTTAAAATGTCATTAAAAAAAGTGAGGGGATAAAAAGCTAAATAAACAAGAAAATGAAACACTAGCAACATAAAATAAAATGAGTAAAATAGAGAGAATTTCTATTTTCTCAAGTCATGAAGGAAAACAAAATAGAAAAAAGGGCATCAAGAGAGCATTTTTCTTCTTGGACACATAGGAGACAACTTGGAATTAAGGAGAGAAGGGGTGATGAGTAAAAATGGTAGTCCTTCCATTTATGCAATATTGAAAACCTCCCTTTGGAGTGGCACAACTTGACTACAAGCATGGAGAAGCTAGCTGACAGGGCAATAATAAAATCCCCACTACCTTAGTTAAAAACACCATTGTTTTGGGAGAAAAATGGGAATAGGAAAGTGAGAAAGGGGTGCATAGAAGAAGGTATGAGTTGGGTTACAAATGGAGGATAAGTGTGGCATTGGACTCCTATAAGAAAAGAGTCAATCTCCCATAGTGCTACCAAAAACCAAGTATTATTATTATTTTGTGAAGATTTCTTAAATCTTTGTAATTTGGGATTTGGCTAATCTATGTCATTTTGAAGAACATAAGGTGTGGGTTTTATTCATTTATTTCTCTTGGAATGAAATTATTCTTATAATATGAGCCCTATACAATAGTAGTGGTCATAGGGATTAAAATACAAATTAGGTTAAATTAAACCCTCCTTGAGATGAATAAAAATATAAACACTAATTTAGAGATCTAATATAAACTAATACCTCTTAATATAGAGTTTGCAGCTAGAAACAACCTACTTATCATATAAGGGAGTTGTGATATTCCTTCATTATCAATTTAGAGTTGCATCTCTATGGGTAATAGATGGTAAAACCTCCTTGTAAGACAAATATAATTATTGCAAAGGCTATTAAAAAGAAATAACCTCCACTAAAAATAGAAAAACCTTAATGAAATTTTCAACCTAAGGTAGAAGGATCCATAACCAAATTTATAAGTTGTTGCAATCATGTGAATAGTATCATTATTCTTTTCCCCATGATGTTTCTCTGATTTTAAATGGAGATTAAGAAGGCATTTAGAAACCCCATTCACCCCCTATGATATTATTAACCTAAAGTAATTTTAGGACAGCTTAACAAAAGCCAATAAATAAAGTTGCCAATACTAAGCTTGTTACCCACCATTTCTTATATGATGAAAACAAAATGTTGCATTTGAAAAATGCACAATTTTTCCTAATTCTTTGCATTATCTTGAAAAAACTCTTGCAAAGGAAACCACTAAAAACAAAAGAAATTTGCCAGATAGTCACTGCTTGTTATGTGTGCTTCATGATCTACAATAAATCCTCTTTGCTTTTGACACTTTATGTAAAAAGCTTGTTGTTTGTTGGGATTAACCATATGACAATTTAATTTGAAAAGTATATACATATATATATATATATGAAGGTTGGAACCGCTTTTGATAGAGGATATAGACTCGTTCACATTCTAACACTGGAAGGTATGGGAACACTAGCGTAAAGAGGATACTAATTCATTTATGTGGCTAATAGATATCTAACATTTATTCAAACCTAAGGTTTTAAAAAAAACTATAATAAAGGATATTGCATGAATTTCTATAGTTAGAACTATTGCTCACAAGGCTAGACATGGTTCACTTTAGATTGTTTCCAAGTTAAGCCAACTTCTGCTAGAAATCCTCAAGCCTACCGAGCTAGGGATAACCTAAGAGTAAACATCTAGGATAATTGGAGTATTTTAAAGAAATCATTAGACCGTGTCGAATATCCAAGGTGGGTGGGGTCTCATCCAAAGTAACTTAAGTAATTTAGCCATCTGGTTCTTCTAGGTGTGATAGTTATGTAGCATGAGATTAAAAACAAAGTTTGCCATAGGGATGAGGTATGAAGAGGATCTAAAAAATACAAATTGACCCTCCCACACCAAGAAAACACAAACCCTAGTGCAACTTGAATGAAGATAAAGCCTAAAATCAAGAAATCACATCATCTGAAAATATTGAGAACTTGAGAAAGAATATAGAAAATATACTTGCAGATCTAAATAGGTTACTTTGAGAGATTTTTTACCATGTGTGGAAGTCAAAAAGAAAAGTTCATTTCCCCAAGTTATGGCCCCGAAAGCATAAAAAATAAGTCTAACTTTGGAGGCTTGTATTAGACACTTGGAGCAAAATCTAACAAAAATACCACCATGCACAAATAAGAGCTAGAATGAGTTTTTTGATGATATCTAGAAGCTTAAAAGTGGAGCTCATATGACCAAGTTATGAGTAAGAAACCAAAAGCAACTTTTTGGGGCTTGAGAGGTCAAACTAGTGACATGGTAGGCTAATGTGGCACCTAGATGATGTGGAGAGAATATTCCCTACATAAAAAATCACCCCCCTTGCAAAAATAGAATATTCTCCAAGATTCCTCTTGATGCTAAAATTAGGGGATCTTCACTCAATATAAAAGAATTGCTAAAGTTACCAAAATCCGACAAAAAGTATCAAAAGAGTCAAAGCCCTATTGATGCAGACTACTGTACCTACACAAGGGTTGTTGATTTGATAGAATATCTAGCCTTTTGAAAGCTCTTTTTGACCCTTTTTTGTTTTTAAAAAAATTAAACAAAACTTTGCCACATAAACAAAATCGAACCCATTTAAAAGGAACCTTTCAAACTTTTTTGAAAGAACCCAATGATGGAATATATTATTTCAAACCTGTCTGTGGAATCAGATCTTGTGCATGTAGTACAAATTTGTACAAATTTTCATACAAAAAGTCAACCTTGTAATAAATAGTAAAAAAAAATTAGCTCAAATTTTCACAATTTGACAGATGATCTTAGGGTTCTCAAGCTTTGTTAAATTGATGGTGATGTCTATTCTACCCCAAATTGACCATATTTTTTGGCTACCTCCAAAACTTGCCTCGAAAGATGTGCCCTTCATCAATTTGATATCAAATTTCAACTACTTGTATTTTGATGAAACAATAGTCATTTTTAGGGTTTTCTAATGTTGCAAATGCAATGGTGATACCCCTTTTATGCTAAAATTTATAATTAAAAAATATATATATATATCCACCTCGAAATCCACAAAAAGAATATGTGATGCTGCAACGCTTTTGAGCAAAGAAACCCTCAAAGATTGAGAAGGGGCATGTTGAATCCATGTTATGATGCCATGCAAGATCAAATGATAAACAAGAACACCTTCCACAAACAAGAGCTACAAAATGAATGTCACGTCCTCGTAGAATACCTTTTTATTTTGTTAGTTGTTTGTCGTCTATAAGTAATCTAGACAAAGACAAAACTTTAATGTCTAGACTAAGATAACACTTTTGATTTTTATATATAAGAACATAATAAAATATTTTAGGGACTCATTACATAATGGTCAACTAGTATAATTGCTGAGTAATTTAGAAGTTGAAAACTTAATGGTCACATTTTACTTATGACAAGGTTGTTTTGATACAAACATATATCTTTTGATTGTTTGGATAACCTAATACTAAAATTGCTATAGTGTATGTGTGAGTATTAGATGGTTTTACACGCACTCAAGGTGCAACAAAGGGTAGACCTAGCAACCTATATTGGGAATATTAGACCATGAACCTTGTAACTTAATAAAGCCAATGGGGATAGAGTTGCCCTATTTTAACCTAAAGTAATTGTAGGATAGCTTAACAAAAGCCAATAAATAAAGTTGCCAATACTAAGGTTGTTACCTACCATTTCTTATATGATGAAAACAAAATGTTGCATTTGAAAAATGCACAATTTTCCCTAATCCTTTGTATTATCTTGAAAAAACTCTTGCGAAGGAAACCATTAAAAAAAAAAGAAATTAGCCAGATAGTCACTTCTTGTTATTGATGCTTTATGATCTACAATAAATCCTCTTCAGTTTTGACACTTTACGTAAAAAGCTTGTTGTTTGTTGGGATTAACCATATGACAATTTAATTTGAAAATTATTTTAAACATTGAGACCAATAGATTTCCTTAAGTATACTAATTCATTCTAGACTTGTTCACATTCTAACACTTTTGATAGAGGATATAGACTCGTTCACATTCTAACACTGGAAGATATGGGAACACTAGTGTAAAGAGGATACTAATTCATTTATGTGGCTAACAGATATCTAACATTTATTCAAACCTAAGGTTTTAAAAAAAACTATAATAAAGGCTATTGCATGAATTTCTATAGTTAGAACTATTGCTCACAAGGCTAGACATGATTCACATTAGATTGTTTCCAAGTTAAGCCAACTTTTGCTAGAAATCCTCAAGCCTACTGAGCTAGGGATAACCTAAGAGTGAACATCTAGGATAAGTGGAGTATTTTAAAGAAATAATTGGACTGTGTCGATCATTGATGCTTGGGCTACTAATAGGTATTAGCCAACCTTCAACTGGTTTACAAAGGTGAAGATTTGCTAAGAGTTGTCTTGGATATGATATAGGAATAGTACATAGGTAGGGCCTTACCGTATAGGTAGCAGTAACTGAAGTTAACTATTGTATCAAAGGGTACACTAGAGGTCACCTATAGCATGAGGGTGACTAATGGCATGTGCAACCTAGGTTGTGAAAGAACATAACTTGCAATATCACTAAGATGACAAGGTGGTATATGTTAGAAGCTAATTCTTCCTAGGTGGATGGACTTCTCATGGATGGCCTATAGGTGATGGAAGTTAGAATCCACTGTGTTGGTAGGTTCACTACTTGGAGATTCTCTCCTAAGCCCATACTACCCTCTAGTTAGAGGATAAACCCTCGATATAGTATGGGATACACCGAAACCTCTACCCAGTTGACAAATGCATAGTAACCTCTTCTTATCACCATCTTTGGTAGTGCAAAAGACCAAGAAATGGATAGGACCCATGATTTAGTTCACAATGCACCAACAATCCTTTTCTAATGGGATGCACTAGAATAGATGGGAGTAAGTCATATTTTACCTACCTACCTACATACCATAGTCTTAAACTTGTACCAACACTACTATGAAGAGGATAGATCTATGATGTAGGATGAGATGCACTAAAGCCCTTGTAGTTGAACTCCTACCAAGCTAGCCACCTTTCAAGGCTATACCTAAGCCCTTTAAAAGTTGTTCCCAAGATATTTTGTTGGGTCCACTTAGATGGGGTGGACAGGGTAGCGTTTCACATGGTTGGGATTATTGCACCCCATGAAGATGCAAAAGGGAACCCTTACAATCAGGACGATCAACATAACTTTCACAATCTTCTTGGTTGAGTATCTAAACTAATAATCTTGCATTTCATTATTTTCTTACATGATTATATGATAGTTTTAATTATATCTTCAATGGCTATTGTAATTGGATTTGATACTCTTATACTTGCTGATATTATGTATTGAAAAAAAAAAGTTGCTCTCATGGCTGAGAATTTTACAATGAATGCTATATTACTCAAAAGAAAAGAATATAGAACATGAGTTACAATTGTACAATGAGGTGCTTATAATGAAATCATGGAGCTAAATTTAGGAGATCTAAAGTGAAAGCATGAGGACCTAAATAAAGTTCAACTCTAGCTAAACTAGATGCATAAAAGCCAAACTAGGTGCACAACTAAAAAGCACTCCTAAGGGAACTTAAGAAAAAAAGCATAACTAGTTGTAAAAAGGCAACTAATACCTAAATATGCTCTAATACTAATGACCCAAACAATAGAGAGAGAAATAATAAGAGTTAGTGGGGAAGTTGTTAGGGTTTCGGCAAATCTGAAGCAAATACAAATTAACAATTATATGCAGATATAAACACAAAAGATGAAGAAAAATACACAACACAAATAACACAGAGATTTAACGTGGTTCACCCAAGATGGGCTACATCCATAGAACATGGTTGTCCAATCTTTTCTTATTATCAAGTAAATCAATATAACACCATCACAATGCCCATACAATTTTTAGGGCAACATACAAAGTCGGTCTTTTTAGGATTTTTTCAATGTCGGGTTTTTCCCCAAACCCCAGTGAGGCATACATTATGAGTGTACAGTACTTGCATGATCAGTCGCCACATATTAACAATCTCCCACTTGGAGTCTAGTCAAGCTCCACACCAAACAAAAGAGAGCGAGAGATGGGGGTAAGGAGAGTGGGGTGATAGAGAGGGAGAGTAGAAGAAAGGGAGGGAGAGAATTAGAGAAGAGAGGGAGGGACAAGAGGAGAGACAAAAGATCAAAGAAACAAGAGTAAGAGGGGAAGGAGGGAGAGGTAGATAAGGAGGAAGTGAGAGACTTCCAGGGAAGGAGGAGATAGAGAGGGGAGGAGAGATAGAGAAGAGGAGATTTCATAAAGGGATAGGGGTAAGGTGGGAGGGAGAAAGAGGTGGAGATGGGGGGAGAGAACTAGAGAGGGGATAAATAGATAGGTGAGACCTAAAGGGGAAAAGAGAGGTGAGAGACCTCGATGGCAAGAGAGAGGGGTGAGATAGATAGAGGGAGATAAAGAGAAGTGTGTTGTGAGATTAAATATTAAAAATAATTTAATATTAAATATTGAATTTTTAAATCATAGTTTAAATTCTCTATTATAGTTTATTAAAAAATTTAATAAAATTCTACATCAATTTAGATTATTAATTTAAATATTATTGAAAGAAAAATATATTTGAATTTTAAAACTCAAATTTTCTAATGGATTCATTGTCGATTGTTTCTTTGTTTTCACCTTTTTATATATAATCTTTCCTTTTAATATTTTCTTTTGATTGTTTTATTATTAATTTTTATTTTAAGTGTGACAAAGTTGTGTCACACTTTTATAAAGGAATGGCTAATGTTGATTCAACTTTTTAAATTGAATCAATAGAAAGTGAAATATTTGTTTTGAATTTTGAAATGATGTAAACTAATAAAATGTATTTTTTTTGTTTATTTTATGTTTGTAATTTTGTAAAAAAATTAAAAAATTATTTGAATATACTTTTTTATAAAGTAAACACTAAAATTTAGTTGTTGATAAAATGTTGAAATTGAAGTTACATGAGGCATCACACTTTATATATTATATTTTATTCTTTTTTCTTCAATTTTTTTGTGTATATTGATAACTTGAAACTTTAGAGTAAAAATATATTTTTAACTATTTTTTATGTATATATATTTTTCAGTAAATTTGAAAAGTTGTGTGTACTCAAATATAACTCTTGCCATTTGACATCACTTTTTTTCTTAATTGTTCATCCAAATTAGAAAATAATTATATCATCTTGACATAGACTCTTTTCTAATGCATTTATTTTTTTAAAAAAAATTAAATAAATTTTAGTATTTTTCCTTTACAAGATAATCAACCTTATATTTTAGTGTTGATCACCTAATTTCAATAAAAATAAAATATTAAATATTAAAAACTAATTAAAATATTAAAAGGTAAATATTGTTTAAAATTCACTTATTTCAGAAAAAATATTATTTGTAAGAGTAGGAGTTGTTGAAACATTGAGTTTATATATATATATATATATATATATATATATATATATATATATATATATATATATATATATATATATATTGGTATGTAAACCCAAAGTGGTATAAAATATACATTTAGTAGACAATTCCAATTGGAAAAGTTGTGGCCCATATATAAAATAGTTACAATGAATCTCTATAGACCATATGTTTGACTAAAATTAATTTTTAGTTAGAATTACTTAAATTCACTTGTACTAATAAGTTGGCCTGAAACGTGACACAGTTTTGTTCTTTTAAACCTAATTAATTTTTTTTAGAAAATTTTCAACCACTATTAAAGAAAATGTTTTATTTAATTTCTAAATTATTTATGTTTAATGCATCAAAATTTTCTAGTAAAAATAATTTTTAAATTTTCAACCACTCATAAATATATTTGAATTTTCAAAATCAAACATAAATTAGTTTTACTCTTTTTTTATTTACACTATGATATTTTTCATCACCACAAAGTGCAAACCATAAATGAAAAAACTAACATTATGGACTATGAAAATTAAATGACTTCAATCAAACATACATTTTCTAATCGATTCATTATTTTTTTCTTTGTTTTCCCTTTTATTTATCTTTCTTTTAATTATTTTATTATTAATTTTTGTTTACATTTTTTTAGACTAATTTATTTATTTATTTTTATATTCACTATTGTGGAATCTGGAGGTGTCCTCGCCGAAGCGAGACTAATCCCCTAGTGTGTACAACCCGCTCACAAGGTAGCAACACATACAGAGTTAACACAGCTGGGGACTCGAACTCAAGACCATGGGGAGCATACCCACGCCTTAAGTTGCGATCCACGACCGGGCGAGCTAGGGCCGAAGCCCCTAATTTATTTATTTAAAAAAAAATTCAACCACTATTTATTTCCCACTATACTCTATTTTATTTTATTTTATTTATTTTATTTTGTTTGATAATGATAATCTTAAGATATTTGAATTAATTTTAATAAAAAATTTTTTATCAATTATCATTATTTGAATTTATTATTTCATTTATTAATTAATTTGATAGTATTTTTACTTATTATATAAATAATTCTTTTGATCTGATTAATTAAATAATAAATACTTCTATAATTATTTAGAAGATTAATTGTAGGTTGTATAATTTATATAGGAATGGCTCATAACATACTCCCCTCCTAAAATATGTATCATCTCGATACATCAAATCGATGTAATCCAAACATGTAAAAATATCTCTCTTCTAAAATATGCATCATCTTGATACATCAAAGCAACACAATCCAAATATGTAAAAATCATATCTAGTATTATTATATTTTAATGAATAGTCTATAAATATTGAATCTCATTGATAATTTTTAACATGATACTTTTTTTATCATATTAATGTCACTAAACTTTTACATTGGTCTAATATTTCTTGCAAGAATTTACTCTTATCAATTTTTATTCTTAAAATTATAAATCATCCTTGTAACAATCTAATCCATTGAACTCTAAAACATCACTAAATTTTTCTATGCATTTATTATTTGTTCCAAGCAACCATGATGAATTTTGATCTTATTTTGATGGATAATGATAGATTTGTTGGACATTGCTTCTACTAGGATATGTTGTTGTCATTGATGTCAACATATTCCTGGTTCAATGATTGCAAATTAGTTTATTGTGATCATGGTTTGGTGTATGGAGTATCTCTAGTATCATTATATCTTCTATATTGGTTTTGGTGATCCAGAAAGCTTAATTGATCATATCATATGATCCGGTTTTGCAGTTTGTTTTTTTTATCAGTGCTTTACAGAGTTCAGTATTTTCTCTGATATATTCCAGTGTAATCAAATCTTGAGATGAGATTTTAGGAGATTGTTTGGAATGGCCTTGTGTATCTTCAATATAGATGGTTCGTGAATTGGTGCTTCACAAGTTATTTTTCTTCGTGATAGTTGTTGTTGTTTAAGTATTCTTGAGGTTCAGACGTTGACAGATGAAGATTTGATAAGTGGTGTTGGTGCAACTATTACTGATGATTCTAACGTGCTTGCTAGTGTTTCCTAATTGATTCCTATTTATTTTGATGATCTGCATTGATCACTGTGCGTGATATTGGTGATTTTATTGAACTGGTGATGTTCTTCATGTTATGTGATTTTGTTGGTGGTGTAGAGTATTATGATTGGTCTTGGCATGATTTCTGGTGGTGTTGCGTGTTTGGAGATTTGAATTAGGTCCATGTTATGTCATGTATATCATTATATTGGTCTGGTGGTCAATCTTTGTATCATGTGTTATAATTTGTAATTGTGAGTTGAGGATTTAGCTGACCTTGTTGCCAAGATTGATGAATTGTATAAATAGGTGATATTAATATGTAATTTGGGTAATGTGGTTGTGTTTGCATTATCAGAGAGTGGTGCATGTGTGAACAAGTGATTCATCCTTCAACATTGTAATTGAGAAAATATTGGTGTTGCAGAATAGATAATCGTGCTTAACTAGAATTGTCATCAGGTATGTGTAGATGCTATTCTTTTAGTTCATTTCTTCTAGATTGTAGTCCAAATCTTTTTGCAAGTCAGTGAGCCTTCCCTGAGGGTTGTATCCTTTCGGGTCCTTATCTTTTGATTAGTGATCTCTAGGTAGTGTGCTTGAATGCATGTGCATTCCCCATTATAATATTCACACATACTCCTGTAGAGTATCATCTTATTGTGGGTAGGTTCCCATCGTGGTTTTTCCCTTAACCGGGTTTTCCACATCAAAATCTTGGTGTTTTGTGTTGTGATATCAATTTTCTTATCATTGTTGTTGCTGCAATTTATTTGTGATTAAGTTTGTATATCCAATGAAAACTAATTCACCCCCGCCCCCCTCTTAGTTTTCCTTCATTGTTGTTGCAAACAATTGGTATCAGAGCTAGATCCTTCGAAAGAAGCTTAACCGCTTGAGGAGATCCAAGATGGCAACTGGAAGTGGAAGTGTTATCTTCAAGAATGAGATTCTGAGATTTGATGGACATAATTATGCTACATGGATGAACCTGATGGAGGTGCACTTGAGGTGTCTTGGAGAAGATTACAGAAAGATTACAAAAAATGTCTATTGTGTTCCTCAGAATGGACCAGTTACTACTGATGAGATCAAGGAAGCTGAGAATAACATTAGAGCGAATGAAGCATTGTTGAGTGCCCTAACTGATTCAAAAATGACTAATGTCATGGGACTTCATACTACACATGAGATCTGGGAGAAGCTTGAAACCTTGTATGAAGGAGATAAACAAGTCAACATTGCTAATTTGTAGAGGTTGAAAGGTAAGTATGAGATGATGAAGATGGGAGATGATGAGAACATAAACACTTTCATGGCTAAGGTGAATGATCTTGTCCAAGGTATCAAATGTGCTAGTGGAATCCTTGAAGAAGATGAAATTGTTGCTAAGGTGCTAATATTTTTGCGTCTTTCTTATAGGCACATAGTAGCTTCTATTGATGAGATCCAGAGTGTGACTACTGTGACAAGAGATATGTTGGGTGAAAAAATTGTTACATTTGAATTGAGCAAATTTGGCGAATCACATGGAAAGTCTGGGATAGCATTTAGACAATCTATATCTAGAAAAAAGAAGTATGATTATGAAGAATGCACAAAATATCCAGATATGAGAGAGAATAAGAAAGATGGAAGAGAAATAAAGAGAATTGGATAAGCTTGAAGCATTGATTGCCTGAAGATTGCCTAAGGGAGTTAGTAAGTATGATAGAAAACTGCCTCTGAAATGTTTCTCTTGCAATAAGGTAGGATATTTTACTTCCAGATACCCAAAGAGAATGTCTAAGTATGATAGGAATGATTAATTTGATAAGCATGATAGGAATGATAGATATGAGAAGCATGAGAAGTATGACAAGCCTTACAACTCTAATCGGAAGTATAAGAATCAGAAGAAATGTTACTATGTTTCTAATGAAGGTGTTACAAATGAAGAATCAAAAGGTGATGAAGTTGTGTTTATTGCCATTAAAAAACATAGACCGGTGCCTGTTGATTCCACAAGTTGCACTATTGAGGAAAAATATTTAGCTGCTAAAGTTGAAGAAAAAGATGAATAGGTTATTGATAATGGTTGTTCACATCATATGAGCGGTGATAAAAGAAAATTTGTAAGTATCAAAAGATATGATGGTGGAATAGTAATATTTGGAGATGTCAAATCTTGTGTGATCCATGGTAGAGGTTCTATTTCTTTTGACGGTAAGCATAACACTAATGATGTTCTATATGTTGAAGGTTTGAAGCATAATCTTTTGAGTGTTAGATAGATGGTTGACAAAGGTTATGATTTGCAATTCAAGAATGGTAAATGCAAGATCCTAAATGCCTCTGGTATAGAGATTTCATTTGAAACTAAGACTGAAGGTAATATCTTTCATTTGAATGTTGGTAAGAAAAGTTGTTTGATTGCTCAGATTGATGAAAGTTGGTTGTGGCATAGGAGAATATGTCATGTTAATTTTCATTCAATTTAAAATCAGTTCTATACAAGTTGTTAGATATTTTCCTAAAATTGTTAAGCATACTAATCTAGTATGTAAATAATGTCAATTGGGTAAGAAAACAAGAAATTCTTTCAAGAGAAAGTAGTATACTTCTAACGGATTGTTAGATCTTGTGCATACTAACCTATGTGGACCTATAAACATTAGAAATGTGTAGGGTGAAAGATAATTTATGTTGATAATTGATGATTATTCTAGGATGATGTGGGTTGTCTTTTTAAAGGAGAAATATGAAGCATTGGACAAATTCAAGATATTCAAAGAAAAGGTTGAGATTGAGACATGATTGAAGGTGAAATGTCTAAGATCTAACAAAGGAGGAGAATTTTGTTCTGGTGTGTTTGATTCATTCTATGAGAAGCATGGGATTAGAAGATAATTATCTGCTCCTAGAACCCCTCAGCAGAATGGAGTTGTTGAAAGGAAGAACAGGATTGTCTTGGATGTTGCAAGGACTATGCTAATTGCAGGGAATGTTTCAAAGATCTATTGGAGAGAAGGTGTTAGCACTACTGTTTACACATTCAATTGAGTTCATATTAAAGGTGATACTGGTAAGACTCCTTATGAGCTATGGTTTGGTCATGTTCCTTCTATGAGATATTTCAAAAAATTTGGTAGCAAATGTAATGCCCCGCCAGGAAACCCCGAAGGGATTAAGCCATAATACAAGAATAGAGTGCAATAATTTTATTTTTTTTAAAGTTACACCACATTAAGATACAACAAGATATCAAAGATTCAGATTACATAGCGGAAGACAACAACTAACACCTAAAGAGTTTCCCAACGAGATTACTTAAATTTCACAATTCACTTAACTCACACCATTAATCCAATAAGCTGATAATCTAACAATGAGATAATTCTTAATTAGGATAATTTCTTTCAAAAGGAGGAAATATAAATCACAAACAAAGATTCATCCATTAAGATCTATTCCTAATCTTCATTCAAGCTTTTCATTTAAAATAACAAGCCATACATCTAATATTCTAGAATACTAGAATTTCATCATAAACATAAGAGATCTTTTCAAGCATACTTAATTTCCTTAACAACAACTAAATATATTCTATTACTCTAAGTTACATTCTTTCATATTCCAATTCATTGCATTAAAGAGATGATTGCATACTAGCATCTACTATAAATCTCATGTAAACCACTTATGCATTCGATCAAAAAGGCATTCAAGAAAGGACTGCATATAAGCATTTAAAGTTAATTCCATTTATCCACTTAACCATTCTATCATAAGCTAATCATACATGATAAAGCTGAATAAAGGAAACATAAGAGAATACATCACATAACACCATAATGATCTCGGAGTTCACCCCTAAAGGGCTACATCTCCGGGTCTGCTCAACTGCAAGACCCCTCTGATAAATAATAAGGTTAAGAATACAAGAGGTTACACCAATTACAATCCAGCTATCAAGGCGAAATATAAACAATATACAAGCGACCGCATTGGTCAATAAATACATAAACGATCCCTGAAAAGAACAGGATCCAGCTGAACATAATCAAAGCTAACACAAAGGTCCAAGAGAGAATCCATAAAACTGAGTCATCACCACCCAAGGTCTAACATGAAACCGATACTCACAAGGGCGGAGACAAAAGGATGACCCACAAAGGTACTCTTAACAGGACAAAACGACCACACACTAGCGAACGTAGGGACAAGTGTCATCACACAACCTGGTATGGTTACCATGGCAAGTCTTCATAGGTCCCGGCCCCATGCATTGGGTTACCCTGGCAACCTAATCCAAGCTTCCGGCCCATCCAAGCCTCATGTGGACCCACACATCCTCTCGTGAAGACAAGGATGATGGATTTGCCATTTCAGGCCTTCTCACAGCATGTTGAGTCTATGTTAGCACTTGTCCCATGTGTGAGGCACAATTATCTTACTTAGAGATTACATTCTAATCTACTAATAGGTTATCACTTATTAGACTCACTTTCAACAGGTTACCCAGCAGCCACTTTGGGCGCGGCCCCCAATCGAAAGCCACTTTCCCATACGACACTAGACTAAACTCAGACGAACTCAAAACCAAGGAATACACATGGTCAGACGAACGGAGTTCAAGAAGAGAGAAACAACCATCAGGTCAAACACGACTCATAGATGCACACTTACTAACGGTACTCTAACTAGAGACCTGACCAACAACGGTCAACCACAAATCATCATTCGACTCACACAAAGAGGATATGATCAAAAATGACACTACCACAAACAACAGTCAACTCGGAATCGAGGACTGAAACAGGTACCCCAAGTCAATCCATATGACAGGGACCTATCAAACAAAGCACTCTTGCCATTTCATAATTAAAAGCGAATACAGAAATTAAACTCGCATAGGCAGTAATCAACAGATACAATCTTTCTGAATTGATCTAAACATTAAAAGTTGATCAAGTTTTCTACAAGATCTAAATCAGATTACAGTTATCTACCTCATCTAGGAATAGGTTGTTCTTGGTTTTCTAACTCTCTAAGGTTCAAAGCATCGAACAGACATATAAAGTCATAATGAGTTTTTAAACTAATTCATATTAATAAAATTCAGACAACCATTAATCAACTAAAATAAGATATTTAATCTCCAATCAAAACGTCATTGACACACTGGTCTAAAACCACCACTACAGTTTCATATTATTTCTCAAGCCCAGATGCATTATACGGGTCACGGAAATATAATTATAAAAAGGGAATCCAAATGAAGATAGTCATTTCCAAAAGCATATCGTTAAATTTCTAATGCCCAATGGTTAATTATTCATTTCTAACATTTCCAGATGACTTATACCCTTAAAATCTTCAAACAATATATATATGGGAATAAAGTACGTTTTAACTCCAAAAAGATTATCCAACGTAAAAATATTTTATCTTCCCAAACTACACACCATTAAAATTATGTCTTGCATAATAAACTACTAAAAAATTCATCAACAAATACATTAATGCCACATTTCTCATCATCAAAGACTTAATTAAAAATCTTCATTACATAATATTAAAAACATTATATATATTTTTTTTCAAAAAAAAAAATACATATAAAAAAAAACATCGTTAAAAACTAATTTAAAAAAAAAAAACATTTTAAAAAGTGCGAGGGCGGGGCCCACCTCCCAATAGGGACGGCTGGGCGCCCAAACCCTAGCCGCAGGCGGGGATATGCACGGGCAGCGCCACAGTGGTACCCGTAGGTCCCACGGCACCCTGCGGCCACCGCGGCCCCTGCAGCCACCACCATGAGCCGCGGTCACGGGTGGACTGCGAACAGAGGTAAGGGGAACGAGCGGGGGAGGGGAGGAGGAGCGGGTGGAGCTCCACTCCCTGCCCTCCAAACCCCAACCAACGGTTTCGAAAACAAAACGCCCAGCTCAGTAAAACAAATACGATTATAATTTTATTGAACACACAGTTCGAAATAAGCTAAAAACGCCACACCCAATATGATTTTATAAATTTTGATTTACAGTATGGCAGGCTCAAAAGAAATATGTTTGGATATTCACCTCTCCAGCACAAATGGGTTTCAACACCCAAGTAGATTGAAGAATGACAAGACTCCAATTAAATTCATTTTTATTAAACAAAGAGAAAACCAGACATGGCAAGATAATCCATTTTAACACAATGATACAGCCATGAATTTTCTTGAAGAACACAAGCTAAAAGCATGGATTTAAACCCACAAATCCAAATTTACATCTAATAACAATATTTTAAAAGATTGGATTTTACCAACAATCAATTTGACCCAACAGACCATTTCAAAACAACAAGGAAGAACAGTTAAGGTAAATCCTACCTCCATACGCATTCCTGGAATAGCTGAAGGAGAGCCCAATCCTGCCAGATCCAAAAGAACTATCTTCCTCCCCAAAACCCCCAATTTTATCCAAAATTATTTTCCAACCAAAAATATTCTCCAAAATGTCCATCCTCAAATTTTCCCCAAATTTTGGGTTATATGGAAGAGTTGACCAAAATTCCATTTTTGGAATTAAAATCTTTATTTAAAAAATAACTCTCCAAATTAATTCTTTCTAACTATAACAACAAATTGACTTGCTATTCAATTCCAAAAATGATTTTCTCATTTAATCCAATTTAGCCTTTCTAATTTCAAAAGCCAACAGAATACAATTAAATCTATTGCGATAAAATACAAAACTTTCTTTTCAACAGCATATACAAAATGCATTTAATATTCAAAATCAGTCATTTAATCGAACTTACTCCCAATTTAAAACGAGTAATCCAATATCAACGAAAATCGCATAACGAAATCCCGATTAATTTAGTCCATTAATCTCTAATGCACAAATACATATTTAATCAAAATAATTACTAAGGACTAATTAATCAATTTAACCAGACACACCAAGCATGCAAATCGAGAAGGTCAACCAAACAGACGACTCGCAAACCCAAACAAAAAGGGATTACCGACGATGACTGGCAATGCTCACTTGAGCACGACTAAGGTCAACTAGGGTCTTACGACCACCTAATCCAACTCTAAGGATTAAAGGGGTACACTCAAACCTGCAATTCCAGGTGAAGACGAACCTCGCACTCATGCAGCGTTGTACCTGAAATTTCCTGCAACCAAGAGTCATACATGCATACATATATAATAACTTAATGAAAGCGTTAGCTCAATATTAATACCACGAAATAGGTACACTAAACAACTTGCATACAACTAGTGTGAAAACCACATCAATAGCTATGCGTTAAATCAAACATCTGACTATAACAATATATTAAGATAAACTAACCAAGATTAAACCGAGATTAGAAATTGATTAAGGGCAGGAGTACTACAGCAAATATTATATGAAGAGAGATGAGGATATAGGAAAGTTTGATGCTAGAAGTGATGAAGGAATTTTCTTGGGATATTCAACAAAGAGAAAAGCCTACCAGTGCTAGATAAGAGACTGAGGAATATAGTGGAAAGTGAAAATGTGAAGGTTGATGAGAATTATGAAAAAGATATCAAAGCTTGTGGATATAATGATGGTCAACATGGTGTTCTAACGCCTATTCAGACTAAATAATTGAAGCAGAATGATCTGATAGAGGCTATTAATCTAAATGTTGCTACTATCAATGGAGAGGTGGAGGAACCTGAAAATTAGAACAATCAGAAGACTCCAAGGTATGTAAGATTAAATCATTCTGAAAATAAGATTATTGGAGATAAAAATAAAGGTGTGTTGACTAGAAGAAGGCTAGCTGCTCAAGAAGTATGTTTGATTTCTAAAATTGAACCTAAAGATGTTGTTGAAGCTTGCAAAGATGAAAATTGGATGAAATCTATGGAAGAATAATTGAATCAGATTGAAAATAATAACACATGGGAGCTTGTGCCTAGAGCTAAAGATAATAATGTGATTGGTACTAAATGGGTATTAAGGAGCAAATTGAATGAAGCTAGTGAAGTTGTTAGAAATAAAGCAAGACTGGTATGCAAAGGATATTCTTAGAAAGAAGGGATTGATTATGAGGACACTTTTTCTCTAGTAGCTAGACTTGAAGTTGTTAGGTTGTTTCTTGCATATGCTGCTTATAAAGAGTTCAAGGTATATCAGATGGATGTCAAGTCATATTTTCTAAATGGTGATCTTGAGGAAGAAGTATACATTCAGAAACCTAATGAATTTTCATTATCAGATGATGTGGACATGATATGCAAATTGAAGAAAGCTCTTTATGGATTGAAACAAGCCCCTAGAGACTAGTATGCTAGATTGGATAAGTATTTGTTGAAATTAGGATTTAATAAAGGTATTCTTGATAGTAATCTATAATTTAAGATTGGGAATGATAGTATCTTGATTGTTGAAGTATTTGTTGATGATATTATCTTTGGAGGAGATGATGACTTGAATATGAAGTTTGCTAGTGATATGCAAAAAGAATTTGAGATGTCTATGATAAGAGAGATGAAATTTTTCTTAGGATTGTAGATTTCACAGACCGAAAAAGGTATTTTTATATCTTAAACTAAATATGTGAAAAAATTTCTTAAGAAGTTTGGGTTAGATGATTCAAAAATGGTTGGAACTCCTATGGTGACTGGATGCAAATTGTCTAAAAATGATGAAACATTGAAAGCTTATCAGTATTTGTACAAATCTATGGTTGGTGGACTGCTATATCTTACTCAGAATAGACTGGACATTATGAATGTTGTGTGCATGGCTACAAGATATCAAGCTGATCCAAAAGAGAGTCATCTAACTGGTGTAAAGAGGATATTCAGATACTTGAAAGGAACTGTGGATTATAGCTTGTGGTATCTGAGGAATGATGATTTCATGTTATGTGCTTACATTGATGCTTATTCGGTTGGTGATGTTGATGATCAAAAGAGTACCTCTGGTGGTGCAATCTTTTTAGGTAAGAAATTAGTTTCATGGGCTAGTAAGAAACAAGATTCAGTGTCCTTATCTAACACTGAAGTTAGGTACATTGTTGTTGCTAGTAGCTACACTCAGGTAGTTTGGATGAAGAAAATGTTGAAGGATATCAGACTTATCTATAATGAGCCTACTATCATTTATTGTGATAATTCAATTGTTATTAATATGTTAAAGAATCTGGTGCAACATTCAAAGACTAAACATGTGTCAATCAAGTATCATTTCCTAATAGAAAAATTTAGTGAAGAGGAAGTGAAGTTGGAATATGTATCTAAAAAGGAACAAGTTGTTGGCACTATGGGTATGTGTGGCATTGATGTTTTGTCATTGATGTCAACACTAGCTATTACTGACAGATAGATTTACATTGGTTGATATAGATGGTTACCGACATATAGGTTACCAGTATAAGATCTAGTGTTACCGATAGAAGAGATTATTTGTTGGATACTTTTGACATGTTTGGATCAGTAAAGTATAATGGATTTCATGTGTAATATACTCCATAAGCATGTTGGTATTCACTTGATAATTGGATATTATCATACACACTGGTAAACCCTTACCGGCACTAGTTTAAGGTTTTACCCGTAGACCTTTCATTGAGGAATCATGACAGGATGCACAATTGGTGTTGGTGCAACTTCTTCAAGAATTTTAGGATGCTGAAGATGTTTGTTGATCATGCTTCAATTGATTGAAGTCATTTCTTTGGCATGGTGGATCCAAAATAGGTCTGGTACCTATCTAGGTTATGGAACAATATCATGCTAGCATGTACTCTACACATTACCTGGATGATTTGAGATGTTTAATGGATTTATTATTATTGTTTTGATCTTAAGTCGACATGGAATATCATTGTAATAAGGAATTATGTGATGATATTATTATAATATCTTTAGGTGGCCGACCTAGTTGGTTTAGGCCTTAGGGTTTGTATAAATAAGAGGTAGAATCTCTTTGTAAAGTATCATGGTTATTGGAAAAGGTCATGGTCAAGGAATGTAATGTGAGAATAATGTAATATCATTTAGGAAGAGGAGTTGATCGATCATTGGTGATCGGATTGGTTTCAGAAGAGGATTTAGTCCTCCGGCATTGAGCTTAACCAGGACTGTAATCAAGCATAGTAGATGCTATTTCCAGTAGTTCACTCTATTGGATTGTTGTCCATTTATCTTGAGAAGGTTGCAGCCTCTCTGTAGTCAATGAGACTCTTTGGCAATGAGTAGTACACTCTAGGAAGTGTGCCTTCCTGCAAGTGCAAGCCCCTCATTGTAACATACTTTATGTAGAAGTATCGTCTAACTGTGGGTAAGCTTCCCACCTTAGTTTTTCCCTTTCCAGGTTTTCCACATACAAAACATGGTGTTATGTGGTATGATTTTTTTGCATTGATAGTCTGGTTAATTGTTAAGTTGTATTGTTTACCAGTATATGTTTCTATTGGCATTTGTTTGTGCTTTACCAATACTTGAACTGTTTAAGGTTGTATTATAGATTAAAAGTTATAATATGTTAACAACTAATTCACCACCCCTCTCTCAGTTGTTCATCAGTTATTCTAACAATTTGTATTAGAGCTTTGGTCCTCTTTTGCATAAGCTTAACCGCTTGAGGTAGATCCTATGGCAGTTAACACTTCTAATCCACTGATAGCTATTTCCAGAAGAGAAATTCCTAAGCTTGATGGAACCAATTATGGGATATGGAAAATTTGAATGGAGACTCATCTTAGATGTCTTGGCAAGAATATTTGGGAGATCACTGAGAAAGGATACACACCTTATGATCCGACATCCAGCAATCATGCTCCTACAGACCTGGAGAAGAATATTGAAAATGATTGCAGAGCTAGAGAAGCCCTCTTGTGTGCACTTACTGATCAACAGATCATGGGATTGACTGACAAATCATCAACTAAGGTTATATGGAACAAATTGCAAACTCAGAATGAAGGTGACCCTACTGTAAAAATTGCTAAACATGATGGTTACTGGGTAAGGTATGAAAACTTGAAAATGGAAGAAAATGAAAGAATTGCTATGTTTATGGAAAGAGTAAATGAGATTGTTATGGGAATTCAATGTTGTGGAGGATTTCTAAATGAAGATAAAATAGTTTTCAAAGTCTTGACAGCCCTTCCATCGGTTTACAAGATGAAGGAAACTATAATTAATGAGTTAAGAACAATGGCAAACACTTCAGTCAATAGAGACATTCTGATTAGGAAATTATCTTCTTTTGAGCTTGAAGAATTTGGATCTTTTGGAGTTGTAAAGTCTGAACCTACTTTTCATGCATTATCATCAACATCTACCAGAAAAAGTGATTGGAGAGCCCTATATGCAAAATAATTGGAAGACATGAGGAAAGAAGATGAAGAGCTTGAACAACTTGAAGCCTTATTTGCTAGAAGAGTATCTAAAGGTCCAACTAGAAGTAAGTATGAAGGAAAATCACCTTTTAAATGTTTTGGATGTAATAAGATTGGTCATTTTGCATCTAGATGTCCTGAAAGGAATGCAAGGTTTGAGGAAAGAGTTAAGAAAAATTTTAAGCCTAACCCAAACAAATATAGATTCAAGAAAGACAAACATTGCTACATAGCAGATGAGGAAGGAGTAACTGATCACTCTGGAGATGAACTAGAAGAAGACTCAGCTAGTGGATCCGGAAATGGAAAGGAATGGGTGTTCTATGCTTTGAAGGAAGATGAACCAGAACCAACTATCAAAAATGAAGAGAAAGCCCTGGTAGCAAAAGTTGAACATAAAGATGAATGGGTAATTGATAGTGGATTCTCACATCATATGACTAGAGATAAAAGGAAATTTTTGTCCCTCCAAGAATACAATGGTGGTCAAGTAAGATTTGGAGATGACAAGGCATGTATGATCAAAGGTAGAGGTATTATTTCTTTGGATGGCAAGCATAACATTGATAATGTCTATTATATAGAAGGTTTAAGGCATAATCTTTTGAGTGTTGGTCAATTAGTTGATAAGGGTTTTCAACTTCAGTTTAAGGATAGAAAATGCAAAATCATTAACAAAACTGATTTGGAGATTGCAATCGGTATTCAAACAGGAAGTAATATCTTTCACTTGAACACTGGTAATAAGACATGTTTGATTGCTCATGTTGATGAGAGTTGTCTATGGCATAAGAGGTTGTGTCATGTTAATTTTGATTGTATTGTTAAGATCAGTTCAACTAAGGCAGTCAGAGATATACCTAAGATTATGAAGCCTCATAATCCAGTATGTAAGGAATGTCAATTGGGTAAGAAAGTCATAAGTTCTTTTAAAAGCATACATGATAAATCTAATGATGTACTTGATATGATTCACACTAACTTATGTGGTCCATCAAGGATGAAGATTTCAAGGTGATAGGTATTTCATGTTGATTATTGATGACTATTCTAGAATGATGTGGGTGAATTTTCTAAGGGAGAAGTTTGAAGCTTTTGAGAAATTCAAGATCTTTAAATTGAAGGTTGGAACAGAAACTAGATTGAAAATTAAATGTCTAAGATCAGGTCATGGCGGTGAGATCACTTCTCATGAATTTAATAGTTATTGTGAGACAAATGGAATCAAGAGACAACTATCTGCTCCAAGGACTCCTCAGCAAAATGGAGTAGTTGAAAGAAAGAACATAACCATTTTGGATGCAACTAGATCTATGATGATGGAATCCAAATTGCCTCATATGTACCGGAGAGAAGTAGTGAGTACAACAGTCTACACATTCAACAGAGTTCACATTAAAGGTGAAACCGACAAGACCCCTTATGAACTATGGTTTGGACATGCACCTACTGTTAAGTATTTCCAAATTTTTGGAAGTAAATGCTATATCAAAAGAGATGATTCAATTGGAAAGTTTGATCCTAGATGTGATGAAGGGATATTTCTTGGTTATTCAATTCAGAGCAAAGCATATAGATGTTATAACAAAAGATTGCAGAAAATTGTGGAAAGTGCTAATGTGAAAGTGGATGAACAATACAGAAATTAGTCTATATCATATGATAGGGAACCCTCAGTGGAAATGATCATAATTCAACCAGGAATGCCTCAACTAACACAGGAAGCTGAAATAGTTACATCAACATAATCATAAAATTCAACTGTGACCAATGATCAGAGTGGTGAACCTGAAGTTCAAAAGACTCCAAGGTATGTAAGATTAAATCATTCTGAAGATCAAATTATTGGAGATAGGAACAAGGGAGTAATGAAAAGAAGAAAAATGGCAAATGAAGAGGTATGTCTTATTTCTCAAGTTGAACCGGAAACTATTGTTGAAGCTTGTAAGGATAAACATTGGTTAAAGGCTATGGAAGATGAATTAGATCAAATAGAGAAGAATGAAACTTGGTCTTTAGTTTCTCAGCCTAAAAATAAGAATGTTATTGAAACTAAATAGGTTTTTAGAAATAAACTGAATGAGGATGGTCAAGTTATAAGGAACAAGGCTAGATTGGTTTGTAAAGGATATTCTCAAATGGAAGGAATTGATTATGGTGAGACATTTGTACCTATAGCTAGAATTGAAGCTGTTAGACTATTTCTTGCCTATGCAGCTTATAAGAACTATAAGATTTATCGAATGGATGTCAAATGTGTATTTTTTAATGGTGAGCTTGAGGAAGAAGTTTACATTGAGCAACCTAATGGATTTTCACTGAAAAATGACAAAGACATGGTTTGTAGATTGAAGAAAGCTTTATATGGTTTGAAACAGACACCTAGAGCTTGGTATGCAAGGCTGGATAAATATATTTTGAAGCTTGGTTTTACTAAATGAAGTGCTGATAGTAACCTAATTATAAGATCACTAATAATAATATTCAAATTATTGAAGTCTTTGTTGATGATATCATTTTTGGAGGAGAAGATAAACTATGCATGGAATTTGCTAACATGAAAAATGAATTTGAAATGTCCATGATTGGTGAGATGAAATTTTTCTTAGGTTTGCAGATTACTCAAATTGACAAAGGTATTTATATCTATGGAACTAAGTATTTGAGGGAATTATTGAAAAAGTTTGGTATGGAGAATTCCAAACCAGTAAGCACTCCTATGGCTACAAGTGAGAAACTATCTATCAAGGATACTTCTTCACCGGTAAAGCCGACAAGGTATAAATCTATGATTGGTGGTCTTTTATAACTAACTCAGACCAGACCTGATATTATGAATGCAGTAAGTATTGTTTCAAGATATCAAAGTAATCCTAAAGAAAATCATGAATGTGCAGTAAAGAGGATATTCTGGTATTTGCAAGGAACAACAAAATATGGCTTATGGTATTCCAGAAATGATGATTTCACTTTATGTGCATATACTAACTCAGATTGGGTAGGTGATACTAATGATAGAAAAAGAACTTCTAGTGGAGCTTTCTTTCTTGGAAAGAAACTGGTTTCATGGATAAGAAAAAAATAGTCACTCATTTCTTTATCTACTGCAGAAGCTGAGTATGTTACGGCAACAACTAATTGCACTCAATTTTTGTGGATGAAGCAAATGTTGAAGGATATTGGGGTAAATTGTAGTGAACTAGTAGTTATATATTGTGATAACTCTATAGCTATTGACATGTCCAAGAATCTAGTATTTCACTCTAGGACTAAGCATATTTCAATAAAGTATAACTTTATAAAGGACAAGGTAGAAGCAAAGGAAGTCAAATTAGTTTATGTGAACACTAAAGAATAGATTGCAGACATATTCACTAAACCGGTCTCTGAGGAATCATTTGAATACTTGAGAGATGGGTTAGGGGTTTCTGCCCCTCCAACAGAGACTTGATTGATGAAGTTTTTCATCAGTCTGGTATGCATTACCAGGAACATTATCCATTCCAACACTGATGAATGGTGCTACTACTCAAGGGGAGTAGTCAACTTTGAGATTCAGAGGTTTATATCATTGCTTTGATATTTTTGTCAGGTTTATGGCATTGATGTCAAAGGGGGAGAGATATTGATGTGAAAATAAAATAAAATTTGTATACAATGGGGAGAGAGATTTGTTCAGAACCTCAAAGAGATATCATTCACTAGGGGAGAGCTACTGATTGTTGGTTGTCTTCCACAAGGGGATACTTGTTTGGCATTTCTTGGTACCTAGATGTTTTTCACATCTAGTGTTGCCATCAATGCCAAAGGGGGAGATTGTTGACACTATGGGTATGTGTTGCATTGATGTTTTGTCATTGATGTCAACACTAGCTATTACCAACAAACAGATTTACATTGGCTGATATGGATGGTTATCGACAGACAGGTTATTGATATAAGATCTAGTGTTACTGGTAGAAGAGATTATCTATTGGACACTTCTGACATGTTTGGATCAGTAAAGTATATTGGATTTTATGTGTTATATGCTCCATAAGAATATTGGTATTGGCTTGATAATTGGATATTATCATACATACTGGTAAACCCTTATTGGCACTAGTTTAAGGCTTTACCAACAAAGCTTTCATTGAGGAATCATGATAGGATGCACAATTGGTGTTGGTGCAGCTTCTTCGAGAATTTTAGGATGTTGAAGATATTCGTTGATCGTGCTTCAATTGCTTGAAGACATTGCTTTAGCATGGTGGACCCAAAATAGGTCTAGTACTTATCTAGGTTATGGACTAGTATCATGCTAGCGTGTACTCTACACGTTACCTGGATGATTCAATATTTTTAATGAATTTTTTATTAGTGTTTTGATCTTAAGCCGACATGGCATATTGTTGTAATAAAGAATTATTAATGATATTATAGTAATATCTTTAGGTGGCCGACCTAATTAGTTTAGGCCTTAGGGTTTGTATAAATAAGAGGTAGAATCTCTTTGTAAAGTATCATGGTTATTGAAAAAGGTCATGGTCAAGGAATGTAGTGTGCGAATAATGTAATATCATTCATGCAGAGAAGTTGATCGATCATTGGTGATCGGATTGGTTTCAGAAGAGGATTTAGTCCTCCAGAATTGACTTTAACCAAGACTATAATCAGGCATAGTAGATGCTATTTCTAGTAGTTCACTCTATTGGATTGTTATCCATTTATCTTGAGAAGGTTGCAACCTCTCTGTAGTCAGTGAGACTCTTTTGTAATGAGCAGTACGCTCTAGGCAGTGTGCCTTCCTGCAAGTGCAAGCTTCTCATTGTAACACATACTTTCTGTAGAAGTATCATCTCACTATGGGTAGGATTCCCACCGTGGTTTTTCCCTTTCCGAGTTTTCTGTGTAAAAATCATGGTGTTATGTGGTATGATTGTTTTGCATTGATTATCTGGTTAATTATTAAGTTGTATTGTTTACCAGTATCTATTTCTACCAACATCTATTTGTGTTTTACCAGTACTTTATCTATTTGTTCTTCACTGGTACTTGATCTATTCAAGGTTGTATTGTGGATTAAAAGTTATAATCTGTTAACAACTGATTCACTCCCCCCCCCCTACCCCCTCTTAGTTGTTCATCGATTATCCTAACACAAATTGCTGATATTTTCACTAACCCTTTGCCTATAGATACATTTGTCTATTTGAGAGACATGTTAGGGGTATCTACCCCTCTTGATGAGAACTAAATGCATTGAGGTGCATCAATCTGATGGACTTCATTGTCTTATCCTTTTGTCTGGATTGATGAGTTGGTGTTGATCCCCTAGTGGAGTACTTTGTTGGTTTTGGTTATCTGTTATTATGGAGAAAATCATGATTTTTTTATCTAAGGGGGAGAGTGAGTTTGGTTTTTTGTTTCGAGATCTTTGGCATTATTGTCAAAGGGGAAGGAGAAGCATGTGAAAGACTATTTTATCTTCTTGATTTTAGGGGGAGTCTGTTGGAGGCATCTTCTTTATTTGCATTCATTTTTTTTCACATTCATATGTTTCCATCAATGCCAAAGTGTGAGATTGTTTTACATTGTTGTTGCTAGGATATGTTGTTGTCATTGATGTCAACATATTTCTGCTCCATTGATTGTAGACTGGTTTATTGTGATCATGGTTTGGTGCATGGAGTATCTCTAGTATCATTATATTCTTCTATATTGGTTTTGGTGATCCTGAAAGCTTAATTGATCATATCATATGATCCGGTTTTGCAGTTTGTTTTTTTTATTAGTGCTTTGCAGAGTTCAGTATTTCCTTTGGTATATTCTGGTGTGATCAGATCTTGAGCTGACATTTTGGGAGATTGTTTGGAATGGTTGTGTGTATCTTCCAATTAATGATTTGGTGCTTTGCAAGTTATCTTTCTTCATGATAGTTGATGTTGTTTGAGTATTCTTGAGGTTTAGACGTTGATAGATGAAGATTTCATAAGTGGTGTTGGTGCAGTTGTTACTGATGATTCTAATGTGCTTGTTTTTGTTTCCTAATTGATTCCTATTTGTTTTGATGATCCACATTGATCGTTGTGTGCAGTATTGGTGATTTTATTGAACCGGTGATGTTCTTTGTGTTATGCGGTTTTCTTGGTGGTGTAGCGTGTTGCGATTGATCTTGGCATGATTTTCGGTGGTGTTGTGTGTTTGAAGATTTGAATTAGGTCCATGTTATGTCATGTATATTATTATATTGGTTTGGTGGTCGATCTTTGTGTCATGTGTTGTAGTTTTGTAATTGTGAGATGAAGGTTTAGCCGACCTTGTTACGAAGGTTGATGAATTGTATAAATAGGTGATATTATTATATAATTTGGGTATTGTGGTTGTGTCTACATTATCAGAGAGTGGTATATATGCGAACAAGTGATTAATCCTTTAGTATTTTGATCGAGAAGAGATTGGTGTTGTAGAGAAGACAATTATGCTTAACCAGAACTGTCATTAGGCATTTGTAGATGTTATTCTTTCAATTCATTTCTTCTCAATTGTAGTCTGAATCTTGTTGTAAGTCATTGAGACTTCCCTGAAGTTTGTAGCCTTCCAGTTCATTATATTTTGAGCAGTGAGTTCTAGGCACTATTCCTAAACACATGTGCATTCCCCATTGTACTATTCACACATACTACTATAGAGTATCATCTTATTGTTGGTAGGTTCCCACCATGGTTTTTCCCTTAATTGGGTTTTCCACATCAAAATATTAGTGTTGTGTGTTGTGCTATCAATTTTCTTATCTTTGTTGTTGTTTTAGTTTATTTGTGATTAAGTTTGTAGATCCGATGAAAACTGATTCAAACCGCCCCCCCCCCCCCCCCACTCTCAGTTTTCCTTCATTGTTTTTTCCAACAAGATTCCAATCTTGTTTTGAAGTATAAATGCCTATCCTACTTTGATGAATAGATTCATATCCTATTTTCATGGATAGTGTTGCAAATATGAGTTCTTATTGTCATTAATGCCAAACTTATTGGTCTGATGTCAAGCTTGTTGATCTAGATTGTAAATTGGTAACTTTCATTGGTCCAAATATGGTCTAGTATAATATAGTAATAGTGAGATACTAGTGTGATCATGCAAATGTGTGTAGTCTACTTTTGATTACTTTAGAAGGTTTTTAAAGATGTATCATGATGTTTTAGAGCTTTGGTGGTGATCTTTGTGGTTCGTGGTTGATATTCAGCTATGTGTGATTGTTATGTTGATAATATACAAGTATGTGTTGCATTCCTATGCCTCCTAGTATTTGATGATGCAGCTCAATTATTTAGTATTATGGATATTTGTTATGCTATCTTGGGCATCCATAAAGTACTCTTGGTGGTCCATATTATAGTTTGAGTAAGGTGTGTAGGTGCAAATTAATAGTGTTATCTTTTAGGGTTGACCCATGATGTTTTGGTTTGTACAATTGCATAGGAGTTAATTTGGAATGGTCTAGAAGGTGTGTAACCTTGCATGTTTCATTTGTCTTCAACATTGCCTTGGATTTTTTGGGGGGTTAACTGCTCTTTATTTACACATTGCATCTAATTAGGTCATCCTAATTGATGTTATTGTGTGTACAAATGGTATATAAAGGATGGAATCATTTTGAATATTTGTGTATGATTTTTATAAGTTGTTTGAAGTGTTCAGGGAGTATTGTGAGATTTGCAAGTAGAACCGAGTAGTAATGAAGGTAGTTTTGAATTTATTTTAATAAAGAAGTGAAATTAGCTTATCAGTGGGTGCGGTTGTTTACAGTTCAATTCTTTTGATGTATTTATTTCAAATGTATTATATCTTACCCTGAATAAGTGATCTTTAGTGTCCACAAGTCTTTTGTATCTTTCCCTAAGGTTGTGCATCTCACTTTTGCAAGTCCACGTCAACAGAAATGAGCTCCTTAGCTTTTAGCCTAAACATTGTAACATGTTCTTGTTGGAATCCAACACTAAGAGGGGGGTAAATCAGCATTCTATCGGTAATGTTAGTTTTGAATTTATTGCGTATTAACCAGTTAATAGTAAATAAAATTAAAGTGCATACACCAAATAACACATAGAAAGGAAACACCATAACACCAATATTTATATGTGGAAAACCCTACAAAGGGAAAAACCATGGTGGGGCTGATACCCACAATATATATACTTGATCAAGGTATATAAATATTACATAAAGGGGATTGCACATGCAATCAGGCCAACCGCTTAGAGCTCACTGCTCAAACACAAAATAGGAAGTCTCACTAACTTATAAAGTATTACAAAGTAATTACAAACTGAAATGAACTTATGAAATACATCTAACCATGCTAGATAAGTTCCGGTTCAAACTCTGATAACCAACTCTATATATCGGTTGTTTGATGCTCTGTTCTGCCCTGTTCTTCTACTGGTTATATTGTGCATGTGAAAATACACACATACGCTTCTAATCGCTGACCAAAATGTATACCTATACTCATTGAAACATTCACAACCAAAAATTCGCATTCCATAACATATCTGATCTATCGCTAAAATGGTCTTCTTAAATATTCTTCCAACTTTACCATGTCGGCTTCAATGAGAAATACAAACATCTCGATTAGCAGTACATAATGAGTTTCAAACATAATCCCAATGACCATGTCAGCCATCGCACGGTACCACAAAATCCATGAAAGAAATAATCGGGACCAAAAGATTTCCTATCTGGGTCCTATCCATTACCAGGTTCCATATACACATTACCGAGATCAAGACTTAACCGGGTATGAAATAAATTGAATGTCGATACTGATTGTGAAGCAATGTGAATGCCGGTGAAGTGTAATAAATGTCAGTTAACCAAAAGAGATAAGACAATGAAACCAAATAGATACTATATACACCTGAAGATGAAATCCCATGTGATGATGAGTTGCCATCAATGACAACCGAAAATGCCATTAACTCTTACCAGATGAGTGTCAATTGCCAACAGTTCTTCATATAGTAAGACAACTCTCACCATTGTTTTTCCCTCATTGGAATTTCCACATAAAAATATGGGTGTTCATGTGTGAATTCTTTTGTTGTTTTAGTTCTTTATTTCTCAAATATGATAAATGTTATTTCAATAGTTAAAATGGTTGAATTTTAGTATATGTTAATTCACCCCCCCCCTCTCAACATCTGGTATTGTTCAACAATTGGTATCAGAGTAAGGTTCTTGAGGTAACAACCTAACCATTGAGGTAGATTCGAGAGTTGAACACTATGTTTGTATCTAAGAAAGATTTGAATGTTATGGAACAACATGAGTGGGACATTGATGTTATAGTTGATATTGACGGAGAATTGAGGTACTCTAACAGATCTAGATGAAAGCAAAGAAAAGTGCAAGAAAGAAGAAGAGAAAATATCCTATTTGAGAAATCTACTTGATGAAGGAAGAAATACCATTGATGATCTTGAAATAAATCTACACGAAAAATCTAGAGAATGCATCAAACTTGAGAAAAAGTAAACATGTTAAGGAAAAAGTTAAAACAAGAAAAAGAACAAATTTATAAAGGCCTGAAGCTTAAAGGTGGTAGTGAAGTGCTTGATGTGGCGTTGAGTGTTCAAAAGTAGAATAAAGAAAAAAGTGCACTTAGTTTTTCAAAAAAGGTGAAATCTCTAAGACTCCTACTTAAGAGGATAAAGGAAAGGAAAAAGTCAGGGATGAATTGATGAAATCTAATGAAGATCAAAAGAATTCTAGGAAGCTTCCTCTTGCTAAAACAAGGTATCTATCATCTTTTAATGGTAACTATTTTTCATGCAATAATTTTTGACATAGAGCTAGTTATTGTACAAGTAAGATTAGATCTCAATCATTTAATGGTCAATGATACTCTTGCAATAAGTTTGGTCACAAGAAAAATGAATGCAGAAGTAAGATTACATGGAATGAATATGTGAATACAAACAATGGTATAAAGGTTTAGACATTCAATGGATATTGTTATGCTTGCAACAAGTTTGGGGACAAGGTTGTTGAGTGCAGGTCTAATGTCAAAACAAGTGGAAATGGTTTGCAACAAGGTCTAAATTGTTGTAACTACAATAAACTAGGACACATTGTTAGGTTCCTACAAAGGAAAGAATGAGAAGACTATTGGTTTCATAGAGAAGATTGATATCAATGAAGAAAAGGAGAAGATGAAGGTGGCATGGATGAAGAAATCATATGAGAAGGTGGAAGAAAAGACTCAGGATGAGTCTGCACCTACTAGTGGAGCACATTCTTGTTTGGATAACTAGACAATATGCATTGTCTAAGTGGAGAAATAATTGAATATCATATGGACCACCTTGCAGTTAGGATGCTAAGTTGTTTTTAGAATAGAATAAGTTGTGAAGACTTTTTTAAAGGTTTCCAGATGTATGTGGATTCTTATTAAACAAAGTATCAACTTTTTGAATTATAATGGTAAAATGCATTTGTGTTAGTAAAACCCTAAGTAGGTTAATACAATAGATAAATTTTCTTTGTGAGTTCATTTAGATCACTTGTGATCTTGTGAATTTGAAAATCCCATGAATGAATTTTCTAGTGCAACAAGTGTGTCTGAAGGTTTTATGCATATTCTAGGTTTTCAATTTAGTCAGTGAAAGTGTGAAATGGCTACTCCAATCATCATTGATCCTACATTGAAGCCATAACCTATATACAAGCCTTATCCTTATGTGGAAACAATGAAAGATAAGGATGGAGCATTTTCGAGGGTTTTGATAGGTGTGGTTTACATAGAGGATGTTAGGGAATATTATTCACGTACCCCTTGCAAAGATCAGTCATGTGGAATTTTATGATATATGGAAGGAACTTACTGAAGCTGACCTAACAAGATTCAAGAACTAGTACAAGACTATTTTGAAGGTGCATCTCAATATTTGGAAGGAATTTCTTGATTTTAACTATGAAGAAGTGTGGCTTGAAATCACTATGAGCTAGACTCACGATGATGTGATGTATTTGGACTGTAAATACAAGATTATGAAAGATTCCTTTAGGGAATTGATTGGTTTGTGTTCCACCAATATTGTTTTTGTAAAGAAGATGAAAAATGATATTGTTGTGCAACTTACAGGTTTTGTGTATGGCAAAAGAGCTATGATTGTGGAAGACATTGTTGATTTGAGAGTTTAATATGTAACAAAGTGTTTGGCATATAAGATCTACTACTAGAACCATGAGGGTTTTGACACCATGATAGCTATTCATACTACACATCAATTGTGGTTGTTAGAGAAAGATTTGACCTCTATGAACTTGTAGGGATTTTTAGAGCAAAAATTTTTAAAAATAGACTAAGTGTTGAAAATGAGCTCCAAAATACAAATTATAAACTCACTTTTGAGTGAGAAATAAAATAATATTCAAAACTAAATTAAATTAAAATATCAAATAGTTCCCCAAAATGACCCCAAAGATAACTGTAAAGCGGAAAATCGATCGAACCCTAGTTGCTCTCCCCTCTTCCAACTCCAAGGAGAGAGAAGGGAGGTCGCTAGGGTTGATGGTTTTCACTTAGGGGAGACTTTACATTCAAAAGAGGGGTTGAAATCCACAAGATCCAATCCCACACAATGTGAGATTGGATTCTAAATGAGTTTCAAGGGTTAAGACAGCAAGGCCACCCTCTTTTGTAAAGAATGTAGATAGAATGATTAGGCTAGGAATACATGGAAAGTGAGAAAGATTCGCTTATAAACTGAGATAGGGATATAGGATGAAGCTGCGGACCTGGAATTAGCAGTAAAATGTCGATACGGCGCTGTCTTGCAAATTTGAGCAAAAGTTGACAGGACGATGGCGCCCGGCGTGCACACGGTCCTCAGAAAAATCCGCGAAACGAAGGGGGATCTGTTCAGCTCTGCACAAGGATTCCAGATCTTCAATTTCAGCCGCATACCTGCAACCTACACACAGAAAAGCAAAGACGATTGGGGGGTTAGGGATTAGGGGTTTGCCTTTAGGTCAAACCCCGGTTTTGGAATTAACCAAGAAATGAGAAATGTTGTAAATGTAAGTGATTGTAATGTAAAACAAGTACTAATACCTTGTTGTAAGGATGTTTGTATCCTTATGTGCAAAGGTATAGATGTTGTTGTTTGTTGTATTGTTGTATGTTGTATGTAGTAGTATGTGATCTCCTCTTCAATGGTTGAATCCTTGCCTTGAACGCAACACTTAGCCTTGAATGGAGACTTAGAATGATCAATTGCTTGAAGGAATGTTTGAATGCTTGAATGCTTGAATGCTTGAATGTTTGAGTATCGTTTCCATTCTTTTTCCGTCTTTCCAAATGAGAGAGGAAAATGTAGTTTATATACTTGTCAATTAGGGTTGATAGACTGATTTTCTCGACCTTAGGCCAACCAGGAAAGATAATTTCCAATTTGCAAACAAAAAGACCCGAAGCCCCATAGGAGACCGGGCCCAAAATAGGGCCAGGGACCAGGGCGCTGGGCGCCATGGTCCTGGGGGACCAGGGCGCTGGGCGCTCTGGTTCCACCTCCTGAGACAGCAGGGTGCAAGGAGGATCAGGCCAGGGTGCTTGAAAAATGCAGTTTTTGGTGTCGTGGACAAGTTTCGGGGTCTCCATTCAGGTTCCGTGTTGCGTCGCCATCGTGAAGACCGAAATGCAGTCAAAATTGCAAGTGTTGCAATTTTAGGATGCTACAATAACATCATACTATCCACATTAAATTTAATACAAATAATTTATATTTCATAATTAAATATCATATCATCATAATAATATTAAAATTTCATTAATTTATGCACATTAAATGAGGAAAATTCACATATGATTAACTATGCACAAACAATATTTACTAGTCATTCACAAATATGCATTAGAGTGATTAGACATTACCAAATTGGTAACCAGAGGTGTATATAAATTAAATTAAGAAAAATAATCCAAATTAGGAATGATGGCTATGGCTAGGTAACATTGATGGAGATGTGCTATCTCCTATAACCACTATTGTGGATATGGGAATGCCCAGACTTATTGATATAGGTGGAGTTGATGCCATGTACCTATAATCACTAAAACATTCACACATCAAGTGTACTTGCTCATGCATACCCATATATATGTATAAAATAATCAAAGTAACTAAAATCATGGGAAGGGGATTTTAACACCACATGCATTCTCATATGATTGAATGATGTGATATCATCCCTTTCATATCTAATCATCAATTAAAGAACAATAATATTATTCCTATCTAATTATTGCATTAAACAACAACATCAATATTATTCCATTGCATCAATAAGCATATAAGTATTCCCCAAATGGTTAGCATCATAACATCATCATCATAGAAATCCACTAAATTTAACATGCATATCATCAATTGCATCAATAAGCATTTAATCTCTTTAACAAAATAAAATAATATAAACATAATTTACTACTTTAATTAAACCAATTAGGTTAACATCACTTGTCACGATCTAATCATGGTCCATAAATTAGCATCGCATCCATGATAGTTTTGAATCACTACATAAAACTAAAAAAATCATCAAGGCATGATAGGTTATCAGGCACCTTGATGTGACTGCATAATCATCGTGATGGATGAAAATGGAATCGGGTAGTTTAGAGCCTAATCCCACTTTCACTCATACATTGGAATATGAAAGAACCTAGGGAATTAATACTATTTGACTAACTCTCATGAAAGGGAGTCAATGGATACTTTTAGGGTTCCTCTTCCTTCCCTAATATGAAATGAAACGTGTTGAATGTAGGAGAATTCCAAACTAAGCTAGTAAGATGAATGAAAACAAATATAACAGCAATGATAATAGTCTAATACATAAGCAAAATTGAAATAAAAAGTACAAATCTAAGAATAGGGATCTGGTGTGCACCTTCATAAAATATTGAGCTTGATTTGATAGGACCGGGCTATTGGGTTCCCTAGCCTCAAACATCAAACTAAGTTGCAAACTAGAGGGATGAAACTTGAGATTGACTAAGAACTTCCTAAAAAATTTGAGGTTGATTGAGGAGGACCAAGGCATGGAGAACCTTGGTCCCTGAGATCCAAGTCTAGATTCTGGTGATAGGTCTGTGTCTGTCTCTTGAGATCTCCCAGAAATTTACCACTCCGATGGAAACCTGTAACTACACCTACAAGATGGAAAATATTGTGTTTATGGCTATATAAGGTTTTTCCTTAGTCAAACCCCTTGTTTTGGTGATTTCAACCTCCTTAAATAGATTATATTGTATTGAAAAGTGTGTGCCCTAGAATATCATGTGTTTGTAATATTTCGATGAGCTAAATGCAAACTAGAGTTCTACCCTATGTTTTGAGAAAAAAAACCCTAAAATGAATGTAATGTAAATGCTTTAAATCACAAATGCAATATGGATCTAAAGCTATAATGAAAATCTAAAAATCAATGATGTGTAGATCTAAAACTTAAATAGAGATATGAAAATAACATGAAACCATACCAAATCCTAAGGAAAAGGTACAGGCCAATCAAAAATTGGTGATCTCCTTGTTATTCTTTAATATCTCTTAAAGCTTCCATGAATTATTATTTTTTTTATGAAGCCTTGATTGATGAATGAATTTATTGATTTAGATTTCATGCAAAATTTGCTCTTTCACTTCATAAGGATCTCCTTTCAAATTTCTATATTCTTATCCTCAAATGAGGGAAAGAAAGGCTTTAAATATGAAACCCTAAAATTATCATACTACCCAATTAAGCTCCCAAAAATTGAGGAAAAAATTTCAGGACCATGGTGGTGACCACCACGGTCCTATCAACTTTTTTTTAATTTCTTGGGATGAAAGATATCATGATTATAAAGTCAAATCCAAAATGGTAGGTCAATCCAAGATGTGTAAATATGTGAAAATGTTCCTTGAAGATTGAAATTAGGACATTATTAGGATTAATTTAAGATAAAATAAAAAGGGGCGCACCTAGGTTTAAGGGCCCAATTTTACAATGTGTGATTTGATGAAAGAGGACTTTATATTTAATTAAATTAATAATTAAATGCCTAAAAAATCCCTATAAATGCAAGATGCAATGAGACACACGAAGTGAGTTCTAACCTAAGCACGTAATTGGACAAACCTAATTAGGGGTGTACAATTTATGACTCTATAATCACAAATCACCATAAGGTTAACCAACGCATCACAAGTCTAAAACAATCATGAAATGTGTATCAAACTAAGAATAAATAAGCACTCAAGGTCATACACTACAAGAAATGAAGCATGCAAAGTAAGATCAAAGTACCATAGAATGATTTACATCCAAATTTTAAATGACACAAGCACAGACACATATCCAAATCCACGTCAGGAAGCAAGAAAGCAAAAAAGACAACCAGAAGCAAGAAATAACAATCCACAACCACCTCCCTCTTCTCTATCCTAATCCTCATCCCCTTGTATCCAATCTCCTCCATACTATGAGAGGAGATAATCCTGACATCCTAACTACATGTGGGCTCTTCTCTCTCCACCAATATGCATATCCAATTCTGGTACCTGATTCATCCACTCCACCCTTAAGATCACATACTATTACCTCTAAGCTCCTCTAATCATATATGGTCTCCTCCTTATCCACTATTCACTCTCATACCCTACCCTCTTGGGTCAACCCTACAAACCTGTGTGATGGCCCAAGAATGTCTTGTCTAATTCCAAACTAATAGAAAACTCATTTTGGCCTATACCTCTCAATGATCAACTCTATTTGTCCAAAAATGTATGTGAGACTAGTCATGTATGGCATATGTAAGTGATCCTCTAACCATCCTGCTATATATCCCTGTAAGGATACCATATAATGATGCCCTCCGCCAGTTGATCTAGCATGAACCTCTAGTAGTTTACACCCTACATACCCACATATCTGAGTCCTCCTCCCTAGCTGTACACCACTACCTCTCAATCTACCATGTCCATTGGAAAACAATCGGGCATGGAACTACAATATTCTCCCATGCCCAAACCTATAACAAGGTCATACACCCTATGCTCTACTCTTTGTGATAGTAGATCATATACATCTCTCTATAAATATTTTCTAGAACCAATATCTCATGCGCATATGGTCCTCTCTAATCCATGACATTGACAATAATTTGTACCATACCCAATGATAGTGATTACCCTCCTCTATTTGGAATGAGGAATCCATTGACCAAGGCACAAATGTAGAGATACACATATCTATCTAGTGTTGTTGCCTTGTGCACCACCACTAGTACTAGGTGCCTGTTATGTAGGGGCACATCTAACTAACTAAGTAGAATTCATAGGTCTACAACCTAGATAATGTCCAACATGACCACCCTAGGCCCCCTAATTAGGAGACACAATAGCTTATAAATGTCTCCTATCATCAGAATAATCTCCTCGGTCAACAAGTAAAATGTGGTTGTGTCAAACCACCACCTCTCTATCAAAGCTGAATAAAATCTTGTGTGTGATTGCAAGTGAGGCATCATTGCTAGATATTGGAGCCATAGCTGCCCCAATATGTACCACTTTCCATCATCAAATTCATTTAGAAGCCTCAACAATGTAGATATTCTCTCCCAAACCTGCAAAGCATCTACACTCCACTACATAGTCACCAACACCTATTAGTCATTCTTCTATAGTTATTCTAAGTTCTCTCCTAAGATCATTATGTCTTTCACCCAATCTTATCTATCTTGTTGATTCTTATAGAAAACCTATTGAATCCAACATCTCCTCTAATGGGATTATCATTTTACTAGTCCTCTTTGCAGTCCCACCAATCATCAACATGGTCATGTTGCTTTATCATTGTCCCACTAATCCTATTCATGGTCTTGTTGATCATTAGCATGGTCCCACTACTTTGACCTCATGCCCACTAGTATATATCTTTCTACTTTATTTCTACTTTGGTGGGATCATCAATCTTTCCAAATGCTTGGTGATCTCACCCTTTCCTTTCCAATCTCATGCTCAATCTAGCAGTTTTATTGTCTCCCTTGACCTATTAGCTCTATACCCTAGTCTGAAGGGATCCTTCAATCCTACCTATTCTCAAATTGTCCCACCAATCCTTGTTTGGTCTTTCCAAATCAACCCCTTCTCGCTAATCTTACCCTCCACTTGAATTTAGCAGGGTAGCATTCTCGCCTATCCTTGGGCAATTCCATCGAACATGATTTGACAAAATCACAAAAATATCGCCTTATATAGCATTAAATGCACTGAAAAGAAATTACATGGAACACATTTTTGACACATACCAATGGGTCTAGCCTCCCTTTGCATTCTACATCTCAAACCACATCAATATGATGTCTTGGGTGTCTGCTAGCCATCATCTTGTCTTTTGCCTAAATGTTTCTCAATTTACTCAATATTTTAACTCTAGGGATGAAAATGGGGTAAATTTTGAATTTTATTTTATATAGGGTCCCCCAAAACCCTAACCCGCTTCCCATTTCTTCATACAAGCTCCATTTTTTGTCTCGTTTTCTCCTATGGTCTCAATTTTCCATCTCTCTTTCTTCTATTTGCTCCATTTCTTCTTCTCTTTCCTCCACATTTCTCCCTTTCTCTTCATCCTTTATAGCATTTTCCCTATTGAAAATCCACCTAGGCCCCATTCTTTCTCATCCACCCTCTCAAAGGGGCATCACCTATCCTTGCTAGTTCAACTAACATTTATGTTATCTGGGGCATGCCTTCGGTCAACTTTCTTTATATCATCAACATCTTAATTTTCTTTGAAACAACATACTTCTAACACCATTTTGAAGAGGGGAAAAATGTAGACACCTAAATTTGATATTTAATATTTAATAAAATTAATTGTCATAATCCCTGTCCATCTATAGTCCAGTTATTAATTTAATTATTTAATTAAAGTCCACTTCCTCTATAGTCCTAGATAAAGAGTTCCTCATCACATCTAATTAAATAAATGTCCATATTTATTAATTAAATATTCCTAGTATTTTCTTCCATATTTTAAATTCAACTTAATTCAAAATCTCTCTTTTTTCTCACTCGCAATTAAATCCAATTTTTAATTCCCCCACTCATTCTCTCTCAAAATGTCAAATCCTCCTACATTTCTCACTCACACTCCAATCCAAATTATTCTTCTAATATCTCCCTAAACATGTGCACATTCCTAATCATAAAAATTATGCTCCAAAGTCAACTATACCATAAGTGGCTTTCTCCTTAAGCCACATCAACCTTAAATTCCAACTACTTTTGGAAAGGACCCACACAGGTCTCTTTTCCACTTGTCTACTCTAAGGAATTATATTCTCCAAAGTACAATTAAGTTGGAGGCAAGAAATGCCTTTATGGAAAATCTTCTTTACACTCAACCCATCACTTCTCACAAGCCCCCATGTCCTCTCATCACTTCTAAGCTTGACACTTGTCAACCTCCCATGAAAGGTCAGAACCCTAACCATTCTCCACCATTGATTTCCAACTTTCAATCACCATTGATTTCCAACTTTCAATCATAGCCCTCCATCTTACTTTCTCCTGTAGATAGCCAAAACTCTTCTCACTTCTCTCATTTATGCAACTTAGATTATGCAAAAGAAGAATTGTGGAGAGTTCATGCCATTGTACCAACTTCATTGTACTTCAAAGAATTCATGCTATCACCATTACCTCCATGCTCACCTTCATGCCCTCAATAACATTAGTTTGAGCATTTGGAGCATCTTGTCAATACTGTAAGTACACATCAAATTCATATGTAAAGGACAAATCATTATATCAAGAAGACTATTTTGGGTTAAAATTGGTTTGCATATCTTATGTTCATTTTAGGTCTTCCTTTGTCCTATCATGATATTGTTTTTTTTTTTTTGTTTTTTTTGAAGTGTTAAAATGTCTTACTTGTTCCTTTGAAATTACATTTCATTGCACACATGCAATATTAAGTACGAGTTCTTCTAGGAGCTCCTTAAAAAGATTCATTTCCATATGAAACTATAGTCATAGGTTAATCATGGTTTATTAATTAATCTACTTTGCAAAACATAAATTTTTTTATGTGGCATTCCCAATTTCCAAGATACTTGACCACCAGTATTGTAATGGAAAACAACAAAGTCTTATGAAAATAAGGCTTGTAGAGAAATAGATACTTGGAATATAACAAAGAGAGGATAGTAGAAGTAAATACAAAGTAAATTATCACTCAACTTTGGCTAACCGAGCTTCAATATGGGATCTTTATGTGTAGTAGATTCAAACTCAAAAATGAAAAAAAAAAAAAAGCATAAGCCCATGAGGATAAATATAAATTTCATGCTCCAAGAAATAATTCCATGTAAATAAGCATGAATCGGAGGAGAAACTCAAATATGAGCTCTAAGGAATACATGTTCAATCCATTTAATTTATAAAGCAATACATAATAAATTTTCTGTCTACTATAGCAAGAAGTTATCTATAGCATTTATCATGGGTAGGTGACTAGAGATAAGGTTGGAAACTCAAATATGAGCTCTAAGGAATACATGTTCAATCCATTTAATTTATAAAGCAATACATAATAAATTTTCTGTCTACTATAGTAAGAAGTTATCTATAGCATTTATCATGGGTAGGTGACTAGAGATAAGGTTGGCATGATCAAGAGTTTTGAAGATAAGGCTAATATTCCCATACTTGGTCTATGTCAACAACCACTATAAATTAACTGTTCTAACACTTTTTGGATACCACCCCATAATCTAGAAAATATGGGTCCTGGCTCAAAGCCTTGTTAGGTACCCATTTATAATCACTTTTCAAATATTTTCTTCCATATTACTAGGCTTTAGTGTGTTGTTCATTTTTTTAAATTTCTCATCATAATCACCTTGGGATTTTGTGACTTATCCTAACCAATACAATTGTATAGTGGTTTCTTATTGACCATGAACCTATACACTCAAGCGGTTTTAGCTAACCACAAACCTCGCATGCAAGTGGTTTTGGCTAACCATGAACCTCTGAACAAATAGCTTTGGATTAACACAAACCTAGCACACACATGGTTTTAGATGATCACAAACCTCACACACACGTGGTTTCGGATCAACACAAACCTCATGTACAAGTGGTTTCGACTAACCATGAACCTCTCAACAAGTGGTTTTGCATAACCACAAACCATCATGATGGGAAAACTAATTTATAATGCACACACTTCCTTATTATCATTATGGAATTTTTTAATCAACTTTCATGCTTCTCTTGTTGTACCCGCATTAAAATTGATTATTGAGTCCTTATAAAAGATGATCCATCTATTGAAATACATGAATAACTAGTCGTTGTACTTGCGAGTTATGTAAAATTCCTTTTCACATACATGATTCATTAATATGTTAAACTCTTATGTAATCATTAACATTGTCCCTCACAATTTGAGATGACTCCATCTCACATTCCCCCTTTACTCAAAGATTCGACTTCTCTGATTCATCATCAAGCTTCGATAGTTCCACGAGTTGATGCCACATCCTCTCTATACATTAGAGGGTACACTCTACATGATTGCATGCACCATCACACTAATCCACGTAGGCCTAACTCAGCAAGGCTTAGCAAACACTTGGAGAAAGCAGACTTGCCTAAGGATAAGTTTTAGATCTTTAGACCAAGAAACTTTGTGGTGTCAGATGCAGCTGATCTCGCACCCACTACAACAACTCTGATACAATACATACTTTTTATTTTACCTTTTAACAAAGGTGACTAACATTAAATCATTCGCCCAAAATACAAGTCAATTACCTTTGCCTATTTGCATCTCATTACCATGCATGCTCAAGTCATCCTTCTTTCGCACATCTGTAAATCTGCAGCATGTTATAAAGGCCAAGCATGTACAGGTATCTTTTATGGCTTTCATTTCTGCTTTTATTTTGCTGGATTATTTTCCAAGTATACTCTGTCGTTTGAATTTTGAGCTATGTTAAGGGGATTTAAGTTATGCCTGTTCTTGATAATATTTTTATTAAATTGAATTGGGATTTAAGTTATGTTTTTATGGACGGTTCAGGGTTTCATGGTATCTGAAGGATAGGAATTTATTTTGTTTAAGACTATTTTCATTTATTTCTTTTGTTCAGTTTTTAAATATTTTTTTTTCAATTATGCGTGTATTATTATTATTCCAGATTGTTTTTAAACATGGTTCAAAATTTAGAATTAGATTAGTGGATGGCTTAAATTGCACATATTAAGTTTTGATTTTTAGACTTAAAAAGTGTTAAACACTCAGAATTAACTGACATTCTGATCAGAAGAAAATTTGAATTATATTATTTTTTTTACTTTAGTTTGTCTATATGTTAGTATTTCGCATTTTTGAAGGTCTTAAGGGTATTTTTAGCCCCTTGCAACTGGCGAAATTTGTGTCTACAACTCTTGGAGACCTTTCCAACGAGATCAATGGCTCCTAATTTTGAGTATGAATAAATGTGACTGTTGGACTTCGATTCTCAAGAGGTTTTTTGTGACTCTTGGAATCTCATGAACTTCTATATGTTGGGTTTTCGAATGAAATAGATTACTTTTTGGCTTGCTTCAATTCTATGATTTCTGGTTCTTGTAACAAAATTTACAATACCACAGATTCTCACTCAGGTGTTGTCATCCGAATCCATAATTCAGATCACATTCTCTGTGTGTGAGATTTAAAACAGGATATTTACTAAAGAGGAATATTCACAGACATGGTCTAGAATTCAGAATATAGATGATCTATTATCCATGATTTACTTTGATTTTCAATTGTAATGGTTGGGATTTGGGATTCAGAATAGATTGGAGGGTCTTTAAGGTCTATTTAGATCTAATCTGTTATCCATGATATATAATTTTTTTCACTTGAAGTTTAAATAATATTCATATAAATCATTCTGATCTGTATACCTTCACTTTTTATATGGCTAGGATTTCTGTTGGTTGAAATGACTGTGATCTGGATTCTTCAATGTTTTATGTATGGTGGGATTTGTTCTATCTATTGCAATCTGCAATTGGTGGAAAAATATATATCCATTTTCTTTGTCAACGAGGAAGCACAGGCTTTCACATTTTCTTTCCTTTGTGTTTACAGTTTTTCAATTTTTTGTCTCACTGTTTTTCCTGTGAATTTGCTTGAATGGGGATTTTAGTCATATATATATCTTTCAACCAGCTGAGAACTACCACAACTTTTTCAAGATCTTTAAAAATTACCCATGGATAATTGAATTGTGTTATGCAGAAATTTTCTTTACTTTTTATTAAATGTATAACAAATTCATATATATCCATTAATGGTCAACGATAAACAAAATGATCTGGTTTTCAAATTCTGTATAACCTTAAGTAAATGCAGAAGATAAGGCAACACCAGTACTTACTTTTTACTATATTAGCTATGATGGCTACATATGGAAGAGAACTGTATTTACAGGAGGGTGGCTGAATTTGCAACATTACCCTTCCTATTAATGCTGCAAATCAACCCTCCTATTTATGGATTATTTTTATACTTCAAACCAATTTGACATCATCCTAGATACAGTATGGACAGTTAGAAAAATATTTTAAGGTTTTCATGTATCTGCAAAAGAGACACTTTTTTCTATGTGGCTAATCTCCATACAAAATATCTCATTGAATACAGTTTCTAAAATTCATAAAATATAATAGATTTTTTTAAAATTTTCAGTAATTAAACTTTTATAATCTGTATTTTCATTACTGTAAATCTATAAAAAATCGACAAAAAATCTCTGTAATTTGTAGATTTGTAGATTTAAAAGTTTTTTACAATACCATTTCATGTAGAGAGTAATCCCTGACAAAATCTTTTACAATACGAAAAAACACTACAAATCAAAAAAATAAAAAACTCGTAACTCCAAATTTGAAAATTTTTTACAATACCATTTTATGTAGAGATTAATCGCTGACAAAATCTTCCACAATACGGAGAAACGCTGCAAATCAAAGAAATAAAAAACTCATAACTCCATTCCAAACATAGAGAAAAAGGTCGAAAAATTCGGGGTGCTAGGGAGCATCGCCATTTTTGCTCATCTGCTTCTCTTGGCTGCGGTCGAACTCGTGCAGGGGCAAACAATATTACATGTTGCTTACCAATACGCTGCACAAGTCAACCAAAATTTATTTTGGTTTCGTCTTTATTTTTAAGTTGGGTTTTCCACTTGATTTTGAAATGGTTCAAACTTTTATGAAATTATTTAACTAATAAAAAAAATTAATATTAATATATAATATTTTTAGTATTTGATTGTGTATTTTTCAATTTATTTATATTAATTTTTATTTTCATTTTTAATTATATTATAAATTAAATGATGTATTTAGTACTTACTATATTTAAGGTATAGTTGATCAAATAATTTCTCTATAGATATCGTTTATATTATATTTTTAATATGTGTCCTATTAATTTTTTATTATAATTTATTAAAATGTTTAAGTAAGTTTAAAATCAATTTAGATTATTAATTTAAATATTATTGAAAAATATATATATTTGAATTTTCAAATTGATTCATAGTTTTTTTCTTCTTTATTTTACCTTTTATTTATAATCATTCTTTTAATGTTTATTTTATTATTTTATTATTAATTTTTTTAATAAAATTAAATTAATTTTTAAATTTAATTTTTTTAATTCTTTTTTATGTTTAATACATCAAAAATTTTGATTATAAATAAATTTTAAATTTTAAATCAAACTATTCAATTTTTTATTGTAGTTTATAAATTTTTATTTTATTAAAAGAAAAATATAATTGAATTTTCAAACACAAACATAAATTTTCTAATTGATTCTTATTGTTGATTTGTATTTTTTTACTAAAAGAGGGGTAAAAATTTATTAGAAAAAAGAAAGATACAAAGAAAGAATGGTCAAACACCCAACCAAAAAATTACACAACTTTATCACACTCACACATTTGATTTTGGACACTTTTTTTATGATGCTTGTCTTGTTTTAATGAATAGATGATGAATCAACACTCACACGTTTGATTTTGGACCCCTTTTGGAGGTACTATGGCTCTAGGCAACCTAGTCCACCCTAAAAAAGGACTAAAGAAAGGTGGTTGCAGATAATCAAGACCAAAGACATAGGATTAGGCCACTACATTAACACATGACGATAATTTGGATGTTATATGCCATAAATAGGCTTAAAGTAAGCTATGATAGATCACACTAAAGCAAGTGCCCAAAATAGAGTATGAAATCGTGAAGGGGTTATAATTTACAAACCTACAATAATAAAGGGGCGGATTCTTGGAGAGTAGTTTTCATTGATGTCAAAGGACATTTAAGAAGGATCCTTGGTTGGATGTTTTATGTATTTTTTGTGTCTCATTTTGAAACATAAAAATGAATTTAATTTCGTCATGGGACGACCCATGTATATGACCTTCTCATTGTAAAAATAATAAATAAATTAAAGTCTTTTTAGAGGCCTCCTCGCTTAGGCCAAACCCCCTTGGTTAGGTGTGCTCTTGGCCAAATAAAAACAAATTATTTATTTCTCATAGTTGGCTAACCTTGCATTGAGAAATCACCCTCTCTTTTTGGAAATTAAAAAAAAAAATCTCCTACATGTGGTTCAACTCTCTTTGAAGAGACATGAAGAAGGTATGTATACAAGATCATGTTTGGAGGAGAATAAGGAAAGCAATAAACGAATATCATTCCTATTTAGAGAAAATCTAGAGCAGATCAAAGGTGCATATAAATGAGTAGAACTTAAGGGGAAACATTGTAAATTTATGAGAAGACTTCAAGGGAAATTATTACAAATCTATGATTAGACATTAAGGAAAACTATTAAATATTTATGAGTAAACATTGAGGAAAATTATCAGAGAATTGTGATCAGATCTTAGGATGAATTATTATAGATTTATGAGCAAAAAGTGTAGAAGATTTGTTATCCTCAATTTTGGCTTGCTCAAATTGTGGGATAGTCCCTACAATTTTTGTCTAATTTGTCTCCCATGTGTTCTAAGCATGTTGATCGAGGTAAAATTTTGTTGTCTTTGTTCTCGACTTGGCCCTCAAGAAATCATCTCGATTTGAAGTCTCAAGTTGTCAATTTGAAAGATTGAACAAAATGCCTTTTGAGAGTTATTTTTATTTTGTCTTTTTTGACTCTGGTGTCAGATTGGGTCTTAAACCTGATTCTACACTTGTATAGAAGTTTTTGGTGTAAATTGGGTTCATAGACCCAAAATGCACCGAATGATGCAAATCGGGTTCATAGATCCAAAATGTTTTGAACAATGCAAATCAGGTCTACAAACCCAAACACCACCACCATGACTTTCCTATAGTGTAAGTTGGATTCATAGACCTGACCTACATTGCCACTGATCTTTTGTGGTGTAAGTGGGGCCTATGAACCCAAGTTAAACAATGTTGATTTACCCCTTTCAAGTGTAAATCGGGTCTGTAGACCCAATTTGCATCTCACATTCCTATGCATAACCCTAGGTGCAAATCGGGCCTATGGACCCAATCGACACCTACACTTAGAAATTTTTCTAAGTGTAGAAAACATAAGTAAACTTTACTTAGAATTTTTCAAAGTATGAAGAAGAAAGTTTTACTCTTGGAGGGCCTTTGAAGATATCTTGTACAAGACCTTTTCAGTCTTCTTATTCCAATGAAGATGTTTTCAACTAACTCGGGAGGTTTTTCTCAAGCATATTGCAGTCATTGTTTCTACCAAATGACTTTGCCTTCTCCGAGTCATAAAAAGATGAAGTTCAAGAATTAAGACTCCTATCTGATCTTCCCACCATCCTCATTGGAGTCAAACATTGTGAACACTAGGTGATTCTGAATACAAGATACCTAGCAACAATATGAAGATTTTCTGAAGATGGATTATCATAATAAAGATGTGTCTCCAGACACTTAGTCATTTTTATGCATCCCTAGTGTAGTGGCACTTTGTTATTTCAATCAACACTTCAAGTGTCATTTTTTATATACAATTTTGCATTTAGGAGTGCACAAGTCCTAAGTCAAATTGAACTCTACTTTTGACTTAGTCATACAAAGTTGATTTTTTCTTATTTTTGCTCATTGCAACTCACCTATATATATGAGGGTGTTCATTATAAAAAGGGAGGAATCTTTATTTTTATGCAATAAAACTCTAAACTCTACTGGAAAGTGAAAAACAAAGTGAGACTTTGTGTTCAATTTGTGATTTTGCAAGCTTAGTCAAAGAAGAAGGGAATTTTGGCACTCAAACTTTGTGTTGGGATCATCTTTGTTCATTAAATAGATGTTCTTATGTCATTTATGTCATGGGTAAGTGCACCAAGATGGTGAACAGAAAAGTGGCCACATGCCAAAAAAACCAAATTTTTCATAACCCATGCGGGTTCTGAAAATTCTAGACTTGGTAACACCAAGCCTAGCCAAAAACAATTAAAAAAACAAAAAGTTCCTCAAAACTGGTACGGGTTTTGAGGAACATTATTATTTTTGGTAGCCCATGGGTTTTGGCCATTTTCAATGCCAAATCTCATGGAACAGTAGAAAAAGGAAGCCAAAAAACCACATAACCCACACGAGTTAGAAATAATTTTGGATTTTTCCAGCATTAGGAGCAATTTTCAACAATGGCACCCCGTCGAACAGGTAAGATTTGATTGGTTTGATTATTTTTGTTTGCATTTTAATTGAAGTACTGTTTTTAAATTGATTTAAGTTTTTTTTATTAATTTGATGTCATATTATTCAAGCAATCCCCAAAAACGAAATAGACAACAAAGACCTCCTCCTACACAAGCAACACAAGCAAACCCTATAAACATTGCACATGAGCAACAAGAAAACCCTCAAGGCATTGCTCCACAACCACAAAATCATCAAAATGTTTTTCCTCAACAACCACCGCCACCTCGAAACCGTCCACATCCTCCATTAAATCATGTAGATGCCACACAAGAGGATCTCATCAATCGCCTTACACAAAATAGTGCCTAAATTTCTATATTGGTGAATAGGTTGAGGTCCTATAGGCTTGAGAACCACTCAACCCTCTCCACAATGCTAGAAACAATGACCAATGGTTCAAATGAGGTATCTAGGAAGGTTAGGAAATGGGGTTCATGGAGGGATAGATGTCGAACATTTTATGCGGATGGATTGTCATATGATCAAGTGAAAAAAAAGGGCATGCTTAAAGCTGACATATGTGCTCTTTTCACCGATCCTATTACTAGTAACAACTTATAACTAAATACGACTCGGTTTCCTATACATTGGTGTGTTCATGCTAGGTTGAAAGAAGCTTTTTGGGATAGGTGGTATATGGTCTTTGACCAACCACCTTGTAATAATTGGGAGGTTCCTCTATATTTTTTGAGAAAGTTTTATTGTGAGTTTATCCTTAGCGAGAAGTCGAATTACTTTGACATCCGACAATTCCAGGGTGGAGGGAGAGACTATGCGCAAGATAGACTTGGGGGCCATAGGGTGGTACAGGCACAACGTAGGAGGCGTATAGCTCCTAAATCCATGGTTCATGTCAGTTTCCCTATATCCTTGAAGGATTCAATGGAGTTACAAACTCTTCAGGAAGTTGTATCATTGACTGATGTCATTGTTCAACATGGCACATAGTTGGTCGAAGCAGAGGATGTACCAGCACAGATAATATGATGAAACAATAATGATCTAGTCAACTATTGAGAGGGGGGGGGTGAATCAGTAGTTGGAAAATATACTAATCTTCACCAAACTCATAAACAACTTGCAAAACTTGACTTAACTTAATTGGTTTAGTCACTATAACTAAAACTACAACTGCACTGTCAAGCTTATCGATTGACTAAAATATTAATGTAATAGTGTAACAAATTTGAAACTCAGATACCTTTTGACCAAAAAATCAAATGCATGCTCTTTTCCCTTATGTTAATTTTATTTTTTAGTTTACCCCACCTGCCTCGAGGACATCTCATGTGAGAAAGTCATTCTCTAGCACTCTGAGGTAGAAAAAGATATCCTCACAGACACCCAAATGACAGAAGGTAATTCAGTACAATTTAAATTCATTTGTTGAAATGTATTATGATTAAACATGTATATGTAGATATTGATAAATGCATTTAATTTATTTGTTCTATATACAGAAACATATGGGGTTTACAGAATTAATGAATGCACTTGATGTCGATGAGGTTCAACAAAGGGAAGAGGTGATATCTTCATATTCACTTTGGATTGCATTCTTTCTTGTTTGAAATAACTATATCCTTTTATGTCTATATCATATGTTATCATTTTTCATACAAGAAATGGTAATAGTTGCATCAAATTCAACTAGGCCTCCTAAGGTTATATGAGAACTATACGAGGCTTCGGTGTACATTTGTTCTACATATGTTAAAAATATTTCTTCTATCTAGTTTGTCAACAACCTTGGGTTATTAACTTGTATAATTCTCTTTAACCTATTACAGCCCCCTTCCAAACTTCCTACTGGTGTTCTACAATTCCATTTCACTAGAAGTCCTACACATATAATATGGGATCCAACACGACAAAGGGAAAAGTTATGTATATCTTAGATCAACTCCTTTTCACTATGTGCACAACGGAGTTGAAACCCTCTTGTTAAGTCCTTTTGGATCACTTACCATGGATATAGGAAATGATCGTAACTAATTCATATGTGACTTTGCCACCTATGACCATAGCACATCCATCTAAGGCTTTGGTATGCTTTAGTTTTTTAGTCTATTCATTTTTATTTATTATGTGTTATTTAACATATATGTTATTAACTTGTATTAATGTTATTTTACCAGTTACAGCCCCCTTCAGGACTTCCCACGGATCCTTAGCCTCACCCAATTACAAAAGACAGAGATGAGGTAATCAAGATTTCAACTTCAAACAATTTAGAGTTCAGTATTTAGTTATTTTGATGTTATATTGAGAAAATATATCTTATTCGACATTTGAATTGTCCTTGTGCAGCCACTTGCAGAGCCACGTACTGCTTCGAAGAGGCTCAATTTTGATGATCCTCCACAGTCATAGATATCGATAGAGACATATAGTTGTAGTTGTGGTCATTGAAGGACCAATTTTTTTATATATTCGACATTTGTATATGTATATATCGACTTTGACAGACATGACACATGCCACATTTTTATAACTATTATTGATTTGGCATCTATGACATTTTTTGATATGTACATGATTATTGTTCATTTTGATATATGAAACTTGATATTTGATCCAATTTGTTCATTGATATATAAATGAAACTTGATATTCTTGAAACTTAGTTATTTTCTATTGAAATATGATCAAACTTGTTCATTGTGTATATGTCTTGAAATGTGATCCAATTTGTTCATTACATGTAACTCATATGGCATATACTTTTAAACTAGGTTGCTCATATTGTGTATACCCATGTACCCAAGTACTGACACTGGTAATGCTCGTATTGTGTATTTTGATTGAGTGAATTTTCTTTGAGTCCTTTTGAGGCTAATGAAAGTAAGTTGCATGAGTTTGAACATTTGAATGTGCAATGAAGTAATCTTTAGCTCTTTCATAAATTGCTTCACCTCTGAGTATGTCTTGGATTTCAAAGTTTTACTTCATGACTTCACCTTTGGAGTGAACTTCAAGTGTGAGAGTTTAGGAGTGAACTTTAGCTTCTAGCAACTAGGAGTGAAATGCATATTTTGGGTATCAAAAGAGTTGAGTGAAATTTCTTTCTTCATGAATCAGTGTTTATGAGTGAAGTTGATAACTTTAAGAGCTTCAAGATTCAAATGAAATTATTTACTTCATGTTTGACCTAAGAGGATCGAAATCATTCACTTCAAGGGTTGCTAAGGAGGAACGAAACTGTTACTTCATGTGTTTGAGATAAGGAGAAAACTTCATGCATGAAGAGATTTGAGTGAAGTTATTATTTCATAAACTCATGCTTCAGAGTGAATTTTTCATGTATTAAACAAGGAGAGTGAAGTTTAAATACTTCATGAGTTGAGATAAAACAAGATAACTTCGAGAGTTGATATTATGGAGCTAAGTTCATCATTTCAAGAATCAATTAAGACAAGATTTGAGTGCCCAAAGAAGATTTGAAATTTATCTAAGGATGAGTTAGTTTAGGTAAGGTTTTCATTTAAATTTTATTTAATAACAAGTTGGCCTTAGGGTAAGAGACACACCTATTCATCCAAATCACCTATAAAAGAAGAGTTGAAGCAGTCATTTTAACATCAAATCAAACCACTTATCTCTTCTTTAGTCAAAAACCATCAATGAGAGGTGTTAAAATAGTGCATCTTTCGTTCTGCTCATCATGGGAACAAACCATCAGTGCGAGCGTGTTTGGGTGGCCGGGTTTACACTAGGTGTGCCCTTGTCTCTCTCCCCAAGATGTTTGATCATTCTAAGCCACCTCATAGCGATGTTTTCCCTTGAGCACTCAAAGTGGAAAAAATGGTCAAACTTTGATGTCACGTACATTGAAGACCATAGCACTTATGGACAAGTCATTCAAACATACGAGGTTGTGTTGTTGCTGCCTAAAAATATTCTCTTGGTTTTAGACAACTCGATTCTATTTTCTTGTGGTGATATTTTTTCTATCACATAAAAAATTAAATCGTGAAAAACCGTCAGTGAGAGGTGACAAAATAGTGCATCTTTCGTTCTGCTTGTCATGAGAACAAATCTTCAGTGCGAGCGCATCTGGCTGGTTGGGTTTATGCTAGGTGTTCCCTTGTCTTTCTCCCCAAGATGTCTGATCATTTTGAGCCACCTCGTAGCGACGCTTTCCCTTGATCGCTCAAAGTGGAAAAAATGGTCAAACTTTGATGTAGAATAACTCAAAGGCTATGGTACTTATGGATGATTCGTTCAAACCCACAAGGTTGTGTTGTCACTTCTTAAAAAATTCTCTCTCAGTTTCGGACAACTCAATTCCATTTTCTCATGGTGGGATTTTTCTATCGCATCAAAAACCGTCAAAAATTGTCAGTGAGAGGTGGCAAAATAGTGCATCTTTCTTTCTATTAGTCATGGGAACAACCGTAAGAGTAAGCATGTCTGGGTGGTTGATTCTATGCTAGGTTTTTTCTTGTCTCTCTCCCCAAGATGTCTGATCATTTTGAGACACCTCATACCGACGCTTTCCCTTGAGCGCTCAAAGTGGAAAAATAGTCAAACTTTGACATCGCGTAACTTGGAGACCCTGAAACATATTGACAAGTCATTTGAACCTATGGGGTTTTTTTTTCACTTCCTAAAAAATCCTCTCTTAGTTTTAGACAACTTGATTCCATTTTCCTGTGGTGATATTTTTTTGTCGCATCAAAAACTGTAAAAAACCGTTAGTGAGAGGTGGCAAAATAGTGCATCTTTCATTCTAATCATTGTGGGAATGAACCATCAGTGTGAGCATGTCTAGGTGGCTGGTTTTATGCTAGGTGTGCCTTTGTCTCTCTCCCCAAGATGTTTGGTCGTTCCGAGCCACCTCGTAGCGACGTTTTCCCTTGAGCGCTTAAACTGGAAAAAATAGCCAAACTTTGATGTCACATAACTTAGAGACCGTGGCACTGATAGACAAGTCATTTGAACCTATAGGGTCTATTTTTCGCTACCTAAAAAATACTCTTTTGATTTTGGACAACTCGATTATGTTTTCTTGCGGTGATTTTTTTTTGTCGCATCAAAAGCTATCAAAAACCGTTAGTGAGAAGTGGCAAAATAGTGCATCTTTCGTTCTACTTGTTATGGGAACGAACTGTCAGCACAAGTGCATCCGAGTGGTTGGGTTTACACTAGTTGTTCCCTTTTCTCCCTCTCCAAGATGTCTGATCATTTTGAGCCACCTCGTAGCAATGCTTTCCCATGAGTGCTCAAAGTGGAAAAAATGGTCAAAATTTGACGTCACGTAACTCAGAGACTGTGGCACTTATGGATGAGTTGTTCAAACCTATGGGGTTGTGTATCCTCTTCCTAAAAAAGTGTCTCTCAGTTTTGGACAACTCGATTCCATTTTCTCGTGGTAAGATTTTTTCTGTTGCATACAAAACTGTCAAAAACCATCAGTGAAAGGTGGCAAAATAGTGCAACTTTCATTCTGCTCATCGTGGGAACGAACCGTCTATGCGAGCATGCCCAGATGGCCAGGTTTACACTAGGTTTTCCCTTGTCTCACTCCCCAAGACCTCCGATCATTCTGAGCCACCTCATAGAACGCTTTCCCTTGAGTGCTCAAAGTGGAAAAAATGGTCAAACTTTAACATCGCATAATTTGGAGACCGTGACACTTATTGATGTAGAGTTGTGTGCCTTCTTATAATCACACTTAATTGGCCTGAAGAGAATTAAACTCCAATCATCCAATATGGTTTCTCACCCTTTCACACCTTGTCTCAATGCACTCTCAAGGCATCACCCAACCACTCAAATGGGGTTTTCAACTTCAATGACTTAACCAAACATAACTCAGGGGTTTAACATACCTATGACACCTTGACACAAGGTTCCACATACCCAAGTTGACTGGTTCACTTCCCAATACACAAAACTGCACTTAGGAGGCCTATTCCTACTAGCCCTTCAAATCGAGTAATTCAACAATAACTCAAAACTTTCCTAAAACACTTGGAAAAAAAATTGCATATTCAAATCCCCATTTGCAAGTTATTTAACATATGTTAGAATCAGACATGGTTACTTATAATCAAATAGTACAAATTTATAATCAAATGGTATAAATTTATTACAAATGTATTTATAATCAATTGGTACAAATTTGGGCTCTCAAAATTTGCAAATCAGCCCCATGGGCACTTTTATATATAAAATTTATCATCTAATATAAATGATCAAGCTCATTACTATTTATATATAAAAAAATTTGCATCTAAATATGCAAATTACAACTCGTTGTTTTTTTATACAAAATTTAGCATCTAGATATGCACATTACAACTCATTATTGTTTTTTTATACAAAATTTAGCATCTAGATATGCACATTACAACTCATTGATGTTTTTATATACAAAATTTGGCATCTACATATGCACGTTACAGCTCATATGCATATTACAGTTCATATGCATATTACAACTCATATGCATGTAGAGCACATCCAAAAAAGCGAAGTTACAATGTTTCACAAAAGATATATACAAATTGTCAAAATTATTATACCATATTGTAGAATTATTCTTCTAGATGGTCCAAAATCAATCAAGTGAACCTTCTGGATCATCTCTAACCCTTAGTATCTCAAGTATTGCCTCGTGGTCAGATTCACGAACTTTCTACAAATCCTTGTTAAGAGGTCTACCACGATATTTAATCAAATGAATATTTGTTGCAACAAGAAGGTTTGAGTAATGAAGAATATGTCTATGTGTCTCAAAGTCCTCAAACAACTAGGCATTAGAATTTTTTATAGGGTACTTGCATTTTATAGAAGGATAATTTAATACCAAAATCAATACAACGACTGATAAATAAATGAGTTTAAGAGGTCTCAATACAACTTGACACAACAATGATACCTTCTAAGCCATATCCCTATCACAACAACGGATCCTATTGGGCACTCAATACCCTCTCCATCAACCACTATAGAAGTCAATTTGTTTTTGGCCTCAATACAATGACACAAAAAGTAATATTTTCCTTCTTTGTTGTTCGCATCCACAATAACTTCATATACATGACCTACATTTAATAGAAGGATATAAGTTAATACCAAAATCAGAATAAGTTAATATTAATAAATTAAGCTTAAAATTGATTTTACCCAAGTAATAAATTGCAACCCTTTACCTGGTTCAACTATGTCTGATACATGGTCGAAATCCATTGATGCTTCAATCTGGTTCATTTGTAGTGCTCTAGGAATTTGATATGTATCTAGGGTTTGCAAAGGTCTACAAGACCATTGGTCAACCCACTCTTTGGATTCACATTCATCCTACACAAAATGCATACATGGAGAGAAAAAGCATGCAATCTATCTAGTATAAATAACTAGTGATGATACATTTGAACTTCTAAATGATTGCATGTCACTTGATCATGTAAGTGTACAACAATATAGATAGTTTTCAATGTTAGATTCACATATTAACCAAAAATATCTAGAAACCATAGACTTACCTGCATTACCTGGTCCCATCATAGAGTTACACCATTGCACAATTGTTTTTGCATCTATTAACATTGCACCACCTTTGTACTTCAATTTCTCTCTAGTAAGATCTCTTTTCACACATGCTCCCACACCATCATACTCCCCCTTTCCATGCCCTACCTCAATGAAATTCCAAAAATGTTGCACACCACTTGTCACATGCATCCTAGTCAACCAGTAGAACATACTTGCATTCTTGAATTATGCGGTGCAATTGTCGGACCATATTAAGTGTTGGTTGTATCTTATATCTCTTTCCCTTAAACTATCATAGAAGACTGTAAAGCATCCTTGCACAAACTCTAAGGAATGAGTACGATCATCACTAATATAAAAGTGATATTCTCTTATAACCTTTTTGTCCTCCTTGGTGCTATCATGTGCATGCATGAATGCTATGTGTACAAAAATTGTAACTTGTGTAGAGTGGTTGTGTGGGTGAAAAAGTGACACTAAGCAAACATGCCCTAATCTCACTTTCAATCACACATTTGTGGAATATGAAAGAGCCTAGAGGTATCACACAATTGGCTACTTCTTTTTGTGGAAGAGAGAGCCGCGGGCTACCTATTAGGATTTCTATTCCTTTGTTGTAATTGAAAGATAAAATGATGCAAGTTCAATTCCTAACCCCAAAGTGCAAGTATGAACTAATAACGAGATTGCAGAATTGAACTTAAACAATGGAAAGCTGTAAACGCAAGGACAAGACAAGAATGCAAATGCATACCCGGAGTTAAAATCTGAGTGAAAATGTTCGGGACGGGGGCGCGGGCGCCACTGTCCTGATTCTGTTCCGGAAACTGCCCCTAAAACTACTGTTTTGCACTCTGGAAAACTGTCGGAAATGCTATCTGTCAGAAGGACCAGGGCGCCCAGTGCCCCTGTCCCAGGGACCAGGGCACCCAGCACCCCTGTCCTGGCAGGACCAGGGCGCCCCATGCCCCTGTCCTAGTCTTTTACTCTGAAATTTGGTGGGAAGGTCGGTCTTAGTCTGCTTCTCCCGGATCTGCAACCTGCGGCGTCGTCCGAGTCCCGAAACCTGCACTTATATCTGAAAAGGGTGTGGGCGGCTATTCAAACCCCCGCTTCGGTGATTTCCACCTCCACGAATAGCCAAGTTGTATTGTAAAATGTATTGTGTGTGCAGACCTAGTGTATGTGCAAGGTCCTAAAATGCAAGAAAGCAAACTAGAGCAACCTAGAAAGTAAACCCTAATTGCTTGTAAATGATAATGTAAATGCTCTAAATCAAGATGCAAAGTGATCTAAAGCATGAATAAAGGATATATTGAAGCTTATGCAAAGACATGGAAACAACATGAAATCATACCCAACCCCCAAGGGAGGAGTACAAGCCAATCTTCAGTCAGTAATCTCCTATCGTTCTTCAATGTCTTCCAAGCCCTAAATGGATGAATGAAATTGATAAATGCTTGATAGAGGAATGTTGAATGTTGTTGAAGTCTTCAAGATCTGCTCTTTCGCTGCATATGAGGTTCCTTGAAAGCCAAAAATCAGATCCTTTCAAATGAAGAAAGAGAGCTCTTATGTATGAAACCCTAGGTCGTAATTTCATCTTTTGGCCGACCTAGAGATTGAATATCCCACCAATTTCTTGGGGTTAAGCTTTATTTTATGATTGGATCGTGCTCCTAAAATTTCGGGAAAAATGTCCGGGACCATGTGCACTCCGGGCGCCATGGTCCTCTCCGGGCACCATGGTCCCAACAACTTTTCACCAAATTTTCAGGGTCGTTGGATATGATGATTTTAGAGAGAATCCCGAAGTTACAGGTGATTTCAAGATGTTTTGACCCCCGAAATCAAGCCCCCAAGTTTGAAATAGGACCTAATTAAGATTTTTGATTAAATGATGTATTGGAGGAATAAAATGAAAAGGGCACACTTTAATGCAAGGGCCCAACTTTATGATGTGGAAGATAATGAAATAGAACCTTAGACCTAATTAGTTTGATTAATTAAGTGCTAAAGGGGAAATGTAATGCAAAATGCAAAATGCGCCAAAGCGGGTGCTAAACTAGGTGTGAAATTGTACCACCTTAGCAAGTGCGTACAATTTACGACGCTACAGTGGTAATACATAGATTGTACTTCATTTTGTGGCTTTGGTGTATAATTCTCAGAAAAATCAATGATGGAGACAATAGTGTCAAGGGGGAAAGTGTCCTTACACAACTTTAATTGCTCATCTAACCACCTAGCTCTATGTGTGTGACCTATGTACTCATAAACTAGTTTCTCTTGAAAAATCTTCATAAAATCAGCTACGCATATATACCTTTTCACTAACTCACACCTCTTTAATTCTTTTCCATCTTTAACACCATATGTGAATGACTTGTATTTTCCAATAGAAACTACTTCCTTACCAATTTCATGTGTGTTATATATATGTAGGCATCTAGGCAACTATTGCAAACCGCCACATGTAGGACAAAAACCTCTCAAACACATCATCTTATAGTAAATGCACCTGTCATCTCATCTACATAGTACACTTGAACTAAATTCTCTCAGTGACTTAGGAGGTGCTTGTAGACCACAATCTTGTAAAACATCGTTAGTCTGTAAAGTACAACATATAGCGATAAATATCATAATGCATGAAAAATTCAACATGGACCCTACAACAACATGTAGTGCGTGCATGATTAATCTTAACATAAAATGGTTTTGTCATCTCAAAAAATCTTTGACAAATTTTAATCTAAGGAAAGCTTCAAAGAAACCTTTCATAAAATTGTGCTTGAGCTGTATCTAAATAGTGTTTCGGATGTGGCTCACAATTTCTAATTCCAAATCGCCTTCTAATAACATCTTTGGTTGGGTGAAACCCTTGTGTTGTCATGCCAATATTTCTCAATTAACGTTCTTAGTGCATCAAAAACAACCTTGTCCTTGCATGGGAGTCTACCCGAGAATGCCCAAAGAGAATTATTGTTAGGATCCTCGATGTTCTCTCGCCTCTCTAAGGCATAGTGTAATGTGGTTCTACTTATCCTTAATGACTTGCTTGTTTTGCTTATTAAATGAGATTTTTTTCATTTCCTTTCCCATTATGGTTTATGTGAGGACAAGATGAGTAACATTAGCATCTTTAGTGCATGATTTCGAACCAATGGCTTGGTATGCATGAAAAAGATTTCTCACAATGGTTCTTTCACTATTATTTTCAGATGTCCTTAACCCCAAAATTTTCATTGTCTCTCTAAATTTCAGATTTTTTATCATTTCAACAACTAATTGGCATCTTCCACTTTGATTTAAGTTTTCAAAATACTTATTGCAAATTCTTCTAACCATTCTTCTACAAGTTCTTTTAGAAATTTTATCATGCATTGGCTTCACAATATTTTCATCAATGTTTATTAGGAACTTTGGTTTTCTACAAATTATTGTAAGAGGTGTTAAGATTGGTGCATGCTCTTCGTTTTCATTAGGTGCATTATGTGCATTGATCACATCAAATTCAAATGGTATATCTTCTTCAATTTCATTATCATGTGCATTCACTGAATCATTTTCAAATGGTGTATGTTCATTGCATTCATTAGGTGCATTCATCATATGCATTTGAATTGGTGTATGTTGATCATTTTGATTTGGCACATTCATCATATCAATTTCAATTGTTGAATATTCATCACTTTGATTAGGTGCATTAGATGACGTACCTTCACGTAATCTCCTTATATGCTCCCTTTGTCTTTCATTTTCTACCTCTCTTTGTCCATTTGTTACTCTCTTGTTCTTTCCCATTGTCCTACACATAACATCATGATGCCAATCCACAGTCAAATAGAAAAAAAAAATGATCATCATTTTGTTATAATCTAAAGTAACAATAATAAAATAACTTTTTAAAAAACCACAATACAAGACAAATCAATCATAATCAAAGAAAAAAATACAAATGATCATCATTTTGTTATAATATAAAGTAACAATGATAAAATAATTTCAAAAACAATCCAATATACGAGACAAATCAATCATTTCAAAGAAAAAGTGATAAAACAATATGAAAACCTGACTATTACTATCTCAGAAAATCATGTGCAAAAGCAGTGGGGCCTTCAAACTACTCGCAATGCTAATTTTTAGGCCATTGGGACTAAAATATATTAAGATTTTCTCATAACCCATACAGGTTATGTATAACTAGAGATTTTGGCCTTGGTTCTACATAACCCATACGGGTTATTTAGAACTAGGAACCAAATAGGAAGTGGGGGGGGGGGAGAGAGAGAGAGAGAGAGAGAGAGAGAGAGAGAGAGAGAGAGAGAGGGGGGGGGAGAGGGGGTAAGAGAGAGAATAGGAGATAGGAAGAGAGGGAGAGAATAGGATAAGGAGAGGGAGAGGGAGAGAGAGGAGGAGAGGGAGAGGAGATTGGGAGAGAGGGAGAGGGAGGGCGGAGATGGGGAGAATATGATAGAGGGAGAGGGAGAGAGAGAGAATAGGAGGGAGGGGGGGGGGAGAGAGAGAGAGGGGGGGGGGAGGGGGAGAGGAGATTGGGAGAGAGGGAGAGGGAGGGCAGAGATGGGGATAATATGATAGAGGGAGAGGGAGAGAGAGAGAGAATAGGAGGGAGGGGGGGAGAGAGAGAGAGAGAGAGAGAGAGAGAGAGAGAGAGAGAGAGAGAGGGGGGGGAGAGGGGGAGGGAGATTGGGAAAAGGAGAGGGGGAGAGGGAGAGAGAGGGAGATTGGGAGAGAGAGAGAGAGAGAGATAGAGAGAGAGAGGGGGGAGAGGGGGGAGAGGGAGAAAGAGGGGGAGAGAAATAGAGAGAAGGGGGAGAGGATGAGAATAGGATAGGATAATGAGAGAGAGAGAGAGAGTGGGGTGGGGAGAGAGAGTAGGAGAAGGAGGAGAGGGTGAGAGACATCATGAAGAAGAGAGAGAACGAGAAGGAGAAAAGGGTGAGAGACTCGATAGAGAGATAAGTGTAAGGGCTAGAGAGATGAGATATAACTCAAGGAGGATAATTAGGGCTCAAAATAGATAGAGACGGTGATGGGGGAAGGAAGATGAGAGAGAGAGGAAAAGAAGAGAGACATGCATGTATACAAACATATATACATATATTTATAAAAATATATATATATAACTATAGATATACATATATACATACATATATACATAAACACATATTATATGTGTATGTCTATACATATGTGTAGTAAATGCAAAGTTTACAAGCATACATTAGTATGTCTTCATAACCCATGCAGGTTTTGTGAAACACAAAATAATGGTTTTAGTTCTACATAACCTGTATGAGTTATGTAGAATTGAATAGTAATTTTTGTTTTTCAAAACCCGTGCGGGTTTTGGCTTGGTAAGAGGGTTGGAAAATGACCCTAAGGCTTGCAAGCCCATTTTCCTCTCAATTTTGTCCCTTTACACGGTTTTTCATCATCCAACATGATTTCTCAACTTCGTCGTCATTAGGTTTACAAATGATCAAGTGGATATCTCTAAAATTACCACCATAATCTCACACATCTTCTCAGTTTTCTGACCATATAAATTTTTCTATTTTTGGACAACACTAGCATAGTAAACTTTAATTTTCTTTACCAGTGCCTTGATAGTCCTCACAAACATATGTCTACCATTTTTTTAATAACTTTTGATATACATGACCAAATTCAAAATAAATTACATATTATTGTTCTACACTAGATTCTATACAATTTTATTTTTTTAAAGTTTCCATTTTTTTATTATTTTGATGCAAGTTATGCCCAACGCACGAATAGGTACCAAATTTTTTCAGGATGTGGTCACTTCAAAAAATCATAAAAAAAAAAAATACTCAACAAAAAATTGCAAAAAAATATACAACTTCTAGATCTCACTCATACCTATCATTATACCAAAGGGGTTTTCAAAATACTAAATCTAACTATATATTTTGTGTAGCGCATGAAAACAACTATGTTATATTTTTCTAAAAAAAATCAGGAACAATTTTTCGTGCGTGAGAGGTTTGACCCTATTAATCTTATCCAATTTTTAAAAACTTTTATAGTTTAGAAACTAGATTCAGAGTACTACAATTCTTATTCTTTTCTCAACTCCTAGTTTTGAGTGCAGGACCTTCAAATATCTCTTTGAAGTCCAGGTTTACTTGTTTTCAAAAGAAAAATTAATTAATTAATTAATTAAAAAAAAAAGTGGTCACTTATACCCCCCTTCACCATCTTGGTGCACTCACCCTCATATATTCTTGGTTGAGCTGAGCAGTGTGAGTTGTGATATATTTAAGAGTAGTTTTGGGTTTTCTTGGTAGACTTTGTGTTACTTTGTGAATTTGAAAGTAGGAATTTTATATGAATAATAATTCAAAGACTTTGTGCTTTGTGTTGTTGTTCTTGGAGTAAATTATAAATTGTATGTAAGTATCAATATTAAGACTTTGTGCTTCATTTTCTACTTGAAAAGTATTTATTAAAGAGAATCATTTTTAAAGGTTGATAGGATGGTGATTAAAACAAGACTTTGAGCTTCATTGTCACTTTCCCATCGAGGCTTTGTACTCTTATAGACACTTTTCTTCTAATTAGTATAGATTCTTTGAATTACTACAAGTGAGAATTGTTTTCAATCTTAAGAAAAGAAATCCATTCTAGATAGAGAACTGGGAAAATACATACTTTGAAAAAGGAGAGTTGAAGTAATTGTATCATCCTAGATTAGTGTAAAGTTAGGAGGTAGAATAATATTAGATATAGTTTGCAATAGAAAGGGGGAGTCTTCCCTTATATAAATAGGAGAGGCCATATCTTTCCTTCTTAGAGATATTGTCTTTCATACTATAGTGAAACCCACATTTTGTAAACCTCACAATCGCCCTTCAACATCACCCGAGGGGATTCAAATCCATGACCCAGCTTTGATACCAATTATTGGAACACATTTGGCATTAGGCAAAAATATTGACCTATTAATGCTTGATATAAATTCCAAAGATAATTGGATCTGTGTGAGGCGACCTTAGTCCATGTCCTGAATCCAAAGGGGGATGTTGGCAATTAGTCCAAAATAAACAATAAGTATTATTGTCTAAACTAGAAGGTATTGGAAAATGATAGTGATAGTTATTGTATTGTATATGTAGGTACAAATTTGTTTAAGGTTAGGAGTGGAATGGAGTGATCATTTTCAAAATAATAAATGAAAAATTAGTTATCCCTACCTCTAATTGGGAAGAGATGAGAAAGTAATTATTTATCTTTAAATGCATTCATGGATTGAATCAAACTTAGAACAATTACAATACGTTGGGGAAATGGTAGCAACAAACCATTACTAGATGTGTAGTGAGTTGACTACCTTATTATATTTTATTAGGATTGAACATGGTTATCTCCTATTGGTTGATAGATAGCCATAAAACTCAAGAATGAATGGATTTTAACTCTTTATGTCATACAAATCAAAATGATTAGTTGAACCATAAAGTTGATGGGGATTGGAAGCTACTTATTTTGATTTAGAAATCTCTCTTCTAGTTATTGTGCTAATTTGTGTAAATGTGCACTAAATTTTATGACAATGGATGGAGTAAGGTCCATTGAGGGCATAGGTAGAGGTGGTGTATTTCTAATATGTAGGCTACCCTTTCCTATCAAAGGTGATCATTGATGGTTAAATACTTTGACCCATTCAAAGATACGTTTATCCATGCTCAATATTGACAATACTCAAGGAGTGTATTATATCCAAAAGTTGTTAGCTATACCATATAGATAGCGAGATGGATTCTAATAGGAGCATGTGGGCCATGGGGTAAGTGACATGTCATTGATTCATACATTGTGTTACTCTAGCAGCTTAGATAGATTCCACTGGGTGTATGTGACACTTGCATTCTAGTGATGGACATCTAGTGTACAATCAAGGGTAGGATGGGTTTTTGCCTATAGAATGTAGGCCTTGAGGACACTTGCATGCAAGTGATGGAACACCTTGTATACTTAGTTGTTTGAAGGACCGTATAGAAGAGAATTTGCAATGATACAACAATAGGTAACAATTAAGCTAACCTTGTAGTGCATCGATATGGTATATCGTAATATGGAATTGGTATCACAGTCTACTAGTGGTAGGAACATCTTTGGTAATTATTCTTTAGGAGGTTATCCTTGTGCATTGTAGATTGGTATGAATTTCCGCTCTGTTGAGAATGGGTGTCTCAAACTTACTGGTTGAAATCTCGATCAGATGGCAATGAGCAGTTCGTTATGGAAAACTTTCTTGAACTATCGACTAGCTCCAAAGGTGGAGGAATACTTTCGTGTGAAGTTGGGACATCCTCGACTTTGAAATATATCCCTTCTACAATTCATAAATGTTTGAAATTCCCTCATAATGACACTATCATAATAATTAATCATATCCTTTACCAACCCATAGCAAAGCATGGTAATTTCACCCTTGATTAATTTTGGACTAAACAACCTAAACCTCTTTAGCCTCAAAGTGACATCCTTTTCTTATCTTAATAGAAATGAAAAAATGAGACAATCATGTCCTTGAGTAAGCCTAGAGATCTTATACATATGGATATTCCTCCTCATAATGGACCTAGTATTCTTCCTACTCCTATTCCTCATATATATCCCTTAGTCTCACCTCCTACATCTTACAAAGGAAAGTGTTTGGCATCTTCTATATCTCAACCTAGTGGGGTTTCTTTCATTTATCCCCCTTTAAGGGAAGAAAAGATGTCTATGCCCATTGATCCTTAACCTTCACAACCCTTGGCTAAAACTAAAAGAATCATTTTGAGAGAGAGCATCGATGAATATGTCATGCCAAGGATCATGAGATTGCTTCCCAAACCATTTCCTCCCCAAAGACACCAAATGTTGACTTGGTCCCATTTATTTTACCTTCACCTAATCCTAGGTAGGAAGTTCAAATCAAATCATCAAAATTAAAAATGCTTAACAAAAATGATGGTTCAAGTTCTTTTCATGTTAGATATCCTATTTTTGTTAATCTATATGATGATATGTGAATGATGATGTTGTGCATGCTAACAATGTTGATTCTAATGATTCCGATGATATGTATGAGTTTGTTGATGTCAATCATGATTTTTCTTCATATTTTTTAAAAGCATTAACCCTAGATCCTAGTGACAAATAAAGTGACTCATAATTAGAGCACGATCCGTGTTTGCAACTTGCAGTAGCTCTATCTACCATTCTTAAAGTGGCTCCTCTTGTATCTTGTCCACCATCCCTAAATGATCTTCAACAAGATTGGGAGGTGGATGATTTGCTTGACTAGCTTCATTTATGATGTAGATTCTCTTTTATATGTTTGCTTGTTCATAATGTGTTGCCTGATATGTTTTTGTGTTGTGTTAGGTTCTCTTTGGAATACCCTTGTTCCTCTGTTGGTGCAAGGTAATAAAGAGGTTGAATCTGTTGTGACATTCATCTATTTGTATCTCCTTTCTTCTATATGTTGTTCCTTGTGCTATCTACTTGGGGACGATGCAAAGTGTTGAGATCTCTTCTTGGTCTCTTCCATGTTGACTCAAAAAGACACTTGTGCTCTTCTTCCATTGTGTTTGTGGTTTTGCTACCTTTGGGGGATGAGGCCAATTCAATACAAATATTCTTGTTATACATTATTTATCATAAAAGCATACTGACCCCATAGTTAGCAGATCCCTTATGTTCTTTTTTATATGTTTTGTGGCCATTATCCTTTGATTTGTTATTTATTGGGGGCATCTCATTATGGTAGCCTACTTGTCATTTGTATGTATGCTACCTTAAAGCAATTTCTCTGGATAGGTCATATGCAATCACTTTAATCTGGAGGCATATAGTCTAATCAATGTTACACTTTTTGCACACACCATGACATTTTTTTGATACTCCAGTTATTTTGCAAACTAAGCCTTTTTCTTTGTAATTTGGTATTTTCTTTTTCATGACTCATAGTAAGCGAATTTTACTAGGCCAACATAGTCATTCTCTCTCTATTTCTCTTTCATATGTTGTCCCTTTTATCTCAATATTAGAGTAATAAGATCCTAAAGTCCTTAGGGGATTAGAGAATCTTGTCTCTTTGATATCTTGGTGAAAAATTTTCTATGCAACTATGTACTTTACTATGAGTATGCTTAGTGGTAAAGTCACAAAAAGAGTGAGTCGTCAAAGAGAATAGTCCAGACTATGCAACAAGAGTTAACACAATAGAAGCGACACAATGTGATGGAGGCAATGCAAAATAAACTTAATCATGTCATGAAGATCAATTACAAACTGTCAGCAACATGCGAGCTCACAAGATTCAGCACACAGGCCTAATTACATACATTCTCAAATACAAAACTGGGCTCGATCAAGAATGCAGGCCAGCTTTGGACCTCCTAACCTTTAGATTTATCTTCTATGTTCTCATTACTGACTTCTACATGCTTGATTACATTTATTTATATGATAAATGATGATCTGTGTCAGTCCAAGATGAAGAAAATGCCAATGAACAAGATGTAACATGTAAAAAAACCAAGTCAGACTCCGCCAAAGAGATCCCTCCAGAAAAAATCATAGAATGAAGTGCAGACCCAAGGGAAGGTTAGCCACATGCCAAGGAACATTGGAAACAATGAATTGAATCTCTGCAAGCTATGAAAATGATATGCAAGATTTGCCAATAGCAAATAAGTCCAAGTGGTTTTGGTGTTCCAACCCAAAAAAATTTCAAATTCTAGAAGCGAAAACTTTTCAAAGAAAGATCCAAACATACCATAGACTTAGGAAAAGGTTGATGAACATGTCCACGAAAAAAATTCAGCTCTGCAAGATCTAGTGAGAAAATGCAAAGAAAAGTAGAAAGAAATGTTGAAACTTCAAACCGAAAACAAACTGAAAAGAAAATATTTTTGGTTGATGCAAGATTGCCAAGAACTAGGGATGCTCCTGCATCAAACATCCAGGGTTGCTAAAAAAGCGAGTCCCTCACTTTTTGGGGATCAGAGGAAAACCAAGATGTTCTGCCTCTTCTTGAAAAATCCAAGATGAATCTTTAGTTGGTCTTCCCTTCCACTTTACAAGATACTCTCTATATTGGTTGGTTTGGGTGCTACACCCAATCCTACTATCCAAAATGTCTTCGATTTGATCTGGTTCCCTCTGGGGTATCTGCTTCTCCAAGTTTGCTACATTGTCCTCACTTAATTTTGCCTCATAATACTAATGTAGATCTACAATGTTGAATATAGGTGAAATACCCAAACTATCAGGTAACTCCACTTCATATGCATTTCCAAGACTAAATTTCCTCAAGATCTTACAAGATCCAAACTTCCTCATCTACAACTTACTATAGGTTCTAACTGGGAATCTCTTTCTTCTCAGATATACCATTACTTCATCACCAACTTTAAATTATTTATGTCTCCTTTTCTCATCTTCTTTCTCCTTATACTTGTTGTGCATGTCCTCCGAATGTTGTTTAACTTGAGTATGCACTATCTTCATATGCTCTACAAATTCTTCTTCTTTTGCACTCCTTTTATCTTTATTACTTATTTCTCTCAATTCGAATATGCCTCTAGGGTGAGCTTCGATAACAATCTAAAAAGGTGTTCTTCTGGTACTCCTGTTCACTAAATTCTTGTAGGCAAATTCTTCTTGTTCAAGAATCAAGTCCCAACTTCTGGTTTTCTCTCCAACTAAGCATCTCAACAAATGTTCGAAACTTCTATTCACTATTTTTGTTTGTCCATCAGTCTGTGGGTGAAAAGTAGAACTGAACTTCAAATTTGTCTTCATCTTCTTCCAAAGTGTTCTCCAAAAATATCCAACAAACTTAGTCTCTCTATCTAAAACTATGCTTTTAGGTAATCCATGCAATCTCATGACCTCCTTGAAGAATAGGTCAGCTATATGTACTTCATATGCTATCTTCTTATAGGGTATGAAATGTGCCATCTTTAAGAATATATCCACCACCACAAATATAGAATCATTTCCTCTTTGTGTCTTAGGTAAGCCAAGTATAAAATCCATTCTTATGTCCTCCCAAGGTCTCTCCAGAACTATCAAAGGCTTATACAATCCAACATTCTAACTACTACCTTTTGCAAGTTGACAAATCATACAGCTCGACAAATTTCCTGACATCCTTATGAATCTGAGGCCAAAAGTAATTCTCACTAATCAATGTCATTGTCTTATCAACACCAAAGTGTCTAGCTAATCCTCCACCATGCTTCTTCTTTATCGGACTATTCCTCATAGAGCTCCTAGGTATACACAATTGAACTCCTCTAAACAACATCTCATCTTGAATGAAATAATCTAACCACTTACTTCTATCCACCATAATCGGTTCCTTACAACTTTCCAAGGTTCTACAAAATCTGAGTCGTCCTCATACAAGTTCTTCAATTCTTCAAAACCTAATACCTCCACTCTCATATCTATCAGCGAATTCCTCCTCCTCAATGCATCAACAACTCTATTTGACTTTCCACTTCTATGCTTAAAAACAAAGGTATAACTCTATAAGAACTCTACCCATCTCATATGTCTCTGATTCAACTTACTCTGACTATTCAAATCTTGCAAAGCTTGATGATCAGTATACAACACAAACTCATTAGGCAGCAAATAATGTCTCCACTTCTTCAATGCCTAAATTATGGCATAAAACTCTTGATCATATATAGAAAATCTTCTCCTTGCATCATTCAACTTCTCACTAAAATAAGCTATTGGTCTACCTTCCTGACTTAACACTGCTCCAATTGCATTCCCACTTGCATCACAATCCACTTGAAATACTTTTCTAAAATCCAATAAAGCCAACATAGGCTGCTCTCTTACCTTCTACTTCAGCAGTTCAAAGCTCCTATTTTCTCTGGTTGTCCACTTGAAATCATTTATATCTCCTCTCATTGTCTTAGTCATAGGGCTATAAACTGAATTGAAATTTCTAATAAACTTCTTGTAGAAACTAGCCAATCCATGAAATGATCTTACCTCTCAAATGCTTTCCGATGTAGGCCATTTAACAATTACTCTTACCTTCTCAGGATCCATCTTCAATCCATCCACACTTATCACAAATTCCAAATAGAATAATTCTTCCTTCATTAAACTGCACTTTTTAATGTTTATCAACAACTTCTCTTCTCTCAACCTCTACAAAACTTGTCTCTAATGCAACATATGTTCTTCCTTGCTCTTACTAAAAATCAAAATGTCATCCAAATACACAATAACAAACTTACCCAAGAATTTATTTAATACCTCATTCATCAATCTCATGAAAGTACTCAGTGCATTAGTCAATCCAAAAGGTATCACCAACCATTCATATAGTCCTTCATTTGTCTTGAATGTTGTCTTCCACTCAACTCCTTCTCTGATTCTGATCTAATGGTATCCACTTTTCAAGTCTATCTTTGTTTAGTATCTGGCTCCACTAAAACAATCCATTATGTCATCCATCCTAAGCAAAGGAAATATGTACTTCACTATGATCTTGTTTATTGCTCTGGAATCAGTACACATCCTCCATTGTCCATCCTTCTTAGGTTCTAATACTCCTGGCACTGCACAAGGACTCAAGATTTCCCTAATAAAACCTTTCCTCAACAAATCCTGCACTTGAATATTTGACTCGTTATTCTCTATCAGTGTCACCCAATGTGCTTCTTTATTTGAAAAACTATCTCAAGGAATCAAGTCCATGCAATAACTAATACTTCTCACAGGGGGTAATCCATTAGGTACATTATCTAAAATGATGTCTCTATACTCTGTTAGCAACTCCCTTATTTCTTCCAGTTGTTTTCCTTCATGCTTTGGATTGTCAGTCTTCTTAGGAACTAACGAAAAACACACTTTCTCATATCTCATTCCATTCAGGAATTTCCTTCCATCCACCAAACAAATTCTAGCACTTGTACAAACTTTAGTTTTCAGAGGCTCCTCCAAGGGTAACAAGGTCTTCTTCATCCCATTTTCAATAATAGTGTATATGTTCTTCCTCCTATCATGTATTGCCTACCTATCAAACTACCAAGGTCTACCCAACAAGATATGACAAATATCCATAGGCATAATATCACACAAAACTTCATCATGATAAGATCCAATTTTCAATTTTACCAAACATTATTCACTTACTAGTATCTTATGATCATCATGAATCCATGTTATCTGATAAGGCTTAGGTTGCTTCAATCTTTCCAACTTCAAATTATTCACCATCTCCTTCAAAACAAAATTATCCGAACTACCACTATCAATAATAACTTTACAACACTTACTAGATACCTTACATCTAGTCTTGAACTAATTCCTCCTCCGCAAGGGCTCTTCATCTTCTTCGGTATGACACAAAGCTCTCCTCATCACCAACAATTCTCCATCTTCCGATTTGTTAGCTAATTCAGTATGGTCTTCGTCCGCCAATGTTGTCCTTCCAATGTTCTCTTCCATCTTGCATTCAAAAGCATGATGTCCTTCTCCTCCACACTTAAAGAAAGTTCCTCTAAACACTCTTTTATCTTGTCTTCTATCTTCATAACCCTCATTTTGGTATCCATCATGTTCTCTTCTTCGGTAAAAAGTTCTATCATCCTTCCGGTATGAACTACCATCTCTTCTAACTTTCTTGTCTTTATTCTAATCTACACAAAGTCCTCTTCCTCCAAAATAGCTCCTTCCTCCTTGAAATCTCCCTCCAAAAATCCTTCCACCTCTACCTCTTTACTTCTGCTCATGTCTTTTTTTCAACTTCTCTTCTTCTTTTAGGGCATATTGATAAGCTTCCTCAACACTCTACAACTTGATTAGATTGAGCTCATCTTGTATGGACATCCACAACCCATTCAAATACCAAGCAACTCGTTCAATATCATCATTAGTATGTCTGGATCTGATATTCAACCTGTAGAATGCTTTGGTATACTCCTTCACACTAAATTCCTTCTACTTTAGGTTATGTAACTTCTGGAACAGATTCACTTGATAATCAACAGGCATAAACTTTGATTTCAACTTGCTAACCATTTTCTCCCAAGACTTGATCTTCTCTTTACCTCTTCTTTGTCTATCTACCTGTAAATCTTCCCACCAAAGAGATGCATGTCCTTTTAACTTAGTGCAAGCATATCTTACCTTCCTATCTTCATCAATTCCTTCACATCTTCATCAATTCCTTCAAAATCAAAACACTTTTCCATCTCTACGATCCAATCTAGCAATTCATCCAAATCCAACTTGTCATCATAATCCAGTGCCTAATAAAATATGGTCTGGTATTCTCTCTAGACAATGCTCTTATAAACCTCTCTTCATCCGGATCATTCGCCGATGGATTTTCTCTTTGTTCTCCAACTACTTCTTCTTCCTTATCATCACTCACATCTTCAACATGTCGACCTCTTCTCTAGGCCATTTCAATAGCTTCCAATCGGGCTGCAATTCCTCTCAAATTTTCCATCATAGCAAGGTTTGCATTTCCATTTGCTCCAACACCTCTAGCATTTCTCTGGGCCATCTTCACGTAAGTCCTTTGCAGTTGCAAGTCGGATCCTCAATCTGCCACCCTACAACAAAATCATATAGGACTTCACAATCTTCGAAACGAAATCTCACTCTGATACCATTTGGTGCAGTCATGACAAATGTGAGTCCTCAAAGAGAATAGTCTGAACCATGCAGAAAGAGTTAACACAATAGAAGCAACACAATGTGATGGAGGAAATGTAGAAAAAACTTAATTATATCATGAAGATCAATTGCAAACTGCCAGCAACATGCGGTCTCACAAGATTTGGCACACAGGTCTGATTACATACATGCTCAAATACAAAATCAGGCTCGAGCAAGAATGCAAGCCAGCTCTGAACCTCCTAACCTTCAAATTTATCTTCTATGTTCTCATCACTGACTTCTACATGATTTCTTACATTGATTTATATGATCAAGGATGATCCTCGTCGGCCCAAGATGAAGCAAATGTCAATGAACAAGATGCAACATGTAAAACAACCAGGTCGACCTCCGCCAAAGATATCCCTCTGAAAAAAAACCATAGAATGAAGTGTGGACCCAAGGGAAGGTCAGCCACATGCCAAGGAACATTGGAAACAATGAATTGAAACTCCACAAGCTATGGAAATGATCTGGAAGATTTGCCAATAGCAAATAGGTCCAAGTGGTTCCGATGTTCCAAGCCAGAAAATTATCTTAGATTCCACAAGTGATAACTTGTCAAAAAAAGATCCAAATGTCCCACGGACTTAGGAAAAGGTAGATGAACATTTCCATGAACAAAATCCAGCTTCACAAGATCCAGTGAGAAAATGCAAAGAAATGCAAAAATAAATGTTGAAACTACAAGAAACAAACTAAAAAAGAAAATGTTTTTGGTTGATGCAAGATTCCCAAGAACCACGGATTCTCATGCATCACTTAGTCTCATACTCCCACTAAAGTGGGTGCTAAATGTAGCCTCATAAATTGTGCCTGCTTATAATTTTGTACTCACCTAAGCTTCACTTTGGTGTTTCGACTTTTAATACCTAGTAACAATGTTGATTCTGCTCATACCCCCTATCAGACTTACATATTCATCATTTTTCCCTATCTCCCCCTCATCTTGAGTCCCGATTTTTTAAGACCAGGGCGTTGGGTGTCATGGTCCTAAATTAGAACCAATGCGCCCAATGCCTTGGTCCTCTTAATCAAGACCAAAATTTGAGCCCTACAATGGTCATTTCAAGTGAGTGGGAAATTGGATCTCATGTCGGCCTACTCCAAAAATTTAATTTGTTTTCGAGTAGTCAAGTATAAAAGGAGGTTTAGCCCTCTCATGTGAAACCTAACTTTTTCAAGAGGCAAAAATTATGATCCTAATTCAATACAAGTGAGCAAGCAATTAATTAGTCATTCATCAAGCACTAGAGTAGAAGTGAAGTCAAGTTCAAGTATTGAAGATGGTATCGATGATCAATGTTTTATGAAGGCATTTTACATAAAACCCTAAAACCTTTGTGTGAAGGTCAAACAAAACTTCATCAAGGTATACATTGTTGTTTCAAGCATTTCATTTCAATTCCAGCCTTTCCCTCAAAAGGAAAGTATTTTATTACAATCTTTCATTACATTTATCAATTCAATTTCATGGTTAATTCCAAAACCACGGTTTGACCTAAGGCAAACCCCTATTCCAAACCTATTTCCTATCTTTCTGTGTATAGGGAATAGGTGCAAGAGTTGTATTCTGGAATTTTGGTAGAGTCAACAGTGACGAACAAGTTATATTTTTGACAGAAAGGACTAGGGAAAATCTATGCTACTGGTCCAAAAAAAATCAAGTTGAACTTTTGAGAATGAGTTCTAAACATCTTCTTTTGCCTAAATCTTAGTTTGTGGCTCTGTGGGATATTTGTAACAGTCTGTTTTTGATAGTTGACTTCAATTATTCATTGTTTTTTCTCTAATTTACATTTATCAATTCATATCTACCCTAGGAAAGAGGAAACCCTAATCCAAGTGAATCTAATCAGACTTTTAAGCCTTTTCTTATTTGGATTGAGGCTAGATCTATTAGGTTCACCCCTCTTTCTACCATTGCTTTGATTATTTGTGATTGCTAGTGATTTTATTATCTTAGTTGACCCCAATTCCAAATTATACCATTGTAAAAGGTATATTTGGACGATTTTTCAAAAAACGTACCCTCTCGCAAGCACTACAACACTACCTTGAGACATATTTGTCATGCTTTTGATTAGATTTAGAATAGATCAAGTTATCATCTAGAAATATTGATACAAAATCATCTAAACAATATCAAAAACCATTGTTTATGAGATTCATGAACATTGTGGGTGCATTAGTTAAAGCAGAAGGTAACACTATGAACTCATACTAACCATATCATGTTCTAAAAGTTATCTTCAAAATATATTCCTCTTTGATTCTCAACTGATGATATCCAGAGCGAAGATCTATTTTGGAGAATATAGTGGCTCCTTTCATTCGATAAAATAATTTGTCAATCCTTGAGAGTGGGTACTTATTTTTTACAATGACTTTATTTAGCATCCTATAATCAATACAAATATGTATAGTACCATCATTTTTCTATATGAGAATGGTAGGAGCACCCCAAGCCTAATAAAGCCATTGTTCAAAAGTTCTTGAAGTTGCACCTTTAGCTCATAAAATACTATGGTAGTCATGCGGTTAAGAGCTTTAGACTATAGTTTAGTTTTGGGTAGAAGATCAATAAAGAAATCAAATTCTCTATTTGGAGGTAAATCAATAAGATCTTCTGAAAATACATCGCATGATTCCCTAAGAACTGGGTGATCATCTAACATAGATTTTGAAACATTGACATCACTAACTTACACCACATAAATAGAGAAACCCTTCGTATGAGCTTTCTTAAGTTGCATAGCGAATATCTAACTTATCTCAAGTGGTCTTTGAATACCATGGATCTCAATGGAATTTCATTAATCCTCAAGACAAATAACCACCTTATCTTCACAATTGACCATTGATTTATGCTTGACCAACCAATTAATTCCTAGAATTATGTCATAAGATCCTAGGGAAGCAACATAGAGATTTACTTGGGTATAAAAAACTGAGAAGTTCTAACCCACTACAAAAGAGACATGAATCCACCCTTTTCTCTACTTGATTTTCATATTGGACTGACCAAGAATTTTGCATGTCTCTTGGTCTAACTAGTAGTTTAGATACTAATTTAGGATCTACGAAACACATTGTATCTCCAATATCTATTAATATAGAAAAAAAATAGTCATAAAACTTCTTGAAAATTGGATAGGTGATGCTTGAAATTCATCTTGTCAATTATCAATAATATTAGGAATCTAGTGTTGAAGTGGTTCTTGTTCATTTCTTCCTCTTTGTCTTCCCACTCACTGAGGATAATTATTCGCACAGTGTTCCCTTCTACACACATAACATCCACCCCATGGTGTTTCTATTCACTGAATTTGCCCTTATTGAAGTTGTTTCTATTATTGTTTTCTCTTTTTGGATTTTCACCATTTCCAACTTCATTCTTATTTTGAGAATCATTTCCACGTTTCAAATTTCTAATTTATTAATTATTATTATTCCCTTGTTGCTTTGGGCTTTTTGACTTCTTTTTCCCAAAATATTTATCTCACTGCTTCTGATAAGTGGCATTTTGTTATAACCTTTGTTCATTTTTAATGGCTTTTTCAAAAGCCTCATCCATGGTCATTGGACTAAGGATATCAACCACTATTCCAATTTGTGGTCGCAACCCTAGGATAAATTTTCTAATCCAAAAATATTCATCTGGCTAGTATTGGCATACATGCTTAAGAATTTTTCCCAATACTATGCAATTGTCATGCCTCCTTGTCTTAAGTTTTGAAATTCAATGATTTTCCTATCAAAAAACAATTGAGACAACTACCTCTTCCTAAAAAGCTACAGCAATTTTTCCCATGTAACCTACCTAGGCAACAACTTCTTTTTGGCCTTCTCATTGTCCACCAGGTGGACGCTTCACCTATAAGTTGATAAGCCACCCACATTGACTTTGTCTCATTAGAAATATTACAAAGATGAAAATATTTTTCCAAATCTATAATCCATGATTGTGCTCTATCACCCAAGGCCTTTCCATCAAACTTGGGTGGGGTAACTAACATGATATCTCTATCCAACTCATCATCAATTCTACCCCAATTGACTTCTTTTTGGTTTTCAGCTCTCTAGTCCTAATCCTTGTTCCTAGAGTTTTCATTTTGATGTTGTCCTTCCTAAATTCCATGGATTTGTTGCTCCATGTTTTCCATTCACGTGCACCATTTTGATTCATAAGATCAATAAGTTGATTCATTCTTTCATTAGGACCATTACTAGAACAACTATTGTTCATATGTCTAGTATCCATTGTAGTAATCTAAATTGTCATGCACCAAGGTTTACTTGTTTCATATGTGGACAAGGTTCTAGTGTTATTATTCACTAAGTTTAAAAGGTAGATTGCATTCTCAACTTAATCTAAAGCACAACAAGATAAACACATAAGTTTTCACAGAAAGAGAATCTCTTTATTTAGTTATCCATATATTTATAGGATAGCTTTGTAAATATTTTTCACAACATAAGGTTTACATATTATCACCACTAGAGAGTGGCACTTCTACGGGCTCTTCTTGCCCTTCAAAATCAGATGGGATAACTATGAAGTTGGGGCATTCAAGAAGTTTCCCCTTTTCTTCCTTCACTTCTTTTATTGTAGAAGTAGTTCCTTCATCAAGTGTAAGTAGGTAATAGATTCAAGACACACCTCGTAGTATTGATATGGTATATCCTAATATGGAATTGATATTGTAGTCTACTAGTGGTAGGAACACCTTTGGTAATTGGTCTTTAGGAGGTTATCCCTATGCATTGTAGGTTGGTTTGAATGTCCACTCTCACCACAATCCACAGGATCCACTTGGAGGGTTGGATATAGAATATATCCACATTGGTGGGATCATATTGCGCCCACAAGGTGAATCATGATAAGTTAAAGACAATATGTCTACATGACTTAGTAGTGTAGAAGTTGAGAAAGCCAACTTCACAGACCCCGAAGATCACCTGCATGCAAATAACCTGTCATAGAAAGAAGAGATGGAGACAAACAAGCAAGGGTGCTCTGAAAGCTGAAAAAATGTATTCATCCGAGAGAGAAATAAATTACAATGATGAATCCTTATAAAAGGATATTGTGCAGCCCTAAAAGAAACCCTAATAGGTAGACATTTAATAATTAATATAATTATTAAATGTCACAAATGCAAATTAAAGTGAAATCTTAAGAGAGGAATAAAGGTAATTTAATCAACATGATTAAATTAAAACCTTTACTCTAACACCCCCCCTTAAGATGAGCAAAAGTGCAGTTACAAACATGTGCAAGAAAGCAAAGGTAACTACAATGCAAGAAAGTAAACTTGGGTCCCGGCAACAAGGCCTGATCAGGTACCCAATTACAACCAAATCTCTGTAAAGTGGAGAAATAGAGAAAACCTCATGGGAAAAACTCTACTCCAAAAAGAGATGAAAAAAATAAATGCACTAATAACAGAAGGATAGGAGGTGGATAACATGATACCCCCCATAGACAACTTCTATCATATAAGTACATATACAATGGTCTCCATAGGAGAAAAAGAAAGAGACTAGAAGCCCCCCCCACAATGAAGAAACTCCTGTCGCACATATGGATGCCTGAGGTAGAATCCAGAAAGAGATCCTGAAGCGGCATATAATATTCCTCCCCTTGGGAAGAAATGGATCCAAAGGACGAAGATGAAGAAACCCTGTGAAGAGAGAAGAATCAATCTGTCTCAAGATGTATGCCATAATAGGATGCTAAAGAATCCCTCTGTCTGAACTAAAACAAAAGATGTCAAATCCAAACTGAACTGAAGACTCAAAAACTGCAACCTCTGAATGCACAGATGATGGTGGGCTAACAGCTGTAATATGGCTGTCAACAAAGAGGAGCTGAAAATCCTCAAAGTAATCCTCCAAGTCTGCAATATAGGACTCTACAAACAAAGACGAAATGCCTGCAAGATAAGAATCCCAAGTAGCCATGTCTGAAAGATGTATGATGTCCTGCTGAGCTGAATCAATAGGAGCCAAAGAAGAGGCAATATCAAACTAATCAGGAACAAAAGGAGATGATGTTGATACATGTATAATCTCAGTCTGAAGAGTAGGAACTGTGAGACAATCCTCTGATTCATCAGAATATGTAAGGGTGTCTAAATAGTGAAGTTCCTTTAAAGTATCATGATCAAAAGGTGTGTTATCTCTCCAACCAATGGGTACAAGACAATCTAAAGCAGGATCCTTTGGGAATGGAGAAAGACTGGGGTCTCCATAGATCTCCCAAAGACGTGTCCAAAGTGAGTGAGGACAATCAATGCCCGATATAGCCCACAGAGTGTCAGAATCAACACTAGACAAAATAACTCCTACTATGTGATTTCTAATGATATCCCAAGCTAGTTTTCCCTCTAAAGTTACTGGTTCAGGTATGAGATCATACAAATAAGGCAAAATATTAAGCCACCTACAGTGTGTAAGTATGCCCTTTGCCCATGACTCATAATTACCCCGTTCTAGAAATACAACTGAAGGGTGAGTAGAAAAACCCATGATAACTCTTGAAATGAACAAATCTGAGACTAAATGACTTTAATACTGATAAAGCAAATCAAATAAAGCCATCCCACGCAAACAAATCATTTCTAAGTCTGAAACGTCTAAGTAATTGATAGATGTGTGAAAACACAAAGTACTAAATAAAATGTACCTGGTGTAGATTCTAGAAAAATAAATGACAGATCTGGAAAGAGCACAGAAACCCCTTTCCAACACCTATTCGTTTGCGAAAAACGGAGTCCGTATGCAAAAGATATGGCTCCTGGGGTGCAAAAAACTTGTTCTGACTTTGACTGGCAAAAAACACTACAAAACGGCAAAATCAGAGAAAAAGATCTGCATCAATTAGATCGGGCTCGGAACCAGCTTTCCAACGCCTATTTCCATTCAAAAATCCAAGCTAAAATGCCCGAGTTATGCCCGATTTTGTAAAAACAGCTCCAAAAAACCCAGATAGGCCCTTACAGCCCTCAAGAGCTAAAAAAAAATAAGCCCCTGGTCCGCTGGGCGACCAGGGGCTAGCACTGGGGTTGGCGGCGCAGTGACGGCTCAGGGGTGGCGGCGGTAGAATGGTGGCACGCGGGCGGGGGGTGGGCTGGTCGCGGGTGGCGGTCGTCGCTGGGCAGCGTGGGGGCGGTTACCGCCAGCGACGGTGGCTGGGCGGTGGCCGCTGGGCTGCGCACCGGTTGCACCTGCCGTTAAATTGGCTGCACCCAGCGGTGCTTAAAAAAATGCGTTTTTTAATTGTTTTTTGATTTTTTTTGAACTTTCGCCTCGGTCTACGGGCCCTAGGGCCGTACGGCCTTGGGGCAAAAAAATTTTGCCCTCTGGAGCAACTGTGTCCAAATCGGACAAATTTTATATGGAAATAGGGGTTTTTGGGTGCTACGAGCGCAACGGTGAGATCCGTTTGGGCTCAAAGTGCACCGAAAACAAATACACCCTATTCCAAAATAAAGAATAGAAGACAAACACAGATCTGATGCAACCAAAACCTGAAAGTCAGATCTAACCCCCGTAGCTCCAAATTCTTCAGAAGACGAATAGGAAGCAGCAGGTCTGGAGCTCTGATACCATGTTGTAGCGTCCTAAAATTGCGACACTTGCAATTTTGACTGCACTTCGGTCTTCACGATGGCGACGCAACACGCAACCTGAATGGAGACCCTGAAACTTGCTCACGACACTGAAAACTGCATTTTTCAAGCACCCTAACCTGAACCTCCTTGCACCCCGTTGTCCCGGAGGTGGGACCAGAGCGCCCAGCGCCCTGGTCCCTGGGTCCTATTTTGGGCCCGGTTTCCTAAGTGATATCGGGTCTTTTTTATTGCAATTTGGAAATATACTTCCCTGGTCGGCCTAAGGTCGGGAAAATCAGTCTATCAGCCCTAATTGACAAGTATATAAACTACATTTTTCTCTCTCATTTGGAGATGGAGGAGGATATGTGTACAAAGCGTGGAAACTATACTTAAGCATTCAAGCATTCAAGCAATTGATCATTCCAAGTCTCCATTCAAGGCTAAGTGTTGCATTCAAGTCAAGGATTCAACCATTGAAGAGGAGATCACTTATTACATGCTACATACTACAACATACAACATCTAAACCTTTGCACATAAGGATACAAACATCCTTAGAACAAGGTATTAGTACTTGTTTTACGTTACAGTCATTTACATTTACAGCTCTTGCTCATTTCTTGGTTAATTCCAAAACCGGGGTTTGACCTAAAGGCAAACCCCTAATCCCTAACCCCCCAATCATCTTCTCTTTTCTGTGTGTAGGTTGCAGGTACGCGGCTGAGATTGAAGATCTGGAATCCTTGTGCAGAGACGAATAGATCCCCCTTCGTTTCGTGGATTTTTCGGAGGACCGTGGCGTCGGGCGCCATCGTCCCGACAACTTTTTCTCAAATTTGCAGGACAGCGCCGTATCGACATTCTACTGCTAATTCCAGGTCCGCAGCTTCATCCTATAACCTAAACTCAGTTTATAAGCGAATCTTTATGACTTTCTATGCATCCTTAGCTTAATTTCCTTAATCAACATTCTTTACAAAAGAGGGTAGCTTTGCTTTCCAAACCCTTGAAATTCATTTAGCATCCAATCTTACCTTGTGTGGGATTGGATCTTATGAGTTTCAACCCCTCTTTTGAATGTAAAGTCTCCCCCCTAAGTGAAAACCCATCGAATCCTAGTGAACCTCCCTTCTCTCTCCTCGGAGTTAGAAGAGGGGAGACCAACTAGGGTTCGACCGCGATTTTCCGCTTTACATTTTGGTGAACCCGACGTGAACATCCTTCTGATTATTCATGATTAGATTTGAAAATTGATTCCTTGGTTACATTTCCATGTTTGATCTTTTGCAAAATTTTAGAGGTGATTGCATAAAAACCCTAAATTTTCTTTTTGAACATTGAACTTGCGAAATGCTTAATTGTTAATGCTTGCTTCAGATCTGCTTTTCTATTACAAATTTTCAATTCATATTTGTGCTTTAATTTTGAAAATTAAGTGGTTAAAAGTCAAAACCCTAATTTTTGAAACCCTCTTAATTCAACCTTTGTTTGACAATTTGACCGATCAAAACATCTCCAAATTAGCTGTAACTTTGGATTCTGTAATAAAATCACAATATCTTTCATCCCTGAAAATTTGGAAAAAAGTTGCGAGGACCGTGTTGCACTCCGAGCGCCATCGTCCCCAACATTTTTTCCAAAATTTCGGGAGCGAGATCTTGCTGTATTTTCCTGCTAAAATCCAGAATTTTGGCTGATTTTGTCAATTATAACACTTTCAAAATTACAGTCAAAGTTGGTCTTGTGATTGCTTGGTTTAAGGCTCCTAATCATTCAAAAATTGTTGAAATTGAAATTTTGTGTCAAAATTGTGTTCTTACTGTCCTAAATCTGAAAATTGTGTTTGCATTCATTCAAAATTTCAGTGCTTTATTCAAATTCTTGCAATTTGTGACTTTTGAAATTAAGTGCTTAATTACAACAACTTTGATTTCCGCTTTCAAAATTGAATTTTGCGTGAAATTGAATCAATTTTTAAATTTCAAAACTTGCACTGCTTTTGACATTCCCTCTAAAATCATAAAATTCAAAATTTCAGTTTCCCTCTCTTTTTCAAAATTCAAATTTTGCATTTTTCGACAATCTTGATAGGGTTCAATTTTGAGATTGCAACTTTAATTTGGCCTATCTACAGATCGTAAAATCCCTCAATTTTTTCAGATTAGCTCTAAAATCATCATACCTTTCATCCCTGCAAATTTTGAAAAAAGTTGCAGGGACCGTGTTGCACTCCGAGCGCCACGGTCCAGAACATTTTTTCTGAAATTTCGGGAGACTGTCGTGATTGCATTTAACAGCTTAAATCCAGAAGATTGGCTGATTTTACTGAAAATTGCTACCTCTAAATTCAAAATCTTCTCTCTCTTTCTAGTGCATGAGTTTTACAACAATAAGCCCTACTTACACTATTCCCGTTAGAAGAAGCCGTAGAATTCAGTCTTTCCGAGGTTTAACTACTGAGGAGATGGAACCTAATTTGAATAGCCTTTTTAACGAGGACATGGGTAATTCCTCTAATCCTCCGAATGATGAAGAAGCTCTCCATGAGGTTTCTGTTGAACAACTTTCCAAATTGGATAACCAATTTGACAATTTTCACCAATGGATGTCTCATGAGTATCCCGATAGTCAAGCTCTTCCTTTAATTGAGGGTCTAAAATGCATGCTTCAAAGTGATAAGAATGGAATTGATGTTTTACGTGGTATCGCACACATTGTGGATTCGAATGTGATGCCTATGAAGAGTGGTGCTGAATCTTTAGGTTATACACAACCTCCTACACAAGTCAATCATTCTATTCCTTTGACCACTCCTATTGCTAACATACCTACCTTTACATCAAACATAATGGCTACTTCTATACAAGACATTCCTCCTGTGATCACTAGTCATGGGGGCAATCCTCCTTCTTCAATTAATCCTCTTCCTTCATTTAATCCAACTTCTTCATTCATTCCTTCAATAAGTGTTCCTATTACATCTTCACAAATGAACATGACACAAGGGGGCAATTCGTTTAACCATTCCATTCCTCCTTGTAGTGTTCCTCCTATCCAATCATCCCCTATGGTTGACTATCATAGGGTCCCACCACCTTACTCTTTACCTTCTTTCAATAACATCACACCTCCATCTCAATCTAACACACCTAATATGAACTCTTCGACTGAAGCTACCATTAATAATCTTGCACAAACTGTCTCTTCTTTACAGCAACAAATTGCCTCTATGAATCAATCTAAGTTTAGTGTGCCCACATTTGATGTTGCGAGCCCACTTTCTCTTGATATTGTTCGAGCTATTCCTCCTAAACATGTTGAAATCCCGCATTTGGAGCTTTATAATGGTAAAGGAGATCCTTTAACACATGTTAAGACTTTTCAAACAATATGTACTGATTTTGCTTATGACCAAAGGTTGCTTGCAAAACTATTCACCAGAACATTAAGAGACAAAGCCCTACAATGGTATTGCTCGTTGCCTTCTTATTCTATTACTTCTTTCGAACAACTTGCAAATGCTTTCATTCAAAAATTTCAAAACAATATAAGTCCTAAAGTTACTTTGATTGATTTAATGCATTGTAAACAAGGTGTTAAAGAAAAAGTGACTGATTTCATTGGTAGATATAAGCATTTGTATGCTCAAATTTCTTTTCCAGTGCCTGATAATGATATTCAAAGAATCTTTATTTCTAATTTGCAAAAAGATATTCGAGACAAACTTCTGTTTTCTGAGTTTACTTCTTTCCAACAGTTGTGTGCCACTCTTCACAATTATCAACTGACTGTGAGTCAAATGGAACAATCACATCCTATGGCTCCGAGTGATAAGGGTGATAGCAGTCAACAACCATTTGGGAAGTTTAAACCGAACAGAGATTCCATCAAATTCAATGAAAACATCATCAACAACAATGTAAATGCAGCATCAGGTGTGCCTCCTATTTCTAAATTTTTCAGGAAAGAAAGAAAGTATACTCCTTTGAATGAATCATTGCATGATATTATGAATAAGTTATTGGAACAAAATGTGCTTACTCTTCCTCCTATAAGACAAATTGATCCTGCAAAGATTACTTCACCTTATTTTGATCACAAATCTTTTTGTCACTTTCATCGTCAGCCTGGGCATGATACTGAAAAATGTTTTTCTTTAAAGGGTAAAATTCAAGATTTGATTGATAATAATACTATTTCTGTTTCTGGAGTGAATGATAAAGGCAACACATCTGTAGCTCCTCCTAACCAAAATCTTTAGATTTTTACTGATCCATTACCTTCTCATACCTCTCATACCTCTAATGCGATTGAGGCTAATGATTCCTCTTTCTCATCTGATGGTCTTGTGTCTATGACTCCGAATGTGATTAACTTTGTAGAGCAGCGAGAAATCCCTAAAGAACCTTCCATCACATTTGATTCTAGTGAAACCATTAGAGCACCTGATGGTCCTTTATACATAGTTGCAAAAGTCAAGAATATGCCTTGCCGTGGAGTGCTTATTGACCCTTCGTGCATGGTTAATGTTATTACTGAAGAATTTCTTTTTACTTTGCAATTGAATCAAGTGATCTATGACAAAACAGATGTGGTTGTGAAATTATTTGATGCATTTTCTTCTCCTGCAATTGGTTCTATTACATTGCCTATTGAGGTCCATAACAAATCTCTTGATGTGAACTTTGCTATTATTCCTTCTTCCGAACAATTTTGTGTGAAGCTTGGCTATCCTTTGCTATCTTCCATGAAAGCTATTGCTTCTCCTATTCATAAGTGTTTAAAATTTCCCAATAATGGTGAAGTTGTTACTATCAATCATAGTCTCTTTAAACCAGCTGAAAGAACCTCTAGTGTTCCTATTGATTACTTTTGGCCTAAACAATTCCAATCTCTTCCTCCACGAAGTGATCATCTTTTTAAATCTTATCAAAAGTGGAAAATAGATATGATCCTATCTCTAAGTGAACCTAGAACACCTAAACTTGACATTCCTATCATTTTTGAGAAGGAAATTCTTCCTTTGAAAGACAAAACTAATGTCTTTCCCCAAGAAGATTCCCAACCCGTCCCCATGGATGTGACTATGTCTATGCCTAATAAATCTTCTAAAAGTAGACCTATACCTCCTTGTCATGATGGACTTGGTCTTCTTCCTAAACCAAAAATTCTTCCTTTATACGGAGCAGTTCCTCCTCCTGCCTTTTCTAGAGAGAAGAGACCTTCTTCTTCTCCTATTATCCAGCCTAAGAGACCACAACCTAAACATCCAAGTGATAAGGATGAGAACATTCCTCCTCCTCTATCTTCTACACTTCCTACTAAGACTAGACGTAATCGTTCTGCACGGGAACGCCGACGAAAGCGTCGTCTTAGGGCTCAAGCAGCTGCTTCTCAAACTTTACAATCTCCAAAAACACCTTCAACAAGCACTATTCCATTTTCTCCTCAGCCGGACGTTGAGCCTAAATCTCCTAAACATAAGATGCATGATGGTCTTGATCCTGTGCGAGTTAAAGATCCTATTTTTATAAATCTTGATGATGATATAGATGAAAATGTTATGCATGATGAAAATGTTACTCCTCTTGCTTCTGATAGCAAATATGAACTTGTTGATGTTGATAACCATTTATCTAATGAATTTTCTAAAGCACTTATCCTAGCTCCTAGACAAGAACAATGTGGCTTGGAACATGAACATAGCCCTTGTTTGGATCTTGTGATAGCTCCATCTGCTGTGTTAGATGTTCCTCCTCTAGCGTGTTCCCTGCCTTCTCGAAACATTGATCAGCAAGATCGGGGGGTAGATGACGTGCTAGACTAGTTACATTAGCATGGCAGATTCTCTCCCCCTCTCTTTTGTTACTTCTTCTATATGTTATTCTCATTCTTCTATTTGTCGTCCTTAGTGTTGTCTACTTGAGGACGATGCAAAGCATTGAGATCTCTTTGGTCTCTCTCATGTTGACTCAAAAGACACATGTGTTCCCTTCTTCTAGGTGACCTTCCTTGATTGGGGAATGAAGAACAATTATGCATACATACATATGATATATATACATGACTTATCATACAACATACTGACCCCGAGGAAAGTGAAGTCACCTCGTGCTTTGCGTTTTGTGTCTATTATCCTTGGGTTTATCTCACACTTGGGGGCTAAATCTTTGCAATAACGTGCTCCTTTTCCTTTCTCATTTCGTATGTGTATCACTACGTTAAAACAATCACCCCCGTTGAGGCGTGTGCGATCGCTTTAACGTAGGGGGGCATACACCCTGTCTATCCTTTCAAAGATACTTGAAAATTTCTTGGCAAACTTAGCTTTGTCTTGAAGATTTTTGGTATTTCTTTTGCATGACTCATAGTGAGGGAACCTTACTACTGACAGTCATGGTTCTTTCTCGTGATCTTCCCTTTTACTTTGTCAATCGAAGTCGTAAGATCCTTAGTCCACTGGGGGCTTGGTGTATCTTGCCTCCTTGACGTGGTGAAAGTCTTTCAACGTTGTTTCCTTGTACTTTAGCGGAAGTATGAGCATACATACTCCCGCTAAAGTGGGGGCTAAATGTAGCGTCCTAAAATTGCGACACTTGCAATTTCGACTGCATTTCGGTCTTCACGATGGCGACGCAACACGCAACCTGAATGGAGACCCCGAAACTTGCTCACGACACTGAAAACTGCATTTTTCAAGCACCCTGGCCTGAACCTCCTTGCACCCCGCTATCCCGGAGGTGGGACCAGAGCGCCCAGCGCCCTGGTCCCTTAGGACCAGGGCACCCAGCGCCCTGGTCCTCCAGGACCATGGCGCCCAGCGCCCTGGTCCCTGGGTCCTATTTTGGGCCCGGTTTCCTAAGTGATATCTGGTCTTTTTTATTGCAATTTGGAAATATACTTCCCTGGTCGGCCTAAGGTCGGGAAAATCAGTCTATCAGCCCTAATTGACAAGTATATAAACTACATTTTTCTCTCTCATTTGGAGATGGAGGAGGATATGTGTACAAAGCGTGGAAACTATACTCAAGCATTCAAGCATTCAAGCAATTGATCATTCCAAGTCTCCATTCAAGGCTACATGTTGCATTCAAGTCAAGGATTCAACCATTGAAGAGGAGATCACTTATTACATGCTACATACTACAACATACAACATCTAAACCTTTGCACATAAGGATACAAACATCCTTAGAACAAGGTATTAGTACTTGTTTTACATTACAGTCATTTACATTTACAGCTCTTGCTCATTTCTTGGTTAATTCCAAAACCGGGGTTTGACCTAAAGGCAAACCCCTAATCCCTAACCCCCCAATCGTCTTCGCTTTTCTGTGTGTAGGTTGCAGGTACGCGGCTGAGATTGAAGATCTGGAATCCTTGTGCAGAGACGAACAGATCCCCCTTCGTTTCGTGGATTTTTCGGAGGACCGTGGCGCCAGGCACCATCGTCCCGACAACTTTTTCTCAAATTTGCAGGACAGCGCCGTATCGACATTCTACTGCTAATTCCAGGTCCGCAGCTTCATCCTATAACCTAAACTCAGTTTATAAGTGAATCTTTATGACTTTCTATGCATCCTTAGCTTAATTTCCTTAATCAACATTCTTTACAAAAGAGGGTAGCTTTGCTTTCCAAACCCTTGAAATTCATTTAGCATCCAATCTTACCTTGTGTGGGATTGGATCTTATGAGTTTCAACCCCTCTTTTGAATGTAAAGTCTCCCCCCTAAGTGAAAACCCATCGAATCCTAGTGAACCTCCCTTCTCTCTCCTCGGAGTTAGAAGAGGGGAGACCAACTAGGGTTCGACCGTGATTTTCCGCTTTACACATGTAGAAGTTGAGAAAGCCAACTTCACAGACCCCGAAGATCACCTGCATGCAAATAACCTGTCACAGAAAGAAGAGATGGAGACAAACAAGCAAGAGTGCTCTGAAAGCTGAAAAAATGTATTCATCCGAGAGAGAAATAAATTACAATGATGAATCCTTATAAAAGGATATTGTGCAACCCTAAAAGAAACCCTAATAGGTAGACATTTAATAATTAATATAATTATTAAATGTCACAAATGCAAATTAAAGTGAAATCTTAAGAGAGGAATAAAGGTAATTTAATCAACATGATTAAATTAAAACCTTTACTCTAACAAGTAGAACACTTAAGGTACGTTCCTGTAATGATATTGTTCACTTCCATTGATCATTATGTATAGTCTAACTATGTTCTTATGGATAACATGTGGTATGCATGAATAGTGAGAAATTACTTTGTTGAAAGCTAGTAGAATTGTTGTCTCTAAAAGTACATTACTCATTTGCTATTTTGAAAGTGGTGGAATATCACTTTTTATTAAAAAAAAAGTGTAAATTTTTTGGGTCATGTATGTGGTTGTTGTTACAAAAAAAACTCATATATTTTATCTTACATCTTCTTAGTCGATTGACAATAACACACAAAAAAAAAATTGTTGATCATTCTAACTTAAATTTAGTCTATTAATATGACCATCACATCTTCACATGTTGAAGTGTCCTTGTCATTTTTAGTTGACCATATTCAATACAAAGGATAAATAAATGTTTGATAGTGATCTAGTGCCTAACTTTAGAAGAGTTAAAACAAATAGAAAGGTTCATTGGAAACAAAGATTTCAAAAGATATTAAGATGGATAGAATAATATTTAATTAAAAAATATATATATTAACTTATGTTGTCTTAAATGGACATGTATAATTAAGATATTGAAAGCATATTTTTTAAAACATAGATTCATAAAATCTATAATTATTATTTTTAATTATTAATAAATGTTAAAATATTTTAAAATTAATATATTTAATAATTCTAGTGACAACTTAACCATTATACAATTCTAGTTCACCTTTGTATAAACAACATTTGAATATTATATGGTGTAAATGTCAAACTAAAGCATTTAGATGGTCTTGACACTTGATTTAATGGTTTTAGTCCACATCATAGACATCTAGATGGGTTGAGTTCAAATCCAATTTTGTATAAACAACATTTTAATATTATATAGTGTAAATGTCAAACTAAAACATTTAAATGGTCCTGTTAGTTGCTTTAATGGCAAAGTCCATGTTATAGACATCCAGTTGATTTAATGACAAAGTCCATGTTATAGACATCTAGATGGGTTGATGTCTAGTTGATTTAATGGCAAAGTCCATGTTATAGACATCTAGATGGGTTAACGTCTAGTTGATTTAATGGCAAAGTCTGTGTTATAGACATCCAGTTGATTTAATGACAAAGTCCATGTTATAGACATCTAGATGGGTTGACATCAAGTTGATTTGATGGCAAAGTCCATGTTATAGACATCTAGATGGGTTGACTTCAAATCTTCTACAATAAAAAATTAAGACATTTAATAAATTATATACCTTAAAAACTACTAACAGATTTTATTTTATTATAAACAGTTAAGTGACAACTAAAAGTGCTATAGATATGACATGATCGGAAAATAATTTAATTTAAAAGTTATTTATATATTTTAATATATAATTATTATTTTTGATTAAATTTAAATTATAATAGTGGCTAATCTAAATACAATCACTAAACAATTCTATCTTATAAACAACAACTATAAATTAAAACTCTTGCAATGCATCTCTTACATTATAATATTGGAGTGTGAATAAGACCGTTCCAGAGTGTGAATGTTACCTTTCCAACTGCAAGCAACTCTGTGTCAAAGAGTCATGGTCAACAAAAGCATAATTTAAAAAGAGAATAAAATAGTGTTTTGTCGATTGGGTCTGACTTTTTGTGTGGATTTAAATTCACCATCAAACTATTAAAATATCCAAAATCGAATATCCTTGAGAATGGCATAATGAACTCAGGCGATGCATATCACAGGTCAAACTCCATTAACTTCCGACTCATCACCCAACACTGTTCCTTTAGATCATGAATCGTTTCCTTCATATACCTTTTCAATATCCTGTACATAAAATTTTCAGTTTAAGCTGTAGTGGATATCTTACTTATGGAATAATTCATTCCACCTGTTAACTAAAGCTTAGGATTTCATATTCCATCCAGGATGGCTACTTCTATGGCTCTACAGAATACAGTCTTAATGCTGTCCCTGGTCTTCTTATTAGTTTTATCTTATCCTCTGGTGTGCAAGGCTTTTGGAAGAGGTTATACACTGAATTCAGTAACAGAAGCACTAGATGGGAGATCCTTCACAGCCCAACTGCAGCTAATGACCAACAGCTCTCTTTATGGCCCAGATATCCAACATCTACAACTGTTGGTCAGGTAACAATTATCACTAAACAGAGTACATCTCAGCTGCACTGAAATGTTAGGATTACTTTTTCAGAGTTTTTGGCTAGATTTAAGTTTTACTTTACAAGATGGAGATACACTAAGCTGATGATACACTAAGCTGATGATTTTCCGCTATGAACTTTTTGTCAGTCCCATTGGTGGACATTAGTTTCTATAGAAAGAACTCATTTGCTCTAGTGAAGTTTCAATTTTTCCTTTGCCAAACTTAAGCCTGGTCTTACAGCCATGAATGGTCATGACAGTACCTTAAGGCTCTTTCTCTAATGAATGGGATGTCCATCTCCCTCTTCAATCTATTAAATGGTCATGAGATCTATCAAATTGATCTGTAAGCCCTATCACATTGTATCCACTTGTTCAAATGGTCATTACTAGGTGTCTAGTTTTCGAATGGTTCCTCCAAAACTTAATTTGACTGTCTTGATTGAATATTTTCATATTGTTTCCATAGTGAATGAGATCTCCTTATCTTTATCAATCTGTTGTGTGGGTTGGGTATGTTCTTTTCTGCCAAATTGGCCTGTATGACCCATGGAAGTATATCTAATTGTTTAAAAAAAAATCTTGACGTCTAGCTTTGAAATGAATTAATCCTTCAAGCATTGTTTTTTTTTTGTTCTAAGAAGGGTAAAAGTTTATTAAATACAAATGAGAGTTACAAAGCAAGAATGGTCAACAGTCCTGCAAAGAACAATGCATTACACATTCCTATTCTTCACAATTCTTTGCTCTCAAGTGTGAGATAAATCTAAAGGCAAATATCCTGAATCCACAATATTCCAACCTTGCATTTGATCAGATACCCATTTGGCCAGATAGTCTGCTACTCTATTCCACTCCCTAGAAATATGAGAAAATTAACAGATTTTAAAGACCTACTAAAACTGAAAATCTGTTGAATAACCACAGCTAAATGCTGATTAGCATCATCCAAGCACTGCGCATTCAACATATTTACCATCTCTTGTAATTCAGCTTCGCAAACAATCCTTTTCCAACAAAGATCACAACCATCTCTACCAATACCACCTATAGCTGCATGACCAGGATTCCCCTAGAAAATCCATCGGTATATATCTTCAGAATTCCTTAAGAGGAAATCGTCGGCCCACATGATTAATCTTCCTCTTAGCCTGTCAAGTTTCCTGTATCAGATTATCTTTGCTTCTTTAACTTACTGTTTTCATTTATCTAATGAGTTCACTAATCGTCATTTAATTCTCTTGATTTAGATTTCATATACTAGATTGTCTCTGTATGGTTGTGATTAATGCCTTGGAGTCTTTCCAGGTATGAATCGCATGATCGCTTACGGGTTTATATTACTGATGCCGATAAACAAAGGTGGGAAGTCCCAAGAGAATTGGTAGCCAGAAATAATGATGGTGATGGAGTTAGTAATAAGAAGGAACCTGAATTGCAGTTTTCATACACCAAAAACCCATTTGGCTTTGCAGTTACAAGGCGTTCCAATGGAGAAGTCCTGTTCAATTCTACTGCACAAGACCTGGACAATGCTTATCCATTTGGGAACATGGTGTTTAAAGACCAGTATTTGGAGATTTCTACTGTTCTTCCTTGGAATGCTTCTCTGTATGGATTGGGAGAGAGCACCCGGCGTGGGTTTCGTCTGGGCAAGAATGAAAGTGATCATACACTTTGGACTGCAGACATTGGGAGTGTGAATTTATATCTGGATCTGTATGGGTCTCATCCATTTTATATGGATGTAAGAGCAGGGGGTATTGCTCATGGAATTTTCTTGCTGAATAGCAATGGGATGGATGTTGAATATGGAGGTAACTACTTGACATACAGAGTCATTGGAGGAGTTTTAGACTTTTATTTTTTCTCTGGTCCTTCTGCGCTCTCTGTCGTTCAGCAGTACACTGGCCTTGTGGGTCGCCCTGCTCCAATGCCATACTGGTCTTTTGGTAATAATTCTCATACTTCTTCCTGATAAAAGTTTTCATTGATCACTCTGATAACATAAAAAAAATTCATTAGTGCTTTTGCAGCTAGCCCCATCCCAGTAGCACCTCCTGCATTATCACAACCATACTAAACTCACAGCCTGGGTAATCATGATTAAAATCTGCTCCACAGACCATTGTACCTAGTCTTAAAGCTTCATGGTAAAACACATTCACCTCAGAAATTGATGCGAAACGATTACAATCCTCATATATGAAGCCTTTAGCATTGCAATTGGCCATTGTTTCTCTACCATGTACCATGGACATAGAAGTTTGTGCTGTAAAGGATCAACCTTGGAAGATGATCTGTAGTGATTGCATTTCTCTTTGTCACTGGCCCATGACTGTCAGACCACATAAACCATACATTTGAAGACTTTATGATTACAATTGACTTTGTCTCTACACCATGCACCATGGACATGGAAGTTTATGCTAGACAGCGTTAACCTTAAAACCTGGGTCATCATAAGTAGAATCCTCATTGGCAATAGACCATGACTCCTGGTGGGTTTGAAAGCCTTACTGAAACCTTAGATCCGAATTTGAAGAGAAAATGCATAGGATCTAGGTTTGTAATATGGCAATGTTTGCATTTCCATAATTTATACACCTGCTCCCCAAGTGTCCCATAACTATTTTGAGGAGCATAAGAATTCATTGAAGAGGATTGGCTTACTGTGTAAAAACCATTGCTCGTCACTGGCTACTACACCCACATATCCCTCAGTCCTAGTGAAACATTGATATACTTTCTCTCTATGTGTTCCTACAAAGGACATGTAATAGCATCTAATTGTGAAAAGGCTCCTAATGAGATTTCCAAATAGTAGTTTCAAAAAATGCTTATACAAGGAATGCATTTCACATTAGCAGAAACTTGATATTTGTGAAGAAAAATGAGCACAAAATGTAGAATGAATCTTGTAAGCAGTTAAAAAAAGGGCTTTGTTTATAAAAATATAAAAGAGGATTCACTGGATAAAAATTTTAGATCTCCGGTATGCCCTAAGTGGAAAGAATAGGCATGAGTTCAGCCCAAGGGTTGAGAGGAACAACCAGCAAAAACCAGGCAAAACTAAATATATGATTCTATGTGCTGGAAACATATACCTACTTCATCTAATTTCCTGCAAGGTGAGAGATGTTTACATGTTCACTAAGACCTGCATCTTTTAGAAGATAAATAATAGCATGCCAAGAGCCTAAATGGGAGAATACAGAAAATTTCGAAGGTTCCCAATTTAAGTAGATTGATGAAAACCTTGGGTTTTGGACTAAATGAATGGCTAGAACTTAGAATATCAGTCTCGCCTTGGCCTCTATCCTATTGGCTGAAATAGAAACAAATCCTACAAATTACTGAGAACAATTCATTATCTTCCATGTATGTATAATTTCAACAAGTGGTACGAGGACATATTTCTGAATTAATTGTACTGTGAAGCTGCAACTTCAAACTTTCTGATGTGATCATGTGTATTGAATTGTGCAGGCTTTCACCAATGTAAGTATGGATATAAAAACATTACAGACGTTAAATCAGTTGTAGCTGGTTATGCAGCAGCAAAACTCCCTCTAGAAGTTATTTGGACAGATATTGATCATATGGATGCCTACAAGGATTTCACTCTGGACCCTGTGAATTTCCCTGAGAAAGAAATGAGAGAGTTTATTGAACAAATCCATGTCAATGGGCAGAAATATGTTCTCATAGTCGATCCAGGTACTGCTGAATTTCGCATTTTATCATGAACTAACCTAATGCTCTGGTGAAACTAACTGCTTAAGTTTTACTATTAATTGTATGATATAATGTGATTATGGTAGGATATATTCAACACCATTAATTGTGTACAAGAGCATTTTTGTATTTTTATTTTTTAAGCTGCTATAGGTTAAAAAAACATAGAGATAATAGTATAAAGGGACTTCAAGAATGACAGGAGGAAACATAGGGAATATTTAGATTCCTGCATATGTATTTTGTAACATGTTCATTTATGTACCCATAAGAATTAAATAGAACTTTGCTACAGGTAATGACATCTATACAATTTGTTTGACATGTGCAGGAATATCTGTAAATGAAACATACAAGACTTTCAAAAGAGGCATGAAAGAGGACATTTTTGTGAAACAAGCAGGTGTCCCTTACCTTGGACAAGTATGGCCAGGCCCAGTATACTTTCCAGATTTTCTGAACCCCAAGACTCAATCTTATTGGACTAAAGAAATCTCAGAGTTTCACAGGACAGTTCCATTTGATGGCCTTTGGCTTGATATGAACGAGGTTTCCAATTTCTGCAGTGGAATTAAATGTTCCTTGCCAAAAGCTGGAAATTGCCCAAGAGAAGATGCACCTACAGACTGTTGTCTAGTGTGTGATGATTCCATTGTCACAAAATGGGACGATCCCCCTTTCAAAATCAACAATTCTGGAACCTTCAGACCACTGGGGAATAAAACTCTGGCTGCCAGTGCAACATATTATAATGGTGTCTTGGAATACAACGCACATAATCTATATGGTCTCTCAGAAGCCATTGTGACCAACAAGGCACTGAGATCAGTACTAAAGAAGAGACCCTTCATACTGACCCGTTCTACCTTTGTTGGATCTGGAGTTCATGCGGCACATTGGACAGGGGATAATGGTGCAACATGGGATGATCTCTGGTACTCCATACCTACAATGCTGAATTTCGGATTGTTTGGAATCCCCATGGTGGGTGCTGATATTTGTGGTTTTTCATCTGACACAACAGAAGAACTCTGCAATAGATGGATTCAACTTGGTGCATTTTATCCTTTTGCTAGAGATCATTCTGAAAAGAATGCAAATCGTCGAGAGCTTTACTTATGGAAGTCTGTAACAGAGTCTGCAAGGAAAGCATTAGGTCTGCGATACCGCCTTCTTCCATATATCTACACACTATCTTATGAAGCTCATACCAAAGGATCTCCAATTGCAAGGCCTCTGTTTTTCACATTCCCCCATGACACTTACACATTGGGCATCAGCACCCAGTTTCTTTTGGGAAATGGGGTTCTAGTCTCCCCTGTTTTAAAGGAAGGAGCAAAGACTGTGGATGCTTATTTCCCAAAGGGGACTTGGTACAGTATGTTTAATGTTTCAGATTCTATTCAAATGGAAACAGGTTCATATGTAACGCTTCAAGCTCCATTAGATACCATCAATGTTCATGTATATGAAGGAACTATATTGCCTATGCAAGAAATGGGTTTGACAACTCGAGAAGCAAGAAAAAGCCCATTTAGTTTGGTGGTGGCAATGGGCAGCAGGATGGAAGCAAATGGAGAATTATATTTGGACAATGGATATGATTTGAAAATGGAGTTGATGAACGGCAAATCAAGTTTTATCAAGTTCCATGCAAATCTTGAAGATGAAGGTCTTCGGCTCAGATCAGAAGTCCAAATGGAGAAGTTCGCAATTAGGGAAGGATGGATTCTTCAAACAGTTACAGTTTTCGGATTGGAATCTTCTTTTAATCATTCTAATGAAGCTTCCCTTAGCGCTACTGTTTCTGTTCATAGCAATAGGGAGGACAAAAGAATCACAAAGCTGAGAGCTATTGTGGATGGAAACTCTCTTGTTGTTTCAAATCTTTCTCTTCTAATTGGGAAAAATTTTGAGCTGACTATTCCATGGAAGATATAGTTAAGTAAACTATATCTAACTCGCATTGGACAATAAGGGTCATTTGATTAGGTGACCTGATTTTTAAGCAGATATTCTATTCCATGGAAGATATGGTTAAGTAAACTATATCTAACTCGCACAGGACTGATCTTTTCTGTCCAATGGGATCAAGTGCTAATAAGGGTCATTTGATTAGGTGACCTGCTTTTTAAGCAGATATTCTAAATAAATCTTGATCTTCTGGAGTGCTCTCTCGTGCATGGAACAAGAAAAGCCTAGAAGTAAAGAAATTAGCGAAAAAATGCCTAAACACAACACACTAATAATTTTACATGTAAATGACTAATTGAAATGGTGAAAAATATATAATTTTAACACTTAACAAATATATATTCATACCATTTTGTAGTTAGAAAAATATCTAGAGTGATATTGATGAAAGAAGTTTGGCATATGATTAGGTTGAAAGATTTAATTACGTCGAGAGGCGTAAGTTTGCAATCGGAACCATTGTATTTCAGGCATTGTGTACACAAAAATAAGAGAGTAGATCTCGGTCATCCGTGTATACAAGATTAAGAGAGTTGGTCTCAGCCATCCATGTACACAAAAATAAGAGAGTAGATCTCAACCAATTAAGGGCTACAATCGAAACCATTGCACCTCAAGCATCCATGTATATTAAAATAAGAGAGATTCTGCAATGAGTTATTAGAGGAAGAGCACCATAAGTGGATCATGTTCCAATAGCTAATCACTCTTTGTGCACCTAACCCTCCAATTACTAATTTTAAAGGAGCCAAAAAAATGATAATGAAAAGTTCATTAATAAGTTTCACATGTACCTGTAGACACCTAAAAGTTGCACAATCAATTAAGTAAATTTGATTCATTTCTAATTCCTCCAATTAATTAAATTAAGGTTTAATTAATATCCCTATTCCTCTAATTATCCCTTTAATCAAATTAAACATTTGATTCAACCCTATTCTTCTAGCCTAGCCTATTACCCTTAGCCATTTAATTGAATAAATTCTATTTATTTATTTAATTGAAAAATGCTAAGATGAAGAGATGAAAATAAAGGATGCAAAGATGAGTTCCAAATTGAAAGCTAAGGATGCTATGTGATTTAATTAAGCTAATATGAGGATGCAATACTTGTAAAAGAAATGAATTAAGCTAAAAGATGAACTATGATGAGTCTAAATGATATGAGATGGATGCTTGATGCTAATTCTTGGATGCTTGAAGACGACTTTGATGCTTGGTGATGACAAAGGGAGCTCCTTAACCTGCAATGTGACTATAATTTTGATGCACAAAAGATTTAATGAGTTGCGAGAGAAATGGGCTCTATTTACAATGAAATGGGAGAAATGGATAGTTGAGATTGAATAATCTCAACAAGGGCTAGGATTGTAAGTTATCAATCCATGGAAGGAATTCAATCCAATCCCAAGTTGACAAATGTCACCTTGAGATGGCTTGAGGGGATGCTAATTAAGCATTAGGGAAGGCTTCAAGGGTTGACATCATTGGATAATGCTTTTATCCAAGGAAGCGGGCTATTGCCCAAGAGGTAAACTCTTCTACAACATGGAAAATGGTCAAAGGGACAACCATGATGGCTAAGGGGTGTGGGCTTGCAAGAGGCATTAAATGCCTTGGGAAGGCTTTTGTAAGGTTACTTGACCAAAGAGGGAAACCTCTGGTGGTTTAGTCATAGTCTTACAAACTTGGAATAATCAATAAGTTAACTTGTTGAAAAAGGTAGAGTCGTCCACACATTTGGAAGACTTTTCCCATTTTTAGGGAAATGACTTCCCTAAATGTAGGGATGTGACAAGATTAAGGGATAAAACATGATTAGGAAGGGATTAGAAGACTTCTAGAAGGGGATTTAGAAGAATAATGGAAAATGTAGGATTTTGCAAGTGGGTGAGGGAAAATAGGAATTTTTGGTAAATAAAATGATTTAATTTAGCCAAAAGGGATGCAACTTGCATTTGTAGGATTTTGCAAGTGGGGCTACTATTCACAAATAAATATGGATTTATTTATTTGTAAAGGGGATTTTTAATTAAATGTGAATTTAATCAAAAGGGGAAAAGGGATTTTAATTAAATAAATAGAATTTATTCAATTAAATGGCTAAGGGTACTTAATTGAAGAATAGGCTAGGCTAGAACAATAGGGTTGAGTCAAATGTTTAATTTGATTAATGGGATAATTAGAGGAATATAGACATTAATTAAACCTTAATTTAATTAATTGGAGGAATTATAAATGAATAAAATTTACTTAATTGATTGTGCAACTTTTAGGTGTCTACATTTTGACCCTCTTTGAGTCAACATGTGACCACATGTTGATTCAAAGAAAAATGCTCAATTTGTCGTCAAAATTTTGATATGATGTTGCTTGTCCAAAATCATTGATGTAAGTCCCTGGATATGAGAAATCATTGTTGATGTGAAAGTGATTGATTGATGTGAAACTAATGCAATTCTTGATTTGATATGATGATGATGATATGCCCCTCGAGCGATAAATTGAAGAAATTGTATTTGTTGAAGGGGAAGGTGCAATTGTTGAATGATTTTTTATCTTTAGAAATTTTTGTGATTTTGTGACGATTTGTGAATTTTTGAGAATTTATTGCCTGATAGATTTAATAAGTTTGAAAAATGGAGGTGAGATTACATGAGGATAGTGCGTACATGCCTCACTCATCCATCAAGGCAACAAAATTGCCTATGTCATCCTGGGCTATATGGGTCCCTAGTCGATATGGGTCTCAATGTGAGTCTAATTCGATATGGATCTAGTTTGATATGGGTCAAAGTTGATATGGATCAAAGATTGGATCCTAATTCGATATGGGTCAAATTAGATATAGATCTGGTTTGATATGGGTCTCGATATGGGTCTAATTCGATATGGTGTTGATTGTTGATTTTGATATGGGGTTGATTTGATGTTGATATGGTTCACTTGCGTCAATATGATGTTTGATCTAATGCGAGACTTGATGTTGAGACTTGATGTCGATAGGAGGATCTTTGTTGCTAGATGCCCCTTGTGTGATTGATTGTTAATTATGTGATTGCTTGATTACTTGATTGATGTCGCTTTGATGGACTTATTGATATGATATCTAGGAACGTTTGACATTTATTGCTTTTATTGATGATTTTCTTTGACTTGCATCATTGTTTCTTTTTGGATCAGCATGTGGTCACACATATGCATGATGAAATAATATTGACATGGATGCATTTCATTCTGATGAGTTGTATGGTGTGCATGATTGTTATGATTTTTGCAGATAATGTGATGTGTGTGTTGATGATAATTGCTTATGATCTACATGCTTTTGATGATGATTGTGGTGCATGCCTAGTGGATACTATATGTGTTGATGCTTGATTTTTGTGTGCTTTTGATGATGTTATTGGATATGCAGAAGTGGTTTTGATATTATATGCTTATGTATGTGAATGCATTGTGAAATGTCCCTAGATGTGATAAGATGTGTTCCTAATGAGATGCAAAACCTGATATGATTCAATGATGCAACTATATGCCATGATGTGATAATGATGTGAGATGTATCTTGAAAATGAGATGTATTGCAATGATATGATATGAACATGATAATGATAATGATAATGCCAACTAACGCAATGAATTTAAATATATGCAAGAAACTATAAGAAAGATTTTAGCATGGTCTAAATGATAATGATTATGCAAACTTAATATGATAATGAGAATGCACCTAATGATCATATGCAACTTGATGCAAGGCTAAAATGATAATGATATGCAATCTAATGCAAGATTAAAATGATATGCACCTTAATGCAAAGTTAAGATGATAATGATGTGCAACTAATGAAAAGTTTAAAATGATATGCAACCTAATGGAAGATTAAGATGATAATTATGTACAGCTAATGGAAAGCTTAATATGCATTCTCGTTCTCAATGTTGTCATCTGTTGTGATCAAAGTGCTAGTGCTTCCTTTATTTTAATCATTGGGCCTTGATTTGTTGAAAGTTGATACAAGCATCATGGTATAATTGAACCATAACAACTTGAGTATAACTTACATGGGTTTTGATATTGCAAGACGACACAAGCGTCGAGGTATAATTGAACCAAGATGACCCGAGTGTCGCTTGCGTAAACAAACAAGATCAAACAAGAGTTAACCTTGGTCCAATGCAAATCCGAAATGTCCTCAACGATATGCCACCTGATTGCTTCGCAAGACAAATTTGCATGGTAAAAGGCTTCACTCACATATAGTAGACAAATAAAACATCACATTCCTTCCTTGCTTCTCTAGTCGTGAGACATCCTGGAGGTGCTCAGGAGATATGATAAGCAAAAGATCAAAAACCATAAGTAAACATGCATGTTGTTTGGAATGTATTTTTGTCACATAAAACATCTTGCAAGTATGATCTTTGTTTAGTTGTAATCACTTCAAAGAGCCTTGATGTTTTCCCTCTCATGTTTTTATTCTTACATTGATATGTTCCTTGTTGATTTGTCATGATCCTTGTTTTCTCTTGATGCTTGTTTGATCTGATGTTGAAACCCAAAGGCGAGATGCTCCCAACGAGGTCACAAAACCTTCCCCCACTCTTGATACTACTCGATATAGACATGGACAACCAATCACCAAGCCATAGTAGGATATGATGTGGATAATTGTTTAGATAAGCAAGGACAGTGACTACGCTAAGTATGTCTAGGATAGGTGTTGTGTGACAAAGTGTTATTGGATGTCCTTTGTTCAAGATCAGATGGTGCTGAGATATGTACAAGTACTTATAGATGAAGGAGTTACTTATCACAAGTAGCACCCGTTGCCAGGTTTTCACCACTTGTTTGTATTGCACTTTTTTATTTTTATTTTATTTTATTTTTTCTTTTTTTGGAATTTTTAGAGAGATGAAACATGTCCCTCCATCAATTGATAAAGATAAGACTAACTAGAACAAAATCCAACAATCATACTGATCTATGTTATTGTTTTGATTAGTTCAATGATTGATAAGAATGTCTGGTTTCAAAGAGTGAGTACCCCGTATAAGACCGATTTGTTTGGTTTCGAGTGTACCTATCCATGTATAAGACATTTTAATGATGATATTGATAGATGGATTGATTAACAAGACTTGATGATTGATAGGAATGTCCGGTTTCAAAGAGTGAGTACCCCGTATAAGACTAATTTGTCTGGTTTCGAGTGTACCTATCCCTGCATAAGACATGTTCATGTTGATAGATTTCAAGTGATGAATTGATTAAGAAGACATGTGATTAGTTTGATTGCAGACTTTGAGATTTTTCCTATTGTTGATTTGATGGATGGGCCAAGCGTTCATGCTTTGATTTTCAATTTTTTTATTTGATTTTGTCAAATTTTTAGTTATTTTTAGATATTTTTTATTTTGTAGAATTTATGGATTTAGAAGAAAGATGTATTTGTTTGCCCCAACATATAGCAAGACAAGGAATATTGTGAATGGATGACTAAACCATTGAGGTAGAAATGGATAGGAGAAAGACGAGGTAGCTTATGAGGAGACACATGGAGAGCTTTTTGAAATCATGTTTTGTCCTTAGTTTTGATTAAGATCAAGGATGGAAAAGGGGATATGGATAGAGATAGGATATGGATAGGAGAAACAAGATCATAGATAGTGATAAATGATGGAGGAAATGAATAGATAGGATAAGGGATATGGACTAGCATGAAGCAAGATCATAGATAGTGATAGATCATGGAAGAAATGAATAGATAGGATAGATGGTATGGATAAGAGGGTATGGATAAGGTGAAGCAAGATCATAGATAGTACTAGATGATATAAGAAATGAATAGATAGGATAGATGGTATGGATAAAGTGAAGCAAGATCGTAGATAATGATGAATTCAGATAGGGTAATGGATATTGAAGGAAGGAAGATGGGAAATATGGATAGGAAGACTAGAGTGGATGAAATTTTCCCCCAAACATAGAGGTTTCCATTTGTAAAGAGGTGATATGCAAGATTGTCACGATATTTAGCACCACCCGAATAAGTATTCCTAAACTTTTCAAAGATAGAGATCCAACCCACACTTAGAACCTGGGGAAAAATTCAACCGAACACATCTAGGGACTAGGAAGCATACTCAAAAGAGAAGAAGAATCCCACACTGGATCAAGGTATTTAGTCTTTCATTACCCCTGTGTGTGCAAGTGGGTCCATTCCGGCTCATATGAATATTGTAATCTCTAGAATCCAGCATGGCTAGCTACAAGAGTTACCTTGACTTCAAAAGCATCCTGGATAGAGCCTCGCTGCCAGCGAGCATCCATAGCCCCGACAAGGTTATCATTGTAATCTCACAAATATTGCTCCATTGCCAGCCAGGCATCCATAGCCCCGATGGAGTTATTTGCATGTTCCCATAGCCAAGCATTTCGATATTGAATTTCATTGCATTTTTTTCTTTTCTTGATATTTCTTTTATTGCTTGTGCTTTTGAGCTTTTCATATTGCCTTTTTCTCTTCTTATTTTGCTTGCATTGGCTTGTAAGTGACGAAACTTACATGGGTTCTATAATTACAGTGGCGTTGAAGTAAGATTTTGGATTTTTCACTAGCCATGTCTTCGACTAAGAGATCACAGTGATTTAGAGCAATTGATTAAGTGTATGAGATATAGTAATCAAAAGATGTTGATACCAAGATACGATAAGTGGTTCTTTTCTGGATTGAGTGTGTATCCCAACCAAAAGAAAATGTTAAAGATGAACAACCTCGGATTCTAAAGTATTTCATGAATAGATATCTAGGAAAAGGACTGAACATGAGATTCAAGCATGGGCAAGCATGTGACAAAATGACACAAATGCATATTTCATAGATGATGAATTTATGCAAAGGATTGAATGAAAGTGATGGAAGGATAAAAAAGGCATTGGATAATAGATAGAATGTTTGAAGATTTGTGCGAGGATAGATGGGAATGTATTTAAGATGAGTGTTGGTACACAACTTGAGAAGTGATGAAGAGATGGAGAAAAATTGAATTTTGGGACATAAGTGATGGGGAGGTTACTCAAAGAGATCTTACACCTTGTTTAAGGGCAGTCAAATGTTGTCCTAGTGGGCTTCTAATGAAGGAGCACCTAGGACTTAGACTATCTAGTTTTTCAATTTTGGCTTAACTTGACCCTAGCCAAGTCAGTAGTGAATAAGGACTCCAGGAGGGTCCAAGAGTTAGATTTTTTAGTCAATGTAGACCTAGGTTGTGTTCATACTTCTTAGGTTTGCATTTTGTGTAAATAGTGAGTTTGAGTAGGTAATTGACCTTTTTGATGGTCAAAAGTGTCAAAACTTGGTACAGGCATTAGGGAGGGTTAAATTAGTATTAGTAAAGTTTTAAAAGTAATTTGTGATGACTTGGAATAGGCCTTATAGGTTGGAAAGACCAAAAGTGCAAAAATTGCAAAGTTACAAAAAGTTGTCATGACAACTTTTGTCCTAAAATGGTTAGCGATGGAGTTAGGGATTGTTCAATGCCCTAGGATTACTCCACATGTGGGAAAGATATAATAAACCTCTCTTGCATGGTTACCAAGGTTGGTGAATGTGTTTTGCAAGCTTAACAATCTGAAACTACTCATTTTCAGATTAGTTGGCAGCGTTTTACTTGATTTTACTCATTTTGTAATTGAAAATGGATTGAATCTATTCATCCAAAAATGGATTGAGTTTCTCTTGTGTGTTATTGTGCTATTGGTTCAATTTAGAGCTTTGTAGATACTGTTCATTAGTGTTTTCTTGCTTTAGTTTGCAAATAACCAATTTTGGCTTGTATATAGTAGTTTTCTTGTAAATGTGGTTGCCCCATGAGTTCCACACGTGCTGCCATCATGGCTTGTTGGGACATGGAGGGAAACCATCTATATAGTGTATATATGTAGGTGCAAGTACTGGAGAAGAGTTTAAGTATCACTTCCACCTTGTTTTAGGCAAGTCCAAGAGCAACCTGACTAGAGGAAATAAGGTGAAAATGAAGTGCCAAGTGCAAAGGTGGATGTCAAATCAATTTCTAAGATTTTGAATGGGTCCAAGGAGTTGGTAAAAAATTTTGAATGCAAGGAGGAGCCTTGAAAAGTTCATTTGTTGCATAAACCCTAACTTGACCTGTCACTGCCACCTAGAAGGCCTAGAAACCCTCCAAAACCCTCATTTTGGGGTTAGCACATTGAATGGTGGGTTAAGAAGAAAAAAACACAAAAATCACTTGATGTTAGAGGAAAAATTGAAGGAAATCCAAAATTTTTAGGGGTTCTTTTGGACTGTTTTCACCCAAGCCCTAAAAAACCGGTTTTAGGAGGCCTAATTGGGCTAATTCCTTGTAGCCCTTTTCTAGGCAAGATTTTGGAATAGGTAAGAAACCTATTGATTGCAAACCTCAAATGGACCCTAAATGCATCCAAAAAATGAATGAAGACACATCCACACCTCTGCATCATCTCACAATGGTATGAGGTCATTTTCACAACTTGAAGCCAAGAAGCCATAATTGAGCACATGGGAAGCACTGTGAATTGGTAGGGTTCCTAGCCAAAAAAATTGAAGAAAAACACCTTAGAGAGATAAAGGATCAAGCCCTAGAAGAGATTGACAAGGACTTGGAGGTATAGAGAGCAACTAGAACTGATGAGTTGGTGCAATTGAGCAACACCAGCTAGGTGAAGTGTTGAGCAAACTAGGGTAACCCCCACCAAATTGGTATCAGAGCCTATAAGATTTGGGCTAAGTGAGTAGATGTCCTCAGTGGAATCTATAGGAGACAACAACATGGTGACCAATGCAGAGTTGGAAAATAAAGTGGATGATCAGGAGGAAGAGAATAGACTCCTAAAGGAGAAGTTGCTATAATTGGAGAGTAAGCTTGGAGGGTAGAAACCAAGGTAGATTAAGTGTTGGTAAAGGTGGAAGGAGCAGAAGGGAAGGGTAAAGAAGTGTTAGAGATAAACAAGATACCTGAACCTGATCCTATCCTAGAGAAAGAACCTTTCCTGAAGGCATTGAAGGCCTTGAGTGGCAAATCACTAGAAGGATTGTCATTGTTCACTGGTAAGATGGAGGCAGAAGTAGTCCTAGAATGGATAGAAGGCATGGAGAACCATTTTGAATGTGAAGGAATAACTAAAGCCTAGAGAGTCAAGGTAGCCAAGTCAAGGATGAGAGGAGCTGCTCTCACATGGTGTAAATTTGTGCAAGATGAAAGGAAGAAAATGGTCAAAACACCCATCTCTTCTTGGAAAGGGATGTTAGTCAAAATCAAAGAAGTGTATCTCCCTAATGACTATGAAGTGCAAATTCATAGGAAGAGACAAAACTTAAGACAAGAATACCTTGATGTCAATAGCTATACAGAGGATTTTCACAAACTTAGCCTTAGATCTCACACGGTGGAAGAAGAGAGTCTCAAGGTTGCTAGGTACCTAAATGGTCTACAATGGAACATCCAAGAAGAAATCAGTTTAATGAGCCCAAAAACAATCCATCAAACCTATCAACTTCCCCTTAAGGTGGAGGAAAAACTGAAAAGAAGACATGACTCAAGTAACAATAGGGGTAGGGGTAGAGGAAAAGACAATAGAGGCCATATAGGAGGCTTTGGAGGAAGAAGTTGTGAACAAAGAACACAAGGAGAGTTTAAACTCACTGAGCAACATGATAGTGGCAATAGTAAAGGAGGATTCAATAGAGGAAGGGGATCCAATAGTGGTTTCAGAGGAAGATCTAGTAGCCAAGGTAGAGGTTTCTCATACTTTGCAACAATGAAGTGTTACCATTGTAACCAACTTGGTCATCCAACATATAGTTGTCCAGAGAAGGGATCATCATCACATGGTGGTGAAAGAAGAGTGAGCTATCTTCAAGAAGAGTCTTCAAGCAACAAGACTTCAGAGGTTGCCTTAGAATCAGAGGTAGGTGACAAGTTGATGATAAGAAGAACTTTTATCAAAGAACTGGTCAGAGAAGAGCCAAGCCAAAGAAGGTCCTTATTTAGGATCAAATGCAAGATTATGGACAAAGTGTGCAAAGTGATCATTGATTCAGGGTCTACAAACAACATTGTGTCAGAAGAGGTAGTGAACAAGCTCAAACTACAAAGGATACCTCACAAAAATCCCTATAGATTCCCCTAGTTGAACAATGGCCAACATGTCCTAGTCAATGAGCAAGCATGCGTGGATTTTACCATTGGAAGGTATAAGGACAAGGTGTTATGTGATGTCCTACCCATGGATGCATGCCATCTTCTATTAGGAAGACCATGGAAATTTGATAGACAAGCTATCCATGATGGAGCCAAGAATGCATACTCATTCAAGAAAGATGGAGTCACATTCAAGATTTAGTCTATCCTTGAAGAAGGTGAAAAGAGGGCAGCAAGTCCTAATGTTCTTTTGGTGAGTGAAAAATACTTCTTAAAGACACTTGAGGAAGGTGAAGGTATAGGGTTTGCACTAGTGATGAAGCCCAAAGAGGAAAGCAAGAAAGAGCAGCCAAATTTGCCATTAGAGGTGCAAGATTTGTTGAATAAATTCAAAGGCATAGTAAGTGAAGGAAAACCAATCACCTTACCTCCTAAAAGAGCCATAAGCCATCAAATAAACTTCATTCCCCAAGCATCCTTGCCTAATATGGCAGCTTATAAGATGACCCCTCAACAAAATGTTGAGATTTCCAAGCAAATCCAAGAGCTCTTAGACCATGGCCTAATTAGGATAGGAAAAGTATTAGCCCTTGTGTTGTCCCTACCATGTTAGCACCAAAGAAAGGTGGTACTTGGAAATTGTGTACTGATTCTAGAGCCATAAATAGGATCACCATCAAATATAGGTTCCCTATTCCTATAATAGAAGACCTAATGGATTGTTTAGGGGAAGCCAAGTACTTTACCAAGATTGATCTTAAGAGTGGCTATCATCAAATTAGGATTAAGGAGGGTAATGAATGGAAAACTGCATTTAAGACTACTGAGGGTCTTTATGAGTGGCTTGTAATGCCATTTGGCTTATCCAATGCTCCAAGCACCTTCATGACACTCATGAATGAGGTGATGAAGGACTTCATAGGTAAATTTGTGGTAGTATATCTTGATGATATTCTCATATTCAGTAAAGATAGGGCAGATCACATTAATCATTTGCAAGATGTATTACAAAGATTGTATGATGAAAAGCTAACCATGAACTTGGATAAGTGTGAGTTTGTTAAGAAGGAGTTGGTTTACCTTGGGTTTGTGTTGTCTCAAGGAAACCTAGAGATGGATCCCAGCAAGGTTGAAGCCATTGCAAATTGGCCCACTCCTAAGTCAGCAACAAAGGTGAGAAGCTTCCATGGACTAGCTTAGTACTATAGGAAGTTCATTAGGCAATTCAGTGCTATATGTGCACCAATCCTAGACACCATTAGAGGTGGAGTAAAGGAAAATTTTCAGTGGGATGAACCGGCAAACAAAGGTTTTGAAACCTTGAAGGAGAAGATAGCTACCCAACTGGTGCTAGTGTTGCCTAGTTTTGAGAAACTTTTCATTGTAGAATGTGATGCAAGCAATGTTGCAGTAGGTGTTGTCCTAAGCCAAGAAGAAATACTAGTAGCTTTCCATAGTGAGAAGCTAAGTGATGCCAAAAGGAAATACTCCTCTTATGATCTTGAGTTGTATGCTTTAGTGCAGGCATTGAGGAAGTGGAGACACTATCTCCTCCCTAAAGAATTTTTGGTCTATATAGACAACCAAGCATTGAGTTTCCTAAACTCACCAGACAAACTCAGTCACAAATACATGAAATGGGTGGAGTATATGAATGCATATACATTCACCACTAAGCACAAGAAAGGGCAGTTAAACCAGGTAGCTAATGCATTGAGTAGAAGACTTTTGACAACCCAAGAAATCCAATTGAGAAGCATAGGTGTGGCTAGTTTTAGAGACTTGTACCCGGAGGATGAAGACTTCTCAAATGCCTACAAGGTGTGTAAGGAGTATCAAAATCACTTCCATAGTGAATATTCTGATTTTACTTTGGAAAATGGACTATTGTTCAAAGGTGGGCAGCTTTGTGTGCCTAGAGGTTCAATGAGAGAAAACCTTATACAAAAGAAGCATAATGGCAGCCTTAGTGGATATTTTGGAGTCAATAAGACTCAAGAGTTGGTTCAAAGATACTATAATTGGCCAAGGATGAATCAAGATGTGAAGAAATATGTGGAGACTTGCATAGTTTGCCAAAAAGCTAAGGGCACTTCTACAAATGTCAGTTTATACCAACCTCTTCCCATACCAAATAGACATTGGGAATGCATTAACATGGATTTTGTAGTAGGTTTACCAAGGACAAAGTAGGGATATGACATCATTTATGTCATTGTGGATAGATTTAGAAAAATAGCTCACTTTGTGCCTTGCAAGACTACTCATGATGCATGCCAAATTGCTCAATTGTTCTTCAAAGAGGCGATGAGGATACATGGTTTACCCATGAGAATTGTTTCAGATAGGGACTCAAAGTTCATGAGTCATTTTTGGAAGACAATATAGCAAAATATTGGCACCAACCTTTATTTTGGATCAGCCTACCATCCTCAAACAGATGGGCAGACCGAAGTGGTGAATAGAAGCTTGGGAAACTTGTTAAGGTGCCTTACTAAGGAATGTGGTGAAACATGGGATCAAGTACTATCACAAAGTGAATATGCATATAATGACACCATAAGTAGGACTACTGGCAAGAGCCCTTTTGAAGTGGTCTATGGTGTGCACCCAAGAGGCATTTTGGAGTTGAGAGACTTAAGAAGTGCAGCAACAAGAAGTGGATATGTAGAGGACTTTTCTCAATCAATGAAGGAGGTCCATGAATCAGTTAAACAAGCATTGATGGAGAACACAAGAAAACTCAAACAAAAAGTTGATGAAAAGAGGAAGAACCTACAATTTCAAGTGGGGGAACTTGTCATGGTACACTTAAACAAAGCAAGGCTATAGAAAGGAGTGCCAAACAAGTTGCAAATGAGTAGGATAGGTCCATGTGCCATTCTAGCCAAGTACAGAGAAAATGCATACAAGGTGGATCTACCTAGTGACATAGGATTGTCACCAGCTTTCAACATAGCAGACTTAGTTGCACACAAGGGACTAGTTCAAAGTTTAGATTGCAGTCACTCAAAGGTTTCAGATGACGTGAGCAACCTTCAGTTACCAGCCAAACCAAATCCAAAGGCCGAGAAGGTGTTGAGTTCAAGGATTGCCAAGAAAACAAGGCATCAAGTCTATTGGGGGCACCTAATCAAATGGCAGGGTATGGATGATGCAAAAGCTACATGGGTTCTTGAGACAGAGTTTAAGAAGCTTGGAGTTGATCAGAATCTGATTCACAAGGATGTGACATGATCTTCTTTTGTTTGGGAGAATGGTGCAGGAGCACCTAGGACTTACACTATCTAGTTTTTAAATTTTGGCTTGTACTAACCCTAGCCAAGTCAGTAGTGAATAAGGACTCTAGGAGGGTCCCAGAGTTAGATTTTTGAGTCAATGTAGGCCTAGGTTTGGATCATACTTCTTAGGTTTGCATTCTTGTGTAAATAGTGAGTTTGAGTAGGTAATTGACCTTTATGATGGTAAAAAGTGTCAAAAATTGGTACAAGAATTAGGGAGGGTTAGGTTAGTATTAGGAAAGTTTTAAAAGTCATTTGTGATGACATGGAATAGGTCTTATAGGTTGGAAAGACCAAAAGTGCAAAATTTGCAAAGTTGCAAAAAGTTGTCATGACAACTTTTGTCCTGAAATGGTTAGCGACGGAGTTAGGGATTGTTCAATGCCCTAGGATGACTCCACATGTGGTAAATCTATAAGAACCCTTTCTTTCATGGTTACCAAGGTTGGTGAATGTGTTTTGCATGCTTAACAATTTGAAACTACTCATTTTCAGACTAGTTGACAGTGTTTTAGCTTGATTTTACTCATTTTGTAATTGAAAATGGATTGAATCCATTGATCCAGAAATGGATTGAGTTTCTCTTATGTGTTATTATTTTTTTGGTTCAATTTAGAGCTTTGTAGATACTATTCATTAGTGTTTTCTTGCTTTAGTTTGCAAACAACCAGTTTTGGCTTGTATATAGCAGTTTTCTTGTAAATATGGTTGCCCCATGAGTTCCACACATGCTTCCATCACGGCCTATTGAGACATGGATGGAAAAAATATATATAGTGTGCATATGTAGGTGCAAGTACTGGAGAAGAGTTTAAGTATGACTGTCACCTTGTTCTAGGCGAGTCGAGGAGCAACCTGGCTAGAGGAAATAAGGTGAAAATAAAGTGCGAAGTGCAGAAGTGGATGTCAAATCACTTTCTAATATTTTGAAGGGGTCCAAGGAGTAGGGATAGAGTTTCCAATGTGAGGAGGAGCCTTGAAAATTTCATTTGTTCCACAAACCCCAACTTGACCTGTCACTGCCACCTAGAAGACCTATAAACCCTTAAAAACCCTCATTTTGGGGTTAGCACATTGAATGGTGGGTTAAGAAACCAAAACCACAAAAATCACTTGAGGTTAGAGGAATCATTGAAGGAAATCCAAAATTGTTAGGGGGTCTTTTGGACTATTTTCACCCAAGCCCTAAAAAACCGGTTTTAGGAAGCCTAATTGGGCCAATTCCTTGTAGCCCTTTTCTAGGCAAGATTTTGGAATCGGTAAGAAACCTATTGATTGAAAACCTCAAATGGACCCTAAATGCATCCAAAACATGAATGAAGACACATCCACACCTTTTCATCATCTCACAATGGTAAGAGGTCATTTTGACAACTTGAAGCCAAGAAGCCATAATTGAGTACATAGAAAGCACTGTGAATTGGTAGGGTTCCTAGCCAAAACACTTGAAGAAAAAAACCTTAGAGAGATCAAGAATCAATCCCTAGAAGAGATTGAGAAGGACTTGGTGGTCTAGATAGAAACTACACCTAATGAGTTGGTGCAGTTGAGCAACACCAGCTAGGTGAAGTGTTGCGCAAACTAGGGTAACCCCCACCAACTTCATGCTTTTTTCATATTGTCTTCAAAACAATTTTGACACCTAAGCTCCCTAGGAGTTCTCTCAATATAGATGTGCTCCTTGATTACTCAAGCATGGTTGAGATTCACCAAGGTAAACCCAACCTTCTACTCTAAAACTCCTCATAATTGCTTGCAGGGGTTGTATCAGGTGTTTGTGATATTTTCCTAAGTCAATCAGTTGGTTTTGAGTGACGGTTTCATTCTTTTCCCCATCGCTCCTTCATTTTCCTACTTTCTAGGCCTAGTAGCCCTAGAGCCCCAATTAACCCTACCAAATTGGTTTTTGTGAATTTTCTCCCAACTTCTCCAAAGACTCACACAAACTCTTTTCTGATTAGGATACCCTTTTGGAAGTACTTTCCAACTTCTAAATTTAGAAAGCTAAGTCTAACCGGACAGGTACGGAACCTGAGAAATGCTTGTTTTAGGTGGTTCTGGGCTTATTTTGGTCTTTTTCCAAGGTTTAGGTGTCTTCCTTGATCTGCCACACTTCCAAATTCACACATGTTCTGTCACACATCACTTGTCCATCCCAAACACTCTGCAACTCCAACTCTACTCTTTCCTGCAAACAATTGCATAATCTCATTCATTTCCTAATCGAGCTATGACTGAGCTCGCCTAGGAAATGATGCTCATTGGCCTTTTAATGACCTCCAAAGGAAAATAAAATTTATATAAACTATACAAAGGTTCCATGGCTCGAGTACCAAGGGTTATTGGGAAGAACTCAAAGGACTTCAAGCTGGAACTATGTCTGGGCCTCTTAAACCCTTAGTCAGGCCGAGAGCTTACAAAATGAGAAACTCAATTCAAACCTACAAATAAAATAATCAAATTGCTTCCTAAGCACTAAAATAACATGAAAAAAATAATAAGAAAGGTACAACAATGCAATCAATCCATTAAGTACGGATTGCCACTCTAATTCTTGACAAAATGCAATGTAAAACTTCAAAATTGGTCTCAAAATGTATTCCAATCTAATCCAAACATTAAAAAAACTCATTACATTGATTATAAAAGATTTTATATGTCATTTTTGGCCTAACTAACTCTCCATTGGTTCCCTAACCAACCTTTTGCACCAAAAAAGCAAAAAGTTGCTCAACGTTGCAAAAAGTTGTCAAGCAACTTTGACAATTTTTGCCAAAAAGTGCATTTTTGCCTTACATGCTTAATTTTCTCCTCCAAACCATCTAATATGACTAAAAATCATTAAATTTACATTTCTTAATGCCAAACAAGTATATTCAAATAATTTTTCCTCAAAATGCAAGATTTTGCCATTTTAGGCTTACAAGGGCTTACAAGCCAAAATTGAGAAAATGCATTGCCCTAAGGAATTTCAACCTACCAAAGCACTACAAAACATGAAGAGATCTAAGAGAAGACTCTTATTCACCATTCCAAACCAAACTATGAACAAACACACCAAAAAGTAAAAAATGGACTCAAAACTAGGTGCTCCTGCACCATATTCCCCCAAAGAAAAGAAGTCAAGTAACTCCTTGAGGCAGCAAAGAAAATGGAACTCCATGCTTAGAGAATTCTTCCTTAGGTATCCAAGTATCCTTTAATGCTGGAAGGTGTTGCCACTTGACCAAGTGCTCCATGTAGCTAGAATGTCTTGTTTTCTTCAAAATTCTTGAATCTAACACCTTCTCGGCTTGTGGAATGGGTGCAACTAGTAAGGGCATGTCTGAGAGTTCTTGAGAGACTTCTAAAACTCTACCATATTTTGTTGGAAATGTGTCCTTATACTGCACCAAATTTGCTACATTGAAGATTGGTGACTAAGCCATATCACCAAGTAAGTCTACCTTGTATGCATTGTTGCCATACTTGGCCAAAAATTTGCAAGGACCTATCCTTCTCATCTGAAGCTTACTAGGGAAACCTTTCTGAAGTCTTTCTTTATTCAAATGAACCATCACCATATCACCAAGAGAAAATTGGATATCTTTCCTTTTTTCATCCACTTTGTCTTTGATCTTTTGAGTGGTGTCCAATAGGGTTGTCCTTACCTGCTCATGAACCTCTTGCATTGATTGGGCCATGTCCAAGGCATGTCCACTCTTCTGCCCCATCTTTCTCACATCTCTGAGCTCCAAAACTCCTCTAGGATTAATTCCATACACCACTTCAAAAGGAATTTTACCAGTGGACCTATTCATACTAAGGAAACTCAACTTGATGGATGATCTGATCCAAAGCTTGACCATACTCTTTTGTTAGGAATCTAAGTAGGTTCCCAAGTGTTCTATTAACCACCTCAATTTGACCATTCATTTGGGGATGATAGGCTGAACTAAAAGAAAAATTAGTGCCTAATCTTTGCCACAAAGTCTTCCAAAAATGACCAATAAACTTTGCATCCCTATTTGACACAATGCTAATAGGTAAACCATGAATCCTAATAACTTCTTTAAAAAACAAGTGAGCAATATGGTTGGCATCCTGAGTGACCTTGCATGGAATAAAGTGAGCCATCTTACTAAACCTATCTACTACAACATAAATGCTATCAAAACCTAATTTGGTTTTCAGCAAACCAGCCACAAAGTCCATACTTACACACTCCCATGGCCAGTTGGGAATAGGTAAAGGCTAATAAAGACCAACATTAGAAGTGTACCCTTAGCTCTTTGACAAACCACACATTTCTCCATATATATTCTAATATCTTGTTGCATCTTAGGCCAAAAGTAGAATCTTTGGACAAATTCCAAAATCTTGTTCAAACCAAAGTATCCACTCAAGCATCCATTATGTTTTTCTTCAATCAAGTTTTCCCTCATAGACCCTCTAGAAACACATAGCTGCCATCCTTTGAACAAATGGCCATCTTGCAAGGTGTAATCTATATACTCACTTTGGAAATTGTTTCCAAATCCTTGGCAAACCTTGTAGGCAGTAGCAAAATCTTCATCTTCTTCATACAAATTCTTGAAGCTATCCACTCCAATACTTTTGAGTTGCACTTCTTGCACTGTTAGTAACCTCCTACTCAATGCATCAACTACCTTATTACATTGTCCTTTCTTGTGCTTTATGGTAAAGGTACATGACTACAAATACTCTACCCATTTCATATGCCTATGGTTTAACTTTTCTTGTGAATTAAGAAAGCTAAGAGCTTGATTATCAGTGTAAACCACAAATTCCTTAGGTGGAAAATAATGCCTCCACTTACTAAGTGATTGGAAAAGTGCATACAATTCCAAATCATAGGAAGAATACCTTTTCTTTGCATCATTGAGTTTCTCACTAAAGAAGGCAACCAGTCTATTGTCTTGACTCAAAACTGCTCCAACTGCTATGTTGCTTGCATCACAGTCAATTGTGAAAAGTTTGTCAAAGCTTGGTAGGATAAGTATTGGTTGAGTAGACACCTTTGTCTTCAAGAGTTCAAAACCTCTCTGTGATTCCTTTGTCCATACAAACTTGGTTCTTACACCTCCCTTGATTGTCTCAAGCATGGGTGCACATATTTCACTGAACCCTCTGATGAACTTTCTATAAAACTGAGCCAAGCCATGGAAACTTCTCACTTCACTTGTTGTCCTAAGTGTAGGCCAACTGATTATGGCTTCCACCTTAGAGGTATCCGTCTTCAAATCTCCTCTTAAGACTACAAACCCAAGGTACACCAATTCCTGTTTCATAAACTCACATTTCTCCAAATTGATGGTTAGTTGTTCATCACATAGTTTACTCAAGACAATTTCTATATGCTTAAGATGCTCATCTTTAAACTTGATAAAAATTAAGATGTCATATAAGTAAACAACAACAAATTTACCAATGTAGTCCTTGAGTACTTCATTCATGAGTCTCATGAATATGCTAGGGGCATTTGTGAGTCCAAATGGCATAACAAGCCATTCATAGAGTCCTTCTGTAGTCTTGAAGGTTGTCTTCCATTCATCACCCTCCTTTATTCTGATTTAGTGGTAACCACTCTTAATATCTATCTTAGTGAAGTATTCAGCACCTCCCAAACAATCCATCAAGTCTTCAATTCATGGGATGGGAAATCTATATCTGATAGTAATATGGTTTATAGCTCTAAAGTTAGTGCAAAGTCTCCAAGTACCTCCTTTTTTTATAGCCAAAATGGTGGGTACTACACATGGTCTGATGCTCTTCCTAATTAGACCATTATCTAGGAGTTCTTGTATTTGCTTAGTTATCTCCTTGTTTTGATTCGGTGTCATCTTATAAGCTACCTTATTGGGTAAAGAAACTTCGGATAAAATTTCTATTTGATGACTTATAGCATGTTGAGGAGGCAATGTAGCTGGTGTTCCATCACTAATGATGTCCTCAAACTGATTTAGAACTTGCTACACTTCTTTAGGAATGACCACCTTCTTCTCCTTGCTGTCCTCTTTTGGCTTCACAATAATGGCAAACCCCACTCCTTCTCCCTCCTTGAGTGTGTTGATGAACTCTTTCTCACCCACCAACAGCACATTAGAACCTTTGGATCTTCCCTCTACTTGGTCTCCTAAGGATTGAATTTTGTAGGTGGTTCCATCCTTTTGGAAGGTATAAGCATTCTTCTCTCCATGATGTATTGCCTTTCTATCAAACTGCCATGGCCTACCTAGGAGTAGGTGGCAAGCATCCATGGGTAAGATATCACATAAAATTTTGTCCTTATAACCTCCAATGGTGAACTCAACCCAAGTTTGTTCATTTACAAGAACATGTTGCCCCTTGTTGAGCCATGTAACTCTATAGGGATCACTGTGTGGGATTATTGTCAAATTAAGCTTACTCACCGCTTCCTCTGACACTATGTTGTCTATGGATCCTAAATCCACTACCACTCTACATACCTTTCCCATGATATTACATTTTATTATAAACAAGGATCTCCTTTAGTTAGGTTCCTCCTTAACCAATTCTTTTATCAAGACTCTTCTTATCATGAGATTCTCTCCAACCTCTGAATCCAAACTTACTTCTAATGCTTTCATGTTTGTTTCATCCTCTTGAGAATAATTTACTCTCCTCTCATCTCCTTTGGATGAAGAAGACTTCTCAGGGCATCTATAGGCCAGGTGTCCAAATTGATGGCAGTTGTAGCACTTCATGGTGGCAAAATAGGACCCTCTTCCTGATCCACTAGACCTTCCTCTACTAGAGTTGCTAGATCCCCTTCCTTTATAGCTTCTCTTGCTATTGGAATCCCCACTTTTCTCAACCAACTTAGATTCCCCTTGGGATCTTTAATCTACACTTCTTCCACCAAAACTAGCTCTCTGACCTCTGCCATCTCTTCCCCTACCTCTACCTCTGTTGCTTTGTTCTTGTTTCTTCTTACTCTTTTCCTCCACTCTTAGTGCCAACTGATAGCACTTGTGCATGGTTTTGGGGCATAACAAGCTTAATTCCTCTTAAATATTCCATCTCAAGCCATTCAAGTATCTTGCTACCTTGATGTTCTCATCCTCTACTACCTTGGATCTCAGACACAACTTCTAAAATTCCTCAATATAGCTACTCATATCCAAGTCTCTTTGCCTCAATTTTTTTCTCCTCTCACCTCCTTGGGATGAAGAAGACTTCTCAGGGCATCTATAGTTAGGGTGTTCAAGTTGATGGTAGTTGTAGCACTTTATGGTGGAAAAATAGGACCCTCTTCCTGATCCACTAGACCTTCCTCTACTAGAGTTGCTAGATCCCCTTCCTCTATAGCTGCTCTTTCTATTGGAATCCCCACTTTGCTCAACCAACTTGGATTCCCCTTGGGATATTTGATCTACACTTCTTCCACCAAAACTACCTCTCTGACCTCTGCCATCTCTTCCCCTACCTCTGCCTCTGTTGCTTTGTTCTTGTTTCTTCTTGCTCTTTTCCTCCACTCTTAGTGCCAACTGATAGCACTTGTGCACGATGTTGGGGCATAACAATAAATTCAAGTATCTGGCTACCTTGATGTTCTCATCCTCTACTACCTTGGATCTCAGACACAACTTCTGAAATTCCTCAGTATAGCTACTCACATCCAAGTCTCTTTGCCTCAAGTTTTGTCTCCTCTTGTGTAACTGGATTTCATAATCTTAAGTGATGTATGCCTCTTTCACCTTGGCTAACATGCCCTTCCAAGTAGCTATGGGGTTCTTTCCCTCTTTTTGCCTCTCTTCTTGGATAAATTCCAACCAAGTCAATGTTGCCCCTCTCAATCTAGACTTGGCCACCTTCACCTCTTGTGCATCACTAATTCCATCAAATTCAAAGTGATTCTCCAATCTTGCTATCCATTCCAAGACTACCTCTGGTTCCATTTTTCCACAAAAAAGTGGCACTCCTTCTAGGGATTTCCCTCCTAAGGCTTTAATTTCTTTAAGGAAATTTTCTTTAGGTATAATACGGTCTAATTCAGGAGTCCTATCCTCTTCTATGACTTCTTTGCCTTTCCTTTCATTGACCGTAATTGTCACTTTCTTAGTTTTGTCTTCAATTGTGTCTAGTTTGCTCTCCAATTGTAATAATCTTTCTCTGAGTAGACTATTTTCTTCTTCTTGGCCTTCTACCTTCTTTTCAAGCTTTGGATTGGTCACCATCCTTAAACTATTCTCTCCTACCAATTCTGTGTCTGTCATATGCTGGCTTCTTCCCAAATCTTGGTTGGTCTAATACCACTATGATGGGGAGGTTACTCAAAGAGAGCTCACACCTTGTTTAAGGGCAGCCAGATGTTGTCCTAGTGGGCTTCATGCTTTGTTCATATTTTCTTCAAAACAATTTGGACACCTAAGCTCCCTAGGAGTGCTCCCAATCCAGATGTGCTCCTTGATTGCTCAAGCATGGTTGAGATTCACCAGGGTAAACACAACCTTCTACTCTAAAACTCCTCACAAGTTCTTACAGGGGTTGTATCAGGTGTTTGTGAAGTTTTCCTAAGTCAATCAGTTGGTTTTGAATGAGGGTTTCATTCCTTTTCCCATCACTCCTTCCTTTTCCTACTTTCTAGGCCTAATAGCCCTAGAACCCCAATTAGCCCTACCAAACCAGTTTTTGTGAATTTTCTCCCAACTTCTCCAAAGACTCACACAAACTCTTTTCTGATCAGGATACGCTTTTGGAATTACTTTCCAACTTTTAAATTTAGGAAGCTAATTCTGATCGTACATGTACGAAACCTGGGAAATGCTTGTTTTTGGTGGTTTTGGGCTTATTTTGGTCTTTTTCTGAGGTTTAGGTATCTTCCTTGATCTGCCACACCTCCAAATTCACACATATGTTCTTTCACACATCACTTGTTCATCCCAAACACTCTGCAACTCCAACCCTACTCTTTCCTGCAAACACTTGCATAATCTCATTCATTTCCTAACCGGGCTATGATTGAGCTTGCCTAGGAAATGATGCTCATTGGCCTTTCAATGACCTCCAAATTAAAATAAAATTTATATACACTGCACAAAGGTTCCATGGCTTGAGTGCCAAGGGTTATTGCGAAGAACTCAAAGGACTTCAAGCTGGAACCATGTCTGGGCCTCTCAAACCCTTACTCAAGCCGAGAGCTTACAAAATGAGAAACTCAATTTAAACCTACAAATAAACTAATAAAATTTCTTCTTGAGCACTACAAGAACATGAATAAAATAATAAGCAAGGTACAACAATGCAGTCAATCCATTAAGTATGAATTGTTGCTCTAATTCTTGACAAAATGCAATGTAAAACTTCAAAATTGGTCTCAAAATATATTCCAATCTAATCCAAGCATTGAAAAACCTCATTAAATTGATTCTCAAATATTTTATATTCCATTTGTGGCTTAACTAACTCTCCATCAGTTCCCTAACTAACCTTTTGCACCAAAAATGCAAAAGGTTGCTCAACGTTGCAAAAAGTTGTCAAGCAACTTTGACAATTTTTGCCTTACATGCTTAATTTTCTCCTCCAAACCATCTAAGATGACTAAGACCATTACATTGACATGTCTCAATTCCAAACAAGGCTATTCAAGGCATTTTTCCTCAAAATGCAAGATTTTGCCATTTTAGGCTTACAAGGGCTTACAAGCCAAAATTGAGAAAATGCATTACCCTAAGGACTTTCAACCTACCAAAGCACTACAAAACATGAAGAGACCTAAGAGAAGACTCTTATTCACCACTCCAAACCAACCTATAAACAAACACACCAAAATATAAAAAATTGGACTCAAAACTAGGTGCTCCTGCACCAATAAGGACCCAAAATAGATAAAGAAAATGATGGAAGAATAGTTTTGGAAAGATGTTTAGATAGATAGTTGAAAGAAGTTCAAAGATGTGTGCCTTTGTTGATATTTATTATGGATCATTTGAGATGATTGACTAGTGGATGGAGGGAAGTAAGTTCCCAAGATGGATGGAAGGGATGGAGAATTTGACTTTGGAATGAAAGGACCTAAGATAGATTTGGAGGATGAAGAGTTTGACTTTGGAATGAGAGGACCTAAAATGGATTTGGACGATGAAGAGTTTGACTTTGGAATGAAAGGGCCTAAAATGGATTTAGAGGATGAAAGCTTTGACTTTGGAATGAAAGGACCTAAAATGGATTTGGAGGATGAAAGGACTCCTTGATCTTGATCTTGACTTGGAGTAGGATCATTTGAGTTTGTGCTTTTCTCTTGATTTTGAATTAGATTAGTGATGGAGATGGAAGGGATATCATGCTCTTTCTTAGAAGGTAGATGTTGAATGGGACTCTTCTCTTGAGATAAAATGGGATCATTATGGATGGAATACCAAAATCTTAGGGGATCATCATAAGATTCTTGATAGGTGGGATCTTGATAAAAAATGGAACTAGATTGGAGAGCCATCATATCTTGATCTTGATTTAGGCTAGGACTCATTTCCTTTGAATGAGCTTCTTCTTTTGCAAGCAATAAGGGATGGTCATGTGAGTGATCAAAGTGTTGGTGTTGTTGGTTGATATGGATACTTCATTTTGATACTCAATCTTACTAGTCAAGTAGAGGTTTAGTTTGATTCACCCCCATGACAAAGTATGTCAAATAAAATGGATCCAGTTTCACGAAATAGAAACTAATTTTGACAACTTGAGTACCTAACTAGGTATTGGTTTTAATAAGATAGTCCAAGAGTTGATGTTGATGGTTGATATGGATACTTTGTTTCGATACTCAAGCCTACTTGTCAATGCCCATACGAAAAAATGGGAGGTTCCTGTACAACAAAACAAAACTCTCGTTTAAAACTTGTATGAACTTGCATGGACCTATAGAAAAATTGTTAGAAAAATTGGATTTTAGGGGTCTATCCCCACGGTGGGTGCCAATTTATGTGTGGCTGAAAATGTGGTCTTCAACCTACAAGAAGGAAAACACTTCAAACACACCAATGAAATATTGCGTTAGATTGTTAGAAATAAAAATATAAGAAATGAGTTAAAACTTTCTAAAATCACCTCATTGCCTTCTATCCCTGAGTATCTTTGGATTCAAGTTGGCCCTCACTTGGGAGAGTAGCCTGATCCTCTAGATGTCAACCTAAGGAACGAGTTATGAAGATGCAACTAGAATCTAAATGGATGCAACTAAAATTCTATTAAAAATACTAAGATGAAGGGATGAAGATAAAGGATGCAAGCTAGATTATTAGGATGCAAATATGAGTTCCAAATTGAAAGCTAAGGATGCTATGTGATTTAATTAAGCTAATATGAGGATGCCATACTTGTAAAAGAAATTAATTAAGCTAAAAGATGAACTATGATTAGTCTAAATGCTATGAGATGGATGCTTGATGCTAATGCTTGGATGCTTGAAGATGACTTTGATGCTTGGTGATGAGAAAGAGAGCTCCTTAACTTGAAATGTGACTATAATTTTGATGCACAAAATACTTGATGAATTGGGAGAGAAATGAGCTCTATTTATCGGGAAATTGGAGAAATGGATAGTTGAGATTGAATAATCTCAACAAGGGCTAGGATTGAAAGTTATCAATCCATGGGAGGAATTCAATCCAATCCCAAGTTGACAAATGTCACCTTGAGATGGCTTGAGGGGATGCTAAGAAAGCATTAGATGCTAATTAAGCATTAGGGAAGGCTTCAAGGGGTGACATCATTGGATAATTCTTTTATCCAAGGAAGTAGGCTATTACCCAAGAGGTAAACTCTTGTGCAACATGGAAAATGGTCAAAGGGACAACCATGATGGCTAAGGGGTGTGGGATTGCAAGAGGCATTAAATGCCTTGGGAAGGCTTTTGTAAGGTTACTTGACCAAAGAGGGAAACCTATAGTGGTTTTGTCATAGCCTTACAAACTTGGAATACTCAATAAGTTAACTTGTTGAAAAAGGTAGAGTCTTCCACACATTTGGAAGAATTTCCCCATTTTTAGGGAAATGACTTCCCTCAATTTAGGGATGCGACAAGATTAAGGGATAAAACATGATTAGGAAGGGATTAAAAGACTTCTAGAAGGGGATTTAGAAGAATAATGGAAAATGTAGGATTTTGCAAGTGGGTGAGGGAAAATAGGAATTTTTGGTAAATAAAATGATTTAATTTAGCCAAAAGGGATGCAACTTGCATTTGTAGGATTTTGCAAGTGGGGCTACTATTCACAAATAAATATGGATTTATTTATTTGTAAAGGGGATTTTTAATTAAATGTGAATTTAATCAAAAGGGGAAAAGGGATTTTAATTAAATAAATAGAATTTATTCAATTAAATGGCTAAGGCTACTTAATTGAAGAATAGGCTAGGCTAGAAGAATAGGATTGAATCAAATGTTTAATTTGATTAATGGGATAATTAGAGGAATAAGGATATTAATTAAACCTTAATTTAATTAATTGGAGGAATTAGAAATGAATAAAATTTACTTAATTAATTTTTAGCCGAGAGGAGTATTAGGCTCACAGATAGATGTAAGATTCTTCATCAATAAAAACAAAACTCATTTAAGTTGGCATGCATTTGGTCATCAACCAATTTGTCAATTAAAAAAAAACATTATCTATATTCAGAGGCATAATTATTAGTCAATTTAATTTCTAAAATATTTTTAAGAAGATTAGAAACTTGTCATAATTGAAATAATAGGATATAATTATTTTTTATTTTTTTAAAATATTTTACTATGAATTATTTTAAATATTTTCTATTTTTAATATGAATTTAAAACTTGTCATAATATATAAAATTAAATATTTTGACATTTATTATAAGTAAATTAGTAAATATTTAATAGTATATAATTATTTTTATTTTTAAAAATATTATACTATGAAATTTTAAAATAGTTTCTATTTTTCTATATGAATTTAAAAACTTGTCATAATATATAAAATTTAAGATTTTGACATTTATTATTAGTAGATTAGTAATTATTAATTGATATATATATGTGTGTGTGAGAGAGAGTGATTGTATAATGTTTAAATATACTTAAATAAGATTGATTTAGATAATTAAAATGAAATTGATTTAAATAAATAAAATATTTTATTTAGTTTCCTTTAGTTTAATTTTTAGTTCAACTTACATTTAGTCCAATAGGCTTTCAATTTATAAATATTGTAAGTTTTCCATAATAGCCAATCAACTTATACATGAATTTTTATTTTATTAATTAATCAAATTATACTAAGTTCAGCAATATTACACTAAACTAATTAAAATTCAAGAATTGTTTAAGAATTAAAAAATTAAAGTAAATAACTTTTTTTTTTTTTTGATAAAAGTGGATAGAACCACCGAACTATATTAATTTTTTAAAAAAAATTTACAGTGTCTGGCTCAAAAAGCACTGAAGGGAAAGAACCAGTAAGAAAACTCTTTAGTATTTCTTAAGTAACACAAGCCTATTCTACCCAATACCAAATACCCATTGGCATAGTACATCAAAAAACCCATCCCAATTACATAAGCCGCATTAGAAATAAAGGAAGCTGCCAACAGAAGCATATAGAAGGAAGATTAAAGTATGATCACCGAAGGATGCATATCCATTGCTACCAAAAACACCAGTTTGAACCACCCCTGTCTATGAAACACAATTCTCCAAACCACTGGTTAGAATGATACCACATAGCAGAAAGGAAACCATAATCAGAGACCCTGTCAAAATAAACATTGTGATCAAGCATAGCAGAACCCACACCAAAGAAAAGCCACACCAAATAAGGAGGTTGATGAAGACTACAACTATGCCCTTCTTTTCTTCAAATATTCCAAAACTAAGGAAGGGATCTCATCCACACTTATCTCCCGTATATTAGCATCACTATCAATGGCTAAGTTAGCCAAGAAATCTGCAATCTTATTCACTTCCCTATAACAGTGGGAAATCAAGAAGGAATCAAAAAAATCTTTTTTTTGTAAAATATGATCAAGTATATATTGTAATTGCCAACAATTTGACTTCTTTTTCATGACGCTTTGAATAATAACCATAGAATCACCCTCAATTATCAAGTCCTTAATTCCCAAAGCAAAGGACAAAGCAAATAATTCTGCACAATTGTTAGACTTGAAACCAATCACATGACAATGAACCTGAATAAATCTTACCTTATGATCATAAATTACCATACCTGCCCCTGCTAGGCCAAGGTTCCCACAAGAAGTACCATCAAAATTCAATTTAAAGTGTCCTTGCAGAGGAGGTTTCCAGCAAGCGAAATTTCTCTTACTTATAGCATTTGTCTTATTTAAAATAGATTCATGAGAAGGTAAGACTGATAACATTCTCCAAACTCGAGTTACCCTACCATCCCAATGAGAAAAAGAGGTAAGGGTTTCCAAATTCTTATAGATAAAAGACAAAGCAACTTCAGAGATGGAAGATTCAATCCTCAGTAAAACCTTAGCCAAGGAAGAACTTGTTTGTTTAAAAATCCTATTATCATGCTCTAACCAAATATTCCAAAACACAATAGATGGAGAAATAATCCAAAGACATGCATAGAAAGATGAGGCAAACAAGAGAGGCCAGGCTCTAAAGTGGGAAAGGAGATCCTTACCAATAACAAAGGATAGATTAAGCTTTTTAAACAATCACTGCCAGCAAGCATAGGCAAAATTACAGTGAAGAAATAAGTGTGCAGAGGATTCTAGATTTTTATTACAAAAGACACAAGAAAATACTACAGTAATACCCAACCTGTCCAACCTCATTCCTGTAAGGACCCTATCCTGCACTGCTAACCAAGCAAAAGTACTAGCCTTTGGGATTAAAGGCATATGCCAAAATAGCTTGTATGGCCAAGTAGATAAATCTTTAGCAACCAAGAGAGAATTATAGCCATCCTTAACTGTGTACTTACCAGAGATATTCCTTATCCAAATAAAATCATCATCAGCATCAGAAAGAATTATTACTCTCTCCCCCAACATCTTTTCATATTCCAATTTCACATTTTGATCAATATCTAAAAACTCAATTGATTTCCATTTTGCAACCTTAGGATTCCCACTATACTCAATTTCAAAATAATTAGCCACAAAGACACCCCAAAGGGAAGAAAGAGTGGAAATTAAAGGAGACCGATCCCTCGAGTTCACTAGAGGGGGATGTCCATTCCAAACTTCCTCCCAAAACCTGACCTTTCTACCATTATGAACAATCCATGAGAGATGAGGCAAAATCACTGATCTACATTTACATAGAAAATTCCAAATAGCTGAACCAGACGGTAAATTAGAAACTTGAAAAACATACTCTCTTGGTCCATTATTTAAATATTTAGCAAACATAATTTGTACCCAAAAGGAGAATGGTCTCTCATACAATTTCTAAACCAACTTAGCACCTAAGGCTAAATTCTGACTTTCCAGACTCTTAATGCCTATGCCCCCAAGGTTTTTAGGCAAACAAACTTTATCCCATGCTACCAGAGGGAGTTTCTTCTTACCATCTTTATTACTACTCCAAAGGAAGGACCTAAGAGTATCTTGCAAACTAACAAAAGCCACTTTTAGAGACTGCAAAACAGACATGAGATAAATAGGAACAACATTTCAGACAAACTTAATAAGAACAATCTTACCAGCCAAAGATAACCATATATGATTCCAGGATAGGATCCTTCTAGAGATAACTGAAATGATCTTATCCCAAAACTCAACTCTATCCTACTTAATGAAGACATGTATACCAAGATAAGAACAAGGAAGATTTCCAGATGCAAATCCCCAAAAAATCTTCAATCTATCCTAAACCAATTGTGAAGCATGAAGGAAAAAAATCTTTGACTTACCAACATTGACTCACTGACCAGCAAAGGATGCATAATTAAAGTAAATAATTTAAATTAAATTAAATAACTTAAATTAAATTAAATCAAATTAACTAAAATTAAAATCTTTATTCATATAAAAAGTCAACTACACACTAGATAAGATTTTTATATATGAATTTAAAAACCTAGTCCATTAATTTTCAAAATATTTTTAATAAGATTGTCTTAAATAATTTAGAAACTTGTCATAATTGAAATAATAGGATATAACTATTTTTATTTTTTAAAATATTTTAATTCAAATTTTTTAAATAGTTGCTATTTTTTTATATGAATTTAGAAACTTGTCATAATATAGTAAATTTAAGATTTTGACATTTATTATTAGTAAATTAGTAATTGTTAACTGATTATAATTTAATATTAATATGTAATATATATGATTCTATTTATTTTATGGAAATTGCAAGTTTTTCTTATTAATATTATTCTTAACTAGAAGAGAAATTGCATAAAATGCAAGTTTTCTTTATTTATACTCAAGTTTTCTTTATTAATATTACTCTTAACTAGAAGAAAAGTTGCATAATTTGCAAGTTTTTCTTATTTATAATCCAAGTTTTCCTTATTAATATTACTCTTAACTAGAAAAGAAGTTTCATAATTTGTAAGTTTTTCTTATTTATAATCTTTTTAATTAAAAGAGGAAGTCTTTGTTTCACTTCATTATTTAAGATGGTTAGGTGAACAAGTTAGTGGCTATCCATATTCAACAATATAATCTCTTCCATTGCATCTGCTAGAGCATTGCTTGAGGTATCTATCCCAACAACAATCACTTTTGATTCTTTAATCCACAATGAAAGTTATTTGTAAATTTTAGGAAGATATATTATTTTTATATGTTCTCCTATTTGAAATATGATAGTTTTGAGACAAGTAATTACATGCTTTACCATTTCTTTGTTGCTCTATTGGTTGAATTTTCTAATAGACCAGTAATGAACAATTTGTAGCTAGCTTTCATTCATATAAAATTGGTCTTGTTTGTCTTTTTGAAATAATTTATCTACATGAATTTTTATTTTTATTTTGTAACTTGCAAGAAAGTTGTAATTATTGTATTAATTCTTTTAATGGTAGTATAAATTGAATTTACATAGAATTTAGTTTTTAGAAAGACTATTTTTGACAATTTTATATTTAATATTTTTAAAAAAAAAAATTGTAGAAAAAATATTTTTTATGATACCATTTTTTTGTTTTTAATATAAAATAGTTTTTCAACATTAATAAATGTTTAAAAATCAAAATAAATAGTTGAATATAATTATTTTCTAATAAAGATAAAGATTAAATTTCTAAAACACTCTATTATAACAATAGATATGTACACAACTTTCTCTTTAAATGTAGCAGTATATTTGAAAACATTTCATTATTCCTTTATATATTTGTTTAATATTCCATTATAGGTGGTCAGCTGAATTTTCACTTGTTCACAAAACCTGTAGGTTTAATATAGATGTTTTAATATATTTATTTAAAACATATCAAAATTTTCAATTCAAAATACTAATTTACCTTACAATTACATAAACCTATTTTATTTATTACATATAAGGTTTACTCAAGGTTGTGATTTATTTAAGGTTATACTTAAGGTTCAATTATGATTAGCTATAAGATTCAAGTAGTGTTGTTGTGATAGTTAAGAGGTTAGTTTGGATAGAAACATACAATATCAAACGCTCAATAAAAATTGTATTAGAATAAAATTTAGGTTTCAATGAATGAATATTATTAAAAAATAACATTACAAGCAAAATAGAGAACCATAACAATAGTGTCATCTAAATATACCGGTAACACTTTGCATGGTTAGTTAAAATATACAAATACGGATAAAAATAGAAATATGTTTTGACCTGTCAAAAGAATTTGACTGCCATTTGAATTAAATGATGCACCTATGACCAATTAAGTAGTGAAAACATTTTGTACCATGCTATCTTCTATTTATTTATGCAAATATTTGAATGTATGTCATGCCATTTAATTAAAATATTTAATTACTATTTTCCATTGTCTCTCATCCATTACTATTAAATCAATAATTATAAAAACAACTACTACCAAATTTTAATTACTAAATTATTATTATTTTTAAAATGAAATTTAAAAAACTCTTAATTTGCTTTAAAACAAACTTTTAAAAAAATTTAAAAACTTTGATTTTTTTTTTAAACTTCAAATTTTTTTTAAGAAACCCTTTATTTTTTTAATATTTTTTTGAAACTTTAATTTTTTTTGCAAGAATTTTTTTAACATTCTAATTGATAAAAAAATTTTTTTTTTTTATATCATGGATCTCGAGTATGTTTTTTTTTTGTGCATTTTCTTTTAAATTTTCATAGGTTAGCTTTCATTTGTATAAAATTGGTCTTATTTGTCTCTTTTGAAAGTATTTATTTGCATCAAAACAAAAATTGGCTATAACTTTTAAGAAAGTTGTAATTATTTTGTTGAATTTTATAATGGTAGCATAAATTGAATGTTCATAAAATTTATTTTTTATAAAATTATTCTGAAATAAAGAAAAAATTTAAACTACCAAACAATCTATTATTTTATTCTCTTTAAATGTAGTTATGTATTTGAAAAAAAATCATTATTCCTATAAACTTGGAAATATTCCATTTTGAAATAAAGTGGATTTGCATAAAAATCAAATAGATGATAAAATTCAAAAAATATCCTTATCCATTGGATAATTTTAAAATCAAATGGATGTATATAAAATTTATATGACAATTTATTATTTAAAATTTTAAAAATATTATATTTTTTAGAAAGGATATCTTATTCCATTTCATTCCAAAATGTAAATTTTTTAATATTGATAAAATACTTACAATTTAAAATTAAAATAAATAATTTAAAATAAATAAATGAATAAAATTAGGAAGGGTTTGTGATTTAATTTTGTTTTTCATAGGAGTCAAGAAAATACAAATGGATTATTTTATTATCTGTGGAATGGTCATTGTGCAAAAAATCATTCATACTATGTGGTTGCAATAACAATGATAACTCTCATTTGCTAACTATTCATATCTAAAAAATTATCAGAAGAAAGACTTGAAATTTTGTCATGGGTACACTCTCCAATTGATAGTGATGGTGGCTTGCACCCTACTCCCTAGTATGGAAGGATTGTTTCAATACTTTTTTGATGTTGGTAATTGTAGACGTATACATCTGACCACCTACTTAAATAAATATTTAATATTTATTTAAGCCATATTCCTCTATTAATTAAATCTTATTTAATTAATTTCTTCATTTTCATCTATTCAATTAAATAAATTATTCAATTTATTTGATTAAATTTATCTACCCCCCCCCCACCCTTTCTAACCTTTTATTAAATAAATCACTTTATTTAATTAAATATCACTTTATTTATAACCCCCTCCACTTGCATTTTCCTACAAATGCAAGTTGCATCTATTTTAGTTAAAATAAAATGTTTTATTTTAATTAAAATCCAATTTCTCCCACTTGCCCCCTCCTACATTTCCCACTTGCCTCCTAATCATTCTTCTAGAACCTATCTAATCCCAATTAATTAACCTTAAACCTTCCAATCATATCACATCCCTAAGTTCGGGGAGGTCACTTCTCAAGTTTGGAAGAAAGTCTTCTAAATGCAATAAAGACTTCATTCATTCAACAAGTTAACTTGTTGAGCTCCCCAAATTTGTAAGGAATCTTACAAATTTGTCCCCAAAGTCCTTTTAACCATTAATGGCTAATTCAACCTTCCCTCATGGTTAGAGACTTTCTCTCTAACTTAACTCTCATCTAACTCAGGGGTCTCATCAAGTACTCATGGCTTTGACCCTAGTTATCACATCTAACCATTGCACAAGAGTTTACCCCTTGGGTAAAAGCTTTATCCAATAGATTTACCCTAACCTAGCCATAACCCAAGCTCCTAAGGTGACCTTCATGTATTCTCAAGCATTTAATGTCTCTTACATCTCCGCTCAAGACACCTCTTGTTGGCAATTGTCACCATTTCATTGGTGAAAATTGTAAGCATGGATTGAGTAACTTTCAATCCTAGACATTGTTAAGATTATTGAATCTTAACCATCCATTGCCCCATTTCCTCTATAAATAAAGCTCACTTTATTCATTCTTCGTATCCAAGTTTTATGCATCTACATTATATTCTAATTATATCAATTATTTTAGCCTCTATTTGTTAGAATAACATTGTAGCATTTAGGAGCATTTCATATCATAGCATATCCATGTTAGTATATCATGTTACGATAGGTTGTCAATATCTTTATCATATCATTATCTTCAATCTATCTTAGTATCATAGCTTGAACATATCATATAGATCTTAGAATGCATTCATGCATATAGATCAAAATATCACTCATTCTTGGAGTTGTCATTCCTAAGTCATTTTCTCAATGATCTGAGAGTAAAACATTGGCTCTAGGGATCCTATGAGATAGAAAATAATGAGACACATCTTGGGAAGTTAACTAGTTTAAGTTAGTTTATCTTTATACTCAAAAGTTTCATTGGCATGTTGGTCCTTTGATCTCAATGTTGATACTCTGATCACCACATATTCTAGCACACATTTTTGGCACCCACCATGGGGCACGTCCCCAAATCTAATATCTTTTTTCTTGTAGGATGAACAGAAAGATCACGTTGAAACATCAAAATAGTGCATCTGAGAGTTTTTTAGCGCATCCATAGCTTAAGTTAATGCATCCATGACATCGTTTAGTGCATAGAAACCATCTTTCAATGCATTTGATCTTCCTTTTAGTATTTAGATATGTTTGATATTCTAGCACATGCCAACACTAGTTTAACGCACCCAAGTCTCAGAGTAGCGCATATGTTTGATCTTCTAGTGTGTAGATATTATTTCTTAGCATGTATGTTCCACAGTTTAGCGCATAGACTTAACAAAGGAAAAAAAAACAATTTGGTAATGGAGTCATAAATTAGGCTAGTGAAGCCCACTGTGTGAGCTTGAATTTCATCCTCAGAATGTTACCTATAATAAGTTAGTTTCACAAAATACAATGGAAATGCATACAAGAAATCCAAAATCCACCAATAAAACTACATGAAATACATACTAAAATAAAACATTATTTTACCTTCATGGCTTATGTCTCATTGTGTCCTAACTCCAATGTTCCTGGTTGCAAATGGTGTGCTCTTAGACAATGCACTGTTGGCTTCCAAGATGGCATATGAAGAATGGATTGATAACTTGTAGTTAACTGATAGTATGATATGCAAAGCTACATGATTGTGATAAAATGATAATGTTATATGATTATATTGTTAAAATGATATTTTCTATTTGCTAATTGCTTCAAAAACTCATAGATGCATATGATTGATTGAAAACTATTTTGAAGACTAACTCTCTCAACTGAAGCTCTTGATTTTATAAACTTTGAGAGGATAAGATGATGTGGCTCAAATCAATGATCATGATCAGATCTATAGATTTGAATGGCTATGAGCAAAGGTGAAGGTTGAGAGAAAGGGGGAAGGAGAAGACAAGTGTCACTCATCTCACCTTGACTGGGTTGCTGACTGAGAGAATCTAGGGATGGTTGGAGGAAATTTAGGCATGAGAGAACAAGTGGACTCAAGTCTTTCCTAAGATGTAAGGGGTGTTGGAGATAATATAGGAAATGGTTATGAAATATGTGTACGTACACAATTTTCATTAAATTTGGAAGTTGAAGATAAATGATGAATTAATATTTAAGAAATATTAATTTCTTTAGCCACATGTTGGATGAGTTGGCAAAGGGAAGATGAAGTGGAGATGGAAGAATGAGTTGGATAAGGGATTAAATAATTTAAGAATTATTTAATATTTGAGACTATAGGATAGGTGAATAATTAAATATTAGATATTTAATTGTTTGGAGGAGATAATTAAATATTAGATGTTTAATTAATTAAAAGAATTGGATAAATGAATTAATTAATAGAAAGACATGAAAATGAATTAAATAAATTAATCTTTTCAAATTAACTATTTAATAGAAAAATAATTATTAAATAAATATAAAATATTTATTTAATTGCTCATAGCCAATTTTTATGTGTATATATTTTTCCCCTCTTTGAAATGATGTGAAGACAACATTGTTTCAAAGATTAAATCAAGTCTCGATAATGTGCCTGATGGAGATTGAAAATCTTGATTGTGTGCCCTGGATACTGATTTTTGGATATTGATTTGATGATGATGCCCCCTCAAGAGATTGTTTGTGTATTAAAGGCATGGATGATCTCTCGATAGAAGAAGAATGTTATATGAAAGAAAGATGAGTGAATAGATTGCAGATTGATCAGATGAATTAGTTTGATAAAACTGATTGGATTGAGATCAAGTCTGGTTTTAGGAAGGACACATCCTGTATAAGACAAAAGATGATCAAAACGTCTAGTTTTAGGAAAGATACATCCTATATAAGACATGATAGATGATCAAAATATCTAGTTTCAGGAAAGATACATCATGTATAAGACATGATACATGATCAAAACATCTAGTTTCAGGAAAGATACATCCTGTATAAGACTTGATAGATGATAGTTGAATGAATGATGAAGATGTTGAATTGAAGAATGATTTCATTGGATGATGATGTTGGTGCAGATGTTGCAGGTGATCCAAGTGTTAGACCCATAGGCTAGAGAGGCAGTCATGATTCTTCACTTGATTTGTATTGATGAGGCACTTGTATTTTTTATCTAATCTCATTGTATACTTGGGATTTATTATTTTATGATGATCTATATGCAGACATGGATTCTATATGATGATGATCTTTATTATGCTTATATGTTACTCTATTTGATGATGATGCTTTATGCATTGATGATCTATATGCTTTGATTATATGGATGCAGTGATTATATGGATGATGATATGATCTTTTCTTTTTATTATGATGCTAATTTATATGATGATGCAATGATAAATGCTTTTGTTGATTTTCTATGATCTTGAATGCAAAATGGAAATGATTTCTAACTTAAATGATATGAATGCAATGATCTATATGGAATGTTTTTTATTTTATATGTAATGTTTATGATGATTATGAATCTAAGTGCAAAGATGCAACTAAATGATCATTATAAAATGATAATGCAAATAATAATGATGATACACTACATGATAAATGAAATGTACTTAATTGAATGCAAATTAATGCAATGATAAAATCCAACTAAATGAAATGAATAATGATTAAAATGATTCTTAAAAAAATGAATGCACCTATAATGATCAAATGAAAATTGTTTTTGTTTGTCCAATTATACTCAATCTTTATTTATGATCATTGATTTGTTAATGAAATGATATGCTTATAATGCAACTAACAAATGAATGCTTATAATGTAGATGAATAATGAGCTAATCATCTAACTAAAAATTGTACTACCATTCTTCAAATGCTATCTTTGTAATAGTGCTTGATTTCATCATTGAGCTTTTAAATGTTGTAAGAAAATACAAGCAACTTGACATAATGATTCAAGATGACCTGAGTATTCCTTACATGGATTTTGATATAGCAAGTTAATACAAGCAGCTTGATATAATGGATCAAGTTGACCTAAGTATTGCTTGCAGAATAGACAAGGATTATCCCCTTTCATGCATGACTTGGAATGTCCTCCTTCATCTTTTGTCGATCATATCCTAAGACAAGTTCATACCCTAGTAAGAGATAAACCACAGACAACAATCAAAGAAAATATTCATGCCCCATCATAGCTTCTCTAGTCATGGACATCCTTGAGTTGCATAGAGTACATGATTAGCAATAAAATCAAGATATAAACACTAAACCTTGTATGCCATTCACATGTTCTAATGGTCATTAACTGATATAATCATCTTAATGAATGATCTTTGATAGTCCTTTATAGCTTTCTAGTTAGTTCTTCATGTTCTAAGTTTGACGATTCAGTTGTTATGAAATGTCATGATTTTTGTTGCTTTGTTGCTTTTTATCTGGTTCAAAACCCTAGGTGTTTTTGGTTTTTCTAATTTTTTCAAATGTTTTTGGATTTTCAAAGATTCAAAAGATCACCTTAGCAAAAGGAAATAGGATTTTGCCCTAGTGGAAACAAAAATTTATTATGGATGTATGAATTGATCAAGATCCAAACCACGATGGGATACAAATGCAGATTGATCGATGCTGATAAAATCTAAGATAGTGACTACGACAAGTATATCAAAGATTGGTTAACTATTGGTCAGCTACATATTTCTTGCTAAATGGTTCAGAGCAATGGATGCAAAAGATGGAATGGATAAGCTAGTGATAGATAGCAATGATAGACACAATAGGATGGAGTTGATAGGTGTGCAAAGCGATCTCATAGATGGAGGAACTCACTTTTTAGATAGCGCCTATTTACCAGGTTTTCACCATCTAAATTTATTGCAGTTTTTTGGATTTTATATTTTTTTATTGATTTTTTCAGGACTTTATATGCTTTTTATTAATTTTTTCAGGACTTTATATCTCAAGCATAGAATTTCTTGAGATGGATAGAATTGATAGGTTCATCAAACCAATCACCTTTAGAGGTAGATAACTTGTATGCTCCGGATCCATATGTTGCTACTATGACAAAAGGTCCTAGCCAATTTGGTTCAAATTTTCCCTTCTTTTCTTGGTCTTGCTGATTTCTCGGATTCTCCCTTAGAACTATATCTCCAATCTAGAAAATACACAGCTTGACTCTGTGGTTATATCTTCTTGCCATTCTTTGTTGGTATACTTTCAAATGTTTTGTTGCATTTTGGTGATGCTCCTGAATCAATTCTAGTTCTTGGAGTCGAGAGACTCATTGTTCTTCTTCTGGTATAAGACCATGCAAGGATACATGTACAGAAGGTATCTCTACTTCTATAGGTAATATAGCTTTTGATCCATAGACCAAACAATATGGAGTTGCCCCTATTGGAGTGCGGATGCTAGTTCGGTATTCCCAAAGAGCAGGATTTAGCTGAATGTGCCAGTCTTTTCTAGTGTCATTTACTATTTTCTTCAATATTTTCAAGATGGTTTTGTTTGATGCCTCAGCTTGACCATTACCTTGTGGATAGTATGGAGTAGAGAACCTATGTTGGATATGGAACTGTTCACATAGTTCTTTGACATCTTGATTTTTGAATGGTCTTCCATTATCAATGATAATGGTCATAGGAACGTCATAGTGACAGATTATGTAATTCAAGATGAATGATGATATTTGTTTTCCTGTCACTATTGTTAAAGGCACTACTTCAATCCACTTAGTAAAATATTCAGTAGCTATCAGAATGAACTTATGTCCATTAGAAGATGAGAGATTGATCTTTCCTACCAAATCAAGGCCCCATTGTGAAAATGGCCACGATCCTATCATAGGATATAACTCTTGTGCTAGTACATGGGTTAGATTTCCATGGATCTGACACTGTTTACTTTTTCTAGCATAGGTGAATGAATCTCTTTCCATAGTAGGCCAAAAGTAACCCATATGAATAAGTTTCTTAGCCAATGTTAAACCACTTGAGTGTGTACCGCAAATACCTGTATGAATGTCATTAAGAACTCTCTTAGACTCATCTTTTTCAAGACATCTCAACAATGTACCATCTATACCATGCCTATATAGGATATCAGCAATAATGGTATAGCGAGAGGACTGACGGATAAAGTTTCTTCATTGATTACAAGATAATTCTAGAGAAAGGATATGATCTTTCAAATATTGGTGGGTTTGACCGTATAAGGATTCACTGGTTCTTGATATATGGAAAATTCTATAGGAATGCTAGGATTAGATGGTAGGGGTTAAGATATCATCCATGAGAAATTTGTAACGTTGTTGATTCTCTTTATTTTGCAAGAGAGATGCTATTGTAGCCATCACATTTGTTGCTTTATTCTCATTTCTAGGAATCTGGGTGAATGTGATTTCTTTAAAGTGTCTTTTAAATTCCTCTATCAGTTGTTTGTATGGCATAAGCTTATCATCCTTTATTTGATATTCATCATTTATTTGATTTATGACAAGTTGTGAATCACCATAGACATGTAGTTCTTTGACATTCCATTCAATGGCCATTTTAAGCCATATAGCCAATGCTTCATACTTTGCAATATTATTGGTGCATGGAAATCACCGTCTATATGATTTAATAATTGTGTGTCCTTGAGGTGTGATGAAAAATATTCCTGCACCTGATCCATATTGAGTATAAGAAACATCAAAGTATAATTCCCAAAAGTTTGTACTTATTGTCAAGAAATTTGCATCAGGAAATTCGATGTGCAAAGGCATGTTTGTTAGGGTTTCAAGTAGATCTGAAGCAAATATGAACTAACAATTATATGCAAATTTAAATACAAAAGAGAAAGAAATAAAACAAGACACAGATAACACAGAGATTTAATGTGGTTCACCCAGAATGGGTTACATCCACCATACACAGCCATCCAATCTTTCTTATTATCCAGCAAAAATAGTTTATCAACCTTACAATGCCTTAAGCATCCCAGCTGCTTATAACATGCATTTTTAGGGCAACAAACAAAGTCAGCCTTTTTAGGGTTTTATTACAATGTCAGTTTTCATCAACGAAAAATGGCAAAAAAAAATTTCTCAGGGGCTCCCGCCCCCGAACCCCCACTTCTCTCAGGGGCTACCACCCATGAACCCCTGCCTGGGGCCCAACCCGGCCCCGAACCCCGGCAAGGATATGTGTTGAGTGTACAGTACTTTGCTGATTAGTCACCACATTTCAACAATCTCCCACTTGGAGACTGATACTACATGACACCACTGTACATGTAGCATCCGCTGGATAAAACACTAGGACTCAACTAGTATAAATTCCATAATTATCAATCAAGAAGACCAATAGAAACTGATGAAGAAATTAGCTTCTTCTGTGGAAATGCCTTCGTGAACATATCGGCAAGATTCTCACTCGTGTGAATCTTCTCAAGCCATAACTGGCCCTCCTCCAAAATAGTCCGAATGAAGTGGTACCTGAGCTAAATGTGCTTTGTCCTTGAATGAAAAGCAGAGTTCTTTGCAAGATGAATGGCACTCTGGCTATCAGTATACAATGGGCTATCCTCTTGTGTCTGACCCAATTCCTCCAGAAAACATTGCAACCAAATCATCTCCTTGCTGGCTTTTGTAGCAACAACATACTCAGCTTCAGTGGTTGAAAGTGCAACAACCTTTTGCAGCCTAGAAATCCAACTGACTGCAGTTCCCCCTATAGTAAAAACATACCCTGTAGTACTCCTCCATGAATCAATATCACCCACTAGATCAGAGTCAACAAATCCACTCAGAGCAGCATTAGATCCTTTGAAACATAATGCCTTCAGAGTAGTTCCTTTCAAATACCGAAGAATCAATTTCACAGCATTCCAATGTTCCATACCCGGATTACTCATAAACCTGCTCACAACTCTCAATGCATGTGCAATATATGACCTTGTGCATATCATTGAATACATCAAACTACCAACAACCGATGAATATGGGATGTTAGACATTTTATTAACCTCTTCCTATGCCTTTGGGCACATCTCCTTAGTCAATTTGAAATGACTAGCCAAAGGTGTACTAACTGCTCTTGCATCCTACATGTTAAATCTTTTCAACACCTTCTTTAGATACTCACTTTGGGACAAATTCAAGGTTTTATTTTTACTGTCCTGTGTAATCCTCATACCAAGAATTTGCTTAGCTGCACCCAAATCCTTCATAGAAAATGACCTGGCTAATTTCTGTTTAAGATCATTTATATGTTGCATGTTAGACCCAGCAACAAGCATGTCATCAACATAAAGCAACAGGATAATATAACTACCATTATCAAATCTCTTAAAATATACACAATGATTAGAATGACATCTATGATAACTGTGTTCAGCCATGAAACTATCAAATTTTAAATACCATTGCCAGGGCGCTTGCTTTAGGCCATATAGACTTTTCTTCAACCTGCACACCAAGTTCTCCTTACCTTTGACCTCATATCCTTGTGGTTGCAACATGTAAATTTCCCCCTCCAAATCTCCATGGAGAAAAGATGTTTTGACATCTAATTGTTCAAGATGTAAATCATCTGCAGCCACAAGACTAAGTATAGTTCTAATTGAAGTCATTTTTACAACTGGAGAAAATATTTCATCATAATCTATACCCTTTTTCTGTGCAAAACCTTTTACCACAAGTCTGGCCTTATATCTTTTCTAACCTCCTTCATCCTCCTTTAGCCGATAAACCCATTTGTTAGGCAAGGCTCTTTTTTCTGCAGGTAAAGGGACTAAGTTCCAAATCTTATTTTTCATCAAGGAGTCCATCTCCTCTTTCATGCCTAGCTCCCACTGTTGTTTGGCATCTACCTGCATTGCTTCTTCATATTCTTCTGGTTCACTAGAATCCGTTAATAAAATAGAATACAAAGAAGGAGAAAATCTTTCAGGGGGTCTACTTGTCCTCATAGAACGTCTAACACTTACAGGATTTTGTGGGACAATCTATTGTTGAACATCAGGTACCTGTGGCATTTCATTTTCAGGAATCTCATCCAACACCACATATTCTTGTTTGTCTTGTTCATGCTTCTTTTCTTGCATCTGTTCTTTATACATAACCTTCTCATTGAATATAACATCTCTACTTCTAATTATTTTCTTATTTTCAAAATTTCATAACTGATAGCTATATTCATCTATCCCATATCCAATGAAGGTACATTTCTGAGATTTAGCATCAAGCTTGGTTCTATTTTCTTTATCAACATGGACAAAAGCTTTGCAACCAAAAGTTTTTAGAAAAGAATAATTTACCTTTTAACCAGTCCATGCCTCCTCTGGAATACCACAATCCAAAGGGGTTGAAGATCCTCTATTTATCATATAGACAACAATATGTAGAGCATCTACCCAAAAAATGTAAGGGCAATCCAGCATGCAATCTCATGCTCCTCGTGCATTCCATGATAGTCCTATTCATTCTCTCTGACACACCATTTTCCTGTGGAGTTATTGGAACTATCTTCTACTTTCAAATCCCATTTAAGGAGCAGTAATCTTCAAATGCTTTAATGCAATACTCACCTCCATTATCCGATCTGAGACACTTCAACTTTTTTCCTGTCTCATTCTCAACCAAAGCTTTCCATTTCTTAAAAGTTTCAAAAACATCTGATTTTTGTTTTAGGAAATATACCCATGTTTTTCTAGTTGAGTCATCAATAAAAATAACATAATAACAAGAGCCACCAAGAGATGATACCTGAGCTGGTCCCCATACATCTGAATGTACAAGCTCTAACTTCTCACTCTTCTTCTCTTTCCCAACCTTGAGAAATCTAACTCTTTTCTGTTTACCATAAACACAGTTTTCACAGAACTCTAAATCAATCTTCTTTAGTCCTGGCAATAGATTTTTGGAGTGAAGGGTTTTCATCCCTTTCTCACTCATGTGCCCAAGACTATGGTGCCACATTATCGAATGTGTTCTTGCAACATTTATTGTTGTTGTCCCTGCAGTAACTTTATCTGTAGCAGCTAGCGTAGAGTAAGTGTTAGCTGTACACAGATATAATGTGCCTACATTCACACCTTTAGCTATTACTAATGATCCTTTAGCAACCTTCCACATACCATCTGAGAGGGTAACTATGCAACCTTCACTACCTAGTTGCCCTACAAAAATTAAATTTCTTCTTAAATTAGGAACATGTCTTACCTCCTGCAGAAACTAGTCATTTCCATTCTGCAACTTGATCTTTATCTTTCCTTTTCCAACAATTTAACAGGGCTCATCATCACCCAAATATACCTGTCCAAAATCACCTTGAACATAATCTAGAAAATATTTTCTATGGGGTGTAGCATGAAATGAAGCCTTGGAATCTATTACCCAGGAATCATTAACATTATCCAAACATAAGATTAAAGCATCTTGTAAAGTATTACTTGCAATATTAGCTTCCTTACTGTCATTTTCATTTTTGTCTCCTTCTTTGTTTTTTTGAGACCAACAGTCTTTCTTTAGATGACCAGGCTTTTCGCAGTACCAACAATCTTCTTTCCTCTAGATTGAGAGCATCCTTTCTTTGACTTCCCTCATGACTTCTCATTCCTAGGGCCTTTTCCTCTTTCCTTTGATCTTCCTCTGTTCTCCACATTCAAAACACTACCCGATGATGTTGGAGTCTCACCTATGATTTTCCTTTGCATTTCCTCGCTTAGGATAACACCAACAATATCATCAAATACCAAAGTATTTTTACCAGAGACAAAGTTACTTACAGCCATAACCAAGCTATTCTAGCTTTCTGTCAAAGAACATAAAATCAAGAGAGCCCTAACCTCTTCTGCAAAAGTAATTTTTACTGAAGACAATTGACTGGTAATTGTATTAAATTCATTTAAGTGCTTCGCTACAGATCCTCCCTCGCTCATTTTCAAATTAAATAAACACTTCATAAGAAATACCTTATTCGAAGCTGAGGGTTTCTCATACAACTTAGCCAATGTCGCCATCAAATCTATAGTCATTTTTGCTTCTGTTATATTGAATGCTACAAATTGTATAGGGCACAATCAAATGGATCCCAGTGCCTTTCTATCTAAAATATCCCACTCTTCATCTGACATCGTGGTCGCTTTCTGTAAAGCGGAAAATCGCGATCGAACCCTAGTTGTTCTCCCCTCTTCCAACTCCGAGGAGAGAGAAGGGAGGTTCGCTAGGATTCGATGGTTTTCACTTAGGGGAGAGACTTTACATTCAAAAGAGGGGTTGAAACCCACTAGATCCAATCCCACGCAATGCAAGATTGGATGCTAAATGTGTTTCAAGGGTTAAGACAGCAAGGCTACCCTCTTTTGTAAAGAATGTTGATAGAAGAATTAAACTAAGCATGCATAGAAAATGACAAAGATTTGCTTATAAACTGAGTTCGGATTATAGGATGAAGCTGCGGACCTGGAATTAGCAGTAAAATGTCGATACGGCACTGTCCTGCAAATTTGAGCAAAAGTTGTCGGGACGATGGCGCCCGGCGCCACGGTCCTCCGAAAAATCCGCGAAACGAAGGGGGATCTGTTCGTCTCTGCACAAGGATTCCAGATCTTCAATTTCAGCCACGTACCTGCAACCTACACACAGAAAAGCGAAGACGATTGGGGGGTTAGGGATTAGGGGTTTGCCTTTAGGTCAAACCCCAGTTTTGGAATTAACCAAGAAATGAGCAAGAGCTGTAAATGTAAATGACTGTAAAACAAGTACTAATACCTTGTTCTAAGAATGTTTGTATCGTTATGTGCAAAGGTTTAGATGTTGTATGTTGTATGTTGTATGTTGTATGTAACATGTAGTATGTGATCTCCTCTTCAATGGTTGAATCCTTGTCTTGAATGAAACACTTAGCCTTGAATGGAGACTTAGAAGGAATGCTTGAATGCTTGAATGCTTGAATGCTTGAATGCTTGAATGCTTGAATGTTTGAATCTTGCTTTCGCCTTTTTTTCCTATCTATCCATCCAAATGAGAGAGGAAAATGTAGTTTATATACTTGTCATTTAGGGCTGATAGACTGATTTTCCCGACCTTAGGCCGACTAGGAAAGTTAATTTCCAAATTACAAACAAAAAGACCCGAGCCCCTTAGGAGACCGGGCCCAAAATAGGACCCAGGGACCAGGGCGCTGGGCGCTATGGTCCCACCTCCTGGGACAGCAGGGTGCAAGGAGGTTCAGGCCAGGGTGCTTGAAAAATGCAGTTTTCAGTGTCGTGAGCAAGTTTCAGGGTCTCCATTCAGGTTGCGTGTTGCGTCGCCATCGTGAAGACCGAAATGCAGTCGAAATTGCAAGTGTCACAATTTTAGGATGCTACATTTAGCCCCCACTTTAGCGGGAGTATGTATGCTCATACTTCCGGTAAAGTACAAGGAAACAACATTGAAAGACTTTCACCACGTCAAGGAGGCAAGATACACCAAGCCCCCAGTGGACTAAGGATCTTACGACTTCGATTGACAAAGTAAAAGGGAAGATCACGAGGAAGAACCATGACTGTCAGTAGTAAGGTTCCCTCACTATGAGTCATGCAAGAAAGATATCAAAAATTTTCAAGGCAAAGCTAAATTTACCAAGAAATTTTCAAGTATCTTGAAAAGATATGAACGGGATGTATGCCCCCCTACGTTAAAGCGATCGCACACGCCTCACCGGGGGTGATTGTTTTAACGTAGTGATACATATAAGAAATGAAAAAGAAAGGAGCACGTTATCGCAATGATTTAGCCCCCAAGTGTGAGATAAACCCAAGGATAATAGACACAAAACATAAAGCACAAGATGACTTCGCTTTCCTCGGGGTCAGTATGCTGTATGATAAGTCATGTATATATATCATATGTATGTATGCATAATTGTTCTTCATTCCCCAATCAAGGAAGGTCACCTAGAAGAAGGGAACACATGTGTCTTTTGAGTCAACATGAGAGAGATCGACAGATCTCAATGCTTTGCATCGTCCTCAAGTAGACAACACTAAGGACAACAAATAGAAGAATGAGAGTACACATAGAAGAAGTGACAAAAGAGAGGGGGAGAGAATCTGCTATGCTAATGAAACTAGTCTAGCACGTCATCTACCCCCCGATCTTGCTGATCAATGTTTCAGGAAGGCAGGGAACACGCTAGAGGAGGAACATCCAACACAGCAGATGGAGCTATCACAAGATCCAAACAAGGGCTATGTTCATGTTCCAAGCCACATTGTTCTTGTCTAGGAGCTAGGATAAGTGCTTTAGAAAATTCATTAGATAAATGGTTATCAATATCAACAAGTTCATATTCACTATCAGAAGCAAGAGAAGTAACATTTTCATCATGAATAACATTTTCATCTATATCATCATCAAGATTTATAAAAATAGGATCTTTAACTCGCACAGGATCAAGACCATCATGCATCTTATGTTTAGGAGATTTAGGCTCAATGTCCGGCTGAGGAGAAAATGGAATAATGCTTGTTGAAGGTGTTTTTGGAGATTGCAAAGTTTGAGCTCTAAGACGACGCTTTCGCCGGCGTTCACGTGCAGAACGATTTCATCTAGCCTTAGTAGGAAGTGGAGAAGATTGAGGAGGAGGAATGTTCTCATCCCTATCACTTGGGTGTTTAGGTTGTGGTCTCTTAGGCTGGACAATAGGAGAAGAAGAAGGTCTCTTCTCTCTATAAAAAGAAGGAGGAGGAACTGCTCCATATAAAGGAGGAATATTTGGTTTAGGGAGAAGACCAAGTCCATCATGACGAGGAGGTATAGGTCTACTCTTAGGAAGTTTATTAGGCATAGACATAGTCACATCCATAGGGATGGGTTGGGAATCTTCTTGAGGAAAGACATTAGTTTTATCTTTCAAAGGAAGAACTTCCTTCTCAAGAATGATAGGAATATCAAGTTTAGGTGTTCTAGGTTCACTTAGAGATAGGATCATATCTGTTTTCCACTTTTGATAAGATTTGAAAAGATGATCACTTCGCGGAGGAAGAGATTGAAATTGTTTAGGCCAAAAGTAATCAAGAGGAACGCTAGAAGTTCTTTCAGCAGGTTTAAAGAGACTATGATTGACAGTAACAACTTCACCATTATGGGGAAATTTCAAACACTTATGAATAGGAGAAGCAATAGCTTTTATGGAAGATAGCCAAGGATAGCCAAGCTTCACACGAAATTGTTCGGAAGATGGAATAATAGCAAAGTTCACATCAAGAGATTTGTTATGGACCTCAATAGGCAATGTAATAGAACCAATTGCAGGAGAAGAAAATGCATCAAATAGTTTCACAATCACATCTGTTTTGTCATAGATCACTTGATTCAATTGCAAAGTAAAAAGAAATTCTTCAGTAATAACATTAATCATGCACGAAGGATCAATAAGCACTCCACGGCAAGGTGTATTCTTGACTTTTGCAACTATATATAAAGGACCATCAAGTGCCCTAACGGTTTCACTGGAATCAAATGTGATGGAAGGTTCTTTAGGGTTTTCTTGCTGCTCTACAAAGTTAATCACATTCGGAGTCATAGACACAAGACCATCAGATGAGAGAGAGGAATCATTAGCCTCAATTGCATTAGAGGTATGAGAAGGTAATGGATCAGTGAAAATCTGAAGATTTTGATTAGGAGGAGCTACAGATGTGTTGCCTTTATCATTCACTCTAGAAACAGAAATAGTATTATTATCAATCAAATCTTGAATTTTACCCTTTAAAGAAAAACATTTTTCAGTATCATGCCCAAGCTGATGATGAAATTGACAAAAGGCTTTGTTATCAAAATAAGGTGAAGTAATCTTTGCAGGATCAATTTGTCTTATAGGAGGAAGAGTAAGCACATTTTGTTCCAACAATTTATTCATAATACTATGCAATGATTCATTCAAAGGAGTATACTTTCTTTCTTTCTTGAAAAAATTAGAAATAGGAGGCACACCTGATGCTGCATTCACATTGTTGTTGATGATGTTTTCATTGAATTTGATGGAATCTCTGTTCGGTTTAAACTTCCCAAATGGTTGTTGACTGCTATCACCCTTATCACTCAGAGCCATAGGATGTGATTGTTCCATTTGACTCACGGTCAGTTGATAATTGTGAAGAGTTGCACACAACTGTTGGAAAGAAGTAAACTCAGAAAATAGAAGTTTGTCTCGAATATCTTTTTGTAAATTAGAAATAAAGATTCTTTGAATATCATTGTCAGGCACTGGAAAAGAAATTTGAGCATACAAATGCTTATATCTACCAATGAAATCAGTCACTTTTTCTTTAACACCTTGTTTACAATGCATTAAATCAATCAAAGTAACCTTAGGACTTATATTGTTTTGAAATTGTTGAATGAAAGCATTTGCAAGTTGTTCGAAAGAAGTAATAGAATAGGAAGGCAACGAGCAATACCATTGTAGGGCTTTGTCTCTTAATGTTCTAGTGAACAGTTTTGCAAGCAACCTTTGGTCATAAGCAAAATCAGTACAAATTGTTTGAAAAGTCTTAACATGTGTTAGAGGATCTCCTTTACCATTATAAAGTTCCAAATGCGGAATTTCAACATGTTTAGGAGGAATAGCTCGAACAATGTCAAGAGAAAGTGGGCTCGCAACATCAAATGTGGGCACACTAAACTTAGATTGATTCATAGAGGCAATTTGTTGCTGTAAAGAAGAGACAGTTTGTGCAAGATTGTTAATGGTCGCTTCAGTCGAAGAGTTCATATTAGATGTGTTAGATTGAGATGGAGGCGTTATGTTATTGAAAGAAGGTAAAGAGTAAGGTGGTGGGACCCTATGATAATTAGTCATAGGAGATGATTGGACAGGAGGAACACTACAAGGAGGAATGGATTGGCTAAACGAATTGCCCCTTTGCATCATGTTCATTTGTGGAGATGTAATAGGCACACTCATTGAAGGAATGAATGAAGAAGTTGGATTAAATGAAGAAGAGGGATTGATTGAAAAGGAAGGATTGCCCCCATGACTAGTGATCACAGGAGGAATGTCTTGTGTAGAAGTAGCCATTATGTTTGATGTAAAGGTAGGTATGCTAGAAATAGAAGTCATCAAAGGAATAGAATGATTGACTTGTGTAGGAGGTTGTGTATAACCTAAAGTTTCGGCACAACTCTTCATAGGCATCACGTTCGAATTCACAATGTGTGAAATACCACGCAAAATATCAATTCCATTCTTATCACTTTGAAGCATACGTTTTAGACCCTCAATTAAAGGAAGAGCTTGACTATCAGGGTATTCTTGAGACATCCATTGTCGAAAATCGTCAAATTGGTTATCCAATTTTGAAAGTTGTTCTTCAGAAACCTCATGGAGAGCTTCTTCATCATTAAGAGGATTAGAGGAATTACCCATGTCCTCGTTAAAAAGACTATTCAAATTAGGTTCCATCTCCTCAGTAGTTAAACCTCGGAAAGACTTAATTCTACGGCTTCGTCTAACGGGAATAGTGTAAGTAGGGTTTATTGTTGTAAAACTCATGCACTAGAGAAGGAGAGAAAATTTTGAATTTAGAGGTAGCAATTTTCAGTAAAATCAGCCAATCTTCTAGATTTAAGCTGTTAAATGCAATCACAACAGTCTCCCGAAATTTCAGAAAAAATGTCTGGGACCGTGGCGCTCGGAGTGCAACACGGTCCTTGCAACTTTTTTCGAAATTTGCAGGGATGAAAGGTATGATGATTTTAGAGCTAATCTGAAAAAATTGAGTGATTTTACGATCTGTAGATAGGCCAAATTAAAGTTGCAATCTCAAAATTGAACCCTACCCAGATTGTCGAAAAATGCAAAATTTGAATTTTGAAAAAGAGAGGGAAACTGAAATTTTGAATTTTATGATTTTAGAGGGAATGCCAAGAGCAATGCAAATTTTGAAATTTGAAAATTGACTCAATTTCACGCCAAATTCAATTTTGAAAGCGGAAACCAAAGTTGTTGTAATTAAGCACTTAATTTCAAAAGTCACAAAATGCAAGAATTTGAATAAAGCACTGAAATTTTTAATGAATGATAACACACTTTTCAGATTTAGGACAGTAAGAAAACAATTTTGACACAAAATTTCAATTTCAATGATTTTTAAATGTTTAGAAGCCTTAATCCAAGCAATCACAAGACCAACTTTGACTATAATTTTGAAGGTGTTATAATTGATAAAATCAGCCAAAATTTTGGATTTTAGCAGGAAAATACAGTAAGATCTTGCTCCCAAAATTTCGGAAAAAATGTCGGGGACGATGGCGCTCGGCGCCACGGTCCTCGCAACTTTTTTCCAAACTTTCAGGGATGAAAGATGTTGTGATTTTATTGCGGAATCCAAAGTTACAGCTGATTTGGAGATGTTTTGATCAGTGAAATTGTCGGACAAAGGTTGAATCAAGAGGGTTTCAAAAATTAGGGTTTTGACACTTAACCACTTAATTTTCAAAATTAAAGCACAAATATGAACTAATAATTTGTAATAGAAGGGCAAATCTGAAACAAGCATTAACAATTAAAAATTTCACAAGCTTAATTACTAAAAGGAAATTTTAGGGTTTTTATGCAATCACCTCTAAAATTTTGCAAAAGATCAAACATGGAAATGTAATCAATTTTTTTCAGATCTAAGCATGAAAAATCAGAAAGGATGTTCACGTCGGGTTCACCAAAATGTAAAGCGGAAAATCGCGATCGAACCCTAGTTGTTCTCCCCTCTTCCAACTCCAAGGAGAGAGAAGGGAGGTTCGCTAGGATTCGATGGTTTTCACTTAGGGGAGAGACTTTACATTCAAAAGAGGGGTTGAAACCCACTAGATCCAATCCCACGCAATGCAAGATTGGATGCTAAATGTGTTTCAAGGGTTAAGACAGCAAGGCTACCCTCTTTTGTAAAGAATGTTGATAGAAGAATTAAACTAAGCATGCATAGAAAATGACAAAGATTTGCTTATAAACTGAGTTCGGATTATAAGATGAAGCTATGGACCTGGAATTAGCAGTAAAATGTCGATACGGCGCTGTCCTGCAAATTTGAGCAAAAGTTGTCGGGACGATGGCGCCCGGTGCCACGGTCCTCCGAAAAATCCGCGAAACGAAGGGGGATCTGTTCGTCTCTGCACAAGGATTCCAGATCTTCAATTTCAGCCGCGTACCTGCAACCTACACACAGAAAAGTGAAGACGATTGGGAGGTTAGGGATTAGGGGTTTGCCTTTAGGTCAAACCCCGGTTTTGGAATTAACCAAGAAATGAGCAAGAGCTGTAAATGTAAATGACTATAAAACAAGTACTAATACCTTGTTCTAAGGATGTTTGTATCCTTATGTGCGAAGGTTTAGATGTTGTATGTTGTATGTTGTATGTTGTATGTAACATGTAGTATGTGATCTCCTCTTCAATGGTTGAATCCTTGTCTTGAATGCAACACTTAGCCTTGAATGGAGACTTAGAAGGAATGCTTGAATGCTTGAATGCTTGAATGCTTGAATGTTTGAATCTTGCTTTCGCCTTTTTTTCCTATCTATCCATCCAAATGAGAGAGGAAAATGTAGTTTATATACTTGTCATTTAGGGCTGATAGACTGATTTTCCCGACCTTAGGCCGACTAGGAAAGTTAATTTCCAAATTGCAAACAAAAAGACCCGAGCCCCTTAGGAGACCGGGCCCAAAATAGGACCCAGGGACCAGGGCGCTAGGCGCCCTGGTCCCACCTCCCGGGATAGCAGGGTGCAAGGAGGTTCAGGCCAGGGTGCTTGAAAAATGCAGTTTTCAGTGTCGTGAGCAAGTTTCAGGGTCTCCATTCAGGTTGCGTGTTGCGTCGCCATCGTGAAGACCGAAATGCAGTCAAAATTGCAAGTGTCGTAATTTTAGGACGCTACACTTTCTTTGCCTTTCCTTCCAATGGCCACCACAAATCCTTTTGATACAAGTAATCCTCCATCTGCATTTTCCATAACTGATAATTCTAGCCGTTAAACTTTTCAACCTTGAATTTGGAATCCTCTATTGCTCCCACTCAAATCTGAAAGTCCTGCCAATTTACAAAAAACCTCGCTCTGATACCAATTGTTAGGGTTTCAAGCAGATCCGAAGCAAATATGAACTAACAATTATATGCAGATTTAAATACAAAAGATAAAGAAATAAAATAGGACACAGATAACACAGAGATTTAACATGGTTCACCCAGAATGGGTTACATCCACCATACAAAGCCGTCCAATCTTTCTTATTATCCAGCAAAAACAATACATCAACCTTACAATGCCTTCAGCATCCCAACTGCTTATAACATGTGTTTTTAGGGAAACAAACAAAGTCGGACTTTTTAGGGTTTTATTACAATGTTAGTTTTCATCAACGAAAAATGGCAAAAAAAAATTTCTCGAGGGCTCCCGCCCCCGAACCCCAGCAAGGATACGTGCTGAGTGTACAGTACTTTGCTGATTAGTCACCACATTTCAACAATCTCCCACTTGGAGACTAATTAGGCTCCACATCGAACAATGTTATTATGTAGAGGTGCATCAACCAATTGATCAGCGATGACTTGTCCCTTGATAGCTTTCCGGTCAACATATTCTATGTCAAATTCACTCAGTATCATAACCCATTTGGCTAGTCTCCCTGTCAATGTTAACTTTCTCAATAGATATTTGAGAGGATCTATCTTTGTTATTAGTTTTACAGAATGAATCAACATATAATGTCATAGCTTATGGGTTGCAAATACAACTGCTCGACATATCTTTTTGATTGAGGAATAATTTAACTCATAGCCAACAAGTGTTTTGCTGATATAATAAATTGCTCTTTCTTTTCCTTCATCATCATGTTGAGCTAGGAGAGCACCTAATGAAACATTTGTTGCTGAGACATAGAGTAACAATGGTTTCCCCTTAGTTGGTGATATCAGTACTGGAGGACTCATAAGATATTCTTTTATTTGCAAGAAATTTTCTTCACATTTTGTATCCCATTTGAATGGAACATTTTTATGTAGAAGATGGGTAAATGGAAGACATCTATCAGCCAATTGAGAAACAAATCTCCTGATTAATTGCAACCTTCCTTGTAAAGATCACAATTGACTTATGATCTTGGGTGACTCCATCTCCATGATAGCTCTAACTTTTCTAGGATCTACTTCGATGCCACGAGCTAGAATAATGTATCCAAGGAGTTTTCCAAAGGTTACTCCAAATGCACATTTCTTTGGATTTAATCTCAATTGATATCTTTGTAGCCTGTCAAAAATCTTGCTTAAAATATTCAAATGTTCTTTTCTTGTGTGAGATTTTGCAAGTATGTCATCGATATAATCTTCCATGAATGTATGCATCATGTCATGAAAAAGTGTCATCATAGCCCTTTGATAAGTCGCTCCTGCATTCTTAAGCCCAAATGGCATAACATTCTAGTAGTACATTCCCCATGCACAAGTGAAAGTTGTCTTCTCTTGATCTTCAGGTGCGATTCTTATTTGATTATATCCTAAGAAGCCATCCATTAATGAAAACATCTCATGGCCTACTGATAAGTCCACTATGATATCAATGTTTGATAACGGGAAATAATCTTTTGGACATGCTTTATTTAGATCTCTAAAATCTGTGCAGACTCTTATGCTCTTATCTGGTTTTGATACTGGTACAATACTTGAGACCCATTCTGGATAAGCAACTGGTCTTATGAAACCCACTTCTAATAGTTTCTTGAGCTCATTTTTGACAAGGAGAGCAATATGCGGATGCATCTTTCTTAGTTTTTGCTTAATAGGTTTTGCTTTTAAATCCACATTAAGATGATGCATGATAAGGTTTGGGTTAAGTCCTAGCATATCTGCATAAGACCAAGCAAAATTTATTTGTCTTTGCCTAAAAAATTTCATGTACTCTTTCCTCTCTCTTTCTAATAATGAGGCAGCTAAATGAAGTATTTTAGGATCTTTTGATGTATCAATGTTTACTGCTTCTATTGGTTCTATCAGGATGGTAGATCTCTCTCAAAAATATGCAAGAAAAATGTTGAACTTTCTATCTTCTGGTGCCTCTAGGAGGTTTTCACCATCAGATACGCCCTTTGTTTTCTCTTTTGATTGATCTAATGTTGCCATGAAATGGTTTTCAACAATAGGTCTCTTTCCTTGTTTTATTTCACTTTTGTGACTGGAAAGTTTGGCATTCTCCCAATTACGAGAAACATCACTTGATTCTACAATGGAAGATATCTTAGGATGGATGGGTTCAACAATGTTAAGTTATACGGCTAAGTCATGATCATTAGAAAAGACATTTCATTCAGGGTTGTCTAAATTATCCCAATCAATTAGTTCAAGATGCAAAAGGGGTAAATCATAATCAATGTCATCATTAGGTGTTTTAATGTTCATGACATAATGATCATAGCTTGGCGTAGAATAAATATTGTCATAGATTAAATGTTTTTGAGAATTGTCTATCTCAAGCATTTCTGAATTAGTCTTAACAAGATTAATATTAGCATTTGGTAGTTCACACTCAAGTGATCCTTCAACTGACGTTTGTCCCTAAAACGAATGGATTATATCCATGCACACATCTTTGATACTGTAAATTTCTTCTTGATTGAACTCATTTTCATTTTGGAGTTGACATATTTGTGCACATAATGAAGTAGATTCTTTTAATAGATTTTGTCTCTTTTCAAACTCAACTTCTTCTAGACTAATAGTTAGTCCAACTTGACTATCCCTTAGCTCTTCCATGGTTCTTCCATATTTGATCCATGTTTGCACTTCCTGTGGCATTGCTTCTCTATCTTTGTCATTTCCTTTCCTTTTTGCATAAGCCTCTTTTCTCTGGATTCTGAGTTTTTCTTGCCTTCTTTCTAACTTCATCTTTTGTTCTACTATAGACAAGTCTTCTTTCATGATAGCTACTTCATCTTCATTATGTTCTTTACTTGACATAGTGGATAAAACATCTGGACTCCATTCATACTCATTGGAGTCTATTTTTGAATCTTGATCCAAGATTACTCCACTATACCATACTGGAATGTCATATGGTGCAAAGAGTTCTCTGATTTCTGCCATCTCTATTTTTACTACTTCTGGAATATCTTGTAAAGATTTTACCTTTGTTTGTATTTTCAGAACTTATTGACAAGATTTTTCTTCACCTTGGATGATGATCTCCTCCTCTTTCTTTTCATGTTCTTCTTGCTTCTTTTTTTTATTGGTTTTTGTTTCGGCCACTTGATGTAGCTTTTCTTGCCAATTTTCTTCTTTAGAAAATGATTCTTTCTCCATTTTTGTTGTTGATGATTATGTTGCTTTTGATTAGACTTTAGATATCCTAGCCCAGGTTTACCTTCTGTGGATTGTGAGTGTGGACAAATAAGTTCTGAAATACCTTGATGTTGCTTACCAATTGGTCCTTTTCCTTCATATCCCATCTTTGGCATGATTTCATATCCTTTTCCATATTGTTTTATGGGAATATTGACTTTTGTTTCTATTGCTATAGTTTTGTCTTCATCTTTGTATAACCAACCAAGAATGTCTTTGTCTTCATTTTCCTCTTCAAGAGTTCCAGCACTAACAAAGGTTCCTTTAAACATATGTTTTGATTTTCTTGATGCCTTTGATTGAATATCTATAGGTTTCCCATATGACTTAGGGGAAAGTGGAAAATTTTGCAAAGAATACTTTCCCATTCCTTCATCATTTAACTTGAGCTTTTCTTCAAAAGTTTCCCATAACTTTGCTTGAATTTCTTTAGTAGGATATATTGATTCTCTATTATGTGGAACTCTTGTATCTTGTGTTGGCTTCAAATTATTACAATATTCACTGGAATCTGCAATTATAGTGATTTCTTTTCCTTCAAGAGGAAATTTTACACATTGATGATATGTAGAAGGAACTGCTTGCATCTTGTGAATCCATGGTCTTCCCAGAAAAATATTGAAGGAGAGGTTCAAATCTAAAACTTGACACAATGTATCCTTTTCCAATGGTTCTATTTTTATTGGTCATGATAATTCTGATACTACATGTTTAGTATACATGCCAAGCTAATAGGATGAGAGGGGGGGGTGAATCATACAAACTTAATCTTCCATAAACTCAACAGATTCAACCTCGGTAACCTTATCAGAAAAACTGTAAACCATGCAAACTCATAAACAGATAAGATCACAAAACATATAACACCAAATTTAATGTGGAAACCCAAATAGGGAAAAAACCACTATGGGATTTCAGACCCACTAAGAAATATACTCTTCAAGAGTATGCTCGGTTAAAAGAAAATCTTGTTAAAGATTACAAACACATTGCTAGATGTGACCCGGTTAAGGGATTTCCCTCAGATCTGTTAGGATCTTCACCTTGTTAGAAGTGACCTTGTCAAAGGATTTCAGACACTCAATCAAAATGTCACCTTGCTAGAGGATTTACAAATAAGACTGTTAAGTCCACTCGGTTAAGAGATTTTCTGTCACTTTACAAAATAATAGTAATAAAAATATATCTGCAACTTTGCATCTAAAATGCTAAAGCAGATTCTTATTTGCTCAATACAATCTAGTCATGGGACTTATCTTGTCCTTCTGCTGGGCTCTATACTCTATTTCTCAAAATAGGTCTTCAAGCTTTTGTGCTCGGTAAACACTGTGTAGCATCCTTGTGCTTACACTTGCCCGCATGCATTGTTTATCAATAGTTCCTTATTTATAAACAATTTGCCAATTGCTTAATCTCCTTGATCACATTTCCCATGATCAATCATAGCCATCAAATCTTCAAACTTGACCAAGTTCAATGTATCCTTCTATCTGAAAATGTTTTACCCCGCCTTGGAACTTGCATACATTTCTTGGAACTTGTGCTAGGGTATTGCGGTTTATTCTGAGCTGTAGATCTTCCTGCCAATTTTCCTTTGCCATAAATTCTTTAACAAACTTCATGCATAACATACCAATCATTTAATCAGTTCCAGCTCATCAACTTCCTTCATTAAATAATGCATTTATTCATTCAATGCATTCTATTATTACTCGGTTACAACTCGGTGAATACTAAACTTTACTCGGTAGACATTCCGCCTTCATTAACTGATAGCGATAACCTTAGGGTTTACCGACTAGGTTCCTTAGGGTTTACTAACTAAGTTCTTTGTTTGGTAATATAGTATAGTATTAACCTTACAAAAAATAACATATGTAGGATATCAAAACAATCTAAACATCATGATCTCATCATTGTCTAACTCAGTAATAGTTGCCCATTGAATAACTTATTTCTCCCCTTATTCATCACATTCTTTCTGTGTCTTTTACCGCCATCTTAACTCTCTTTAAAACATACTTCTTAAGATATGAAAACATCATACTGAATCAGAAAATCAATTTCTTGACATCAATGACAAAATAATAATATTAAGACAATAAACATCCTTAATTAGTTATATCCATAATCATCAACAACCTTCTTATTGAAATGCCAACAATCTCCCCCTTTGGCATTGATGCCAAAACCAATTGATTTGACCTAAATGATTCAAATTCAGATTGCTGAAATGCTGAAATGCTCTCCCCCTGTCATTAGTCTTCTCCCCCATACATTAGTCTTCTCCCCCTTTTACAACAATGCCAAAAAGAAAACTAAAACATAATTTCTTCCGCTGAGAAGTGAATTCCTTGTTGTTATGTGTCAACTCAGTCTCGGTCAGAGCATTATGTCTACAATTCTTGTTCCCTATATTGTTTCTTGCACACCTTTAGAAAACCTCCTAAAGTGTGTAAATAAGCATCAACTCCTAAAAGATATTCTGTAGAGTCATCAAATTGATGCTTTCACCGAACTCAGTCAGTGAATGGAAGATAGGGGTAGGACCCCTAACTGACTTCTGAGATACTCAAAAGTGTCCCTTGGCAGTGGCTTGGTGAAGATATTTGCTATTTGTTCCTTTGTGCTAATATACTCCAACACCACTTTCTTCTCTTGAACTTCTTCTCTAAGATAATGATATTTGATAGAGATGAGCTTTGTCTTAGAGTGCATAACAAGATTCTTTGAAATGTTAATGGCACTAGTATTGTCACAGAATATAGTTACTGGCTCGGTAACTTTCTCATTTATACCTTCTAATAGTTGTTTGATCCATGCTATATTGGTACAATTCAATGCTGCAGCAACATATTAATCTTCTGTTGTTGAATGTGAAACAAATCCTTATTTCTTGCTAAGCCAACTTACTAGTCTTTCTCCTAAAAAGAAAGCTCCCCCACTTGTGCTTTTTTTGTCATCAATGTTGCCTGCCCAATCAGCATCAGTATAAAATTTTAAATTAAAATCATTTCCCTTGTTATATACTAAGCCATAATCTTCAGTTCCTTTCAAGTATCTAAAAATTCTCTTGATTGTTGTCATATGTGTTTCCTTGGGATCTGTAGAAAATCTTGCAACCATACCTACTACATGTGCTATGTCTGGTCTGTTATGATCAACATATTGCAGCTTTCCAATCATGGATCGATAAAGTGTCTCATCAACAGATGCAGATTCATCATTCTTTGATAGTTTACAGTTGGTAGTCATAGGAGTACTTACTAGTTTTGAATCGTCAATTCCAAATTTCTTCAAGATTTCCTTTATGTACTTGGATTGAGTAATGAAAGTCTCATTTTTCATTTGTAGTATCTATAAACATATAAAATACTTTATCTCACTTATTAGTGACATCTCAAATTCTTTGCTCATTTCATTTCCAAAGTTCTTGCATAAAGAGTCATTTTCACAAAAGATAATATCATCAACAAATATGGCTGAGATAAGTATTCCGTTGTCTTCATCATTCTTCATGTACATATTGTTGTTTTCACTTGTTCTTATAAAACCAATCTTGATCAAATAAGAGTGTAATCTCTCATACCATGCTCTAGGTGCTTGTTTCAAGCCATATAACGCTTTGTTCAATTTACATACCTGATCATTATTCTTTCCTTCAACAAATCCTTCAGGTTGTTCAATAAAAACTTCTTCTTCTAATATACCATTCAAAAATGCAGATTTGACATCCATTTGATATACCTTGAAATTCTTGTAAGCAGCATATGCCAACAATGTTCTTACTTCTTCAAGTCTTGCCATAGGTGCAAAAGTCTCACCATAATCAATTCCTTCTTCTTGGTCATAACCTTTGCAAACTAGTCTTGCTTTATTTCTAATGACCTCACCTTTTTCATTTAGCTTGTTTCTGAAAATCCACTTTGTACCAATTACATTTTTGTCCTTCAATCTTGGGACTAGTGTCCATGTGTCATTCTTCTTGATTTGATCAATCTCTTCTGTCATAGCATTTATCCAATTTTCACTGTTAAATGCCTCTTTCACTATCCTCGGTTCAAATTCAGATATCAGACATGTGTTTTGTCTTAGTTTGTTCCTTGTCATCACTGGATCATTCTTATCTCCTATAATCTGACTTGATGCATGATTCCTTCTGACATACTTGGCTAATACAGGCTCGGTAGGCTCTGTATGATCTTCTTCATCACTCGGTAACTGGATATTCTCTTCATTTCCTTCAACAGTCTTCTCGGTAGGACTTCTCAGTTGAACATAGACAAATTCATCATAATCTTCTGGTTCCTTGGAATTTCCTTCATCATTTCTTTCTGTAAATTCATCAATTTTCACATTTGCACTTTCTACTATTTTGTTAGATGATTTGATCAAACATTTAAATGCTTTTCTTCTAGAAGAATAACCTAGAAATGTTCCTTCTTCACTTTTCTGATCAAACTTGCCATTTCTATCATCTTTGTGAACATAGCATCTACTTCCAAAGATTTTAAAATAACTTACATTAGGTTTCTTGTCATACCAAATTTCATATGGTGTCTTTAAAGCTCCTTTCTTTAGTTGTACTCGGTTCAGGTTGTAAACTGTTGTGCTTATTGCTTCTCTCCAAAATGTTTGTGACACTTTCTTTTCAATCATCAAGGTTCTGGCACAATCCACAATAGATCTGTTTCTTATCTCAACAATTCTATTTTGTTGTGGAGTTCTCAGTGTAGAGACTTGTCTTTTTATACCATGATCATTGTAGAATAAGTTGAACTCATTAGATGTGAACTCTCCTCCTCTGTCTGATCTAAGACATTTCAGTTGTCTTCCTGTTTCATTTTCAACTCTTGTCTTGTACCATTTAAACATTTGAAAAGCTTTTGATTTTTCTTTAAAAAACATTACTAATGTCATCCTTGAGTAATCATCCACAAATAGTATGAAATATTTATCAACTTTCATAAGACCACAAAGATCAGTATGCACAAGATCTAAAATTCCCTTAGAAGTGTAGGACTTACTTGTAAAGCTTGATCTTGTCATCTCACCCATCTGGCATCCTTAGCACATAGCATTCTCAAGTTTCTCAAGACTCGATAGACCTCTTACTCGGCGCTTCTTGCTTATTTTGATCAAATTATGAAAATTTACATGATAAAACCTTTAATGCCATAACCAAGTATCATCTATCTTTGCATATAGACACTTATTCCGAGTTGAGTCAAGGTGAAATGTGTTACCTTTTGTTTGTGTCCTGGTAGCAGCTAACTTTCCATTCTTGTCATGAACTTTGACAATTCCTTTCTGAAACTCTATTCGGTATCCTGTATTGTTTAGATGTGCTACACTCAACAAATTATATTTCAAACCTTCAACCTAATAAACATCATTGCATTTTGCATTGTCAAGAAGTGTTATAGATCCTTTACCTCTTACTAGACATGGTGCATCATTACCAAATCTTACATAGCCTCCATCATAATCTTCTAATATAACAAACTTGTGTTTATCACCTGTCATGTGATGTGAGCATCCACTATCTATGATCCAAGAATCATTTTTACTTATTTGAGATAGTAGGGCTTTTTCTTCATACCTTTCTTCATCTGATCCATCTTTGATAGCCACATAAACAACTTCCTCTGTATCAATTTCATCTGATTTATCATCATTAGATTCCTCATCAGCTATTAGGCATGTCTTTTTATCTCTTCTCCTAAAGTCTCAGTGTCCTCTGTAATGATTATCTTTCTATCTGTCATCTCGGTAATCTCTCTTTTCACTTGATTCTCTGTCAGGATAGTTTGAGGCCATATGTCCTATGTTATCACAATTGAAACATTTCAAAGGTAGTTTTCCTTTATACTTACCTTTGCCTCTCAGTAGCCTTTTGGCTAATAGTGCTTCAAACTCTTCTTGCTTCTTGATTTACTCATATAGTTTGTGCACTTTTTCCATGTTCTTGCAAAATCTCTCACTTGCTCCACTGTGATACCCTTCAGTGTACTTACTCATTCTATCATTATAATCATCAGATTCACCAATATGAAAAGAACTGAAAGCGGATTCTACTTTATTTACCGATGACCCACTGTTATCAAAATTACTTAACTCAAATGCATGTAGCTTACCAATAGTAGCATCTAAAGAAACTGGCATATTGGGTACAGACCTCAATTCATTGATTGCAAAGACTCAGATTGCATAAGCTAGTAGAAGAGTTCTTAACAACTTGTTATATCCTTTTCTTCAATAGTTCCACCTGCTCCTTTGATTCGATTGACAATCTCCTTTAATCTTGTATTGTATTGGGTTATGTTCTCACCTTCATTCATCCTCATAGATTCAAGTTGTTTTCTTAGATGTTCCACTTTTGCTCTTTGAACATGTTCATCTCCACCATACACAGATATGAGCTTATCCCACATTGCCTTTGCATCATTGCAGCCTTCTAGATCATTAAACTCTGAGTCGATCAATGCAGATATTATTTCAATCATTGCTTGGATATGATCTTGCTTTGCCTTTATCTCTTCCATTGTCAATGGATAGGTGCTAGGTGTGATGAAACCATTCTTTAGATAATATACAACATATTCTCCAACTCTTGATAAGTGTAGCTTCATCCTTTTCTACCATGTAGAGAAACTAGACTTGTTCAGCTTCGATGCATCCCTCTTATACATCTTTGGATCTTTGCCTCAAGTACCTTTAAACTTTTTCTTTCGGAGTCCAAAGCTCTGATACCAATTGATAGTTCTGATACTAAATGTTTAGTACAGATGCCAAGCTAACAGGATGAGAGGGGGGGGTGAATCATACAAACTTAATCTTCCATTAAATCAACAGATTCAACCTTGGTAACCTTATCAAAAAAACTATAAAGAATGCAAACTCATAAATAGATAAGATCACAAAACATATAACACAAGATTTAACATGGAAACCCAAATAGGGAAAAACCACTATGGGATTTTGAACCCACTAAAAAATATACTCTTCTAGAGTATGCTCAGTTAAAAGCAAATCCTGTTAAAGATTACAAACACATTGCTAGATGTGGCCTGGTTAAGGGATTTCCCTCAGATTTGTTAGGATCTTCACCTTGTTAGAAGTGACCTTGTCAAATGATTTCAGACACTCAATCTGAATGTCACCTTGCTAGAGGATTTACAAATAAGACTATTAAGTCCACTCGGTTAAGAGATTTTCTGTCACTTTACAGAATAACAATAATAAAATTATATCTACAACTTTGCATTTGAAATGCTAAAGCAAATTCTTATTTGCTCAATACAATCTAGTCATGGGACTTATCTTGTCCTTCTGCTGGGCTCTATACTCTGTTTCTCAAAATAGGTCTTCAAGCTTCTATGCTCGGTAAACACTGTGTAGCATCCTTGTGCTTACACTTGTCCGCATGCATTGTTTATCAACAGTTCCTTATTTATAAACAATTTGCCAATTGCTTAATCTCCTTGATCACATTTCCCATGATCAATCATAGCCATCAAATCTTCAAACTTGACCAGGTTCAATGTATCCTTCGATCTGAAAATGTTTTACCCTGCCTTGGAACTTGCATACATTTCTTGGAACTTGTGCTAGGGTATTGCGGTTTAATCTAAGCTATAGATCTTCCTACTGATTTTCCTTTGCCATAGATTCTTTAACAAACTTCATGCACAACATACCAATCATTTAATCAATTCCAGCTCATTAGCTTCCTTCATTAAATAATGCTTTTATTCATTCAATGCATTTTGTTATTGCTCGGTTGCAACTCGGTGAATACTAAACTTCACTTGGTAGACATTCCACTTTCATTAACCGATAGCGATAACCTTAGGGTTTACCGACTAGGTTCCTTAAGGTTTATTGACTAAGTTCTTTGCTTGGTAACATAGTATAGTATTAACCTTACAAACAATAACATATGTAGGATATCAAAACAATCTAAACATCATGATCTCATCATTGTCTAACTCGGTAATAGTTGCCAATTGAATAACTTATTTCTCCCCTTATTCATCACATTCTTTCTATGTCTTTTACTGACATCTTAACTCTCTGTCTTTTACCAACATTTGAACTCTCTTTAAAACATACTTCTTAAATATGGCAACATCATACTAAATCAGAAAATCAATTTCTTGACATCAATGACAAAATAATAATATTAAGACAGTAAACATCCTTAATCAGTTATATCCATAATCATCAACAACCTTCTTATTGAAATGCCAACAATCTCCTTTTGTCTATTATAATGTTAACAGGTAGCACAACAGTCCCTTTAGAAGAAAGTTATGCTTCATCATAAGCCTTGATGGTTATTTTCTTTTTCGAATCTACTGCATTCTCTGAACATCCCAAAGCTTTTATCAAACTTAACGAGCACATGTTTGAAACAAGTTTTATTTATGGAGACTTCAACATGTAAGAGAGCATTATGAGGATGTTGCAAGGATGCATCATCATTTTTCAGAAAATGATAAGCAATGAGGAGCTATGAGGTGTCCTACCATATTTTGGAACTAATCTATATCCAAGTCTTTTGAAACTATTGTTTCCACTAAAGCTTTCTCCAAAATGTCCTTATGCATAGGTGAAATCTTGAGAAGTTCCAGAATTGATATTTGAGCAGGTATTCATTGTAATTGCTCTACTAAATTGTATTGTTGTGGATTAGGTGTTGGATCTTTTGTTACACTTGGAAAGGTAACCTTTGCTTTGCTTCTCGTGATAACATTGATTGGTTCTGAAGATGAATTTTTGTTAACAATAATCACATTCACTACATCATCGTACGTATAAGTGTAATTCACCTTGGTTTTTCCTTTGTCATTTTTTAATTGGGACGATTCGCCTTTGTCATAATTTGGGAGTGGAGTTTTGAAAGCCAAGTGTGATTCATTCATTTTATGGCTATCCACTGTAATGGTTCCATTATTGATTAGATCTTGGATAAGGTGTTTCAATCTCTGACAATCATTTTTTAGGTGTCCTTTATTTCGATGATAGTTGCAAAAATGATTGTCATTCCACCAATTGGGCTTGACTGGTGGTTCATAATTTCTTGTTTCTGGCAAAATAATCAATTTATTAGCAAGTAAAGTTTTTAGAGCTGATTCTAAAGATTTCTAATGTTTGTGAATTTTCTTTGAGGATTGGAGAAAAAGGACTTAGCTTTGTTGTTTTCTGGATTGTTATTGCTTGGGTTTTGACTTGATAGATTGAAAATTGGTTGTTGTTGTTTTGTATTACTATTATTGTCATTCCCTTCATTGCTAACATTCCTATTCTTTGACCAGAACTTGGGTTTGTCATTGTTGTTGTTGTTGTATGAATTATTGTAAAGTTTTAGTTCTCCTTTCTTTACCATTGTGTTCTCTATTTTTAGTCCATTCTCGATCATTTTGGCAAAAGAGGGAGGACATTGCATCCTTAGTTGATAACTCATTTCACTGATAAGATTATCAATGAATATGTCCATTTTTTCTTGATCAGGTACATCTCGGGGATACCTATTAAACATGCATTTCCATCATTGTAATAAAATCATAAAGGATTCACCATTCTTTTGTTTAACATTGCAAAGATCTAGCATTGTTATTTCATTCCTTATATTGTAGGAATATTGTGAAATAAACCTATTCACAAGTTCTTCCAAGGATTTGATTCCGAATGGTAATCTTGAAAACCACTCCATTGATTGTCCATTTAAACTCCTACGAAAAAGATGTATAAGGTAAGTTTCATCATGAGAAAAATCCATGCTCATAGTACAAAACTCCCTAATGTGATCTTGAGGATCAGATCTTCCATCATATTTGTCATATTTAGGAATCTCGCAATGTTGCGGAAATGGTATCATATTCAGATTTTTATCAAAAGGATATGGGCATATATCTTCTAATGAATATTTCTTGGAGCTTGTCCCATTTTGCATGTCTTGTATTTGTTGTTGAAGAGTTTGTATTTGTTAAGTAAGGTTTGATAAGGGATTATCTACATAGTTTCTTCTTGTTTCTTCGTGAGTATTTTTGCCACTATGCTCTTTTCTTTTATCATCCCTTTCTTTCCTTGTTTCTCTGTTACTTTCTTTGTTTATGTCCTCATTATTTGGATCATCTATGTTTTGGGTGTTACTTGTCTCTGCATCTTGTTTCAAGCTTTCCATGTTAAAGTCTTGTGGTAGTTTAGCTCCAGATTTTGCCAACATCAAGAGATATTTTTCTTTTTGTTTTGCCAACAATTTTTCCATTAGCCTATCAAATTTGAAATCTTGCTCAAGGTCTCTAATGGTGCTACTGACTGCTTCTTCGTCAACAACGATAAATCCAAAAAGTATGGAATACAGGAGTATCTTCTTCCTCCATTTGTTGTTGTTTTCTAAGTTGCTCGTGTTGGACTCTAGTCCAAACTAGCATGTGATTATTTCAATGTTGTTGAAATTCCCAAAGGATAAAGTCAATAGGTGATTATTGGTTTAGGAAGATATGCTTTTTTTATCTTACCACTATTATTTGTTCATTGGGATAAAGCGTCTCTTTGTTGAAAGGCATGTCTTTGTAAAGTTTCACCGTCAAATTCTATACCACAACCACGTAAGTAGTGACCAAAATGGTGTAAGAATGTCCTATGTTTCAATAAGATCTTGTGATTGATATACAAGAATCTTATCCTTTTCTGAGTAGCTTTATAACTGGGTTTTCTTTTCTTAAGGTGATACTTAAAAGTCATATAAGAATTTGACAATTCACAAGTTTATTTAATTCCAAAGTTAGTGCATTTTTGGTTTTGATATAACCTAGGTTCAAAATAGGAAAGATGTATCCAAGATTAAGAACCTAGTATAGATTTGATCAAGCTTCATGATAGAGGATTTGATTATCCTGATGAGAAACTTGACAAAGATGTTGATTTTTACACTTAAGATAGTTGAATCGATAGCTTGTTAAATGTTGATGTTTATAGAACCTTTTGAGTATAACTTGTTGGATCAGCAACCTAGTTGTTTGAGCTAGTTTGAAAAGTATGTGATGGTTTAGAGACAAACCTACTTCAAGAATTATTTTGATATTGATGTTTTGACACTTTGATTTTGGTATGGTGTTTCAAGTGTTGAAAAGCTTTTGTATTACCCTTTTGATCAAACTTTTTTAGAAATTTGTTGAATTTTTGCTCTCTTATAGATGATAATTTTCTTCAATTTTTGACCATTTGGAACATGTTATAGACATAGAAGACACAGTGTTTAATAAACAAAATGCACAAGCAAGTACAATCCCTATGGTAGGCTGAGACAATAGTTGTTGAATCTCACATGGAGTTTCCCCTGAGGCTACTCTATTCAAAGCAGATATTTAGATGCTTGACACCACTGGCTCCACCCTCGGCACTCACTTCTTCGATTCAGCCAAGTGCCAGTTTCCATGAAATCTCCCCATGGAAAACTTTATATCTCTACTAGGAACCGTATGTATGTGAGCCGCTTCAGAGGTCTGACCTCCTGCGCCAACAACTAGAAGGATTTTGGCAACTAGTACAAGTGGTTTTTAGTAAAGGCTTTTGGTCATGTGGCCATACATGCGACACTTTTAGCTCTGTCAATACAGAAAGTTTCCAGCCTATAGAGGTTATGCTCCATAGGGTTTATGGGGAACAATAGTGTCAGTATGAACTTATCAGCACATGTTGTTTGAGACTTTCATCACAAACATGATTTATTTATAGTGGATTGGAAGGACTCAGTATTAGCCTGTTTCCACTTTAGGTCGTTACCCTCTCACTGGCCCCCTCAAGGCAGCTCGGGAAGGCAGGCCCTCTAAAAGGATTTAATTGCTTGAAAGTATAGAAAGCGTAAAAGAGTGGGTTTGGCTTTTTGGTCACCCAATTAAGGGGAGAGCATATACCTACCACTTTCGAGACATAGAATACAAGTGTTCTTTTTATCCTTTTCAAAGCAATTATTGCCTAAGTCCTATTTTGAGATGTTGCTCCAACAAGCATGCTGTTCATTTTAGCCCTTTTAAAAGTCTATGTGCAACTATTTTAGAGAAAATACCAAAAATACAAGTTGCATGCTATCAATTCATCCTCTTAGTTAAACTAGGTGAACAAGATATGATATATTACTTCTTAAATGAAGACTTTTAATTAGCTAGATGATAAAATGCATAAAATTTGTCTTAAATGCCATCCTACACACGCATGTTAGTAATCTAAAAAATCTGATTTCTTGGACATTCGGACCTGCAAGAAAATTTTGTCAATTTTATAAATAGAAACGCTAACCTAACATATGCGCTATCTTTGTGTTCAAAAGCGCTAACTTGTAGATCAAAAGTGTTGCTCTGTGGATACAAAAGAGCGATTTATTTGACATATGCGCTAACCTATGATGCAAATGCGCGAACCTGTGATACGAATGCACAAAATTTAAGACAAAAGCGCTAACCTATATGACATATGTGCTAACCTATGATGCAAATGCATAGTTTTTCAGACAAAAGCGCTAACCTACATGACATATGCGCTAACCAGTGATGAAAATGCGCTAACCTATCGAATAAAAGCACTGTCAAAATTCACACATTTGTGAATATGCATTACAAATGCATTGATTTAACTTTTTGGGATATTTTTACAGGTATATGCGAGGTCCTACCCCACAATGGGCGCCAAAATGTGTGAGCTTGAATTTCATCCTCAAAATGTTACCTGTAATAAGTTAGTTTCACAAAATACAATGGAAATGCATACAGGAAATCCAAAATCCACCAATGAAACTACATGAAATACGTACTAAAATAAAACATTATTTTATCTTCATGGCTTATGTCTCATTGTGTCCTAACTCCACTATTCCTGGTTGCAGATGGTGTGCTCTCAGACAATGCACTGTTGGCTTCCAAGATGGCATATGAAGAATGGATTGATAACTTGTAGTTAACTGATAGTATGATATGCAAAGCTACATGATTATGTTAAAATGATAATGCTATATGATTATATTGCTAAAATGATATTTGCTATTTGCTAATTGCTTCAAAAATGCACGGATGCATATGATTGATTGAAAACTATTTTGAAGACTAACTCTCTCAATTGAAGCTCTTGATTTTATAGACTTTGAGAGGATAAGATGATGTGGCTCAAATCAACGGTCATGATCAGATCTACATATTTGAATGGCGATGAGAAAAGGTAAAGGTTGAGAGAAAGGCGAAAGGAGAAGACAAGTGTCACTCATCTCGCCTTGACTGGGTTGCTAACTGAGAGAATCTAGGGATGGTTGGAGGAAATTTAGGCATGAGAGGACAAGTGGACTCAAGTCCTTCCTAAGATGTAGGGGGTGTTGGAGATAATATAGGAAATGGTTATGAAATATGTGTACGTACACAATTTTCATTAAATTTGGAACTTAAAGATAAATGATGAATTAATATTTAAGAAATATTAATTTCTTTAGCCACATGTTGGATGAGTTGGCAAAGGGAAGATGAAGTGGAGATGGAAGAATGAGTTGTATAAGGGATTAAATAATTTAAGAATTATTTAATATTTGAGACTATAGGATAGGAGAATAATTAAATATTAGATATTTAATTGCTTGGAGGAGATAATTAAATATTAGATATTTAATTAACTTTGTTAGAGGAATAATTAAATATTAGATATTTAATTAATTAGAAGAATATGATAAATGAATTAATTAATAAAATATTAATTAATAGAAAGACATGAAAATGAATTAAATAAATTAATCTTTTCAAATTAATTATTTAATAGAAGAATAATTATTAAATAAATATAAAATATTTATTTAATTGCTCATAGCCAATTTTTATGTGTATACACCCACCATCATAATTTGATTTTGGCTAACTAATTTGGTTGCAGGATCTAACAGTTGTTTGCAAGAGGAGTTAGATTAGTTTTCTTTGCTTACTTTTAAAGTTAGTAAAAAAAAAATCACCTTTCTTGCAAAACTTTAAAACAAACCTCACATCTCATTTGGAAGCTTAAAAAGAACCTCACATTTCTATCTTAAAAGCTTTCAAAGTTTGCAAATGATTGTTGATTCATTTGGCAAATTTATTTTGGTCAAGACCAGGATCTCATTTGTTCAATTTTTTTTATCTTCACACATTGCTATCTTGGGATTAAAACAACCACGTCTTTTGGAGCAACATCTCCAAGGTAGCTTTTAGAAAATGATTGCGATATTGGATAAAAAGAAAGTGTGTATTCCATATTTTGAAGGTGTTAGGTATATGCTCTCCCCTTAATTGGGTGATCAAAAATCCAAAAATGTCATTTTAAATCTTTCTTTCAATTTAGAAAATAAGATACATCCTTTAGCAATCATGCCCTCCCGAGAAGCCCATAAGGTCAATGAGAGGGGAATGACCTAAGTAGGGAATGACTTTATCACCAAGTATTCCAACTCACTATGATCAAATGTGGAGGCTGATGAAAATCACCTCCAACGGTTTTTCTCAATGATTAGCCTTCCCCCAGTATCTTTAAGATACATAAAGCCTTTGTTTTAAAGGTTGGGAAGTCTCCCGAGGGAATTTATCACTAAAGATCGAATGGAAGCCTAATTATGAACTTTAGAACTAGAGGCCTCGCCATGTCAATTTTACCAAATATTTATAATATCATAGTGCAAGGGTGGGAAAGAATCTACCTGTAAGACACTCACCATATATCTCCAAGGATAATGACTCAATTGAGGAGAAATCATCTTTGAGTTAATCTCCAGACAAAGGCAAAAACACGGGCACCCCCTAGGGGGTGATAGGGTTGTTTGAGTTGACAGAGTATCAAGTGTGGGCTATTGATATTTTAAATGACCCTTGAGAATAGAGAGGTCTATCTGATGTGTATTTATTATGCAAAACCCATGAAAAAAACAAGGATTTGAAAAGATCCTATTAAACATACACTATCTATTTAGCATAGGCAAATTGTTATTGCTTTTGTCTGTTGTGTTTTTGAATAATCTCTTAGAAGACCATCCATCAAAAACACAAGGATCATTTCAAAACTTTCACCAAATCATCAAACTAAGGAAATTAGGATAGTTTAGCACATTAGGCATCCAGAATAGTGCATCTCAATCATTCAATAGCGCATACAAGCCACACATTGGTGCTTAAGAGTATAAAGTTAGCGCATATCCAAAAACAAAATTTGCAAAAACTAGATAATGCTTGTGAAGAGCAGAATAGCGCATCAGCACATCAGCATAGCGCATTAATTCAATTGAATAGCACATACCAATCAATCTTTAGCACTTCGGTAGATCAGACTAGTGCATTACAAAGCCAATATCTACATTTTCATACAACACTAGATAGTGCATTCCAAGGGCAGCATAGCGCATTTGACCAACCTTTTAGCATGTTGAATTCATCCTTTAGCGCATTAGCAATTTGTTTTAGCACATAACCAAAATTGTCCAAAAATAAAGAGCAATCTCTCAACTTTTCGAAAATTTCATCACCAATTTCAAATACCCTTTTGGGTCTATTATTGAACCCAACACAAAGGAAATTGTATCATCAAAATATTAGTTAGTAATCACAAGTTTCAGATCAACCAATTCCAAACATCAACATACCAAGTTAGCTTTGGGTATGTGCAAAAAGATGGTGATCAGAAAAGTGGACACCACCTACAAAAAACATGAAAAAACAAGCAGTGCGTACACGATATTAAAATTTGAAATCACCACGTATGCACTTAGGTTCATTTTCCTTGAGCCTAAAGCAAAGATACTGCGTACACAGTGTTTTTAGAAAGTGACCGCATACATGGTTTTTAGTCCTAAAAAACGCGTACGTGGTACCTGTCAATAAAAGTTTTATTAAAATCGACTGGATCTTATTTTCCCCGTGACCGCAACCTTTTTTTCTTTTTTTTTCCTCACAACCATGAATAGGCTCCCACTTTTCTCCACCAAATGCTAGGATCAAGGTTAGTTTTGCTTAATTTTTGTTTTTCTTTCTCATTTATTTAAATTTTTTTTACGCTTTGAATTTAATTTCATTTATTTTGATTAGGTTTTTTAATTTTTGTTTCAAAAACTAGATTCTGATAATCCACAACAATAACAACAAGATGCACCTCCTAAAAACCCTGAACAAAATCCACAAGATACACCTCTAGATCCTCCTTTTGACTGTACACCTAATACACAAGAGCAATTGATTAATCAGTTAGGACAAAACACATCTAAAATAAATAAACTGATTAATAAATTGAAAACATCTGAGCTTGAGCATCATAAATCTCTCACCACTAGCCTAGAAACATTAGCTAGTGGTGCCACAACCGTTTCCATACAAATTACAAAATGGGGAAACTATAGGGATATGTGTTGTCAGTACTATGCTAGTGGGTTATCATATGAGGGAGTGAAAAACAAAAATATTAGTAAACAACAAATATGTGCCCTTTTTGTTGATCCTAAATCTGGTGAGTCGTTACCTTTTAATGCAAAGAGGTTTCCCATACATTGGTGTACCAACGTGCAAATGAAGAATATTTTTTGGCAGAGGTGGTGGATGGTCTTTGATGATCCACCTTGTAATAATTATGAGGTTCCATTATAATTTTTGAGAAAAGTATATGGGTGAACTCACAATGCTGGTTCTCACTTTTTCATGCATCCTGATTTTTGTTGAAATCATACATTTTTTAGAAAATATAATGATTTAACCTTTAAGAGATCCCATTTGAAGTAATTAATTGAAGAGAGTTAGATCAAAGGCTCTTAGATCAAAATTTCTTGGTTAGAACCTCTCTACTTCTAAATCATACTTGCAATGGAGTCTCCTTTGCATCTATCAAATGTTGATAAAAAACCAATTTTACAAGAGCTTTTGGGGGGTCAAATGTATTCATTTAGAAGTTTTGTTTTTTTAAGTATTTAGCCCTTATTATAAGCTTTTCAAATAGTATAATTTTTAATATATTTAATTTCATTAATATATTTTTATTTTATTTCTTATGAATGTAGGGTTTTCATCGAACATGAACTTCTTTGTTCAATGCTAAGGAAAAATAGTAAACATCACCCAAAAAATTCTAAAAAATATTTACACACTAGGTATTGAAGTCCTCTTTCTAACAAAAATAAATAAATTCATTTCCATTACATATACAACAAGTTATGTAAAATCAAATGGACATATGTCAAAATTACAATTACCTCAACTTCAAATCTTAATAAAATATGAAATATTGAAGAGAATGTTACAAAACCTATTGAAAATACTAGATATGGATGTTTCAAAACCAAATTCAAAAGAATCACATTCATATCTATGATAGAAAAAAAGTTATGCTATACAGAGTGAGTATCACTCTTTAAAAATGTTATTTTTTAAAAAAAACTAGTTTTCGAGGGAGATAGAAAAATGGAAGCAAATTGATTCCAAAAATTATGAAAATAATATTTTTAGAATATAAATAAAAAATGACACAAATCACTAGTTCACATGATCTACAAATTCCTTATGGTTTAGAAGTAATAGGTGTCTGAATCTGAAGTTTTTTTTTTTTTTTTTTCTTAAAAAATGAATATTGCAGTGTCAAAGTTGGCAAAAAAGTGTAACCCACTATTGTGGGTTCACCCATACTATGAGTTTGTCGTCAATGTGCAACCAAACTATTTTGACATGAGAGAGTTCCATGGTAGAGGTGGCGGCTCTGCCCAAGATAGACCTAGAGCCCGTAGGTGAGTAGCCCCAGAGAGTCATCGCCCCCTAGCACCCAAACCCAAGGTGCATCAAGTTGTCCTAGTAGAGCTAAAAGAGTCAATGGAGCTATAGACTCTTCAGGAAGCCACAAAATTGATTGGTGCCATCATCTAGCATGGGACATAGTTAGAACACCCTCTTGTACGGGATGATGAGCCATTAGTTGCTCCAAGTGGCGACATAGAGCCCATTCAGCATGTGTGTGTCAGTTGCTTGGGGATATGCACAGGGATGGATGACGAGGCCACTACAGATGGATCCACATCTCATTTGTGCATGATTTGTAGAAGTAGATGTCAGACCCGCACGACTGAGGATGTGGCACTGACAAACGAATTGATGGACATGTTGTTTGGCCATCAGCCACAGACATAGGTGTGTTGATTTGAATTCATAGCATTTTATTTATCGGTCACTTTAAATTTGTAATTAAATAAATGAATTTTAATTTATACATCGATTTAAATTGATAGAAATAATTTTCATTTCAAGATGCAACAGCGCTATCCCATACTCCTCCAGCAATTACTACAACTTCAACTTCGACGCCTGAGGTATAAATTTTGTAACATGTTAAAATAGAATAGTACACTTTGAATTCAAAAAAATTACAAGATATACTAACTATCTTTAATGCATGGTCCAATTTTTGGTTTATAGGTGTTGACAGCAGACCAAATGTCCCAGATTAATGACATCACACTCTCAACGATCAATTTTGGCCTACAAGGCTATACGATATCATATTTTGTACACCTTTTTTTATGTATTATTTTGATGGAATATGCAAGTCATTTCATTTTAGATTTTTAAAATTATGTTTAATATATTATCTGTACTAATATCTCATGTTAATTATTTTGTTTTAGGGTACCCCCTCCTTGTCTAGGCCTCGTCCTAAGCAAAAGAAATCCTCAAAGACGCCAAAATGTGGGAAGAAGGTAATTGAACACATTTTTAGTTGTAAAATTGTTTGAAAATGTTGAAATCGTCTTTGTTGGGATTTGCAGATTGATTAGTGTTTTTTGTCTATTTTACATGTACAGTGGCCTTTTAAGCTATGTGGATTTGTTGAATGCACCTGATGTGCCTAAGGATCGAGAGAGGGTGGAGGTATGTATCTCTACTTTATTTTCTTGATTTCATGATTATATGCATGTGTACATTTGAGCTTGTGATAAATTATAATCTTATAATTTTTTCATAAAGGAAATATCCATAGCTACTTCATCAATGGTGATCCCTCCTCCGTGTACTGGAGAAGCATCTCAGGATCCGGTACTGGAGAGGGAAAGAAAAGGGAGGGAGGGAGATGAGGGGAGAGGAAGACATGTCGCATGATGTCATTAGGGGTCACTTGGGGTCCTAATTGAGCCACACATGTGTTACAATACCATATGACCCCTTAAGACACCATACGACCCCTTGAGATATCATACATGGTCCGAAGAGGTCATTAGGTGTTATGTAGGGTCCTGAGAGAGAGAGAGAGAGAGGAATACAATATAGTACAACAAGATATCAAAAGGCAATACACATACATACACACATATGTGTGTGTATGTATACATAATATATAATATATTATATATACTATATACATATATATAATATATATTATATAGTATATATACACACACATTATATATACATATATATATAAAATATCATATTTTACATATTATACATGTATACATATATGTATGCACACACCCACATTGTAAACACGGCCAGAAGCGTGTACTCGTTGTTTCTAGGTTTAACACTGCGTACGCGGTTTTGTTTTAAAAATACCTCGTATGCATTGTTTATAGTACAGGAAGTCCAAACATGCTTTTGACTATTTAGGCTTGTGAATAGGCCTGGATGATAAAGTTGCAGGTTGGAGGTTTGATTTCCCTCCATTTCCCTCCTTTTTGACATGTTTTGTTTTATCAACTTGGTTTCTCGACTTTGTCATCATCGGGTTTACACTTCATCAAGTGGGTATTTCTAAAATTTCCACCATATTTTCACCCATCTTCTCAACTTTCTAACCATATAATTTATTTTAAATTTGAAAAATGATAACATATTATTATTGAATTTATTTTACAAGTGTCTCCATAGTTCTCAAAGACATATGTGTACCATTTTTTTATTAACTTTTAATCTACTTATCCAAATTTAGAAAACTTTATATATTATTGTTGTGCACTTAATTCTTTACAATTTTTTAAAAAAATGTCTTTTTGATTGTTTTGGTGCAATTTATGCTTCACACACAAACGGGTACTTGATTTTCAGGATGTGCTTGATTAGAAAATCATAAAAAAAAATACTCAACAAAAAATTACAAAAAAATACACAACTTCTAGTGCTCACTCTTAACTATCGTTCTGCCAAAGGATTTGTCAAAATACTAAATCTAACTATGAATTTTTTTATGTGCACATGAGACACTATGTTATGTTTTTAAAAAAAAACCAGGGTCTATTTTTCATGTGCAAATAATTTAGCCCCCTTAATCTAATCCAATTTTGAAAATTTTTACTAGTTTGGAAACTAGACTCAGACTACTAAAATATTTGGTCTTTGAGTATCATCATATCTTGAGTGGATGGCTCTCAAATTTTTCCTCCAAGTTCAGGTTTACCTGATTTTAGAAGAAAAAAAAGGTGTCCACTTATACCCCCTTTTTGCACACCATCTTTGTGCACTTACCCCTTTCTAAGTTGGTCAAATCAGCTTAGTTTCTAATATCGGGAAGTTGTATCATATCATTCGACGTACTTGGTCATATCAATAGAGGCATATCGAACCTCTATTCGACTGAGTAGACTTAGAAATCAAAACAAAGTATTTATCCAACCAATCTGTCAATTGAAACTTTGATCACTCGCATGAACACCCTTCAGCATATCAAGAAGAAACATCCTTGTTTGAAAACTGGTTTTAAAAAGGGACAACCTAGTCCTAGATCACTTATCAAGAGGATAAATTTTCTCTACATTAACCGTCAACTCTTTGTATCACATCATATTTTCCTACATCACATGCGATTATATCTTCAAGGAAAAACCAATGAGTTTGACAAAGAGCCTTTAAGAAGTAGGGCTTTTACTTAGAAAATAGCATTCAACCAATGTCTCAACAAAGGGTGAAAGATCAATCATGCTTTCTTTCCAAAAATTTGCATCACTTATGATGAAGCTCAACCTAAACCACCAACTCCACCAAGAACCCTGCTAGGAGAAGAAGAATTCACTACTTTAGAAGTATATTGATTCTTGTTGTCACTCAATCTCAGAAAAACAAAGAAAGGGATCCACGACCAGAATCAAGCATGAGGCGTAGGGAGTCCAATCCTTTTGATGAATACATGCATATCGAGGAAGAAGAGATCACTGAGGATCTCATCCAACAATGTCAAAAAAATGCCACCTTCCAAAAACTCATGGAAAGACTCATAGAATCAGACAAACAAACATACCTCCTCATCCTAAATAGTAAAGGATTCTATATTTTGGAGGATTTTGACATGGAGAATTCAAGGAATACCGATGAAAGAATCCCAAGAACAAGTGAAAGGATCTACACATCCCATACTCAGAATCAAGAGCACTTGGGAGGGGATGATATCCATAATCAAGACAACACCTGTGACCGAGATGATAATCGAAACCATGATAACATTAGTGGAAAAAGGGGATGTGCATCATCAAAGGTTCAACAAAGAAGATATTCCCTTAGCCAACAGTACACAACAACCCTTGTTGGCATTGTGTTGTCATTGATGTCAACCGGTATAGGATAGTGACCAATATGGGAGATTGATGAGCAGTGTTGTCATTGATGAATACCGGAAATGGTGCCATTAATTTCAACTAGCATAGCAGGACACCGGTAAGGAAGAGAAGGTCATCTAGCTTAATGGCCATTGGAGTCACCGGTACACAAGTTAGTGTTGACTTGTGTTGAAGACATAAGGATAGTAGACTGGTAAGTGACATGTTGGTAGTGCATAGTTGCCAACCAACAAGAGAGCAAGATGTTGGGTTGTTGATTGTGATGAAGAGGAGGAATATTACAAAAATCACATCAACACCAGATGAGAAGTATGTGCAGCCCACCGATATCCTGTGTGGATGTGAAACAATAGGACTCCCACCAGATAAAGTTGCAGTCACCATATGAAGAGATGACTGACAGTGAATGTGTCCAACTGGATCACATGTGCCTGTTTGAAGATATGCATGCTCAAACAAGGAAGCCACATTGGTGCAATGCAGGATGAAAATTACAAGGATCCACTCCCACCGGTAAGTGGAGCTTATCTCATATTATGCATAGAATGCATCATAGTTCTCTGAGATAAGATAAAAGAGTTAAAGGTAGGTGATTGAAGGCTCACACTAGATGAACTAGTGAAACACTAAGCTGCCTTAGGTGCATGAGATCAAAGATATGCACGAGATCAGCTGGGTAGACATGGTGAGTTGTCAGTACAGAGAAGGAAGGATATGTTTGTCACTTTGACAAACATGATAATTGCAAAATTGGTCCAATGGTGAAGAAAGGTGTTGCCACAAATGCAGACAGATGGAGTGTGTTGAAGATTAATGACATGATATTATCAAGGTAGTTGTTGATATAGATGTAGACTGGTAAGATGACAAAGTGTAGATGCACATAAGGCTCCCATCTATTGAAGATGTGCATGAGGTAGGTTAGAACGTGTGCTAACTAGTTTAGGTGCTCCACTGGAAGAGAAGCAAAGTGCAAGGTTGAAGGCAGATTGGTTAGGGTATAATCAACCAGGTTTATGAACTGGTAGATGAATCTAGTTCTATGGTTGGTCGATGATCCTATTCAAACTGACATAGCAGAATAAGTTAAGATGGATGTTGACAAAGGGGCCACATGGAGGTGAACTAGCATGCATGCACAGGTTGGTGAAAACTTGTTGTCGATGAGGTAGGTGGTGATTGGTCGACATTAATGTCGATAGCATGTTTCATAGGTCAAAGAGCAGAAGAGTGCAGCTTGAGACTAATCAGAGGACAGTGATCTTATTTGATGACTTCATGATCGAGGTTGAGTGTCCAAGTGTTGATCAAGGTAGGTGAAGCTATCTGCATGATCATTTCATAGGTGTTTGATAGGTGTAGACCAAAGAAGGTGACGTGTTTTTCAAATAGGGCAAACATTTTCTAAATGCAATAGGATTGGTGGAGTCTAATTGATCTATTGCAAGTGATTGATCTCTAGATGGAGATCTGATTGGATTTGATCTGCCTTGGGGTCAATGAAGAAACCCTAGTGATCCAGAAGTTTGAATGTCATTCATGGCAGGAAAACTCAAGTATAAATATGTTGACATATGACAGAAGTGATTGATGATGCTACAAGTCAGGTGATGAAGGATAAAGAGTGAAAGAGAAAAAAAAGAGTCAACTAGTCAGAGAAGTTCATTGATGATCACAGTGATTGTGTGCTCAAGAGAGAACTGGTGAGAAGAGTGCAATCGACAGAGGTAAAGCAGTCGTTAGACTATCATTGAGCCTGACAGTGGTGTGAACTTGTGAGCAAGTGAAGTAACTAGTAAAGGAACAAGAGAAGAGTGATCTTGCAGATAAGATCAAAGCAGGGGTTAAACTGACAAGTTGTAAACTGATAGTGTGTAGAGAGAAGTGTACCAGTAGAGAAGAAGAAGAGGTTGAACTAGTAAGGTTGTAGCAAAGAAGAAATATTGCAGAGGTTACAGAACTCATTTGTAACCAGGAGATTACTTTTGTATTGATGATATGATATTGTAATCATTGAGTTGGAGCTCAGTGCAGGGGTTGGTGCTCCTTGGGTTGGTGCCCTAAAATTAGGGGTTGGTGCTCCTTGGGTTGGTGCTCCTTGGGTTGGTGCCCTAAAGTAGGAGTGGTACTCCTTGGGTTGGTGCCCTAAATATTTTAACCGAATGTTTCATTGTGAGGTTGGATTGGAGCAGTAGACTCCAGTAGCATTTCTCACCAAAGTTTTTCCCATCTTGTGTTTTCCTCATACATCAAGTGTTATGTGATGTCACTTTTATGTGTGGTTGCATTTGTGTCATCCTACCATCTAATCAGTATGTTTTCTTTATGTTAGATTTGTTAACCAGTTTACACACATAGGATAGAAAAGGGTTAAGTTTGGAAATCACTAATTCACCCCCCCTCTTAATGACATCTTGTGTTCAACAAATCTAAGAACTCCAATGGTAGATGCATGATATGCAACAAGGGTCCACGAAAAGGTACTATTTGGAGGACATTTGTCCTTATCCTTTTGATAGAAGGTTAAACATGGTGTTGTTCCCACCAAACTTGGATATACTAAAGTATGACAAATACAATGGTAAAAGTGATCCCCGAGATCACATTAGGAAATTTTGCACTATGAGCTTGGAGTTTTCCCACAATGACACTTACAAGATGAGGCTATTCCCAAGAAGTCTAGGAGGACAAACAATGAAGTGGCTTTCAAGACTCACACCTCCTATTAGATCATTTGATGAATTAGTGAATAAATTTATTTTATAATACTCCTACAATATCCAACATGAGATCACCATGCTAGACATATGCAATAAAAAACAAAAGAACAATGAAAATTTCATGGTGTTCTTACAAAGATGGAGGAACATGGTCTCAAGATACCCATGTGATGTGCCCGAGAAGGAAAAAATGGAAATTTTAATAGAAAACTTAAATGACGAAATGAGTTATCAACTCAAAATGCAATGTCTACCTACTTTCCAAAAATTAATCAAGAATGGCATTCAAGTGAAAGAAGCCTCAATCAAGAAAGGAACTTTGAAGTTCTCTAAAGAGGGTGTTATCTCCTCAAACAACACCTACTATAACAACTCAGACAAGTCCAAATTTTGGATGAGAAATAAGAATGTTGGTAATGATGGTGCAGTAGACAACATTAAACCAAAACAACCCATGTTGAACCTATCCGGCATTTCTCCACCAACTAACACTCAAAGCAATAACAATCAAAGAACCAACAATCCAAGAACAAGCAATCAAGGAAACTCCAACCAAGAAAATACTAATCCAAAACCAGCACCATATCCACAAAAGTATGAACCTTTAGGACAAACCCTTGAATCCATATTTTGAGAACTATTTGCAAATAAACTCATCAAATTGCCAAACACGAGGGATTTTAAGCCTCAAGTCAAACCAGCATGATGGAATGACACACACTATTGTGAATATCATAGAAAAAAAGGGCATCACACAAATGATTGCCTGAGGTTGAAGAACTTGGTTCAGGATTTGATCGATAATGGTGACATAAATGTAGACGATCATAAGACCAACGATGATCATGAAGCCTTTAAGAATCCACTTCCAAATTATCACAAAGGTGAATCATCATCCTTGAACAAAAAAGGAGCCCATATCAATCATGTATACAACAATGTTATCAATCACATATCGACATCTGACAATCAGATTAACGCCATTACTATCAAAAACAAACAAGAACATGTTCCCGTCAATGGAACTATAAGAGCATAAAAATTTGTTTTGAAGGGGAGCACATCTAAAGAAACAACATCTCCAAAAACTCAATACAACTTAATGGACCAATTGAAGAAGACAGCCACTCACATATCCATATTATAACTTTTCAAGATCTCACCTGCACACAAGGATATTCTGGAAAAAGCTCTCGTGGACACTACAGTTCCAAATAACTTGGATGTTGACTGATTCCAAGCCATGGTGGGATATTTAATTATTCCTCATAATCTATCTTTTTTAGAGAATGATGATGTCTCTCTTAATCATCCACATAACACTCCACTCCATATCAAAGTCCTAGTCTACAAACATCGAGTGAAAAGAGTACTAATAGACGAAGGAGCCGGTTTAAATATTTACACTCTAAAACTTATCCGTGCATTGGGTTTCTCAAAAATGGCCATTGATCCTAAGAAAAAGGTAACAATCAAGGCATGTGATGATGAGGAAAGATCATCAAAAGGCTTGTGGTATTACCCATTCAATTAGGGCCAGTACAAAAAGATACTCTATGTCAAGTCTTGGACATGGACTTGTCTTACAACATACTTTTGGGTCGACCTTGGATCCATGAAATGCAAGTGGTTCTATCTACATATCATTAGTGTCTAAAATTTCCATATGATGAATGAGAAATTACTATCACAATAGACATTAATCATTTCCAATATTGCAATAATCTCAAAGAAGTTTAGAATGTTCTTGTACCCATAATAGGGAAGCTCCTACTTCCACATCAGTAGACAACAAAGATAAACTCAAAACTCTATCCATAGATTTTGAGAAAGGTATGAATTTAAAAGACAAAGGCATGGGTGAATACTCTTTTTAATCCCTATGTCTATCAAAAATATCGATTTCACCAAGGTCTCATGGACAACCATCAACTTTGAAACAACAATCTTCACAACCTATCAAAAAGTTTGACGGCATGTTCATTCAAGCAGGAACACTAGCAAATGAAATAGAAGACAAAGATGTTTTAAATTGGATCTACAAAGATGAAGAAGAAATAAGAGCAACATCTATTAACATCACTATTCCCACAAAACGGTATGGCAAGGGATTTAAAATCATGCAATGGATGGGGTATCAAGGAAAAGGTCTAATTGGTAAGCATCAAGAAGGCATCACAGAACCAATTCAACCCCATTCACAACTTACCAAAGATAAATCGAGATGGGTATGATCAACATATTCAACTGGTACAAAAACAAGATTATCATCAAAACCCCCAATGGAAAAGACAGGTCACATACCCAGATGAATCATGGCAAGAAGCACTACATCAAGCAACTGTAAATATCCACAAAGAACAAAAAGATGAGGAATATGAAAGGAAACAATAGGAACTTGCTATTAAAATAGAGGAAGCTTCTTACAAATAGATACATCATGTGCAAGCAATGACAGAACCTGATCAAGTCAGTACACAATCAGTCCCAAAAGAAATAGTTAGAACACAAGGAGAAGATGAATCTAAACCACAACAAGATGTGTCTGCTATTCCAAGAAGGTAGACTATTTATGAAAAAATCCAAAGAATACAACCAAGTATAAAACCTGAATCAACACAAACCACACAACTTGTATCAATTATCAACGAACTCTTCTCGCCTTACAATATTCCTATCAGATACAGTGGTATAGCCTTGGAAAGTTTTTCTAAGACAGAATCAAAAGAATATGAATGGGATACTTTCTCTAACATCACTAAGGACATTAAGGTAGATACAGTCCACACATATACACCCATACCCTATGATGGACAAAATTCAGGGGCTAGATCAATTGAAGTTGGATCACAACATATCAATGTTTCCAGTGAGGACGATCAGGTTGCGAGCGAAATAGATTTTGAAGAGGGTATCATCATAAAATTTGGTCTAAATGATGCCAATTTTGACAATGTATCTATCATTACTCTCACTGTTGTGGACCTTAACCCGCCAAGCAATCCCTTACCATTAATCCATCTTGAACTCATAGACTGGTAACAACCTGAACAAATCTACATACCTATCTTCCCATATGATGAAACTATTACCCAATACCTTTGTTTCATGAACCTAGAAACAAGTTCCACCAGTAATACTCATAATGAAGTTCTCAATCAGGAGAGTTCCAAGTCTCTTAGTCACAAAAGAAAAATCAAAAATTGATCTAATGGTGAAAACCTTTTAATGGCAGTATTAGATCATAAAAAAGTAAACAAAAAGGATGTATATGATGGTTAAAACCTCTTTGAGGTGCTTGAAGATGAGAGACTTGACACTCTTCTTGAGAATTATCAGGAGAGATCACCAATTTTGATTGAACCAACTCAATCAATCAATATCAGCACTGAAGCAGCAACATGAATCATATACCTAGCATAATCACTAATGGAACAAGAAAATCCTGATTTCATCAAATTCTTCAAAGAAAAGAAAATCAATTTTGCTTAGTCTTATGTAGATATGCCTAGGGTAGATCTAGATCTAATCATGCATCACTTATCTATAGCTCCTGGAGCTAAACCTATTAAACAGAAATTGAGAAATATGAACCCACATGTCTCCATATTGGTTAAAGTAGAGCTAAAGAAGTTACTTGATGTAGGATTCATCTGACCCATCGATTATGCTGAATGGATCTCTAAACTAGATAAAAGCATCAGGATTTGTATAGACTTCAGGGATCTCAACAAGGCTTATCTAAAAGATGACTTTCCTTTACCCAACATCGACACAATTTTAGATCTAACAATAGGACATACTATGTTATCCCTCATGAATGGTTTTTCCGGCTACAATCAAGTCAAGATAGAACTAGAGGACCAAGATAAAACAACATTTACTTGTCCATGGGGTACTTATTGCTGGAATGTCATGCCTTTTGGCTTGAAGAATGCAAGAGTGACCTATGAAAGAGAAATGACCACAACATTTCATGACATGATGCACACATTCATGGAAGACTATGTAGATGACTTATTGGCTAAATTGTTCATAGGAGAAGGACATCTAAAAATTCTAGATAAAAAAATTCAAAGGTTGGAGCAATTCAATGTATCACTCAATCCTAAGAAGTGTGTCTTTGGTGTAACATCAGGAAAACTTTTGGGATATATAGTCTCGAAAAAAGGAATCAAGGTGGACCCCACAAAGGTGCAAGCGATCATGGAGATGCCACCTCCTTGCAATAACAGCCAATTAAGATCTCTAAAAGGATGGCTACAATCCATAAGAAGATTCATTTCTCAATTAGCTAACAAGTGTCTTCCATTCACTCATCTTCTCCATAAGAATGTCCCTTTTAGATGGGAAGATTGATGTGCAAAACCGTTTCATCAACTCAAACAATATCTAATGAATCCACCAATCTTGGTACCACCAATAGCCGACAAGACACTTATTCTCTACATATCAACAATAGAAGTGTCACTGAGGGCACTACTAGCACAAGAAGATCCAACATGCAAAGAAAGGGCAATATACTACATCAGTAGGACATTGAATGGATATGAGCTTAACTACACATTCATTGAAAAAGCTTGTTTGGTAGTGGTATTTGCTTCTCAAAAGTTTCACCACTACATGCTAGCCCATACAATCAAATTGGTAGCAAATATTGATCCCTTAAAATATCTACTCAGCAAAGCCACTCTCACAGGAAGGTTAGCTAAATGGGTCATGATTCTAAGTGAGTTTGATATTCACTACACAAATAGAAAGGCTATCAAAGGACAAGCTATAGCAGATCAACTAGCAAAAGCACCCCTACAAGACAATCATCCAATCCTTGTGGAATTTTCAAATATAGATATTCTCACAGTATCAAAAAAACCATGGATCGTGTACTTTGATGGATCATACATAGAACATGGATCAGGTGTTGGTGTTCTATTTATTAATCCAAACGGAAACAATATCCCTAAATCTTACAAATTAATGTTTTCTTGTACAAATAATATTGTTGAGTACGAAGCCCTAGTCACATGCATAAAGATGGTTGTAGAATGGAAGATCACATAATTGAAAGTCTTTGGAGACTCACAATTGGTCATTAATCAGGTTAATGATGACTATCAAACAAAGGATAACAAGCTAATGCCCTGCAAACGCATGGTGGGTGACTTCAAGAAATATTTTGTGGACATCAAATTTGAGCAGATTCCAAGGGTGAACAACAAAGTTGTGGACGCCATGGAAACCATTGCCTCCCTCCTAAAAATACCAAACAAAAAAAATCATTATGAGTTCCTGGTGGAACAATTGTTTGCTCCTACCTAAGATAATTCTGGATCCAAAGTCATATGCCACCTAGTTGGTTCTAACTCACCCCTCTATGGAAAGATCTGCACCTACCTAAAAGACAATATCCTTCCATTAGACCTATCCCAAAACCAGAAACATAGCTTTATTCGATAAGCAATCCGCTATACCTTAACCACTAACACAATTTACCACTGAGGTCTTGATGGTACTCTTCTTCGGTGTCTTGATCATAACGAATCTGAAACCGCCTTGCAAGAACTTCACGAAGGTATTTGTGGAACACATTCAAGTGGTCCTACTCTTGCAAAGAAACTTCAAAGGATGGGTTATTATTGGCCAACCATGGAGAAAGAATCATATCAGTTTGCCAGAAGATGTCCGAAATGCCAAATCCATGGAAATCTTATACATGCACCAGCGCAGGAGCTGCAACTATTCATAACATCATGGCCCTTTTGTCAATTGGGACTCGACCTAGTGGGAAAGATTCATCCTTCCTCATTAAATAGACATAAGTTTGTCATCACAACCACTAAATATTTCACAAAGTGCATAGAGGCCATCCCATTGACTACTATTACTGGCAAACAAATATCCTCTTGTATCCTGAATTATCTCATTTGTTGGTATGGCATTCCTAGTTCTATTATTAAAGATAATGGAAGACCTTTCAAGAATCAAGATGTGCAAGAACTATGTAAACAATTCCATATCCAGCATCATTTCTCCACACCATATTATCCACAAGGGAATGGCCAAGCAGAGGCCTCAATCAAAACAATCTTGAAGATCCTCAAGAAGATAGTGAATGACATTGGAAAAGATTGGCATGTCCAGCTTAATCTTGAACTTTGGGCATATAGAACAAGCATCCGCACACCTACAGAAGCTACACCATATTCAGTGGTGTATGGATCAGAGGCTATCCTCCCTATTGAGGTAGTAATTTCATCACTCAAGGCATCATTGAAAGGTATCATTCTGGATGAGGAGTATTAGGTAAACAGACTGCAAGAACTAGAACTGTTAGATGAGCACTGATAATGTGCCTTTGATCATCTCAAGACATATCAACAATGCATGTGTCGAAGCTACAATCACAAGGTCATACCAAAGGCATTCAAAATTGATGATCTAGTCCTCAAGGAAAATCCCTGCAATCAACAAGATTGGGAAAAGAAAGGAAAATTTGAAACTAATTGGTTGGGACCCTTTGTCATCATATCAGCTTATAGATCTGGGGCATATCAGTTATCAACTTCAGAAGGGGACATGCTTGATGAGCTAGCCAACAACATCCATCTGAATAAATTCTACACTTGAATCACCCAATGCACAGATCAAGTAAAAAAGAAAAAAAGAAAAAAAAATTATCAAAAAATCGTCACTAGGGTGAAAACCTAGTAAACAGGCACCTTGTGGCACAAAAAAAAATCAGAAAAATCAGGAAAAATACAAAAAAATAAAAAACAAATCAAAAAGTGCAATAAAAATAAATAGAGAAAACCTGGTAATGGGTGTTATTTGTGATATATGGGATCTTCCATCTGTATGTACTCATATCATATCTTTTTACACTAAGCCTATGGCCATCACAACTTTGGTAAACAAACCACAATCTTGGACACACTTAGCATAGTCACTGTCCTTGCTTATCTAAAAAGTTGTCCACATAAATCTCTCATCATGGCTTAGTGATCAATGTATATATCCACATCAAAAAAGTTTCCATAGCTAGGAGAAAAATCCTGATCTCAGTAGGGGCATTTCGCTTTCCTCAAATAGATAGAACACATCGCAAAACAAAGATCACAACATACCAAGGAAAAAAGTGTCAAAACTAACCATTAGACTGGAAATCAGAATCACTATCAGAATCCACACCAAACCAAACATGATGGATGATCTATTCTAAATTGTGATTCGTTTACATTTAGCATGAAGTTTTGACTATTTGTATCTTGATTTTTGAACTATTAGATCTCCTGAGCGACTCAGGGATGCACTGAGCTAAAGAAGCAACGAATGAGCCTGATATTTTCTTTGGTTTTCTATCTATGAGGAGATCATTCATATGATGCAAATTTGTCTTGAGACATTATTGAAAACATATCATTGAAGACATTTCCAATTTTGCACATAAAAATGGTTAACTCTTGTCTGTTTTATGCAAAAAACACTCAGGTCATCTTGGTTCAGTTATACCTCAACGCTTGTGTCATTTTACACTATCAAAAATAACTTAAGTTATACTCAGGTCATCATGGTTCAATTATACCATTGATGTTTATATTAACTTTCAACATTTCAAAAGCTCAATGATGACAAAAAGAGCACAAATAATTGGCTAACAAGACTAACAATGATAGAATTAAACTGATCATTGGTAAATTTAGTTTCATTCATACATTTAGTTGTATTAATCATCATTATTATCATTGCATCCTATGTATTTCATATCATCATCACATCAATGCATGAAAACATCAGTCATCATCATATCAACAATTTTAGGACCACATATATCACCTTCAAAACATATAAATAACCATCATCATATCAATAACATTCATACATCATCGAATCATCAAAACATGTATATCCAAAATACCATCAAGAAATAAACATTTGCATCCATCCATGTGCTAAATACATCTACAAATCATCATCATAGAATCATTATCATGAGATCATCATTAGCATCATAACATCATCACATTTATATATAAACATCACTCATCATCAAACAACACATGTGGACAAAAGGAAATCATTGTCATATATCATATAATCTCAAAACAAGGTCAAAATATACAACTGAATATCATGTCTATCAATACAAAAATACTGATCTATTTCACAAAAATGAGCCTATCAAGTGTGATTATCCCCCATGGAAGAAGGTCTCGTAGTGGATGTCCCTACTCCTAGATCCCCACCAGATGGATCGCATCATGCTGGTCCCATAACACCTCTTCTCTCCATCCTAGAGTGATTGCATCCAGAATGGGTAGATGCAACTACAACATAACTAGGTTCTCTCTGCTCTCGAGGGACCAAATCATCATATAAATGTTGGCAATACTCAGCCTCCTTAGTTGAGTAATGTATCTTCCTAAGTGTGTCCCTAAGAGGGGTGTCTACGGCCTCTCTATCTAATCTATCAGCAAAGGCCTCTGCTCATCCCTATCGCTCAATGATTGTATCCCTCTCCATCTACAGCTGGGCAACCTATTGTCGCTGCACCAAAACTTGGGCCTGCAACTGCTGCACTGAGATCTGCAAGGCTCTAATTTGTGCATCTTGTTGATGGGAAGGTACCCTAATCTAGATAGGTACCTACGAAGTAGTCTCTACTGCACCTGTCCCTATTCAAGGAGCTGGTGGAGGAAGAGCATTAGATTTCTTCCTCTGTGTGGGTCATCTACCTACCACCATACCACCCTTTGCACCTCCCACTGCACCTATCCCTGCACCTCCACCTGCACTGAGAACAAGACCACCACCTCCACCATCATCCCTATCATCCCCCACATCACCATCATCCCCATCATCCCCCACATCACCATCATCTCCCTCATCCTCCTCTCTCCACCTCTTCCCTCCTTGCATTTGTGGCTGCTCCTCCTCATCATCAAACATTGGCAATGGCTTCGCAAGATCAGATAAACGGGCCACCGCATGTGCAACAAAGTAAGATGAGAACTCCTCAATCATCCCGACATCTACTACTCTAGTGTCGTAATCCCAAATCTTGCTATCTAGACTCATGTACTCATCCACTACTGGAACAGTATCAATTGTCGACCCCCACTCGAGTACATATTATTGCCAACGAACATACAAATAGGCTTCTTGTGGAATCCTCTGTTGTCGTCCATACTGTCGATAGACGCGACTATGCAAAAATCTCTCAATAATAAAGGACGTCCACCCAATCAGATATCGGGACATTTATACATAGGACATCTCTAGCCCATCCTCAGCCCATACTTCCCAATCCATATATGGTCTCTAGATGACCGTGTCTATATAATCTAGGGCCCTGCATCAGTGCTCTAGTTTGCCCAGCTTATGCTGGACAACTACACCTATATACTCATATGCATATGGTTGACCAAATGGTCTGTCTCTATCTACAAGCGGCCGTGTCACCGCTATATGCTCCCAGTCCCACATCTATAATAATGTAACACCTACAGATAAACTGGTGTATCCTAGTTACACAACCTAGTGGAGCTCCTTGTATAGGTTGGCCAACATGCATGACCCCCATGTAAACCTGCGACCCTGTATGACCATGTCCTCTAATAACAAACCCCATCCCACAACCAGTCCCTTCGACCTACAGTCAAGACATAGGAAACTGCCAATGAAACCTGCTAGTACTGATGGCAATGGAGCATAATCTAGATCCAAAAACTCCTACCATGGGATCTCATAACCATTGATGTGTTCATCCTGAAACACACACTATAGAGCCTTTATGCCACCCTCCTCACTCTTCTCATATGGTAGTAAATCTCCTACCATAGGAATCTCCAGAATCCTATAACAATCCTCTAGCGTCACCGTCATCTCCCCTACTACCATATGGAAAGTGTTGGTGTCTCTATGCCACCTCTTTGCTAGCACTATTAGCAAACCTTAGTTAATGGTATACCGGGGCATGTTCGACAATCCACATCTCTCAATGATATCTCAGTCTGCCTGAGTCAATCGTGGGATCAACCCCCATGGCTTCAAGAATCTCTCTCGAGACTGTAAAGCACCGAGTACTATTGGCATATGATGAAGTGGTAACAAAGTATGTTGTCATTGATGTCAATATGTGCTCATGCAGATACACCAATATGCACTAGTATGAAGATTCGAAGTAGTTTTGGTCAACCAAGATGGAGTGGGCCGGTGTCGGGGTTCACTAAGTGTAACTACCAGTTGGTAGTCTCTGTTCAATTTTAAGGGTGTCGGTATGATCTATGCAGTACAACCGATGGTGTTTTGTGAATGTTAAGAATAAGGATCAGGATTCCACATCAGCTGTGTGTACGTGAAGGATTTCCTTGAGGATTTTGTGCGTGGAAATCAAATGCATTGAATGCCTACCTTGGGAATGTGCGATTTTCTGAGCGGTGTATGAAGAGCACATGATGGGTTACCATTTTCTAGATGCAGTGAAGATCAGATGATGTAGAGTGACTTGTGATCTATTTAAGATTGTTTTATTCTATGCAAAGTGTTTGGATGGTTAGGATTAGACCGCTTGTAATTGTAAACCTAAAATGCTTAGGGTTTAGGGTTTATGTTACTGACCTAATTCTTGTCTATAAGGTCAATGAGTTTTGATATTGTTGTTGTTGGCAAATATTGTTTTTGTGTCTGCATATTGAGATTCTTGCCAAACCAAAGTGTGAAACTTGCAGAGTGTGATTGCAGAGGAGAGGAGCTGAAAAGGACCTGCCTTAGCAAGTAGTGTTGTTATCATATCAAAGATTTAATTGTTGACTTCTAATCATTTCAACAGAAGGAAAATCCCTTGACCGGGTAGCTTTAATAGGTTTGTTGTAAATCCTCTAACCAGGTGACTCAAGTTCATTGAGTTCTTTAAATCCTCTAGAAAGGTAACCTTTAACAGGGTATATAGCCATCCCTTAACTGGGTGATCTTTAATAGGATCGGTTCCTAGCAGAACCTTATTGTAAAGTCTTTAACTAGACTAGGCTCCTAACAGAGCGGACTTCAAAAGAGTTCAAAACAAGCTTGTGGGTATTCATCCCCACCGTGGTTTTTCCCATTTGGGTTTCCACGTGAAAAATCTTTGTGTTATGAGCTATGCATTTTTCATGTGATGATTCAATATTCTTGTTTAGGTGATTATGCATGCAAAGCTAATGGTTATGGTGTTACTGATACAACATATGCATATGTATATGGGTGAAGTATTTATCAAGTGTTGAATGATATTTGAAGTATTCAATTTTACCGGTTTAAGTTGTCTGAAGTCTTACTGTGTTTAACCGGTATTGCCATGGTTAAGTTTAGTGATGAAGATAACCGGTTAGCATTATTTTAACTTGATAAGTTATGGAGAAGTTTTTGTATGTACTGATTCACACCCCCCCCCCCCTCTCAGTACTAGTTAGGGTATTTGTTTTTCATCATTATTCATCAATTGGTATCAGAGTAACTCCAAGTCCTCGGTGATATAAGCTTAACTGCTTGAGGTAAAAGATCTTGCTTTAATGATGAAGAGGGAAGGTCCTAAGTTCAATAGAGATAACATCAAAATATGGAAGGACAAAATGAAGATCTATATCAAGAGTTTGGGTGCTCAACACTGGAGCTATGTTGAGAATGCCTATATAATCCCCACTAGCACTCTAACTAATGATCAGAAAAGAGAGATTCAAGAAAACGGGCAAGTCATGGAAGCCCTTATTAGCAGATTGTCTGATATTGAGTGCATTGATGTAGAAGATAAGGAAAATCCTAAGGATGTATGGGACACATTGGAAACCATTTATGGTGGTGATGAGCATGTCAAGCAAACTAAGGAAGAGAGCATTGGAGGAAAATTTGAAGACATGAGGATGGTTGAAGGGGAAAACATTCAAGAATATGGCATAAGGATCAAGACTGTGGTTGGAGATATCAAGAGCACTTGTGGAACAACTGAAGATGCCACCGTTGTCAGTAAAGTTTTGAGATCATTGTTACTGGTCTATGCAATCAAAGTTGTTGCTATTCAGGAGCTAAGGTCTATTGATAAAACCAAGGTATCCTTAGACTCTATCATTGCAAAGTTGATTGCATATGAGTTGAATAGCTATGATGGCAGTGTTCGGAAGACTGAGTCAGCCTTTAGAGCATCTGCTGCACCAACCAAAAAAGGAAAAGAAGTAAGTACCAGTTATGAATCTAGGCAATGCAGAGATATGGATGATGAAGAGATTCTAATGGATTTTGAAGCTCTTCTTGCCAAGAGACTTCCAAAAGGTACCAGAAAATATAGAGGTAATCTTCTTTTAAAATGTTTTTCCTACAATAAGATATGACATATAGTTGTTAATTGTCTTAACAATGACAATAAGGATAAACCGGAGAGGTTTAGAAAGTATAAAGGAGGAAATAGAAGAAATTGTCTTGTTGCAGTGGATGAAGGTGTTACTAATGAAGAATCTGAGGATGAAGAGAATGAGGACATAGTGTTTGTAGCTGTAAAGGAAGAAGTGTCTGACAAGAAAGCACTTGTCTCTCTCATTGACAACTCAAATGAGTGAATTATTGATAGTGGTTTTTCCCACCACATGACTAGTGACCGGGGAAAGTTTCTATCTCTAGAAGAATATGATGGAGGTGTTGTCATATTTCGCAATGATGCACCTTGCTTGGTAAAAGGTAAAGGATCCATCTCACTGAATGGAAAGAGCAGTGCGGATGATGTCTACTCAGTACAAGGTCTTAAGAACAACCTTTTGAGTGTTGCTTGCTAAATGAAAAAGGACTCATTCTGGAGTTCAAAGGTGGAGTCTGTAATATAATTTGAAAGAGTGGTGAACTTATTGCCATCGGTAAGCAGACCGGAGGTAACTTGTTTCAGTTGAATGCCAAGATTAGTCGGTGTTTGATGGCGAAGTTTGATGATAGTTGGATATGGCATAGGAGACTTTGTCATATGAACTTTGATAATATTGTAAAGGCTAGTAAGATCAAGGCACTAAGAGGATTGCCTTTGTTGAACAAACTAGAGAATGCTTTATGCAGAGAATGTCAACTTGGGAAGATGTCTTCCTCAACATTCAAAGGTAAGTCTTTTTCAGGAGAGAACTTACTTGATCTTGTGCACACCGATCTATGTGGTCCTATGAAAACAATAAGTATTCAGGGAGATTGTTATTTCATGATTCTTACTAATGATTGCTCAAGAATGATGTGGGTCACATTCTTGAAAGACAAGTCTGAGGCATTTGAAAAGTTCAAAGCCTTTAGAGTATTGGTTGAGAAGCAGAGCGGCAGAAAAATAAAGTGTCTTAGAACCAATCAAGGAGTTGAATTCACTTCTAATGAATTCAACAAGTACTATGAAGAGAACGGTATCAAGAGGAGTTGTCTACCCCAAGGACACCACAATAGAATGACATAGCAGAAAGGAATAATAGGAGTGTAGTCAAAGCGGCTAGAACAATGTTGATCCAAGGAAAGGTAGCTCACACCTTTTGGAGAGAAATTGTGAGCATTGCAGTCTATACTATGAACCGGGTACTCATCAAGAAAGGTAAAGATAAAACTCCTTATAAATACTCGACTGAGAAGACTCCCACTATGAGTTATTTTAAATTATTTGGCAGTAAGTGTTATATCAAGAGAGGTGAGCATCTGAGCAAGTTTGATGCTAAATGTGATGAAGGAATATTTCTACGATATTCCACAAAGAGAAAATCTCTCAAGTACTAAAATAATAGGACTTAGAAAATTGTTGAGAGTATCAATGTCAGGGTTGATGAATCCCCTAAGGAGTCAGAGGAAACCTGCAATGAGAAAGCAGAAGATAAACCAAGTGTAACCTTCTAGGAACCGATTAAGAAAGAAACAAGCAAAGGCCTCAATGTTACTATACTGGTAGAAGCTGCAGTAGGTGAAGAAGAAGATGGAGAAGAAGAAGAAGAGAAAAACCAAGTAGAACCAGCTAGAGTCATTCCTAGATATCTGAAAATACATCATGATCTCAAGTAGATCATAGGAGATAAAGATGCAGGGATACTCACAAGAAGAAAGGTGGTGAAAGCGAACTCTTGCATGATTTCTGAATTTGAGCCTAAGACCACTAGGGAGGCACTTACCAATGAAGATTGGATAAAGGCAAGGAGCTGGACAAGATAGAAAAAAATGAAACATGGTCCTTTGTATCCAGACCGGAACACAAGAATGTAATAGGTACCAAATGGGTCTTCAGGAATAAGCTAAATGAAGAAGGCACATTGGTAAGGAACAAGGCAAGACTTATATGCAAGGGATATGCTTAGGAAGAGGGAGAAGAATATGGAGAAACCTTTTCCCTAGTGGCTAGACTGGAAAGTGTCTTAATGTTTCTTATATTTGCAGCATTCAAGGGATTTAAGGTATATTGGATGGATGTGAAGTCTACGTTCTTGAATGGAATTCTAGAAGAGGAAGTGTATATTGAGAAAACAGATGGGTTTGCCTTATCAAAAGATAGTAACATGGTGTGTAGATTATGCAAGGCCCTATATGGATTGAAACAAGCACCAAGGGTATGGTATGAATGGTTACACTCTCATCTTGTGAAAATAGGATTTCAAAGAACAAGTGAGGATAACAACATCTACCTGAAATCTGAAGGTAATCAGATTCTGATCTATGAAGTGTTTGTAGATGACATAATCTTTAGAGGAGATGATGAAATGAGTCATGCATTTGCAAATGAAATGAAGAAAGAGTTTGAGATATCTCTCATTGGAGAGATAAAGTTCTTCATTGGTCTACAGATTCAGTAGATGAAAGATGGAATCTTCACTACCCAGTCCAAGTATGTCAAAGAGGTATTGAAGACCTTTGGCATGGAGGAGAGCAAACTGTTTGGTAGACCAATGGTCACTGGCTATAAATTGACTAAGGAAGATGATTCAGCATTGGTGAATGAGAAGGAGTACCGGTCAATGATCAGTAAGCTGCACTATATGGTGAACAACAAACCCGACATTGCTCATGCAATAGGCATAGTAGCTCATTTTTCAGAAGAGTCCAAGAGAATCCCACTTGGTAGAGGTAAAGAGGATTCTTAGATACCTGAAAGGGACTGTTGACTATAGATTGTGGTATCCATACAATGATGATTTTAATCTCAAGGTATTTACCAATGCAAATTGGGTAGGTAATGTGGACAACCAGAAGAGCACAACTGGTGGAGCGTTCTTCCTTGGTTAAAGATTAGTCTCCTGGACAAGCAAGAAGAAGAGTTGTATTTCTTAGTCTACAGCTAAAGCAAAATATATGGCAGCATTTATGAACTGGACTTAGGCAATCTGGATGAAGCATGTACTGAATGGCTTCAAAGTGCCTATATCTGAACCAATGAGTATTTTCAGTGATAATACTAGTGCAATCAATATTTCCAAAAATCTAGTGTTGCATGCTAGAACTAAGCACATTGAGCTCAAGTATCATTTCTTGAGAGAGAAGGTTCAAAACAAAGAGGTTGTATTAGAACATGTTTTTAGTAAGGAGCAGCTAGTAGACATATTCACTAAGCACTTACCGAAGACTACATTTACCTATTTGAGAGGTGAATTAGGGGTTTTGCCCCTTCATGAAGTAAACTAAAAGTTGTGTGCTCCACATCAATTAGGTACCACAGTGACAAATCTTACAAGGTTGATGTGTTGAAGGATGGTACTCCATAGGGGGAGCAGCATAGTGGAGTATGGAAGCTTGTGCCTCCACTTTGGCATTGTTGTCAAAGGGGGAGAAGATATATGATAGGGGAAAAGATATCTGGTGTATGGGGGAGAAGATATTTGATGATGAAGATATATGGCAAAGTACACACTAACCAGTCCATATGGTGGTGGTTATGATCTTTTAAATGGTATATGCTATTGAGCATGGTACAAATACTGAGCAATGATACACTGAGCATGCCATCAATGCCAAAGGGGGAGATTGTTGGCATATGATGAATCGGTGACAAAGTATGTTGTCATTGATTTCAATATGTGCTCAAGCAGGTACACTTGTATGAAGATTGGAAGCGGTTTTGGTCAACCGAGATGGAGTGGACCAGTGTCGGGGTTCACTAAGTGTAACTACCAGTTGGTAGTCTCTATTCAGTTTTAAGGGTTTCCAGTGTTATCTGTGTGGTGCAACCAATGGTGTTTTGTGAATTTTAAGAATAAGGATCAGGATGCCATGTCAGCTATGTGCATGTGAAGGATTTCCTTGAGGATTTTGCACATGGAGATCGAATGCATTGAATGCCTACCTTAGGAATGTACGATTTTCTGAGCGCGTGATGGGTTACTATTTTCCAGATGCAGTGAAGATTGGATGATGCAGAGTGACTTGTGATTTGTTTAAGATTGTTTTATTCTATGCAAAGTGTTTGGACAGTTAGGATTGGACCACTTGTAATTTTAAACCTAAAATGCTTAGGGTTTAGGGTTTATGTTACTGACCTAATTCTTGTCTATAAGGTCGATGATTTTTTATATTGTTGTTATTGGAAAATGTTGTTTTTGCATCTGCAAGTTGAGATTCTTGCCAAACCAGAGTGTGAAACCTATAAAGTGTGATTACAAAGGAGAGGAGCTGAAAAGGATCTGCCTTAGCAAGTAGTGCTACTATCAAATCAAAGCTTTACCTGTTGACTTCTAATCATTTCAACAGAAGGAAAATCCCTTGACCAAGTAGCTTTAATAGGCTTGTTGTAATTCCTCTAAATAGGTGACTCAAGTTCATTGAGTTCTTTAAATCCTCTAGCGAGGTAACCTTTAACAAGGTATATAGCAATCCCTTAATCAGGTGATCTTTAACAGGATCAGTTCCTAGTAGAACCTTATTGTAAAGTCTTTAACTGGACTAGGCTCCTAACAGAACGGACTTCAAAAGAGTTCAAAACAAGCTTGTGGGTATTCATCCCCACTATGGTTTTTCCCATTTGGGTTTCCACGAGAAAAATCTGTGTGTTATGAGTTGTGCATTTTTCATGTGATGATTCAGTATTCTTGTTTAGGTGATTATGTATGCAAAGCTAATGGTTCTGGTATTACTAATACAACACATGCATATGTATATGGGTGAAGTAGTTATCAAGTGTTGAATGATATTTGAAGTATTCAGTTTTACTGGTTTAAGTTGTCTGAAGTCTTACTATGTTTAACCGGTATTGCCATGGTTAAGTTCAGTGCTGAAGACAATCGGTTGGCATTGTTTTAACTTGATAAGTTATGGAGAATTTTTTGTATGTACTAATTCACCCCCCCCCCCCTCTTAGTACCAGTTAGGGTATTTCTTGTTCATCATTATTCATCAAGTACTACCTGCAAATCATAACATATCCACCATCAGTTTTAGATCCAATCAATTTTATCACAGCAAATCAACTCAATAACTCAAATTGCGAATATTATATCAAGAGCATCATATCAGTGAATTATATCAAGAGTATCATATCAATGAATCATATCAAAAGCATCATATCGACGACATCCAAATCATGTCAAAATTCATATCAAGAATCAACTCAACATCATATCTTGAAAATCATATCGATAAAATAAAAAACATATCAGTATGTCATATCCATATTAGAAACCATCATATCAACAAAACATATCAGAGCAACATATCAGTGTCCCATATCAACACACCATACCGACAAAACATATCAGAGAAAAATATTAGTGAAACATATCAATGATCCATACCAATGAACCAAAGAGTGAACTATATCAGTGCCCCATATCAATGCTTCATAACATGACTCATCAAAACAACAACCCATATCATGACCCATATTAGTGCACCATATCAGAACAAGATATCAAACAATTTGATTCAAAGAACCATATCAGATAAAAACAACTACATCATACCCATATCAACATCAAAATGAGCTACATACATAGATCGCATCATATCTCAATCATTCCAAATCGACAAACATCTCAAAAAAACAACTTTATACACGTTTTCAGCTCACGTGCTAAAATAGACCTTGAAAGCACTACACTTCCATAAACATGCTAAACCTTCTCATGAATGCACTAACTAAGATGGTCTATGCGCTAAAACCCGATCATGTGCTTAAACATACCTCGAAAGCGCTACCCTGTTCTACCCATGTGCTAATCTATTATATGCTCTAATTTTTCAAGTCAATGTGCTAACATATGTTTCATATGTGCTAAATCAAATCTACGCATTATCCTACCAATCAAATGTGCTAACATCTAAACCTAGGGTTTCAATGCACTAAATTTTTTTCATATGCGCTAACTAACACTACCTGTGCGCTAAAACACGTAAATCTAAACCTAAAACATGAAAAACATGCCAAAATTTTGCAAACATCAAACAAAACACACAAGGATTCGAGTCACTTATAGGTGGGCTATATAGGGCGAGTCTTTGGTATTGCCTGACGCGCTCAAAATAGTGAGTATGATAAGGAATCAAAAATTTTGTCAGAGCTCCAAATGTCCAAATCACAAGAAGACAAGTGTAAAATGAATTTTCAAAATCACTTTTTACCTTTTTAAAAGGGTAATAACCAGGGTTAATAAGTGGGGCATGTATTTTTCAACTTCTTTTTCAATTATTAACCTTATCCACATCATTTTTTTTGGGAGATGAAACAAATTATGCATATCCAAAATTCAAATAGCGTCAACATTATCATATCAAAGCAAAATCAAATGGTCAAAATTTTGAAAAAAATTTCAACTTTATCAAACACACCCTTGATTCATCTCCCGAGGGGGCATCATCAATATCATTTATCAAATCTCCATCTAGGGCATCATATCAAACATTTTGACAAGTGACACCATATCGACCAAATTTTGCAACATATCAAGTGATATTTTTTGAATCAACATGTGCACACATGTCACTTCAAAGGGGGGTAGAATGTAGACGTATAAATCTAACCGCCTACTTAAATAAATATTTAATATTTATTTAAGCCATATTCCTCTATTAATTAAATCTTATTTAATTAATTTCTTCATTTTCATCTATTTGATTAAATGAATTACTCAAATTATTTAATTAAATTCATCTAACCCCCCCCCCCCCCCCTTCTAACCTTTTATTAAATAAAACACTTTATTTAATTAAATCTCCTTTCACCATGTTAATTAAATTCCTCCTTGCATATAAATAAATCAAATTTATTTATAACACCCCCCCCCCCCCAACTTGTATTTTCCTACAAATGCAAGTTGCATCTATTTTAGTTAAAATTAAACATTTTATTTTAATTAAAATCATATTTCTCCCACTTGCCCCTTCCTACATTTCCCACTTGCCTCCTAATCATTCTTCTAGAACCTATCTAATCCCAATTAATTAACCTTAAACCTTCCAATCATATCACATCCCTTAGTTTGGGGAGGTCGCTTCTCAAGTTTGGAAGAAAGTCTTCTAAATGCAATAAAGACTTTATTCATTCAACAAGTTAACTTGTTGAGTTTCCTTAAATTTGTAAGGACTCTTACAAATTTGTCCCCAAAGTCCTTTTAACCATTAATGGTTAATTCAACCTTCCCTCATAGTTAGAGACTTTCTCTCTAACTTAACTCTCATCTAACTCAAGGGTCTCATCATCTAACTCAAGGGTCTCATCAAGCACTCATGTCTTTGACCCTAGTTATCCCATCTAACCCTTGCACAAGACTTTACCCCTTGGGTAAAATCTTTATCCAATGAATGACCCTAACCTAGCCATAACACAACCTCCTAAGGTGACCTTCATGTCTTCTCAAGCATTTAATTCCTCTTGCATCTCCTCTCAAGCCACCTCTTGTTGACAATTGCCACCATTTCATTGGTGAAAATTGTAAGCATGGATTGAGTAGCTTTCAATCCTATTCATTGTTAATATTATTGAATCTTAACCATCCATTGCCCTATTTCCTCTATAAATAAAACTCACTTTCTTCATTCTCCATATCCAAGTTTTATGCATCTACATTATAGTCTAATTATATCAATCATTTTAGCGTCTCTTTGTTAGAATAACATTGTAGCATTTAGGAGCATTTCATATCATAGCATATCCATGTTAGTATAATTTATCACTATCTTTATCATATCATTATCTTCATTCTAGATTAGTATCATAGCTTTAACATATCATATAGATCTTAGAATGCATTCATGCATATAGATCAAAATATCACTCGTTCTTGGAGTTGTCATTCCTAAGTCATTTTCTCAACATTGGCTTTAGGGATCCTATGAGATAGAGAACAATGAGACACATCTTGGGAAGTTAACTAGTTTAAATTAGTTTATCTTTATACTCAAAAGTTTCATTAGTATGTTGGTCCTTTGATCTCAATGTTGATATTCTGATCACCATTCCAGCACATAGTAATAACTATATAATGAGATGGTCCACTGCTTGATTGGTTAGAGATTTGGGCCAAGTGCCTCTAGTCAATATTAGACTGACATATGAAAGCAACAAGCGAGCAAAGTTATTGTTGCAAGAATTCAAAAATATGGTTATATTAGATACAATATTTAGACAAGATGGACAAAACAACCAATAACAAAGGTTTCATTAACTTTTGACAAATCTAAGAGATGCAAACCCACAAATTGATGACTGGAGGTTGCTTATGATAAGAGCCCCTATTAGAATAGATCCTACAAGCAATGTTGAGTTTTATGATATTCTCTATTTGTTCTCCACAAATGAAAATGTTCATAATGATAACTACAAAAAGTCATATTCATTAAACATCCTCTTGCTCATAGTCTAACAGCAAAAGTGGGAAGTATGCATCAATCAAAAAATTATTCAAGTGATGAACTTGACCTAGAGATATTGATTAGTAAGAATTCAAGAGTGATGTTGACTTCAAATCTTTGGATACAAGTAGGACTTGTAAATGGAGCTCTAGGATATGTTCGAAAGATTATCTATAAACAAGGAAGTTCTCCACTAGAACCACCAACATATGTCATGGTTTAATTTGACAATTATTCAGGAATACCATTTGAATATCATCATCCAAATATGATTCCAATAACACCAATACAAAGGGGCAAAACACTTCAATTACCATTAAGATTGGCATGGACATTGACAATACATAAATCTTAGAGGTTGACTCTATCAAAAGCTACACTTGATATATGACCAAGGGAAAGAAAAAAGTTGACATTTGTGATAGTGTCTTGAGTAAAGTCTCTCGAATGTGTCAAAATAATGCCAACATTCACATATGATCGTTACAAAAAAATTTTAAAATGGGTAGACAACTTGCAAAGTAAAATGCCAAAGAAAATATATTAGAACTTTTAGAAGATAATTGATGTAATATATCTTTGTTCAAATTCATTTCCATGGCTTTTTAGTGTTTTAATATAACATATTATACCTCATAGCATCTTCTCATGATATCTTACATATAAAATCTTCTATTGTATTATAAATTAATAGAATGAAACAAAGTACAAACCATTGTAGCATTTTGATATTATAAAAGAACATAGCAATTTTTTTTTTTTTCAAGGCTAACTCCACCAAATAGATGTAATGCTTATATTGTACATAAATAATATGACATGAATTATCATTAATAAATGTGTGATTTTCCACCATTATAATAATTACTAACAGCCTTGCATCACTTTTTTTTGTTATAATAAAGTGAAACTCTACATATATGTTATTTTGTTCTATTTCCTATTTAACTTAATACATTCAATTTATACCAGGCAAATTTTTATAAATTTATCTAATCAAATGAACTTTAAAGAAAATATTCTTACATATATGACTTAGATTTATTATATTTTTATTTACTTTGATAACATATAATTGCTTAAACTTTAGAAGTATATATGATATCCTAATTAGTCTATAAAAATTTATTTTCTTAATTATTATTAATGTAAATGCTAACACACAGAGCCACTTGAGGAATGGTTGCTTGGTCTTTTAAATTCAATTATTCAATTAGATTCACAGTGCATTAGGTCATGCCATCATTCAAGTTGTTATATTATACTATGGAATACCTACATTACATGTCGTGAAGTCAAATGTGATAATTAAAGTTCAAGCTCTTTTTCATGATATTAAAAATGGAGAGTTATTGCGAGTGTATAAATGGTTAATTAATTCAAAAAATATTTGAAATTGTATTTGACAATTTTTGTAAGTTATTTACACATTGTAACTATGACTAAATTCTATTTTGACACTATTTTATAGATGTTGTTTGAGAGTTGTTATTACTGCATAAATAGTTAACTAAGACTATAATTATCAAAATAGATAGTTAGTGATGTATGCATTTTGTCATCTATGTTACCCATTACATTCTAGAATTTTTTTCAAAAACTTTGAATGATAAATTCAACCATTTTTTTTAAACTCATTACTAACGAACTCTTCATTATTATTTATGAATATTAAATATTTTTAGAATTTGATATCCCTCGACATATCTTACTTATATTTGTTATAAAATATAGGTATGCTATTAAATAAATTTGCAAGATTTTTTTTTCTTATTTTATTTTATGATTAGAAAACATTTTTACATGTGAGGAGGCCTAAAAATATGTCATACCATAAATATTGTATTAGCGCATAAATATCTTAAATCTAAAAAATACAGAAAAAAGAATCAAATGAAAGTAAACTACATTATCAAGTGAAAATATATAGTCCTTTATATATTATATCTTTCTTTTATAAAGTAGATGTTCAATGAATATTTATTAATATATTATTTATAGAAATAATAAAAAATATCAAAATTAAAACACTAATCATAATTTCAATCGAATCTTCACGTCATGTTAACCCTAATTTAACAATACTAATCTTAACCATAATCACTTGAACTCTAATTTTAATCCTTATTAAACCTAACCATAATCATAATCCTTGTCAAACCCTAGCCAAGATTAAAACCTAACCCTAACCCAAATTGAACACTAACCTAATTGAATCTTCATTCAACCTTGACCCTAACTTCAAACCATAATATTCTAATCCTTAATTATAACCTTAAATCATAATAACAATTATATTTGATTAAAAGTTAGGTTTCAAACAAAGATATCTCTCAAAATACTTCACATATATTTCTCTAAAGATAGATATACTAGTTACTAATATGAAATAAATATAATTCATGCAAAAAATTTATGAAAAATTGCTTCAGACTTTTTAAAAAGATTTTATTGGTGAAATATATTATAAAGGATGAAAACACAATTTGGGAGGAGAAAATAATGATTAACTAAAATTTAAACAAGTAACTTTTAAATTTTAAGAATAATTATTTTTTTAAAGCTAAGTTGTCAATTTAGGTTTAGGTTTGAGGACCCGGTTCATCAATTCTACAAAACTTTGAAAATGGGTTTTGGGTTCATTAGTACAAAAACAATGTAAAAATCATTCATATATATATGAAATAGGATTAGAATATCACTAGGATCATATAAACAAAAAAATGACCATAAACTTGTAATCATAGCATCATGATCATATCATATGCTTTGGCTCTTGGAAGAGAGAGGAGAGAGTGAGATAAAGAGAAGTAGAGAGAGGGGATAAAGGAAGAGTGATAAGGAGAGAGATAGGTCTAGATTCATGGCATATAAGGGAGTGAGATAGAGAGAGCAATAGGATGTTGATAGGAACCTATTGATTATTGAAATTTGACTAAGTCTAAAAAAATATAATATCTTCTAAAATATAGAATTTTCATTAGAACTCCTAGATATTTGAAACCACTCTCAAACATCCTACCAATATATACATGAAATGTGACTTAAATGTTATATTCTATGTATATATTATGGGTGAGTCTATGCGAGTCTAGTTTCTATGGTTTTAATGGTCACTTTTAGGGTTCTCATGGCTGAAGTTAAACTAGACATCACAAAAGGTTTAAAAATTATAAATTTTTGTTTGTTTTTTGTGCCTCGGCAATTTCGTTTTCCTAGGATGAACCAAGTCCTGCAATGGTCTTCCTTGCTCAAACCCATAGAGGAACCAAACCTAAATCCGATTCAAGTTCGAACCGAACCTAGATCCAACATCCCAAGGGTCGTACCTTGCAATATAGTTTTAAAGTGTATTTAAAATATTATTTTAAAAGTGTATTTGGAATGTTTAATAGATTTAGTTGTATTGAATTCTTTTTTGAGTTATATTATTTAACTATAATTGTGGGAGTAATTGTGGATTGGTATTTGATGTAGCACCATAGTGGAAGCATAAAAGGATAAACATATTATTAAAAGAAAATAGTTATGGAAGAAAATGTCCATAGATAAATAGTGAAGTACACATTTAGTAAACCTTGCACAAGTTCAAAAAGAAAAGAAACCACCCACGCAATCCAACATACAACAAAATACACAATAACCTTATACTTACTAATAAAAAGGCTAACAAAAGTATCTACACAATACATATGCAAAACAAATCCATCTGTAATCCCCTCCCTGAATCTACAAACATTCAATTTAATATATCATTTCTTTTCTCACAAAGACCAACTCCTAACAGAAACCCTTAACTCTCTATTTTTAGTATGCTTTAGCAATTCCTAATAGATTGAGCCACTAAAACTTATTTCTAGACACGGCAAAAACAATTACAATCATCTCCTACTTCTAAGGAGTTAGTTGGTGGTCACGCTCCTAATTCTCATGAATTGGTCTGCATCATTCTTCCCTTCTTTTAAAATTTTGAACCTCCTAGTTCAAATGTTATTTATATAAAATGCACTTTCAAAAAACTAAAAAACTAAAAAGCTTAAGAATATTAGTATGACATTTTTTGTGATGTAGGATTATTTTTTGATCCTAGGATACTACTGCATCAAACATCCAAGAAAGATTTTGGAATAGAAGATATAACCATTCTTATAACTTGAAGAATTGAACCATGGTGTTCCCTTCCACCAAATTAGATATCTCCTCAAATCATCACAATTTTTCCTTGTTTCACTTCCAACCACTTGTTGGAGTAGAGATTCTCCTCCTTTGTTAATTAGTCTTCTTCCTATTTTCCCTACTCCTTGAAGGCTTAGTAGTTCTCCTACATTGAAAATTGACTTTTCTCTTTGCATCACTCATACCAACTCCTATGATGCAAGCTATTACGAACAAAAACAATATTAAGGGAATGAAAATTTCTGATAAGTGGTTTCTCCTTCTCTACATTATGCCATTTAGGCATTGTTTTCATTCCATATTTGGTTTGGTTAGTTTCATTTCTTATCCCAATGAAATGTTTTTCATAATACAAATCCTTTTGGACAATGTTCTTTATATCACAAATAAACATGTCTCTACTCTCCCTCAATCATCTTCTTTCACTTAAGAAACTGATGATCTTGCACTTCTTTTTCATCACTAATGGGATTCTCTATACATTCCTCTAGTTGCTTTTGGAAAGTTGATTTCTCTAAAAATATTGAATCTTCATCACATATGGGGCTCCCAAAGATCTTCATTTTTGTTGTGACTTCTTTTGCAACATGAACTGCTTCCAATATTATAACGTTTTCAGCCTTTTCTTGTGATAGGTTGCATTCCTTTTCATTGCAATCTTCCAACTTTTCTCCTTTTGCATTGTAATCTTCAATGTTTACCCCTTCTTTAGGGTAACAAAACTCAACAACTCCATTTGACTCATCTTATATATCTTCATCCCATTCATCAATCTCTATTTTTGGAAGATCACATTTATAGGTCTTCAATTCACTAATCATTTGACCAACGCTTCAAAGGATTTAATCAAGTTCCTTGTTCTAACAATTATACTCCATGGCAAATGTGTGCCTCTATGGCTTTCCTCTAAAAATAGCTCTTACTCATAAGGTGCTAGTATTCATCCTCACCATTCCTTTTCACCTTCTTGCAATTTTTCAAAACCATTTTTGTATATTTCTTTTTCTTTTTCTTCTTATTATTACATTCTCAAAATCTTCCAACATGCACCATAATTCCTCCAACTCAAACTCTAGTTGTTACAACTAATTTTGTTGGTCCTTTGTTAATTTTTGTCTTTGCCTTTGCCTTATATATTTTGTTCCACTTTGATTGTCCTCTTTCTTTCATTCTAATATAACTAGATATTTAGATCCACAACCATAACCATATACATAACTTCAATTCTAAAATATTTCAAAACTCGCCATTTACCATTCATCTATTGTAGCTCAAACTATTTCATGCACAATAATATTTTTCCATTTCTTTGGAACTCATCTCCCTTTGTGTATTAATATGTTGTGTCTCCCTCTCTTTCTCTTTTTAAAATCTAATTTTGTTTCTTTTCCATGAAAAATTCATCAATCTCCTCTTGCCTTTTCTTTGTATTATTTTCTAGATCACTTTTGTGAAGTTTACTATCTCAAACAAGAATTACTTACTCCCTTTGAATACTCTCAAGCTCATTCATACTATGTGCTTGCTATAAAAGCTTCATTTTCAAGATGAAGAAATTCTTTCTCATTTTGAATTCATTCCTTCAATACAATTTTCCCTCATTTTAATCTTTCTTCTTCATTTTGTAGTCATTTTGATATTCTCTTCTCATCTTCTTCAGCTAGTATTGATTCCTTCTTCACTTATTTTCTTTTGTCATGAAGAAACTCATACTTTTCCTCAAATTTCTTATTGTTTCCAAATTGATACAATTCAAAATCTAAAAGCCTACAATTTATCTCAAAGTATACTATGTTCTATCTTATCTCTAGAAATTAGATAATTGGGGCAAAGCATGGAGTTGCCTCACACTTTGGGCCAACTGAGGGTAGTCCAATTAGACTACCCTCGAGCCGTGTGGCACCTGCGTGGCACCGAAATGGTGTCAGTAGTCTGATCAGACTCAGTTCGGCTAGACTCCCCTTCATTGAAATGCTTCCATACAAAAAAATCAAATTTAAATGTTATAGCTAAGGTTAGTTCGGTTGGACTAGCCTATGTGTCATGTGATGTAGCACAAAAATGGTGAAAAACTCTGTATTTCTCAAACTTCTCACTTCTGCTCAATTTTTCTTCAAGTGGAATATTTTTTTACAAAAATCCAAAAGTACCCTTTTGTAGAGCTCGAAGTCACGAATCCGATCATAGTTTTTTTACTATTTTGATAAATTTTAATATTTTTTATTAATTAAACATTGCGAGTAGCATTTAAACTTAAAAAAGAGGTTGATTAGAAATTAAAAGAAAACTATTAAATTAAATTTTAAAAATTACAAAATTATTTTACACTAGATGAGAGAATCTTCTCGAAAAGGGTTTTTTTGGGGGGGATAATGATAAACTTAGTAGTCAAAAGGTGACGCCTAACAAAAACTATCAAATTTAGCTATGTTGGACTTCAAAATATTATAACGAGAAAAATATACATCAAAATTTAAATTTATTTTTTTAAACACTGCATATATATGTTCTCTATTTGGAAAAAATAAGTCCATTTTCATTTTTTTTGGTGGCACTGACTAGAACCCCTGATTTTCAGCATTTTTCAACAATGAAAATTTTATCTTTGAATTTATTAAAAAAATATCAATTTTTTCCTAAAAAAATATCAATTTTTTCCTAAAAAAATTTTAAAATAACAGAAATAAATTTCATTTATAATTCTACATTTGATCAGTTTACATCATTTCAAAATTCAATTTAGAAATGTCACTTTTATGCGGTTGAAGTTAAACAGTTTTAATTCTATTGGTCAGTGCATCTATAAAAGTGTGACATGGGTTTGTGCTTTTACCCAATTATAGTAACAAAGATCTAGGGAGTCATAATAATTTTCACTCTATAATCAAATTATCTACGCAACCAAACATTCTTCTATTACATTAACAATTAGTAATTACTAGTGTATACAATAATCCCTAATCCCTTATTTTCCCCACACTCCTTTACATTACCATCAATCTTCTCTACCCCCAATCTTTTTTTGTGAATGCTCATTTACAAACTATTGTTTCTCTTTTTTTAGAAAAATATTCACATGAAGTCTCCATCCCCAACATCTTAAAATGTTCTTATAACAAACCGATATAATGTCTTAGCACAAAAGGATAAACATATTCTTAAAACAAAATAGCTATGGAAGAAAGTGTAAGAATAAAAGGATAAACAAAAATAGTTATGGATGAACATGTCCATAAATAAATACTGAAGTACACACTCAATAAACCTTACAACCATGTAGAGAGAAAAGAAACCATCCATGTAGTCCAGCATGCAACAAAATACATAGTAATCTTTTATTTATAGATAAAAGGGCTTGCAAAAGTCTCTACACAATACAGATGCATGAAAAATCCATCCTCAATCTCATCCCTCTAAATATACAAACCATCAATTTGATATATAATTTTTTTTCTGACATAGACACCCACTCCTAACAAAACTCTTTACTCTCTATTTCTAGTAATCATGTTGCAACAATTCAGGTAATATACTAAGCCACTAAAAGATATTTCTAAATATAGTTTAAATACTTACAATCATCTCCTACTTATGAGGAGTTTGTTAGTTGTCAACCTCTTGATTCTATCTATTTTCATCAGTATTTTAATTTACATTGCTCAAAAGTTAGTTAGTGGTCAACCTCTTGATTCTCAAGAGTCTATTTGCATCAATATTTTAATTTACATTTCTTACTAGCTATCAATTTGGTACCCTCTTTAATCTAGCTCAAAATATAAATCTTAGGTGTCAATTAGTTTTTAAACCAATATTTTCAACTAGTTATTGTGAATATGAGGTTAACTTGAGAATAAGAATTAAAAAGTGCATCAACTTAACATCCTTGACTTGAATCTTAATTGTAAGTATGCTTCTAGGTATCATGTTGCTTCAACAAAATGAACATAATCAACTGCTCCTTCAATTCTTTTTTTTTCTTTTCACATAAAATTAAACTGACCTTCTTTCTAGTGTAATAAATTTTGAAATCAACCTCCCAAATAATACTTTCAATTATTATTGTCCCTTAACAAACAATAAGCATATTTATTTTCTTATCTTTTTTTTCTATTTTGATATGGACAATTTTCTAGGCATAGCTTCCAACAGGTTTCATCAGTATGATCATTTACATCACAATGATCACAATGCCTTCAGGGCTTTTATTTGGTGCTTGTAGAACTTTCCTTGTTTTTCTTGGTCATGGCTCCTTTTGTCTTTGACGAGGATGGAGGACTATCTACTCCAAGGTACAAAGCATGTGCACATGTTTCATCAATATTCACTTATTTAGAGAGAAATACATGTATTTGAAGATGGCAATGAAGGCCTCTAATGTATTTCATCAACAACTCTCCATCTTTCACATCCTTGCCCATTCAAACTTGACATTTATCAAAACTCACTTGGCTAATCTTGTACTCTTTGATCTTCTTTTTATTTCAAAATTTCTACTTCAGACACTTTTCCTCTCTATGGCATATTGGGTAAAAAACTATTGACCATTTTTTAAAATTGATCTCAAAAACTAATAGGAGTTTGTTTTCTTTGAGTTGTAGGATATAAGAGACTTTCAAACCAATTTATTATTGGTCATTTCTGCTACTAGGATATGTTGTTGTCATTTATGTCAACATATTCCTATGATTTGCTCTGGTGTTTGCAGTTTGGGAAGATCTTATGTTCCAATTTGTAGTTTTGTTTTGCTAATCACTGTTTTGCAGAGTTTAGTATTTCCTCTGCTATATTCCAGTGTGATCATATCTTGTGCTAAGACTTTGGGATATTGTTTGGGATAGTCTTGTGTATCTTCATTTCAGATGGATCATGATTTGGTACTCTGCAAGTTATCTTTATTCATGATAGTTGCTGATTGGTTGTGTTCTTGAGCTTTCAGACGTTGACAGATGAAGATTTGATAAGTGGTGTTGTTGTGGTTGTTATTGATGATTCTAATGTGCTTGTTGGTGTTTCCTAATCATGTCTTATTTTTTTTGGTGATCTGCATTGACTGTTGTACAAGTTATTGGTGGTTTTCATGAACAGGTAATGATTTTCATGTTATGTGGTATCTTTGGTGGTGTAGCCTATTGCAATTGATCTTGGTGTGATTTCTGGTGGAGTTGAGCATTTGGGAATTTGAATTAGGTCCATGTTATGTCATGAAAATAATTATATTGGTCTGGTGGTCGATCCTTGTATCATATGATGTAATTTTATAATTGTGAGTTGAGGGTTTAGCCAACCTTGTTGTCAAGGTTGATGATTTGTATATATAGGTGATATATTCATGTAATTTAGGTGTCAAGGTTGTGTCTGCATTATCAGAGAAAATTTTATGTGCGAACAAGTTATTTATCCTTCGATGTTGTGATTGAGGAGAGATTGGTGTTGCAGAGCAAACAATTGTGCTTAACCGGAACTGTAATCAGGCATTTGGAGATGCTATTCCTTCATTTTATTTCTTTCGGATTGTAGTTTGAATTTTAGTGTAATTTAGTGAGACTTCCTTGAGGGTTGTAGCCTTCCGGGCATTTATCTTTTGATTTATCTTTTGAGCAGTGAGCTATAGGTAGTGTTCCTGAATGCATGTGCATTCCCCATTGTAATATTTTCACATACTACTGCAGAGTATCATCTTACTATGGGTAGGTCCCCATCGTGGTTTTTCCCTTAACCAAGTTTTCCACGTCAAAATATTAGTGTTATGTGTTGTGATTTCATTTTGCTTATCTTTGTTGTTACTACAATTTATCAGATTTGTATTTGTGATTAAGTTGTTGAATCCAGTGAACACTGATTCACACCCCCCCCCTACCCCCTCTCAATCTGCCTTCTTTGTTGCTGCTAATAGTTACATTATGATTTTCTATTCTCAATCTAGCAAAGGAAATCTTTGTTTCCAAACTAAGAGAATGTATATAAAATATACCTCCATGTGTGGCAACTAATGGTCAAGCTTCTCTACATCTAAGTCTCCTTTAAATGGTAGAATGCCAATCTTTGATTTAGCCTTAAATTAAGGTGTCCTTAGTAGACTTGATTCACCATGTTATTTATATCGCTTCCCCTATAAGTGGGTTTTCCCTTGCTCTTTACTATCTTCCAATGAACACAAGTCCATCAAAGCCTCCATAATACCCTTCATAGTGTCAATTTATTAAGATTTGTGTGCAACATTGACTTCTAATTCAAAGAGCCTTGCTTCTTCATCAAGGATTACAAAATCTATTCCCATGATTCCTAGTTCTCTCTTCCATCTATCTAATTGAATAACTCTTCTCAAAAGAAACAAATCTTTCTAGGCACTTGATCTTGTGTTCACCTATAAAATTGGCACCACTTCCAACAAAGGGAAAACATTTTCTAATTCATTAACTATGATGACTTTAATATACAATATTCATCAACACACATATCAAAATGAAGCCATTGTGAACTATACTCTTTAAGAAATAAAAAAATATCTAAATTTTGAAAGGAAAATGAGAGAAAATACCAAATTAATTGAATATGTGAGTGCTTTTGCCAAGATAACAATATTAGACCTTGTGTGGAAACAACCAACTCTAAACGACAAAGTTCAATCCTTAAGACCACTTGCAAAAAGTCTCTAATACTCTCTCTCAAGTTTGGTCCCTAAATACATTCTACTTGGAATGCTTTAATTGTCTTGCAACACACTTCCGATTCTTTATTAATTACTCTCCCTAAAAAAATCAAGTCAAAAAGCATAGAATGCAAAATGCCACAATATTTTTTATAGATGATGAAACTATCACTTGGTATATACCAACGATTATGTAATTGTCTCAATAGTTATAAAATCGTCACTTTTCATAACTTATAGTTGTTGAATCCCCTTGTCAAAACTAGAAATTTCACACAAATGTAAAATATTCTAATTTATATCCAAAAGCATGTGCTTCCTTCAACTAAAATTAAGACCTATACAAGTTGGACTCTTATTTTTTAATCTAGTTACTAATCACCATGATATTGGGACACGCGTCTAGATCATATGCACCATCTAAATATCAATTTCCTTATGTAATCTAAGAAAAACACTCTTTAATAAAGGGTAATTTCATCATAACTTCATGTGAATGTTAGATCCCGGAGACAACTGAGGAGGGGGGGGGGGGTGTGGGGGTGAATCAGTTGTCAAATAAATTTAAACCAAAAACAACTTAATCAACTTTTTGCTTAATACTGGTGAACCAGTCTTTTATACCGGTAGATAGTTTTATCAGATAATTGCAATACCGGTAAATATTAATGCATGAAATAAAAGACAAAGTCATCCACTACACATAACACCAATATTTGTGCGTGGAAATCCTATAAGGGGAAAAACCACGGTGGGAAACCTTACCCACAATCAGATGATACAACTGCAGATAGTAAGTGTATACAAATGGGGTCTACACATGCAGAAAGGCCAAGCGCCTAGAGCTCACTGCTCAAACACTGTCACAACCCTCCTTTATCACTTTTGATTTGATACAATTTCTATTATATCTTTTTGTGTGGTTGAGCTATTGAATATGGTTGAATAAATATTATAAAAGGTTAAATAATGGACCCACATACACACTTGGAGAATATAATTTAAATAGGCATTATTTATTTATTCTTTTTCCCATTCCCAATTATAGCACATGTTGTAGGAGAAATTAGAAGCTTCTAGAGGAATCTTCATTCTTTAATACCTTGCATGTAACTCCCCCACTAGGATATTAATCAATTTTGCATGGATCCAATATTGGAAAAAGAATCTCATTTCCAATTAATTTCTCTAGATAGTGGAATTAAGGGGTTTTTCCTATATATTGTATGCAAATTTTCAAAAGAGGGAGTTGATTATCTTTATTGAAGAAACGTTTTCTCAAGCATTGGTTTTTTTTTGTAGTCACATTTCATTGTAGGATTGTTAAGTAGTTGTTTGAATAAATTCAAAGAAAGGTTGCAAGGAAGGATCAAGGGAGGCTAGTTGAAGATTTCAGAGGGGATTCTACATCAAGCTGCAAGTATCCAGGTTCTCCTTTCTTTTTCTTTTATTGAATCATGCATCTTATTCTTGCTATGAATTAGATTAACTAAATGAAATCTTGTTTCAAATTCTTGTTGTGAATTAGATTAATGAAATCTTGTTTTAGATACTTTTCGTGAATTAGATTTAATAAATAAAATCTCATTTCAAATTCTTGTTGTGAATTAGATTAACTAAATGAAATCTTGTTTCAAATTCTTGTTGTGAATTAGATTAATGAAATCTTGTTTTAGATACTTGTTGTGAATTAGATTAAATAAATAAAATCTTGTTTCAAATTCTTGTTATGAATTAGATTAAATAAATAATATCTTGTTTCAAACTCTTGCTATGAATTAGATTAAACAAATGAAATCTTGTTTTAAATTCTTGTTGTGAGTTAGAATGAATAAATGAAATCTTGTTTTCTTGTGAATGAAACTATTTGGGATAAAAGATTAATTTCAATCTTGTTTTTCTTGTTTTCTTTCCTGTGAAGAAAACTTACTGTGAATAGAAATTAATTTCTCATATAAGAATTCTTGTGTTGAATTTAAATTTGTTCATGTGTACCAAAACTTATTTAATTCTTGAGAGTAAATCCATTTTTTCTTCCCTCTCTTGATATCGATTTGATTTCTTCCTCTCTATAGATGAACATGGTTGTCATGAGAGAAAATTTATAAAATCTCCCCTCTATTGTATTTGCTTGCCTCAATTTCCAACATAATGGATTTTCTTTATGCTCCTGTGAAATCATCTAAAATAATTTCTCTCCATTATTCCTGAATTAAATTCTTATTTTATTTTTATATTAGCATTTTTATATATGCCTCTCTTAATCTATTAACAAAACTAGAATAAAACCATATATATACATATATATATATATATATATATATATATATATGGTTATATATATATATATATATATATATATATATATATATATATATATATATATATATATATATATATATATATATATAACCATATATATATATATATATATATATATATATATATATATAATTTTTACGATAATAAAAAAAGAGAATAAAATAAAATAAAGTTCAAAAAAAATTTGCTTGCATAAATTAAAGTTTAATGGCCAACGCATGGGAGGGGGGGAGGCAGAGTTAATGCAACCGTTGGGGAGTGGTACCCTCCACTAACCCTACGGTCACTGTTACGGCAGTGGCCGCAGAGGGAGCGGAGGGGCCCACGGTGTCCCCTCATCCCTGCGGGCCTGCACCTGCAGGTCTGCAGGGGTGATGGGACCCACGGGCCCACTCCCCATTTAACATTAATTTTTGCATTCTCTTTTATATAATTAATTAGATTTTTTTTTATATTGAATTGCAAAGGACATTACTAATATTTTCTTTAAAAGTAAAATTTAGTTAGTAAAATTAGATTTGGAAAATTTATAAATAATTGGGATCATTTCTTAGTAAATTTATAATTGTAAATTAAACTATATCAAATTTTATGATTGGAATCTCTCAATCTATTTGAGATTTATTGGGTTACTTAGTTGGCATTTTAGATTCATTATAAGCAATTAATTTATATTATTACAATTTGATCCAAAATTTGTCTATGTCTAAACTAATTGCTATTTTTGGAACCTGTGACTATATAATTAATTATTCCCGTGGTAGGAATAAAACATTGCTTAATCTTGCATGTAAGTTACACTATTCTTGCATCATGCGAATTACTTATACATTAATTGCATTTATTGACATTTTCATCATCTCCATGCAAGTTACACATTTCTAATTATCAATATGCAAGTTTCATAATTGTCATTATTGTGTAAGTTATATTTCAAGTTTGAAATATTAAATAGTTTAGTTGAAGAAGGATGGTATTTTATCAAGTGGTACATGAATGCCATCAAGGTAGTTATTTCAATTAATTAAACTTTGCAATGTCTAATTATGTACATTCGTTTCATAATTGTTTCAAGCATGATTTTTTTCATAGCTTCTTAGTTAGAAAACTAAATAAAGGAAGTTAGAAAACCAAAACCTAGCAGCGTTCGGTATTTACGGTGCCTCTGGGTCATGCTTACAGGTAATATCATCGTGTTGAACTACTGCACTTAATGCCTAATAAAGATGCATCAACAACGTTTGTGCAATCATCCTTATAAATCGTTGGGGAGTAATAAGAGACACTTGGAAGTTAAAATCCAAGGGGCGGGTAATCCCCCTTGGATCGATAATCTAATAAGATAATCCTTAAACGATTTTACATCCGCTGAGTTAAACCATAGTAAACCCCCTTTAGGGTTGATTGAGTGAAATGATTTTATGAAATTGATTTAATCTCGAAGAGTTGTTGACGATTGGCAAATGGGTTAAGGGTGACGCTTATGATAGGTATTAGGATCTAGTTGTTTTAGGCCACAAGCAATAGGCCATCTTGAGCCTTTGTTTAAGTGCTACCATCGTGGGTAGCAACTGCAAAGAAACTATCTAGGACATTGACCCTAGAAAGGGTTGTGTACCCACCAACCAGTTTACATCAAACCATAGATTATAAAATAGAACTACATACATTACGCCTTGATCCTGTGCCGAATCGGGTATGTAGGCAGTCTAGGGACGGAGTTGTCCTTAGTACTCAGGCATTCATGGATGGGGTCTAGGTTTTGGTAAGAAGAAGGATTGTGAAGAATCCTAATTCAAAAGATAAGTGTAAGAAAAGAAAAATTAATTCAATGCATACTCGGAAGGAATCTCGTATGGATTCGCTTGACTTCTCGAGGCTTTGAGCCAAATTCTAAGGTGGAATTCAAGCTTTCATTATGTTATTTTGATTTCTCCTAAGGACGGTGACCTTGATACACTCCTATTAGAGGAGTGTAGTACTTAGTGAGTGACTCAGGACCCGGATGGTCCTGATGAGTCTAAGTCTCTGGCCAGAGCACCTCCTATCCCAATTGGATAGATGCCTACCCTGTTTGGGTAGATGCCTATCCTGTATTGGATAGATGAAACCTTTTGTTTCGTATGGGCAGATGCCTAACCCGTATGGTTAGATGCTCATCCCAGATGGATGAATGCCTAATCCAAATGGATGGATGCCCAGAGTATGTGATTGAATCAAACACAAATTATTAAATTAAGAATTAAACACACAAAAGAAAAGGAGTGGTCAAATTTTGTTGGGTTGAGTAAAGTGGGTTATTACAAACACAAAATAGGAGTCACACTGACTACAATTGAATGGTTAAATCCAATAAGGATGTACTGCTCAAAATAGCATCTTCATATGTTGGATTCAGTACCGATGTAGTTCTGATATGCTTTCACAAAAACCTTCCTTCTCCTTCAAATGATGTATGTGTGTATAGCTCTGCTTATTCTCGCATATACCTTCACACAAATATTTTTCGCATTTCACCACCGATCTTACAAATAAGATCTTACATTTATACCATAACCTAAGACCAATTTTAGTAGGTCGGCTCTACAAGATATTATAATAAAATCATTCTACAAACAAAACAATATCCGATGCAATAACTGATTCAACATGTCGGCTTGATGCATTTACAACAATAATAAATCATCTCCATAGTGTGTCATGTTGATCTGGAAAAGATAAACCTATTGATGTATAACCTGGACCTATTTACCGGTAATAGCAAATATGCAAATACGAATATGTCAATAAACAAATCTCCAAGACAAGGTGTCCAAATGATGTCTTCGACATTACCAAGTGTTTTCCATGCCATTCCAGGTGTTGGTGATCATTATATCCTGCCGATGTACAATATATCGATGACTGTGCATAAGTCATTTGCTTGCTAGTGAATGTTGTTGATTCTCCAAAGTACTAGAGTTGATAGGATTTAGTAGGTGTTGACATCAATGACAAAACCATACCAAAATACCAACAATGAACACTTGTCACAATCTTGTAAAATAGTGAATCATGAAAGTAGCAAGTGCAATTTAGTTGCTAAAACTTTCTCTCTTTTGTGTGAATGAGGTATTTTACCTAGCTAGTTTATTTATAGATCTTATTCACATGTTGTGGTTAAATAGGTCCTAAAATATCTTTCTAGAAAGTCTTAGTTGTCAATAAATGTAGTACCCCTACCCTAATCAAATTCTAATCTCAGTTTGACCTTGGTTAGTTTATCATGTAATCATGTTAATGTGGTTTTCACATCAATTCGTATGCAAGTTTATTAGTTCTCCTATTTCGTGTTATTAATCTCAAGCTAATACTTTCATTAAGTATATATATGTATGCATGTATGACTCTTGGTTGTAGGAGATTTTAGGTATAGTACCACATGGGTGCAAGGTTCATTTCTGCCTGGATTCGTAGGTTTGAGTGTACCTCTTTGGTCTGTAGATTTTGGATTAGGTGGTCGTAAGACCCTTTTTTGACCATAGTCGTGCTCAAGTGAGCATCGTCAGTCATCGTCGGTATTCCCTTTGGGTGGGTATGCAGGTCATCTGTCTGCTTGGCTTTCTTGGGTTGCGTGTTTTTGTGTGTGGTTAAATTGAGTAATTAATCCTTAATGTTTAACTTGATTTAATGTGTGTTTACGCATTAGAAATTAAGGGACTAAATTAAATAGGTTCTCTTTTTGCGATTAATCGTTAATTAGAATTGCTCAATCCAAATTGGTAGCAAGTTTGAATAGATGGTTAATTTTAAATTGATTAATTTATTTTGTTTATGCTTTTGGAAGGGAAAGATTTAAATTTATTAGTATTAATTTAATTCCCTTGTTTTTTTATTTTTTTAAAAAAAATAGAAAGGTTGATTTTAATTATTTAAGAAAAACAATTTTAATTAGAAAAGCGAGTTTAGTATATTTTGGATATAGTTTTGAAAGAATGAAAGTGGGGATTTTATTTTAATTTAAAATATTTTACCCTCATTAATATTTTGGAATATAAAGGTTAATTTTGTTAAAATTTAGAAAAATAGAAATTAAATGAGGAAGAGGCATTTTGATTTTTTCTAAATTAGAATTAAATTGTGTAAAAGTATTTTTTAATTGGAAATGAGATTTTTGGTCAAAAACTTTTCCATTTAACCTAGGGTTGGAAAAATATTTTGAGAGAAATGATTTTTGGAAAAATATGGCCAAGAGACATTTTGGAAGATGTTTCTGAGAAATTTTGGGGAAAATATTTTGGAGAAGGATTGTTTGAGCTACAAGTTGGGCTCTTCATCAAATCTTGCTAGGAATGCTAAATGGGGTAGGTTTCTGGTTCAACTCTTTGATTTCTTTGTTTAATCAAGATTGTTTGGTTTTTGGAAGAAATCTGGTTGTGTTGTTGAAAAATCTCATTTATTTGGGGAAAATGAAAGAGTTGTAGTTTAATCTCCAATTCAAACCCTCTTTGCTTCTTTTCCAAACCTCAAATTACATTTTTTTTTGGTTGTTCTAATTGGTTTTCAAAATCAATAAAAATTGGGTTCGCTGTTTACAATAAAAATTTGTTAAAATTTCAAATAAATGCTTTCAAATTCAGGTTTTAATCTGAGAAATCTGTTTGTGCTTGGTTAAATGGAAATGGAGAATGATTTCCTTGGTGTTTTCTAAGTTATCTTGTTGATTTGAGGATTTGTCTTCTCTTTAAAAAAATAAAAAATAAATAAAAAAAGTCATAGAAACCTGTATGTTTCTGGTAAATCCTTTCTTTTCTTTTTTCAAAAATTTCTCAGAAAATTCTGAGTTTGAGGCAGCAAAAAGTTGGATGTTATCATTTTTTATATAAAATAAAATTAAACGAAAAACAAAAAGAAAGCAAAAAAAATTTATTACGGAGGGGGTTGTTGGGGAGACCATGGCCCTCAACCCATGGTTGGGGAGAGTCATGGCTTCCCCAAACCATGGGAGGGGCCATGGCTGTGGAGACCATGGCGCGGTCTCCACACAGCCCAAGTTGTGGGGAGACCACGTCATGGTCCCCACAGCAACCAGCCCTTTTGGAAGGGAAGCCCACGTGGGTGGCCATCTTTTTTTTAAAACAATATATATATATATATGGAGTTACAAATTATATTTTATTTAAAAGTTTTTTTTATATATATTTTTAATTAAAAAAAGATTTAATGATTAATTTAAATTATTAAATTATTAATTAATTTATATATATAATTAATGGCTAAATTATATATATATATATATGTATGTTTAATTTACATTTTTTTTATACATGCAAGGAAGTATCTTATTTGGGAAAAAGATAAAATAATATTTTATTTGGAAAATTTTGAAAATAAAATATATTTATTATTTGGTAAATTTTAAATAATATATTATTCGGGAGTATATTATTTGAGAAATTAAATGATAATAGGTTATCTGGAAATTTTAGAAATGAAATAATATAGTATTTGAGTAATTGGAAAATGTAATATTATATCATTGGGTATTTTGGAAGTTTAAATAATGTATTATTTGGAAATATTGGGAATAAAATAATGTGTTATTTGGAAATATTGGGAATTAAATAATGTATCGTTTGGAAAATTGGTGAGTAAATGATATTTTCATTTAGTAAAATAAATTGTTTAATTTATATTTTTCTCTGTATTGGGAAATAGGTAAAATTGTTCTATTGCAACTGTGGTATTGAATTTACCTTGTAATGGTGCTTTTTCTGTTATTATATTTTGAAAACTTAGATCCTTTAGAAAACTGGATCGATTGTTGTGTGTAAACAATAGGAAAGAAGATTGTCTTTTCCAATCTATTCCTATGCATGTTTAATTTTTGTATTCGCATTTGCTTAAGAAATGGCAAGTCTTTGATTTTGTTTTGTTGGATACTGTCGTATGATTGAATTGGGTACCTGCTTATGTCCTCGGTTTCGAGTCTTGACTGTTTTCTTGTGATGGTGTTGTAGCCAGTCATGTCCTTTATGTGGGTGTCAAATGTTGATCCGTGGTTGACCATAGCTGGTCAGGTCTCTAGTCAGAGTACCGTCAGTCAGTGCACCTCTTATGAAGTCTTGTTTGACCAAGTGGGTATTCCTATCGTTTTGAACTCCGTTTTCTTGACCTTGTGTATCCCTTGGTTTAGGAGTTCATTTGAGTGTAGTCTAGTGTCATTTGGGAAAGTGGCTTTCAATTAGGAGTCACGCCCAAAGTGGTTGCTGGGTAACCTATTGAAAGTGTGTCTAAAAAAGTGATAACCTAATAGCATATTAGAGAGTTATTTATTGAATCACTAAGTAAGTTGTGCCTCACATATGGGATGAGTGCTAGTACATGTTTGACATGCTATAAGAAGGCCTGAAATGGCAAACCATCATCTGTGTCTTCATGAAAGGATGTGTGGGTCCACATGAGGCTTGGATGGGTCGTAGGTTCATAATAGGTTGCCTGGGTAACCCAGTGGATGGGGTCAGAACCTATGAAGACCTTCCATGGTAACCATACCAAGTTATGTGATAACACTTGTCCCGTTATGTTCGCTAGTGTGTTGTTGTCTTGTCTTGATAGGAGCACTATTGTGGAATCATCCTGATGCTTATGCCCTTGTGAGAACCTAATATTCATGTTAGACCTTGGGTTGCGAAGATTTAGTTTCGCAAATGCTCTAGTGGATCTTTTGTTATTGTTTCTTATTATTTTTAGTTGGATCCTTTCCTATTTAGGGATCATTCATGTATTTATTTGACCGAAGTGGTCATATGTATTATTGGTTTATGTAAACCTTGATGGCAGGATTGTAATGATGTGAACCTTATGTATTCTTCACTATTATTTAATTATCAGTGGGGTCTTGCAGTTGAGTAGACCCGGAGATGTAGCCCACTAGGGGTGAACTCCGATATCAATTTGGTGTTATGTGATGCTTATGATCTCATGTTTCCTTTTTAGTTTAGCATGTATAGATGGCATTATGTTAGAATGTATAATGTGGATTAGATGAAGTTAATCTTAAATGCATGTATGTAGTCATCATATTAAATACAATAATTTGGATCATGAAAGAATGTAGATTAGAATAATGGAATGTATTCAGTTATTGATAATGCAATTAAGTATGCATGGAAAATATTCATTAGTTTATGATGAAATTAAAGTATGTTATGAAATTAGATGTATGACTTATGTATTAATGAAAAGTTTGAACGTAATGGTTGGTTAAATTTTATTGGATGAACGTAATCATGTCACCTATAATTTTCACCTCAATGGATGAACCTTACCATGTGAGCTATATCTTTATCTTACCGGAAGAAATTATCATTTGTTTAAGTATTATCATGTCATTAAATTAAACAGCTTAATTGGATTAATTAGAGTGAGTTGAGTTAAATGTTGAATTAAGTAATCACATCGGGAAACTCCTTAGGTGTTATTTGAGTCTTCCGCTGTATATTTTGAACTTATGATATCTCATTGTATCATTGTGTTGTGTTTAATTTCAAAAAACAAAAAATTGCAATCTATTCTTGTGTTTTAGCTTTATCCCTTCGGGGTTTCCTAGCGGGGCATTACAATTAGATCTTGTCTTAGCTTTTGACATTTAATTCTTATATCCTAGGTCATTTCATACTTATCATGTTAGTTGTCTTATTGTATAGGATTAAGGCATATGTCATGATCTTGTTGAATCATACCTATCAACCTTGCCTATATAAGCAAGGTGACATATGTATTTTTGTGATGTAGTATATTCAATATCAATCAAATCCATTGTGCCCATAATCAAGCATTATTTTTCTCTTGCTACTCTCTTGTGGAAGGAGTCTTTTTTGTTTTGCAAGTGATCCTTGAGTCTTGAGTTCATTTGTGACTCTAGCATTGTATCAAAGCTTCAAATCTACAAGCCCCTTCTCAAATCTAGGAGATAATCAAGCTTGAGGTTTTGCTAGATGCACTTGGGTGCAAATTGGACCTCACCATTAGGGGTTATTTTTTATTATTTTATGGTAAGTTCATTTTGGAGTATTCTTGTACAAATTTAAGCTCACTATCAAGTTTAGAGTGTCCAAGTAAGTCAAATATAGCTTTTGTTTCGCTCAATTTGGCTACTATATGATATAGTGCAAACTAAGATTTGAAGCTCAAATCTAGTAACAACTTTTTATTGGAGCACTTTTAGCTCAAATAGATGTTGTCATTGCAATCAAAAGGTCTAAAAATTCCTATTTTTATCTAAAAAACAAAATCATTTTGGACAAATTTGATGTTTGGCAAATTTTTTATTTGCCACGAGGGTAATTATTGCAAGCCAAATTGAATCCTTTCTAAAAAAATGCATTGCTTTTGATCCAAAAGTTGATGTTTGTAAACAATATAGTTTTGGAAATCTACTTCTAGGTGCTTTCTAGTAGTTTAAGTTTCATTATCAAATATGACTTTTGATTAAATTTATTCTTTTTTGAAGTTAGGTCTTTATTTTTGGCTCTTGAGCTCACAAAATTTTTGCCACAATCTTCAATTTTTGTGAATCTTATGGTATTGGAAAAGTATTGAGGAGCTTTATCAAGACATCTATGAAATCTTTTCAAATTTAATTCCAAAAGCATTTTATTCAATTGTTTTCTGTATTCGCATTATGGGGGATTATTTTGACATGTTAGTACTTGGGAAGGTGTTGTTTTGACCAAATAACTTCATTTCAACCATATATCATGCATTGATATTTGATTTTATCATTTGATGAATTTATCATTGTTATAATTGTGGGATATGCAGCATCCTTCTATAGCCATTCTAAGGATAATTATGAGTGTTGGCAAAAAGGCATCTTGACACATTGCAAGTGGCTAAATATTTTATCTCATTTATATGGACTCGTCCCTAAGAGAAAGACATAGTGGAAGAAATCATTTTGGGGTTATAAAAATTATTATATCATGGGACTAATCGTTGTACAATCAATGCAAACATCTTCAGAGATAATTTTGGGGTTATAAAAATTATCATATCAAGGGACTGATTGGTGTACAATCAGTGCAAGCGTCTTCAAAGATACATACAATTGTATCCTAGTTAGTTTGATACACACGCACACGCACACACGCGCGTGCACACACACACACACACACACACACACACACACACACTTGTGCCAAAGATCAAATAACACCATTAAATTCATAAATTCCAATTATTTAATATATTTTTCAAATAGTCATTTAAAGTGTTGTCTATTATATTAATAATAGAGTTCTTATAAAGATCTAAAATAATGAGTGTGGACATAGTCTTAAGTTTAGGGTTTTGCCTTCATCCAAATTACATTGAGACAACATGTGATTAACACAAAATCAAGTCTAACGTCTATGGGGTTGTGACACATATTTTTTGTGAACATAAGTGTATCATTTTCCATAACTGATGATGGATATGTGTGTGTGTGTGTGTGTGTGTGTGTGTGTGTGTGTGTGTGTGTGTCTGTTTGTCCCTATTCAAATTTGTTATAAGACCTTCAATGGAAGTATATGTCCCTATCCTTGGTCCCATGGGTAGATTTGTTTGTCCCTATCCTTAGTTCCATGGGTGGATGTGTTTGTCCCTATCCTTAGTTCCATGGGTAGATGTGTTTGTCCCTATCCTTGGATAAATTCTAGAATAGATAGTCCAACAAAAGTAGCATAATAGAGCAAGATCTACTATTACTTTTCAAAAGTAGATGTGTATGTCCTTACTCTTTGTGCTATTTATAAACTACAAAATATGTTCAAGTCTTGTTAGTCCACCTATCCCCATTTGGAGAATGATATAATAAGGTGAGGTATTAGGAATATTACATCATTCATATTCACATGGCTAGGTTTGATAGTCTTTAGAATACATATAATGATCATTTGTTAGTGTGTTAGGAGTTTCTTTTAATTCCCATGAGTGTTTGTCATGATTTGTTATGAGTACTTTTTTTTGTGAGTACCTATGTAAGGATTGGTTATAGAAGCTCTTCTATGATAGAGAAAATGTTAGTCATATTAAAATATATTTATATTACTAAACAATATAATAGAAGTGTAGTATTATTGCTATATTATGAAATCTCTAACGCATGTGTCATGGTCTTTTCAATTTGCCCAATCCTAGCCAAGTCTAAGTGTCAAGTCAAAAATTAACTTGCCAAGTTCAAGTCTTGTAACTACATGCACAAGAATTCTAATGATTGATCTCACAATCCTCAAAAACTCCAAGCTTTTGCTTAGGTTTTACAATTGATTGTGAACTTCTTTAAAAGAATATAATATGATTATGTTAGAACACAACTAGACCATCATGTCAATATGGTTATGTTAAAACACAAGTAGACTATCACGTTAATATGTAAAAGAAGACATTTGATATGGAAACTTGTGATGAACTATATATGTATTTCATTGAAATGATGTTATTAAAAAAGTCAAAATTTGACAACCTATAATTAATGAGGGGGTAATAGATTGTCAAATATAGGTGCAAGTTTAGATTAAGTCTTGAATTGACATTATATCAATAATGTGGAAAGAATGGAAGATTGAACTTAGATTGTTAGTCTACTCTTCCACTAAAAATTAAGCTATAAATATAAAAGATTATAATTCTAATGATTAAATCTCCGTGATAAGTTTTTGGGAGTTTTTTTCTTCCTTTCAATGAACAGTTAATTAAAAAGTTCTCCAAAAAGGTTGTGGTTAATCCATATAGAACAAAAGAACTATTTACTGGTCACTATATTTCCACAAGAATATTTTTGGTGATCACTATATTTTCACAAGAATTATTTTTTTTAATGGTGATTGATCTTACATTGCTTTATTTTATAAAATATATTTTAAATTAAAATCCTATAATTTCTCTGCAGTCCAACTGATAGTCAACCTACCTCAGGTAGCCACGAGGAAGGAAGGTTTCTTTGTTAAAGCATAGAATGATTGAAAATTCCTCATCTTAGGGAAGAGGGGGACAAAGACAGAAAAGCGGGGTGGGGGGAGAGAGCTGCTAGAATATGTATCCAGCCTGGATATAAGTAGTCTAATTTAACTCTTTTCTTTTTCAAAAGACAGATGTGACAGGGTATGCATCCAACCTTTTTCCCTGTCAAAACCTAACAAAAGGTTAAGTAATCTAGTCTAACTTTTTCCCTATTAAAATGAATGCACCCTACCTTTTTGCTCTCCAGGCCCAAGCAAAGGTTTTTCCTTTTTGGAAAGAGATAGGTGTGATAGTGTCTCTATCCAATCGTTTTGCTTGTCCAGACCTCACAAAAAGGTCAAATATTTTAACACTGAATAATCTTTTTTATAAAAGGAATTTACCTATTTTATGTGCTCCAGTGGCAAATAAGATTTACATCATAACTTCCACTTCCTAGTATAATTGAGATAGATTACAGTAAACGGGATCATATCATAATTTATTACAAATTAGTGAATTACATCATATGGACCTCAAACCTGTGACCTCGCCATAATCATAAAATGGTCTTTACTACTGGACCAAAGAGGCATTCCTAACCTTGGTGATTTTTCATTCCTCTCCACTTAATAATTTCAATGACCAGATTTCAATAACAATCCTTAGCAGTAATCCCCACCAAGATATGGTCTCATTAATGCAAACTTTTCTTTGCATTATTCCATGGCAAAGGACAACAAGAAATCTACCTGCACAAATGTAGATTTGTGTCTGTAATTTGGTATATATAAATCAGGCCTGAATGACAGACTTAACTCGGGCATAAGATAATAGAATTAATGCAAAGACAAGGAGACCATACAGAATGATAAAGTAAGGGTAGAGATGATCACCTCAATGCATCCGAGCAATGGCTTGGTTATAAGCCCTCTCCCACACTTCCTTCTAGCTGAGCAGCTTTCCGTATTCTTCTAGCAACTCTCTTCTTTTGTATTTCCCATTCTTCTGCCAGCTCCTCCAGCCCTTCAGTCCAAAGCTCTACAAGCTTCCTGAAAAATAGTTCAATATAATAAAACACGGCTCTAAAAACACAAAATTAGTAAAATATATATAAGCAGTGATGCTACAATACAATAATCATATCATTAAGTGAAAAGCATGATTTAGCTCTCCAAAGGCTAAGAAGCTATATTTCTTTAGAAATTAAATATAAAATCTGATTTCCCCTTACCACAGTTACTCTGATACCAAGCACACTGTTAGTATGTAAGCAAACATTCATAGATAGCTTACTTCACTTAGAATCACTCTAATCTCCTCAAGTGCACACTGCATGTTTGAAATGATGGAAACGGTTCATATCTCTCAAAGCAAATTCTCTTGCAAAATTTTGGAGATAAACTTGGTTGCTATGTGATAGTCATCACATATTCTAAGGTTTTTGGCAAGTCTAATAGTTGCTTCAAGGGATGACCCAAAAGCAATTGCCAATTTCTCACTGTGATGACATAGGAATAATTCCTTATCCTCCTACTCCATATAATTCAATACAGATCTTGTATCTGGAATATACCCTCCTTTCTTCATCTCTTGCGACAATTTCTCTAACCTTGCATATATCTCCTGGGTTTGTGGATGTGATCTGTCTCCTACAGAAAAAGCATGTACCGTTTTACGAACTTCAATCCAACTACATCCAGGTATCTTTCTGATTCCTCTATCTTTTATCAATTCCCTTGTCTTTTGCACATCACCCCAACAGCCCACTTCTGCATAGATGTTTGACAGAAGAACACAAGTTCCGGTACTTTTAGGATCCACCTCATTAAGCAGTTTCGCCACAAATTCTCCTAGCCTTATACTGTTATGTGATCTACAAGAACCAAGTAAGCATACCCATACATCCACATTTGGTTTTACTGGCATTTTGATGATAAAGTTTAGGGTTTCTTCAAGATAGTCAGCACGGCCAAGAAGGTCAACCATCCATACAAAATGATTAATCGTAGGTGTAATGCAATAAGATTCACCCATTTGATAAAAGTATTGACAACCATCTTCCACTAAACCTGCATGGCTGCATGCAAATAGAACACAGGTGAAGCTTACATGGTCAGGGTTGGTTTTTAGGTGTTTCATTTGTTAAAAGAGTTTGAGAGCATATAAGCTAAAGCCATGCATTGCATATCCTGCAATCATCGCATTCCAAGATACTATGCCTGGATAATGCATTCTGTCAAATAATTCACGTGCCTTCTGTATGTTGCCACACTTTGCATGCATGTCTATCAGGGCAGTCACAACTATAACGTCTGAAGAAAAACCCTTTTTGATTATTTTTTTGGTGGATCTCCTGACCTTGTTCCAAAGTTCCAAGTTTGGCACAAGCTGGGAGAATGCCACAAAAGGTTGATGAGTTTGGCTTTTCACCTGCCAATTGCATTTGCTCAAACATCAATAAGGCTTTTTCGGCATACCCGTTTTGTGCATATCCAGAAATAGTTGCAATCCATGAGATCACATCTCATTGAGGCATTTCGTTGAAAAGAATTAAGGCCTCATGAAGAACACCATTGAGTGCATATGCTGCAATCATTGCATTCCATGCAACTCTATCTGGATTATGCCTTCTGTCAAACAATTCTCGTGCTTTCTCCATGCTACCACATTTTACATAACCACAACGTGTGACAAAAATTGGCTTTCAATCACATTACGATGGATATCCATACACATTCCAAAACTTCCATTTTGGAACAAGCTGGAAGAACACTAAAGAAGGTTGATCAATTAGGTTTTATACCTGTTGGTTAACAGATTTGTCTTTTCTTTGATTTTTATATATTTTTAAAATAATGACTCATGCATACCCTTTATGAAAAAGCAAATGTACCAACTATATACACCTAAAAATGGTCCGAAGATATTTAATTAAATAAGCAATTGTTTAATTAATCCCCCTTCCTAATTTAATTGAATTCATTAGGCAATTTGATTAAATTCTCCCTTTCATCTACTTATTAATAAATCTAAAGATTTATTTAATAAGTTCATTTCAATAGTCCCCTTTGATTAATTAATTCAAATTAATTAATCCTCTCCCCACTTCAATCAATTCTTTTAATCCTCTAATTAATTAAAACAAATCAATTTATAAATTTTTGAGAATTAATTAGTCTTTTCCTATTATTTGAATTTTTAAATTCAAATTACCCACATGCCTCCTAACTTCTAACTACCTAACCTAATCATCCCTCTAACCTAACCCATTCCACCTAACCTTGGGTTTAACTAACCCTATCCTATCTTGCACATTCTAACCTCCTTATCCAAACCTCCTATGGTGTGGATAGTTTCTTCTTAAGACACATGGCACTTTGGCCACATGTCTCCTCTCTTGGACACTTGCCCTTTTATGAGCAAATCTCCTTGACACTTTCACCACAGACATGGCAAGTGTCTCTTCCTCCAACCTCCTCCAATTTCACCCTTGATATCTTCAAACTCAATCTTGACTGTTGATTCATGCCACCTCACCCCTGGCCTTGAAAATCCTATAAATATCCTCCATTTTGGAGCAATAAGGACCCCATCTCATTTCATCTTATGCATTATTACTATAGGCATATCATTTGAGCATTGTTGTTTTAAGCAATTGCATCTTAGATTTAGCTTAATTTGATCATTTTCTAGTACAATTGTTGAATCATTTAGCTTAATCATGCATATCATTAGCTTAATTAGTCTCTTGGATAAATCTAGCATAATCAATCTCATCTTTACATATCATCATCATTTCAAATCATCTATCTAGGTGTAGTCAAGTCACTAGGATTGCTTATCCAGATCTGAGAGCAAATCCATACTCGCATCTCTTAGGAGGCGATAGGTCATTTTGTCGTGGTTCATCTTTGTTTTTCTTATGATTTGTTAACCATGCTTGTAATGATCTATTGAGTGTTTGTGTTGCAACTGCAGGTATCACACTTCACAGGGACAACATTTTGGCACCTACCGTGGGGCCCGAAAATCTCATTTTTGGCCTCTCAAGCATCATCAAATCTTCATTTATGGCTAGGTCTGAATCAAAATCTCGTACGAGTTCTTTTCAGCCTCGTACTGATAACTCAATGATGAACGAATAGTTCCAAACCAGTACTGAGAGGGGGGGGCGAATTAGTACAGACAAAAGCGCACTCTTGAACCGGTTTGTCTACAGACATTGTGCATTGACAGACAAACAGTAACACCGGTCCTTAAGCAGAGTACAACCGGCAAACCCCAGAATAGCTGAGACAAGCATAAACTGGTTACCCACTTAGCTTTCCTCTTAACTCAATACTACACTACCATTTCACCCTTATGCATGAACAGTTAATCTATCACCAGAAGTATAATAGCTTGCCAACATAATCATAATTCACTGCATGACAGAAAATGACAAAGCATCACAAGAAAGAAGCATCAAACATGACACACATAATTTTCACGTGGAAACCCAACTGGGAAAAACCACGGTGGAGATGAATACCCACAAGCTGTTTTGAACTCTTTAGAAGTCCGCTCTGTTAGGAGCCTTATCCGGTTAGAGACATTATAATAGGTTCTGCTAGGAACCGATCCTGTTAGGGATCACCCGGATAAGGGATGGCTAGAATACCCAGTTAGGGGTTAAACCTTGTTAAAGGTTATCTTGTTAGAGGATTTCAAGAGCTCAATGGTTTTGAGTCACCCTGTTAAAGGATTTATAGCAAGTCAATTAAAACTACCCTGTTAAGGGATTTCTCAACTGTTGAGGTGGTTAGAGATTAACAAGTATTACAATGATCTGGTAACAGCACTCAATGCCAATGCAAATCCGCTTAAGCTCCTCTTCACCTTCTGCACTTACACTCTATAGGTATCACTTCTCTCCTCTGGTATGGCAAGAATCAAATATCCCTTCTCTTGGATACACACACACAACTTTTGCTAACAACCCTAGAAAGAGTCATAACATCGACCTTATAGGAAAACGGATAGGTCAGTGGCATAAACCCTAAACCCTAAAACCTGTTAGGTTAAGAAATTCAAAGGGTTCGATCCTAACCGTTGAGCTCATTGCATTCCAATCTCAAGACATTCTCCATCGTTCATTTTCCACCAATTTCTTGGCGGCTGATAACCCATCACACATTATCACCGTTTTACAGACTTCGCACATTCCCAAGGTAGATAGGAACAATCTCCTTCATGCAAGATCCTTCACGCGCACAAGGCTGACGTGGCAACATGATCTGTTCATCATTACAATGCTAATTCATCACACAAAGTCACCGGTTGAGACACACAGGTTTGAAACACTTCAACCGGAAACCCTGAAGTTGAGACTACCAACCAGTAGTCATACAATGCTTCCATGTACCAGTTCCCATAACCATATGCCAGTTCACCTTAAACAAACACACCAGTTCACTTTGGCATAAATGTCGGTTCACAGTGTTATACCGATTCTCACATATCCGGTTCACACCTCTTCAACATATTGACATCAATGACAACACGCAATGTCATTATGTCCTCATACCGGTTCACATAATGCCAACACATACGAGCTCCTTTGTGCATGTAGACGATAATTCTTTCTAACTCGTACAAGCTTTTAAGGATACTAAATTATTGTACGAGCTCCATTTTGCACTTGTACGATCATGAAAAGACACTCATATAGTTAGGTAAATTGTGTCGTATGAAATTTTGCTTCTGTGTTTTCAAAGCAAATTACATTTTAAGGTTTTCATGCTTCAATTTGATTATTACTAATGCTAACCCTGGTCTGTTTGCGAGTTTTTTGGTAGCCTAACTGGTTTTTGCAGGATGATTGTCGAAGATTACGCTTGTCAAAGCTTCATTTCACCAAAACACATCATGACTACTAATGCATCTATTTTGCAGGTTGCCTAGGAGGACTCAACTAAACTCTATGTCTTCTTTAAATTTTCTAGGCACACTTGGTTTTGCTAATGGAAATGAACAATCATGTTTTATGTGTTTTTTATGATAGGCGAGTATGCTCTCACCTTTCTTAGGTGATTAGAAAGCTAGACTTATCCTTTTCCTTCATTAGTGCATTTCTTTAGTCGGTCTGCCCTCCCAAGGAGCTAATAACTCTTAGCCATTAAGGTCGGTGAGAGGGGAACGACCTAAGTGGGAACGGCTAATGCCAAGTAATCCAACCCACTATAAAATAAATGTGATTTGATGAAAATCAAATCAACGGCAGTGCTTGAGAATAGCTCTCCTCCATACCTTTGGGTATATCAAACTTTGGTTTTCAAGGCTAGGAGACCTCTTAATTGATTTTATACCCCGACGCGCCAAACAGATCCCTTATTAGTTCTGGTTAAATTAGAAGCTACCCGATTGACCTCCGAAAGGGCAATAATCTTTGTGCAAGAGAGATAGTAACTCTCCCAAGACACTTGCCATATCGTTCCCCCATTAGCATTTGGAGTCAGATAATACAACGTTGAGAATCCATTGCGTGAGACTCAGTGACCGTATTCTGATTAGCTATTGGGGGTGTACCTAAGTTTGCAAGCAAAGGTTTTCTCTCTCAACCAACTTCCTTAGGTAGCGTAATGTGCTTGAGGTCACTTATCATATCGCATGTTTGTTGTATATTCATCCTTGAAACAAGAAAATCAAATATTTAAAATTGGAAAACATAAGCAAAACATCAAACGTCAACGATAAAAAATCTATCCAAACAACATTTATTTTCCTTTGTTCTGTCTTGAGTCGTATGAGCTTGTGTTTTGTCGTATGGTTTAGAAATTTTTATCGTACGAGTCCTCTGGTTTATCATTTTTCTCAATAATTTTTGTTATACGAGTCCTCTTATTTATCGTTTTGCTCAGTAAGTGTTGTCATACAAGACCTCTGGTTTATCGTTTTGTTAAGTGGAAATTATCGTACGAGCTTGTGCTTTGTCATATGAGATTCTTGATTCGTCGTATGGGTCTAAATGTATTGTCGTCTAAAGCTACTTAAACTGTAATACAAATTTCTATCTCTGTTGATCCAGAGTTGTCTTCTTGCACATCTTTTTTAGGTTTGCCAAATTTGCTCGGTCAATTTATAGTAATCAAAACACATGTTCTCTATCATTCTGTGCTTGGATTGTCTCCTTTGTTCGCTTGGTCAAGTTATCATTTGTCAAATCAGACTCTAGACATAGACACCTTAAGATTTTCAAGTACTCACATTCAACAAGTTCAAGATCTAAACATCTCAAAGTGCATTATCACCCTCTTTGATAAACTGATCACTCAAACATGTTTCTCATCAGGATCTATCATCCTTTATCACAAAACTGAAACGTTTGGTCAGGACAACCTTGTCCCACATCGTAGGATATATTGTTCCTATTAGACTTGGTTTTTATCAAAATCATCATCATTGCACTCCAAAACCGAAGATCGAAAAACTTACAAACTTTTAAATACTTAAATCATCTTTTTGTGTCATATCACTCTATCACATTTACATTGACAATTGATCACTTATCAAAACAACTTTTGGACAATCGAATCCTAGCACAATATCTAACACACGTGTATGCCCGTTTCTAACAAGGGCTCAGAGACAAAAGATCGCAAAAACGGAAATCAAAACATTGGAAATAACTGAAGAGCATAGAACCATGGAACATGAAGATGAAATACAAGTTGAAGGAGAAATAACCGAACAAAATATCAGAGACATCAAAAAATATCCTCAATTCGATAAATTTATGCAAAAATTATTGGAGGGAGAAAAAGAAAAATATTTCCTAATGTTAGCAAAATCTGGTGCTACACTCCCCCAAGATTTTGATATGAACAAATTGACACAAAAGAAAAGTGAGCCTACCCCTAATAATGAACAATATGAGGACATTTTTGGTCTCAAAATGAATGACACATTAATTCCTAGTAACACCAGAACCAATGAGGAAACCTACATGCCCAAAAGGGATGAAGTAGAAATTATGAATAGTGTTCAATCCAATGAAAATACAAGAAGGGGTAGAGATGATACAAGAAGAGATCCAGATCCTCCTAGAATGCAAAATCATGGTTATGCAAGAACAAATCATGTTGATAATCCTATCACAACTCTCATACAACAAATACAAACACTGCAAACATAAATTGAAAATATGCAGAGAGGAAATGTTAGAAGATACTCACTTCAAGAAATTTGTCCTTATCCATTCGACAAAAATCTAAACATGATACCATTTCCTATAGGATGTGAAACTCCTAGATACAAAAAATATGATGGAAGCACTAACCCTCAAGATCATATACGATAATTTTTCACAATGAGTATGGAGTTTGCACATGAGGATACCTACTTGATGAGATTATTTCCGAAAAGCTTAACTGGACTAGCTATGGAATGGTTCTCCAAACTTCCACCTGGAATCAGATCATTCTCAAAATTGGTGGAAAAGTTTGTTTCACAATACTCTTACAACATACAAAATGAAGTAACAATGCTAGACCTATGTAATGCCAAACAAAAGAGTGGAGAACCTTTCATGACATTTTTATAGTGATGGAGATGGTTAGCTTCACGATATCCTCGTACAGTGTCAGAGTATGAAAAAATGGACATATTCATCGACAACCTAAATGATCAAATGAGTTATCATCTAAAAATGAATGGAAATCAAAGTTTCAGAAGGGTGATTGATAATGGAATCGGAATGGAAGAAGCCATGATAAAGAAAGGTGAGTTGAAAATATACAAAGATGGAGTTCATCCTCCTAACAACACTAACAACAACCACAATGATAAGCCAAAGTTCTGGAATAGGAATCGTAATGTCGTCAATGATGGAATAGTGGATAACAACAATGTGAAACCAAAGCAACCGGTTTTTAATTTATCCACTCACTCAGCAACAGCTCAGCAAAACAACCATCACCAAAAAGTAACTATCAAAAATTTCTTTTGAAAGCAATTTACAAACATTGGTGAACCCCTTGGGTCCGCACTAAAGACACTTCTCGCAAACAAATTGATTACTTTGCCAAAAGAAAGGAACTACAAAGCTCAAATTAAACCACCTTAGTGGGATGATAACCATTATTGTGATTTCCATTCAAACAAGGGACATCACACAGATAATTGTCAACGGTTGAAACATGTCATCCAAGATTTGAATGATAATGGAGTAATAACGGTGGATGGACATACAACAAATGAATCTCATACAGCTTTGAAAACTCCACTTCCAAACTATGAGAAGGGTGAATCATTAACAACAAATAATGGTAAGGGTAAAGCGAAGGTAAACTACGCTCACACATATGATAATGTGGTAAATGTGATTGTAGTTAAAGAAAAGCAAAATCAAGAACCTGCTCATGCTATCACAAGAAGCAAAGCTAAAGTTGTTTTTTCGGGTCCTACAACAAACACATCATCTACTACAAAACAATATAATCTAGTGTAACAATTGTAAAAAACACCCGCACGAATATCCATCTTAGAACTTTTAAATCTTTCACTGTCACACAAAGAAATTCTAGAAAGAGCATTAGTAGATACAACAGTGTCCAAAGATCTTGATATCGATCAATTCCAAACCATGGTAGGACACCTCACAACCCCTCACTATTTATCATTCACTGAAGAAGATGACATGTCCTTTCAACATCCCCATAATGCTCCCTTGCATATCGAAGTCATCATTCATAAGATGCGAGTTAAACGTGTCCTAATAAATGAAAGAGCTAGCTTAAACATTTGTTCTTTGAGTCTTGTCCATGCTCTAGGTTATTTAGAAGATGCAATTGATCCCCAGAAAAAGATCACCATTAAAGCCTATGATGAAGAAGAATGTTCCTTTAAAGGAATTGTGATGTTACCCACCAGAGTGGGACCTTTACAGAAAGACACGGCATGCCAAGTTCTAGACTTGGACTTATCATACAACATACTCTTGGGAAGACCTTGGATACATGACATACAAGTTGTTCCATCAACATATCATCAGTGCCTAAATTTTCCCTACAATGGGCAGGAAATCACGATCTCAGCAGATTCAAATCTATTTCAGTATTGTAGTAATCTCAAACCAGTTCAAGAAGTCATTGTTCCTCATAATCGGGAGGCATCATCTTCAAACACACAATCTAAAGAAAAATCATTTGCCTCAATTTTGTCAAGTATGGAAAAACAAATGCAGCTAAGAGATCGAGGGAATGGAGAATATTCAATATCATAATTACCACTTTCTCCTAAATCCTTTGGAAAACTATCAAACTCTAAACAACAATCAATTGTAAAACATCTTCTGATATTTGAAGGAGCATTTGTTAGTGTCAGGACCTTATCAGAGGAAACAGAAGACAAATATATAGTACAGTGGCTATACAAGGACAAAGAGGTTCAACAAAAGATCAACAATATTCACATACCTATAGAAAAGTATGGAAAAGGATTTAACACCCTCAAAAAAATGGGATACACTGGAGTAGATCCTATAGGGAAAAGAAAAGAAGGTATATCAGAACCTATCCAACCTTACACTCAACAGGCTACAAACAAAACAGGCTTAGGATATGGACAAGTTACTCTACCAGAAGATACATCTTTTAGTCAACAACAACAAGAATGTGAAAAAAAACAGGAACAACTAGCAATTAAAAGAGAAGAAATATCAGCTAAGTAACAAATACAAGCAAACATGAAATGGGAAAAGAAGCAAGCTTCAAATCAACAGGAAAAACAAACTAAAAGCACCTTCCAAACAGCCTTAAATCTCAATCAAAACAAGGAAGAAACTAATATTACTCAAGGAGAGCTCATAGCAAGGTTGACAGAACTCAATCTCAGTCCCGAAGAGGTCGAATATGAAAGAAGAAAATATATAACAGCAAAAGTTGAAGAAACAAATCAAACACTATATGAACAAATCTATAGATTGCAGGCTACAAGTGATACAGATTCTAATGAATGGGAATGGGATTCCTATCACTTTGAAGAATGAGCTGAAGAAAATTGCTTTGAAGAAGATGTAGGAGTTGATGTAGTTCACACGTATGCAGGGAAAACGTTAGGAACTAGTTCACTTGAATCAAAATCACATTCGGCTAACTTGGACTTAATCGAAGATGATCAAGAGATTCTTGTGTGAGGTCATTCTGATGAGAGTACCATTCTAGACATTGACATACATATTGAAAACTTTGATACATCCATCATGACCCTTGATACTCTTGAAACATCTCAACTCGAGGACCCCCTACCTCTAATCCACCTTGAACTTATTGATTGGGAAAATGAAGGACAGACTATCATTGATACCTTTCAAAATGACCATGCCATATTTGTATATCTCAATGCAATCAAACCCGCAACAACTCTCACCAGGAATTTCAGCAATGCATCTTCCAGTCAAGTGGGTGCCAAATCTCCTAGTCGCAAAAAGAAAAATAAAGAAAACAATATCAGGTCTAATGCTGAAAACCATTTCTTGGCAACATTAGATCAGGAAAAAGTAAAAAGAAAGGACGCATATAATGGTGAAAACCTCCTTGAGGCACCGGAAGATGAGATATTTGACACTTTACCTGCACACTATCAAGAAAGGTCATCCATTTTGATCAAACCAATAGAGGTAGTTAACATTGGGACAACAGAGCAACCAAAGATCCTACATCCAGCAACTTCTCTGTTAGAAGAAGAAATGTAACAATATATGGAATTCTTCAAATGAAGGCAAATCAATTTTGTCTGGTCATATGCAGACATGTCGAGGTTAGATCTAGAGCTTATTATGCATCACTTAAATGTCAATCCAGGAGCCAAACCAGTCAAATAGAAGTTAAGGAAAATGCATCTGCATATCGCTCTCCTAGTCAAAGCAAATTTAAAGAAATTATTTGATATCAGATTCATCAGACCTATAGCTTATCCTCAATGGGTATCCAACATCGTTCCTATTTTAAAACCAGATAAAAGCATTAGAATATGCACAAACTTCAAAGATCTTAATAACGCATGTCCAAAAGATGACTTTCCTTTGCCTAACATTGACATCATTGTAGATTTAACTACTGGACACTCCATGTTTTCTCTAATGGATGGTTTCTTTGAATACAATCAAATTAAAATAGCACCTAAAGATCAAGAAAAGACAGCTTTTACATGTCCATGGGGTACTTTCTGTTGGAACGTCATGCCTTTTGGACTAAAGAATGCAGGTGCTACATATCAAAGAGCTATGACAATGATATTCCATGACATGATGCATACATTCATGGAAGACTATGTGGATGACATCTTGGCAAATTCATACAATAGAGAAGACCATATAGTAATACTAGAAAAGATCTTTGACAAGTTAGAACAATATAAGCTACAATTCAATCCTAATAAATGTGCCTTTGGTGTCTCTTTATGAAATCTATTGGGATACATTTTTTTAGCTAGAGGTATCAAAGTAGATCCAACTAAGGTTAAAGCAATCATGGAAATGGCATCTCTCAAGAATATCAGTCAACTAAGATCACTTCAAGGAAGACTACAATCAATCAAAAGATTTGTTGCTCAACTAGCAGATAAATGTCAACCATTTACACATCTATTACACAAAAATGTTCATTTCGAGTGGGACCATCAATGTGAGGACGCATTCAACAAGATCAAGGCATATCTCATGCAACCACCTGTCCTAATGTCACCAATTCCAGGAAAGTTGTTGTTACTCTACGTATCGACCACTGAAGTTGTTAGGTCTCGGGGACAACTGAGAGGGGGGGTGAATCAGTTGTCTTAATAACTTTAAACCAAAAACAACTTAATCAATTACTGCTTTAAAATCGGTGAGATAGTCCATTATACCAGTGGACAGATTTAACAGATAAATGCAAGACCAATAAAGATTAATGCATGAAATCAAAACATAGAATCATCCACAACACGTGACACCAATATTTGTATATGGAAACCCTGTAAGGAGAAAAACCACGGTGGGAAACCTTACCCACAATCAAATGATACTACTGTAGATAGTAAGTGTACATAAATGGGGTCTGCACATGCAGAAAGGCCAAGCGCCTAGATCTCACTGCTCAAACACAAATGGGAGTCACACTGACTACAATTTGGATGGTTAAATCCAATAAGAATGTACTGCTTGAAATAGCATCTTCATATGTTGGATTCAGTATCGGTGTAATGTTGATATGCCTTCATAAAACCCTAGCTTCACCTTCAAATGATGTCTTCATGTATAGCTCTACTTAATCTCTCATATCCCTTCACAATATACCTTCTTCGCATTCCACACTTGATCTTACAATTAAGACCTTACATTTATACCATAACCTAGGACCAATTTTCGTAGGTCGGCTCTATAAGATATTACAGTAAAAACATTTTACAAACAATATAATATCTGATGCTATAACGGATTGAACATGTCGTTTTAATGCATTTACAACATTAATTAATCATCTCCATAGTGTGCCATGTTGATCTGGAAAAGATAAGCCTGTCGATGTAACCTTGGATAACCCTGGACCTATTTGTCGGTAAAAGCAAATATGCAAATATGAATATACCAATGACCAATCTTCCAAGATAAGATGTCCACACAATGTCTTTGACATTACCAAGTGTCTTCCATGTCATTCCAAGTGTCGGTGATCATTATGTCCTGCCGGTGTACCATATACCAGTAACTGTGCACTAGTTACTTGCTAACCAATGAATGTTTGCTGGATCTCCAAAAGTGCTTTTAGTAGGTGTTGACATCAATGACAAAACCATCCCAAAATACCAACAATCTCCCCCTTTGGCATTGATGGCAACACAAGATGGAAAAACCATCAATGTGCCAAAATAGAAATGCCAAGTACCAAAAACCAACAATCTCCAAAAAGATCATAACCAGAAATCAAAATCTCTCCTAAATAACAATCTCTCCCCCTGGGAGCAACATGTGATTTCCAAAGTTTTCCCATACCAATCTTCCTCAAAATATAATGTGTTTTTCCAAAGATATCTCTCCCCCTTTGACATCAAATGCCAAAATTTCAACATACCAATTGTTTTATACAAAATACCAATCAATTTCAATATACCAACTACTCCCCCTGAGAAGTAGCTTCCTCATCAAAGCCGAAGTAAGAATATATTTCTGTTAATTATGTTGGTTGATGATAGACATCAACTTTCTAAGTGTCTACCGGTGGGGATGTGACCCCAAGCTATTCTCTAAGATATTCAAAGGTCTCCTTAGGCAAAGGTTTAGTAAAGATATCTGCAAGCTGTTCTTTAGTATTCACATAAACCAGTTGTATTTCTTTTGCTTCAACTTTTTCCCTTAGAAAATTAAATTTGATAGAGACATGTTTTGTTTTAGAATGTAATACCGAATTCTTAGATATATCAATTTTTGTTGTGTTATCACAATAGATAGTTATAGGTTCTTTGCATTTTACCTTCAAGTCTTTCAACATTTGTTTAAGCCAAATTACCTGTGTACAATTACTTGTTGCTACAACATATTCTGATTCTGCTATTGATAAAGATGTACAACTCTGTTTCTTACTCAACCAAGAAACTAATCTGTTTCCAAGAAAAAATGCTCCTCCGGTGGTGCTTTTTTTGTCATCAATGTCTCCTACCCAATTTGCATCTGTGTATGCACATAATTCAAAGTTTTCATCTCTTGGATACCATAAACCAAGATTTGGGATGCCTTGTAAGTACTAGAAAATCCTTTTTACTGTTGATTCAAGATTTTCTCTAGGATTACTCTGAAATCTTGAAACAATACATACTGCATTCATGATATCAAGTCTTGTTTGTGTTAAATATAGTAAACCTCCTCTCATAGATTTGTACCTTGTTGGATTAACTAGTGTAGATTCATCTCTTAAAGATAGTTTGTCATTTGTAGTCATAGGTGTGCTTACTAGTTTAGATTTTTCCATCCCAAATTTCTTGAGTAACTCCTTTAAGTATTTTGATTGACTCAAAAATATACCTTTTTCAGTCTATGAAATTTGCAATCCTAAAAAGAATCTTACTTCACCAATCATAGACATTTCAAATTCTTGCTGCATTTTGATAGAAAATTCTTTACACAATCCATCTTCTCCTCCAAAAACTATATCATCAACAAAAACTTCAATAGCCAAGATGTCATCACTAGTCACTTTATAGTATAAGTTACTATCAGCATTACCTTTAGAAAAACCAATTTTCAAAAGATACTTATCCAATCTTGCATACCAAGCTCTTGGAGCTTGCTTCAATCCATATAGAGCTTTCCTTAACCTACAAACCATATCTTTGTCATCTATCAAAGAAAATCCATCAAGCTATTCAATATAGACTTTCTCTTCAAGATTTCCACTCAGAAATGCACATTTAATATCCATTTGATATACTTCGTAGTTCTTATGTGCTACAAAAGCCAAAAATAATCTAACTGCCTCAATTCTAGCTACTGGTGCAAAGGTTTCATTATAGTCAATTCCTTCTTTCTGAGAATATCCTTTACACACTAGTCTTGCTTTATTTTTGATAACCTTACAATCTTCATTAAGTTTTTTTCTGAATACCCATTTGGTTCCAATTACATTTTTATCTTTAGGCTGGAGAACTAATGTCCAAGTATTGTTTTTCTCAATTTGTTCCAATTCTTCTTCCATAGCTTTAGTCCAATACTTATCTTCACATGCCTCATTAACTGATGATGGTTCAATTTGAGAAATAAGACATACCTCTTCATTTGCCAATCTTCCTCTTGTCATAACTCCTTTGTATTTGTTTCTAATTATCTGATCTTCAGAATGATTCAATCTTATATACCGGGGTTTCATTGTTTGTTGTTATTCCTCAGTCACAGTGGAATTTTTAGATGATACCGACATAACTGGATCTTCACTCTGTACCAGTGGATTTAGTGTAGGTTCATTTATTAGAATTTCTGTTGTTGGTTCAGAATCTATCTACCTTGAAGTTCCTTTGAATTGTTCATCAATCTTTACATTTGTACTTTCAACAATTTTCTACAATCTCTTGTTAAAACATCTATATGCTTTACTCTTAGATGAATAACCAAAAAATATACCTTCATCACTTCTAGGATCAAATTTCCCAATATACTCATCTCTTCTAATATAGCATTTGCTTCCAAATATTCTAAAATATTTAAGAGTAGGAGTGATACCAAACCATAGTTCATGAGGGGTCTTACCGATTTCACCTTTGATGTGAACTTTGTTGAATGTATAGACCACTGTATTGATTGCTTCTCTCCAATACACATGTGGTAAATTTTCTTCTGATAACATACTTCTTGCTGCATCCAAGATAGTTCTATTTTTCCTTTCAACAACTCCATTTTGCTGAGGTGTCTGGGGTGCTAATAGTTGTCTTATGATTCCATTCACTTCACAGAATGTATTAAACTCTTTACATGTGAATTCTCCTCCTTGATCTGACCTTAAACACTTAATTTTCTTACCAGTTTCATTTTCAACCATTGCTTTGAACAGTTTAAACTTTCCAAGTGCTTTTGATTTTTCTCTAAGAAAAGTAACCCAACACATTCTAGAATAGTCATCAATGATTAGCATGAAATATCTATCACATTGTAGGCTTTTAGTTCTAGATGGACCACATAAATCAGTGTGAATTAAATCAAGAGCATTATTATATTTTTCAGGAATACTTTTGAAACTAGCTCTAACTTGTTTTCCAAATTGACATTCCTTACATATTGTATTGTGAGGTTTGACAATCTTAGGTAAGTCTCTAACTGCCTTAGTAGTACTGATCTTTACCATGCAATCAAAATTTACATGACAGAATCTCTTATGCCATAACCAACTTTCATCTATATGTGCAATCAGGCATGTATTTTCATTGTTACTCAAATGAAAGATATTACCTCTAGTCTGATTACCGGTTGCAATTTCTAAACCAGTTCTATTCATGATTTTGCATTTTTCATTTTTAAATTGTAACTGAAATCCTTTCTCAACTAATTGACCAACACTCAAAAGATTATTCTTTAATCCTTCAACATAGTAGACATTGTCAATGTTATGTTTACCATCAAGAGATATTGAACCCTTACCTCTGATTTGACAAGCTTTGTCATCTCCAAATCTTACTAAGCCACCATTGTATTCTTGAAAGTTCAATAATTTACCTTTATCACCTGTCATATGATGTGAGCATCCAAAATCAATTATCCATTCATCTTTTACTTCAATTTTAGCTGTCAAGACCTGTTCTACTAGTTGCACTGCAGGTGCCAGTTGATCTTCTACTATAGCAACAAAAACCCATCCATTGTTTGTCGAATCTTCTTCAGAATCATCAGTCACTCCTTCATCAACTACATAACAAGATTTGTCCTTATTTTTCTTGAATCTGTATCTTTGATATTCAGGGTTAGGTTTGTATGTCCTTCTAGCTTCCTCTCTTAGTCTAGCATGTCTATCAGGGCATATTGAAGCCATATGACCAATCTTATTGCAGATAAAACATTTAAAGGGTTTTTTACCTTCATACTTACTTCCAACTGGACCTTTAGGTATTTTTGTTGCAAATAGTTCTTCAAGTTCTTCAAGTTCTCTTGCATAAAAGGCTTTCCAATTAGATTTGTCAAATGATGATGCAGATGATGTTGATTCTTTGAAAGCTAAATTTGTCTTTATAGTAGCAATAGGACCAAATTTTCCAATTTCAAAGGCTGAAAGTTTTCCAATCAGTGTATCCCTAGTTACAGATGTATTAGGCATTGTTCTTAATTCATTTATAGTAGTAACTTTCATTTTTCATGTTGGTGGCAATCTTCTTTAAACTTTTGACACAATTTCATCTTCACTTAGAGTTCCTCCACAACATTTATACCCAAAACAATTTCATTTACTCTTTCCTGAAATAATTAGTAGACATTGGATTTCCTCAAGTTGTTAAACTTCTGCAAAAGAGGACTTGGCTTTAATACCAATTGTTAGGTCCCGGAGACAACTAAGAGGGGGGGGTGAATCAGTTGTCTTAAAAACTTTAAACAGAAAACAACTTAATCAATTACTGCTTTAATACCGGTGAGATAGTTTGTTATACTGGTGGACAGATTTAACAGATAAATGCAATACCGGTAAAGATTAATGCATGAAATCAAAACATAGAATCATCCACAACACATGACACCAATATTTGTATGTGGAAACCCTGTAAGGAGAAAAACCACGATGGGAAACCTTACCCACAATTAGATGATACTACTGTCGATAGTAAGTGTACATAAACGAGGTCTGCACATGTAGAAAGGCCAAGCACCTAGAGCTCACTACAAACACAAATGGGAGTCACACTAACTACAATTTGGATGGTTAAATCCAATAAGAATGTACTGCTTGAAATAGCATCTTCATATGCTGGATTCAACACCGGTGTAATGTTGATATGCCTTCAAAAAACCCTAGCTTCACCTTCAAATGATGTCTTCATGTATAGCTGTGCTCAATCTCTCATATCCCTTCACAATATACCTTCTTCGCATTCCACACTTGATCTTACAATTAAGACCTCACATTTATACCATAACCTAAGACCAATTGTAGTAGGTCGGCTCTATAAGATATTACAATAAAAACATTTTACAAACAATATAATATCTGATGCTATAACCAATTGAACATGTCGGCTTAATGCATTTACAACATTAATTAATCATCTCAATAGCGTACCATGTCGATCTGGAAAAGATAAGCCTGCTGGTGTAACCCTGGATAACCCTGGACCTATTTGTTGGTAAAAGAAAATATCCAAATATGAATATACCAATGACCAATCTTCCAAGATAAGATGTCCACACAATGTCTTTGACATTACCAAGTGTCTTCCATGTCACTCCAAGTGTCGGTGATCATTATGTCCTGTCGGTGTACTATATACTAGTAACTGTGCACTAGTTACTCACTTGTCGGTGAATGTTTGTTGGATCTCCAAAAGTGCTTTTAGTAGGTGTTGACATCAATGACAAAACCATACCAAAATACCAATAGAAGTATCATTAGGGGTTTTGCTCGCACAGTGGGATAATGAAGAAAAAGAATGAGTCATCTACTACATCAATAGAATACTAGTGGGATACAAGCTCAACTATTCTCCAATAGAAAAAGCACGCTTGGTGGTAGTTTTTGCTTCAAAAAAATTAAGACACTATCTATTATCTTACTCAATCAAGTTGATAGTTAAAATTGATCCTCTGAAGTATTTACTCAGCAAGGCAACATTAACAGGATGATTAGCAAAATGGATCATGATCCTAAGTGAGTTTGATATTGAATATGTAGATAGAAAAGCTATCAAGGGACAAGTCATTGCAGACCAACTAGCTGAGGCACCACTTCAAGATAATCATCCTTTGCAGATTGAGTTTCCTGATGCTAATATCCTAACAGTCACCACAAAAACATGGCCATTATATTTTGATGGTTCATATACACAGCACGGATCAGGAGCAGGTATTCTATTCATCATACCACAAGGTCATACAATTCCAAAAGCATACAAATTAAGCTTTCCATGCACCAACAATACAACAGAATATGAAGCTTTGGTTACAGGCACCAAAATGGCTATAGAATGGAACATTACACAACTTCAAGTTTTTGGAGACTCTTAGCTCGTCATCAATCAAATTAATGACAATTATCAAACAAAGGATGAAAAGATAATGCCTGATAAAAAGATGGTTGATGATATAAAGAAATACTTTGTAGAAATAACTTTTCAGCAGATTACAAGGAATGACAACAAAGCAGCAGATGTCATGGCTACACTTACTTCTCTCCTTCAGACATAGGAAAATCAACAGCACTATGAATTCCTGGTGGAAGAGTTATTTTACCGTGCTCATAATTGTCCTGATTCCCAAACTATCTGTTACCTTGTTGGGCATGATTCCTCCCGCTATGGCCAAACTTACACATACCTAAAAGATAATATCATCCCTCCTGACTTATCAAAAAATCAAAAGAGAAACTTTATTCGCCAATCCTCACATTATACTCTTGTCGTAGATACCCTATTTAAACAAGGTCTAGACGGTTGTAATGTCCCCTTTTTAGCGCAACATGATATGGGGTGTCATTAGCCTATTCTGACATGGTCCCGAAGGCTAACAAGGACATTGATGGGATCCTGAGGTGTTTTGGCCTAGGTGTTTTCGATTTCAGGCCAATCGGTGCTGCTTTGACAGGGTTTCTAGACAGTTACTATTTATAGTAAGTTAGTCTCCAAGCAGTGACTTGAAATTTTTAGTGTTTCCCTGGTTGGCATAACTATCAGTAAAAAATATTTGAAGGCGACAATGATTTAAAGGGATTATAAACAATGTTTTAATATTTAACGATAAAGTGTAAAGTTAAATTAAATATTTAACTTTATCGTTATTTTATAAGGTTGGGAATATAAAGTAATGTTTAAAATATTAAAAGTTCCCTTTAATGGTACATTGTGGGAAATAATATTTTATTCTAATTGTATTATCCCACATTTAGGAAATGAAGTGTTTGCATCCAGGGAGAAGATATAAATGGAGGTTGAGAGCTCTCTTTTGGGATATGCTGGGATGAATTAATGTTATACTGTTGGATTTCGTAGAGATCTGATTATTAGGCTTGGAGGACGGAATCCCTCTTTGCTAGCATTCTCTTCGCTGTTGAAAGACACAGTCAAGAGGATTAATGGTGTTTTCATTCAGGAAACATATTGGGCTTCATTTGGTGCTCTCGCATGATGTTTTTACAGGGGTTTGAAAGTGCAGATTTGAAAATAGTGTTTTTGCTACAGTACCACGTGAATAGTGTTTTTGCTACAGTACCGCGTGAATAGTGATTTGCTACAGTACCGCGTGAACAGTGTTTTTGCTACAGTACCGCGTGAATAGTGTTTTTGCTACAGTACCGCGTGAATAGTGTTTTGCTACAGTTCTGCGTGAATAGTAAAAATGCTACAGTGCCGTGAATAGTTTTCAGCAGGTTCTATACTTGTGGAGTCCAGGTTTGAATTTGTTTATTATCATATGGTCTGTAATATTCTTCAAATCTGATTTGTATGCTTGGAGTTGGAATTAAATAAATACCATCAGCATTAATCCTCTTGTTTTTGGTATTTGATATGTCTGGTTATTTTTATATTGAATAAACTTTGAAAGCTTTACAATAAATATCAGTTTACCAAATTTATCCTATAGCAAATCAAGAACCAAAAAATCCAGTAGTCAGCTTGCACGCCAACTGTTTGACAAAATTACACTAAGTAAAAAGGACATAAATTTAGTACCGAATAGGGGGTGCCCATTACAGTGGTATTAGAGCAGAAGATTCTGCCATCTTGTGGGAAACTTTCACCAAAACATATTGCAGAAATAAAACAGGTCCAGAATGTATGATTGAGCATGCGACAGGGGCATTATAATTTTCGCAATACCAGGGCCAGACAAAATAGAAATCCGGATAGTCAGAGTGAGCAGTCTAGTTCATCCATGCAGGTGGACATAGAATCCAGTCATACAGACATAGAGGAAATATTCTTCGATCAGGACAGCAGTATGGGTGACCGAGATGAGAGGAATATCGTTCCAGATCAGGGGGAGGTAATGTTCAGACAGTTGCTGGGTACGTTAGAGCAGGGGCAGCGTATGCAGTAGGAGCAGAATAGGCGAATGGACATGATGTTGCAGCTTATGGCTAGACAGATGGGCATCAATATTAATCCAGGTGATGCCAACAATGGAAACAATAACAATGGGGCAAATGATAACAATAGGGGCGATGATAATAATGGAGGCCGAGGCAACAACAATGGCCCTGAGAATAATATTAATGGTAATAATGGACATGGCAACAATGGGAATGAGGCGAATAACTTTAGACACGTTGCACGCCCAGCTCGAACAGCGAGCTCGAGACCTCTTCTACCCACCTTCCCACCTAGGGATCCAGTTCAACCAGTGAATGAACCGCAGATTACTGAGTTACAGGGTCAGTTCAGGAGGGACTGGGAGGCCAATGGACCCGAGTTTCAGGCAGATATTTCCCTCAGAGATTATATGGACTTGAGGATGAGACATATGCCTAGAGCAGGAGGGAGGAATCAGAATTTTGAGCTAAGAAAGAAAGTTGGAAAACTTTCCTTGCCTTATTATGATGCTTCAGGGAAGATGACTGCACGAGCTTGGGTGCAGAAGGTAGATACATACTTGCAGCTTAATCCTATGCCTGAGGAGGAGGCTATCAAGTATGCGGCTATGCATTTGGACGGCGTTGCGCATGAATGGTGGCATCATGGCATGGTGACTCTGGGGCATAATCAGATTACATCCTATGAGGAATTCACAGAAAGATTGATTGAGAGATTTGACACTAGGGATCCCGAGTTACATTTCAAGGAGCTAGTACAATTAAAACAGTCAGGTTCAGTGGATGCTTACATCACCAAGTTTCAGCGTTTGTCTGTACTTGTTACTGATATCTCTCCTAGGAGATTGGTGGTGTTATTTTGTGATGGGCTTGCTGATCCATTACGTGGTTGGGTGAAGGGACATGATCCACTCACCTTAGCAGAAGCAACTAAAAAGGCACGAGATTTAGCCCCTTCAGTATACAAAGGAAAATACCATTCAACAGATTCTTCCTACCGCAAGGACAAAGACAAAAAACCATTTCAGAAAGAGTATAACAAACCCAAAGAAGGATCAAAAGGACTAGACAGTGAAACCTTGAATGAACTTCGAAAGAAGAAACTGTGCTTCCAGTGTAGAGAGCCTTGGGACTTATCTCATAAATGCCCTCTCAAGGCTAAGGCAAATCAAATGGAGTATTTTTTAGTAGAGGAGTCAGAGTCAGAGGGGGAGGATCAGCACTCCGATTCAGATGAGGGTAACACGATAGAGGAGAGCAGCATTCCTAAGGATGATAGATCGTTGGCACGCTTGACAGGGGCCCAAAAGGCAATCACATTTAAGGTCAAGGGTACTATCCAGGGGCAGAAAGTGATATCTCTCATTGACACTGGGGCTACACATAACTTTATAGATACACAGTTGGTAGCCAGGAGAGGTTTACAGATAGAGGAGCATGATGGTTTTAGAGTCATGGTGGCTAATGGCCAAAAGCTATTATGTACTCAGAAGGTTTCAAATCTTCACATTAGATTTGGAGATGGCTATGAGTTGAAGGATGATTTCTATGTTGTGGACATGGGAGATTACGACGTCATCCTCGGTATGACATGGATGGCATCGCTGGTTGAGTTCACTTTCAACCTAGCGAAGTTGGAAATGAGGTTTCAGCATGAGGGTAGGACTGTTGTACTCAGGGGACTTTCAGATGGGAGTTGCAGGGTAGTCTCTTTGAGGAGAATGGAGAAACTTTTTTGACATAATGACATAGAGTGGGCAACAGAGTGCTTAGTTATGCCAACTTCACCGGAGCCTCAGGTGAAGAGTTATCCACCAGATATACAGGAGATTCTTGACAGGCATGCCAAGGTATTCAATGATATTCCTCACGGGGTTCCTCCTGACAGGGGTGCAGAGCATGTTATTGAGCTCGAGGAGGGAGCCAAACCAGTGATGATCACTCCTTATCATCATCCTAAGAAACATAAAGATGAGATAGAGAAGGCAATTAAGGAGTTGTTGGAAATGGGGCACATCAGGCCTAGCAAAAGCCCCTTTGCTTCAGCTATACTTTTGGTAAAGAAGAAGGATGGGACGATGCGCATGTGCATCGATTACAGGGCACTGAATAAGAAAACAATTAAAAACAGGTATCCCATTCCTAGGATTGATGAGCTGATTGATGAGTTGCATGGGGCATGCTTCTTCACCAAAATTGATTTGCGATCTAGATACCATCAGATCAAGATGAGAGCAGAGGACATTGAGAAAACAGCCTTCCGATGTCACTATGGCCACTTTGAGTTTATGGTTATGCCATTTGGACTAACCAATGCACCCGCTACATTTCAGAGTTGTATGAACCAGGTATTCAGGGAGCAGTTGAGGAGATTTGTCTTGATCTTCTTTGATGACATCTTGGTCTTTAGTAAGACCTGGGAGGAACATTCACAGCATTTGGAGGAGGTATTATCTATCCTAGAGAGAGAGTCTTTGTATGCCAAGGAGTCTAAGTGTGAGTTTGTTATGACAGAATTACTATACCTTGGGCATATCATTAGTGCGGATGGTGTTCGGGTTGATCCCGAAAAGATTAGAGCTATAGTAGATTGGCCTACTCCCATAAACCTCACACAGCTTAAGGGGTTCTTTGGTTTATGCGGGTTTTACAGGAGGTTTGTTAAGGGGTTTTCACAGACTGCAGCACCTTTGACAGACCTCACTAAAAAGGGAGCCTTTGTATGGACAGAAGCAGCGCAGCGATGTTTTGACCACTTCAAACAAGTGATGTCATCTTGTCTGGTTTTAGCTCTACCAGATTTCACGAAGCCATTTGAACTTCAGTGTGATGCTTTAGGTGATGGGATAGGGGCAGTATTGATACAGGAGAAACATCCCATTGCATTCGAGAGTAGGAAGCTTCGAGGTGTTGAGAGGAGCTATTCTATCTATGACAGGGAGATGTTGGCCATAATGCATGCATTGGCCAAATTCCGATCATACTTAGTAGGTGGACGGTTTGTGATCAAAACTGATCACAATAGCATAAAATATTTCATGAGCCAGCGTGATCTTAATGACCGGCAACAGAAATGGGTTACTAAATTGCAGGCTTATGACTTTGACATAGAGTTTGTCAAAGGTAAGAAAAACATGGTGGCTGATGCCTTATCTCGGAGACCTCACTTATGTGCTCTGGCAGAGATTTCAGGAGGTTAGAGAGATCAGATTATAGCAGAGTATGTCGGAGATGCTTGGGCTTCTGGATTGATTTCAGGTACTATACAGGATGATCGCTATGAGGTGATAGATGGATTGATCAGAGTTCAAGACAGGGTTTATTTGATTCCGTCATCACATTTGAGAGAGGTGATACTTAAGGCATTTCATGATGCACCCACAGCTGGGCATCCGGGGATCTCCAAGACCTACAGGCAGATCCGAGAGCGGTTCACATGGAGAGGGCTCAAGGATGATGTTCAGAGGTATGTCAGGGAGTGTGTGGTTTGTCAACAGAATAAGGGGGAGCACACATTTCCTGCAGGTTTATTACAGCCCTTGCCCATTCCAGATAGGAAATGGGAAAGTATTTCGATGGACTTCATCACTGGTTTACCACGAGTGCAGGGAAGGGATTGCATCTATGTGGTGGTGGACCGCTTGACGAAGTTCACTCACTTCTTTGCTATTCCGTCCATTTACACAGCAGCACAGGTGGCAGATCTTTTCTTTAGAGAGATATTCAGGTTACATGGGTTGCCCAGATTCATTGTCAGTGATCGGGATAGTAAGTTTATGAGTATTTTTTGGCATGAGTTGTTTAGGTTGTGTGGTACAGATCTTACACCTAGCACTAGTTATCATCCGCAGACAGATGGGCAAACAGAGATTGTGAATAAATGGGTGGAGGGATATTTGAGGAACTATGTAACTGCACAACAAAAAGCTTGGGTCAGATGGTTGCATATGGGAGAGTATTGTTATAACACCACTTATCATATGTCCATCAGGATGACTCCTTTCATGGCACTCTATGGTTATGATGCACCTGGCTTCATGGATTTAGTTTTGGGGGACAGCAGAGTGCCCAAAGCCAAAAACTTATTGCAGGATAGTCAGGACATCCTGAAAGTGCTCAAGGAGAATATACAGCAAGCCCAGAATCAACAGAAATTGTACGCTGATCAGCACCGAATAGAGCGCAGTTTCGAGGTAGGGGATATGGTTTACTTGAGGCTACAACCATATAGACAGTCATCACTCAAGAAGAGCGGAGCTGAAAAGTTGAAGCCTAGATTTTATGGTCCCTACAAGGTGATTCGCAGAGTGGGCGAAGTCGCCTATGAGCTTGAGCTTCCAGAGGGCAGTCGGGTGCACAATGTGTTTCATGTGTCTAGGCTTAAGAAAGCCATTGGTCAGAGTGTAGTGCCTTCTGCAGATTTACCCCCTTTGGATGAGGAGGGGAAGCTTGTGTTAGTACCCGAAGCTATTTTGGATATCAGGGAAAGGACACTCAGGAACATAATCGTTAAGGAATACTTGGTGAAATAGAGAGACCTGCCAGATGAGGATGCTACATGGGAGAATGAGCAGGTATTGCAACATTCAGGACCGAATTTGCTTGAGGACAAGCAATTTCAAGGGGGGCGGACTGTAATGTCCCCTTTTTAGCACAACATCATATGGGGTGTCGTTAGCCTATTCTGACATGGTCCCGAAGCCTAACAAGGACATTGATGGGATCCTGAGGTGTTTTGGCCTAGGTTTTTTCGATTTCAGGCCAATCGGTGCTGCTTTGACAGGGTTTCTAGACAGTTACTATTTATAGTAAGTTAGTCTCCAAGCAGTGACTTGAAATTTTTAGTGTTTCCCTGGTTGGCATAACTATCAGTAAAAAATATTTGAAGGCGACAATGATTTAAAGGGATTATCAACAATGTTTTAATATTTAACGATAAAGTGTAAAGTTAAATTAAATATTTAACTTTATCGTTATTTTATAAGGTTGGGAATATAAAGTAATGTTTAAAATATTAAAAGTTCCCTTTAATGGTACATTGTGGGAAATAATATTTTATTCTAATTGTATTATCCCACATTTAGGAAATGAAGTGTTTGCATCCAGGGAGAAGATATAAATGGAGGTTGAGAGCTCTCTTTTGGGATATGCTGGGATGAATTAATGTTATACTGTTGGATTTCGTAGAGATCTGATTATTGGGCTTGGAGGACGGAATCCCTCTTTGCTAGCATTCTCTTCGCTGTTGAAAGACACGGTCAGGAGGATTAATGGTGTTTTCATTCAGGAAACACATTGGGCTTCATTTGGTGCTCTCGCATGATGTTTTTACAGGGGTTTGAAAGTGCAGATTTGAAAATAGTGTTTTTGCTACAGTACCACGTGAATAGTGTTTTTGCTACAGTACCGCGTGAATAGTGATTTGCTACAGTACCGTGTGAATAGTGTTTTTGCTACAGTACCGCGTGAATAGTGTTTTGCTACAGTTCTGCGTGAATAGTAAAAATGCTACAGTGCCGTGAATAGTTTTCAGTAGGTTCTATACTTGTGGAGTCCAGGTTTGAATTTGTTTATTATCATATGGTCTGTAATATTCTTCAAATCTGATTTGTATGCTTGGAGTTGGAATTAAATAAATACCATCAGCATTAATCCTCTTGTTTTTGGTATTTGATATGTCTGGTTATTTTTATATTGAATAAACTTTGAAAGCTTTACAATAAATATCAGTTTACCAAATTTATCCTATAGCAAATCAAGAACCAAAAAATCCAGTAGTCAGCTTGCACGCCAACTGTTTGACAAAATTACACTAAGTAAAAAGGACATAAATTTAGTACCGAACAGGGGGTGCCCATTACAACGGTACTCTTTTAAGATGTCTTGAACAAGAAGAATATGAGAAGGCCTTACATGAAGTCCATAACGGCATTTGTGGCACTCACTCAAGTGGTCTTACCCTTTCGAAAAAACTCATACACTTGGGCTATTATTGGCCAACTATGGAATGAGATTCTTTTCAGATAGCTAGAACATGAAAACAATGTTAGATCCATGGGAATTTGATTCATGCACTAGCACAAAAACTTCATGCTTTGGCAACATCTTGGCCTTTTTGTCAATGGGGTCTTGATCTAGTAGGAAAGATAAATCCTTCTTCATATAATGGTCACAAATTTATCCTTGTCGCTATAGAATATTTCACAAAATGGATTGAGGCAGTACCTCTCACAAATGTCACAGAAAAAAAATTGCTCCATTTATCTTGAACTACATCATTTATCGCTATAGAATTACCATGACCATTATCACTAATAATGGGCAACCATTCAAGAATCAAGATGTACAAAAACTATGTAAGAAATTCAAGATCCAACATGGATTCTCCACTCCCTACTATCCACAAGGGAATGGGCAAGCAGAAGCATCAAACAAAACTATTCTGAAAACCAAAAAGATAGTGAATGATGCTGGCAGAGATTGGCATATTCAATTGAACCCTTCTCTATGGGCCTATAGTACTAGTTCTGCACACCAACAGGTGCCACACCTTTCTCTCTTGTCTATGGATCAAAAGCAATACTGCCAATAGAAGTAGAGATATCTTCTCTATGAGTATCATTAAAAGGTCTTATCTTAGATGAAGAATAGTGAGTATCTAGATTGCAAGAGTTAGAATTGATCCATGAATGAAGATAAAATGTCTTTGATCATTTAAAGGTATATCAACAAAGAATGTGTCGTAGTTATAATCGCAGGTTCAAACCATGAGTCTTTCAAGTTGGAGAACTAGTACTAAAGGAAAATTCACGCAACCATGCAAATTGAGAAAAGAAAGGAAAGTTTGAACCAAACTGGTTAGGTTCGTTTGTAGTCACAACAGTATTTGGGTCAAGAGCATATCAGCTATCAACACAAGATGGAGATCAGCTCGAGGAACCCATCAATAGCATGCATCTAAAGAAATTTTATGTCTGAAAAAGCAAGAAAAATCAAAAACTATGAAAAAGAAAGAAAAATCAAAAACGGTGAAAAAGCAGAAAAATCAAAAACAGTGAAAAAGCAGAAAAATCAAAAACAGTGAAAAAACAGAAAAATCAAAAACAGTGAAAAAGAAAGAAAAATCAAAAACAGTGAAAAAGCAAGAAAAATCAAAAATAGTGAAAAAGCAAGAAAAATCAAAAACAATGAAAAAGAAAGAAAAAACAAAAACAGTGAAAAAGCAAAAAAATAAAAAACAATGAAAAGGCAGAAAAATCCAAAAAAAGTGAAAAAGCAGACAATCCAAAAAATCAAATATGGGAAAAGTGCAATAAAAACAGACGGTGAAAACCTGGCAAATAGGCGATATCTATCTGCTAGCTCCTCCATCTATTAGTCCATGCATCCTTTTGCTTGCATTCATTCATTTTCCATCAGCACTCCAAATATTCATAATAAAGCCTTTGAACATACGCAGGCATCTCGGGTGGCTTCTCACCATGGTTTGGATCATTGGGTATATCATAATGAATTTGTTTCTAGGCTTGGGACAAAATCCTACACCTAGCTGGGGGCAAATTTTTTGATCATTTTTTAGCTTAATCAAACAAGTAGAACTCAAGTAAAAACTAAGACACATCTAACATCGAACACGAGATTAAATTATCAACTATCAAACTATCACAAGATCAATCGAAGCACATCACACACTTGACAATGGATGGTATCTTTTGGATAATGATTTAAAAATCATTGTTCATCTTTTCTATCTTGATTTTCACTATCATGATTTCTAAGTGACTCCAGAATGTCTTTGAGTAGAGGAACAAGGAAGGAACATGATATTTTTCTTGTCTGATGTCTATAAATTAATCATTAATATGTGTAAATTTGTCTGAGGACATGATCATCGGAGTATCATCGAAGACATTTCTAATTTACATATTGAAATGGTTAATACTACCTATTTTACGCAAGCAACACTCAGGTCATCTTGATTCAATTATACCTTGATGCTTGTGCTAACTTGCCATATCAAAATCCAGGAAAGCAGTGCTCAGGTCATCATCGTTTAATTCTACCATTGATTTTTGTACTCACTTCCCACATTTTAAAAATCTAAATGATGACAAAAATGCAATAACCCAGTGACTGGTCCGGTCGTAGCTTTTCATTTCATTTGCATTGGCATTTGCATTTAGCTTGCATTTCATTCTTGCATGGGATCTTGCATGCTCATTTTATCCAAGGTTAAATCTATCGCAAGAATTATAAAGGCATCATCACAAGTGTATATGCAATCAGACTGACGACTCATCTCTCTCTAGATATTGTCGACCTAGAGAAAATCTTATGTATCCCCTCAACAGAACCAACATCAGCATATCTAAATCTTCCTGCAACTTGATATCAACAAACTATAAGTTCTTTATCCAATCAACCTTATCAATTTTGTTAATCAATCGCATCTAAATCAATCATATCATGTCTTATACAGGAGGTATCTTTCCTGAAACCAGACGTTCTGATCATGTCTTATACAGGATATATTGTTCCTGAAACCAAACGCCTTGATCATCTTTGTCTTATACAAGAGGTGTCATTCCTAAAACCAGACGGAATCTTGATCTTATCAATCTATCAATCAAGCTTTATCAATAATCAAAAACCACATCACCGTGATCGTATAACTCGCATTTTCATCAACCACAGTTGTAAAAATCAAATCACTTTTAATCGGGATATCGATTTCGCAAAGATCCCAAAAAAAAAAACACTCCAAAGATCAATTATCTTAGTTGATCTCCTGAGGGGGCATCATCATACCACAATTTATCAATCAATGTTTGGGGCATCCTATTGAACCAATATCATCATCAAAATGAGATTATTCTTTGAATCAACGTGTCATCACACCTTGCTTCAAAGAGGGGCAAAATGTATACACATAAAAATGGTCTGAAGATATTTAATTAAATAAGCAATTATTTCATTAATCCCCCTTCCTAATTTAGGCAATTTGATTAAATCTCTCTTTCATCTAATTATTAATAAATCTAAGGATTTATTTAATAGGTTCATTTCAATAGTCCCCTTTGATTAATTAATTCAAATTAATTAATCCTCCCCCCACTTCAATCAACTCTTCTAATCCTCTAATTAATTAAAACAAATCAATTTATGAGTTGTTGAGAATTAATTAGTTTTTTCCTATTATTTGAATTTTTAAATTCAAATTACCCACATGCCTCCTAACTTCTAACCACCTAACCTAATCATCCCTCTAACCTAACCCATTCCACGTAACCTTGGGTTTAACTAACCCTATCCTATCTTGCACATTCTAACCTCCTTATCCTAACCTCCTATGGTGTAGATATTTTCTTCTTGAGACACATGGCACTTTGGCCATATTTCTCCTCTCTTGGACACTTGCCCTTTTATGAAAAAATATCCTTGACACTTGTCACAATAGAGATGACAAGTGTCTCTTCCTCCAACCTCCTCCAATTTCACCCTTGATATCTTCAGACCCAATCTTGACCGTTGATTCCTGCCTCCTCACCCCTAGCCTTGGAAATCCTATAAATATCCTCCATTTTGGAGCAATAAGGACCCCATCTCATTTCATCTTATGCATTGTTACTATAGGCATATCATTTGAGCATTGTTGTTTTAAGCAATTGTATCTTAGATTTAGCTTAATTTGATCATTTTCTAGCATAATTGTTGAATCATGTAGCTTAATCATGCATATCATTAGCTTAATTAGTCTCTTGGATAAATCTAGCATAATCAAACTCATCTTTACATATCATCATCATTTCAAATCCTCTGTCTAGGTGTAGTCAAGTCACCGGGATTGCTTATCCAGATCTGAGAGCAAATCCATACTCACATCTCTTAGGAGGTGATAGGTCTCTTTGTCATGGTTCATCTTTGTTTTTCTTATGATTTTCTAACCATACTTGTAATGATCTATTTAGTGTTTGTGTTGCAGTTGTAGGTATCACACTTCACGGGCATGACACCAATAGTTGGGTGAACCAAGTTTTGGTTTACCCTCTGCATAATAGTGCAGCTCCTCGTAAGATGTTCAATAAATTTTTATGCAGATTACTCAAGAAAAAAAAACACTTTTTACCAGAAAACGAAAAAGGCTTTCACATTCATTTGTCATTACAAAAGAATGCTGCAAAATATTTATTAATAAGTGTAAAGCTCACATACTTTACCTCTATACGTATTCATTCAACATAAAATTTATTTCACCCATAATACTCAAAGTAATGAAAATATTGATTGATTCTCGCTCATGCCTCACATGACAAGGGGGATCAGATTCATTTAAACAACAATGAAGTACTATTTAAACAAAGAGAATCAATGAATCCACGGACTAAGATAGAGTTGGTAATGAAGAAAGCATATTCAATGCATAAGCACATATCCCAACAGAGACTGCTAGTCTTTCAAACACACAGATTTGAAGATCAAACCACAATATTATTTCATTCAAATACTAGAATTGTCTATACTATAAATCCAAAGAAAATTAAGTTTGTTCCTTTCAATCAAAAAATTTTGGACCTTTAAAAAGACTTTCTGAACCATATAAATAACCCCCAGGCTATGATAGTTTGAGACAAATAAAACCAAAGTTAAATGATTAACTCTATCCCAAAGTTAAAGAAGTTTAGTTTCTTAAAACTGAAAAGCAATAACTAAACTAAAAATGTGACATGAGCCATGAGCAACGAAGGCACGATCAGGCTCCAGAAGATGATGTGGCTTCAACCTATATGTCTTGTGATGCAGAATTATTTCGAATGTTCCGCCATTCCAAGTGAGTTGTTGAGAAGTTTAAAATGAGCTGGTAATGTGGGAGGCCTATATATAAAATCATTTGTTTCCATACTTCTTTCTTTTTTCCTACCTGTAGGACTTTACTCTTATGCATCTCCAAATGATCAAAGCAAATATCCAACATAGATTCGATTCTTGCAACCTTGAGAAGTCCTCAATTGCCAAGGACTTTGCTTCCTGAATCTGTTGTTTTGATCTTTGAAAGCTTGGATCATCTGTGATAAATCCTCGAGCATTTTCTTATCCTCTCTTAGTAGTTGAAGGTCTATGCATTTCATGTCTTTTTGCATAGTGTCAGTCAATTCCTTCAATTCTTTTAAAATCTTGAGGAATTCCTCATGTCCTAGTTGAATGATTCAGTTCCTCCAATCAATGTTTTCTTTGTAAACGAAGAGTATGTTGTCATCAAGACCATGCACTGTCATTTCGGCGAGGAATTTCATTACCCCATATCTTTGTGTATCTATCATCTTCCTTAACACAACCAGCCATTTACTTTTCTCTTTCTCCCAGGCAACTATCTCTATTTCTAACTCTTTCCCAACAGATTCTACATTCTCAAACACTTTGACCAAATCAAAAATATAACTTTTTCCCTACTATGTGATTGATTCGAGTCATTCGCTAAAGACATCTATGATTATTCAGCTCCCTTGAACCTGATCAAGTAACTTCTTATTCAAATGTGATTTTGGATCGAATGATAAAGAAACTTGGGAAAGAGGCTGAGGATTTAGATTCTGGATAGCATTGATATATTGAGCCATTTGTATTATAATCTGCTTCATCTCATTTTTATCTTTCTTATCCTTCCAAGTCTTCATGAGAATCCTTTTAGTTGAAGATTCCAAGTGTTTAGCATCAGCAGCCTGAGAGGTTGCCCCTAGATCTATCTTTCCAATGATAAAGTCTTTCTCAGTAACATTATTGACCTCTTTATCTATCAGGGGTCTAGCTGCCTCTGCAACCCAGTGTCCCATTTACTCATCCACATCGATCATGGTTTCTATTTTGAGTTTTTTGGACTTTGAAGTCCTTCCCATGAATTTTCTAATCATATCCTCCATTGGGATTGAAATAGGAATCACATTCCTTTTTCTAGTGAGGCACTCAACCACTTAGGAGTGATGGATCTTTCCTTTGGTAATGGTGATTGTTGATTAATGGTGACAACAGCCATGGTATTCCCGAAATCTTCAAGTTGCATGATTTCTTTTCCTCCATCTGCAGCATCTGTGAGGGGTTGATCTTGCATCTGGGTATCCATTGCTTCTTGAGTTTCCTTCTCAGAATCTAAGTCCACTACCAGTGAACTTGCCAGGGTTTTCTGGTAACACGAGCGGAAGCTTAACCCACAGAAGACTCTCCTAAACTTTCAATTTTTGCCTTCTTCGTCCTCTATTTCCTCTCACCTGCAATATCAAGAGCAATGTTAGAAGAAGGAAGAGATGTTTGGGTAGTAGCACGAGTTCGACCAACTTTCTTATCCTTAGGTGCAAGGGTAGGCTTTTGTTTGAAACAACGATCCTTCAACCATTTCTTTATTCTTCTAATTACATTAAAGGTTCTGGAGTGAATTCTATCATCTCCTTTCCTACTCCAATCGATTTATGGGATAGGATGTCCCTATATCTTCTCATCAAACTTGGGGTCAACTACTTCTTCATCTCCATCTTCTTGCACTCCAAAAACATTCATGGATAAGCTCATTATGACAATTTGTTGAATCGTGAACCTTGACCACAAACTTCTTCGAACTTCTAACTCATCGGCATAGTTCTCCCAATAATCCTTCAATTAAGGTTCATGTCGGAAATCACTATCAACTTCTAAATTCTCTCTAGCAAATGCCCAACTATCAAATTTGTATATGGCAACATACAATTGCAACTTGAACCTTTTTAATTCAAGTTCAAGGTTCAATGCATCTGAAATAGATGCACAGCTATAGTGACCAAGTTCTACAGGAAATACCACCTCAGACTTTTCTCCACTCTTTTTGTCAATGTATGCTAATTGACGATAGACTTCAATTAAAACATAACTATCTAACACAAACTAGGGTAACCTAAAAGGTTCACCCTGAAATCTACCAACTCGAATATAAGTGAATTGAGAGAATTGGATAAAATAACTACCATAAATACCGATGAATTCCATGGCCTCCATTGTCAACCTCTTATTTGTGTTTCCCTGCAATTTGTAAACCAATCTCCCTACAAAAATGTCATTCCACCTCATTAAATTCTCTGCATATCTTTGTTCCTGCAAGTGAGGATAATATTCATACACCTTTATTCCATCAATCCAGGGTTCATGATGCAGTCCATTCCAATCCCGAGTACATGCAAGCATATAAAACAAATATGATGACATAAAGAAACCACTGATTCCAGCAAACCTGTTCAGACTCTTGTACAATCTTTCTACAATCACCTGCCCCCAATCTAGGTAGGCACCCCCATTCAACATGACTTGGATATAAAAGTACATCCAGTCTTCCAGTAGAAGGCATGGGCATTCCCTTTTAACCTATTCAATAGAATGGCAATGTCCCGCACTTCTGCTATGAAGTGTTCTCTAGTAAGCGGCCTTGGCAACCTGGACCCCCCTTTTTGAATCTTTAGTAACCAATTCCTATCAATCACACTTTTATAAGTGCTCTTCTTCTCAGAGAAGAATGAACATGATGTGCCAATAGTCCAATCCTCATATGGCTCTTTATGAGGTATACCCATGGCTGCCATTATGGTCTCTCTGTCAATTTTTAACAGTACTTCGACATTGACTTTCCTGATACATATGTGCTCTGCATCATACCTATTCATACATTCCAGTACTAACACTGGGCATGGTGCAGCAATGGGAAATGTAGCGGCCTCAATCAAACCACTCTTCACTATTCTCTCCATCATTGAATTCTGAACTGGGTTTTTGGCTCTTTCGAGAAAATCAGAGAGATCCACTAGAGCTAATGAAGTATCTCCCATTTCTGGGAGTGAACTAACCAGGCAAGAAGTGGGGCCTAGTTTTGGCAAAGTAGGCCTCATTATGGCCCCTCTCATTTTCAACAAACAATTAGAGGGATGCATTGAATTGTATACACAACAAAGAAGAACGAACGACAGCTAGTTTCCAGAATAAGAAAATACACCAGGAGAGAGAATGACTTAAACTAACCTGGTCTCAATAGCAAATTCTTGGAAAGCTTCTCCGTGCAAACACAATACCTCCAATTTTTCCTACTTGCGTTACTACTGAGGAAAATTCTAGAAACAATTACTAGTTTCCGCAACAAAGATAGACAAAATCACACTCAAGACTTAGCTGGCTATACTAATTAAGCAAGTTCATGTGAGCTATCGCGTGATTTGACGTATAGCACATATGCATTTAATTTAGGATCACTTCATCACACAACTCACGAATTATCATGATTGCTTATCATAATTTTAGAAACTAACATTTTGAATTCCCGAAATATTCTTTTTTCTCGCTGCCACATTTACTTTATGATGCATGTATCAATTTTGCATAGAACTTTTTAGTCTTTAAGAATTCAAACTTTGAACCTTGAACAAAGAACCAAGAGATTCAAAGGTTCAAGTTCAAAAATGAGAAATAACACAAAACACCAACTACGCAACAAGACAAATAACAATTTATGAGCAAAGACGAAACCGACGCATGACTAACTTTGAACCTTGAACCTTGAACCAAAAAGGTTCAACGGTTCAAGTTCAACACAAATTGCGACAAAGCGCTCGCCTTAAAATAGAACAAAGTTGCGAAGAAAAATTATTTAAAGTGTGTTTTGAACTTTGAACCTTGAACCTTGAACTTTTAAAAGATTCAATGACTCGGGTTCAAAGAAAGAAAATATATGACCGAAAGGGAAAAGAAAGACCAAAAGGCGACCTCCGTGTTTGAAATTTTAATGAAAATCGAGGGGGACTAACAATACCCATTAACTGCATCTCCTTAAAAATGTTCAAGGCTTTATCAACAAGCCCATTTTGTGTATATCCCACAATCATCATATTACATGATACGACATTTTGTTGAGGTATTCCTTCAAGGTTCAAACTTAGTCATGTGTTGGTTTCGTCTTTGCTTCCGCATTTTGCATACATGTCTACCAAGGCAGTCACAACTACAACCAGATAAATTCCACATTCAGCTATTCGTTGATGTATCTTCATACCTTGATCCAAAACTCCAATCTTGGCACAAACTAAAAGAATAGTGGCAAAGGTTGATGAGTCTGGCCTTACACCTGCCAATTCCATTTTCTCAAAAAATTCCAAAGCCTTGTCAGCAAGCCCATTTTGAGCATAACCTACAATCATAGCAGTCCATGAGACCAAATCTCTCTGAGGCATCTCTTCAAAAATCGTCAAAGCCTCATCAACAACACCACTTTGAGCATATCATGTTATCATAGCAGTCCACGACACAACGTTTCGTTGAGCCATTTTGTCAACAATCTGCGTGCCTTGTGAATGCTTCCACATTTTGCATACATGTCTATTACACTAATCATCACAATAATATTAGATTGAAACCCACATCTAGTAACTCTTTTGTGGATCTGAAAACTATGTTGTAGAGATGCCATGTTGGCGCAAATGGGTAAAACAATGGAGAAAGTGTACTGATCAGGTTGTACACCTGTTCGGCCAAAAGGCCAAAGGTTTGAGGAAGATTGACCAATACGGAGATAACCTTTAGGAACTTGCATTTGGTGAAACAATGTCAATGCCTCTTGAGGAAGTCCATGTCTTTTGTAAGCTGCAATTATCATGTTCCATGAAAATATATTTGGTTGAGGTATTTCGTCAAACACTTTCCGCGCATCAAATAGACTTACACACTTATCATACAGGTTGATAATGGTATTTTGTAGGAGTATGCTTGCACTAAATGGAAATGCTCTTTCGTTGATGTGCGTGTGGATTTGTTTTCCCTCTAAAAATGCTTGTTCTTTCTTGGCTATGCAGGCCTACAAGAGAAGCAGATATGTAGAAGAGTCTACACTTGGGTTGTGTGCATTTAGAAGAATTTTCAGACCTTCTTTTAACCAACCGGTTCCACAGAGTATCCTGAGATTGTGATTGAAATGAGCAGCAGATGATATTGAGATTTTCAATTACAAACTTTCTTTGACAAAAGTTTTGATCACGAAGTTTCAAGGAATGTGAACTCCCAAGGAAACATATTCACTCAATTGTAAGCTAGGGAAGCTATTTTACAGAGTGTTTCTTCAATTTTTAGTCTTTAAAGATATTTTCTGTAACGTTCTGCTTGGCGGATGTGAAGGAGAAGTCTTTGTATCAAGGTGCAAGAGGGTGCAACTGGAAGAATGTGTTGTTAGAATACTAGGATCACTGAGAGGGGTGAATCAGCTAACAATTTAAGACAATTAAAACTTTAAAAAATATGATTAATCTTTGCAACAGAATATAAAATAGTATTAATAACAAACAAGAGATTCAGATTAAGAATTCAACACAATGACACTAAAATTTTAGTGGAAAACCCTTAAAGGTGAAAAACCACTATGAACTAGTTTTTGTTTTAAGCTTCACTAGCAAAAATTTATAGTACTAATTTCAAGAGCATCAACTCTTTACAAGATTTTTAGGAGCACAAACTCCAAGGAACATCAATCACCTACCAACAGTAAACTTTGAAGAATATGACTTAGAGGGTTACTTTGTTTCAATACAATTCACATTGATATAATACAAGTATTAGTTCTGCAATTTCTCATATCAACGAACTACACATTCACTGTTCTCCTTTTTAGAAGATCTTTATGTTATTCTCAATCATAAAACTACCACCAATTAGAACATCAATACCATCATCGTCATCTACAACTATTTCTTCAGAGGATTATATATTTTACTTTTGTTTTCATCGATTCAGTTTCCATGATCGATTCAACTGTCAACTGTCAAACCTATCAAACATCAAAGAGACTTGTAAATCCATCTTGGACCAATCAAATGGTTTGACCAAACATCATTAGACAACTTAGCAAATTCAATACGAGTCTAAACCTAAGGACCTTACTGTCCACTCAACTGCTCATCAAAGAAGGTAAGCATGTCGGCAAGATGCTTCATAAGAACTACCAAACTTTAAAGTTACTTCGATATCATTTATCTCCAAGACCACATTGAATCTCATTAATATTCCCAAATAGCACTTCACCAAGACCGATCCAATGTTGTACCGACATAGGCTTATTGGTGAAGAATATAATGTCAACTATGAGCAAAAAAGGTCTTACCGAAACATTTAGTCACACTGAAATCAAATACTTTGGCAAGATGACTGCAAAGTCTCCTTGACATAACCTTTATCAATAAGAACTACAACATCGACTAGTGGTTAGAAATGTCTTCTTGAAATTGTATCTCACACCAAAAGTCGACTTTGCTAGGACAACTTCAACATCTCACTAAAACACCGAAATAGAAGTTCTTTGCCCAATAACTCCAGAGCTGACCAAGTGAAACTGTAGCTAGGATTTCACAAATAATATGTTCGATACACCTTTTCTTTAGTCACAAGAATGCCAACCCTAATCAAAGGGTATGATGACAAGATATACCCTCAATACCCTTCAATGTGTGCATACCAAACCAAACTCATATGTAAACCTCAGATATCATATGTGAACCAAGCTAAGATATCAAATGAGTGTCATCCTGACACTTGAGAAGATGCACATTGCCTTTTTCACATCAATAAGAAAACCTTATGCCAAGGGTCAACAAACTCCCCCTTTGGCATTAATGTCAAAACCAACCATATGACTCCCCCTTCTCCCCCTTTTTGATAGAAATGACAATGGGGGGCAGTAATAGGTTTCAGGAAAGAAATAATAGACCAATAAGAACTCCCCCTAAAACCAAGCCACTTTGGAAGGAGCTAAGTGATAGAAGAGATGGGTACGACCCCTAAATGTCATCTCAAGTTTTCAAACACACCTTTGGATAAAGTTTTTGTGAATATGTCCGCCAGTGGATCAATAGTTGCAACATACTTCAAAACAACATCACCAGTTAATAGATGCTCCCTTAAGAAATGATAGCTTATATCAATATGCTTGGTTCGTGAGTGCATGACTAGATTTTTGGAAATACTAATTGCACTATTATTGTCACAAAAAATTGAGACAGGTTTAGACACTTTTACCTTCATATATGACAAAGTTTGTATCATCCAAAGCAATTGTGTACAACAAGAACAAGCAGCAATATATTTTGCTTTTGTTATTGACAAGGAGACTGATGCTTGTTTTTTACTTCACCAACATATAAGTCTATTACCCAATAAGAATGTTGCAACTGAAGTACTTTTTCTGTCATCAAGACAACCTGCCCAGTCAAAGTCAGTATAAGTAGTAAGAGAGGAATCATTATGCCTAGGATATCACAGGTCGTAGTCCATTGTCCCTTTAATGTACCTAAAAATCCTTTTCATTGCATTAACATGAAACTCTTTAGGAGGGGACTAGTATCTTGCAACTAAACCAATAGATTGCATAATGTCAAGCCTAGATGTTGTCAGATAAAGAACACTACTTATCATGGATCTATATTCAGTTTGACCCACACTTGGTGATTCATCAAACTTACTTAGATTGCAGCCTGTCATCATTGGTGTGCCAACTGGTTTACATTCTTCCATGTGAAATTTGTGTAACATTTTTTTTGCATACTTGGTCTAAGATAGGAAAACACCTTTGTCCAACTATGAGACCTACAATCCAATAAAATAAGAAAATTCCCCCAGCATTAGACATTTCAAATTCAAATTGCACGAGTTCTGAAAACATTTTACTCATGTTATTATTGTTACAACCAAAATACAATGTCATCTACATATACAACTACCACAAGAAGAACATCATCACCTTCTATCTTAACATACAAATTATTATCCACTTCTCCTTTTGTAAACCCATTTTCCACAAGATGCCTATCCAACCTAGAGTACCATGCTATAGGGGCTTGTTTTAAGCCATAAAGAGCCTTTTTCAACCTGTAAACAAAGTTAGGATTCTCTTTGCATTGGAAACCTTTAGGTTGTTCCATATATACTTCTTCATGAAGATACCCATTGAGAAAACTTGTTTTAACATTCATTTGATATATTTTAAAATCTTTATAGATTGAAAAAGCTAAGAAAATCCTGATGGCCTCAAGTCTAGCCACAGGTGCAAAGGTTTCACTAAAATCAATACCTTCAATTTGAGAGTACCCTTTAAAAATAAGTCTAGACTTATTCCTTACAATTTTTCCATTCTCATCCAACTTGTTTCTAAAGACCCATTTTGCTCCTATTACATTTTTATCTTCAGGCCTAGGGACTAATTCCCATGTTTTATTATTTTCAATCTGCCCTAACTCCTCTTCCATAGCTTTAATCCAAAATACATCCTTACTAGCTTCAGTATAGTTTTTAGGTTCTATTTTTGATAATAAACATAGATTAGCCTGCTCACCTAAACTTGCAGTCTTTCTCCTTGTTTGTATACCTGCCTCTTTGTCTCCAATGATTTGTTCTTATGGATGATATTTTGTCAATGTCTTTAATTGAGTTTTTGACCCTATTCTTCCTACTACGAGAGCTGATTTGTTTGCTACCTCCAATGATTCATTTGATGTTCCCTTTTCTTCTTTAACTACTTCTATTTCAATTTCAGAAAATGATTCAATACTTTCCTTTTCAACTTCTCCAAGAGTATCTTTATCCACCTGCATTTCTTGATTAACCTGCACTTTCTCATCAACTTTAACATGAGCACTTTCAATAATTCTTTTCAACCTTTTGTTAAAGCACTTATATGCCTTACTATGTGAGGAATAATCCAAAACTATACCATCATCACAGAGTGATTCAAAACTTCCTAAGCTTTCATCATGTCTTTTAATAAAGCATTTGCTACCAAAAAATCTAAAGTGCTTAACAGATACAGGCTTACCAAACCACAATTCATATGGAGTATACTTGGTTTTGACCCTCAATTGAGCTATATGCAAAGTGTAAATTGCTATATGAACATCTTCCTTCCTATACATATCAAGTAACTTGGCTTCATCTAACATTGATCTTGCCATCTCCTTTACTGTCTTGTTTTTCCTCTCTACCACCCCATTTTGTTGAGTTGTTTTTGCAATAGCATATTGTCTCTTGATTCCATGTTGTTCACAATATTTCTCAAACTCTTTTGAGGTATACTCTCAACCCTTATCTAACCGCAAACATTTTATCTTCAAATTTGACTCTTTCTCCACCAAATTTCTAAACACCTTAAACCTATCAAAATCTTCAGACTTATGTCTCAAAAATTCTACCCAAGTCATTCTGGTATAATCATCTACAAAAAGCATACATTGATTGACCTTATTCTAGTAGGACCACACAAATCAGTGTGAACAAGTTGTAAAGGTCTAGTAGATGAATGTTCTTTTGAGGAAAAACTTATCTTTGTTTATTTTCCATGTTGACATCCCTCACAAACACTATGTGCATCTTTCTCAATGAGTGGCATACCTCTCACATTGTGATACTTGCTCATCTTGAATAGATTGTCAAAAGTTAAGTGTCCAAGTCTTTTGTACCATAACCATCCTTCCTCAACCTGTCCCATAAGACAAATATTATCATGTTCATTAGAATTTGTGATATCTTTTAGATTGTAAATATTCCCTTTGGTTCTTTTACCAGCTACAACCACCTTTCTCAATTTTTCTTTTATTTCATAGCCTTGATCATTAAATAGCTCATTGTAACCATTATCACAAAGTTGACTAAAACTTAGGAGATTATGATTTAGTCCTTAAACAAAGTACGCGTCATGAATAGACATATTTTCATTCAACAATAGAGATCCTACACCTTTAATTTTTCTAGAGGAATCATCACCAAAACTTACAGAACCTCCTTCATAATTATCCAATTTAATAAATTTCTTCCTATCACTATTCATGTAGCTTGAATAGCCACTATCTATCACGCATAAATCTCTCCTTTTGGTATGAAAGACAGCTTGAACAAATAGAGACTCAAAAATATTTATTATCATCTTTCGTTTCCAAACTTTATTTGTCTTTAAGTTTGTTTTCACAACTATTTCAGAATTGGGAACATTTTTTTCATTTGTCTTTCCAACTACATGTCCGCAATCTTTCCTCACATGACCAATGTTATTGCAAATGAAACATCTTAGTTTCATTCTATAAAAATAATTTCCAAAACCAATTCTTGAATACCTTCTCAAAGCAATTTTGCAGTCATTCATTATATGCCCAATTTGATTGCAATAGAAGCAATGACTAACAAAATATGAGTTAAATCTGAAAGAAAACCTTTTACCAGCAAATGATGGACTTTTGAACATGTTCATTTGTCCTCTTACATACATATTTGAACCTGTCTTTTTTAAGAAAGATTTATGATTAGACTTTGATGGTTTTTGAGAGGTTTTATTGTCCTTTGTGTGATTGTTTAAATCTGTACCTTTGCTTTCAGGTTTGAATATGTCATGCAAAGACTTATTATCACAAGCATTAGAACATTGTCCAACTTTAAAACCCAGACCACTACCATTATTGGATTTTCTATGTTTTCTCAACATGTCTTCTAATCTGGTATTGTCATATTTCTCAAGTTTCTTTCTAAGCTTTACAATTTCAGGCTTAAATTTTTTACATTCTTCATCCATGGATATCAACTCAAATTTTGTTACTTCTGTCATTTTCTTTTGCTCTTCTAGCTGTAGTTTCAAATCATAAATCAATTGTTCCAAAGTTTTGTTCTTGTTAATCAAACTTTCTTTTTCTTTCAAGGCAAGGTCTTTTTGAATGTTAATGTTTATGGTGAAAGTGGATTAACAATATTGAAAGACTAAATGAATTCAACCACAAAATCCTAGCCTAACAACAACAAAGATCCACCATAACATATGAAGATTACCTAAGACAATGCAAATCAAATGAAATCACAAAGATTATACCATCACATGTCTAATAGGGTTTGGATCTCCATTCTTCCTATCTCCATTGATCTTTCTTGATATATTTGCTATCACATTTTATATGTGCACAAGAGCTCAACAAAGAATGGAAATGTGGTTGCAAGTAAGATTGCATATGAAAGTTCAAAAGCGTAGTGTAGTCGAGTAATCATCGAGGCTGAATGCATAGTGAGGGTTTGATAATGAAGGAAGCATCTCCTTATATAGAAGACACTATAAGAAATGGAGGGATAAGATTGAGAGGTGTAAAAGAGGTCGGCTATGATTAGAGGGTAGGTAAAGAAAATAATAAAATAATAAGAGGGTAGGTAGTTGTTGGATTTTGCCAAGATCAAGAGCTCAATGAAATGTACAAAATAGAGACACAATATAGGACAAGAATAAACTGTATTCTCATCAATAGAAGATGATCAAAAATTAATGATTCAATAGTTACATACAATGAATAGAGGCCTGCTTATATAGGCAAGGCCATATGGATGTATGAGCACACAAACATGACATGTGGCTCAATAAGAAACAAGGGTAGGTAGGAGAAATAATATAATATTCCACATGAGGTGGATCACCCACCAAAGGTGGAATTATCACTCCACTATAAGTGGATATGATAGTGTAATAACAAGATCAACACCAAAAAAGGTGGAATTTCTCCTACACACACTATCCCAATGTGGCACAAACACCCAAGTGTCTCATATCCAAACTACTATGAAATGCATTGTCCTAAGTAAACTTAAGTAAGTGTAATAATATCCATGATGAATAATTATTTACACCAACACCCCCCCTTAAGTGCAACTTAGGGGAATGCACTTAAGTCTACAATGCAACTAAGCAATGCAAGATGGGTCCCGGCTACTAGGCCATGTTAGGTACCCATGTACAAATGCAAATGCATGAAAACCAATGCAATGAAATCTCTCACAAAGTGGGGAAAGAGAGAAAAACCCAATGGGAAAAAACCCTCCCCCAAAAAGAGAGAAGAAAGCTATACAAAAACTCTCAAAGAAGTATGTGAGGAACAAAACCCCATGTGAGGAAAAAGTCCCCCCCATATGAGAGAAGAATAGAAGTCAAACTGTGACCCCCCCTCAATGGAGAATCTGCACCAATGGAAGAAGCTCAATGTATGAAGAAACTGCTCCACGAACATCGAACAACATTCCTCCCCTTAGGAAGAAACAAAACCAAAGGTGTATCCATGAAGTCTCCCCAATCATGAAGGGAAGATGTATGAAGAAAACTCATGATGAAAGGAATCTCTGAAAACTACTCAAGTGTCCCCATGTCGATGCTAAAAGATACCCTTTCCAAAGGTGGTAAACTGTGCCACACTGCTGAAAAAGGCACTCCAACATCTAGTGAAGATGAATGTAGAACAATATCCAAAGACTCATGTGTCTCCTCAAAGCATAAAGAGACCTCCTCCAACTATTGTACATAAGTATCCACAATCATGTCAACCTCGAAAGAATGATCATGTAGAGAATGAACAAGAGGGTCAGAGTGTGCCCTCGCAACAATCGAAGAAGGATCACCTTCATCAAAGAGAAGATGAATGTCATCAATGATGTCTCCCAAATCTACAATGTAGGATTCCACAAATAAACCTGCAATATCTGTCAAGTAATCATCCCATGAATCTGAAGCTGGAAGACAATGAATATCCTGCTGCACTGAATCATATGAAGGCAAAACTCTCGCACTATCTAAATCATATGAAGGCAAAATTGGTGCAATAGGTCATGTGATGTCAATATGAGAAGATGAAATACAAGACTCAAGAACGGGGTTACATGTGAGAATCCCCATGTTCAAGTGTCCAAAGTTCTCCTCAAAATCTGAATCATCACAATAAGTGTGATCATCATGTGTAGAATCATAAAATGTGAAATCATCATCATCAACAAAATCTGAAAAGGAGTATAGCCGAGATGCATGATCAACCACCCCAGTTGCAATGATAGCTCTAGTCTCCATGTCTCTAATGAAAACTGAGTCAGGTGTGAACTCCACAACTCTCTTAGTTGTGCCATGTGTGATTTGATAGATAGAAAGGAGATTGTTTGTCAAGTGGGGTACACACAACACATCATTGAAGGAGTTATCCCCAATGTCAATAGATCCTTTCCCAATCACATCCATGTATGTATGATTGCCCATCAAAATCTGTGGCATGGTGCAAGGCTCAAATGTAGAGAACATAGACTGTGAATATGCCATATGATGAGAAGCCCCTGAATCTAGAAGCCATCTCTCTAAATCATGACTGATAGTAGCACATAGAGCTTTTCCTTTTCTTGTTTCAAAAGAGTGAGTCTTCCCACTTGTAGAAGCCATGAATGCTTGCCCTTTTCCTTTTGAATGTGAGGAAGTGGAAGTTGATGAATCGTCCTTCTTGTAGACTTTAGGCAAATCAATGTTATGCTTTTTGATGATATGTGTGAGCTCATCAATCTTTGTAGAATAGCAACGATGCTCCTCATGACCAATCTTTTTACAATAAGCACAAGTAGGTCACTCCCTCTTTGGTGAATTATCTCTCTTGGAAGAGGATGAATCTCCTTGTTGTGGAGAAGATGGTGCTTTTCCTTTAGGCTTTGATTGCCATTTCTTCTTGTTTGAGTTGTCCTTTCCTTGATTTCCTTTGTTCCCTTGATTTGCCACTAATGCTTGAGACTTAGAAGAAGCCTTAAGAATGCCCATGCTTATCAACTTAGTTTGTTCCATCATCAACATTTCATTGAAAGCATCAAATGTAGGCATTTTGTAGCTTGAACCCATTGTCATCCTATGAGTTTGGAAACTAGAAACAAATGCTGCATATTCTTGTGGAAGCTTCCCTATCAAGTTAAATATCAATTGAGTATCCTTCTTATCAATGCCACAATCTTTGAGTTGTGCCCTCAACTCATTTGCCTTAGTGACATAATCTTGTATAGTATCAAAATTCTTGGGATCTAACATGGTGAGATCACTATCAATTTGATATCCCCTAATCTCATCAACTTGACCATACAAGTCTTGAAACTTTTGCCAAGCATCCTTGATTAGAGTACATTTCTCAATATGAAAAATGAGATCCTTTGATACATACTTTCTTAAGGTACCAATTGCCATGATATTTTTAGTGAGCCAATCTAAGTGACCAACTGGATCAGCGGGAGCAACAATAGTTCCATCAGTGTAATGAGTGAGTCCTTTTTCCATAAGTTTACTCCATGCATCAATTTTCCAAGTAGCATAATTATGTGGAGTTAAGAGAGGAAACTTAGAAGAACCCATAGCAGCAAAAAGGAAGGAACACAAGAGCAAAAAAGCACAAGAGATACCCCCCAAATTCAATCAATCAAAGTACCCCCCCTAAAGTGATGATTTTGGCACTTTATACTTAGTGCGATTACAATGAGCCACTTGCAAAACAAGGCAAAGTGGACTTATGATGCAAATTTTACAACTTCCCAAATGAGATACAAGAGACTTCAATCAATAGTGCAATGAATCTAACTGAGATTCAAGCAAATATACAAGTACCAAGAGAGCCAAAAATGGCCAAAATCTGAAAGTACAATTTCTACTTACAATGACATCAATCTGATAGCATCATGTGAAAGTAGATGAAAAAATACGCACTTTCAAAAAAAACGGCACCTAAAAAGGAGGTCGGATGACCCCAAACGAAGCCTCTGAAGTTGCAAAAACTGGGATTACTCAGGGACAGTCACCAAAAACTGCATTTTCTGAAAAAAATCGAAAACATCATCAAAAAAAAAAAAATTCTCACCAAAATAGGCCAACTTTATAACCAAACTTCATGGAAACGGCCTTCCGGACGCAATGGCGAGGTCAGATCTGGTCTAGGACGCCTCCAAAAGATTCTGCTCCTTAGATCTTCCTCTTGACGTCGCAATAATGCCTCTTCAAGATGAATCAATGAAGCCCCAATGGCTCTGATACCATGTTGGATTTTGCCAAGATCAATAGCTCAATGAAATGTACAAAATAGAGACACAATATAGGACAAGAATAAACTGTATTCTCATCAATAGAAGATGATCAAAAATTAATGATTCAATAGTTACATACAATGAATAGAGGTCTGCTTATATAGGCAAGGCCATATGGATGTATGAGCACACAAACATGACATGTGGCTCAATAAGAAACAAGGGTATGTAGGAAATAGGTGTGGGTAGGTAGGAGAAATAATATAATATTCCACATGAGGTGGATCACCCACCGAAGGTGGAATTATCACTCCACTATAAGTGGATATGATAGTGTAATAACAAGATCAACACCAAAAAAGGTAGAATTTCTCCTACACACACTATCCCAATGTGGCACAAACACCCAAGTGTCTCATATCCAAACTTCTATGAAATGCATTGTCCTAAGTAAACTCAAGTAAGTGTAATAATATCCATGATGAATAATTATTTACACCAACAGTAGTGTATGAATTAAGAGATGAATGACATGTGTCATAGGTAGAAAAGGTTAATGAATTAATTAAATAAATAAACATTTATTTAATTAATAGAGGAAGTGGGATCAATTAAATAAGTAAAATATTTATTTAATTTAGGAAAAAGGATAATTTAAATAAATAAATGTATTTATTTAAATGAGAAATAAGGCTAGAAGAGGATAAATGAATTAATTAAATAAATAATGATTTATTTAATTAATAGAAGAATTAGGCTAAAATAATTAAATAAATAAGGATATTTATTTAATTAGACTAGATAATTTTAGCTGTCTACATTTTGCCCCTCTTTGAAACAATGCAGCTTGTCGCGTTGTTTCAAAGAAGATAATATGAACTGATACAAAGTTGCCCCAAGGTGGGAATGATATGCCCCCTCGAGAGATTGGATGAAAATGTCTGGAAAGATCGTAGACAATCTCTCGATAAGAAAGAAAGGCTAGAATGGACTGATTGGATAGAGTGACAGAGTCACAAGATAATGAAGACTGACACGGGAGACTAGGGCTAGGGCTAAGGCTAGGGCAGTCTATAAGATAGACCATGAGGGGAAAACATCCTCATTGTCATCCACACATCCAAGAGATCAGAGTGCAGAGAGAGAATAGAGCAGCAACAGTCAGCAGCGATGGCATTGGTGCACAGATTCGATCGCGTTCACCAATTTCAGAGGCTAGCAGATGCCGGAGAGCTGGTGAGTACCGCAAAACCTCCTTGTACTTTGTTGTAATAAATGTTGTCATTAATGTATCTTAGGTAGTGCAATAAATGCATTTTAGAATATGTCAAACAAGGTCGAAAAATGCTTAGGTGCGTCTGTGTTTGTGCCAGGCACGTCTGTGCAATATGTAAGCATGTTTATGTAATGAAAGCGTGTTTATGTCTTCTAGGCCAAATCAGCAGTTATGTGATGAACATACGTTGTCAATTGGATAAGTTGCTGAGAGGATACACTCAAGCAAGTCCTCTAGGGAAGACTAAAATATCAAATAGGGCTAGGATTGACAATTCTGTGATAGAACATACGTTGCCAATTAGGAAACTACTTAAGAGGATACACTCAAGCAGAGGCCCTAGGATAAGATAGATCAAGGCACTTTGTGATGAACAGGGAGTACCAAGACAGAGTACTTTGTGATGAACAAGGAGTACTAAAAAAAAGAGCAGCACTTTGTGGTGAACAATGAGTGCAAATATGAGCAGCACTTTCTGATGAGCAAGGAGTGTAAAAAACGTAGTACTTTGTGATGAATAGGGAGTACCACTAGGATAAACAACAACACTTTTTGATGAACAGTGAGTGTCACTAGAATAGAGCGCCATATGATAGATATAAGCACTAGGATAATAAGCAACATTTTGTGATGAACAGTGAATGCCACTTTGACTGACACAATTGATTTGCTTGACTGCAGGAGTACCTACCTATGCTGGAGTCATGGGAGAGATTCCCATTGACTCAGAGGTTACGACCAGAGCTAACATTTGAGGACAGAGCCGTGATTGAGGTTATGGGTTTACGATTCATTCTGTATGTGCTTGAGTTTTGGGCGAACATGGGTTTGTTGACTGCACTTGTTGAGAGATGGCACTCTGAGACATGCACATTTCATTTGCTGATGGGTGAGATGACAGTCACCTTGGAGGATGTTTATAGGATTCTGAGGATACCAATCGATGGGGAGTGAGTACCCTATGATCGAGACAAAGACAGGGACGCACTGAGATGAGTGTTCCAAGATCCGGGATTGGAGATAAGGGCTGGATATGTGGCATAGGACACGATTACATAGACTGAATTAGCATTACCAATAGTACTGGCAGGAGTGATCAGTGGGTTTCTCTGTCTGGATAGGGCGACACGAGGATTGATTGTGTAGCCATATGTATTTTGACACTTATGATTTTGATATATATATGAGATTCATCCTTGCAGCAGCTATATGCATGTGTACCTATGTGATGAGATGTTTCATGATGTATGTTTCTATGTGATGCTTATGATATGGATGCAAATATGTACATGATGGAATGCAATATTTTTGTTCTTTTATGTTTTTAATATGTTATACCAATGCAATTGTGAATGTATGAAATGCAAATGAATATGATAATGCAAATGATTATTTACATGATGAAAATGTAAAATGTGCTAATATGTGTTGTGTGTAGGATGTGATGCAATTGTGATACCTATATGTATGTATGAAATGCTTAATATGTGGTAATGCAAGTGCAACTACATGAAATGCAGATATTTTTTGGTGTGTCATTATACTCAGTCATGTGATAGCGGGCTATATGGACTCAAGAAGGATGATGGAAGTCAATCAAGAAAGGGGGATGGAAGATAGAAGATATGAAAGTGAAAGAGCTTCTTGTGTGTTATCATCATTGAGCTTTATTATGGAAAAATAGGTTATGACAATCGAGGCATATGTTTGACCCAGAAAGTCATTGTACCCGTTTGCATGGAGATAAGATAGTTGCAAACAAAGGAATGCCCCAGTTCATACTAGACTCTTAGTGTCCTCATATCCTTGGACAAGTCATAGCATTACTAAGAGACAATTCATAGACAGCAAAGAAAAATAGGTGACAATACCCCATCCTCACCTTTCTAGTCAAAGACATCCTAGAGATAGAATCTCTAGTCAAAGACATTCTGGAAAAGCTAAAAGACATGTCACCAAAAGATAAAATCAAAATAACACCAAGACTCGACACCAACATCCACTGTAGTCCTCAAGTTTAGTGTCTCTTGTCACTTGTATAAGTCTTATTTGATTATGGTCACAATGTTTACTTTGACAAAAGGATAGATAGTACTGAACCATAATATTGTCTGAGTCTATTCAAATATTTGATTTGTTGAAGTTCATTGTTGCTATTGTACCTCATCTGAAACTGATTGAATCCATGCAACTGATACTTTATTGCGGAGAAGATGAAACTTTATTGCAGATTCGGCGATGCAAATGTTGATTTATTGTGGATTGTGCACAGATAGACTGAAGAAAACTGGAAGAAACTGTACTTCTCGAAACATGTGATGCTCTTAGTTCCACACCCATCACTAGAAGTAGGATTTTCCTTAGCCACAGATAGGAGCTGATTTATTATGGATGGAAAGGGTGAAAAGGGAAGGATTATTATGAATGGCTAACCAATCTTAGGTAGATCAATAACAAGCCATGATGGGAATGGGTATGTTTATTATGGATGGATAGGTTGTAAGTGTGTGCAAAGTGAAAGGATGAAAGTGAATCCTAAAGGAGGGAGGAGAAATGTCTCTACACATGGCGTCGGTGACCCAGTTTTCACCATGGTACTTGCCCAGGGCGCCACCAAAGTGGTTTTCACCGTTGGACGAAATAGCTTTTTTTTGTTTTTCAATTTTTTATGATTTTTTTTTAATTTTTTTTTATGATTTTTTTTGTATTTTTGTTATATATATTTTTTTTTATTTTATTTTTTTTGAATTAGGATACTCTGAAGAGCTATGTGTAAAACTTGTGAAGGTGCATCTTGTTGATAGGATCCTCCAAAAGTTCACCATCTGGAGTTGAGAGCTGATATGCACTAGATCCATAGGTTGTTGTAATGATTGTAAGGACCAAGCCAATTTGGTTCGAATTTGCCCTTCTTCTCTCTGTCTTGCTGATTTTTAGGATTTTCTTTGAGAAATAAATCCCCTGCCTCAAATCTGCAAGGCTTTACTTTATGATTGTAGCTACGACGTTCCTTGACTAAATGATGTGTAGCTCGAGTGACTGTCTTCCTTGATAAATGAACTGAGATAGAATTACTAATGTGTGGACTACGCAGGCCCATATGCGTGTCACCCAAAGAAGTTTGGGCATCCTTGATGACAAATTCCTTCGAGTAAGCCCCATTAAAGGTCCATGATGTATCACCATAAGGGGATATATGTGTGGAACAATTGGATGAGTGATGAAGGCTTATGATTGTGAAAAGAAGTGAAAGTAGGATAGCATGATGGAGACTTAGGATCAACAAGTATGCTTTTTCACTTGGAATTTTAGAACTTTTGCCCCCAGTTATTTTGATATTAGGGGAGATCAACTCTTTCTCTTTTTCTTTCATAGAATTTTTATCCTTGACCTTGATTTTTTCAGAGTCCAATAGCTTTTGATTTTGATTTGGACTACAGGACTTTTCTTTATTTTTGACTTTTAGATTTTTCTTTCCAAAGCTTGATTTTCTATCCCTGATGAGTAAGGGCTTTTGTAATTCTTGTTCATCCAAGTCTAGGAGTGAAGTGGAAATGGAATGAGCAGATGAAATGGTAAGGCTATGTGAGCTCTCAAGAGGGCCAGCAATACACTCAATAGATTCTTCGCTGGAACCACTCTTAGGACTATTGATATCAAGAGTTGCTTCCACCACTAGAGGAGATTTGCATTCAGACTTAGTAGCCACAACACTAGGTGGTTCACACAGAATTCCTTGATATTGAAAATTGTTTGTAGGTTGTCCTTGTCGATTGAATACCTTAGGAGATAGTGGGAGTTGATCAACATGAAAGATATACTCACCACATCCCATGTCTTTAATCTTTAACTTTTCTGTTAGCTCTGTTTGCTTTGATGTTGAAGCTTTTCATGATTCTGGATCCACATATGCTAATGAAGGAATAGCTTCTCAATTAACTCGGATTGTTATTTCTGATCTAGGTCACAGTTTGTTGCAATATATGAATGGATTTGTGTTAGCTTTGACAGTCACTTCAAGTCCATTGTGTGGAAACTTCATACACCAATGATATGTAGATGGTACTGTGCTCATCTCATGAATCCATGGACATCCTAGCAATATGTTGTATGTGAGATCAAGGTCTAGGACTTGACAAACCACATCCTTTGTAACTGGCCCAACTCTAAGAGGCAAGGTGACTGTGCCTTTGGATGAACGCTCTTCATCATCATATGCTTTGATGGTAATTTTGTTTGTAGATTTCACAACTTTATCGGAATATCCCAATTGTTTAATAGTGCTCAATGTACAAATGTTTAGACTTGCTCCTCCATCTATCAGGACTTGTTTTATTCAATGTTTATGTATGAAGGCTTCAATGTGCAGTGGAGCATTATGTGGCTGACTTATGGAGGCGTCATCGGCTTCTATGAATGTAAGAGAGTGTGGAATGGAAAGGTATCCCACCATGGCTTGAAACTGGTCCACATTCAAATCAGTGGGGACAGTAGTGTCTCTCAAGATTTTATCAAGAATGGCTTTATGTGCGGGGGATATACGTAAGAGCTCAAGGATTGAAATAAGCGCAAGTGTCTTCCCTAACTGTTCTACAAGATCGTACTCAAGCTTGGTTGATGAGAAAGTGGTGTTTTTAGTTGGAGCACCTTGCAAAGTGAATTTACCTCGACGAGTTGTGACATTACATTCAAAGGTAGGTTCGGAAGAAGATCCAACACCTTTTAGGACACTCTTGGGTCTTTGGGTAGAATTCTCAAGTGTTTTGTCCTTGATGATAATGGTGGAGACATAATTGTCCATCGAAATGTGATTGATAGTTGAATCATAGTTATAGGATGCTCTGGTATAGTTGATTTGGTCATCTCTGGCTTTAGAATTTCCCTTGTCATGCTTTGGGAATGGTTCCTTAAACATTTCATGTTCTTGGTTGGATGAGTGTCCTTCAATCTCAATGTCACCTCTATCAATAAGATCTTGTATGATGTTCTTCAGTCAATGACAATTTCCTATTTTATGGCCTTTTCTCTTATGAAATTCACAATATTCATCATCATTCCACCAATTTGGTTTAACCTTTGGCTCATATGGAGGTAGATCTGGAATCATTATTATTTTGTTTACCACTAGCTTCTTGAAAACTGACTCAAGTGGTTCTCCCAATGGAGTGTACTTCCTTCGTGACATTGAAGTTGTTTGCGTATTCACTTGATTGTTTGTAGAGCTTGATCCAGAAAAAACAATTTTTGGTCGTATTGTATTAGCATCAACAACACCATCATTGACTATGTTATTGTTTTTGTTCCAAAATCTTGGCTTATCTTTTCCTTTAAAGCCATCTTTATTTTCCTTGAATATCTTAATGACTCCTTGTTCAATTAGAACCTTCTCTATTGCTAAGCCTTTTTCAATGACGTCCTTGAAGGTGGACAAACAAGCTTTTCTTAGGTCATAACCAATGTCCTTGTTAACATTTTGGGTGAACATTTCTACCATTTGTTTTTGTGGAATTTCACAAGAGCAACTGCTGGCTAGATTCCTCCATCTTTGTAAAAATGATGAAAAGGACTCTCCATCTTTTTGCTTGGTGTTGCACAAAGTAGTGATTGATATGTCTGTCTCTATGTTGTAGAAGAAATGTTGGATAAATGCCTCTGCTAAGTCACCCCATGACTTAATTCCAAGTGGGAGTTGAGAGAACCATTCCATAGCTTGATCACCTAAGCTTTGTGGGAATAATCTCATCAAATATGTCTCTTCTGATGCTACCTCAATGCACATTGTGAAAAACTGTCTTATATGTGCCTTAGGATCCCCTTTTCCTCTGTACTTATCAAACTTAGGTGTCACAAAGTGTGTAGGAAAAGGAGGCATTGGAATTCTCTTGTCAAATGGATAGGGACATATGTCTCTCATTGTGTAAGTTGGCTTCGGTGTATTTATGTCCTCCATTTTCTTTTGTAAGTCCCTGATTTGTTGCTCAAAATTGTTCTTAGGTGGAGACCAACTTCTTGGACCATACCCCATGCCTGAACCACCGGGTGGAGGAGGAGCATGTTGCATATATGGATGATATTGATCATACACATGTTCATATGGAGGAGGTCTATAATGATGTTGTGTATATGGACCACTTGGTATAGAGTCATGATGAGGAATGGAATATCTGTTTTGTCCATGTATACCATACTCTACAGGCATGTCATGAGTTTGTTCTAGTGTGTTGCCCCCAAATTTGACACGGGGTTTCCTTGTGTCCAAATTTTGAGCATTCCTTTGAATATCCAATTGCTTTGGTGGTTGATCCTTAGCATTGGTATGTGATTAAGCATATTTTTCTGCATAAGACTTCCATAATGGTCTGTGAAGGTGAGTATCATATGCTTGACCATGTGTGTATGGGACCTCTAGTTTTTGAAACAAAGATGATGGTGATTCAAGAACAAGATGTGGTCCTCTATTGCCTTCACTATTAGGCCTCCTTTGATCCATGTTGAGGTGAGGTTGTTGCAAAGGTCGATTTTCCATTATTTGAGACATGTCAAAATCATGAGGGATCTTGGCTCCACTTTGTGCCATCATTTGTAAGAAATATTGTCTATCCCTCTTCATTATTTCCTCAACCAATCGATTGAAACGGGGATCCATAATGGAGTCTTCCACTTCTGCTGAATGTATTGAAATGTTGTCCATATTGTCATTGTGTGTATCATTGTTGTTTATAGTGTCCATGTGCTCAACATTTGGAATGTTTCTATAGGCATCCATGTCAGGTAATGTAGTATGATCAGAATTGAAAAAGACATCATTGTCATACTCATAGGCACTCATGTTTACGGACTCTTGAGCCTCTTTAGCTTCTCTCCTAGATTTTTGGAAACGAGTTTCAACCATGAACTAGGTATTGACCAAGATGTGTGAGACTAGATGAAAATGGAAAGAGTATGGAAGACCAAGAGTTGGATGGAATGTAAATGAATCTAAGGTTTACTTGCAATGTCCAAAGTGTAAGACCAAGTATGCATGTAGTAGAGTAGGTGTGACTTCCAAAGAGATGAGAGTTTCTCTTGATGAGGTAAGTTGACCTTAACTCTAAGTAAGACCAAATGAGACCCAAAGGTGATAGACCTTGATGAGGGACCACTTAGCAAAATGTTGTTGTATGTAATGTGTTGACAAAGTATGATGGGGACAAGCAAGTGACCTTTTGACTCAATTTTAGACAAATGTGAATGTAATGTAAGGTGTAAAGCAATGATGGACTTTGTGAGACCCAAAGGTAGGTTGAATGCTAGATGAAAACTTGAAGAGATGGCCTAGGAAGCTCAAGAATACTAAAACTGATTGCTCTTGTTTGTTGGACTATAAATTTTTCCAATTTGTGAAGTTGTTGTTGTGACCCAATCTAAATTTTTGACTATTTTTCTATGACAAGAGGACACAATGTTGATGAAGACTCAATGTTTGCAAGTGTTTAGACTCAAAATGACTCAAAGAAAAGTGTGTTGTTTGATGTAAAATTTGTTTTGCATACACTTGAAGACACAAAAGACACAATGTTTTGCTGTTTGGTCTTGAATGTTTCATTGTTCAAAATAAGACAAGCACAATTCTTATGGTTGGCCAAGACAATAGTTGTTGATCCCACATGGAGTTCCCCCCGAGGCTACACTATTCAGAGCGGATACTTAGATGCTTGACCCCACTGGCTCCACCCTCAGCACTCACTTCTTGGGGCAGCCAAGCATCAGTCCCCACGAAAACTCCTCGTGGCAAACTTTGTATCTCTACTAAGAACTGTATGTGTGTGGGCCGCTACCAGAGGTCCGACCTCCTGCCCCAACAACTAGAAGGATTTTGGCTTCTAAAACAAAAAGGTGCTAGTAAGGGCATCCGCTCGTGTGGCCATACATGTAGCACTTTCAGCTCTATAAATACAGAAGGCTCCCAGCTGGTAGGGGTTACGCCCTACAACTAATCAAATAAATTTGATCAAACGGATTTATGGGGAGACATAGTGTCAATATGAACTAATCGAAACACGTTATCCATAGTTTTCACCATGAATACAGTTGTTTATAGTGGTTTGAAAGAGGTGGGTTTTCCTCACTACCACTTGGGTCCTTCTCTCCTCACTAGTAGTCCTAATGACCACATGGGGAGATAGACCCTCTAAAGATTAAACAAAAAGAGCCTATTGCCCAAGACACAAAGGACACTAGTTCAATTTTAGTGCACCAGTTGAAGTGTTTAATAATCTATGAAAACAAGTCACACAATAAAGATCAAAAAAAAATCCTTGTAAAGGTCCTGCAACAAAGATTTGTTAGTAGTTCGGAATGTTTCAAATGATCACCCCTTCTTGCAAGCACACAAGTTAGGTAAATTTTAGATCCAAAAGACTTTGTGAAATAGGGGCCTTCAACAATGTGTTTTGTTGACCAATTCAAATATCTGATTCATCATAGAAAAATACCACCTATAAAATTTCAAGAGATTTCCAGAAATGTAAGAAAATCCAAAAAAATTGCTAATTTGCTCCAAAAAATAAATTTTTTTGAAAAATCATAAAAAATTGATATAAAATGAAAATCGATCCAAAAAATCTGAAATTTTTACTGGAGAGTCCTAATGGTCTTCCAAACCTGCATAAAAATATTTTTGCAACAAATCCAAGCAGTTTGTGAGATATGAGTAAAATAACACAAAACCCTAATTTTCAAAGATCCAATTTTTGAGGAATGATTTTGCATCAAATTTAAAATCACAAAGAAAATATCCTATGTATAATTATGAGAGATTTCCAAAAATGTAAGAAAATCCAAAAAATTCACTAATTTTCTCTCAAAATTATTTTTTTATGAAAAATCATACAAAATTCATATAAAATGAAACCTTGATCCCAAAAATCTAAAATTTTTACTGAACACCTTTGATAATTTTCTTGACTTGCAAAAATATTTTGATGCCAAAATTCGAAGCTGTTTGTGAGATCTGATCAAAATAAGGAAAAACCCTAATTTTTAAAGATCCAATTTTTAGGGAAATATTTTACATCAAAATTAAAATCACAAAGAACAAATCATGTGTATAAATCAGAGATATTTTCAAAAATATAAAAAAATCTGAAAAATTTGCTAATTTTCTCTCAAAATTAATTTTTTATGAAAAATCATAAAAAAAATCATGGAAAATGCAAATGTGCTCCAAAAATTTTGAATTTTGGATTGAAAGTTTTTAATATTGTCCTCAACTTGCAAACAAAATTTGGTGCAAAAATTTTTAGCCATTTGTGAGATCAGATCAAATCTCTCCAAGATCTTGATTTTGTGTCCAAAACCCTAGCTGCACAAGGTTATTCTCCAAATTGTTTTACAAAACAGCAATATAGGGTTAGAAAAACTTGCAAAAAACACAGATCTAACAAAAATCCATGTCCCACGGGGTGTGCCAAAATGTTTATGGTGAAAGTGGATTAACAATATTGAAAGACTAAATGAATTCAACCACAAAACCCTAGCCTAACAACAACAAAGATCCACCATAACATATAAAGATTACCTAAGACAATGCAAATCAAATGAAATCACAAAGATTATACCATCACATGTCTAATAGGGTTTGGATCTCCATTGATCTTGTTTGATATATTTGCTCTCAGATTTTATATGTGCACAAGAGCTCAACAAAGAACGGAAATGTGGTTGAAAGTAGGATCGCATATGAAAGTTCAAAAGTGTAGTGTAGTCGAGTAATCATCGGGGCTGAATGCATAGTGAGGGTTTGATAATGAAGGAAGCATCTCCTTATATAGAAGACAATATAAGAAATGGAGGGATAAGATTGAGAGGTGTAAAAGAGGTCGGCTATGATTAGAGGGTAGGTAAAGAAATAAATAAAATAATAAGAGGGTAGGTAGTGTATGAATTAAGAGATGAATGACATGTGTCATAGGTAGAAAAGGTTAATGAATTAATTAAATAAATAAAGATTTATTTAATTAATAGAGGAAGTGGGATCAATTAAATAAATAAAATATTTATTTAATTTAGGAAAAAAGATAATTTAAATAAATAAATGTATTTATTTAAATGAGAAATAAGGCTAGAAGAGGATAAATGAATTAATTAAATAAATAAAGATTTATTTAATTAATAGAAGAATTAGGCTAAAATAATTAAATAAATAAGGATATTTATTTAATTAGACTGGACAATTTTAGGTGTCTACAGTTAATATTTCTCAAGTTTCTTTCTAAGCTTTACAATTTTAGGCTTAAATTTTTTACATTCTTCATCCATGGATATCAACTCAAATATTTTTACTTCTGTCATTTTCTTTTTATCTTCTAGTTGTAGCTTCAAATCAGAAATCAATTGTTCCAAAGTTTTATTCTTGTTAATCAGACTTTCTTTTTCTTTGAAGGCAAGGTCTTTTTGAATGTTAATCTCCTTCTTTAATCTCTTAACCTCCTTGAGAGCACACAACAATTCACCTTCAAGATCAATATCTACAGTTTCTGATTCACTATCCATTCCATATACAACCTCTGGATCCACATTAGCACTTTCAATTGCCATAAACAAAACCTCACCTTCCTCACTTGTAGAAATTTCAGAATCACTATCAAAAACATCTACAAATAAACTATTTTTCTTTTTGGAGAAAAACTTCCTTCTATTGTTAAAGAACTTCTTCTTACCTTTCTTATCATTAGTGTCTTCATCATCATTGGAATCATCATAAGGGTGTTTGGCTGCAAAGTGACCAATTCTACAACAGTTGAAGCATTTGAAAGGAAGTTTACCCTTATATTTCCCCAAGCCCTTTTTTATCTCTCTCGCAAGATGAGATTCTATTACTTCTAAATCTTCAAAGTTTGAAGATGCCTTACTCTTTTTATTGGCATTGAATGTTGCCTCTCTACTTCAAGATTCTTCTTTACATGTCCTCATCTCATATGATGTAAGTGCTCCTTGCAAATCATCCATGGAATACTTATCTATATCTCTTGCTTCTTTTATAGATGATATCTTAGAATCAAATCTAGTTGGTAAAGACCTTAAGACCTTATGTACTACAACCTTATCTTCCATCTCTTCTCCAAGCCCATGAATGGCATTCACTGTTTCATCAATTCTGAGAAGATAATCTGCAACTTTTTCTTCTTCACTCATCTTTAATTATTCAAAATTTCCTCTAAGAGTTTGAATCTTGTCTTTCTTTACCCTATTGTTTCCATAATAGATACTACTTAATTTGTCCCAAACTTCTTTAGATGATTTACAATGCATAACTTTGAGAAAAACATCTTTTGATAGTCCATAGAGAATGGCATACTTTTCTCTTGCATCAATTTCATATTACCTTTTACCATCAATATCAGCAGGAATAGTATCAAGAACACTATAACCATTTACAACTAAACTACAAACATCTACTCCTAGGGAGATCAAATAGGTTTGCATTCTCACTTTCCAAAAAGCATAATCATTTCCATCAAACAAAGGGGCTTTAGAAACTGACGAACCTTCTTTTGCCATGACAACCAATATTCCACTGAAAGGACCAACCTTGGGTTGTTAAACCTCTACAAGGAACCTATTCTTTGATACCGCTTGTTGGAATACTAGGATCCCTGAGAGGGGGGGTGAATTAGTGATCAATAAAACTAACAAACTTGAGACAATTAAAATTTAGAACAATATGATTAATCTTTGCAACAAAATATAAAATAGTGTTAATAATAGACAAGAGATTCGGATTAAGAATTCAACATAGTGACATCAAAATTTCAGTAGAAAACCCCTAAGGGTTAAAAACCGCTATGAACAAGTTTTTGTATTAAGCCTCACTAGCAAAAATTCAGAACACCAACTCTAGGAGCACCAACCCCTTACAATATTTTTAGGAGCACCAAATCCAACGAACACCAATCCCTTATAGACAGTAAACTTTGGACAATATGATTTAGAGGGTTACTTTGTTTCAATACAATTCACACTTATATAATACAACAAGTCTCAGTTCTACAATTTCTCACATCAACGAACTGCATAGTCACTGTTCTCCTTTCTAAAAAAAATTATGTTATTCTCAATTAGAACACTACTGCCAATAAGAACATCAATACCATCATCATCATCTACAACTGTTTCTTCAGAGGATTATATATTTTTCTTTTGTTTTCATCGATTCACTTTCCATGATCGATTCAACTATCAATTGTCAAACATCGAAGAGAATTGAAAATCCATCTTGGACCAATCAAATGGTTTGACCAAACATCATCAGACAACTCAGCAAAGTCAATATGAGTCTAAACCTAAGGACCTCACTGTCCACTCAACTGCTCATCGGAGAAGGTAAGCATGTCGGCAAGACGCTTCATATGAACTACCAAACTTTAAAGTTACTCTGATATCATTTATCGCCAAGACCGCATCACATCTCAACAATATCCTCAAATAGCACTTCACCAAGATCGGTCCAATGTTGTACTGACATAGGCTTATCGGTGAAGAATATAACTCCAGCTACGAGCAAAAAAAGGTCTTACCAAAACCTTCAGTCACACCGAAATCAAATACTTCGGTAAAATGACTACAAACTCTCCCCGACATAACCTTTATGGGTAAGAACTACAACATCAACTAGTGGTTAGAAATGTCTTCTCGAAATTGTATCTCACACCAAAAGTTGAATTCACCAGGACAACTTCAACATCTCGCCGAAACACCAAAATAGAATCTCTTTGCCCAATATGTAGTCAAAAATGGTCTCTACCAAAAACTCCAGAGCTAACCAAGTGAAACTGTAGCAAGGATTTCACAAACAATGTGCTTGATATGCATTTTCTTTAATCACAAGTATGCCAACCCTAATTGAAGGGTATGATGATAGGATATGCCCTCAATGTGTTCATTCCAAACCAATCTCATATGTTAACCTCACATATCATATGTAAACTAATCTAAGATATAAAATAAGTGTCATCCTGACACCTGAGAAGATGCAGATTGCCTTTTTGACATCAATGATAAAACCTTATGCCAAGGGTCAACATTTGTTTCATGGGGATGTTGCAGCAATTTAAATTCAAGGAGGATGTCTATTTTATTGGGAAGGGAGCCCTCTATTATTTATTCATAATAGCATCCCATCAAAATTACAGAATCTCTAAATCACAATGAATTTTTATGTGATTTCTTAATTTGTTTTTTGAATGTTGTAAAAATATAAAAAAACTATTGAAAAACAATTGTTATTTAAATTTGTGTTTTTAATCAGATGTCATTTTTTATGGAGAATAGTCATTGCCATTGGGAAGAACTGGCTTTAAGAAAGAGAATTTTATTTTGTCTTTATATAAAAAAAATTAATTGAAATGTCTTTTAATAAAAAAGAATTGAGTGTGTTTGATTTAGAAAGGGAATAAAAAATTATATTTTATTCAATTCTTATGGATTTAGTTTTATTGGAGGATTTGAATTTTTTTTAGTGTACAGATTATTGTCTTCTTGGAAACTTTCATGGGAATTAAATTTAACTATCAAGATATAACCTTATTTTTCCACTGAAATTGGTCTTAGTATTATTTAATAAGAATTTAATTGTGTCATATTTTCTATAAGCACTGCATTCTCATCAATTGATTCTAATCTTGTTAGCCTAATTTATCTCTTTAGATATAAATAAACAATTTAATTTATAAGAGTATAAACATAAAACAAAATACGCATATATAACTAGTAGTTATACTATTGGATGGAAAATTTTAGTTGTCTAATCTTGTACTTGATATTAGTTTGTTAGTTTGTTAGTTTGTTTTCACTCACCATTTATAATTTATGTTACATTTTTAAATATGATATCATTTGTTATGCTTATTATTAAAAATATATATATATATAATTTTCATGTTGGTGGAACTATTATTATAAGATCTATGACAATGATCGGAGGCCTTGACTTCCTATTAGGAATATCAAAGAAAAATGTCCATTGATAGATATTTTATTAATCAGCAATCTTGATATTCTTGTTCAAGCACAAAAATCATCCTTATTCCTCTATGCTAGGGTGTTTCCCTATCTTTGATCACCAAGAAATTGTATAACAATTCAAGAACAAGTCACATTAAAGTAAGATTATGAACTACTATTATAAAAGTGTGATACCTCATAGATTGAATTCCAATAATACTTTCATAATGTATGTAATGTTCCACTTCAGGCTACATGGTTAACAATATATTTTGGAACTATGAAGATTTATGAAGCACTAACCCTAAAACCCTATGATTTCTAATATCTATCTAACTCCATCTAAGTGTAATATATTGACACAAAAAAGACATGCATTCAACTCAAAGGACCAATAGATCCCTTATCAAGCAATCTTATATACATGGATGTGCTACATTTAATTATTAATCAGGGAAGAGTATCTTCTTGGATGATGTTGGCATTGTATGTACATTTGAAGAAACTCTAAGTTGTCCTACCAATTTTGTATATAAAATTAAACTAAATTAACAAACTTAACTAAAAGCATAATCATTCTAAAAGTAAACCTATTGATAAAACAATTATTGTAGGTTACATTCCTAGGGAAATTAAGTATGTTGTAGCTTGAGTACACATTACTTATTTCAAATAATTTATTAACAACAATGGAGTACGTTAATCTAAATTCAATGAAATCACCTTCACAATTTATTCTATCAACTAACAACTTAAACTATTATTAATAAAAAAAATTAAGCTACTAGGAATATTGCAGTATCCCATGTGATCCTTTCTTGAGTGGTTGTAATCCCAATTATAATTATTCACTTCTCAAATCAAAGATCCACTAGGTAAATTCATTATTTATTATAATTCAAAAAGTATATCTAAACTTGTAACAACTTATTAGTTCAACAAATATATTTATAACCAAAATCTAATAACTAACTAATAACTAAACAATGGCTCTAATAGATTCTAACATATATATAAAATCTCTGGAGTTGGACTATTTGTGAACGCTAAACAACTTGTATGGAAACATTAATTCTTCCAAGAACATAAAGAAATGTCTTACTCTATCCTAAATAACAATAGGAATCTAATTATGCAAAAATGAGTGTCAAAATTCTCTTAGAACTCTACAAACATTAAGGAAATAATTATAACCAAAAAACATGAAAAAATGGGTCATAATAAATTAAGATTCTGTAGCGTCATAAAATTGTGACCCTTGCAATTTTGATCACATTTTAGGTCCTCACCCTAGCGACTGCATCTCCCTAGTTAATTGGGACCCCTCTCTGCATCATTCTTCCAAATCTCCTCTTGTTTCAGCCCTTGTATCACCTTGTGACCTTGTCCAAGCCCCAAAATAGGGCAGGACAAGGGTGTCATGCCCCTATCCTTCCTCTTTGGGTGGCCCTAAAATGGGTCTATTTGACCCTTGGACCTAATTTTCTATTCGGGATTTAATTTCCCCTATGTCAGCCTTTGGTGAGATGAAAATTAACCCTTCTAGGCAAGTATAAAAGGGTATCTAGTCCTCTCATTTGCATAAGCAAAAATTGGGAAAACAAGTGGGAGGTCTCCATTATCATCATTAAGCATTCAAGTCTTCAAGTCTTCAAGCATCAATCAAGTCTTCTTCTTCATGTGCATTCTTCATTCATCCATTGGAGCAACATTACAATATTCATTTGCAAGCATGTATGTGTGTTAGGGTTTTGTCATGTTACATGCCATTTCATACAACAAATGTGATTACATTCAAGAAGCAAAGCAACCATCATCAACGAATTGTAGATCTACAAGGTATACATTTCCATTGTTCACATCTAAGTATTTACATTACTTTCTTTCAAGATTGATTCATCAACCGAGGTTTAACTAGGGCAAGCCCCTATCCACAACCCTTCTTCCCTTATTTTTTGTGTGCAGGTTGCAGGTGCGCGATTGTAATTGTAGATTTAGGCTTCATTTGCAGAGACAAAAAAACCCTTTTCGACTACCGGATATTTCGGATGACCTTGCATAACTTACGCATGATCCCGATGACTTTTCTCCAAATTTGCAGGGTAGATTTGTATCAATCTAAATATCTCAGATCCAGAGTTACAGCATGATCTTGTATTGGTAGCTCCTTATTTCATCCATTTTGTCATCCTTTTTTGCATAGTCAACAAGTCAACATATCTATTTACAAAAGAGGGAAAATTACATTCCAACCCTTGCAATCCACTTAGAATTTACATACATATTTCCCTTGGCTTTGGATCTAGTGGATTTAACCCCTCTTTTGAATGTAAAGTGCATTTTTGCATGAAGTGAAAATCATCCTAGTGGTTTCCTTTCTCTCCCTTGGGTGGGGAACCACTAGGGTCCATTTTTCCACTTTACAGATGCATGTTCTATGGTTCTCTTTATTCCTATAATTACAATTACTCCTAACAAGGGCATCAATAGAGGTGGAAAGATTCATAAATGAACCATTCTCACTTTCCTCAGCCACTACCACCATCAATTGCAAAAGTTATAATGCACTATAGATGATCATTCTTTGGTTGTGGCTTGACATTTGTTACAAGTTAGTTTTCTTTAAAATTATTTCATCAATGTTAATGGTGTGGTTCTACACATCAGGCCTAGAGAAGAATTTGCTACACTGGTTATAACGTTGAATTCATTCTTTATGTTGAGCTCCACCACTTAGCCATTGTGTTTCAAATGTTATTCATTGATCCCTAAAGATGGCACGTGATCAGATGGTTGAGATGGCCTAGAATGCTTTCTAGTGCAACTTTAAAACATGCTTGTTGATCATCTAAATCAACAATTAGTGCACTTGGATAGAAGAAACTTTAAATTCTTGCCACATGTCACCATATTGCATCCTCACAAGGTTGAAGAAGGAGCGAGTCCAATCATAATCAAATGGATCATGCAAGGTTGCGGCTAAACTAGCTCCAAAAAGTCATGATTTCCACATAACATGAAGGTTAGTCAAAAATTACAGATCTTGTTCATGCTCGGTAGAACTAGCCGCATCTTCCATTTTTCAGAAAAGTGTATAACATGAAGGTTAGTGAGTCATTTTGGAGCCAAATTAGTTGCATCCTTGTGCAGCCCCCTAGGGCTGACAACTCTAACATGATAGAGGATCACAAGCTCACAATGACCATTCATCTCTGTGGACAAAAGGCAAAAGATAAGGTAGGAAAATATTTTTTTGTTGCACTTAGGAAAATAAAGAACAATAGATGTGGTTAGTTGCTAAGAAGGGTCAGTGAAACACAACTTCAACCCCTTCAGGTTGTGACATAAGTGAATAGAAATTTGGACTACCAAGTCAATGTTAAAACATAATGGGTAGGTTTTAAGGTTTAAGCTAGAATGAGCAAGGTTTATCCCTAAAGAAAGGCTCACATTATATTTCTTAGATAAGATATCATCAATGCATATTTATGGGGTCATGAACGATGACAATAATCTTGAGATCAAGGTGGGTTTTTAATGCCTCTAATAGTAATGATATGTTTAATTTATGGTTGGCAACATGTTAGCAAAGATGCACAACAATTGGTGGTTTCACAAGTTCATTTTTATGACAAGAAATATGAATTGTATTGACTAAACTTTGATTAGGCTCTTTATTCACCAATACTTCATCTCTATCAATGATAGCATTGATAAAATTGTTAATAATATCATGAGTAGAATGACTTTTGGAAGATTGATAAGCATGATTCATCAATATTTCATCTCTAAGGGAGAACATTAAGAGAAGTGTTAATAATATCATCCTCTTGTGCCAAAATATCCTCATGAGTAGGACTAACTTTGGGAGAGGGACAAGCATGAGCCATATCAAAGAAGGAGAAAGGTGATGACAAGATAGATATATCAATTAAGGGAGATAAGAAATTGTTAAAAAAATTTGTTTTCTAATCTTAAAGAAAAGAAAAACTTGTTTAAGATATCCATGTTTTTTATATAACATATCAATGAATAAATGCAACTATCTCATCAATTAATCAACTAATCAAATCTATGCAATTAAATTTGAATACAATGTAGATAAATAAAAATAATTGCAAGTGTAAGTTAAGTTGAGTTGACCAAAATTATGTGTATGAAAAGTGACCTTCCACTAACATGTGCATTAACCTAGGTAGATCCTTCTCCCATACAATATTAGAGATGTGAGTGGGCCCTAAACTAACATGTGCATTTACCTAGGTAAATCCTTCCCTCCTACAACATTATAGATGTGATTGGGTTTGACTTATTATGTAGAAGGAAGAGCCACATTGTCTAAGACTCACACTTTTAATGATTACATGTGTTTCGGATTGGTTGAGTGTGTTTATAATGAAATGGGCTAAAGAAGGCTAAAGTGATTAAGATTGACATAATACAATAAGTACAAAAAAAAGTGGATAAGAGAGTTACAGATCTACAAATGAGACAAAAGAATGTGGTGTTGAAATCTAGTGCTAATTATGTTAGACTACGTGATGGGAATTTCTATAGTGAAGGTTTTTCTATCACAAGATGATGTAAGAAATGAGGCAAGGAAGCTATTGGGTTGTTGTCCTCAAAATTTTAAGAAAATTCCTTTGAACACTAGTGCTAAGCTCTAGCGCTTGAGCGTAATTCATAGTTCAAAATCTAAAATTATTCATCACTGAAGTGTCTAATTTTCACTGTTCAAGGTCTAAAATTATTTATCATTGTTTGCTATAACCATCTATATCATTGTCCCAATCTAAATCCTTCAAATATACACCTGCATATATGAATGAGGGAAAAAGGTTGTGTTGTATAGGGGCTTTCCTAAGTCAAACCATGTGTTGTTGTTCCCACCTCCACAATGACAATGATGATGATGAAAAAATATTGTCTTCTCCCTCAAGAGAAAAGGAAAATGAATGATATAAACTAAAATGATTACCTTAGGCATGAAGCCCTTGCTTGAATCTCATGTAAGGTGATGTTGACTTTATCTCACAAAGTCCCATAAGAGGTTAGTATAATGTGATAATAATAATGAATCATAAACAATCAATGATACTCGATAGCATATTGTTCTATGCTTGATAACACCTTCAAACTTATTCACTTAATTTCTCTTAAGTCCTTAGGACTAGAGACAAATTCTTAGCTGTTATAAATGAGAAATGAGAGTTGTTGTTTGCAACTAACACCTTTTTTCAATAATTACTCGAGAGATACTAACAACAAGGAATATAATTATTAAAGGCCCAAAGCCGACATTCACATATTTGAATTTGTTGGTGTTGGAAATAAGCCACACCCGAACCGATGATGGACTGGTCCAAGAGGGGCTAGTAGCTCAGTGGTAGAGCACTCCAACAGTGTATGGAAGGTCATAGGTTCAAGTCCTAGTTGGTTCATGTCTCAACATGGTATCAGAGCCAGGTTCAGGCTAGGCGCCCCAATCACACGGGAGGTGTGGCTTAAGGGGGGGGTGTTGGTGTTGGAAATAAGCCACACTCGGACCGACGATGGACTGATCCAAGAGGGGCTAGTAGCTCAGTGGTAGAGCACTTCAGTAGCGTATGGAAGGTCCTAGGTTTGAGTCCTAGCTAGTTCATGTCTCAACAGAATTTGGAGCCAAATTAGAAGGACAATAGGATTGGGTGCTAGTGTCCAACCTATTTTGGTTACACAAAGCATTTAGCACTAGGGGTGAGAACAATATTGCCAATTTGCACCTAGAAGAAGCTAGTTTGCATAAGATTAGGTAAAACTACCAAAACAGATGCTAAATACAACATGAAATTGTATAGGGTATACAATTTACTATTTTACAAAAGTTAATTGGTATTTAATTTAATTATAATTTATTCTCCAAGTCACATTGAGTTGTCATTGGAAGTTACAACTCTCCAGATTGCATACATATTGCATATTTGTAATAAATTGCATCAAGGAGGTCTACATTCCTATTGAAATTGTTCTTTGTCAAGCTCTAATGGAGAGGATTAATCCCATCCTTACTATAAACAAAATTGATAGGTGCTTCCTTGAGCTTCAAAATGGTGTAGAGGATGCCAATTAAACTATATCAAGGCCCGCATTGAAAGCAAAAATATGATTAAAGTGGCTACTTATGAGGACATTCTTAGTGATTTTGAAGTTTATCTAGAGAAAGGTACTATTAAATTCTTCACTAAATGGCATAAATGGTCTTTTACAATGATAAAATTTGTAAAAATTTATGCTAAGCAATTTGGGGTCAACAAAGTAAAGATGATGGAGAGAATGTAGAATAATAATTACTTTGACACAACTACAAGAAAATAGACTAGCACAAGTTGATGAGTACATGATTATATTGATGATAACATCATTAACTCAACATCACTAATCATGCACATGATAAAAACACAATACACGGTATTTACATGGAACCCTTACAAGAGAAAACCACAGCAAAATATTGCTTTTAATAATCTTCTTTTTATAAATTTTGTAGGCCCCAGTGCTAGAGACACAAACCCCTCATTCAATTTGTGAGCACCAACCCATAGGAAGTAGTAGCTTCTCACATCATGTTTGCTTCAATGGATGAGTAGCTCTTTCTATGTCTTTATAAAGTCTCTCTTTATTTTTTGCATAAACATCTTCTCTATCTCTACAAGATCTTCTTCGTTATCAACATAGATCTCTCTTTTATTTCTACCTTTAACTATCCTTTAAATTTTCTCATAATCTACTCAATTATGTCTCATAAAGTCAATCTAATATGCTTTCATTCTCAACTTTGAAAACAATACACTTCATAAATATGATTTCTAACAATGCTCTTTAAAAATTTGATTTCAAACAAACTTTCTATCACAATTTTGATCACAACCCAAACAATATCTTTCACAAATATTATCCATATCATACACAATCTTTTTTCACAAATTGGTCACTACATACAAAACGTTCCTTCAAATATGATCACAAATAATGTCAATATCTTCCTTCAAAACTGCTTATATCATCTTCTTGCAATTTCACATGCTTCCCTTTAAAATAAAGCTAATTTATACTTCATATTTATGCCCCTTCTCTTCTTCTAGATCTCCTCTTCAAATCTCTTGTTGTGTATGTATGATGAACCTTCTATAATTCAACACATCTTTTCATCACTTCTCAAATTTGTTTTATATTTTCAATGATTCGATGAATGGAGATATCTTTTGCAAAGGGAGAGAACATGCCTCTTCATAAACATGCAATTTTATTTTTATTTTGTCTTTATAGATCACCTTGAAACTTCTTTATATTTTCTCAAAACCCTCTTAAAGGTCTACTTAAATCTCTCTTTAAAGATATAGTATAAATATGTTGATTGAGGATATGATTTTGTTCCACCCTTCACAATCTTACCTTAAATGATTTTCCTTCAAGCATCTACTTATAAACCTTCTTCACATCTACTTACAACGTCCAATTAAATTCCTTCAAATCTAATCTTTAATCTAATTTATATATGCTCCAATATACTCAAAATTCTACTCTAATATGTTTTTGAAAAATCTTTACTATATTCTCTTTACATCAATTTGCTGGTATATATGTGATTTATCTATGTGCCTTCCACACAAACTCACTCCACATTCCACAAACTACCTTGTATATCTTCATGTCTATTATGAAGAGAGACATCTCTTTGAATAGTGATGTCTTTTGAAAACAATCATGACTTGATGGTGCTTCCAACTAATTACTCCAATGTTCCTCTATGAGAGGCTAATCTCAATCTTCAAGGCCTTGGATCAGTGGACCAACTGACAAAGTAATGACTAGGGATAAGGAACTAGTCACACTCTCTGCACTTTAGGCTCTGTTGAACCAAGGTGGATGTCCCTTACAGCAGCATCTTTGAATATTTTTAGGATTATGTGATGCTACAATAGTTATGATCTTAGACTATTATGTGAGGTAGTGAACTTTAAACCTCATAGGATGCGGCCTTCATCCTTATGCAATTCTGATCACAATGAGAACTAGCTATACTATGTACTTGAAAGTAGAAAATGAAGAAAATAAAATGGCTGATAAAACTTTCTACTTGACATAGTTAGCAACACAATATTATGATCAACGCCTTGTCCATTGGGCTAGATGCTAGATGAACCATTATTACAATACAAAATATGCATATTTTGCACCATCCTTTGTCTAGTATGATTAATACCTTATATAAGTCACAACATAAAATGAATTTCATAACTGTCACTTAGTACTTTCTCTCTACATAAAACCCTTTTGAATAAAGATTAGCAAATTTAATCCTCCACTTTAGAAGAAGCTGAAATTTATTCAAACTCAACAACACACTGAAGACATATGAACCAAAAAACACTTGATTTTATTGATTCATATAAGTTTATGGATAACAAGTAAAGAGAAAAAACTTAGAAATAATTGGATTGGATCTCAAGTTGTTTTATATCTGCAGAATATGTGCACATTATCCTTTGCAAAATTTATTGCACGTAGGACATATAATTGAATCACTACACTGCATTGCAAAACTTATGAACACTCTTGCATACTATTCACCCTTGGTGAAATATAAACATACAGGCTTCTCTGATAACTAAAAGTATTCTATTTTGTCTCAAGGAGGAAGAAGCTCTGGAATAAGGCCTTGATTATCCTCTTTTAGAAAAATGAGGATGCAACAAGCTTCTAGCCTTTTATAATATCGAAATTTAGGTAACTGGTTGACAGAAAAAGACAAACAACTTTCTAGACTTCCTAACACAAATAGTCATTCATCTATGTTGTTTTGCAAGTGCTAGATATTGAAGATAATCTAGAATCCTCCTTTTGCTTGCTCAAGCTCCCTTTTCACATTGAAAAGTGTGACAATCATGTAGACCTCTTGAATAGAAAGAAGAAGAAGGAAGCCCTAAATTTGGTTCTCTGTTGACACTTGGCTCCTTCAACATACTGAAGATCCAATTTACAAAATATATCTTTTGTAGTTGGCAGGTGTTTCCTCTCAAAATCTGATCTAATTTCAATATTTTATTACCTTGCTAATTACGACAAAAGGAATATATGATTTTTCTCTATCCTAACATATTGTTTATGTTACAACAAATTACTTTGTCTTTTCTTCATGCTTTGAATTTTTTTTTCCCTGCACATTCTAAAACCCTATCATTGTGTTGGTTGGTTATTCTTTCCATGTGCTCCTTAATGGCCTACAGGGTGATGGGGAATGCCAACATCCTTTTGTTCCATCTTACGCTGCAATTGTTTTTGGTGTGCATCAAAGAACATGCGGGGTGGCAGGAGATAGTCATTGTATTTCATATTTGAACGTTGGGGCCCATGTGCCACCCAAGCTCCAACATGGACCAATCACTAGCCTTCAACTTAGCAGGTCAACATGGGTCAACCATGGTCCCCACATCATGTCATGGCTTATCAGAAAAAGATAGCACTTCTACACTCCCTTAGAATCATCTTGTCGAATTTTGATGTTACACCAAACTTCCTTTCTCATCATCAAGACCACCAGAAGCTACACCAAAAATGGCTCATTGGTAGGAAATGTGACTTCGATTAACTACTTGGAAAGACTTACCAAAACCTAAAGTCACACAGAATCAAGTTGTTTTCAAGATTCTAAAATGTCTCATCAACATTGTGGCACTACAGAATTAGCATGGTCAAACATCTTCGTTTAATTGTGCATTCATGAGAAGATCACAATCGTTGATCCCATGCAAAGTTATCAAACAATACTACATATGAGAGACAAGTGCATCAGGCCTACCTCGTCCATGTGTTCACAAGTACCCATTAGATGATTGTTCATTGGTCCACTTGGGCCATGACCTTTTCAATTGGGACCCTTCTTTCTTTTCTTCTACATTCATTGTTTTTGATGTGACATCAACCTTCGACAAGACCCCCTACGACCATGGTAGACTTTCGGTGTCTTACTAAAATTAATACTTCGGTAAGACATGATCCTTCATCAATACTTCCTTCATTGTTGCTATAATTTCACCATCATATCGAAATTGATACTTTGGTAAGACAAAAAACATGTCTCCTCAAAAAGTCAATTTTTTGTGAGACTTTTCTTTTCAGCAAGATCTCCTTTGGCATTAGCAGACTTTTGTTGTGACACAAATATTCATGTTTTAATGAAACATGGGAGGTTTTTCTTCAATAACCCCTTTGAACGGCATGACTTTCACTTTCGGTAAGATCATGATTTTCATCCTGTCAGCTTTTATTGCTATGCCGATATGATTTTTTCTGCATATAAGGAGTTCATTTTTTATGGAACTATATCAAGTCTTGGCGAAATCCTACTAGGATATAATATTTTATTTTACATGGGCCCTCAAAACTTTAGCCAACTTTTATAGGTCTCGGCAATGGTTTTAGCTCAAGGATGCATGCCCCATATGAACATGGCAAGAATTCAGATCTCTTGGAAGTGGATTGGGTGCCTACTCTGTTGGGCATAGAGTTGAAAAGGTAATATTTGCCCCTAACTATTTTGGCTTGAACATCAAACCACATGTGATGGCCCAAGGCCATCAAAGAAGAAAGGATTACTCTTTCCTCTATCATAGACATAATTTTTCCTAGATCTTACTGAGGCCAATCTGAAGATGTGGTTGGAAGGTTGCTAATCCAATACATTAGCTTTCTTAATCCAACTACTATATTGAATATCATAAGTGTATTCATCATAATTAAACATTTGAAACTCATGCACAAACTAAAAATGTTTATTATCATGTGACAAAAATATGTTATGCTCGGCCAACAAAATACTGGCATGTTGAACATAACATTCCCTATGGCTAAAATCACTTTCACATTTCATGGAAATTTTACCCTGCTGAAAAAGAAAAGACTCACACTTTGGCATACAGTTAAGAACATAGGCTACATTTTGATAACTAATTTGCATGGGAAAAACAAAGCTTTGAAAAGAACCTCTCCGTAAATCAAACACACCATGCACACCAACTTTGAGAGTGCAAATTGAAAATAACTCACGCACAAGATTTTCAGGTAACTGCAATTCTAAATATTAGCAAGAATTATCATCTTGGCATTCTGAGTCCCCCTCAATTCTCTTTGCATCAGCAACTTGTATGCAAGGTATGCAATCACCATCACCTCTCCATGACCCCACATAAGCATGCACCTCTGACCAATCATTGAATTCTGATTTTAAACTCAATCCTAATTTCTTTTCCATGTGAATATTTTAAACATTGTGTTCATCCTCATCAAAAGATATGCATCCATACAAATCCATACCTGAAGCCTCTTCATTGACATCACTTTTGCAATGCACATCAGCATTTTCAGCTACCCAGAAAGTATCAAAATAAAATTCTGAGTTCACATCAACATCTATACCTTTAAGAGGTTCCATGCCTTCAATATCCTCATCATCTTGCATATCAACTAGCCCAAATGTAAGAGGAAGATCAACAACATGTGCATCATATTTAACATTATATGGAGTATTTTCATTGTCAAACTTTATACCAGTAGTGCACATGAGTTCTTGACCTCTTTCATTTCATACCTCTATATTCAATCACCAATAACCTTGAAACTCATTCACTACTAATTGAACATGTGTCTTCTTCATCCATATGTCCCATATGTTCTTCGTCGATGTCCTAACAAGAGTTGTGAGCATCATCTCCTTGCAAATTGAAGTCTTCTTTAGCATCATTGTCATCCTTGAAACCTCAAAACTCAGAGGACTCATAAGAGCATGTTCTTTTCCTAGTATAGGAGATTGAATCTCCAACACCTACATCAAAAAAAGGGTCACATTCTGTCATAGAAAGAAATCATTCTATGTTTTCATTCCGATTTACACTTGGGTCTTCATGGTAGTAGCTCACACTTGCACATTTGTCTTCCATGGACTGATTGCAATCCTCATTCTCATGATGTTCAATACTGTACTGGGTATTATCACTAAGCTTTGTATTAGCATCATTTGTTGATAGGTAGCCTCCTTTAGAATAAGCACAAATATTTTCACTACCATTCGTACCAATTTTGCACCGTTCTCCATCTTTAACCTCTACCCTGTCAACCATACAATTTTCTTCTTTTGAGGCCGAAATCACTTGACCACTTGCATCCATATTGTTGTTCATAACTTCAGCATACTTATTATCATCATTACTACTTATGGACAACAAACTTTGCATGTACTCATTTCTCATTTTGTCCATGATATCCAAGAATTCATAGGCCATCTGCATATCCACTATTCTAAAATCTTTCACTAATGCACTAGAACCTTCTTCAAAAGCTTCAAAACACATACTAATGCGAGCTAACATATCAAGCCTAAATTTTTTAGGGATTTGTCACAAGGTAACCGCAAACCTATGGCTAAAAGAAATGTTGATCTATCCATATTGCCTCCTAATTTGAGTTAATTTTGTGAAAACATCAATAGGTTCTCTTGAAAATTCTTCCCTATAAGCACCCACTAGTTCATCCCAATGAGCAGAGGACTTCTTAGGAAAACCTAAATACTAATCCTTAGCTCTCGCATCAAGAGACCTAACAAAAAACCTCATCCACATGTCCTCTTCTCTAAATAAATGTTCCTTCATGAAACTATGGACCCTTTTGACATGTGCATCCCCTTGTCATATATTGAATCCATCAAATCTAGTCATCTAATTATAAATATGAGATGGCATACTTTGTACTTTATAATGAACCCATGATAGGTTTAACTAATCATACAATGGATCAAAAGAATTAACAGGGGTTCAATGGTTTGGATGGAAGGCATACCATGGTTAGCATTCAACTAATCTTGTGGATACATTAACGTTTCATTCAAATCTACAATATCTCTATCAAACACTAGCATATTTGGATATACATTTGCATTCATGACACTTGTGATTCTAGATATTCAAGACTTATCCAACTCTTCAATCCTTTTATGAATTTTGGATAAGGCTTATGATATTATGATTATTCTATCATGGTTGTGCATAGATACTTTCATATTTGGATTTACAACATGTGCAGAACCATAACCATAACCCAATGAAGAATTACTAGGATACATTGTAGTATGAAAATACCCAGGGTTTGAATCATAAACAAATGAAGGAGAACCCATGGGATAAATAAAACCATTACAACCAACCATAACTAACAAATCGTAAAATACTGAACAAATTATTTTAGTGTGACAACAGTTGCATTCAACATAGTAGGACTAACAAATGGGAGCAAAAGAAAACCGTGTACCCTTTTCATCTCCAACTAATGCAACTTTGAATGGGGAAATTTCTTCTGAGATGCAAATAAAATTTTTGAGTTCTTCCAGCAAATTCTTCAAACTTTGTGTGAACCAAATAGTAGTGAAAACCACCATTGATAGCTCAAAATAATTGGACATGAAACCTCTTTGGTCTGCAACAATTTTTCAGTAGAGTCCTTTCATCATCTCGAATCTTGAGCTACTACAAATCAACATTTTCAGACCTGGAACCTCTTCAAAATCTAGAATCTCTTTTGCAACTTTTATCGAGTTCTTTTTAGGATAGAGTCACCACCTCCTTCCAGAGGAAAATTCTTTGAATAGTAGGGAGCTATTCAAAACATATTAACATTTTGGGTCTTCTCTTCAACATCTAGAGTCACTTGAATCTTCTTCAGATATGCTACTACAAAACTTCTTCTAGGTTGAAAACTTCTTAACCAAAAACTCTTGGACAACTTGAAATAAATTTTATGAACTTGTCCCCAGCAGAGTCGCCATTTTGTTGGTGCTTCAAACTAATTACTCTAGAGTTCCTCTATGAGAGGCTAAACTCAATCTTCAAGGCCTTGGATCAATGGACCAACTGACAAAATAATGATTAGGGATAAAGAACTAGTCACTCTCTCTGTACTTTAGGCTCTATTAAACCAAGGTGGGTATATCTTATAGTAGCATCTTTGAATATTTTCAGGATTATGTGATGCTACAACAGATATGCTATCATATTATATTGTGAGTCGGTGAGCTTCAAACCTCATAGGATGCGGCCTTCATCCTTATGCAATTCTGATCACAATGAGAACTAACTATCTTGTGTACTTGAAATTAGAAAATGAACCAAAAAAAATGGTTGATAAGACTTTCTCCTTGCTACAGTTAGAAACACAATATTATGATTGGTGTCATGTCCATTGGGCTAGATACTAGATGAACCATTATTACAATATAAAATATGCATATTATGCACCATCCTTTGCCTAGCATGATTAATACCTTATATCAGTCACAATATAAAATGAATTTCATAACTACCACTCAGTACTTTCTCTCTACATAGAACCCTTTTGAATAAAGATTAGCATATTTAATCCTCACTTTAGAAGAAGTTGAAATTTATTCAAACTCAACAACACAGTGAAGACATATGAACATAAAAACCCTTGATTTTATTGATTCATATAAAAATTTTGATAACAAGTAAAGACAAACAACTTAGAAATAATTGGATTGGATCTCAAGATGTTTTATATCTGTAGAATATGTACACATTATCCTTTGCAAAATTTACTATAGGTATGGCATATAATTGAATCACAACATTGCATTGCAAAACTTATGAACATTGTTTCATACTATTCACCCTTGGTGAAACATAAACATACATGCTTCTCTGAGAACTAAATGTATTATCTATTTTGTCTCGAGGAGGAAGGTGCTCTAGAATAAGGCCTTGATTATTCTCTTATAGATAAATGAGTATGCAAAAAGCTTTTGGCCTTCTACAATATCAAAATTTAGGTAACCGACAGGAAAAGACAAACAACTTTTTGGACTTCATGACATACATAGACATTCCTCTTTGTTGCCCTGCAGGTGCTAGATATTGGACAAAATTAGGAATCCTCCTTTTGCTTGTTTGAGCTCCCTTATCAGATTGAAAAGTGTGACAATCTTGTAGACCTCTTTAATAGAAAGAAGAAGAAGGAAGCCCTAAATTTGGTTCTCAATTGACACATTGACACATGGCTCCTTCAGCCTACTAAAGATTTGATTTATAAAATATCTCTTATGTAGCTGACAAGTGTTTCCTCTCAAAATCTGATTTGATTTCAACATTTAATTACCATGTTGATTACGATAGAGGAATATATGATTTTTCTCTATCCTGACACTGTTTATGTTTGCATCAAATCACTTTATCTTTTCTTCATGGTCTAAATTTTGTTTCCCTATACATTTTTAAACCCTATCACTACTTTGGTTGTTCCCTGTGCCTTCTCTTTTCTTCTTGCCCTACAGGTCTTTCTATGTGCTCCTTTATGGCTTACAAGGTGGTGAGAAATACCAACATCCCTTTATTCCATCTTACCCCATGATTATTTTTGGTGTGCATCGAAGATCATGCAGGGTGGCAGGAGATAGACATTGGATTTCATATTTGATAAATTGAGGCCCATGTGTCATGCAAGCTCCAACATGGACCAATCATCTACCTTCAACTTAGCAGGTCGACATGGTTAAACCATGGTCACCACTTCATGTCATCACTCGTCGACAGGAGATAAGACTTATGCACTCCTTTAGAATCATCTTGTCAAACTTTTATGTTACATCAAACTCCCTTGCTCATCGCAAAGACCACCGAAAGCTACACCAAAAATGGCTCATCGGTAGGAAATGTGACTTCGGTTAACTACTTGGAAAGACACTGAAATAGCTTGTCACCAAGATTAGGAAATGTCTCATCGACACTATGACACTACGGAATTAGCTTGGTCGCACATCTTCATTTAATTGTATAGTCGTGCAAAGATCATAGTCATTGCTCCCATTCAAAGTGATCACACAATACTACACATGGGAGATAAGTGCACTGGGCCCACTTCATCCATGTGTCTGTAGGTACCCATTAGGCAATTGTTCATTAGTCAACCCATGTCATGACCTTTTCAAGTGGGTCCCTTCTTTCTTTTGTTCAACATTCACTTCTTTCGGTGTGACATCAACCTTTGGCAAGACCCCCTGCAACCATGGTATACTTTTGGTGTCTTACCAAAATTGATACTTCAATAAGAAATGATTCTTTCGAAAGACTTCCTTTGTTCTTACCATACAACTTTTACCATCATACCAAAATTGATACTTCGGTAAGATGGAAAACATGTCTCGTTGAAAAGTCAATTTTTGGTGAGACTTTACTTTTTGGGAGGATCTCCTTTGGCAGACTTTTGTTGTCACACCAGCATTCATGTTTTGGTGAGACATGGGAGGTTTCTCTTTGATAATCCCTTTTCGGTATTACATTAGCTTTTGTCAAGATCATAATTTTCATCCTATCAGCTTTGATTGCTATGTCAATATGATTTTTCCTGCATACAAGGAGTTCATTTTTGATGGAACTATATGAAGTCTTGGTGAAATCCTGCTAGGATATAAGATTTCATTTTACATGGGCTCTCAAAATTTTGGCCAACTTTTGGAGGTCCCGACATGACTGTTCCTTCCTCATGCGTTTATATGATTATCTTCACAATACATACTTAATTATTTCCCCTTCGAAAATCTTCTTATAAATAGAAAGATGTTACTTTTTTGAATTTGTTCATTTATTGTTCCCCACGAGCAACTCTTTTTATACCTTCCATATATCTTTTTTTTTCACATGAAAGGATGCATCTTTTCGAAGAGAGATATCTTCTATAAGGATAAGTATTTTTGTTAAAACTAATTCCCAAATATATTCTTCATTCTAATCAACCATTGACTTTTATTTCATATGATATTTCAATTAGAAACTTGCCTTCTTTATGTTATGCGCATCTCCTATTAATACATCGTTGGAGGATTTATTAAAATATTGTTGGGTAAAAATTTTCCAAACTCGCAAGAGCTTACAAAATGTGGGTTTCTCCATAATATGTGAGACAATATCTCTCAGAAGGCGATATATGGTCCCTCCTACTTGTAAGGGAAGGATACCCCTTTGCACTACAAAACTATATCCTAACTTTACAATAATCCGGGATGATACAATTACTTTACTCTCTATTTTCAGAGTAAGTATTAACCCAATTCTCTATTTAGAATGGATTTTCTTCCCTAAGGCTGAAAACACTTCTTATTTGCAATGATATAAAATCTATATACTTGTAATGGTCACCAAAATGTAATGGTGGGTGAAAAATGTGTGAATGATAGATCAAGAGGAAATCTACCCTTTCCCTCCAAGGAGAGATCAGAGTTTCACTACGGATTCCCTTCAAACACTTTTCACGCATTACATTGGAAGAGGGGGGGGGGGAAATTCACTAGATTCAACCTCCAAAGAAGATAGAATTCTGAATGAAATAAGAATGATAAGTTAATCCCCTTTTCTACTTGAAATGGAAAGGAATTGATTGAATTATGTAGAGACTAAGTGAAAAGAGACAAAGAACTGATAATAACTCAAGATCGGAGTATGGGATGAAGTTGTGCACCTGGATTTGGCAGTAATATGTCAAGATGAAGCTCACTCACAACCTTCTATGAAAACTCAGGAAAGGTCCTGCCCCAAAATAGGGCAGGGATAGGGGTGCAATGCCCCTTTCTTGCCCTTTTCTCCAGGGCAAAGTACAGACAGGGTGGTGCGGAGGGCAAGGGAGGAGCAGTTTTCATTAGTTTAGCAGTCCCCGGTCTCTGATCAGGCTAGGGGATTTGATTTCGCATGCATGAGGACCCTAATGTGGTCAAAAATTTCTAGGCTTGCAATTTTATGACACTACATTTAGCCCCCACTTTAGCAGGAGTATGAGCGTATGCCAATACTATCAGTAAAGTACAAGGAAACAAGATTGAAAGACTTTTACCACGTCAAACAGGCAAGATGCGCCAAGCCCCTAGTGGACTTGGGATCTTACGACTTCCATTGACAAAGTAAAAGGGAAGATCAAGAAAGGAAAAACCATGACTGCAAGTAGCAAAGTTTCCCTCACTATGAGTCATGAAAGCAAGGATACCAAATATTACAATGCGAAACAAAGTACACTAAGTAACTCTAAGTATCAAGAAGGAAAATATGAATGGAGTGTATGCCCCCACATTAAATCGATCGCACACACCTTATCAGGAGTGATTTCTTTAAGGTAGGATATACCCAAGAGAGAGAGACAAGAGAGGGAGCATGTTATCACAAGGATTTAGCCCCTAATCGAGGAATAAACCCAAGGATAATGAACACAAAACACGAGGTAGTTTTGCTTTCCTCGGGGTCAGTATGTTGTATGATAACTCATGTATATCATATATGTATGTACAAATAATAATCATCACTCCCCAAAGAAGGACACTACCTTGGAAAAAAGGGAAGAGAGGATGTCTTTCGAGTCAACATGAAAGAGACCAAGAAAAGATCTCAATGCTTTGCATCATCCCCAAATAGACATTAAGGGAACAATAGAAGAACAGGGATACACATAGAAGAATGGTCACAAAAGAGCAACAAAGGAGAGAGAGAGAGAGAGAGAAAATCTACGGTGCCATGTTGCTAATCTAGAATGACATCCACCTCTTGATCTTGCTTATCACTATTTTGAGAAGTTGAGAAACATGCTAGAGGAGCGATAACGAGCATAGTAGATGGAGCTATCACAAGATCCAAACAAGGACTATGCTCATGTTGTAAGTCACTTTATTCGATTATAGGAGCTAGGATTAGGGTTTGTGAAAATTCAGTTGATAAATGCTTGTCCATATCAACATATTCATACTCACTATCAGAAGCATTAGGAGTTGTACTTCCATCATGAATATCATTTTCACTCATTTCCTCATCAAGATTTATAGAAAGAGGAGCTCGCACATGAATAGAAGTAAAACCATCACATGTTTTGTGAAACTTATGACTTGGAGATGTAGGTTGAACATGTTTCTTAGGAGAAAAGGGAATCATGTCAACTGTTGGAGTTCTAGGAGATTGAATAGTTTGAGGGGCAGCTTCACGAGCTCAAACATGACGTCTTTATCGGTGTTCTCTCACATGACGATTTCATTGAGTCCTAGTGGAAGGTTGGGAATAAGGAGGATCATTTGGTGAAGGAGGAATATTCTCATCTTTGATAGTTGAAGGTTTAGGTTGAGGTCTTTTAGGTTGAATAAGGGAGAAGCAAGCCTCTTCTCTCTATAGGAGGAAGGAGGCAGAACTGCACCATACAAAGGAGGAATATTAGGTGTAGGAAGGAGACCAGGTCCATCATGAGGAGGTACGGGTCTAAGCTTAGGAGGAATATTGTTTTGTTCCTTAGGAGAAGGCATAGACACATCCATAGGAATAGGTTGAGGATCTTCATTAGGAAGAAGATTACTTCTATATGTTAGGGGGAGAACTTCACTTCAAGAATGATAGGAATTTGAAGTGTTGGGGATCTAGGTTGACTTAAGGATAATATCATATCTTTCTTCCATTTTTGATAAGATTGAAAAAGAGCATCGCTCCTTGATGGAAGAGATTGAAATTTCTTAGGCCAAAAGAAATAAATAGGAATACCGGAGCTTCTTTCGAATGGTTTAAATAAGCTATGGTTCACAGTTATGATTTTGCCATTGTGAGGAAATATCAAACACTTATGGATTGGAGAAGCAATAGCCTTAATGGAAGATAGTTGAGGATAGCCTAGCTTCACATGGAATTTCTCAGAAGAAGGAATGATAACAAAGTTAACATTCATAGATTTAGTATGAACTTCAATAGGAAGGGCGATAGAGCCAATGGTAGGACAAGAGAATCCATCAAATAACTTCACAACCACATTAGAAGCATCATATATTGGTTTATACAATTTCAAAGTGAAAAGATACTCCTCGGTGATGACACTAAAGATGCAAGAGGGATCAATAAGGGCACCACGGAAAGGTATATCCTTAACCTTTGCAACTATGTATAAAGGGCCATCGGGTGCTCTAATGGTCTAACTAGGGTCAAATGTAATACAAGGATCCTTAGGCATATCTTATTTTTCTACCATATTTACCAAGTTCGGAGCCATAGACATGAATTCCTCAGAAGAGAAAGAAGTAGGCACAATCTTAATCATGTTAGAGGTATGAGAAGGTAAGGGATCAGTGAAAATCTTAAGATTTTGATTAGGAGGAGCTAATGATTTATTCCCTTTATCATTCACACCTGCCACAGATATAGTATTATTATCAATCAAATCTTGAGTCTTATTTTTCAATGCGAAACATTTCTCAATATCATGACTAGGTTAATGATGAAATTGACAAAATGAATTGTTATCAAAATAAGGGGATGCAAGTTTAGAAGGATCAACTGGTTTTATAGGAGGAATTTTGATAACATTTCTTTGCAACAACTGAGACATAATACTATGTAAAGATTCATTCAAAGGAGTAAATTGTCTTTCTCTTTGGAAAAATTTATAAATAGAAGGCACACCTATTGTAGCATTCACATTGTTGTTGTTGATTGTATTATTGAACTTGATGAAGCTTTTTGTTGGTTTGAACTTCACAAATGGTTGTTGAACACTCTCCCCCTTATTACTCAGAGCCATAGGAGTGGATTACTCCATTTGACTCACAACCAGTTGATAATTGTGGAGTGTTGCACACAACTTCAGAAAGGAAGTAAACTCAGACAAAAGAAGCTTTTCCCTAATATCTTTTTGTAAATTAGAAATGAAAATTCTTTGAATATCATTATCAGGTACATGAAATGAAATTTGAGCAAACAAATGCTTATATCTACTAATGAAATCAGCCACTTTTTATTTAATGCCTTGTTTACAATGCATTAAATCAGTCAAAGTGATTTTAGGACCAATGTTATTTTGAAATTGTTGGATGAAAGCATTTGCTAGTTGTTGAAAAGAAGAGATAGAATAAGAAGGCAAAGAGCAATACCATTGTAAAGCATTATCTCTTAGTGTTCTTGTAAACGGTTTTGCAAGCAATCTTTGATCATAAGCAAAGTCAATACACCAGGTTTGGAATGTTTTGGCATGCGTAAGAGGATCACCTTTTACATTGTAGACTTCTAATTGAGGGACCTCAACATGTTTAGGTGGTAGGATTTAACAATATCAAGAAAAAGTGGGCTCTCAACATCAAAGGTGGGCACACTAAACTTGGATTGACTCATAGAAGCAATTTGTTGTTGCAAGGAAGACACGGTTTGAGCAAGATTGTTAATTGTCACTTCGGTAGAAAAATTGATGTTAGACATAGTTGATTGAGAAGGTGGTGTGATGTTATTGAAAGAAGGCATGGACTGAGAATAAGGTGGTGGAACATTATGATAAGTAGGCATAGGTGATGATTGGTAGGAAAAGGGACACTTAAAGGAGGAACAAATTTGTTGAAGGAATTGTCCCTCTGTGTCACATTGATTGGTTGAGGGATAATAGGAACACTTATTGAAGACATAGGTAAAGATGGAGGATTTAATGAAGAAGAGGGATTGCCCCCATGACTAATTATTGTAGGGATGATATTTTGAGTTGAACTAGCCATGATGTTGGAGGTAAAAGTAGGAATACTAGTCATAAGAGTAGTCAAAGGAATAGAAGGATTGACTTGTGTTGAAGGTTGTGAATAACCTAGGGTTTCGGTATAACTCTTGATAGGCATGACATTAGAATCAACAATATGTATCAATGCCATTCTTATCACTTTGAATCATGCATTTAAGGCCTTCAATTAATGGAAGAGCTTCACTATTAGGGTATTCTTGGGACATCTGATGTTGAAAGTTCTCAAATTGATTGTCCAATTTAGAAAGTTCATCTATAGAGACTCTAGTTAAAGATTCTTCTTCATCATGGGATTCATCAATGGGGTGAATAGGCACATGATTAGGATTGGAAGAATTAGCATGATCCTCATTAAAGAAGTCACCCAAATTAGGCTCCATCTCCTCGGTAATTAAACCTTGGGAGGCCTTAATTCTAATGCTTTGTCTAACAGGGATAGTATAGGTAAGACTAATAGTGGTAAAACTCATGCACTAGAGGGAAATTTTGAATTTTCAATTTTGAATTTTGAATTATAGGAACAAAGCTTACAAAATTGAGCAATGCAAAATTTAAGAAAATAATGATTGCATAATTTGAACTTTGTTGGAGAAAGAAAAAGACACTTTCCAAAGATAATAAAGAAAAGGAAATTGGAAATTTAAAATTAGGGCCAAGGGGATACCACTTAATTTTAAAATTAACAAAAACGGAATTTTTAAAATTAGGGCAGACTATAATTAATCTTTGAATTTTAAAAATAATCTTGAAATTTAAAATGTTGAATTTTGGAAGTATTTTCGATTCTTGAGGAACCAAAAATTGACAAAATCATCCAATCTTCTGGATTTAGGCTATTAAATACAGTCACAACAGTCTCCCGAAATTTTGGGAAAAAAGTCGAGGACCGTGGCGGGAATGCACATGGTCCGACCAATTTTTTCTGAAATTTTCAAGGATGAATATTATGATGATTTCAAAGCTAACCCCAAAAAATTGGCGATTTTTTTGATTTCCAGATGGGCGAAATTAAGGTTCAAATTTAAAAATAAGACCGTATAAGGGTTTTAAAGAAAAAGAGGAATTGAATTGCAAATTTGAAAAAGGTCAAACCTAATGGATAGGGAAACCTTGGAAAATGTTTAGAAAACTGAATTTGAATGAAATTGATTGAAATTTGCACAAAATCCAATTAAATTTGAAAATTAGGGTTTTATGACCTAACCACTTAATTTTTAAATTTGAATTTTGGGAAAAAAAGGGAAATTGAACATTTGAATTGTAGGAATGAAACCAAGTCTGAGAACAATCAAAAATCTGAAAATTAAATGGAAATCCAATTTTTGCACAAATTCAAGATGATTTTTGAAAATTAGGGTTTCAACAAGTAACCGCTTAATTTGGTAAATTCGATTTGCAAATTGAACAAGACAATGAGAAAATTGAATTTGACAAACAAAACAATTTTCAGATCTAAGATAACCACAAGCAATTTTTACAAATCACAAGTTCAATTCCAATTTTTTTTAAAAACTAGGGTTTTGAGTGAATGAACCACTAAAATTGCAGAAAAATTAAACTTGTAAATGAAAAATATGCAATTTTGTTCAAAGGAAAGCATGCAAGACATCGGGTTCACCAAAATGTAATAGTCACCGAAATGTAATGGTGGGTGAAAAATGTGTGAATAAGAGATCAAGAGGAAAGCTACCCTTTCCCTCCAAGGAGAGATGAGAGTTTCACTACGGATTTCCCTTTAAACACTTTTCATGCATTACATTGGAAGAGCGGGGGGAATTCACTAGATTCAACCTTGAAAGAAGAAGATAGAATTCTAAATGAAATAAGAATGATAAGTTAATCCCCTCTTCTACTTGGAATGGAAAGGAATTGATTGAATTATGTATAAGTACTAAGTGAAAAGAGACGAAGAACTGATAATAACTCAAGCTCGAAGTGTGGGATGAAGTTATGCACCTAGATTTGGCAGTAATATGTTGAGACAAAACCGCCCTGTGAATTTGAGGAAAAGTTCCCGGGCCATGGCGAAAGTGTACAGTCCTCCGAAAAATCCGCGAAACGAAAAGGATTTTTCCGCCTCTACAAATAAAATCTAAATCTAAAAAATACAGCTGCACACCTATAACCTACACATAGAAAAGAGAGGAAAAGGGGTTGGGATTGGGGGTTTGCCTTCAAGTCAAACCCCATTTTTGGAATTAACCAAGTAACGAAAGAAAGTACTTGCAAGTAAATGTAAATGGAAGACTAAAATATAAATCACCTCAAGGGAGGTTGTGATAGAAATGTTGATAGAAATTCTTGTACGAAGATGAATGTTGAAATGGATCTCCTCTTCAATGGTTGAATCCTTGACTTGAATGCAACACATAGCCTTGAAGGGAGACTTGATATGCTCAATGCTTGAAAGGGATGCTTGAATGCTTGAATGCTCTTGAACGTTTGATCGCAATTTTCACCTCATTGACCTTTTTTTTTCAAATGAGAGGACAAATGCAACTTTTATACTTATCAATTAGGGTTAATGAAACTAATTTTTGTCACAGATCGACATCGGGGAAGTTTTCCTGCTCACTACACAACCTTCTATGCAAACTCAAGAAAGGTCTTTCCCCAAAATAGGGCAAGGACAAGGGCACCTGTCCTGGGTGCCATGCCCTTGTCCTATGGGGGACAGGGGCACCACACCCCTATCTTGCCCTTTTCTCAAGGGAAAAGTGCAGACATGGTGGTGCGAAGGGCAAGGGAGAAGAAGTTTTCAGGGGTTCAGTAGTTTGCGGTCTCCGATCAGGCTAGGGGATTCAATTTCGCATGTGTGGGGGCCCTAATGTGGTTGAAAATTGCTAGGGTTGCAATTTTATGACACTACAATACTAACTTAGAATCAAAGTGTCCATAAGAGTACAAAGCCTCATGTTGCTCCCTTTTTTTTCAAAATAACTTTGGGACGGGAAAGTAATAATAAAACTCAAAGTCTTCTTTTTATAACTATCCTATCAACCTTTACAAATAGATAACTATGTCTTACAATAAACTTTCAAGTACAACCAAGCAAAATTAACCAAGAAGCTCATGAAAGCTCAAAGTCTTTCCATGACTTCTTACAAAGCTTCAGGAAGAAAGATGAAATACGTGTAGCTCAAAGACTCCAACATACACTTCACCTTAAATGCACAAACGTAGAAGGTAAAAATAGCACAAAGATTGCAAGTTATCTCTTTTCTTGAGCATGAAACATTAGCTTCAAACGTGATAAGTAGCTCAAAGACTACAAGATCAAGTGTGACAATATATCATGAATTATAAACACAATAAGAAGGTCAAAGACTACAAGACTAGGTTTAAATCTCTTTCAAATAACACTACAATACTCACAATCAACTCTGAATAATGTCATCATATTACAACTTGTTCCAACACAAAGATTGAAAGCAACTTGTTTCTTTTATTGATTGCAATTTAATTTACATCTAAAAACAAAGTTTTAGAGTGCTTCCCAAACTGACAGAGTTTTATTGCATTTCCCAAAAGCTTAGTAAAGATCCTTATTACAATAATGACCCTCATATATAGAGAGGAGAGGTGTATCATGAAACTAGGAAAGTTACAACTAATTTGTGGCCAAGTCAAATTAGAGTCCTATTTGACTTAGGACACATGCAGTCTTACATGTGTACTAGTGAATACATAAAATGACACCTGAGGTGTCAAAAGCTTATTACAAAATGACACTTCAAGTGTCAATTGAAATTACAAAATCCCACTACACTAGACATGCATAAAAATGACTAAGTGTCTAGAGACACGTCTTTATATGATCATCCTTTTTCAGAAAATCTTTGTATTGTTGCCAGGTAGCCTATATTTTAGAATCATCTACCATTTGCAATGTTTCACGACACTAAGGATGAGAGGAAGAGCGGATAGGAATCTTGCTTCTCGAACTTCATTGTCTTTTCTCTGGAGAGGATCTTGACTTTTTGAATAGCATTGTAACATTAGGAAATCATTCACATTTGTGAAGTCTGATCACCAACCATCTTGACCATTTGAACTAAGTAGGATCACGTATGTGGTGAATTTGGTGCAATTAGGGTTTCCAAAACTCTCATTGTATCATGGTAGAACAAGTGTAAATTGGGTCTATGACCCCAATTTACATGTGTGCATTTGGTGTAATTCGGGTTTGTAGGTCCGAATTAAACTTGAGGCGAAGTGTGGCTCAAAGGTGTAGTTCAGGTTCTTAGATCCCAACTACAATTTGGGAAAAAAGGCTAGGTGTAGTTTGGACCTATAAACATGAACTGCACCTAGGGGAGAAACATGTGATTGGTGTAAATCAGACCTATAGGTCCAAACTACACCTAATTGAGTGCATATCAAAACCAGGTGTAAGTCGGACCTACAGATTCAATTTGCACCTAAGTGGAAGGATCAAAGTGTATGGCAGGTTTATAAACCCACCATGCACTTGAAAACTAAAAGCTAAAAAAATTAAAATCTCAGACACTTATCTTATTTCATGGAAGGCCTATTATACTCATATGGATGCAAAAATGTTTATCAATAAAAACTAAAATCATTTATTTGACGTGTTTGTGACACTTAAATGCATATATATATTCATCACCAAGCATTTCTAGGGGTCTTCAAGGTTGCATATTCTTCATTCATCAATCGTGGAGAAACATTATATCATTCATATGCAATCATGTGTGTGTGATTAGGGTTTTTTCATGTTCACGATATTCCATACAACATATGTGATTACATTCAAGAAGCAAAGCATCATTATCTGTCATTGCAGATCTGAGGTATATCCTTCTATCTTTTATTTCAATAATTGTAATATTTTAATCAAGGTTAATTCCTAAACCGAGGTTTGACTTGGGAAAACCCTTATTCCCAACCTATTTCCCCTTCTTTCTATATGTAGGAAATAGGTATGAAGTTGTGATCTTCTGAATAAGCATTCTTTACAATGGTGAATCAATCCCCCTTTGGTGTGCGAAAAGTGTGGAGGACTAGGGCAACCACCACCACAGTCCCAACATTTTAGGAGCTCCTTCAAGGATAAGATCCAAGTCTACTTATATTTCTCAGATCCAAGTGTGTGGCTCAATTCGACAACTATAGTTCACTGTTTCTGTCTTTTCATTTTCATTTCCACCACCTTACCCCAATTTCAACAATTCAACTTACAAAAAAGGTTAAACAAATTCATCCCTTTAATCCAATTATTATTTAGTCCCAATCCTTGTTGGTTTGTGACTGAATCTATTGGATTGTAAACCTCTTTTGAATATTATTGGTCCCTCAGTAAAAATTAGTGGTTTTGCTACATCTTGTGATGGAAACCCTAATTTTTCACCCTTTACATTTTGGTGAACTTGACTCCTTACACCTTAATTTCTGATTTATGTTCTTATATTTGAGTTCTTTGTGCATTTAAAATTCAAACTTTCACTTACAAGTTTAATTTGCAATTAAATTTTAAAAATTTAGAGGTTAATTTCACAAAAACCCTAATTTTTAAATTTAAAATTGAGCTTGCGGGTTTCTTAATTAATTATTTCAGATCTGATTATTCATGCAATTTCAAATTCAATTTTGCATTCATTGGTCTTATTTTAATTAAATTACATAAATTAAGAGGTTTAATTCACAAAAACCCTAATTTATTAATTTGATTTTTGGGTTGCATAATTTATCAAATCCATTTTCAGATATGATCTTTATAATATGTTATGCTATGATTTAGAGGCATTTATTTTTTAAATTCACAAAGTAAATCTCTCAATTAATTGGTTAATCAATCACTTTTACAAAACTTTGCATTGTTTAATCACATTTATTTTTATTTGAAATTCAAAATTTTCCTCCTTTACTCAATTTTACATGCATGTATTGAGTGAACATTACTTTTGTTACATGACATATGAGTTTTTTGTTTGATCATAAGTTCATATGGATTTATTATCTTATTTTGACAGTTCAATTTCAAGTTACATTAAAGATGTTCATGATGTTCCCTTTCATTCATATGATGATAACTTAGTTCTCCCTTTCATTCATAGCTATGATCTACCTTCTCCTAAAATTGGTCCTACCAATGAGGGAACGTTGGTGCAAGAAGAGAATATGAACACTTATTTCAAATATTTCCCTCCTAAAGAGGGAGTTGTGGGGAATGATGTTCATCCTTCTCATAAAATGTACCTCCCACATAAGGATTATTTGGTGCAAGAGAATGATATTGTAGCTACCTTTCCTATAAATACCATACCTTCTTTTCATCATCTTCCTCCTAGAGATGAAGCATTAATTACATATAATAGTCATTTTCGTAATGTTGGTCTTAATCACAAAGATACCTTAGAGAAAGAGGATGATCCTATTTCTCATCATTATAATGTTTCCAATGCTATCTCCTAAAAATGAAGAGCCTAACAAAGATCAAATCAATGTGATTCATATTGTTGAGAACCCTAAGATTGTTCCTAAATTTATGTCGTTCCTTGCACATATAATAATGAAGTGTTTGCTTTGAAAACTAATGAGAACATACGAATTCAAGCATAGTATGTTTTGTTAGTTCCTACAATCCTCTCTCCAATCCAAACAAATACACCATCTCCTACTAAATAAGTTCCTAAAGAAGAACTCTTGGAGGATGATTGGGGGTCATTAGATTTCAAACCTTCTTTTTGTTAAAAATCTAAGATGACTGAATTTGATAATCAAAATTTGTATCCTAACACATGTCTAGAAATTTATTGAGCCTCTTTAAACTTCAATCCAAATCCACCTATGAGTGGACCCTCTCTTGATCCTACACATGGATGCAATGGACAAGTTTTAGGGTGTGTGCAACAAAGTCTTGAAATTCATGAGAAATCACACTGTTCTAATGAAAAGCTAGGTCTCCAACCTCTTCCTTTTTCAACGTCCCCTCCTCCATTGTCTAGTGAATCCACATCTTCTCATTTCAATATGGTATTACAACAAGATAATTTTTTGTCTGATCTTCTTCACACCAATTTACTCTCTCTTCTTTGACCTAAAAGAAGAAGCAAATGTAAGCAACATCTTGAAAATTCTTCTTTTTGCAAGTATCATCAAATTCATGCCCATTCTACTAATGAGTGTCAAGCTTTGAAAACAAAAATACAATAGTATATTGATTTGGGTACCATAAAAGTAACATGTGACAATCAATGTCATATTTCTCATAATCATTTCAAATAGCATTCAAGTTCCTATTATGTTGCTCCTCACTATGTGACATTGTTAGCCTACCTATTGGGGGCTCATTGTCATTCCTAGTGGTACAATTTCAAGTGCAGTCATACTTAGTGAGAAACATAATGTCTATTTATTGTTGTCTCTATTATTGGGGGGCAACAATATTATATTTTCTCTTTCCAAGGTTTCACTATTTCCTTTATGGATTGCATTCTGCATAACCTCATGTCCTTTCTTACATATAACTATCCTTCATGTGAATACATGCGTGTTCCCTAGTTAGGACCTATTCTTTGTTTGAAATGGGATGTCTCTTATGAATAATCTCTTCTTAGGGAATTTGTGATACTTCATCCTAATCCTTCCTTGTCCTCTTTCTTGGGGGCTAAAGGATGGCATTTTCTTTATCTCTCTCTCTCCTTTTTAAAGATTGCCTCTTCTTTTTTATTGCATTCTTCAGAACGTGATGTACTTTCTTGCATAGAGTTATCCTTCATGAGAGTTTGTTCGTTCCTTACTTAGGACCTATTCTTTGTTTGAAATGGTACACCTCTTATGAATAATCTCTCTTTGGAAGTTGTGTAATTCTTCTCATTGTCCTTACACTTGGGGGGCAATGATTTCTCTATCCTATCCTTTCTTAGGATCTACTTTTCTTTTGTTGGTGGTATTTGCTTATGATTTGATGTCATTCCTTGTGTGAAGTTGTTGTTTTCTCAAGGATTCTCTCTTATGCAAGAGGTGTATACCCTTGGCTACAACCTCTTTTTCACTTGGCAATGTACATCTATCATAAACTTACCCCTCACACTAGTTCAAAAGTGTGTCATCCTTAATCAAGAATCTCTTTCACCTAGCAATAGGAGGAAGGTATCAATTCTTGTTCTCCTTCCTTTATTTTGGTAAGAAGATGTTATGTTTGTTCAAGAAACTCCTCTTGGAGGTAGATGTCTTTTGAGAAAAGATATCTTCTCCTCCAAGGATCCTCTTTACACTTGTTACAAGATATCTTTTTTCCAATTATCTTATCCTTGCTTGAAGAGTATTCCCTTTTTGGCTTGGATTTGTGAACATTATTGCCTAAAGGATATATCCTTGGTGTTGAAAGTTAGGTATCCTTGTCTCTAAGATTCCTTAAGACTTCAACATAGGGATATGTTGACATCTTAAGGGGGGGAGGGCACCCATATTTCTCCCTTTGTACCATATTGTGCCATATCTTTGCATGTCTTAAACGGGGTGTTCATCCTCAAAACCAGAGAAAACAAACTCGTATACGAGATACTTCACACCTAAAACCAGATGCAACATTGATATATGTCTTAAGTGGGTTTATACATCACTGAAACCAAAGAAAACAAACTCTTATACGAAATGTCCTCAAAACCAGGTATGTTTCTGTCTTAAAGGGGTTTACACATTCTCGAAACCAAAGCAAACAAACTCTTAAGTGAGATGTTCCTGAAACCACATATTTGCCCCTTAGCATTTACACATTCACCCCTTCGCATTTGCATTTACATTACATCTCTTAAACAAGTTGATGAAAGCTCGAAACCAGAGGAAACAAACTCTTATACAGGGTGGATTATACTTGAAATGAGACATCACTTTCACACACGCACAAGGATGATTGGAACTAGCGAAAATAGCTAAACTATTCCTATTCTCCTTTTGAACATGGATCACATAGAAAAACATATCTAGGGGAAAGTATGTGTGTCTTATCTCATTCTTCTTCTCATGGATCGCCTAAAAAAACACATCTAGACTGTGCATCCATGCTCTCTTTTTCCTTCTTCTCATGATCTCATCGCCAGCTATTTGTAGTTCATGGATGATGTGTGCTTTGATCTTTTATGTGACCACTTGTGTTCTTGAGATGGTATTTTGCAAGAATGATATTAGTGGTTGAGACATTTTGATATCGAGGTCTCTTCAGCTAATTGACTTGAGGTCTTGTTTTTTGTCCTTAGCTTTTGTATCTTGTGTGTCTTTTTGTCTCTTATGTTTGTTTATCTTGTTGCCTTTTTGTCTACTTGTTTGTTTTTGTGTACCCTTGCATATTATTGAGTGAGTTAAGCTCCTAACATTAGGGGCTTGGTTCCTCAAAATTAGTGATGTCTTATACTCCTTGTGATTTTTCTCCTCATTTCTCTTCTTCTTTATCTCTATTTCGTCTACTTTGTCGTGAGTATTTGCATAGGCTCATACTCTCACTAAAGTGGGGGCTAAATGGAGTGTCCTAAATTGTACTCCTTTACAATTTGGTCCACATTTGGGGCCCTCACCTTAGTGTTTGTACCCCAATGCTTAATTAAGACTTAATTATTCTTAGATCATACAAAGCAAGCCTTATTTTCACCTTACACCTTGCATGGCCCTTTGGTCCTAGTCCTAAAATGGGGTAGGACTAGGGTGTGGCCCCATGGTCCTCATTGGGACCAAGGTGTGGCACCTTGGTCCTCCCAAATAGGACCCCAATTTGGCCCCTTGCAACAGTCATAATGAGTTGGAGGTAATTTGATCTCCATGTCAACTCTTGTCAAAAAATTAAGATGTTTTCCCAATAGGCAAATTATATAAGGATTTCCTCTCTTATTCTAAAAAAGGAGAATGATGAAATTATAATGAAAAGGCATCAAGCATTCAAGCATTCAAGTATTCATCAACAAGCATTTCTAGAGGTCTCCAAGGTTGCATATTCTTCATTCATAAATTGTGGAGCAACATTACATCATTCATATGCAAGCATGTGTGTGTGATTGAGATTTTGTTATGTTCATGTCATTTCATATAGCATATGTGATTACATTCAAGAAGTAAAGCATCATTATCAGTCATTACAGATCTAAGGTATATACTTTCATTATTTATTTAAGTATTTGCATTATTTCAATCAAGGTTAATTCCTACACCAAGGTTTGACTTGGGCTGGGAAAACCCCTATTCCCAACCTATTTCCCCTTCTTTCTGTGTGTAGGAAACATGTACGAAACTACAATCTTTAGAATAAGCATTATTTACAGTGACAAATCAATCCCCCTTTGGTGTGTGAAAAGTGTGGAGGACCAAGGCAACCACCACCACGGTCCCGACATTTTAGGAGCTCCTTCGAGGATTAGATCTGAGTTTTCTTATATTTCTCATATTCGGGTGTGTGGCTCAATCTAACGACTATAGCTCATTGTTTCTATGTTTCCATTCTCATTTCCATCTTTTTACCTTAATTTCAGCAATTCAACTTATAAAAGAGGTTAAACAAATTCATCCCTTTAAACCAAATGGTATTTAGTCATAATCCTTGTTGGTTTGTGATTGAATCTATTGGATTCTAACCCTCTTTTGAATGTAATTGGTCCCTAAGTAAAAATTAGTGGTTTTGCTACATCTTGTGGTGGAAACCCTTATTTTTACCCTTTACAATTATTATTATTGTTATTAGTTAATTTTATACTATTTTATCTTCACTTCCACCTCTTAACTCTCACTCACCCAACAATCAATTTTGTCTATCTCCACCATATCGAATAATCTATAAAATGGTAATATAATAATAGATAAAAACAAATATAAAATAATAATATAATAATAATAATGTATATAGATTTTTTGCTTTGGTCAATAAACTAATATAATATTTTTTAAATGGAATAATGAATCAATATGATATATTGGACAAACTTTACCTCACCACATGCTTATTTGTTTATAGATTGCATTCACACTTTTCCCTCTCCTCCAAATCCTTGCATCCTTTGAATACAACCAATTGAATGGAGTATTTATTATCACTAACAATCTCATGTTGATCTTTTGGGTAGTGATAGAAGTACTATATAAACTCATCAACATGACCCAATACATAGATACCAAAATGCACCCTAAGATTAATGTGCCTTATCATCTTCGCGACTAGATGGCTTAAATAACACACACTAAGCTTTGATTTCGAGACTTAAAAGTGTTAAACATTCAGAGTTGACTAATATAATCTAAGCTTAATACGTTGCTTAGTGTATTGATTTAAAGTTGACCCTTGATGAGCCCTAAGATTTTTGACATCTCTGCGACTACTCAAGAACTAGTTGACGGTTGTGTAGCATATAAGCTAACTCTGGGGTAACTAAAGTGGTTGTGACTCTTAGTAACTATTGTGATAGCCACATAGTATTTTGTACTGCAATTGTCACGGCAGTTGACTCTAAGAATCAGGTGTATACAAAGTCATTCAAATCATCCTAACTTCCTCTGCTTTATTTATCTCTGAAGAACATTTTCTACAACAAAAGTGGCTATACCCTTTTACTTCTCTACAATCAAAAGATTCTTTACTTGCTAGTGTGGTGATTTTTCCCCTTCCATACGCAACTGAAGCTACAACATTGCTCTTTTTTTTTCTCCCTCCAATCTCATTTACAAGGGTATTCATCGACTTTCTTCTCATCTGTATTAATGAGATCCACCAATTTTCATGTTTATTACTCTATCTCTCAGCCCCTGACTTCAATACTATTCCTCTTATTTCAAGCTTTCAGTGGTTGAACTTGTAGACACCTAAAAATGGTCAACGCTTGCAGAGTCATATTTTAACATTTGTGCATTGCCTCATTTTAGGTTTTTGCGTTGCATTAACATTTCTCCTATGTCACGCACTTGGTCTTTATCATTTGCGAACATTGAGTCATTCTTCTACATTCTTCATTCATCTCGCTCTCAAATTTGGTCTTGTCGACAACACTATCCAGTCATGATTTTGATAGATATTATTTTGTCGCATCAATGTGCGTGCTAATTTGTCATCATTTTGGACATCGTCAATCCTAATTAGGTTTTTTTCCTCTTATCAATCTTGTCATCAATCCTTATCATTTTAAATCTTGTCATTTTATGATCGATTTGTCATTGACCGTTGTCATGTTCGATCTTGTCATTTTGCGATCGATTTGTCATCGATCGTGGTTATTTCCAATCTTGTCGTCTTGCAATCTATTTTGTCATCGATCCTTGTCCTCCTGTCAATTTTGTCATTTTGCAATCGATTTGTCATCGATCGTCGTCTTTCTCAATTATGTCAATTTGGATCAATTAGTCATTGTTCCTCGTCAATTGGCGCATTTATCAATCAAATCATTTATTACATGGGTCTTTTATCAATTCAAAATCATGATCGACATTAATTATCCTTCATCAAGACCTAATTGTCATCCTCGCATTGCTAATTCATCTTCTAGGGTTTTATGATTTAATCATTTAACCTTGTGTGTCATTTCTCTCTCTAGGATTAATAATTTATTTATTTTATCCTAAGTCTTCTTGTCACAATTAAATGTTTATTTAATTGGCTAATTATTCCTCCTTGTGAATTAATTAATAAATGAAAAATTATTAATTAATTTACCTAATTTCTAATTTCCATCAATTTCTTAATTCCTAATTTTCATCAATTTCAATTTTCTAATTTCTAAATTCTTAATTTCAATTTCCTCCTATTTTTCTCCTAATTTCATGGGAATGACATAGAAATTTGTCATAATTTGTCATAATTGACAATCAATCAATTCTTGACATAGAAATTTGTCATAAATTGTCATAAATCCTTGCATAGCAATTTGTCATAGACGTGTCATAATTTTGCTATTCTTGATTTGAATTTCCATTCGAATCACTATCATGCTAATTTGTTCATTTCTCCAATTTATCTATAAATTGGATGAATTTCTTCAATCAAATCCCTAGCCGCTAATGAGATTATCGAATTTCTAGTCAATCACGCTTCGAGTACTTTTGAGCAATTTTCTTACCTATTTGCTTTCAATCATGTATGTGCACTTGTAGGTGAGATCCACAACCAAACTATTTGAAGAGGAAAGAACAACAATGTAGCCGCATGAAAAAGCATTCAAATCGACATCTGGTTTGCATAATCTTAGTTTTGTATGCTTTGTTTTCATGTCTCTATTGATTGTGTTTTAGGATAGATCATTGCATGTTGTGCTTTCATGATTGAGCTAATAATTAGTTTTTATATCTGTTTGTGATGATTTCCTATTTCCTAACATACATTAATTGGTGAACCTGAAGTGAACACTAACCATCTAATCCCTTTATTGTGTTTTTTAGTGCTTTTGAGTTGATTTGCAGGCAAAAAAACCCAAAAACAAGGTCATGCAGGGTTTTCTGGAGACTTCTGCGCCTGTGTGAAGCAACTTGCGCCTGTGTTGAGCATTCTGCGCTTGTGTTAATGACATTTTGCACCTGTGTCATGGGTTCTGCACCTGTGTCCTGAGTTCTGCGCCTATGTCAAGTCCAGAACAGAGGTAAAAATACAGTGTTTTACTTGAAAATTGTCTTGTTTTTGCATTCTGTTTTCTGTTTTTTGGTTTTTGGTACTAATTATCTGTGTAGAATCTTGGCATACGCATGGCAAAGACAAAAAATCAAACTACTAACATGTTTTATGCAGAATCGATAGTCAAAGAATAAACACCTCAAAACTTCTAACTTGGGTTTTGCAGGTTGCCTTGGAGAAACAACTAAACTTGGTGTTTGTCATTAATGTTTTAGGCACCTAGTAATTTCTAAATAGGTTGGAATGAACATGTTTTTTCTTTGATTTTTGGGTGTGACATTGGAGTAGGAGAGTATGCTCTCATCCTTCTTAGGGTGATCAGAAATCCAGATCTTCGATACCATGCTCATGTCTTTGATTGTGTGTCACCTTTAGAGGGCCTACCTTCCTAACCACTTTGCTTTTGCAAGCAAGTGATAATCGTGAGAAGGGAACGACCCAAAGTGAGTACGGCTAGAATACCTTGGCATTCTAACTCACTATAAACAAATACCTGATGGGTGAAAGCTTTGAAGGAAGTGTTACATGGGAATTGCAGTTACTTGGGAAGTGATGACCCTTGAACTCTCTCTCATATCAACATCTAAGTAGGGCCTCTTGGTTTAAATCGTGCTTGCGCAACTACATTTGTTTGGTATCTTGATGGGCTTAATGTCTCAATCACGCTTGCGTAACATCAAGGAGTAACACTTAACAGAAATCCTTACTAAACACCTTGTTTTTAGAGGCCAAAAACCCTTCTAGTTGCTTGAGAAGGACAAGTTCGGATACTTGGAAGAGATACTAAGTTCGCCATGGGGAGATTTCCATGGGGACTGATGCTTGGCTACCCTGAGAAGTGAGTGTCGTGGAGGGGAGCCCGTGGGGTCAAGCATCTATGTATTCTCCTTGAATCCCATAATGAGTCTACCTCTCAAGTACCTAATGTCTTTGCCTACCATAAGAAATGTGTCAATGAGCATGATTGTCTTGAGTCTAAGTTGAAAATATCTTGTATTCTTTGCTTGTCAAAAGTTGAATTGTATCTCATTTTAAAAACAAGGCAAATTGATCCAACATAAGATTAAACACAAGAGACATTCATCCAACAAAAGTTCAACAAAGTTCAAAAACGCACCTTCAAACATGATTATCAAACATTGTTCAAAATCTTGTCTTAACATTCATGTCACTTACATTTAGGTTCATCCTAGGTTGCATTTTGCAAAATTCATTGTCAAGTACCAAGGTTAGGTTTCACCTAAGTCATACTCCTTTGCATATCAATAAGAGTCATTCATTTGTATATGTCCTCTTGCATTAGAGTAATACCATTGTCATTCATTCATATTTGCATACCCTAGGTCTCTTTACTAAGCTTAGGTCATTATCATATCATATTAGGGTCATTTGCATAGTAATTATCCTTTTGCATATAGTGTCAAAGCTAGGTTTTGTCATACTTGAGTAATCCAAATCTTTGATAAACCCTAAGTCATTGTTAGGAAGTCTAGACCTTATCAAACCTTTTGTCCTTTTGTCATCTATGTCATTTCGTCAAACCTAGCTTAGTATCCAAGCATATAGGGTAGACATTGTCATCTTGTCCTTTTGTCACTTGATCCTTTTGTCCTTTGAGGTCTAGACATCATTTCAATTTCCTAAGGGTCTCATTTTTAGAATTGCATTCATAAGTTTGTCAAAATCTTGAAAAACAACAAAAACATAGATTGCATTTTTCATTTATTTAGTTTTCATTTAGTTGCATATCATATATTGTCTTTGAAAATTTCCAAAAATATAACATTGCATAGTGACATGTCTATTGAAACAAGGTTCCAAGCACCAATGATGCAACAAAGTTTGACATATCAACCGACAATGCAATCACAATTCTATTCAACCCAACAACAAAGCAACATTGATCAAAATCTTTATGATGAAACAAGTCTCCAAATACAAAAACTAGAGGAGAAGCTAGCTCAAGAAGAGGAGATATTGGAACAAAGAGTGAAAAACATTGAGAAGAATAGATCACAAATGTCCAAAATGTTTCGAAAACTTCCAGGTCGAAATCCAAAGATTGAGCCAATTGATGTAAGATCTCTTATCGAACAATCAGACATACCAGCTCTCCTCTCACAAATAGAGATGATGAAACAATTTCAAGAAAAGAGACAACAACATTATGAGCCTTCACAACAAGAACAAGGAGGTGTTTACTATCAATCAGATTTTCAACCATCACAACCAATGGTCCAACATATACAACCAACGCAACCAATGGGCCAATTTCAACAATATGTCCAACCAATTATACAATGTCAACAAATGGTTCAACCAATGGTGGAATATCAACAAGTTCAATCAACATATCAACGTCAACAACCACAATTACAAATTCAAAAACAAAGGTTGCAGCACACACCAACCCAAGTTTCAAACATGTCAGAACAATTGAACCAAGTCCAATATCAAAACATGACATCAGATCAGGACCAACTTCTTGCCAAACAAGTTCAAATTCTAGATACCACTATGTCAAAGCCTCGAAAGAAAGGTGGCTTTATTGCAATGATCTTAAGGAAACTACCAAGTGAGTTTCTTGAGGAAGATCAAAATAATACACTTACGTCTAGCAATGCCTCATCCCCCCATAAACAAATTTATTCTCTAGTGGCATCTATCCCTATACCTTTAGAAGTTTCACAAGAACCTTCCATATTGTCCTCATCAAACAATACACCCAAGGATGCAATTATCCAAGAGCTATCCATAATTGACTGCCAAGATAATCCAATTCATGATGCACATCCTTGTCATGTTTCAGAAATACAAGACCCAATGCCACCATGCACTTTATTGCCATTACCTGTTTTAGAGGACCCCATTCAAAGTCCCTCTTCCTCATGTTCGAGCATTGATTCCTTGTCAGAATGTATCAAAAATGTTCAAAGTGCATTTCCTTCGTGCCAAAGCATTGATTCCTTGTCAGAATCCCCCATGCATATCCAAAGTCCAACCTCATGTCAAGAGGATAATTTAGAGCATGAAGAAACGTGTCTTGAAAAAGATCAAGATCAAGATCTTGAAACCTTATCATCCCATCCAATTGTTGACCAGGATCTCATCTTCCCAGACACTCACGATGATTCCCCTATTCTTGTCCATCCTATCCAAAGCCCTATTGACACTCCATTCCCCAAGCAAGATCAAGATATCCCAGTCCATCCAATCCCAAAAGATCCCCTTCCATTTCATGAAAACAATGTCCTTTCAAATCCCATTGGCATTCCACTTCCTAAGAAAGATCAAGATATCCCTTCCATCCTTTTCGATGATCCCATTGAAAGTCCAGAGCAAAGCACCTTTAAAGAGGATTCCAATGATCTTCCTCCTTGTCAAGATCCACTTGTTCCTCCATCTCCTTGTCTTAATGCTCCATATACACTCCAAGATCGCATTTCTTTTGATGATCCCATTATTTCTCCCATTCCATCTCTTGAAGAGCCTGTCATTGAACCATGTCCACTACACAATCCTAGTCCCCCTCATGATCCTGATACCCCTCATGATTCTAACGTGTCAGTGCAAGATGTTCATGAACCCTCGACATGCATAATGGGTTCTTCCACTTTGGTGCAATCTGATCCACTTCAAGATCTCATTATTTCTCTCATATCATATCCACCTCAAAATGGGCTCGCATCTTCTTGCCAAAGCAAAGAGTATCCTATTAGTCAAAATATTGATAAAGGCAAAGGGGTAGACCTTCACAAGCAAGAACCCCTTCATATCAAAGAGTATACTAATGGTCACGTCTACACAACTCACTCTCAAGACGTTGGTATCCCTTCAAAGTCAAAATCCAAATGTCCACCTTCCCCATCATCGCTTCCATCCATTCTAGGTCCCTATATCCCTCCATCTCCTATGCAACATCAGCAAAGGCACACATCTTGGATAACCTTCCATCCATCCCACATGCCTCCATATCACTCCCATCCACACCAACATTCATTCCCTCTTCCAAGCAATTTGGATGCCAAGTATAAGCATCATAAGTCTAGCAATCCACATGTATTCAAGGATCAACATGTCCAATATAATCGACATGTCAAAACAAAGAACAATATGATTTATAAAGAAAAAGAAATATCCAAAAGGTCAGAAAGGCCCATTGAGCAAAATAAAGAAAAGTCAAAATATATATGGGTTCCTAAATCCCTTGTGCAAGCAATGCACTCCAAGGAACCACAAAAGCATGAAAAATCAAAAACCATGTGGATCCCCAAGAAGCTCCTTGAAGCACAAAAAGAACAACCCAAATTGGCATCTAAAATTGTTGTTCCTCCATCCAAACCTTCCAAGTCTATTTCTCCACCACCTTCTTCATCCGTTTTGGGCCCTTATGTCCCAAAATCCATAGTCGTTCCTTCGTCAAAATCTCAATATCCAAAATACATTTGTCCTCCATCAGTCCATCACCCCTCAAGGTGTGTGCCAATGTCGATCTTGCCTTCATTTCCATCCAGTGAAGCCCAATTCTTCCAGTACCCTATCCATTATCCAATGCATATTTTCCATCCTTCGATCCCTTTGATCCAATCCTTTGCATAAATCCTTGCCTTAGTTTCATCTCATTTTCCATGTCCTTATCCTACCAATGTCTTTGAGCATACTTTTAAAGGTCATGGTCCATTTATTTCAAAGCTACTATCCAAACAAAAAAGTCGCTTGAGTCCTTCTTCCATCCCCTATCATGTGTCCATCTTCTTTTGAAAAAGTCAAAAATAATACAAAAAAAAAAAGTGAAAAAAAAAAAAGACAAAAAAAAAAATAATAAAGAAAAAATAATTCGTCCACTGGTGAAAACCTGGCAAACAGGCGCCTTGGGCAAGTACCGTGATGAAAACCTGGCAAACAGGCATCATGTGTAATCTATGAACTTCTTGCATACCACACTTGGGGGCAAGTTTCCTCCTATCATATCCTTGTGTCCTTCATTGTTCCATTATCCTATCGAAATCCCTGTCCTATTACTCACTCCATTATCCTATTGTCCCTCATGTCCAGTTTCCCTTTCCACCTTTGATCTTGATAAGGCTTAGGATCTTCATGAGTATCATGTATCTTGTTCGCAGCTTTTAGTCTATCATAGCTTTTGGTCATTTATCCATTTGCTTATTATACCCTTTCATCCATATTCCCTAGCTTATTGCAACTTTCTGCCACCATCCCGTATCCTATCCCGACCTTCAATTTATGTCTCTTATCCATTCTTGGTCTTGCTTATCACTATCCATATCTTATCCATATCTTATCACTATCTTATCACTATCCATACACTCTGTTTCATTCCTTGATCTTGATCTGACATAAAGACACAAAATTTAAACATGGTTTCAAACACCTCTTGACATGCCCCTCATGCCATGTTCCTGCTTTACATTGTCATATCCAGTCTCTTGTCCCATCATGCAATAGCCCTTGAAAATTGCATCTGTATTGTCTCCATGATGAAAGGATTTTGTCTTCCCTCTATCCACCATCATTTCAGCAAGCCTATTTATTCACCTGTCATATTCCTTGCCTTGCTAGACACTGGGGGCAAAATTATGAATAAAATTCCAAAAATATCAAAAACTGTCCTGAAATAATTCAAAAACAATTGAAAAATGTCCTGAAATAATTCAAAAAAATTGAAAAAACGTCCTGAAAAAAAAATTCATAAAAATTGAAAAATGTCCTAAAAAATTCAAAAAAATTGAAAAATGTCCTGAAAAAAAAGTTTAAAAATTGAATAACGTCCTGAAATAATCCAAAAAAATCAAATAAAGTCCTAAAAAAAGAACAAAAAAATTGTAAAACTCGAAAAGCAAAACAAAAACAAAAACAAATCCCCTTTGAGCATCGACAGCTCACTGAGTGTACCTCCAACAACACGCAATCACACATTGTGCTTTAATGGAATCACGCATTAATAGATGAACTTTTTCAATCCAACCAGACATTCAAACTGATCACAATTGTCATATCAATCGAATATCAGCATCAAAATCATTTGTCCTTGTTCCTACTATCATGGGTCTTATACAGGGTGTGGTATACTCGAAACCAGACTATGTCTTGTCTTAGACGGGGTACCACATGTCCTGAAACCAGACAGCATGATCATCCCATCAGCACTTTCAACTTTTGACAATGAAGATCAAGATGTTTGTTTGACTTGTTTGAATTTGTGCCTCTTATCATTTATTGATTTATCTTCGATCATGTTCCTATGTTGCTCGATGATGTCACTGAGTGATTTAGAGTAACCGGGATGGTTCATGGTCCCTTTCTTTTTGTTGTGATTGTTGTTTGTCTGCGATGTGTCTATCTTACGCAAAGGGATTGCATTATCGCTCTGGCCTTCATTGCCATGTACCGCCGCATCCATTTTGCCATATCAAATAAAGGTTCTCACCTACTTCTGTGCATTGGTGAAAGCAAGTTTTTCTTCATCTCTACCTGTCCTTTGTCTAATTTCTGCTTACTAACATTTCTTCGGTCAGTCTTGGCAGTCCATTTGATCCTATCATTTTCTATCATTCTTATCGATCAATTGGCCTCTTTTCTGCATGTTTCCGGCCAATTCCTCGAGGGGGCATGCATATGTCATTATTATTGTCTGGGGCATTTTTCATTATTATTCTTTGAAACAACGCTTAAAATCGCATTGTCTCAAAGAGGGGCAAAATGTAGACACCTAAAAATGGTCAACGCTTGCGGAGTCATATTTTAACATTTACGCATTGCCTCATTTTAGGTTTTTGCGTTGCATTAACATTTCTCCTATGTCACGCACTTGGTCTTTATCATTTGCGAACATCAAATCATTCTTCTACATTCTTCATTCATCTCGCTCTCAAATTTGGTCTTGTCGACAACACTATCCAGTCATGATTTTGATAGATATTATTCTGTCGCATCAATGTGCATGCTAATTTGTCATCATTTTGGACATCGTCAATCCTAATTAACCATCCCATCTGTGCATCCGTAGGTAAGGTCTCCACACTGTCACCTCAACTGTCAGTCTGTCAAAAATCACTCTCCAATACAACAAATCTCCAAATCTCCACTCGCTGGTAAGTGGATAAGCGAACACCCTAGGTCGCTCGCTCACTGTACTCAGTGGAAAGCTGACGGGCCTAGTGCATGTGAAGTGCTCTAAAATCCACACCTGCAGAAGTGTGCATGTCATCAAACTGCAACCCTGTCCGAATACATACTCCTCAAGGTCGTGATAGAGATGTGCAAGAATACTCCGACCCCAAGCATACACTCTCCTCTGCCTCTCCATCGCTCTGATACACCATGTGAGACCCCCATGCATGTCTGTCCCTCGCCCATTAGGGCAGACAGCTAGTGCTATGATGGCTATCATAAGGCGTCTCAGAAGGGGTACCTCCCCTATAGGATGTAAGAGCCAGCTGACCATGATACGACCTCTCGTCTCGCTCGGCATGACTCTCCCTATGCAATACACCTGCTCTCTCTAATGATCCTCCGCTGACTGATCGGTCGCGTATGTAACAGTCGCTCCCCTGATAGGAAGACGAAGTATACGGTACACATCCTCAAGTGTAACCGTCAGCTCTCCTACTGGAAGGTGAAAAGTGCATGTGTCAGGATCCTATCGCTCCATCAATGCCATCAGCATTGCAGGATAGAACCGAATGGCTGGCATGAGGATCACGTACCACAATCCCACAATCGATAGTGTGTCTCTCTCTGCCTGAGTAAGCCGCGGAATCTGATCTCGCAAACTGCGAAGAATATGTCCCGTTGTATGCTCTCTCATGTACGGGAGACCCTGCAACACAAAAACATGACCATAATCAGTACTCGATCATCAAAATCGCTAATGCAAACTGTCGCACATCGTATGCCAGCCCTGAAACCCCTCGCCAAGCCCTGATTGGGGACCATGGCGCCCTGAAGGGACCATGGCGCCCTGAGGGGACCAGGGCGCCCCACAGGGACCATGGCGCCCTGGGTGGGCCCCGGGTCAACCTTCAAGGCCCGCATACAATCACGAAAAAGTCAAAATGCGAAAAAGTCAAAAGTCAAATGTTCAGTCGACTCACCTCGTCCAGTGGCTCGTCGTCGATCACGGCTTGGCGTAGGATCTCAATCCTCGTGGGACGCTCCGGTCGTCATGAAGGCATGATGATGGCTATGTGGGCTCCGCTGCACTGAATAGTATTCTGAAATCAACAAAGTGACAAATGTAAGTGTCACTTTCAAAGTATATACTCTCATTTGTTTATCTTGACTTTTAAAACCCTAATTTACCTCTATCATTCATTTTATCATAACTTGGGTTTGGGAGATGCGATTTTCGAGCCGTTTGTTGCGTTGGAATCGTATTTTCATTCCCCTGCTCTCGGGATGTTCCAAAAAGTGCTCTGATGAAGCCTATTTAGTGAACACCCCTCATCAATACTATCTTACACAATTTGTCGCAAGTAAACATGCTACCCTGTTTCACCTCCCTTATAAGCAAGTCGAAATAGGGGGGGCATATAGCTACTCACAGATTTCATCACTTTCCCTAGTAAGCATTAGGTGATTTTGTGATCTAACGTGTGTTTTGTAGGGTGCGGTTCCTAACTGTGTACTGCAGATACCACTGGGGGCTTCGTCCGACAACTTATGGATATATCCTTTTTTCAAATAATGTTTACTTTTCTATACTTTAGCTTGCATATGCACGTAGTACTCATATGACCGCTAAAGTGGGGGCTAAATGTAGCATCGTAAATTGTACGCACTTGCTAGGGTGGTACAATTTCACACCTAGTTTAGCACCCGCCTTAGTGCATTTTGCATTTTGCATTGCATTTCTCCTTTAGCACTTAATTAATCAAATTAATTAGGTCTAAGGTCCTATTTCATCATTCTCTACATCATAAAGTTGGGCCCTTTCACTAAAGCGCGCCCTTCGCATTTTATTCCTCCAATACATCACTCAATCAAAAACCCTAATTAAGTCCTATTTCGAACTTGGGGGCTTGGTTTCGGGGTCAAAACATCTCGAAATCACCTGTAACTTTGGGATTCTCTCTAAAATCATCATATCCAACGGCCCTGAAAATTTGGTGAAAAGTTGTCGGGACCGTGGCGCCTGGAGTGCACATGGTCCCGGACATTTTTCCCGAAATTTTGGGAGCACGATCCAATCATAAAATAAAGCTTAACCCCAAGAAATTGGCGGGATATTCAATCTCTAGGTCGGCCAAAAGACGAATTTACGATCTAGGGTTTCCTACATAAGAGCTCTCTTTCTTCATTTGAAGGGATCCGATTTTTGTTTTCAGGAACTTCATAGGCAGCGAAAGAGCAGATCTTTGAAGACTTCAACAACATTCAACATCCTTCTATCAAGCATCTATCAATTTCATTCCTTCACTTAGGGCTTGGAAGACATTGAAGAACAATAGGAGATTACCGACTGAAGATTGGCTTGTACTCCTCCCTTGAGGGTTGGGTATGATTTCATATTGTTTTCATGTCTTTGCATAAGCTTTAATACATCATTTATTCATGCTTTAGATCACATTGCATCTTGATTTAGAGCATTTACATTGTTATTTACAAGCAATTAGGGTTTACTTTCTAGGTTGCTCTAGTTTGCTTTCTTGCATTTTAGGACCTTGCATACACACTAGGTCTGCACACACAATACATTTTACAAAACAACTTGGCTATTCGTGGAGGTGGAAATCACCGAAGCGGGGGTTTGACTAAGGCAAAACCCTATATAGCCGCCCATACACCCTTTTTCAGATATCATTGCAGGTTTCGGGATTCGGACGACGTCGCGGGATACAGATCCGAAGAGAGAAGGTCGAGACAGCACTCTGTATCAAATTGCAGAGCAGAAGACTGGGACAGGGGCGCTGGGTGCCCTGGTCCCTGGGACAGAGGCGCTGGGCGCCCTGGTCCTCCGGACAGACAGCTTTCAGACAGCTTTCCGACAGTGTTTCAGAGTGCAGAACGACAGTTTCCGGTGCAGTTTTCAGGACAGTGGTGCCCGCGCTCCCGTCCCGAACATTTTCAATCCGATTTTGACTCCGGGTACACATCTGCATTCTTATTTCATCCTTGTATTTACAGCTGTTCATTGTTTAATCTCAATTCTGCAATCTTGTTATTAGTTCATACTTGCACTTTGGGATTAGGGTTTGAACTTGCATTACTTGATCTTACAATTTCAACAAGGGAATAGGAATCCTAATAGATATCCCGTAGCTCTCTCTTTCACAAAAAGAAGTAGCCAATTGTGCGATATCTCTAGGCTCTTTCATATTCCGTAATGTGTGTCAAAAGGTAGGATTAGGGCATGTTAACCTAGTCTCGCTTTTTCCCCTACACATCCTCTTATCAATCTTGTCATCAATCCTTATCATTTTCAATCTTGTCATTTTACGATCGATTTGTCATCGATCGTTGTCATGTTCGATCTTGTCATTTTGCGATCGATTTGTCATCAATCGTGGTTATTTCCAATCTTGTCGTCTTGCAATCTATTTTGTCATCGATCCTTGTCCTCCTGTCAATTTTGTCATTTTGCAATCGATTTGTCATCGATCGTCGTCTTTCTCAATTATGTCAATTTGGATCAATTAGTCATTGTTCCTCGTCAATTGGCGCATTTATCAATCAAATCATTTATCACATGGGTCTTTTATCAATTCAAAATCATGATCAACATTAATTATCCTTCATCAAGACCTAATTGTCATCCTCGCATTGCTAATTCATCTTCTAGGGTTTTATGATTTAATCATTTAACCTTGTGTGTCATTTCTCTCTCTAGGATTAATAATTTATTTATTTTATCCTAAGTCTTCTTGTCACAATTAAATGTTCATTTAATTGGCTAATTATTACTCCTTGTGAATTAATTAATAAATGAAAAATTATTAATTAATTTACCTAATTTCTAATTTCCATCAATTTCTTAATTCCTAATTTTCATCAATTTCAATTTTCCAATTTCTAAATTCTTAATTTCAATTTCCTCCTATTTTTCTCCTAATTTCATGGGAATGACATAGAAATTTGTCATAATTTGTCATAATTGACAATCAATCAATTCTTGACATAGAAATTTGTCATAAATTGTCATAAATCCTTGCATAGCAATTTGTCATAGACGTGTCATAATTTTGCTATTCTTGATTTGAATTTCCATTCGAATCACTATCATGCTAATTTGTTCATTTCTCCAATTTATCTATAAATTGGATGAATTTCTTCAATCAAATCCCTAGCCGCTAATGAGATTATCGAATTTCTAGTCAATCACGCTTCGAGTACTTTTGAGCAATTTTCTTACCTATTTGCTTTCAATCATGTATGTGCACTTGTAGGTGAGATCCACAACCAAACTATTTGAAGAGGAAAGAAGAACAATGGAGCTGCATGAAGAAGCATTCAAATCGACATCTGGTTTGCATAATCTTAGTTTTGTATGCTTTGTTTTCATGTCTCTATTGATTGTGTTTTAGGATAGATCATTGCATGTTGTGCTTTCATGATTGAGCTAATAATTAGTTTTTATATCTGTTTGTGATGATTTCCTATTTCCTAACGTACAAAACCTTATCATTCAACTGTTGTAATCTTCCCTCAAATTGTGCATTTTGAGCAACTTCTCATTTTGTTATTACTGCCTAACTAAAATACAGTCGTGGAATGTCACAGCATCCCTACTTATCAACTGGAAAAAAGATGTTCCAAAAGTGGAGGAAATAGTTAACCCATTCCTAAAATGCATCAATACATAAATTATCTTCATACATCATAAATGTCGCTTATGTATTAATGCATTCTACGAACTGAATAGCCATTTGACAATTAAGGAGGACAAAACATCTTGTCCAACATCCCAAAACATGGGGAGGCTCTACTACAACCTTAACTGCAAACCGCATATCAAATTCCAGGTTAAAAAAAGCCTAATGGATAGTAAAATCTACTTGGGCTCTCATACATTCACTTATATCTAATTCATTTATCTCCACGAACCAAAAGTTTTCTCATGCAGTGTATTATTCATTTCAATTTTCAAAATTGGTGTGCCAGTTATTTGACTCTATGTCTGTAAAGTGATTCCCACAAGAAGTGGACTTCAGTTAGAACATAAGTGGTACACAAAATCCACCATTCATGAGCAACACCTTCTAAATGAAGTGTAGCAAATCTAATAGCATCCTCTTCGGGCATCGATCTCAATGACAAGTAATTATCCAACTTTTGTACCCATGCTCTGTTGTGCTTTTGTCGCTCCCATCAAAATATGGCATGGTGATCTTCCCAAGAGTATGTTGATAATCAGTCTGCGTCGGAGTGTGGTAATCATTTCTCCCACCGTTCCTCCTACTCCTCTAGTTCATAAACTGATCGAATGACCACATATCTCTAAAGTCGAGAGGCAAAGTAGTTTACTCTAGATATGCTTGTTGAGCTTCATGTGCATAAGGTATAGGGGCAGCAACCTGTGGTTGTTCTTCTCGTGGAGTGAAGGTAGGAAAAAGTGGTCTAGAGGCTAATCCTCTAGTGTAGTCATCACACTGATTAATCATCCTTTCTCTTTCTTCTACCTCATTGTGGCTACCACTCCCACCGTTGTTTTCACCTGAATTATTTGTTTGATGTGGCTCAGGTTGCTAAGTATGGTGTGTTTGTTTCGTTTTCCCAAGCAATCGTGACATCAAGTCAATCATAGTATCAAACTTTCATTCGATTCTAGCATCCTTGTCATCCTCGGCCATGTTTGGAGTTGCTTTATCTTTTTCTTTTTCTCTCAAAGCTTCTGAAAATAACTCAACTTCAGGTACCTATGGGATATGGTATTGATGTCTTTGTTGTAACCTGTTGTAATATCTTATTTCCTTTTCACTCATCAATCACGGGATGGCAAGATCTTGGCTCTGATACCACTGAAATATCCTTTGCAGTGATTTGAAGGAATATTTGTTGTTGATTGACTTATCAATCTATGTGTTATGTAGTTTTGTGTTTGTGTGTTATGTCGACGGGGTGTCTGAGAAATTTTCAAATTGATATGGAGGTCATCCAACACATATTTCTCATGAAAGATTAACTATGAATAACTCCTAGCTGATAAGATGGTTACCAAAGATGCATATGCCACCAAATTATAGAGTTCTATGCCAATTTAGACACACAAACATACATTCACAGTTGTTGTCATTTTATCAAACAATTTGCATGAAACCTCAGACAAATATGAAATCAGAATGCAGTCTTATTCCTCCTTTATTGCTATATATAATGATCAAGCAACTCATACAAATACCTTCACCAATGACTTAGACACTTGATATCTAATGCTCAGAATTTTCTAAGGATAGTGGACAACAAAGGAGAATTACAACTATTGGAAATAATGTACAGAATACTACCAAAAGGAACCTGAAATAAATCGCCCGACTTGATGCGTGAAGAAGAAAGCAATATCATGTAGTTTGATGATTCCAATATGCCAAATCAACCTAATCCAAAAGTCACCCATGTTGTCATATTGATGGTCTGGTAGCAATGGAAAAACAACAACTTACTTGCAATCTTTTCACCAAAAATAATCGCCTTGGCTTCTCCAATGTAGCGCTACCCTTCTTAGTGATTTTCGAAGCCAATCTAGGGAGTTACGAACCAAAGTCAAAGATGATGGTTGACTGCTACGATTTTGTCTCAGACTGATTAGGAACTGATTTCTCCACAAATACACCTTCAAAATCTCTCAAAAAAGATTGCCTATTTTCTCCAAAATTATAGCTGCCTTCCTTTGTATGATTTGAAGCCCAAATGATGAGGAAAGAACAAAATCATGGAAATAGGGGTGAAACCTGATTTTTGCTTCAGACCTGCAATTCTTATCAGCCTTCACCAATTAGCTCTTCCAATGATCCTAGATGAAAATCACCTTCCTTCCCTTAAGAATCGATGGTATTAGGACTTCCAATAAGCTATTTTGAAAATTCCATGGACTCCCACCACCATGACAATGTAATAACTCAATAAACTCGATATGGAAGACTGATTTGTCTCCCTCTCTCAATTGCAACCCCTCGAAAAATCTCTCACCTCCTTAGTTATGCTAATCACAGGGAGTTTTTGTTCCCAAATGATTGCCCGCAAAAACCCTTGGCTCCACAAATCTACACAAGAAGAGATATCCAAAACAACTGATGATCAACAAGGAACCAACCTCCACTATTTATTTTTTTCATATCCAATAAATTGCTTCCTTCCAGAAGATTCTCTTCTTATCCATTTGTTACACTTGAGTATTTTATTACACATTAATTTAATTGCACTTTTAAATATTATTACATTATAATTAAAGTGCACATGTCTCACAATATGTGTAGTCTCCTCATTTTGCCATAAAATCAAGTAGACATAAAAAGTGAAATCATAAATCCCTTCCAAGTCGACCCCTTATCAATCTCTTTTGACCTACAAGGGTCAAATGATAAGCCAATTCCATGAGTTTCTGCAAACTAAGGAGAAGGGGACATTACTAAAAAAAAAAAAAGTATACTCTTTCTTCCCCAGAATTTTAGTTATCCGTGAGATGTTGACCCTATGTAAGCTTTTTGAATTTTAATGTTCATGTATTCAACGTTTACTCATTATGTTAGTTCCGCAATTTATTCGTGTCCGCTTTAGGCACTCGAAACAACAGCTTTTAACAAATATATTTGCTGACTAAACATTAGAGCTAAAACACCTTATTCAGAGCGCAGAGGTAGGTATAAAATAGAGAAGCAGGATTTTCATTTTGTTCGCATTTCTTGTATGCAGGAATAAACCTTGTATATTCTCATTCAACACTGACGATTAAAATCACCCCCGAGATTTAATCTCTGCACGAATAACATTATCAATGGATGGCTGCAGCTGTAGTGTTACACCCCTCGGTATAATTATATCAATACTGTTGAATAATGCTCGCTTTTTTTCACGTGCATATTTGTTATTTGTCTAAGTTTGGCTGTGAGAATCTTTGTCCACCTCTATCATCTCATTGCTGAAATAACAGTTAATTATTTACAATATTCATGTTGATTAATAGACATTATTCTCTTATTTTTCCGTGTCCGGGCTAAGATGATCTTCTTGTAAATCTGGGTTTGATTGTGGAAAGTTAGTTGTTTGGGCATGTCAGATTCCGTTATGTCTAACAATTTTATGTCAGGTTTCAAAGCTAATGTATACTGAACGATATTGTACTAAATCTATTTGAGGTTAATAAAAATATTTGAGGAAAATCTTCTGTCTTATAATTTGAGTTCATAAGAAATTGTATAGAGTTTGATGAAATTGTATTGATTGTTAAAAGGTACAAAAACCAAAATACATAAATAACTTTAGGATCATTAAGCACAAAAGTTATTTTATATTATTCATTAAATTGCAATACAGTATCCAAAAAGTAAAGGGAAAAAACCCTGCATTGGGCAGTAACACAAAAAGTTATACCAAACATTGTCCAATGGCCAGTGGTATGGATGGAAATGCAATCTATAGAGGATATAAAATTTTACTAAGAATATTTGCAACATTCCAATACTCTCTTTCAGCAGCATTACCATCTCACAGTAAGGATTATGAGCAAATGCCCTTATAGGCCAAAATTCTTCTGAAGTAGACTGTGATTACGTTTATTGCCATTCACAACCCATGTAGCCCATGGGTATGCAACATATAGAACATAAATAATTTCACTAAGAAAATTCAGATCCTATCTCTCTAGCAGCATTACCACCTCACAGTGGGGTGTATGAGGAAACAAATCTACAGCCATCGCTTTTACTGGGCGGAAAGCTTCTGACATAGGCATGGATTTGGCACGCTGCCTAGCATGACCTAAGTTGCTCATATGTCTGAACCCTCGTGTATTCCCCTTCCCTTTCTCATTTTTCTCAGTTGATGGTGTGCAAAGTTCAATTGCATTTTCTAATAATGTCTCTGGATTACATGAGATATAGCTGCACATTCCAAACAAGACATTATAAGTACCTTCAATTCTCATCCCTATTCTTCGTTACATTTAAAATGCTTATTTATGTTTAAACGGATGGACCACCCAATCAATAGTATGATCATTGGATGGAATAGAACAGGGCTCTATGATTACTTACACAAGGCGTCGCAAGCATGGATGAGTGCGAAGAGCTTTGATGACCTATACAGTGTAAATCAAGAATTTCAGGGAAGTTAATCCAACCATGAAATTCATTCCATGTAGAAATCATGCATTCTTTAGACCCTAATAGAACATAAGAATCGAATTTACTTGGAATCTGAGTATACATACAGTAGGGTGTAGACCAGCACGTGGTGGGTCAACTATGGCAACAACATCATTAAACTGCTTTGGTGCACTATCATCCTTCTTGATTTCAGAATCACCATTTGTCTGAGAAGAGATACCTAAAGAGCTGGTGCCTTTGTTATCAAGTTCTTCACATTCCTTATCAACATTATTATCTTCTACATTTTTAGGCACTGAAGAATCGGACCTTTGTTCTTCAGATTGACTGGAGCATTCCTTTGTCATATTATCATTGCTCTTCTCACTGATATCTGCTTTGATATCAGATTCTGTCTGTGTTGTTATATCAAGATACTCTTTCAGCAAGGATTCCATCACATCTTCAGCCTGTATCACGTCCATAATGACTATGGCACATCAACTTTTTTACCAAAGATACCATCAGACAAGTACAATATTCATGGTTTCGAACAGAATACAAAAAAAATCCAGCTTTTCACTGGAAGTAAAAGTTCTCTAACCTTTGCACAAACAAACCGGCAGTTTTTTATACCATTAATTTCTGCATTCCTTTGAGCATCTGCGACAGCAGGGGCAATCATTTCAATTCCTACAACCTAACAAAAACACATCCATACATCAGTATAGCATATTTTACAATTTCTCTATACACTAATCTCATTGCTTCCATGAGAAATGAATACTACCAATCAGTTGCACAGGCAACTTGCTAGATGTCTTCTGATTTATTAGTTGAGATGAATACTGAAACATTATTAATAACCAAGTACACCTGCAGTGGTTTGGAAAAAAATTATTACCATGCCAGCACGGCTAGCTAGTGTCAAACCAATTGTGCCTGTCCCACAGCATACATCAAAAAGAAGTGTTGTAGGGCTAAGCTGAGCCCAATCACCAGCCAGGGAATAGAGTCTTTCGGCAGCAAGACTGTTAACCTAATAGCAGTTGCAAGTTATTTTAATTATATTATATAGGAATAATTTACAAAATTGTAAAGTACAATACTATAAAACTCATGTGACGACCAACCTGAAAAAAAGCAGTTGGTGATATACGGAAGCAAAGACTATTTATGTAATCATGAATTTGGCCTACAGGTTCTCTGCAATCACCCTCTACAATCTTACCCGCCACAACCTTAGGTAGATGTATTGGGAACAATGGAGCATCTGCAGGTGCTGCATTGGAAATACCCAAGTGGTCCTGCATAGAAAAATGCCATCAGAACGAAACAAACACACAAAAAGATGTGAATTTGAAATCCAAAAATTCAAGATTAGAATGACAACAGATAACATTCAATGATAAAAGAAACAAAGCATATGGACAAAACAGACCATATATATAATTTATAAATATACACGCACACACTTTTGGCAAGCATTTGTATCATTGCCAGGATTGTCAATCTTATGGGCAAATTAAAGATTGAAAGATAGGTAATGGAGTCCAGTTTCTACAGAGCTACTGTCAGCTGCTTCATATTCAATTCGTCAACAAGTTGACTTCATTCTCTCTAGAACGCACTTTTTGTATCATTCAGATTTTTCTCCATATATGCAAGATTTCTATCAATTTGAAGTTCATATGCTCCTTGACATCAAGAATGGTGTCCATGGAACAAATTGTTAGTGTTCAGTCCTCAGGCTTTCTTATTGAGCTCCTCACGAATAGAAGCAGCAGAAACAGAATGTAGCATTTCTTGAGGAATCAAGGGTGGCAAATTGAGGGAGACAGGAAGTAGAGTGGGATAACTTTTTCACACAGTAAACTTTACACCACTTATGTATGAACACCTCTGGAAAGCTTCAATTAAGACAGCACATTCTTCATTCTAAGCACCTTTGAGAAATTCAAGGGTATCAGTCATGTCAGTAAAGCAAGATTCAAAAGAGAAAGAAGGCAAGAAGATCCCAACCTTATTAATGTGATTTCTGAAACAATGTTCATTATTAATGAGGAAAATCATTTCAAACATCCAAAATGAGACATGAGAAACTGCAGAAAATGAGCCATCAGGCAGGCAAGGCATTCTCCTTGTAGAAGTTGAAACCTACAGTAAAATGATACTAAGCGTGACAAAAAAATATCAAAGAATGCAAATGGGCCACCAAATGTGGAAGTACCTGTTGTGACCATTTCACAACATCACCCCATCGAAATGGAGACCCTCCTTTCGGCTTTAGGTTTTGGGATTTTGCAGCATTCTAATTCTTGCAATTGGGTGACTAAGGCTAATATATGACAATTGCCTCATTTGATCAATACCTTGGATGGCAAGAGGTATGAGATGAGGAGTCAATCCGAGCATGGTAGGCAAGGAGGTTTGACAAGGTAAGTTAATTTGATGAAATTTGACTAATTATAGGGCATTCCTTTTGCCCTCTCAAAACCCTGAAAAACTTCCTTTGCTCTCCAAGAACCACGAAATCCTTCCTTTGCTAACACTGCCTTTGACCCCTTCAAGCTCCAATCTGGCCTACAATGCATTTTTTTTTTGACCTCTTAGAGATCCAATCTGGACAAAAGGGTTGTTTGAAGGCTAATTGAAGGTGATGCTTTGATGTTTTTGTAGTGATAAGCAGAACTTAAGCGAATGAAGCAAGTGTCCTGGACACTTCTTTTGGCTTGTCATGGCCACGACCTTTCCTTTGCTCATAAGCATCAATGATCAGCACAAAGTTTGGGTTTGAGATCGAAGCAAGGAAGGATCTTGATGAAAACAAGGTCTAGCTAATAATTCCAATAGATTTCCTTTGCCTCCTTGAAACACCGAAAAATTTCCTTTGCCTCCTTGAAACTCCGAAAAATTTCCTTTGCCTACCAAGAACCCTTAAATTCTTCCTTTGCCTCCCAAGATCCATTAAAAATTTCCTTTGCCTTATCAAAACCACGAAATTCTTCCTATGATCACACCCAGCCACGATAAAATAAGAGGAAATGTCAACACCTATCCCAAGGAAGAAGACGATTGAAGTGAAGGTGGCACCAAAGAGTAATCCCCATGCAAAATGATTAATGAAATAGCCAAGTCGGCCTCCTAGAGAATAAAAGAAAAGAATTTTGTAAAACAATATAAATGCAATCAAGTCGGCTTTAGGTGAAAAGATGCACCCCTTCAATTGGCACCTATAATGAGGCATTTTGATCATTTCATTTGATCAAGAGAAGAAAGACAAAACAAATTAATCCTTCATGTGCAGAGCAGCGATTTTTGTGCAGCAAATTTAATCAAAGCAAGGCAGATTCTTCCATCCATCTTCAGCGCCAGCGAACCCTGTCTATAATCAGCATCAGAGATCAAAGCTTTCTGGACAGTGAGTTCAACCTTAGCACCAGCAATAAACACACTAGATCAGCGATTTTGCATCAATAATCAGATTAGCATCAGCATTTGACATCACAGTCATAGTGAAAGCACATCAAAATAAGGGGTATTTTGCCAAATTGGAAATCAAATTAGAGATTACCAGCCACTTCTAAACTTGTTTGTAGGTCTGAATTGGATTTTGATTGATCAATTTCACTAAAATCAGACCTTAACTAGACACTTGTGCAGATTCAAGCTAATCATGTTTAAGAGAATTCATTCATAGGAGAGCATTTTATTGTATTTTGATCACCTAGTGTGCTTGAACACAATTCATTTTGGTTAGATGATCATTTTTCAGATTTAGGCAAATCTAGGGTTTATATCTATGCCTAAGGTTTTAGTAATATGCATCAATAATTTCCATGATTTTATCAACTTTTTGAAAAGAATTACTCACCTAGGGGCATTTTAATCATATCAATATCCTAACTTAGACAAGTCTCACAGGTAAAGCATGGCAGCCCCGAAGACTGGAGCAAGCACACGTCAAACCCTCATAAAGGAAGATTCAAGAGGTGAAGTGCTGGAAACCAAGATCACTTCCTTTTGGAGAAACATGGGACATACTAATCTTGGGCGATTTGATGTGAAGAAATTTCATAGCTCACTATACACAAGCAAACCTTCCGCAACAGCTAGGAAGATGATTGAGAGTGGAATGATCAAGGCAGCTGGTTTTCCTCCGGCCATACAATGCTATGAACTGATTGTTAAATGCGCTAAACACTATGATGCTCATATAAGGACAATAGTGGCACCTGATGTAAGAGTGCCTGCTTATCTATTTGAGGCGGCCATTAGTTAACCTTTCCACATACCTAAGCCAAGAAACATGATTTATAAAAGCATGGAAGGAGCTAAAGCAGTCTATGATGATGATCCTGAGAAATGTCTTGGAATCATCAATAAATACTGGCTATTGAAGAGTCAACCCGACATAAGCAAGGTTCCTACCAAGCTACATAGAGTTGATTTTAAGGAGGAATTCAGTGACTGAATCACTTTACTCAACCGAGTCATGAGAGCCTCTCGGGCATTCTACTTCGAGAATTGGATGCTCTTCTTCATAGAAACAATATCAAATGGGAAGGATATGATCAATTGGGCAAGGATTATTAGCAATAGCATTGACATACAATTGAAGAGACTCGTCTGCACTAAGACATTTCACATGAGCTCATATATCATATACTCTCTTGCCAGAAATTATGAGTATGCCGGATTGATGCATATAGGTCTAGTTGGAAGAGGAGCTGGAGAAATAAGAGCATTTGAATCATACAAACAGTTGCAACATCCTAGTAGGTCGCATCATAGGAGAGTCAATGACGCTTTCACTATGCATATCACAAGAACCCTACAAGGTGGAATCCATCAAAGATTATCTCCAGAGGCCTAGGAATTGGTCAAGAAATTTGGTGTTGGTTCATTCAGTTCCCAAAGTTTACATATATAAGAGTTCAAGGCTTCTCTTCCCCACCCTACATGTTGCCACGCTATCCTACGGATAAGATAGTGTTACTAGAAGTGGTAAGGCAGTTGGTGGCATATGATAAGGTGCAAAAGAATAGACACAAGACTGGCATTCCTTTTCCTATTTCGATTGGACAATCTATAGAAGTTTGCCCCTCTCTACCAGCAACTGACAACTCCGAAGAAGAATTGTCATCTTACTCATTTACGTATTATGTTTCTAGAGATAATTTTGATCCTCATGGAAACATAAGAAAGGCCAATGGGAGAAAGCATAAACATGAATGGCAACTAGAGGATTATTGGATGAACGCTCAAGATGATTTTGAAGTGAGAAGGACATGCTCTAGACTACCCATCGACATCATCCGAAGATGTAAAATCTTTAATGTTGCTGATCAAGCATAAGACAGCGGTAAACGTCTCCAGCCTACATACGAAAAGGAGAAAGACAAAGAAGTAAAAGTCAATTGGATTGATGTAGAGATCACAGATTTGAAGGATTTGATGAAGCCAGCCTTGGCCTACACATGCAAATGGGTAGATATCCAGCATCATAAACTGAAGGAACAAAATGTGCAATTGACATTTGACTTAATGGGAAGGGCAGACTTATCAGAGGACAATCAGGAAGATACAAGTGCAAGGGGAAGTACCACTCTTTCAACGCATCCCAAAGGTTCCAAGAGAAAAGAAAATCATGAGGAAGGATCATCATGTAAGAGACATAAATCAAACTCCAACCATCCTTCCACTAGTACCTCTTCCATGCACGAAGTAGAGATGAACCAAGATGAAGGCTGTGAGAACCAAAGACTTGAAGAAAACTTGAATCATGGAATGAATGAATCAATAGAATCTACAATCCCGAATGATACAATTGAGAAGCAAAACAAAGGGAAGCAGCCACAAGACCAAGACAATCTTGTTCCCCACATGCAAATGAGCAATGAGGATGAGGGTAATGAAGCTATAAATATAGAAGACGGTGATGAGACAACCTCTCCCCCTTGAGATGACCAATTACTTGAGGAAACACAAGTAGGAGAAGGAAGATCCGCTATCACAACATGGCTCAAAGAGAGGCTCACAAAAGAAGTAATAGCAGTGGAAGAAGAACCTTTGGGTGATTTGGATAGTCTTCTAAGTCAAACTCAAGAAATGACCGAAAAGAAGAAGGCAGCAAAGATGTCAAAAGTAATAAGGGATATTATAGGTTCTCGAGTCATACAAATCGCCACTCCAAGGGTAGATAAATTTGAAGGCGAGATCACAGCAAAAGAATACAATTTCGAAACTATTGATTTGGGTCCTCCTACAATTTGGAAACTAGAAGAGGGGAATACATGTTTGGCATCAGTTGTTTGTTATCTCTTGATTTTAGTTGTGGAGCCAAGAGTTGTCCGCAGGATAGATCCTAGGGAACAATACCTACCTTCGATCAGCATAACCGAGGAGGTGAAAGACCCTCTGAAGGGTTGCTTTGTGAGTGAGGAGCACTCAGCTTCTCACATCGGGCTTAAGGAGATTTTTCATATCAGTCATAATAGTTTGGGAGTTTGCTTCAGATTTTCACTAGTCACGATTTTGTCTTTGGGCATGTTAGATGCAAGTCTTCATAGTGGAGATCAGTGATTTGTCTAGAAAGGAGGACGATATTATTTGGAGGGCAAATCGAACTATATTGCTGTTGTTGGTTATCAGACATCCTTCATTCAGCAGCAAGGCCGACTATGGAGTGTTTCGATTAGGCATTGGAGAAACCTCAATTTAATGGATATTGCTTGATTCTTCATCATCTCAGCAAGGCGATTCATATCAGGTTCCTAAGGCATCATAATTTCATTGTATTTTCAGTTGTAAGCATGAGTCATGTGAGTTCCCCTTGTCCTCAGAAAATCTGAGAATTAATAAACATTATCAGTCAATGTGTTTTGAGTTTGTAATGATTCATTGAGCTAGTAAATGAATAAGGATCAAACATATAGGGCTGCACCATACATAATTGAATTCTGAGGTTGTATGTCACTCATTTGACAAAATGACAGCAAGTAGATATGCTTGATTATAAGCTTCATTGTTTCATAATACATTTGGGGTGGTTGTCCAAACATTTCTATATTATTATACTTCCCTTGTAAATGTTCTTACATGAAGAATTAGCGTTAGATATCCCTGATATCAATCTGAAACTAAGATCAGCAGACTAAAACAATGTTAGCCAAGTGTTTGATGAAATATCTAAGTGAAAAGAATTAGAAGTTTATATCAGAATTAGCAAGGGACATTACAGAACTGATGGGTTGGCAATGGAGAAACAGCTAGGCGACATACATGCACTCATGGTACTTGTTACCAAGACGAGAATTCGGGCCAAGATGGGAGACTACTTTTCTCTCGGCTATTGAGGAAGTCAATTATTTGGAAGAACAGTTGAAGAACCTGCCGACAGCTCCAGTAACCAAAATTGAATGCATAACGACTAGATTCATTGAATTTGTCAAAAGGGAAAAAGAAAAAGGCAACAAGATTCTAGATGACACTTTGCTATAATCCTATGTGGCAATGAATTTTCTTATTGGATGGTTTTTCCTCATAATTTGTGCCAAATGGATGTCACATTCCCATTGGCTAATGTTTTGGTGATGTTTATCTAGATAGGCTTTTTATTGTAGTAAATCCTAGTTAGGGTTTAGGTGGTGAAATCATGGCCTTTGATCTTCATTCAATCTTGGCCATTCGTTGTAATTGGGAGCACTATATAAGCCCCACTCATTTCCATTCGTAAGAGATTAGAAGTTTGGAGAATTGTTGCTTGATGCTGCAGAAGTTAATAAAATCGTTGAAGTGTTGGTGACTTGTTAAATTCTTGAGCATTTGCTTGTTTCTTCATACTTTTAAGGTAGAGTTTAATATTTAAAACAAAATAAAAATTTTAGTTTAGTTTAAGTATTAGAAGAATGAAAGACTCTTGTGCATGATTGAAGGTGAAGCTCCTTTGTCTGTAATACTAGCAGTTTGTTGATTGCAAATTTGCCTTGTGTAGTCAACTAGAGTTATTAGCTAAACTTAATTTCAATCACTACTTCTTTATCGATATGCTTTGTCTCGAAGGTGTCTATATTTTGGTGGTGGTTTGAAAATTATCAGCTATCCTTAGAAGATTGCACTATCTTTGTAGAGATGTTCACCGTATGTCAAAGCAGAGATCATTTGAGCTTCACTTAAAGTCGTCCATCATTCTTGCATTCTTAGTCTAGACTTGCTTTTCCAAACCTTAATCTCATTTGCATTTTTTTTATCAAATCGTAGCATTAAGTAAGAGAGTCACATTGCATATCAATTCAAAAAGGCATTCCTTGAGATCAAGACATCCATCTCTTAAGAAACAAATATGCAAGGCCCCTTGGATTACCAGCAATCACATCAACCATTGAGGTTATCCACGAGTCAAGACCTGACAGTAGAAACTTTGGAGTTGTCTCATTTGATCGCGAAGCATAGCATTTGAGAGACTTTATTCAAGAGAGGATAAGATACCTTGGTATTTTATTTTGAGTTTGAAGTGTCTAAAAAACACATCAACAGTACCTAGTACAACCATGGCCAAAATTAAAGGGCAACAAGAAACAAATTAAAAAAAAAACAAATCTCCTTGCAGTCAATCACTATGAGGAAACAAAACGTATATAGTAGATGAGGGCAGCATTTCACACATCTCTGCCACCCAAGTATTATCATCTTCTGTTCAATATCATTGGCTGCAGTCCAAACACAAGACTCAAAGCCATCCACTATTTCTTACTAAAATGAAAACATATTCACAAATTACGACACTGAATAAATACTAGCATCCAAGATCAATAGTAGGCATTAGATGTATTCATTTTCAATGTTTCGGTTCAGTGTTGTATGATGAAAAAGGCAACTACAAACAATATGACATGTAATGGGAAATTCCACGTTCTTATGAGAAAGAGACAGAATTCTTAGTCAAGCTTATGAAAGAGGCATTGTTCCTTTCAATTATATCCATGATATTCTTCAAGAAAAATAGTTCAGAATAAGAGGTATTTAAGGGCCACAGCTAGGCTCCCAATTCCTAAAGTTGAATGCTGACATTGTAGAGGGATAGTAAATAATTAATAATAATCAACATAAAATAGGATTCAGCTTTTTAAGATTTATATTTTGAAGACGATGTCAAAATCACCAAAAAAACATATTAAATGATTGAATCAAAGTTACTGCCTAAGATCATTTGAGGAACATTCTTCTCGGCATTAATCATTTGGACAAGAGTCTCTGGAGAGGGGCTATATCAAATCAGTGTAATTGTTGATCTGCAGCTTACTTGACTTAATATATATTGATTAAATTCAGTACATATCGTAACAGACAAGGTGCAATGTTCTGAAACTCTGTATTGTCTATGTTCTGCAAATAAATACAACGGAATGCTGCATTTTGTAATCTCAAAAAAAAAATTAGAAATAGTAATGATGCTTGCTCACTTTTGATGACGATGAGCTTCTTCTAGATTCACGTAAGAGCCAAGATAAACCCAGATTATTTTCATAATTTACAATTAAATAACAAAAGATAGAAGGATGGCTAGTTCTAGAGTTCAAGTCTAAAAAACTTAAGACCCCCATAGTATTTCAATTTGAATTGTATTCATCTTGACAATTCAACCCAGATTTAGAAATTGGATATAAGTGATACAAGCTCTCATATTTAAAAATGCCCTTAGATTTTCACAATACTTTTTGCCGAGTTACAACAAGAAACACTATTTGTTGTGTAGTTCAAATCCAAATACACCAATTTTCTGTCTGAGGCATTTGTACTTGGAGTGTGTGCACTATTACAGTATATCTTGATAAAGAAACCTAGGGCGGGAACCTTGACCTCTGTGTACAATTCAAACTAAACCAAGCATTGCTAGAAGATTATATGCCATGCAGTAATTCAGAAGTTTCAACTATACTTATGGACTTAAAACCTAATCCTCAGTCATTTAACAAATTTGTTCTCTAGCCATGGTGTTCCTGATTTGTTAGTCTTATCTAAGTACAATAAGACAACACTTGAAACTTCTGAATAATAATAAGTGTGCTGCTACACTTCAGATTAAAACTGCACTGCCTAAATGGATAGATATGTTGATATATCTATACCAATGTACCTTGAGAACTTAGTTGTCAAAATCTCCAACAGGTCTCCAAAAATCAGCCATCATCTAAACAGCACCATGCGCAGTTGGACAATGTTTAGTTACACATGTTACAGATAGAACTGTGAATAAGAAGGTGCTTTGACATGAAAAGTTTGCAGTTCCTTCACTGTTCCCAGCCGTAGAAAATCTTTACCAAAAACGGGGCATTGGCTTATCTGTTCCCAGTGTGCACATTTACTTTGTTCTGTTAATCAATAAGTAAAACAATTTTGGCAATTAATCACAGCACATAAGTCAAATTAACCTGTAGTAAATATTAAATTTGATTCTCCAATCTTTAATTTAATATGTTGGAACCTAATAAAAGTATTAATTCCACAAGCAAAAGATATGGTAGATGTTTTTTTTCTTGTTACAGTGACAGTTCATCAGTGGATAAAGTTAAGAACTGCACAAAAATAGCAGTAGAGTTAGTGTAACCATGATTGACAATGTTTTCTCAAAAAAATAATGGTTCATCAATATATAAGGAAAGGACCTGCACAAAAAGGGCAGTGAGTGGAAGTGGTGGAGAAGCTGTTGCTGCTGCGACTGTAAGTTCTTGAGCCATTCTCTTGAATTCACTTGACTTTAACTTCTCCTCAACACCTGCCGAGCAAATCTATGATTGAAACATTTCAGTTCAACAATATAATCACCTTTATATCACAACATTTTCAGCTTGTATACAAGAGTAGTGTTAAAGATGTGAGAAAACGTGTCAAAGCCATACTACAGCAAAACAAGTAATTCCTTAATTAACATACCTGCACAATAAGCATAACCTCAGCAATATTAGGCTGTTCATTTTCTGAGTTAGAAACCTGGATTGGGGCTCGTCCATCTCGAACCTGTTAATAGATGCTATCTATTAAACACATGACTACCTTACCTATACAAAATTATATAAATTTCTTTTAAGCAATAGATTCCAGATAAGCAAAGGGGAACACTCATATTTTCAGCATATTAATTTCAATCACAAAAACATTCTTAAGCACTTTTATCAAATAAAGACTATCATGTAATGATTTTTTTATAAAAGATTAAAAATTATTTTTAAAAATTAAATAGTTAACATGCTTGTATAGGCATAGCATCTGAAATCGACACATTTCAAATCCATGAATCAAGAAATCAGTGTTTGCCACATACGGGTAAACGATTAAACGCAGAAAGTAAATACACAAAACATAATGGAAATATATTAAAGAAACAGTCTCTATATTAATTCAACAGTCCATATACATCAAGTGCCATAACATCATATTTGATACCACTATTCTGATGCCACTTCAAAGGAAAGGTACGCAATATATAATACCCGAAGGGGTGCGACCAACCGTCGCATCCAACTGCCCTTCGGGACGACTAACTAACTGACTGTCATAACTCATTATTACCGACGACAACATAAACATAATATGACAACATAACATAATGATTATTCTCGGCAACATCATCCCCCCCAAGAAAAGAAGTCGTCTCTGGACGACTTAATACAAAATAGAGATGGCATTAAACAGAACCAAGCTAGAGAACTACAGGAACTGCTGATGCTAGTCGAGCCCGGAACTCATACACCTGTTGCATCCTCGCCTGAAAACCCTTTTCTGCTACCATCAAACTTGTCTGCAAAACACGCTTTTTAGTCTCAGCCTCCACCAACTACTACTCAAATGATATTGTCTCCCTAGCCAATTTGTCCTCGATAGCCACCTGCGCTGCCCTCTCGGCATCCAACTCCTGGGTATGCTGAGCTAAGTCTCACGCTACTCCTGCCTCCAACCTGGTGGTCAACTCCTCCTGAGCCCTCTGTGCATCCACCAAGGCAACCTCTCGTCCAGCCGAGACATACTCCGAGTTCCTCAAAGCATACCATTCATGCCGGGAAGTGGCCACAACCCTCTAGCACAAAGGCTAGGAGACGCCTCAAATCCTTCATCACACTTCCCAAAGGTTGATAACTGAACTGAATAACTCCTGGTGCCATATGACTTCGCGTGCCTACAATGCCTTCCCTCAGACTTTGTTTGTTCGCAACCTCCAAATCCGTCTCCCTCTACGGCTTATGGCTTCCCGCCAATGCTGAGCTTCAGGCTTCTTTCTCACAGTATGAGACAACCCAACAATTACCTTGCCTTCTCGGATGCCCTTCACCCAACTCAAAAAATGTATTGTAGCTCAAAAATAAACTGGGGTCCTGGGGGCAGTGCCCCCAGCGGGATCGAGAGGCAGCCCCCCTCGCGGGTTGTAAATTTGATTTAGTATAGCCTCCTCCGCCTCCAATCGGCTGGAAGTACCCATCATACCCTTCGCCTTCGCCCTTTCTCGTATCTCTTTCTCAATTTCTTCTCGTGCTTCCCGTACCCTTCACTTCTCCATCTCCAAGTCTGGGCACATTGCATGTCTGGCTTGGGCGCGGGTTACGGCCAGCACTTCCTCTTCTTTGGTTTCCTCGATACCGGACTTCTTGTAGGTGGCGTCTTCGTGGTCTCCCGGTCCGCACCATTTGCACAAATATTGTGTGGCCTCTCCCTTCGGGCAGTCTCGGGCAAAGTGCCCCCATTGGTTACACGCTCTACATTGTACCATTGGTTGACCTTTGGAGTCGTAGTGGATCCGGCTCCTTGTATTGTTATTGATGTTTCGTCCTCCTCACCGGTTATCTCGATAGCCTCCTGATGTTGCATTGTTGTTCACCTAGGAGCTGCCGGTACTGCTCGATGTAGTTGGTTGTTCCTACATAAGCAATACTTGTTGGTTTCGTGTTTTCATGTTGTAGGGGCATTCCCTAGTGGCATGCCCCATCAACTAGCATATATCACAATAGACCTTCTTTTGGCAAGAGCCTTTCGTGTGGCCGTCCGTCTTACATTCCGTGCACCAAAGCTCCCCTTCATCGGTCTTGCTCGGACCTCCCTTCATAACCTTCAGCTCTTTCATCATCCTCAGCATGTCCTTCTGCAAGGCTTGCACCTTTTTGCCGAACTCGCCATCGCTGCTGCTTCCCTCGGAAGAGTCATCATCCTCGGACGAGCTATCCTTCTTTTTTTTCTTGGATGTCTTGGTCTCGAGCTCAAGATCCATCACTCTATTATATGCATCTTCGTACAAGGTTGGTGGAACAATTTTCATCTTCTTCCGGATGGAGTGTTTCAATCCCTCCACGAACCATCTCTTTTTCAACCCATCTGCTGGTTGACTCTCCATTTTCCCCAATAGTTCCTTTAGCCGCCGACTATAGGCTCGGATAGTCTCGTTCTTGTTCTACTTTGTGCCATAGATTTCCGCTACTATTTCATTGTCATCTCTAAGGAGGCGGAACTCTATCCCGAACTCCTTCTTCAAGTCGGGCCATGTGCCGACTTTGGCCTTATTCATATCTGAGTACCAGTCGATGGCCACTCCCCTTAAGGTTGCTGGAAATTGTGTTACCCATTCGTCCTAGTCGGTAACATCGTTCGCTGACCATATGGTTTCGCAAGTGCGGCAATGGCGGACGGGATCTTCCTTCTCGTCGCCATTGAACTTCGGCAGCATCTTCTTACTTGCCATCCCACCGCTAGGTCTCGCTCCTCTGGTGCCTTGTGTGCTTGTACCTAGTGATCCTCCGCCTCCGCCTCCGCCTCCTACACCTAACCCTCCACTCGTGGGTTCTCCAGAGAAGGTTGTTGACCCCAAATGGAACAAATTGCCTCCCGTACGGCACCCTTGTGCTCCGTCGGCACCGTCGGCCGTACTGTCACCTTTGGTCGTCTCCCTCCGATTGTCCTCTAAAATGGACAAGTTCTTTAGTAGGTCTCTAGTAGCGTCGATCAAGTTTAGACTTCGCCTTGTTTGTTCCACCAACTCTTCGCGACTTCTTACCCTACGGTGGTGTTCTGGCGAACTGTAGAGTTCTCCTTCGGCACCCTCTGTGACTCCTAGGTTCCCTTCGGGCAACCCTACGACAGTGTAGAGAGTGTAATTCTCTCCGTCTATCTCTACCTCTACAACCTCCATGACACCTCCTGGGTTCCCTTCGAGCAACCCTCGGTCGGTCGTCCCTCGGCAAGCTGCCTTAGCCTACGCCTTCGTTATATTTGTCGTCTGAGATTCAACACTCTTTGTGCCACTTCCCATTCGTCACTTTGTATCTTTTTATTTTTATTCTTATTTAGTATATTTGGCATAAATCACTTCCCTACATAGCAAGCACACACCATGTACACAAAAAAAAACTTTTTTTTTTTTTATTTTGCCTTTCGGCCACTATTTATATCAACAGTGTGTCGGGATTATTACAGGGTTCAATTTCCCCTTCACCTCTTGCCATCACGCTCTGCGTCCCACGACAATTGTTCCGTTTGCACGTCGTCGGCCTCTAGGTTAATCTCACCGACGGGTAGGCTCATTGTGTCCGTACGCCATCCACTCCTTCCTTTCCCGAGTATGTCTAGGCAACGGTGCCAAATGTTTGCCACATACGGGTAAACAATTAAACGCAGAAAGTAAATACACAGAACATAATGGAAATATATTAAAGAACCAGTCTCTGTATTAATTCAACAGTCCATATACATCAAGTGCCATAACATCACATTTGATACCACTATTCTGATGCCACTTCGAAGGAAAGGTACGCAATATATAATACCCGAAGGGGTGCGACCAACCGTCGCATCCAACTGCCCTTCGGGACAACTAACTAACTGACTGCCGTAACTCATTATTACCGACGACAACATAAACATAATATGACAACATAACATAATGATTATTCCCGGCAACAATCAGCCCATCAAATCTTATTAAGGCTTGAGAACAACCTTCAAAAAGCAATCAGCCCATCAAAGCTTATTAAAGCTAATTTGTTTTAACTAGTGCATTCATGAGCAGAGGCTAGGATTCAGCAAGCAGTGGGAAGGGCCATGACAGTATCTGCTGATAAGGATGGCAACATGGGGAAGGAGGTAGCTTGTGACCACATCTATTTAGGGAAGTCTGCAGATATCAGTAGTTCTTTGTTTCTGAGATTATTTTGAACCTCTTGTAAACCTGTTGTGTCCCCATCTAAACATTCCAGATCTAATTGATTGATGTCCTATGGATGTGGTGTTGGGCTCCTCTGAAAGGATTCTTGATCTGGTCTGAATGTGATGCGGAGTGCTGCTGTAGAAGTTATGCAAAAGTTGGATCTGCCAGATGAGTAGATGATTTACCATGCCTGCAAGAATGCCTGCAACCCTTTTCATTCTTGTGGGGAATTCTGTTTGCCGTGCTGACCTCTTAAAGGAGGAAGGGTCTCCAACACCAGTTTGTTTAAACTAATAAACCCTCTGTGGCTGTGTTGAAGGGATCTAAGATTCATATTGACACTAATGTGGTACCTCAGGAGGGTGCTAGGCTTTATTTTTGTGATATCCTCCTTAACATGGCAGTCTCTCTAACTGATTTGTTTCTCACAGAAGATTCTGTGGCAAAGATGTCTTTGGTGCATGAGTATAATTACTTGGATTGCATAGTTCTCAGTGGATATTATCTTCTTGGCTGGAAATCAAGATGGCTCATATCTTTTGTCTTTCTAAAGATTCTTTTTAATTCACCTGAGGACCAGACTTTTGTTGAGATAATTCGATATTCGATATATTAACAAAGGAGATGATGGCTCTTTAAATAGATATTACATGATGATATATCTAAAAAGAAACAATCGTCAACTGAAGACGAAAATATAAACTAACTAAACTAAAAAAGATGACCATCATAGAACATTACATTATTTTAACACCCTACCTTAATGGTCATCGTACGAACTACCCTACAACCCTACAGAAGACAATCTGCAGGCCTTTTGATCACAAACGCAAAGAAGGCTGCCCCTTCACCTCAGAACACACTGCTGCTGCTGAGACCCTCCCTGGATCTATAGAATGTTAATGATCAAGAGTACCAGAATTCTTCCAATTAGATGCAACACTCACATGTGAATTACCGAATCGTCACACATGAATTATTGAGCCAAAAAAAGAAAACTGAAACCACGATTTTGAGGAAAAATTGGCAAACCCTCCAAACAGCAACAAACACGATTTTGTAAAAAACCGCAAAAACTTTTGCAGATGAGCACTAAGCATTGTTCACTCCAGCAACTCCAAAACAAGTTGCAAGATACCACATTTGTAGATGTTTGCACCAGCAACTCCAAGTGCAACCCAAAACAAACTGCAAAAAACCATGATTTTTGTTAAAAAAACCGTCAAACCCTGAAAACTGAAGTTACAAATCATCATTTTTGTGGAAAAAAAGGGTACAAAACCCTAAAAACGGGAACACCCATCATAATTTTTTTGTGGAAAAAAATTAGAAAACCCCCCAATAATTTTTTAGTAGAAAAAAATTATAAAACCCAAATAACCAAAATCCCATGCAAACTTTGCAAATTGCAAATGATACACGATTTTTGAGGAGAAAAATCGATCAAAACCAAACAATAATTTTTTAAGGAAAAAAAATTATAAAACCTAGAATGATTTTTTGTGGACAAATTATAAAAACCCAAAATAATATTTTGCGGACAAATTATAAAACCCATTAGGTAATTTTTGAAGAAAAATTATAAAATCCCTAGCTGCTGGAGACAAAGCCATGATTTAAAAAAAAATTGTCAAAAAAACAAATTCCAGTTGCAGCCGCGAGTAGATCCGACTCAAAAAAAAAAAACTCCGTCACATTGAAGAAAATCCTTCAAATGCAGGTAGGAAACGAAACCCTAGGTCGGGACTAGACACGAAGGGCATAGATTGCAAAAGGTCATACACACAAAAATTGCCACCCAACAAGAGAAATTGCTGCCAAAACCAAGTCACGAAAAAAGAATAGAACGCACGCAAGGTCACAGGTAAAAATAACTGTCCAAAAATGTCATCGAGCGAAATAATCGCACGAAATTTATGCGCAGACCCATCACAAGCAAAAATCTCAGGAAAATAAACTATCGTCGAAGATATGCAAATAGTGCCCAGAAAACGGATGCAGAAAAAAATCATGCTGCTCAGACGAACCCCAACGCAAGAGGATGCGGGACCAGAAAAAACGCACAGGCTGGTTCTTCAAACCTGTCGCACCCCGCAGGAAAACCCTAACACGACTCTTTCAGACAAAGCACCTCCACCAAGTTCCACCAAAAATCTTCTTCAGACCAAAAACTTGATTTCTCTATACTGAGGAAACCCACAAAAACCATTGAAAGAAAAAATGTCACAAAGAAGCCTCACAGAAAACTCCTTTGAAAACCCTCGAATTAAAGGAAATAGCCCACAAATATTTTTCATAAAAAAATCGAAAAAAAATTCGAGAAATAAATTCCAGGTAAAGGCATATGAATTTTTATTAAAAAGTTTGTCAAATTCTAAAAAATCCCATCAACCCGCCCATGATACCATGTTCAGATAATTTGATATTCAATATATTAACAAAGGAGATGATGACTCTTTAAATAGAAATTACATGACGATGTTTCTAAAAAGAAACAATCGTTAACTAAAGACAAAAATAGAAACTAACTAAACTAAACAAGATGACCATTATAGAACATTAAATTATTTTAATAACTTGTGTGGAGTCATGGACCATGGTTTCGTGGGAGATCTAATTTGTTTATATGTCCTTGGCACTCTTTCTTTGATCCTGATCGAATTTCTTTCTCAAAGGTTCCACTTTTGAATCCAAGTCTGCAATATTATGTTGGCATGTACATCTGTGAAGATGATTCAGCTATTGGCAAAGAAGACAGGTGCCTTTGTCAAAATTGGTTCAGACCTAGAAGGATCATTCAGTGGCTTTGCCAAGGTCTATGTGTATGTGGATATTTCATGTCCTATTTTTCACTATTATAAAATCCATTCTTCTCTTGCTATTTTGTTACAATATGTGGATTATAAGGTATTATCCATGAGATGCTTAAGTGCGACCCGATTGGGCATCAACACTCAATCTGTTCTTAGTGGATGCTTCCGAGGGGTTAAGTTAAGTTACAGAAATGGATTCCAGAATAGGATTTTGTTTGTAGGAATCATGGATGACTGTTGCTATGTCAACATGGAGGAGAATTGCATCAGAGCTCAATATGACCACCTTCTTAGTGGATGCTTCAGAGGGGCATGGTTATGTTACAGAAATGGGTTCCAGAAGAGGATTTTGTTTGCAGGAATCATGGATGACTCTTGCCTTGTCAACAGAGGAGAATTGCTTACTTCGGAGTGGAATGTGTTGGAATGTTTCAGAGGAATCACTCATGGAAATTGTTGCCAGTTAGCACTCCTAAGAAAAGAAGGGGTTGTAATTTAAAAGCAGAACTTCAATTGGAAGCTCAAGAAATGATTGATGAAGGATTCTAGTGAATGATGGAGGGCCTCCTCACCCATAGGAATAGGAGGATGCCTGTCACCAATGCTTGAGTTGTTTCTTTTGTCTGATTTTCTTAGGTTTTACCCTCTACTTCTTCTCTTGTTTCTATGCCTGTTTGGCATTGCTTTCGTTGGTGTGTTGACTGGATGTGTTATGTCCAGTGCTCCCTGGGGATGCATCCCCTGCCTTGGCACCCCCATCCCCGTCCTCGAAACATTGCATGGACTTGGGGACGTGGGATCCCATTGTCTAAGACAGACCCTTATGCTAGCAGTGACTCAAACTCGAGCTCCGATTTTAATGCAGACCTACAATTTGCATTTACTGATTAGGGACAGCCATATATTTTCTGTCTTTTTGTCATTTTATAATTGAATATAATGTCCCCTTTTGTAAATGCCCTAGTTTTGCCCTAAGATCACAATATCAAGCTCATTGAAAACATAATCCATAAAATAGATCTTTCCTAGCAGGGTTAGGAATATAAACTTAATCATAAGATATTTATAATTTTATTGAGGAAATTCAACCATAGGGAAGCTAGTATAAGGTGACTTGATGCGGTGCCCAAGAGATCCTCTAACCTAGGCCCAAGAGGGGATATACCATCCCTCTTGGCCTCATGTGGCCCTTTGCCATCCATATAAGGTGGTGTACCTAGTGAGGTGTCATATAATGTTCCCCTTCATCATGCCATCAAATTCCACTCCCTATTATTGGACTCCTTAGTATATTGATCCACCATGATAGAGGGTTGGGGTGCATTTATAATAGGGTGTCCCAAAAGTCCTTCCCTTATAAGCCCAAGGGCGATACTCCATGCACCTCCTTGGCCTCATGGGACCACCAATCAACCACCATGAGATGGCATACATAGAAGAGGACCTCATCGTTGTTTCCCCTCCTTGTAATCCCATACTATTCTTATCATGGCTGATTGTAGCATTTAAACAAACATATAAAGAATTTCACAGTGTGCCTTATATTCTATATATACAATAAATCATACAATAACATCATATTCCTAGACTGTATACACATTGTTCATGAGTGAGCAATTTAAGATTCATTATGCTATTAGCTATATATATCACAAGAATTCCATACCAAATCACGGTTATAACATCAAACTTTTGTAAGCCTGAATTCTGGTTATTTATATCGGATATGATTCTCTTCAATCTACTCTTTAGAAAGATCTTCAATGAATGTATAAACGTCCTCCCAAAAGTACTTACTTATACCCCCTTGACATGCCTTTTCATTGAGAGGTTATGCTCATTCAACCTGGTCGGCCAGCATATATAATATTTAATTTGCATTTAAAAACTTCACCAAAAGGGGCGCCAAAAACAAGGGAGGGACAGCCCTAGCAGTGCTTGAATATTATATTTTTATTTAAATTCACTTACCCTTCAACTTTGGGCACTCAAACAGCCTAGGTCAGCCATTATAACAAATTATTTTTATTTATGAATTTTCTCCTTCAATTTTGGGTGCTTGAACTAGAAGGTCAGCCCTAGCATCATACATATTTATATTGCTTTGCAGAACAAAGGGAGATCGGTCCAAATTTCTGGTTTCATTTATTAATTGCTCCTTATAATTGATCATTCCAAATCATAATTACCTTTATCCTGGTCAGCCCCTTGCATTATTTAATTACTCATGCTTATAAATCTGCAACTAGGTTTAGAACTGCTGCATCTAGGGTTTAGGACTGCTATGATCAGGGTTCTAATACTGCTGTGACCAGGGGGTATGACATTGAAACTAAGAGCCTTTGGGCATTTCTTATAATTCTTGTATAATAATTAATATGTATGCACATTGACAATGAAAGCATTTGAATTTTGTTGATTTGCTTGTCAATTCCCATGTGAAATCTCATTTCAAGTCTAATGTTATGCATTAAGCTTCTACAATGTCTATGATGAATGCTTTATCAATGTTAAGATAATGTATTCAAAATTCCCATGTGGAATCTCAATTCAAGTCTAATGTTATGCATTAAGCTTCTACAATGTCTATGATGAATGCTTTATCAATGTTAAGATAATGTATTCGAAATTTTTCTATTTATTTTTTCTAAATTTCCCTATTTTTTTGTTGTCATCCCCTGCACACATTGACAATGAAAGCATTTGAATTTTGTTGATTTGTTTGTCATTCCCAAGTGAAATCTCAATTCAAGTATAACGTTATGTATTAAGCTTCTACAATGTCTATGATGAATGCTTTATCAATTGATGATATCAGTTTTCCACAATCCATTATCAATTGATGATATCATTTTTCCACAATCCATTATGTTTCTTGTCGCATTTTCTGGATTTGATTGTGTTTCTCTTTTTGCATCAACGATTCAAATCACGCTCTGTGATTCATCATCAGAATGATAGAGCACTCAAGGAGTAGAAAGATGGATTGTTGCAGACCAGGGGTGACTAAAAAAATGTGGAGCGGAGAGATGGGAAGGGAGAGGTTACACATGGCAAGAAGTGGTTGGAAGGAAAAAAAAAATGTTGGTACAAAAAGAAAAATTTAATTAATAACAAGAACCAAAAACCAAAAGAAATAGACCAAGAGAAAAGGAAAGAGAGGCACAACTAAGAGACTAAAAGACAAATTATAAATATATAACCAAGAACTTAATAATAATAAAATAACCAAGGCCTAAACAATGAAGATAAAATAAAATGAAACGAGAGAAAAAAGAGGAAAATAAAGCAAACCACTAATTACTACAAAACCAACTAGAAAATTGTTAAATAGATAGAAAATCTAGTCTATTAAATGGGAAAAAAAAGAAGGCAAGAGATATGCTAAAAGTACTCTTTGGATGTATATTATATATATTGACGCATAAATTATTAGTAAGTATGGCAAACATTACCAAATAAGTGCATAAAATGGAAGAAAGTTTATAAATTGAAAATGTGATATCAAACAAGATAAGATTATAATGTTTAACGAATCAGTCTAAGAGTGAATGACATAAATTAATGAAAACAAAGTAAAACTATAAGCAAAAGAACACATAAATAATATAAACCATACAATTAAAAGAATATAATAAACAAACCTTATACATAAATGATCATAAATTACAATGGATTCATATAATTAATTATGGCTATAATATACAAATATACAAATCCATTAATAAATGATTATTTATTATGCTTTATCAATGTTATGATATGAATATTTGAAATTTCTCTATGTTATTTAAAATTTCCCCAATTTTTATTGCCGTACCCTATAGTCCCCTAAAAGATGGCCCAAAAGTACCCACATACACATCCCGCTGTCCCCTACAGTCCCCGAACCCGAAACTTGCAGGAATATAGATTCTGTCAACAAGTAGAGATTGTATTTTGGGTGGTTGAGGTTTTAAGAGTTCCTCATCCATGAGGTTCTTAATGTGGACACTTGAGTTCAAATCCCCATAGGGACATCTAACATGGAATTCTAAGTTGTGACTCTTTGTCTTCAATGGTTAGTTTCAAATGTGGATTGGTTTTTCAATAAAGTGGATTTCTTAGTGATTTTGTCTTCCATAGGTCGTTTCTAATGTGTTTGCTCACAAGGAGTTTGTAGCAATCCCTACTAAGTGCTAGCAAGAGCTTGTGTTGGTCTCGTGTTGACGCTTGTATAAGTAGAATATTTGTAAACAATATGCAATATTATAAAAAAGAGTGATGAACAGTCACTTATACTAAGAGGGGGAGGGAGGTGAATCAATGTAAGGCAATCTTCTACTTATTAACAACCACAATAATGACACACACAAGATCCACACAATTAAGAACACAAGATTTATGTGGAAACTCATTTGGGGAAAAAACCAAGAAGGACCACTTGGACCTATTGTCCAAATCCAGCCACAACAAAAATAAAGTGATCTTACAATATTTGCAGGCACCAACCCACTAGAGATACCAATCCACACTTACAGAATTTGTAGGCACCAACTTACTAGAGACATTGTTGATGCATGTTTTGTGACACTCACCAACACAGAATAAAATACCAAGTATTCTATCCTCCCTTGAACAAGGAAACCTCAAATGCTAAACAATGTTATCAAATAAGGCAACCCCAAGGTTTACAATGCGAACAATGTGACTTTATGATGGATAGACTCACTAAATGATATGATTTTGTTTATCTCACAAAAGGACTTAGACTTCCCTACAACACTAGAATACTTGACTTGAACTTTAAATAAAAGACAAAAGATAAGGATTTAGAGAAATTTAATCTAAACACCTAAGGTCAATGATGATAATAGATAATGCTAGATAGACGAATTCCTTAAATCAAGCTTTGCTTCGCCATGATAACAACACCTACACAAAATTGATGCGATCTCCAAAGGTAGTGAATGATTTTCATTATTACGATCATCCATTCAAATACCCAATGCTAGCGCAATCTAAATGAACATTCACAATCAAACTATTGCTTAAATGAGGTTCAAACTAACCATACACAACAATTTGCAATCAACAAACTACAAATGGTATGAACCTAGGAATTCATCAAATATCTCCACATTTCACCATTACAATCAATGAACTTCAACTAAAGCTTGAGAAGTAGAAACCATGCAAAATGTTGAAACAACACACAAAGATCCACCATATCTTCAACAAAAATTGTAGATTAATTCCATCATAGTCTTGGCAACAATTTTTTATCTCCTCCTACTACTACTACTTCTATTATATTCTCCTATTATTAACATCTAATATTAACTCTTACAAATGAGAAGGCAAAGCCTTATATAGAGTTCTTGATCACAAATGAAGGGCCCAAGTTCATTTCATATCAACAGCCAAGATAGTTCTATGAAACCCTAAAGTTGAAGTAGTTACAACTACCACCTACATACATTTAATGTCCTCCAATGAGATAATTACATTGCTTTAAATGTATGACCTTTTAGGTGAAGGAACAATAAGAAAATAAGTTGTAACATTTAATTTGTGCCTTCTGCATGTCTACTTGTCCTTCATGGGATGAGTCAGGTTCAATGAACTTGGACAAATTATCCTTGAATTATTTGATTGGTTGATGATGAATGGGCACCACCTCAACTTGCTTGTCTTGTAGACTTCATCTTTTGGGATGAGTCAGGTTCAATGAACTTGGACAAATTAACCTTGAATTATTTGATTGGTTGATGATGAATGGGCGCCATCTCAACTTTCTTGTCTTGTAGACTTCTTCATCTTTTCTTGTAAACTTTCTTCTCTCATCATCATAAAGAAGTCGATGCATCTCTAGCCATATCTCTTGATACTCAACATCATCCAACTTTTTGACTGTTTGTGATGGCTCATTTTCCCAAATTGCATCACCTCCATCATACTTTCTATCTCCAACGAATGAATTTCTAACTTTGATTAACTCTTTTGGAGCTATCTTCCTTGAAATTTCTTCAGCTTGCATGCTCCTTAGAGAGTCATCTTGTCTTGATCTTCATCATGTCATAGTTGAGCAATCCCCCATATTGTAATGCTCTTCATGTTGTAATGTCTCGTGCTTGTGCATCTTGATGTTGCCTTGCATTGATCCTATTGAGTCCTTCACCATGATCTTGGATGTCGTTATAGAATCCTTCATTGTTGTAGAGCAATGTTGTTCATTTTCCTCATCTTGGAATGTCGATCTTGTCTTTCTTGGTGTAATTCGATCCTTCATCCTTGGATATGCTTGACCTTGATTCTCCTTGCATTGTTGAGTCTTTCTCCATCGCTCACCATCATCCTCTTTGCAATCATTCTTGAAAAGACAAAAAAAAATACCATAGATTGTAATTGTAAATGAAATCCAATGAAAATACAAGGTAAAAGGCCTATGATGAATGAAAGTTCAAGTCTTGTATTACTAATTCATGTTATGTGAAACAATATCAACAACAACATTGCTTATTTATACAAAATTGCTTCACAAACACTTCCCTTCATCCTTCAATGTCAATCACTTCACTCTTTCGCTCAACACCTTACTCCCCTCGTGGAAGGCTTAGCTTTGCACCTGATTCACTTGAAGTTGGACACTTCTTCACTACTGGAAACTGTTCCCTCTTGCTGCTGTAACTCACATCACCTCTTTGTTATGCACTTGAATTTGTTTAGTCTGATTTGAAATCTGTACCTTTATCAGTCTTGAATCTGCCTCCAATTCGCCCTATTTCTGCTTGTAATTCGCTTTATTTCTACCTTTAATTCCTTTTGAATTTGTTTCGAACTGTGGTGGAAACAATACTTTGCCCTTTAAATTTACAATCCCCTAACAAGGCCGACCTGTGCAAGAATTTTGTATTCATATTTACAATTTCAACTTTGTCTTACTTCATGTCAAGTTGGCCAGCTTCATCTATGCACGTTTCATTACATTTTCTTTGATTTTCACCTTAATTCACATGTTTTGTGAAGATTAATCATCCAATTCAGCCTTTTGCAACATGTACTTGCATTGATTTAATTTTATTTCCAGGTCAGCCTTATTGAAAACCTAATTTCACATTTTTTGTGAGGATTTTTTACACATTTCATTCCTTTGAGGTCGGCCTTATGCATCTAGAGCAGGTTTAGTATTATTACAAGGATGTGTGAGCGCATTTAGGAGGTTATCTTGCAATGTGAAGCACAAATGAAGGTCTGCTCTGCATTGCAGAGCACATTTTAGGGTCTGTCTTGCACAACTGAGCACGTTTTAGGGGTCCTTCAGCAATACATTGCGTGAATTCATCATTATCCTGCATTGTGGACTGCAAATCGCCTATAGTGCAATTAGGAGGTCGTCTTGCATTATAATGCGCACTTAAGGGTCTGCTCTAAAATTTCTAGCGCAAATGCACCCTAAACCTGCATTATTGAGTGCAAATTCATGGTTGTTTTACATTGCAAGGTGGAATTGAGGGGGTGATCCATATTGCTGAGAGGATTTGCAATGTCCCTTACTAGGTCTAGGCTTGTTTAACCATAATTAAGCTATTTCAATATACTTATGACTTAAACTAAGTTGATTAGGAAACAAATCCATCTTAACATGAACCAAATCAAGGATATTCCATAGTTCAATTGGATTATCAATTATTAAATTCTTCATACTAGGTAATTAATTTTGTCATTCATAATTCTTCTTCTGTTTATCATCTAATGAGCTCTTTTGGATTTACAATCTAATATTTTATTTGTCTGATTAAGATATTACGTATATATATAACCTTATTGATATTTCATCATTATATATATATATAATCCTTATTCTGATTCGAACATAAATAAACAATTAAATGAATTATATTATATTATAAATTATTTATAGATTTATTAGTTACTTATTTATTCATTACTTATTATATGATTTATTTGTTTACTGCAAGCATTGCAGTTCTTACGAAATATTATAATAATTATAATATTTCTATTATTATATTATTTCTAAATTCTGTATAAGGACATTATCAGTCTTCCATATATTAAGCATGCATATTAAGCACATCACCATGCATACCACTGTTGACGTGTATTTTGTACACAATCATACACAGAATAAAATACCTAAAGGCATCTTATCCTCTCTTGAATAAAGTCGCTAACTGCTGAAGATTCGCAAGAAGGATCAGTTAGGATGACTCCAATGTTCTTTTTGGTAGGGTCTCTACGTGTGGATAAGCACCAGTGGTCGTTGTGATTGCTGTGTCATCAAGGGGCCTTACGTTGCCGAAGATTTTGCTGAACTAAACAAGCTTCTTTTTAAAAAAAATAACAAAAGGATAGGGTTTGCAAGAGATCTAATCTAGTCTAACCCTAAGAATGACTTAATGTGGACAAGGCTTGGTGAGATTCTACCAACTTCAATTTTGCCAAAAATCAACAACTCAATTGAAATTGATGCGATCTTCTAAGGTAACAAATGATTCTTCGATACATCAAAGATCAAAGACACTACCACGAAGGTACATATCCAAGATACATCAACGATTGAAGGTTAAGTGATTCAAGTATTCTCCAGTCGACCACGCAAGGCGTTCCTACAATCAGCAAGAAGCTAGTGGTTTGGAAAGCGAATCCTACCAAAGATCAAGTCCAACACTTTATCCTTCAAATTAACACACTATTTTGATTGAGAATGATTCAAGAAAATTGAACAACCATGAAGATAACCAAGAGAATTACAACAAAACACCATAACTTCAATATTTCATTGATCTCAAAGCCATCATATACAACAATTGTTTGAATTCTTTCTTCAAAGCTCAATCTTGCTACAAAAGTAAATTGCTTCTAAACTCTAATCTCTCTCTAATGCTGATATCTAATCTTCTTCTAATAATCTAATTACAAAATGAAATGAAATGAGGGTATAAATAGCATCCTCAATTACAATGAATGGTCCAGATCAAAACCAGATCAACGGTCAAGATCATGACACCTAAAACCTAATTAGGGTTTGTTACAAATAGCCTCCTTTTTACTGAACAATATTAAATGCATAGCCAAATATTAAATTTGGCACAAAAACCTAGGAGACATAGACCAATGACAATTAAGGTGCCATGTCATCTATAACAACCTCTCATCTAGAATCTTATTTCCTTTCCAATGCTCCTTTTTAGCATATGCAATGAATTTTGACACGATTCCTTCGATCTCAGCAATTGGAATCTCGGGAAGATTCTTCATTCTTTCTTCCAAGTGGATGACTTGATCAAATGCCTCTAGAAGAGCAGCGTCCCATCCAGGTTCAAGTTCCTTAGTCTTTTCAATCAGGAGCATGGTAGCAAACATCTGGTCCTGTTGCTCATCTGTGATATTAGCGTCCTTGCAAAAGATGACCTTGATTCTATCCTCCAATTCCCGCAAATCCACATCTGTCTCAACTTCAATCCTCCTGCCAAGAATGGTACGAAGTACCTCAAATACTCTGTCCTGGATCGGGTTGATCACCTCCTCAACATGGCTACATCTAGTACTGATGTCCTCAAAGAGAACACTCTTCATCTGGAGTAAGGTTGACCACTGAAGCAAACTGTGAGGTCCTCCATCCATAATCTTTTCCTGCGCTAAGACCTTTCTTGATGTTTGCCTGATTACTTTCAAGACAGGAATGATAACATCTTTGGTATGAGCAAAAGCGGCTACCGTTATCATCAAGTTGTGGATGATCTCAAGAATCTGGATAGCTCTATGAATAGTCTTCATCATCCTTGTTGCAAATTCTATGGCAACTGTATGAGATTTGTCCATCCAAGTACTCATACGCTGGACCATACTCCTGAATCTCTCTGCCTCATTAATTGATTGAAGGGGAAGTGCCTGTACGGGTGATCTTGCTGGATCCTGACGTCCTAAAGGCTCATTAAGATGGCTGAAATATGTTCTCCATGCACCGACCTCTCTCTCAAGCTTTCTATTCTTCTCCATTTCTTCTCTAAGCTTGTCCTTCAAGGCCTCAAATGAATCAATGGCATCATCCATCGTCTGTTCAGCTGTGGATGGACGTAGCTCAAATGTCTCTATATCATATTCCTCTGCTAGAATCTCCCCTTCATACTTGTCCACTGCCGGTGTAGCTATCTGTAATTTTCCGGATCCAGTCTCATCTCTAATCATCTTGGACATCTTGGTAGCCTTCCTCTTCTCTGTTATTTTCTGAGAACGTCCAACAAGGCTCTCCAAATCAATTACATTGTCTTCGTCCTCAATCACGATCACCTTAGATAATCTTTCCTTCAACCAATCTGGGATGGCCGATCTTGTCTCTTTGACCTGTATCTCTTTATGCAATGTTTCTTCTTCTCTGGGAGGAGATGTTATTTCATTATCTTCTCTATCTTCATGTAGCTCATAATCTTGGAGAGATCCATCTGGTGACCCCTGCGGTGCTTGTCCTTCTTTATCATTCTGTACCATTGACTCCATAGACTCTTCCACTTCAAGTGTCCTCTTCTCTTGTCGAGAAGATGTGCCGGATGAACAATCTCGGTTGGCCCCTTGCTTCTTCTTGGAAGATTCTCTCTTTTCAGGTCTCTCTTTCCTCTTCGAACCTCTTGGATGGAGATTGCCTTCACTTGCACTTCGAAGGTTGCCTTCACTTGTATTTCTGGGATTAGGATTGCCTTCGCTTACACTAGCTCCACCTTCGGCTGGTTTCTCTTCCAAAGTGAAAGTCATAGCTATGCCTTGCTCTCTCAACTTCTGATGCTGCACATCGACCCATCTGCGAGTACAAGACAAGACTGGAGCCATCAAAGCATCTAGATCCACGACCTCGGGCTCATTCCAATCTAACCTTATTGATTTGCTTTCTCGATCATAGGATGACTGGAGATGTCTGCCACTGTCCTGAGCTTGGTCGGCCACTCTGTAAATCTTGCATTTCCTGATGAAATCTGAAGGCAATCTAGAATGCATCTTTCTTTTCACTTCAAGATCGTCTAAGAGATTCATTATAAAATCTTCTATCTGAAACTCATGCTTAAACTTCCTATCGACTGTCTCCTCTATATATCCATGTGGATCAAAGCTTTCTCTCAAAGCAAAGAATGAAAAAGAATACAAAGCTAACTCCTTCTCTGCGTCATCCATGGCTAAAGCATTAGGACATACCTCAACTGAATTGCCCAAAATGATAGGTACCGGAACTCCATTTCCGTGTCTATGTCTGAATGCCTTCGCATATGCTGCCAACTGTCTTGTTACTTCAAGTAACACAATTCTGTCTGTCGGATATCTCGGCAACATGTATGGAGGTGAAGGACATCCATGAACTCTGATATAAGTAAACTTCGGAAATTGGATAAACCAAGCACCGTACCTCTTCACTAGTTCCTGTGCATCCTGAGATAATCTGTTGTGAATCCCACCTTGCAACGTCCTTGTGATGTTCATCGTGAAGGTATCATTAACTAGCTTGTAGTTGCTTCCCGGCGGATGATGCAAGTGGACATAGGAATCACAAACTCTGACCTCGCCGGGTCCTCTTCCAATCACTCCTCTGTGAGGTAGGCCTGCGTACTCAAAGCTCCTGATCAAGGCATATATGACATATGAACTCATGTGGAAGGACTTGGTAGCTTTGAGTCTCCTCAACTGTACGTCCAAGCAATGGCTAATCATCCTAGCCCAATGAATTGTTCCTTTTCCCTGAACTATCACCTGGATAAAGTAGAACATCCACTTCTCAAAGTAGAAAGCTTGAGGTGCTCCTGTGACTCAGTTGAGCATTGTAATCAAATCTCTGTACTCCTCCTGGAAATCAATCCTATGTGGTGTGTTCAGGATCTTGCTCAGGCGAGGACGACTCTTAAGTAACCAGTTCTTGTTAATGATGCTTAGGCAAGCATCTGGATCATCTTCGTACATGGACCTGGCTCCTTCTATACTTTTGTAGACCATATCTCTGTGCTCTGGAAGATGAAAAGCCTCACTTATAGCTTCCTCGGAAAGATACGCCAAAGTGTTTCCTTCCTTGGACACGATCGTTCTGGACTGAGGATCATAATGACGAGCACACTCGATCATCACTCATGGCACTGTATTGCTGGAGGGAAGCCGGCCGCCTTAGTGATGCCGCTTTCGATTATCCTCCGGGCGACAGGTGATGGCTTGCCAATGTAGGGGACCTTTCGAAACTTCTTCGTGCTGAAGTTGCCCAAATTGGTATCTCCAATGTTGCTCCACTTCGACACGATCTTGGTCTCCACTTCTTCAGTCTTTTGATCTTCCTTCATGAGAGTTGGACGGTTGGTGGATGGTCCCGCCTTCGGGGTCGCCATACCTACACAACATTTCATAATAAGTAATTAGATTTTGCAATATATAACATAGATTAGATTAATTTTAGGAAACCTCATGATAAGTCCTTGAGTTATCATTTCCTAAAAAACAATTGAGCTATTGGAATTCAAAATTTCAAAATTCACAATTTTAAGGCTATGACGATCAAAATTTTAAAATTAAAACAAGGGAGTCACATCGCCATACCTTACTTGAGAGTTAACTCAAAAATGCAAAATAAAGAGAATTGCCTAGGCAAAAATCGATGCTTGATGGCTTTTAACGTGATCTCTCTTTAAATGAACGATCCTTTTAGCAATTTCGCCACCCTTGAGTCTTTGAAGTAGCTTTGGCAAGTTCGCTCAACTCTAATCTCAAGTTCGCACTCCTTTGGATAATATTCACACCTTGTTTGGAATGGAAATTCGCACCACTTTGTCTTCTCCAAAATCGCATATGAAAGATGATAAAATGATAATTTGAAAATGAAATAAACACCTCCCTTTATAGGCGCTTACCCTTACAACTACCTCGAGGCCGACTTTGCAAAATAAGGCAATTTTAAAACAATTTTAAATAAAACCAAAGGCCGACTTTGTAGGAATTTAAATCCAAGCGCTCCAATTCGATTTTTAATTAAATTAATAATTAATTAATTAATGCCTTCGCTTTTTAATAAATTCGATTTTTTAAATAGACAAAAATTAATTAATTAAATGCTGTGCGTTATTTTTTTAAATGCTATCAATTGAATATTCCAATTTATCGATTTTTCTAGCATTTAATAAAATTCAAAAAAAATGTTTGTTAGCGCCAAATTTGGAAGAGGTAAGGGCACAAACCATTATCGCCCTGGTCCCTGACTGAGGGACAGGAGCGAACTATCCTTTTAGTCTTGATTCTTTTGCCTTTGACTTTCAAAACCTCCATCTTCACGTTGAAACTAGCATGTTTGCTGGGAATTTCAAACTTGATTAACTTGATTTTGTGGATGAGTGCCTTTTGTGACTAATATCGCCCTGGTCCCTTGGTGAGGGACAGGAGCGAACCTTATGTTTTCTCCTTGATCCTAGCTTCTTTGATTGTCAATCTTCATCATGTAGCAAGCAATGACGTTACCCTTTCACTTGGCTTTTGCAAAGCATATCCGATGTTTGGAGGATTATCGCCCTGGTCCCTTGGTGAGGGACAGGAGCGAACCTTGTATCTTAGCCTAAATTTGTCGTTTTGTAACCTTTGTTTCTTGTTCATCGCCTTCCAAACGATATCTTCGACCTTGTGTACCCTGGCTTTGTCATGATTTTAAAGGAAAATAAGTGGTTTAATGAAAATCGCCCTGGTCCTTGCCTGAAGGACAGGAGCGAACTTAGCTTCTTGGTTCAATTTGATCACCCTTTGACGTTTAACTTATTCTCATATCATCTTCTCAAGACACCTTAAACCCTGTGCAACCTTGTACGTCCTTGACTTGGCGTGAATTTTGAAGGAAAAGGCCAATATAATGAATATCGCCCTGGTCCCTGACTGAGGGACAGGAGCGAATTTGAGCATTTGGTGCAAATCCTTCATCTTTGCGACCTTTGATACTTCTTTCTTCATCAAGACACCTCAAAATGTCCTTACCACCTTACACCTTGACTTGGAGTGACTTGGACTTGGGTAGAAAGCAAGATAACTACTATTTCGCCCTGGTCCCTAGCTGAGGGACAGGAGCGAACTTGATGTTCTAGGCTCAATCACACTTTGCTAACTTCCAAATTTATCTTCAATGGACTCGTAGTACCCCCTTTCCTTCATCTTTGGCCTGGAGTTCATTCAAACTTGGCGAGAAATTGACCTAAGGCAAAAATTGCTCTGGTCCCTGACTGAGGGACAGGAGCGCCTAGGCCAATTTGAGTCTCCTGTTGATGTCTTGTAATCTTCAATTTGTCTTCAACGGATTCATTTCACCCTCCTTTCTTGCCTCAAACTTAATGTTCACTTGATCTTTGCCCAAAACATGCCTCATGAGGAATTTCGCTCTGGTCCCTGGGAGAGGGACGGGAGCTACCACTGAATTTCGCCCTGGTCCCTGACTGAGGGACAGGAGCGATTTTGCTTCAAAGTCATGTTTTCCTCATGTTTGTGCTTTCAAATTATATTCAACTGATGAATTGTACTTCCTTGGTTCTCCTCAAATCGTCAAATTGTTCAAATCCTGCAAAGACAAGGCAAAGTTTGATTTTGAGCTTCGGTCCTTCACTGAGGGACAGGAGCGATTTTTGCTCTTGGCACATTTCCATGCTTGTGAAATTCTTCGAATTATATTCAACGGAAAGATCATGCCTCCCTTTATCACTTCCAATTCGAAATTTACCTTGATACTGCAAAGACAGTAAAATTTTGAGAAACGGGCTCCGGTCCTTCACTGAGGGACAGGAGCGATTTTGCTTCTACAGGCCAAAATATCAAGATTTCAGGAGTTTAATCACTTCACAAGGCAAAAATAAGTCATTTCCAATGCCCGGGATCAATTATCAAAAATTTCAAAATTTGGTCAAAATTACTCAATCGGACAAAATCAAAAATCTCATCATTCATACTCAGACAAATTCGGACTTTGCATTCAAAATTCCAATTGAAAATAGACCAACTCACTTAGCCTTTGGCGAATTCACTTTATTCAAAATTGCATCCTACGAGAGGAAGCTCAAAAAAAACTCTCAAGATTGACTGGATACTGGCCTGAAAACGCAGTAACGGAAACCCTAAGGCTTGACCCTAATCCAGACAACTGACATACTACCAAAACCCTAAAAAAAGCAAAGCGAAAGGCGAGCAAAAACGAGCAAAAAGAGGGGGTCCCCATTTTAATGGGGCAATGTGTGAAATGGTCACAACAACCACCAAGAATAAGGATGTCACTGCCTGTAACTAATAACAGTTCTGATCTGATCTGATCGATATAGTTCTTTTGTCTTTTTTTTATTCTGCCCTTCGATTCCTTTATTCTCTCAATTAGAATTATTTTCACCATGTTCCTTTCCGTCAGATGTATGTGACTGTTCCAAATCATCCATCATCCGGGGTATCCCCCCTTAATGCATGATTTCAATCCCCTTATGTATGTACTACCCTCGAATGATTACATCTTGAAAGTCATACCTTTCTCTCCTTCATATCTCTTCACAAGTGATCATGGCTCTTCACCACAACTATTTCTGCTTAATCCTTATCATTGGTTTGTGCTTAACATTATTACCGCTGCTACTTTACTTCAATCATGCCTCTTGGTTAAACAGTGGTTGACTTATAAAGATCATTTTTCCCTTCTAATCGTTGCATGAGTTATTTCCTTATTTTTCTTAGGCAGTGAATGACTCTAATCATCAATCGTTCCCCTTCAGTTGAGCAATGATTAAATATTAATCGCTGTATTAATTCATATGAAACCATTTTCATATCGGTGTAAATGCTAGCCAGCTCCAAGCAACCATCATATTATTGGTTTATTATTCGTCTAAGATGGATAACTTATATAAAGCTATGGCTTATAATTTCTAATATTTAAATATAATATTTATTTATTTATTTTTATTCAAGAACATTTCAAGAATATTATTGGTAATAAATATTAATTAAATAGTATTTAATAAATAAATAAATAGTTAATAATTTCAAATAATCATTCAATGATAAATATATTAATTAATAGTAATAATTGATATCTATATATATATATACAACGATCAAGGAGGGGACATTTCAGGATTTTGCATGCAATGCAACATTTTGGGCGGAATTTGCAAGCATATCAGATACAACAAGCTCAAGCAAGATTTCAACATTTTGTTCACAATTTTGGGGGGCAAAATTCGCATGTTTTGCCTACAACATGAAAACTAGGTTTTCACAGGTTTTAGCATTTCATGTTAGGGTTGCATGCAATACTTGCAATTCCTAACAGAATCACAAGAGAATTTTCCATTTCAATCTAGAACTTTCACCCTATACTTGCAATTTCATAAAGTTATCTACACTATTGAATAAATTTTGAAGCTCAATGCAAACTTAACACATTTATCTTACATCACTTTCACACTTCCATAAAAGTCAAGATTTCACACTTTCATCCCTCAATCATCCTCAGGAGTTGACACAATCAAACCTTCATTCTAAGGCCCAAAACTACAAAATGTTGTCAAACTAAACTAATAAAGCAAAAACACTAAGCTACCAAGCGAAAAGCGGATGTCCCCATTTGCAATGGGGCCTGTGTGTTTACAACACAACAAACACCAATCTCTTCTTTTAGGAAGCATTAACCCCTTCTGTAAATTCCAGCTTCTCGATGTTGCTTTTTCAATGGACGATGAACATATTTTCTGCACTTTCACACTTCACAAAATCTACTCTATATTAAATCTGCTCTACTTTGTATTCAAATGATACTGTTGTCGGGTAATTAAGCAATAAGACATTTAATGTAATTAGAGTTAATGACGGCAATTAACCCGTCGGTTGTGGACAGTTGACACCGGGTAACTGACCGGTCACCTTTATATATTAGCAAGTCCTTGGTCATGGAGACAGGGCTAGTATGGTCATTGTCATTGTACTGACATTATTATGAATCAATGAAGATCTGAGTTTCTTTATATTCTGTCATGTTGTATTCTGTCATGTCTATTATTTCTGCAATGCATTGAATTACACTTTATTGGCAAAACATTTGGTGTCGTTGCCTAGACAGACTCGGGAAAAGGAGCGGATGGCGTACGGACACGATGGGCCTACCCGCGAGCGAGATTAACCCTGAGGTGGACGACGCACGAACAGAGCTCTACGACGGAGAAGAAAATACAACGAGGGAATTTTCAATCCTGCTTCAGGTGGCCATCGAAACCTATGTCCGAAGAGAGGCCACGGAGGCAGAAGTTCCAACAAGTGCCATGTGGACCGCACTGGAAGTTAGCCCTGCGGTGAATCAATTGATGAACCACCTCCCCCGATTGCTCGCACAAGTTTCACTCGCATAGCAGGCTCGCCTGGAGGAAATTGCTTGTGAAGAACGACACCAACAGATCCTCCTACAATATGAAGAAAACAACCGTCGTTGGGAAGCGCAATAGGATGGCATGCAACGGGACACTTGAACCTCATAAAGAATAAAGAACACTCATTGTAATAATTATGTCATATTGTTGACATAGACTTGTATCCCATAGGATGAATGAATAAAAGTGTTCTACTTTTTATATGTCATTGTTATATATAAAGTCGTACGGGAATTAATGCCCAATACATTGAATAAAGACAAAAATAAGCAAGAGTATATAGATGAATGTGCAGTAGCCCAACATGCCTTGATCCTTGAACAGCAAGCGGAAAGGCGACGGAGGTATAAGCTAAGGGAGGAGGAACGCTCCGAAGGGGACGGTGAGGCCGACAACCACCCACAGAGTCGGGAGGAGTTACTTGCAGAAACCCGCTGCAGGATAGAGTGTACTAAAACTCAATTGAGGGACTTGAGGGACTTGTCACGAACACCAGAGGCTAGGAAAACTCCACGGAGTGGGGAGGAGGCAAGGGAGGGAGAAGACACCGAGGCTGCCAGGAGTGTCCGAGGGACACCGGGGCACGGCGGTCAAGCACCTCTTACAGGATCTAACCCATCCGGAGTAGGACAGCAGCCACCAGTAGTAAAAAGACAAGGCATGGCGCAAAAACAAAAACTTCCAAAGTTCCATGGGGACGGGAAAGAAGACCCTATCCGCCACTGTCGCACTTGTGAAACAATTTGGGGAGCGAATGGTGTTACCGATCAAGACGAGTGGGTAACACAGTTTCCCGCAACCCTAAGGGGTGTGGCCATCGACTGGTTCTCCGATACGGAGAAGGCTACAATTAGCACATGGCCTGACTTGAAGAAGGAATTTCAAGCAGAGTTTCGTCTCCTAAGAGACGATAATGAGATCGTAGCTGAAATTTACAGCACGAAACAAAGGAAGAACGAGACGGTTCGAACCTACAGCCGGCGGCTCAAAGAGCTACTAGGAAAAATGGAGAACCAGCCCGCAGACGAACTGAAAAAACGATGGTTCGTGGAAGGTCTGAAGACGTCTCTTAGACGGAAAATGAAGATCGTACCTCCCTCTTCATATATCGACGCCTATAATAGGGCAATGGATTTAGAAAGCGTGCAGAAGACGTCCAAGAAAAAGAAAAATAAATCCTCGTTAGATGACGATTCCTCTTCTGACAAAAGCAGTAGCAGTGATGACGAGTCTAATTGGAAGGTACGGGCTCTCCAGAAAGATATGGAGTGAATGATGAGAGAGATGAAGGCAACCAAATGAAGCACAAGCAAAGCCGACGAAGGGGATTTATGGTGCACGGACTGCCGCAGCGACGGACACACCAAGGGGTCTTGTCCGAAGAAAGCATTTTGTGATATCTGTCAGATTGCCGAACACCTTACCAAGGAGTGTCCGTACAATATGAGGACCCGTAACCAACAGGTTCTCTTTACGAAACTGTCTACGCCAGCCGGCACATCCCAGCCTGCGATCAACAACGCGTCGTCTGGCGGCTATCGGAACAACAGGCGAGGAGGAAGAGGCAATAATAATAATAATACTAATAATAGAAGCCAAATCCAATACGACGCTAAAGGGCGGTCGATGATACAATGTCGGGCTTGCAACCAATGGGGGCATTTTGCCAGGGACTGTACGGCAGAGGAAGTGCCACAAAAACTTTGCAAGAGGTGCGGTCCGGGGGACCATGACGATGGCAACTGTCCGAAATCTGGAGTGAATTTGTTGAATGTAGAAACGGAGGATGTGCTCGCCATAACAAGATCCAAGACGAAAGCGGCCACTTACCCAGATCCTCGTATGGAAAAACGGAAGGCACTGGAGGCACGAGCGTAACTAGAGAAGGAGATGTCGACGAACAAGGACGCACACGAGCTTGCAGGTACTTCTCGCTTTGAAGTAGAAACAAATATTATAAACCAACTACAAGTCGAGATACCCGTCAAAATGAAGGATCTCCTGGAAAGTATGCCACACTTGCAGACGGCACTTCTGCAATCCATACTGATAACCCCAGTCGGCCGACCAACACATGGAAGGGACAACCTTGGCGAGACGGCGGCAAACCCATTAGCCCTGACGATCAACAATGGTTGACACCCAGCAGTGGTGGAAATGGGTATACTGGGCACCATCTTGACCGACACCATTGTCGACGGCGGGTTGGGAGTAAATGTCTTGCCAGAGGAAACATGGAAAAAATTGGGCAAACCTACTCTCTGGTCGTCCACCTTTAATTTATTGGGAGCAGACCAACACGGCATCAAGCCGCTTGGCACACTCATGGCGCAGCCAGTAACGATCAGAACACAATCATTCATCTTGAACTTTGTGGTCATCCCATTGAAGAAGAAGGGATATGATGCCATCCTTGGCAAAGGCTGGCTAGTGGCGGCAAAAGCAAACCACAATTGGAAAAAGAACACCTTGTCCATGTAAAAGGCCGGCAGAAGATATATCATTGACCTCAAAACGCAACTGGTCAGTGAAGAGTTGGCATTAGAGTCAGAGTCCGACGGGGACGACAGTACGGACGAAGGGAAGGATGGCAGGGAACCAGATGACGAAGGCATCTTAGGAATTCAAGCCTGTTCTGAGGACAAGACGGATTCTTTGAGAGGGCTCTTCCATTGGCAAATGGAAGACTATGAATTATTGTACGGGTGCAATGTGCTGGAGATCGAAGAAGAACCTGATGAGAACGAGTTCCCGCCAGAGTACGGACAATACAAGGAAGGGTATGCCCCTGTGGATGACGCACCAGCGCACCAGTTCGACAAGAGTAAGCCCATAAGGTACGAGGAATCCGCACTTAAAATTACAAACCTTGGAGAAACTTCAGAACAGAAAAATATTCTCGTCGGCGACGACTGGAATCCGGTCTTGAAGACGGCGGCGTTCAAAATTTTCACAGAGTACAAGGATGTGTTCCCCTGGACATATAAAGACCTCAAAGGGGTACCACAAGAACTTTGTGTACACCGGATCCCTCTGATTCCCGGAGCCGTGCCTGTACGGAAGAGGCCATACAGGATGAACAAAAATTATGCCGCTAGGGTAAATGACGAAATTGACCGCATGCTCGAAGCAGGAATCATCTTCAATGTCCAGACCAGCGAATGGGTATCACCCATTGTGATATGCTTGAAAAAGGAGGCCGATCAGATAAGAATCTGTGTAGGCTTCAGGTGTTTGAATGCTGTCACAATTAAAGATCCATTTCCCATACCATTCACAGACACCATCCTCGAGGAAGTAGCGAGCCACGAAATTTATTCATTTATGGATGGATTCTCCAGATATAATCATATTTCCATTGCAGAGGAGGACAAATTGAAGACCACCTTTGTCGTAGAAGATGGCATCTATGCATACAACCGGATGCCATTCGGGTTGTGCAACGCGCCAGCTACCTTCCAACGGATAATCCATATTTTCGACAAAATGTCCGTAGGAAACTTCGAAGCATTTTTGGACGACTGGTCCATTTACAGCACGGAAGAGGCACATCTCACTGCACTTGGCGAATGCATGGAAAGATGTCGACGAGCCCGCCTCACCCTAAATCCCAAGAAATGCAGATTTATGGTGCCTCAAGGCAAGTTGCTAGGGCACATCGTCTACAAGGCCGGACTGAAGACTAACCCTGAAAAGGTACGGGTCATTGGGGAGATGGAGGCGCCCGACAATGTCACTAGCGTCAAGTCATTTCTTGGACACATTGGGTATTATAGGCGGTTTATTAAGAACTTTGCCCAAGTATCATACCCACTTGATATGCTGACACGAAGGGGGGAGCCGTACATCTAGGGGACGGCCCAAGAAGAGGCTTTCCAGGAGTTAAAGTCACGGTTGGTAGGTGCGCCAATCCTAACATATCCAGACTGGGACAAAGAGTTCCATGTACATGTCGACGCATCCAACTTTGCCATAGGGGCCACACTGGTGCAAGTTGGTAGCCACGGGCTGGACCACCCAGTGTATTTTGCAAGCCGACTCTTGTCTAAAGCAGAGAAGAATTACAGCACAACGGAGAGAGAAGCCCTCGGGATGGTATACTTCGTCCAGAAATTCCGACATTACCTATTGGCGACACCATTCACATTTTATGTGGATCACCAAGCGTTGATGTACCTGGTGAACATGCCAATCATCCAGGGGCGGATTAGCCAATGGTTGTTGCTGTTACAAGAATTTACATTCAACATCATTGTCAAACCTAGCAAGAGCCATGTCATCGCTGACCAGCTATCACGGATCAAGTCTGGAGAGCCGGCCGAAGGTGTTAACGAGGATTTTCCGGACGCCCATCTCTTCCGCATTGCCATCCTTCCTGCCTGGTACACGAGTGTGGGTGAATACCTATCAACTTCAAAATTTCCTAAGGAAATGTCGTCAGGCGAAAGACGAAAACTTGTACTAAGAAGTAGAACGTTCCAACTTATAAATGGCCTTCTCTACAAGATGGGACCGAACCAGATCCTACGATGATGCGTCTTGGAAGAGGAAATCCCAGGAGTCCTGAGAGAAGCACATGAAGGGGTCGCAGGAGGACACATGGGACCGGACACGACGGCAAGGAAAGTCTTACTAGCAGGCTTATGGTGGCCGACAGTGCATAATGACGCCAAAGAATGGGTGACAAGTTGTGATACATGTCAACGCGCTAGACGACCGTTAAAGAGGGATTTTATGCCACTCAACCCGTCGAATGCTCAAGAGCTGTTCGAAAGATGGGGGATAGACTTCATTGGTCCGTTGAAACCAAGCCGGGCCCGACGATGTAGATACATTGTCGTGGCGACCGAATACTTGACCAAATGGGTCAAAGCGAGGGCCTTGGCAGACAACTCCGCCGTTAGTACGGCGAGATTCATTTATGAACAGAATATCACCCGGTACGGTATACCTATACAGTTGGCAAGTGATAGAGGAGGGCACTTCGTAAACCACATTATCCGACTGTTGACAACCGAATTCAAAATTTTCCATTCTCTATCAAGTCCGTAACTATCCTCGGGCAAACGGCCAGGCTGAGGCGACCAACAAAATCATGGTGTCAGTAATTTATAAGTCCTGCGGGGTTGAGAAGGAGGACTAGGAGGAGCGTCTACTGTCGGTACTTTGGGCGTACCGAACAACTTACAAGGTAACCACTAGGCAGACACCATTCCAATTAATGTACGACCAGGAGACTGTGGTGCCAGTGGAATTCATGGTGCCAAGTCTCAGAATTGCCATTGACAACAAGTTAGGTGACATGGAAAGCCTCCAGGAGAGACTATACGCCCTGAATAAGTTGGATGAAAGACGGACGATGGCCCAGAGGGCGACGGAGACAGCTCAGCAACAACGGAAAGCCTGGCACGACAAACATTTAAGAAGGATGCAGTTCACCCCAAGGCAATTGGTATTGAAGTTTAATAGTCGAAATGAAATTAAGCCAGGCAAGTTCACGGTAAAATGGCTAGGTCCCTTTAAGATTCGCGAAGTTGGCACGCACGGAGCCATCAAGATGTGGACGATGGACGGGATGGAGGTGCCTGATACTGTAAATGGCTCCAAGTTGAAAATCTATCACCAACGGAGGCAAGAGACGAGGTCCGCCCAGGCAAACAGGTAAGTGCGGTCGTATGGAAATGACCGTACGGTGGGTCCGTACGACCCCGTACGGTGCAATAGGAAAAAAACGGAAAATTAAAAAATATAAAAATGTTGTCGTACGGAAATAACAATACAGTGGGTTCGTACAGCCGTAGTGTACGGAATTTTTTTTAAAAAAAAAAAGATTAAAAAATTTTAAAACCGTACTGCAGTACGGAAAAAGGCCGTACGGATGTACGGAATTGAGTTTTAAAAAATTAATTTAAAATTTAAAAAATCTGTACGGTCGTACTGAAAGGGCCGTACAGAGGTACGGAATTGAGTTTTAAAAAAAGAAAAGAAAAAAGGGACGTACAGAAAAAAGCTAAAGTTTTTTTTTTTTTGTCATAAGTGTTTTATATGGCATGAATACTCAGGAAATTGCCAAGTTAGAAAATTGTTGGGTTATAAAGACGTCTGTACGGACAAATCAGCTACTTGCCAGTTAGAAAATTGTCGGGTGATAGCCGCACAATCAAATCAGCCGTACCACATTAGCAAGGCAAATCCGTACAAAACGAAAGACAGTTAAGACTCGAAATAGTTACAAATCGAACCCCAGACAAGGAATTTTTATTTTATTTTGATTAATGGCGACTGAACCTAGGGGATTGAAAAAGCTAGACTGGAGGAAGAAATTGCAAGAAAGAGAAGAGCAAACCAAGAAGGAAACTAGAAAGAAACCTGCTGTAGCAATGGGCGACCAAGACAAGGGCAAAGCAATTGCACAAGATGCAGGAAAGGGAAGAGTTACGTAGGTCACCGCAGATACAATTCTATTCGAGGGTTTGGCTGGAACGGTGTGTAGGCAATGGTGGGAAAATGCCACGAGCCCGTCAGATATTGAGGTAAAAATTGAATTAGCAAAAGCTAGGGTCCATGATGCTATTCAGATGCCCATTTTTAATATTAAGGAATTCGAACCCTGCCTACGACAAATGATTAAAACATATGATCCTGAACTTCGCACATCGTCATTCAATTTCCAGCACACTGACATCATTGTTTCATTTAACTCTGATGATTTTGAGAGAGTATTTGGCATTCCTGACAAGGGTAAAAAGATTGACAAAAAGGTAACAAAGTTGTCCGAGGAAAGAAGAACCCAGCTATTAAAAGAAATGTGTAGGGACAACTTGACTACAGAAGAATGGAGTCGCATCCTGGATCCGAAGGGAAGAGGTCTGAAGAAGACATTTTTAAAAATCTGGCATCTGGCAATGTTTACTTGACATAGTACAGAGCAGGCTGACTGGCGCCAACAGAGCGTCGGACACGACAGTACCTATGATCGCATTGATGGCAGGACTCAGAAAGGGCACGGTGTATGATTGGGCCAGTCTACTGTCAGACAGAGCCCACGACTGTATGATGCTGAAACATAAAGTATTTTATATGTCACATTACGCTATCGGATTATTTTTAGATTCCATGCGGGTACAGGTGCCACCACACCGTAGAGGATGGCAGCCGCGGGATAGAATCAACTCCCTTAAGCCAGCTATATTTTATTGGTCAGAGCTGGATATTTTGACTACCGCCGAGGGACAGACTAGCGGGAAGAGGAGGAGACAGGTCCACGTAGTGGCGTCGGCCAGTGACATGGATTCAGGACGACATGGCACTAGTGAGGAGGAAAGTGAGGGGTCGGATGATTCAGAGGAAGATAGCACCTTCAAGTTTTCACAGACCGAGCCTTCAGGTTTTCACAGACCGAGCAGCCAGTACCGCCACAGGAGACCCCCACCACTCAGACAGTATCGTTGGCAAGTGTACCGAGGGGGCATCGTGGAATGCCTGGAGGGGGAGCTGGCAGGACCGGCCAGGTGGTATTTACTCCAGCATTCCTGACCGTCGGAGGAGAGGGAGGACCATTGGCATCATTTGGAGTCACAGTGGGTACCATCTCTACCATCCCCATACCTGGGTTTGGTCAGATGCATCCTCAGCCTCCACCAATCCAGCCATCGCCAGTCACAGCCAAGATGACGACACCAGCGAGTGCATCAGTACGCATGCCTGTCATCTTGACAGAACCTAGGACAGAGGAGGCCCAGAGGACGGTCGAGGAGAGGCCAGCAAGGGACGATGTCGATTCATGGCTAGACAGATATGCGGCTCTACCTTCATCCCCACGTAGGCAGGTACCACCCACACCTTCCTACCCTTGTATTCCTTCACCTCCAGGGGTTATCGACTTGGACAGTGGCACTAGAAAGCAAGGCGATAGAAAGACACCGCTGGTGGAGGAGGGGGTGGTATCACCGCAGTAGCAGCATCAGGTTGGATGGATTAGAGAGGGGAGACCTACTGCCATGGTGCAATTCTTAGCCAGGATGGAGGAGGAGGTTCAATTACTGGTTGCCTCGACAGTAGAGGAGTCTGTCGGACAGCTCACTTTGCGGAGACTCCTTGCGTTTGCTACATCTGGAGTAGCAGTGGCATTTTAGCAGTGTTTTGAGCAGCATGGATGGCCGATGCTTGATCTTCCAGAGATGCGAGCAGAGTGGCAGAGCCAGGAGGTGGCCGGAGGGAGTCAGACGGATTGAGCAGGCTGTACAAGATAGGTATCTCGAGCTTCGAGAGACTCAGCTCAAGGCGGATAGGGCTTAGGAGGAGTTGGCCACTCGCATCCCTGCATTGGAGACAAAGTTAGAGCAGCAACGCACCCATGCTAGGAGTACAAATGAGATCCTTGCCACCATGAGAGGAGAATTGAGTGCCGTGAAGGCAGAGTTGGCAATGCAGTCAAATGAGAGAGCCTCAGCAGAATCGAGAGTTGCTACCCTGGCAGCCGAGTTGGAGGCGAAGCATCAAGAATTGATGGAGGCAGTGTTTCGAGTGAGGAGTTCCCAGGAGCGGCAGTTGCAAGCTGAGCAGGACCTCCGATACCGGACCGACCAGGTGGTACAGCTTCGGGAGCAGTTGGCAGTAGTAGCCCCAGCCCCTCCACCATCAGGGACGCCTCCCTTACCCCCTCAGCAGTCTGTGTGTAGTTGTTATTTTGTGGAGTTCGTAGTTGTTATCTGTTGTAGGCATATCATTCCCATTTTGTTGTTTGTCGTCCGAAGACGACATTTCTTTTTGGGGGGGATGATGTTGTCGGGTAATTAAGCAATAAGACATTTAATGTAATTAGAGTTAATGACGCCAGTTAACCCGTCGGTTGTCGACAGTTGACACCGGGTAACTAACCAGTCACCTTTATATATTAGCAAGTCCTTGGTCATGGAGACAAGGTTAGTATGGTCATTGTCATTGTACTGACATTATTATGAATCAATGAAGATCTGAGTTTCTTTGTATTCTGTCATGTTGTATTCTGTCATGTCTATTATTTCTGCAATGCATTGAATTACACTTTATTGGCAAAACAGATACAACATTTTCTCCCACATCATACTTCAAACACGCTTCACCTTTTTATACCCCTTTGGGTGCCAAAATTATAAAAAAATAGGTCAGCCCTATAAAATTAAATGATAAAATTAAAATTCCATGAGTTGGCCTCCAATTAAAGCAAACAATGCAACAACCTCTATCATTAATGACAACATTTCCATCAATCTCACTCTGACATCAATGACCATATTTCCAACAACCTCCCTTCTTGAACAAAACACACTTTGACATCAATTAAAACATTTCTAACAAAGAGTTCCTTTAGGTTTTTGGTCTACTTGGGTTTACTTGTATTTTTCTTCAAAACGAAAGGCATTTGACTTCACATGTGAGTTTTGCATGTTATCCAGTTTTCCTCCACATTTTTAGCAGGCGCATTGACTTTAACACATGCTACAAGAACATGCATCCCTGCATCTTCTCAAAAGACGATTAATTCCACTTATCATTTTAGCAAATTAAAAAGGGAATTTGTACCAAAAGATAAAGTTCATATTCCCCAAATCACTCCAAATTTGAGGCAGGAAATCTTTACAGATTGTAGAACAAAGAGAATGAAGAAGAAGATTACAAAAAACATTTAAGGAAAATCCAGTCATCTGATCAAACAATTTGTCTATACAGTCAACATCGGACTAGGAGTACAAAGAGGGGAACCTTGAACTCATAGACATATTCTGTCGACTATCCATCTTAGGGGAACCAAGAATTGGAGGATCCAAATTGCAGACCCCCGAACAAAGGGAGCACAAGAATGAGTCAAAGCCTAGAAGTACCCAAAATGTTGGGGATGTTGGAGGCGGACATGTAGAGGACATGCGTGTGGCCGAGAGTATCAGGAAAGCATCAAACGTGGCAATCAGAACAAGGGAGTACGCATGCAAGAAAGACGGTGACTCCTCCAACAAGTCCTAATGTAGATCGACAGAAACTATCGAAGTTCACGGGGAATGGGTTAGAGAATCCTACACGGCACTGCAGGACATGCGAAACCATTTGGTTGGCAAGCGGCCGGTTAGATAAAGACTACTTGTTGAGGACATTTCCTACAAAGTTATGAGAAATACGCATTGACTGGTTCTCAGGACTAGAAGAGAAACACATGGAATCATGGGACAGCCTAAAGAAGGCATTCCAGGAGGAATTTAAACTCCTGAGGGCCATTATGAAATTGTTGCTGAAATCTATAATAGCAAACAAGGAAAGCATGAGAACTTATGGGCATACAAACGTAAGCTCAAGGAGTTGTTGGGTAAGATGGAGAACAAACTAGCCGATGGGTTGAAGAAGAGATGGTTCATCGAGGGAAAAAGCACCTCATTATGCAAGAAGATGAGAGTAGTGACTCCATCCTCGTATGTTGATGCTTACAATTGGGATATGGCAATTGAGAGAGAAAACAAAACATCCTCCCAAGAAAAAAGGAAGACTGACGACGACAAGAGCACCGAGGGTAGCAGTGACAAAGAATCCAAAACAATTCAGGCCCTATGACGGGATATGATAAGAATGATGAAAAAATTGAAGGTAGAGAAAGGAACCAGTAAAGAAACTAATGAACTGTAGTGTACTGAGTGCAAAAAAAAGGGGCACATGAAAGGTAATTTTCCTAAAAAGATGTTCTGTGAGATTTGCCAAGTGATGGGTCATTCAATAAAGGAGTGTCCATATAATTTGAAGACTAGAAGTACACAAGTACTCTTCATGCAAGGAGAGTCTACTTCATCAAAACCACAAAATGTATCATCAAGCAGTTACGGAAATCAACGAGGGCAAAATCAAATACAGTACGACTCCAAAGGGCATCCTATCATATAGTGCCAACAATGTAGTGAATGGGGACACTTTGCGAGAGACTACTAGAATAAGAAAGACAACGTACAATTATTGTGCAAATGGTGTGGACTAGATGACCATGAAGACACCAACTGCCCAAAGTAGAAGGGTACTAATATGTTGGACATGGAGGAACAAGATGAGTAAATTCTTGCAATCACGAGAACAAGCAAAGAAGGCGATGTACTCGGACCTTTGTACAAAGAAGGAGTGACTTCCAAAAGCTAGGGCAGAAGTAGAACAAGCGTTGGCAAAGGAACAAGTAACCTCCAACTGAACTGCAAGTACGTCATTGTGATCATAGTCAAAGAAGAACATAGGTTGGCAAGTGCTACAGACAATTGTACCCATCAAGGTGATAGACCTTCTTCAAACTATGTCACAACTGGGAGTGGCAATTACCAACATGATCGGTGACGACAACTCCAGCCATCAGAAACAGAACAAGCCACAAGAGAAATTGACGGAGAAACTACCATGTGCAGGGGACGTGGCAAGTGACCAAATGTTGCTGACAATGAGCATTGGTAGGAAGCCAACCGTCATGGAGATGGAAATTAGAAGAATGAAATTAACAAACACCATTGTCGATGGAGGCTCGAGAGTCAATGTACTACTAGAGGAAACTTGGAAGGGCCTTGGAAAACTTCAACTCTGGCCACCAACCTTCAACTTGGTGGGTGTCGACTAGCATGGCATTAAGCCATTGGGGACTTTGATGGCATAGAAGTAACAATTGGCACACGACCTTTTTTCCTATATTTCATCTATTAGAATAATATTTAATATTATTACTATTAATGGTCAATAATGTAACTGGTTGTTAGACATCTTACATGTCTACAATAACAGGTAGTTAGAAGTAGGTGTCTTCATTAATATCTACAACATTTTGCAATCTCTATATATTGTAACCTTTTCTCAGTTAATAGTAACTAAGTTTTTTTACCACTTTATTTTTCTGAACATGGTATCAGAGCCTGGCGACTAAAAATTTAGTCTTCTAAAATTTCGAAAGGAATTTTTAAAGCTTTTGAAGATCATTTTTTCTGCCCTAAAAATCGCGAATTTTTTTGTAAGGAAAAATCAAGGGTTTTTGTTTTCTGCTTTTCGTGAGTCTTACTCATGAAAAAATGAAACCCTTCTCTGCAAATTCATGGTTTTTTTTCCAGCATTGGCTCTTCAAAACCCGCAACTTTTCGACGGGATTTTCTGTGCGAAGGGTTTCAGTCAAGATGCGCAACAGAACACGATTTTTTTCTACTAAATCGCGAATAACATTTTTGTGACCTGTAACCTACCCTTGTCTGTTTTGGCGCACCTATTTTTACGCGTTTTTCGCTCTTCGCGACCCGTGGTTGTTTACTTGCGTGATTTTTTTCGCGACCCTTGGTTGTTTACTTGCATGATTTTTTTCACGGCCCGTGGGTTAGTCTTGTCAGTGGCAACGAAACTTCTGCTATTTCCGATGTTTTTTTCGTGACGTCTTTGTGTTTCCACTGCCTAGGTTTTTTGTTTTTTTTTTACAAACCCTCTATGATTTTTGCTGCCTAAGGTTTCATTTTCTGGGTCTGCAAATTTTTTCACGGGTTCCACATTTTCATCTAGGGTTTTGACCCTCTGTTTCAAGTCAAAAAAAAAAAAAAGTTGCTGAATCTTTGTGGGTTTTTCGAGATCTGAATTGGGTTGTCATTTGATTTTTCTAGGTGCATTGTTTTCTGTACCTTGGTTTTTGAGCCCGCGGATTTGACCCTTCAATCGCAAAATTATTCTGATTACAAATTCCTTGTGAGTTTTTCAAGAGTTCTTCTAGGTCTTTGTCGGATTTTTTTGGGTCAGTTGGAAATTTTACCTTGAAAACCGTGCTAGGGTTTCAGTTTCTACCTTCGAATCCGACTTGCAAAATTTTTAAAAACCCTTTGTTTTCATCTACTGGTTTCCGTCTCTTGGAATTCATGCCTTCACCAATTCCACCTCGAGGTACGTGATGGCATCTCTAACAAATATAATGCTCGAAAGCAGCCAGAAATTCAACAGTTGCAACTACAACACTTGGAAGCAGCGTATGTTGACAATTTTTGAGTACCAATGTCTTGATGCAGTTGTTTTGGGCACGTCTCAACATCCAACCACTGCTGGAAAAGATCAGGACAAATGGGATGAGCGCAACCGTGAAGCAGTCATGCTCATCAAACTCTTCGGCACCGATGAGCAGCTACCTCAAATACCATCAGGAAAAACTGCAAAGGAGATATGGGATCATTTGAAGAGTCTCCATGAAACCTCTGACAAGAGCAAAGCATTATTTTTGAAGAACATGCTCTTTTCGATTATGATGGACGAAAGGACACCTCTGCAAGATCACTTGACAAAGATCAAGGACATTCGTAACCAAATTGAGGCGATTGGTCGCACAATGGAGGAAGAGGACATGGTCATCATCACTCTGAAGAGTTTGCCAAAATCTTATGAGCATTTCATCGAAACGCTCAATATCACTTCCACTGACGTCGATTTGAAGTTTTTCGATCTTTGTAACAAGCTTTTACAGCAAGATCGGTGGCGCAAGCAGTTTGGAAGCAGTACCAATTCCACCACCACCGAGTAAGTGTTCTCTACCAAATCTTTTGCGAAGAACAAAGGGAAGGCTCCATCTTCATCTTCTCAGTCGAAAGGCTCTAGTTCTTCTCAAGACAGCAAGAAGAAGAAGAACGTTCAGTGCAATTATTGTCATAAGTTTGGTCACATGAAGGCCGAGTGTCGAATTCGATTGGCTTCTAAACAAAAGAAGCAAGGAGGGTCTCAACAAAAGGCAAATGTCACAGAGCACTCAAAGCAAAAAGAATCTACATTCTATGCTTTTATGGCCAAGAGACAAACAAATCTAATCCATTCTTCTGCCTGGTATATCAATTCAAGGGCTTTGCGGCATTTTACTCATCGTCGGCATTGGTTCACAAAATTTGAACCATTCTCAGATTCAGTCATCTTCGGAGGAGGAGAAGAGTACACAGTTGCTAGTAAGGGCACTGTCCAAATTCACTTAGGAGGTAGAAATTTAATTTTTGTTGATGTCTACTATGTTCCAGGCATGGGACATGATCTCTTCGTCAATCAGATCACGAGGCATTCTCCTCAATTAGATGTTGTATTCAGTTTTTCCATTTGCAGCATTGTTGATAGGGAGACTCGTACTATAATCGCTATGGGACTTGAGGATCATGGTTTGTATAGACTTGCTGATTCTGGCAATTCTCAGGAGCACGCTTTGGTTGCTAGGAGTACATACATCAAAACACTTTGGCATCAGCATTATGGGCACTTAAACGTGCACACTCTCTCTCATTTATATCGGGAGGGTTTGGTTGCTAGTCTACCTGAGATCCAACCTCAAAATCATGGACTTTGTGGAGCCTGTCAAGCTGGGAAGCAACATCGGACACCATTCTCGGATGGTGATTCTTGGTGAGCCTCCAAGGTCCTTTAGTTGGTTCACGCTAATGTATGTGGGCTAATGAACACTCCATCTATTACTGGTGGCAAGTACTTTTTATTTGTTGACGATTTTAGTCGTAAAATGTGGGTGTATTTTTTGAAAAATAAATCAAATGTGTTCAGTACATTTCAGCAGTTTAAGGCCTTAGTTGAGAAAGAATCCAGTTCTCAGATTGTCACGCTAAGGTCAGATAATGGGGGGGGGAGTTTTTCCAATGACTTCTCTACATTTTGTGCTACACATGGCATTAAACGCCAACTCACCACACCATACACCCCTTAGCAGAATGGTGTCATTGAACGTAGGAATCGCACCATTACTAAATGGCTCGTTCTATGATAGAGCATCGCAATGTTCCTAAGTTGAGTTACCGGGTTCAGGTTCTAGTTTGAACTGGTTCGTGGTTCTGGGCCTGGTTTGACTGGGTTCGACCAAGGTTCTTAAAACCCAGAGGTGGTTCGTCCTAGATCGAACCCAGGCGAACCCATGTCGAACCAAAGAGAACCACAGAGAACCTAGGCATCTAGGCGGCCCAAAAAGTGATTTTTTATGCCAAATTTTTTTTTTTTCAATTCCGCCTAGGTGGTTCGTCCTCTTTTTGCTGTTTGTACAAAATTTTCCATCAGTCATTTGTATCTACGCATGGCACACGCGATAATTCCTCAACTTTCACCAATGGCAGCACTTATTCCACAAACTTAAACCTAGTTATGAACGATTTGTATCTTAATGCACCTAAAAATTCAGGGTTTAACACTTCTTCCCATGGCCAATCTCCTAGTAAGGTCTATGGTCTGCTCCAGTGCACTAGAACTATATCAGCAGATAGATGCTCAAAATGTGCAATGGAAGCAAATAAAACACCTCACAACCTTTGCCCCAACGACATAGGTGGGAAAATATGGTTGGATGACTGTTTCGTGCACTATCACAATTCTAATTTCATTTCAAGACTAGATACTAAAAGAATTCTCTTGGTGAACACGATGGATATTACTAAAAGTAGAGATGCTTTTGAGAACGCAACCAGCAGCCTTCTGTCAAATATGTCTGAGAAAGCTTACATCCCTGCAAATAAGTGTTTTGCTATTGGAACAACCAAATATAATGCTAGTGGAACATTATATGGTTTAGTTCAGTGTTGGAGAGATATATCAGTACAAGGTTGCAAAACATGTTTGGCTAGAGCAAGAGCAAATCTGAGCAATTGTTGTTCTACAAAACAAGGAGCCCAGTTTCTGAGCATGAGCTGCAGGGCAAGATATGAGATCTACCCAATTGAAACCTACTATTGAGATAGGGATACTTGAATATTTTGTCATTTTGATATTAAACTTGATGTATATGATGCTATTATGGTATGATTACAAGTTTATGTTTGTTTTGTTGTTTATATGACGCTATGTGACATGCTAATCTTAATTCATGCTTATAGGCTGCACAAATATTAAAATATATATATATATATATATAAAATTTACATGGTTTTGTACTAACGAACCCAAACCCCTTTTCAAAATTTTGTCGTACAGGCGTACCGGTTCTTCGAACCCAAACCGATGCCTGAACCCGAACCGGCAAGCTAGTTCCTAAGAAATACTGGGCTGAAGCAGTTTACACTGCAGTCTACCTTCGAAATCGGTCACCTACACATGTCGTCAAGAAGATGACTCTTGAAGAAGCCTGGTCAGGACGCAAGCCTAAAGTGGGCCATTTGAAAGTCTTTGGTCCTACCGCTCATGTCTGGATTCCAGACGCCAAGCATGCTAAGTTGGATTCAAAGAGCCAAACACTTATGTTTACCTGTTACAACGACAACCACAAGGCCTACAGGTTGATTGATGTGGAGAAAGATCGTCTCATTTTCAGTTGTGATGTTGTGGTTGATGAGACTACTGGTCCATTTATGCCATCTACTACTGGATGTGTTATGTCTATGAAGACTTCTGATGTTAGTATTAGTCTTCCTCTTGGTTCCCATGATGGGAGGGCTTTAGAGCATTCTGACTCTGAAGATGAGGAATCTACCGATCCAGCACCACCTGATTTGTCACAGGATTTGCACCCAAATGACTTTGTTCTGAAAACTCCAAGGGATGTTGTTCCTCCAATGCTAGATGTTGGTACTTCTACCCTCAGGCCTAAATGGTGGGCCAAGACAATAGGAGATCTTCGTGATGATGAGCTTCTTGAGGATAGGTCAGTTCTCCGTAAGAGAAAGCAGCAAAATGCAGTCAACTTTGCACTTATGGCCAACATCCACAGCATCCATGAGCCCCAAACATATTTCGAGGCTAAAGGCATCCCTGAGTGGGAAAAGGCTATGGAGACAGAATACCATAGTCTTCTGAAGAATACCACTTGGGTTCTTTCTGATTTGTCTCCTGGGAAGAAACCTATCAGCTGTAAATGGATTTACAAGTCAAGTATCATGCAGATTGTACTTTGGATAAGTACAAGGCCAGATTGGCTGCTTGGGGTTTTACACAGTAGGAGGGCATTGACTACGATGAGACTTTTGCTCCTACTTCCAAGATGAGCACAATTCGTCTTCTTCTCGCCATTGCAGCTCAATTTGGATGGAAACTTCACCAGATGGATGTTAAGAGTGCATTCCTCAATGGTGAGTTGCAAGAAGAAGTTTATATGACTCAACCTCTTGGCTTCAAGGCTCTTGGTAAGGAACATCAGGTTTGTAAATTGATAAAAGCCCTATATGGTCTAAAGCAAGCCCCTCGGGCTTGGTACTTCAAGATTGATCAGTATTTGGTTGAACATGGTTTTCAACGTAGTCCCTCTGACACTAATCTGTATGTCAAACTCTTCGATGATGATATCCTCTTTCTTGTTGTCTACGTGGATGACTTAATCATTACTGGCAATTCAACAGATTTGAATACAGCCATCAAACAGGACTTGTGCCAAGCTTTTGACATGACTGATTTAGGGCTTCTCCATTATTGCTTAGGTGTCGAAGTGTGGCAGACTGATGACAATATCTTTATTTCACAGTCCAAGTATGCCCACAGTTTGCTTGACAAGTTTCGAAAACAGGATTGTAAACTTGCTTCCACACCTATGGAGAAAGGGCTGAAGTTATCGGCCAAGTCTGATTCACCTGTAGCAAACGAAACCAAATTCAGGCAACTAGTAGGCAGCCTCATCTACCTCACTGCCACTAGACTCTTTTGTTGTTAGCTACATCTCTCGCTTCATGGCAGCCCCAAAAGCTGATCATTGGATTGCAGCGAAGCGAGTGCTAGGATATGTAAAAGGCACTTCAGCCTATGGCTGAAGTATAGCAGGTGCAACGATCCGAAGCTGATTGGTTATACTGACTCAAATTGGGCAGTATCGGTGGATGACAAAAAATACACTTTTGGGTACATATTTAGTTTGGGTACTGGTGTCGTCACTTGGAGCAGCAAGAAGCAACAGGTTGTGTCTCTTTCCTCGACCGAAGCTAAATACCGGGGAACAATCAAGGCCGCATGTGAGGCAATTTGGCTCCAAAGGATGCTTTCTGACATGCAGATGTCGCAAGCAGGTCCTTCTCCCTTGTATATTGATAATCAAGGGATGCTCAAACTGGCCAAAAATCCAATCTTCCATGAACATACCAAGCATGTCGAGCTTCATTGTCACTACATCCGCACGCTGGTAGAAGACGGATCAGTTCAGTTGTAGTATGTTCTGACAGCGGATCAAATTATGGATATTCTCACCAAGTCTCTGAGCCCAGATAAGTTTGTAAAATTTAGGGGGCAACTTGGTGTTTTTGATAGATTGACCATTAAGGGAGGATGTTAGAATAATATTTAATATTATTAATGTTAATGGTCAATAATGTAACTTGTTGTTAGATATCTTAAATGTCTACAGTAACAGGTAGTTAGAAGTAGGTGTCTTCATTAATATCTATAGCATTTTGTAATCTCTATATATTGTAACCTTTCCTCAGTTAATAGTAACTAAGTTTTTTTACCAATTCATTTTTCTGAACATCATCGTCATCCCATTACAAAAGGAGTTGTACAAGGCTCTCCTCGAGAGATGGTGGTTAATCATTGCTAAGGCAGATCACAATTGGAAGTGGAACACACACTCCATCGAGAGTCAGAGAAGGAAGTATGTCATCAACTTGAGGAATCACACAGTGAGTAAAGAACTGGCATCTTCAAACTGAAAGTCTGGAAATGGAGAGTGGAGTACGAAGGAAGAAAGCAAGAGGATGGAACCGAATGATGAAGGGGTATTGGAACTGGAAGATTGCTCTGAGGATGAAACAAATTCTCTAAATGGATCATTTTATTAGCAGATGGAGGACTACGAAGTCTTCCACCCCGACTGCAACATGCTACAAATGGGCGAAATTGAGGAAGTGCAAAGTTCGTATGCAAGCCAAGTCCTCACATTACGTACGAGGTCAGGCTCGAGGGAATTGTATGGGGTCGGGTTGTACATGAAGGTGAAGAGAAGTTGGAGGAAGTTGTATGAGAGTGGACGTGAGCCATATGGACGAGGGAAGGGAAAGCCATACATGAGCCTGCACATGGACCAAAGCAACATTTGGAAGCAATACAGGGTTGAGGAAAGGACCGCACATGAGCTAGGTACAAGAGCCATACAAAGAAGACCATACACAAGCAAATACAAGGAGCCGTATAGAAATAATGATGACACACCGTATGTGGAAGAAGGTGAACTGTACATGAGGAATTCGTACGAAAGAAAGAGAAGGTTGTACATGAGTACACCGTACAGATAAGTGGGAATGAGGTCATACGAAGAACAAATAACCAAGTTGTATGTCAATTCCAGGCCACACGTGAGAAAAAGTTGCAAGTCGTACATGGAGGTGCCACTTGGGTTGTACGAGATAGACCCTACCAAACAGCATGTGAAAACAATTTCGGGGTCATACGTTGTATGGTCATCTTAGTGCCATCCTTCCATACATCTTCAACACACAGTGGAACATGTCTTGAAATGTCACTGGAGAGTACAACTTGAACATAATGTTGACAAGAAATCGTTATATCTGGCTTCATCAGCATTGCTTTTGGCGTCTTAAAAATTAATTGTGCGCCATGGAGTTATTGGTATCTTAAAAAATCACAAAAATCATGTGTGATGCCCCCAGACCCCTGCAATGGGCGCTGCCCCTTGACCTTGCTAAGGGTGTTGCCCTCCAACCCCCATTTGATTTGGCAAGTACACTACAAGTTGGGGTTGTCCAGTCCAAGTCATTGTCTACACTCTTGTCATCAATCTTTCTAAATATTACTTGATCTATACTTGTCTGAAAGATGACTTTTTCTTTCGGGGGGAATGATGTAGTCATGTACAATGCCTATTGTTATGTTTGATAATATTGGTTATCTTCCAATGTATTAAGTGGGTTGTCACTCTCCGATAGTTATAAGCATTCGTTGGTTGATGGTTATGTTCCTGTTGGCAGCCGTCGAGACCTTTAAATATATTGTGTATGTCAAGGAAGGTAGTATGGTAGAGTCGGATCAATTGTAATCCTTGGCCGACCATCTTTGGTCTTCTTCAGAGTAATAATTTCATGTGCGAATAAAGATATATTTTACTCTTATATCTGGTATGCATTCTTATCTATATTATTATTTCATCCATTTAATTTATCAGATATAACAATAAACACTAGCTACATCTAATTTTTTTGAAATTTGTCCTCAAATTATAGGCTTGTTTTGCACTATTAAGAAGTCACTGTATGTATATATATTTTATATGCATAATATGCATTGGTAACTGACAAGCCAATTTGGGTTCAAAAATACACTTAAATTCTACCCTTAGTTTGCTACAGTGTGTCCATGCTCTGACTTGGCACAGACTAAGTGGGCTGATTTTTGACTTGGACTTGCACCCAAAACAGACTCGGCAGGTTTCATTTAGAACAGCTTTAAGTCAGACTCAGAATTGTCAGGTCCTCAAAGAGTTCTGTGACCTTCATTTGACATATTGGTAGAAATGGAAAAAAGTTAAAGAGAGATGTCCTGAATAGAATCTATATGATACCCGATTGAGGAAATTATGTGATAAGTCAGAATGGCATGACAAGGCTAGCAAAACAAACAAGCTAATTGCTGCACACATTTAAAAATCTACAAATGACAACTAAAAAGAAAATGATCAAATGCATTGTAGAGTAAAACCTTTTCCAAGTACATGAACTTATCAGGGATGTATGCAAATAAACAGAGAGAAGCTCTTGACTCTTACAGTGAAAAGTCGCCAAAAACCTCTGTTTTGATACTTGTTCCAAACTGGTAATGGAGATGACAGCACAAAGTTTTGAAAGATTGATGCAAATTTGCAAGCAGTGGTTGAAACATTTGGGCACTTTGTGGGTTCTTCAACAGCTGTCAATCCCTCCCTGGAGTTTTCAAATGATAAATGAGTAAAATAATTCATATAATTCTAAAAGAGATGGTAAAGAGGAAATTGCCTACCTGAAATTACCAAGCAGGAAGCCTACTGCAATTTCACCATCTGTTGAATGGCCAACAGTAAACTCACACTTGTTGCGATACCCATTTACAACAGGTGAATTAAGAATACCCTCAAACTGACATGCAAGTCCACCTGCAAGTTTCACGAAAATTTCTGTCACAAAACTGGAGCATTCAAACTGCTCAAATAATACAAGTTTGAAGGAAAACTAACACCATGTGCCTTCTCATCAAAATGGGCAAAAATGTCAAGATCCCAAGGCAACCCATAAAATGAAATTCTAGGCATTACCTTGAATAGGTAATTGTAAGGGTAATTATATCTCTTACATTATCTGAGACATGAACCTTACATAAGATTCCCATTGACATGAATGATCAAACAACTAATCTTTACTACAACAAGCTCTAACAACAGATCGAGTTAAAAAGCAACAATCTCCATGTGATGGAAGAAATTAAATGGGCATGAATTATAAAATAATAGAAAAACAATATACCGAATACAAAAGCAATTCATACTTGGAAATTGGTTCCACACCTATGCCAAAATGTAAGCATCAAGCAATATGTTGAAAGAAGTGAGCAGTAATTGTAAAACTATTGTACATAATCCTATGTATTAACCTTACATAAGATTCTCATTGTAATGTCCCCTTCTCCTTAGCACGTGGTCACTCACGAGGTTGGCCTATAATTGACCCTCATAGGCCAAGGAGTTGTGTAGGGGGACGACGTGGCGGAGATTGGTGGCTTCACATCTTATTATTATTTGGTATTTTGGTGATCCAAGGAGATAACACATATCATGAAACGTGTGCACTTAATTAATAATGAAATAATATTTTAAAAGTGCATTAAAATAACATGTATAATAAAATAATATAAAGTGTACCTACCCTTATCTTCTAGAAGGTGTCTATGATGAGTTATGAAAAGGGATAAATAGAAGAGGGGAATACATGTTTTGGCATCAGTTGTTTTGTTATCTCTTGAATTGAGTTGTGGAGCCAAGGGTTCGATCCGCATAACTAAGGAGGTGGAAGATCATCTGAAGGGTTGCTTTGTGAGTGAGGAGCACTCAGTTCTTCACATTGAGCTTCTGGAGTTATTATATCAGACTTGAGGAGTTTGCTTCAGACCTACATGCTGCCATGATTTCGTTCTTGGGTCATGATAGATGCAAGCTTACATATATTTGAGGGAAGCGATATTGCCTAAGGAAGAAAGCGATGTTATTTTGGTGTATTTGGAGGTGAATCAAGTTGAGTTGTTGACATTTATCCGATTGGTGCAGACTTCACCCTCCCCACGATTTTGATTCCTTCAACATCTTTGAGCATCGATTTCCACCTTGGAGGACAGAGACATCATTTAGGAAGCAAGGTGATTCCTTTTGGACATTAGTTTGAAGACATATTTCAGTGTGTGATCAGACGGACCTGTGCATCAAAGAACCCATCGATTTGGGTTATATCTTCATGAATGAGCATTGAGACTCACATTTCAGTGAGACGCCTTCATCTAGCATTGAGACCGATCAGCTTGGAGATAGTTTGGAGCCGCTCTACTGCCATCTACATTGACATCTCAGACTTCCACTTACAGATGCAGGTCGACATAGAGGGAGTTTCGATTTTGCACATTAGAGGAGGATATTGCTTGTTTCTTCATCGCCTCTCTTGGGCGATCCATACCAGGTTCTTAAGACACCATAATTTCTTAGTAATTTCAGTTGTTGTGCATGAGTTTGTGAGTACTATTTGTCCTCAGAAAATCTGAGACATAGTTATTGTTATCAGTCCATGTGTTGATCTTGTAATGGCATATTGAGCTGGCATATGAATAAAGTTTGAAGTGGTTTTGTGGTTTGTTGTGACCTTTTTCCACACATCACCCCATTGCAAATGGGGACCCTCTCTTTTCTTGCTTTCTAGGGTTTTGTTAGTGTCCTATGGCCTTCCGCTTCAGTTTTACCAAGCCTTGCCCAGTATTGAGCAGTTCAAGTCCTAAGGATTGAAAGTTAGTTTTTGCAAATCATATGAATCCAGAATACAAACACCACCAAAGTGGTTAGAAAGGCTGGAGGACGAAGATCGCAATTGATTTGGGTGAATTCGGACAACTTTCTATTTTTAGAAAGTTTGCTTTTTTGCTTTTTCCTATTTTTTAGGAAGTTTTGTTTTTGGCATTTTCAGCCCGATCCCCGATATGGCTATTTTTAGAAAGTTTTTCCTATTTTTTAGGGGTGCCTGCTTTTTGCTTTTTCGGGATGGGAATCTAGGGTTTGCACTAACACCACTGGCCAGCTTCGACCGGGACCCAAAATTTCCAAGTTTTGACCAAAAAAGCTAGTTCCCTACATTTTAGGGGGTGGTATCGCTTCAAATGGTTTGCCTAAATATAGATTTCAAATTTCAAGTTAATTGGGTTAACTTTGGTTAAAATGTGAAATTTTGAAATTTTCCAAAATTTTGTCTAAATGTGGCTAAATGGATAAGGTTGAGTGTCATGACAGTTGGCAAGCCTTCAAAGTCCGCCATGTGTGAGAGGTATCAAAAGTCCGCCCTATCCAAAAGGTGAGTGAGCCTTGTCTAAGGTCCGCCATGTAGAGGTTGACTAAAAGTCCGTCATGTCTTGGAGAAGCCATGAAGAGGGGTTCTCAAACTCCGCTATACCTTGGAGATGCCTTGGGAGTGATCTTAAAACTCCGCCATGCAAAGGTAGAACATCAAAAGTCCGCCCAAGATACTGTTGACATGTATTTTGTACACAATCATACACAGAATAAAATACCCAAAGGCATCTTATCCTCTCTTGAATAAAGTTGCTAACTGCTGAAAATATCGCAAGAAGGATCAGTTAGGATGACTCCAATGTTCTTTTTAGTAGGGTCTCTACGTGTGGTAAGCACCAGTGGTCGTTGTGATTGCTGTGTCATCAAGGGGCCTTACGTTGCCGAAGATTTTGCTAAACTAAACAAACTTTCAAAAAATGACAAAAGAGTAGGGTTTGCAAGAGGTCTAATCTAGTCTAACCCTAAGAGTGACTCAATGTAGACAAGACTTGGTGAGATTCTCCCAACTTCAATATTGCCATAAATTAACAACTCAATTGAAATTGATGCGATCTTCTAAGGTAACAAATGATTTTTCAACACATCAAAGATCAAGGACACTACCACGAAGGTACATATTCAAGATACAACAACGATTGAAAGTGTAAGTGATTCAAATATCTCCAGTCCACCACGCAAGGCGTTCCTACAATCAGCAAGAAGCTAGTGGTTTGGAAAGTGAATCCTACCAAAGATCAAGTCCAACACTTTGTCCTTCGAATTAACACTCTACTTTGATTGAGAATGATTCAAGAAAAATTGAACAACCATGAAGATAACCAAGAGAATTGCAACAAAACACCATAACTTCAATATTTCATTGATCTCAAAGTCATCATGTACAACAATTGTTTGAATTCTTTTCTCAAAGCTCAATCTAGCTACAAAAGTAAATTACTTCTAAACTCTAATCTCTAATGCATCAATAATTTCTAACTCTCTCTCTTTCTAGTTACAAAATGAAATGAAATGAGGGTATAAATAGCATCCTCAATTACAATGAACGGTCCAGATCAAAAGGCAGATCAACGGTCAAGATCATGACACCTAAACCCTAATTAGGGTTTGTTACAAATAGCCTCCTTTTTACTGAACAATATTAAATGCATAGCCAAATATTAAATTTGGCACAAAAACCTAGGAGACATAGACCAATGACAATTAAGGTGACATGTCATCTATAACAACCTTTCATCTAGAATCTTATTCCCTTTCCAATGCTCCTTTTTAGCATATGCAATGAATCTTGATACGATTCCTTCGATTTCAGCAATTGGAATCTCGGGAAGATTCTTCATTCTTTCCTCCAAGTGGATGACCTGATCAAATGCCTCGAGAAGAGCAGCGTCCCATTCAGGTTCAAGTTCCTTAGTCTTTTCAATCAGGAGCATGGTAGCAAACATCTGATCCTGTTGCTCATCTGTGATATTAGCGTCCTTGCAAAAGATGACCTTGATTCTATCTTCCAATTCCTGCAAATCCACATCTGTCTCAACCTCGATTCTCCTGCCAAGAATGGTACGTAGTACCTCAAATACTCTATCCTGGATCGGGTTGATCACCTCCTCAACATGGCTACATCTAGTACTAATGTCCTCAAAGAGCACTTCCTTCATTTGCAGTAAGGTCGACCACTGAAGTAAACTGTGAGGTCCTCCATCCATGATCCTTTCCTGTGCTAAGACCTTCCTCGATGTTTGTCTGATTACTCGCAAGACAGGAATGATAACATCTTTGGTATGAGCAAAAGCGGCTACCATTATCATCAAGTTGTGGATGATCTCAAGAACCTGGATAGCCCTATGAATAGTCTTCATCATCCTTGTTGCAAATTCTACGGCAACTGTATGAGATTTGTCCATCCAAGTACTCATACGCTGGACCATACTACTAAATCTCTCTGCCTCACCAATTGATTGAAGGGGAAGTGCCTGCACTGGTGATCTTGCTGGATCCTGACGTCTCAAAGGCTCATTGAGATGGCTGAAATATGTTCTCCATGCACCGACCTCTCTCTCAAGCTTTCTATTCTTCTCCATTTCTTCTCTAAGCTTATCTTTCAAGGCCTCAAATGAATCGGTGGCATCATCCATTGTCTGTTCAGCTGTGGATGGACCTAGCTCAAATGTTTCTATATCATATTCCTCTGCTAGGATCTCCCCTTCATACTTGTCCACTGCTGGTGTAGCTATCTGTAATTTTCTGGATCCAGTCTCATCTCTAATCATCTTGGACATCTTGGTAGCCTTCTTCTTCTCTGTCACTTCCTGAGAATGTCCAACAAGGCTCTCTAAATCAATTACATTGTCTTCGTCCTCAATCACGATCACCTTCGTCAATCTTTCCTTCAACCAATCTGGGATGGCCGATCTTGTCTCTTTGTCCTGTATCTCCTTATACAATGTTTCTTCTTCTCTGGGAGGAGATGTTACTTCGTCATTGTTCTTGTCTTCATGTAGCTCATAATCTTGGAGAGATCCACTTGGTGACCCTTGCGGTGCCTGTCCTTCTTCCTACCTATCATTCTGTACCATTGACTCCATAGACTCTTCCACTTCAAGTGTCCTCTTCTCTTGTCGAGAAGATGTGCCGGATGAGCGATCTCAGTTGGCCCCTTGCTTCTTCTTGGAAGATCCTATCTTTTCCAGTCTCTCTTTCCTCTTCGAACCTCTTGGATGGAGATTGCCTTCACTTGCACTTCGAAGGTTGCCTTCACTTGTATTTCTGGGATTAGGATTGCCTTCGCTTACACTAGCTCCACCTTCGGTTGGTTTCTCTTCCAAAGTGAAAGTCATAGCTATGCCTTGCTCTCTCAACTTCTGATGATGCACATCAACCCATCTGCGAGTACAAGACAAGACTGGAGCCATCAAAGCATCTAGATCCACAACCTCGGGCTCATTCCAATCTAACCTTACTGATTTGCTTTCTCGATCATAGGATGACTAGAGATGTCTGCCACTGTCCTGAGCTTGGTCGGTCACTCTGTAAATCTTGCATTTCCTGATGAAATCCAAAGGCAATCTAGAATGCATCTTTCTTTTCACTTCAAGATCATCTAAGAGATTCATCATAAAATCTTCTATCTAATACTCATGCTTAAACTTCCTACCGACTGTCTCCTCTATATATCCATGTGGATCAAAGCTTTCTCTCAACGCAAAGAATGAAAAAGAATACAAAGCTAACTCCTTCTCTGAGTCATCCATGGCTAAAGCATTAGGACATACCTCAACTGAATTGCCCAATATGATAGGTACCGGAACTCCATTCCCATGTCTGTGTCTGAATGCCTTCGCATAAGCTGCCAACTGTCTTGTTACCTCAAGTAACACAATTCTGTCTGTCGGATATCTCGGCAACATGTATGGAGGTGAAGGACATCCATGAACTCTGATATAAGTAAACTTCGGAAATTGGATAAACCAAGCACCGTACCTCTTCACTAGTTCCTGTGCATCCTGAGATAATCTGTTGTGAATCCCACCTTGCAACGTCCTTGTGATGTTCATCGTGAAGGTATCATTAACTAACTTGTAGTTACTTCCTAGCGGATGATGCAAGTGGACATAGGAATCAAAAACTCTGACCTCGCCGGGTCCTCTTCCAATCACTCCTCTGTGAGGTAGTCCTGCGTACTCAAAGCTCCTGATCAAGGCATATATGAGGTATGAACTCATGTGGAAGGACTTGGTAGCTTTCAGTCTTCTCAACTGTACATCCAAGCAATGGCTAATCATCCTAGCCCAATGAATTGTTCCTTTTCCCTGAACTATTACCTGGATAAAGTAGAACATCCACTTCTCAAAGTAGAAAGCTTGAGGGGCTCCTGTGACTCGGTTGAGCATTGTAATCAAATCTCTGTACTCCTCCTGGAAATCGATCCTATGTGGTGTGTTCGGGATCTTACTCAGGCGAGGACGACTCTTAAGTAACCAGTTCTTGTTGATGATGCTTAGACAAGCATCTGGATCATCTTCGTACATGGACCTGGCTCCTTCCATGCTCTTGTAGACCATATCTCTGTGCTCTGGAAGATGGAAAGCCTCGCTTATAGCTTCCTCTGAAAGATACGCCAAAGTGTTTCCTTCCTTGGACACGATTGTTCTTGACTGAGGATCATAATGACGAGCACACTCGATCATCAATTCATGGCACTGAACTGCTGGAGGGAAGCCGGCCGCCTTAATGATGCCACTTTCAATTATCCTCCGGGCGACAGGTGATGGCTTGCCAATGTAGGGGACCTCTCGAAACTTCTTCGTGCTGAAGTTGCCCAAGTTGGTATCTCCAATGTTGCTCCACTTAGACACGATCTTGGTCTCCAGTTCTTCGTTCTTTTGATCTTCCTTCATGAGAGCTGGACGACTTGTGGATGCTCCCGCCTTCGGGGTCGCCATACCTACACAACATTTCACAATAAGTAACAGATCTTGCAATGTATAACATAGATTAGATTAATTTTAGGAAACTTCATGATAAGTCTTTGAGTCATCATTTCCTAAAAAACGATTGAGCTATTGGAATTCAAAATTTCAAAATTCAAAATTCAAGGCCATGACGATCAACATTCAAAACAAAACAAGAATTCGCCATACCTTACTTGAGAGCTAACTCTAAAATGCAAAATAAAGAGAATCGCCTAGGCAAAAATCAATGTTTGAAGCTTTTCCACGTGATCCTTTTCAAACGAACGTCCACTTTAGCAATTCGCCACCTTTGGGGGGTCTTTGACGTAGTCTTTGGCAAATTCGCTCAACTTGAAACTAAGTTCGCACCTCCTTTGATGATGCTCGCACCTTCCTTTGAATGGAAATTCGCACTCTTTAAACACAATTCGCACACCTCTTTGTCTACTCCAAATCGCATGCTAATAAAGTTTGAATGATGATTTGAAAATGAAAATAATTCACCTTCCTTTATAGGCGCTTACCCCCCCATTACCTTTAGGCCGACTTGGTGAATAAATTGATTAAAAGCAATTTTTAAATAAAAACCAAAGGCCGACTTTGTAAGAATTTAAATCAAGCGCTCAATTTGATTTTATTTAAAATAGTAATTAATTAATTAAATGCCTTCATTTTTAATTAATTCGATTTTTAAAATAGGCAAAATTAATTAATTAAATGCTCATGCGTAATTTTTTAAATGCCATTTAATTGAATATTTAAATTTATCGATTTTTTAGCATTTAATAAAATTCAAAAAATGTTTTAGCGCCAAAATTGGGAGAGGTGGAAAGATACAAACCATATCGCTCTGGTCCCTGACTGAGGGACAGGAGCGAACTTCCATTTTTAGCTCAAATTTGCGATCTTTTGACGTTCACCTTTTGCTTGTCACCTTCCAAATGATGTTTTCAACCTTATGCAACTTCGTTTTGATGTGATCCTTGGGAGAAAATGAGTGATGTAGTTAATATCGCCCTGGTCCCTAGCTGAGGGACAAGAGCGATCTTGCTTCTCTCCTTGATCCTTGTTTCTTTGATTGCCAATTTTCATCATGAGGCGAGTAACAACATTATTCCTTCACTTCATGCAAATTTTACTTGTCGTTAACAAGGTACCTGTGACATTTGAATGGTTTTCGCCCTGGTCCCTTGGTGAGGGACAGGAGCGAACTTTATGTTCTAGCCAAAATTCGTTGTTTTTACACCTTGGCTCCTTGTTCATCTCTTCAAAATGATATCTTCGATCTTGTGTACCCTGGTTTGACGTGATCTTGTGGGACGAATGATAGATTTCATGAATATCGCCCTGGTCCTTGCCTGAGGGACAGGAGCGAATTAGCTTCTTGGCTCAAATTTGATCACCTTTTGATGTTTGGTTTCCTCCCATATCATCCTCTTAAGGACACTTTGACCCTGTGCAACTTTGTACGTTCTTGACTTAGCGTGACTTTTGAAAGAACTGGCTAGTGTAGTGAATATCGCCCTGGTCCCTGACTGAGGGACAGGAGCGAATTTTGGTATCCTGGGCTCATCCTTGTTCTTATCAACTTACGATCGCCTTCACAATGTAGAATGAAGTCCTTTGATCCCTCTTGAACGCTTGAAACGTGATTATCATTCAAAACTTAAGCATGTTTAGAGATTTCGCTCTGGTCCCTGACTGAGGGACAGGAGCGATCTTGGACATTTAGTGCAAATCCTTCATCCTTGGCGGTCTTTGTAACTTCGTTCTTCGTTAAGACACCTCAAACGTCATTGCCTCCTTGTATCCTGACTTGGAGTGGTTTGAACTTGAGTGGAAGGCAAGATAACTAACATTTCGCCCTGGTCTCTGGGAGAGGGACAAGAGCGAATTTGTACTTGTAGACTCAATTACACTTTGCCAACTTCCAAATTTATCTTCAACGGTCTTGTTTTGCACCCTTTCATTCATCCTTGGCCTGGAATTTGTTCTAACTTGGCAAGAAATTGATTTAAGGAAGAAATCGCTCTGGTCCCTGACTGAGGGACAGGAGCGAATAGGCCAATATGGAGTTCATCAGGTGTCTTGCAATCTTCAATTTGTCTTCAACAGGTTCATTACACCTTCTTTGTTTGCCTCAAACGCAAAACTTACTTGATCTTTGCCCAAAACATGCCCTATGAGGAATTTCGCTCTGGTCCCTGGGAGAGGGACGGGAGCTATCATTGAATTTCGCCCTGGTCCCTGACTGAGGGACAGGAGCGATTTAGCTTCTATGTCAAGTTTTCCTCATGTTTGCACTTTCAAATTATATTCAACTAATAAAACATATCTCCTTTGATCTCCTCAAATCGTCAAATCGTTCAAATCCTGCAAGGACAAGGTGATGTTGGATTTTAAGCTCCGGTCCTTCACTGAGGGACAGGAGCGATTTTTGCTCCTGGCACAGTTCCGTGTTTGCGAAATTCTTCAAATTATATTCAACGGAAAGAACATGCCTCCCTTTATCACTTCCAATCAAAAATTCGTCTTGATCCTGCAAAGACAATAAAATTTTGAGAAACGAGCTCCGGTCCTTCATTGAGGGACAGGAGCGATTTTGCTTCTACAGGCCAAAATATCAAGATTTTACGAGTTTAATCACTTCACAAGGCAAAAACAAGTCATTTCCAATGCCCGGGATCAATTATCAAAATTCTCAAAATTTGGTCAAAATCACTCCATCGGACAAAAATCAAAAATCTCATCATTAACACTTAGACAAATTTGGACTTGCATTCAAAATTCTGACTGAAACTACACAAACTCACTTAGCCTCTGGCGAATTCACTTTATTCAAAATTGCATCCTACGAGAGGAAGCTCAAAAAGCTCTCAAGATTGACTGGACTCTGGCCTGAAAACGCAGAAACGGAAACCCTAAGGCTTGACCCTAATCCAAACAACTGACAAACTAAACCAAAACCCTAAAAAACGGAGAAAAAAAGCGAGCAAAAAGGAGCAAAAAGAGGGGGTCCCCATTTTAAATGGGGCGATGTGTGAAATGGTCACAACATCTGGCGACACCACTGAGAAATGTTGAAAAACATTTGGGAATCAATCTTTCTAGAAGAAAAACTTAGAAAACCTCCCTCAACAAAACCAGGAGTTAAGAAACACTTACAAGAAGAGACTATCATATTGAGACAAAGTATCAAGTCCACAGTTACCCATGTGTGTGCAAATGCGTTAATTCCTCTCAACAAGACAATCATGATCTTCAGGTTCCCTTGTGATAAGCTACGTAGTTTGTCTGAACTCCAAAAGCATCCTGGATAGAGTCTCGCTGCCAGTCAAACGTCCATAGTCCCGACGAGGTTATCGCCGCAAGCTCACGAACATTGCTCCATTGCCAGCCAGGCGTCTATAGCCCCGATGGAGTTATTCGTAAATTCCCTTTTAGCCAATTTGATATTTCTTTGTCAGCTCATTTTCTTTTTGATTTTTTCTTTTCTCATTTTCTCACTTTTTCTTTTGATACTGCTTTTCAGTTCCGTCAATTCTTTTGGCTCGTGAGTAGTGAAGCTCACTAGGGTTTGAGGATTGCGGTGGCGCTGAAGTCAGACTTTAGATTTTTCACTGATCATAGCTTCGCCTGGAAACCATAACGACTCGGAGATTATAAGTGTGAAAAGATATAATAACTGGAGGACGAAAATACGTGAGTTCAATAAGCTAATCTTGCTTCAATGCAAATACGTCCTGACTCAAAGCTTTATTAAAAGAAACTCCCTTTGTAATTCCAAAAGACCTCATGATTGCCCAAATGCAACCAACAACCTAGCGGGAAGTCAGAGCGTTACATGATAAAATCACCCAATTTCAAATGGATACCCCTCAGGGCAAAACAACTAACCTAAAACAAAACACCTAAACTAAAAACGAAAACAAAACAAAAGACAAACCAAAGCGAAAGAAAAGCAAACGACAAAAACTAAAGCAAACTAAACTAACTATGTACAAGGAAGGCCTTGGGCATCTCAGGATTGGAAATAATGTTTGAGATATCTCCCATTGACAGGCAATGGGATGTCTTCTCCAATTAAAGTCTTCAACCTAAATGCATTTTCTCCCAAAATCTCTGAAATTTGATAAGGGCCTTTCCAAAGCTTATCAAACTTATCATGTTCTCCTCTTTTCTCGTGTGCCTTGTCCCAGTATAAGACAAGATCTGAAATTCGAAATGCCTTGACTCTAGCTTGTCGATCGAACCATCTTTTCACCACTCCTTGGTGTTTTGCGAAGTTTTCCAATGCTTGATCTCTCTTTTCTTCCAGATTCATTAACTGCGTCAATCGGGCTTGAACAGCATCAGTGTCTTCCATGTACTCCTGAATAAATCTCAAGGTCGGGATCCTGAGTTGCATGGGGAAGACTGGGTCTTGACCATAAACCAGAAAATAAGGTGAAATTCCTAATGCGTTCTTGGTCCTGATTCTGTCTGCCCATAAGGCGAATCTCAATTGGGTGTGCCATTCTCTCGGACTCCTTTCTAGCAATTTCTTGATAACGCTGAGTAGGTTCTTGTTGGTTGACTAAAGGTTGACTAAAAGTCAGCCATGCCTTGGAGAGGTAAGGAAAGTCCGCCAAAGTTTGATGAATATGAAGGTGAGTCTTCAAAAGTCCACCTAAACATGAAAGTCAAACAAAATCAACGAGAATGCAAGTGATGTCATGAAAATCCTTCAAGATTTTGAACTTAAATCCAAAATAGAAAGTTTTCAAAAGGAGAATATTGGAAGATTGATAAGGATTTCGAACTAGAAACCAAAATGGAAAGTTTTCTTTTCAAGGGAATATTGAGGATTACTAAAGATTTCGAACTAAATTCTAAATTAGAATCTTTTGAAGACATTCTTTTTACAAGCCTAGTTCGAGTTAACCAACTGAAAACAAAATAGAAACTTGCATTATTGAAAGATTTTCGAACTAGAGGACATGACAATACTTTCCCAAAATGCGAGCTGGATTTGGAAACGTGAGTTGGAAGATTTTAAGTGTTTCTAATCGATGATTCAACTTTTTTTACAAATACTTCGTTGTAACTTCATTTCTACACCAAGGAGTTCGAAGTTATTAAGGAGAGCATAGTAAAATACTTTCAGTTTGGAGTTCATCTGGAGAAAGTTTCGATATTGCTGGAGGTTGGACAAATTTCGTGACGAAGGATCCGCAGATTTGTGAGTGAAGCCAGCAAGTGTAAGGGAGAATTATTGAATCTTTTCTGGATTTTCTGAGTATTCTTGAGAAAATTCCAGCCTTACTTCTATCCATTCGAAGGTGAAATTGAATTCATGATGCAGATTTATGTATTTTCTGAGTATTTTTCAGAATTTGAGAAATGATTTTTAGTGAATTTACTTGAATTTCTAGGGGAAGAAAATCATTTTTTTTTTGGCTAAGTAAGATATTTTCGGAGTTATAACACTTGGTGTTGATTTACGATCACAATCGTCCTTGAAGATTGAAGGGTTTTAAGATGAAATTTCAGTTTTTTTGGCTAAGTATGAGAATAAGAAGAAATTTTCCGACAATTAGCCATTTTGCAGCCCCATCATTTTCTTCAAATTAATTCCTAACTTGAATTTTCATTGTTTGCTTGCAGATCCTAGGCATTATGAAATTTCAAGTGGATAAAGATGCTCCTCCGGAGTCAAGGATGACTTCAAAATGGAAAAATGTTAGCGACACCAACCTCGGACACATCAATCTGAGGGAATTTAAGAAGCGAATGTTTGGTCTGGACAGTGCCTACAACAATCGCACGAAAGATGATGATGAGCGGAATCGTGCACACTGCTAGTTTTCTCCCCACCATGCAATGCACTGAATTAGTGGTTGAATGTGCTAAACATTACAACCCCACCAGAGTATCACAATGCGGTGTATGTGACAAAGGATGAAGCTGGCAGTCTGTATCAGGACCAGGTGGAGGAATATGATGCCATAGTCAACAATTCCTAGCTGGACAAGCCAAGGAAGGGCACCTCCAAACTTCAAAGGAAGAGCCTAGTGCGAGCATACTTCAAGGAGGACATTGGAGACATGATCGTCCTGCTCAACAGAATAATGGGAAATCCTCAGGGAGCCCCATTCGAGCCATGGATGTACTATTTCATTAATGAAATAATGAATGAAGTAAAAATGATAGACTGGGCCAAGATGATTAGCGACAACCTAGATAGTCAGCTAAGGAACCTAGAGGCGAATAGGACTTTCTTCATGAGTTCGTACCTATTTTATTCCTTGGCCAGGACCTACAGATACAGAGGCCTCACTTGCAGAGGAGAAATAGGGAACAAGGAGAACCAGTTTCCAGTGTATGATTGCTATCCCCAGCTCCACATGGAAGAGAAGTTCCATTTTAAAAGAGTGAATGATACCTTCCTCATGCACATCACTCGAACATTGCAAGGTGGACTACAACAGAGACTCTCTCAGGAGTCTATGGACTTCATCAGTCGATTTGGGTATTGGTATATCCAATATCTAGAGTTCACTTACCTTAGAATTCAAGGATTCGCAAGGCCTCCCTACAAGCTTCCAACTTACCCTACCAACCGAGTTGTGTTACTCGAGGTTTTAAGGCAATTGGAGGAGTATATGGTAATTCAGAGGGAAAAACAGAAGAAGGCAGGGACTTCCTCTCTTACAATTGGTAATGGGCTGGAAACATGTCCATCGACACAAGCTGTTGCGACAGCTAAGAAGGAGCTAGCCTAGTATCCCTTTTATCAGTACAAGGAGAGAAGGAATTTTGATCCGTTCCATAGGATAAAGAAGGTCGAAGGGACAACGTATGACCACAGGGCCGATCTAGAAGATTATTGGGCTAACGCAGCCGATAGCTTCGAGATCAAGAAGAGATTCTGGTCAAGAATTCCTTTGAACAAGGTGAGGGCAACAGAGGTATTCAGAGTTGCCGATCAAGTAAAGGATAGCCCAGAGCTTCAGCAGCCAGGTTTTGAAAAGATGAAAAATCAACCACTAGTTTTAATAGATTGGACAGAGGAAGAAAAATCGGATCTAGCAGACCTCATGAGGACAGTGGTTGAGTATTCGAAGTGGTGGACATCTGAAAGGACAAGGCAATTAAAGGCCAAAGGTGTGACCTTGACCTACGAATTGATGGGAGTAGATGATTCTTTGTCCACCAATCCTTGTACCTCTGCAAGTAATGCCCGGAATCCAGAAAGTGTTGGGTCTCGGAAGAGGAAGGAGTTGGTTGGAAGCTCCGTAAAGGTCACAGGAAAGAAGATTGTAGGGGAAAGAAAGGAGTCCAGCGAAGGCTAGTCCATCCTAAGTGCCGCTTCTATTGTGCCCGATCAGAATGCAGTTGGGGAGCAGGAGATGAACATGTGCATGATTAATGATGAAGTGAGGGTGCCTTCTCCTTCGGTTGAGGAAGTAATGAAGGAACTTGTCCAAAGTCCAGACAGAGAGCAAACTGAAACACCTACATCTCCCGTAGTCTTCTTGGATGGCATAGCTACAAACCTGGGAGGGACAGATGATGGATTTGACCAGAACACCATGGAGCAGTCAACTATCCTGGATTGGCTAAGGGAAAGAATAAAGGCCAACGTTCCCAAGGAGGCCTGTTCTGAAGAAATTACAGCAGCATTCCTAGAGAAGGTAAATGAGCCAGCTGTAGCTAAACCGCCTAAGCCCGCCAGAAAGTTTTCTTTAATCCAGAGAGACAATGCAGGATACAGGACAGTCCAAATAGCAGTGCCTAAAGAAGGAAAAACTAGGGACAACGTCACTGCAGATGACTACAAGATCACTACCATAGAGCTGGGCAAGCCCACCCAAGACCAAGAGGTCCAGTATTTCGATGACTCTTGTAACGCTCTGAAGGCAAGTTTAGCCTAGGAGAAAGAGAAAAGAAAGAAGGGTTGAAGAAGAAAACCAGCAATGGAGAAAGTATGTTATCCATCTCACCAGGCCACTTAACCATGAGATCCCGGTTACTCCTCCATAGCCTCTTCAATAGGAATCGATGAAGGACTATGAGGATATGAAGGGTACATTCATGCAGGCCAAGGAGTGGATTTCAGATGCTTCAGCACGTGCAGATATACCGGTAGAGAATTTAGTATCGTCACATGAATCGGCCTCTTCACTGGTCAGTCGTATCCAGGATCTAGCTGCCCATTGGGAGGACGTGGAGGAAATTCAGGATGAAATACTTCCTCATCTGAAGGTTATCTGAGGTTTGTCAAAGAGAAGTCTGGTAGATGCAGGTATCATGCAGGCAGGATACAGGTACGACTTTAGCACCTGGTATTACGCCTTGGTTACCCGGATTGAAGTTTTGAAGAAATCCGAGACCAAGTGCTTTGAAACAGAGGAGTGTCAGAGAGATTTTGAGCAAAGTATTTCATGTAGCATCCGAGATTTGGAAGAAAGAGAGTATAAGGGAGAAGCACTTGCAAGCAGAGAACCTGAGAGCCAGGATTCAGTCAAGTTTCTTCAAGGATTCAGGGATGATTGACAAAGGCGATCTCTCGAAGATAGCAAACTTTCTCTTCATCGATGAAAATTTTCTTGCCCAAGCGGTTGAGTGGGAAAGCATCCTCGCCACATGTACTGATGATGTGGACATCATTGAATTCCAGATTGGCAGTTTGCCAAGTGTCACCATGGAGGAGGTCAAGTTTATTGTGTCCAGGTACATCGAATCTGTGAAAGAGGAAAGTGGATACTCACCTCAATGAGATTAGCAGTTGTGCCACATGTCACTTTCTTATTCATTCGAGCTGATAGTGTTTTGGGAAACCCTAATTAGGGTTTATAGCTTTCAATCTTGGTCCTTGATCACTGTTTGATCTCGGTCATTTATTTATTTTTGAAAAACTATATAAGGCTACCTCCTCTCATTTAGTGTGTGTGAGGTTTTTGATGTATTGTTACGTAAGGTCATTTCCAGATAATATATTGCATGTGCGCTTGCTTTGTAATCTCTATTGTTTGAATGATTTGCATGGTTTCAATTTCCTCAACACCTAGTTAAAATTAATCTAGATTTGTTTTCATTGTTGTTAATTTGAATGAAGGATTTGATAAGTGTCAATTGATGGTGTACCTCCGCTCATACTTTTGGTGAATGGATGATTTCCATTTCACAGTGCAAAGTTAGCCTAAGCTCATCCTCTATGCATCCCAACATCTTAATCATAAGCAAAATCCATTGAAGATTGCACCGGCTTTGTGTAGTTGTCCCTAGTGTGTCAAAGCAAGGTTTGGTTTCTCGAGGGCACCCAATTGATACCGTCTCCATAGTTCATAGGATTAGATTAGCCTTCTTGAACCCTATCTCTTTTCTCCTTTCTTTTGAAAGTCTAAACCCCGAAAATCAAAAAAAAAAAAGAGAGCCTAAAAATTGCTAAATCCATCTAAGTCCAGCAGTTCAAGACAGTTGTTAAACGTAAGTCCCCCTTGAGATTTTCAGCATACACTACCCAAGAAGCTATTTCACTAAAGTCGCTTGTTCGCACATATAGACCTTGGAATCAGTAGTGATTTTTCAGGAGAGGATAGAATGCCTTCGGGTATCCTATCCTAATGTTTGGTAGATGATAAAACAGACACCAACATGGTTGCATCTTATATGATCAGTTTCTGAGGTTGTATGACACCTATTTGACATAATGACAGTCCGTAGTTATCCATGTTTGTGAGCCTCAATTGTCTTAGGTTGCTGTCTAACACTACATAGTTGTCACACTTCACTTTCAAAGTCATTATGAATGATCTTTCGTTAAAAATTTAGTGTCTAATGTTCCTTATACCAAACTAAAACGAAGATCAGATAACTGAGAACTTGCTAGCTAAGTGTTTGACGAAATATCTAAGCCAAGAAAATCAGAAGTTTATATCAGAATTGATAAGGGACATTATACTCATAGACTTGCATGATCAAACAACTAATCTTCATAATAACAAGCTCTAACAACAGATAGATCTAAAAAGGAACAATCTCCTTGTGATGGAATAAATTAAATGGGCATGAATAAATAATAGAAAAACAATATACAAAATGCAAAAGCAATTCATACTTGGAAATTGATTCTCGTATCTATGCCAAAATATAAGTGTCAAGCAATGTCAAAAGAATGAGCAGTAATTGTAACACTATTTTACATAATCCTATGTATAGGTAAAAGATGTAATAACATATTAATATATTGTTATTACTAAAATACAATAGAGGTTGAACGGTCACCTTGAAAATGAACTGAAAAGTCGTTTCATATTGATAAATATGTACTTTGTAACAAATGTTGAAGTTAATGAGAATTGGATTTCAGTCTTTCATTTTCAAATTCATTCACAATCCATCTCTTGGCCTCACATTGGTATCAGAGATAAGGCAAAATATTTGCACACCTTTTCAATCCTCCAAATTTTCCATGTATTTTCCTTATCTCCATTATTTGTAAGAAAATAAATATCAGCAGAAGACTTCATCACAGCAGACAAAAGATTGAACATAAACGAATAAAAACTCAATTCATGTCAATGGAGGAAGAAGATGGCCATCTGCAAACAATAATTCTGTAACTGGACATGAGAAAGGCAATCAGCAAAGTTGCAGTGCTTGACGCAATCATAATGTAGCACAAGCATTCAAATCTGTGAAGGTGCATTTTTCCTGAAATTTTTTCTTCATGTTTAAATTTAGTTTTTCTTCCCACCAATTCCCAAAATCACAGAAGTTGAATTGATGCCTTTGAATGAGAAGTTGAATAATCATCTCCCATAAATCTTTGCCATTTATTTAGGCCATGAGAAAAAAATAGTTAAAATAACATCCATGGTACAATTTTATCCATGAAAGAAACCTGGTTAGATTAATTTAGACAAATTCAAAATACTCTTATTTTCTATGTTCCACAGCATTCCGGGGACAGGGATGGCATGTAAGGCCCATAAACATATGTGCCTTACCTTGCTGTTTGATTTTGACACTAACTATATCAATGATGTTTTGTATTCCATCTAGATATTCAACTTGTATATTTTAGATACATATCTTATGATTTTATGTTTGAACCTGTGGTAGTGCTTCAGTGTCACTGTTTTCACTGATATCATGTTATTAGCAATTATATTACCTTATTCAACATTATTGGTTATTGCAGATTATTTAATTACACATCTACTGATATCTAGAATTAGATAATGTTAGTAGTAGATGTCACTATTATTACTTACAGAAACTTATAAATTATTCAATTTTGCATTTGATATTATATGATGTAATTGCAGGGTGTGTTTATCACTTGCTTGATTTCATTCTCGTTGATTGTTCTATGTTGTGCTTCAACGTTCTTTGTATTGTGTTGGTATGCCTAGTGTTTTAACTGAGCATGTAGACACAGGTTCCATCGACAGCGATTAATTTTGAGACCATTGCTTCCCTAGTGCCCACTAGACATCGGCATTGTTGGTACTTGGAAACTAGATCGGTTCTTCTTTCTATTGATTGGCTACTCCCTTTCATCTACTCCTTAAATTCCCCCCTCGGAAACTAGATCGGTTCTTCTTTCTATTGATTGGCTACTCCCTTTCATCTACTCCTTAAATTCCCCCCTCTATTCCTTCCCGCTAAGAATTTTATCACTAGAACTGCCAAAGAGGAAATATACAGATAGTATATCCAAACCACCTAGGTCTCCTCTTTGAGTTGCTCAACCCCACGCTAGCTTTCCATACCAAGCATTTCATACAGATAGTGGATGGTATTATTCATCAACCTCACATTCTCCATCAGCATTGGACCCACAGCTTGAGGTTTCCCCTTTGCCATTTGAGAGTCTACTCTCACCAATTACAGGTTGAAATTGATCAAAAGAACCTTTTGTAGAACACAATTCTACTACTGACAGGGGGGGGGGAATCAGTAGTAGATATAAACTATTAAACTTTAATCAATTTTAACTTTTAATTCAACTTGTCAAACTTCAATCTGAAAACCAAAAGTAATCGTAACTGAATTTTAAATAGATGCAACCACACAAGATTTTACGTGGAAACCCAGTATTCGAAAACCACAGTGAGTAATGCTGCTAGGATCTACTGTCCTAATCCAGCCTCACAATATTTAGGGCACCAACCCCAAGGAATCACCAAATCCCTTATATGAGCACCAACTCATCCAAAACCACAATTCAATGATCTGAGCACCAACTCAGAAATCCTAAAGGCATCAAATATAAGGATTAAACAACTTATCAGTTTTTCTGATCTGAATCATTACATTCACTGTATTGAACATGTATAAACAGATTATCACAAATTAAATTTTAAACTCATAATATACTGTTGAACTCCTTTGCCCTTAGAAATCTGCAAAACAAGATGTCTATAGTCTGAAAACTATTTGCAATCTTCAACACCCCTGTCAATACAAACTCAGAATTGAAAAATCATCAATAAAATGTCAATATGTCACTGCTCTTGTTCACACTTCACAACCTGTATCTGCAATCAAGATTTGTTCAGAATAATTCTAAAACATTCCACATATGTCTCTTGGAATAATTTCACAAATGAAACATGACTGCAAAAACCTTAACAAACTTCTATAGTGTTACCCTTATTCATACTGCTGTTATCTGAAAAGAGTATTTGTCACGGTCACTTAATTTGAATCTCTGCAACAAACATATATTCTTTCTATTTGATTTTCCAAAGAATCACTATCACTAACTCCCCCTTCAATACACGTCCTTGCATTATATAGAATGCAAATACTGTTGTAGAAAGAAGTTATAACCGATTTTCTTTCGGTTAAAAGCCTTTTCAATAAACTTCAACCGAATATAACAACCCATTTTTAACATATCTCAGCATCATATTTCGGAATGTTCTCATCCTTCTCTTTACTGGGAGTAAAGATAAGCAGCAGTTGAAACCACCACCTATAACTGATAACTAACCCAACCAAATAATATAACAAAAACGCTTGCCTTATTACATGGATGACTTTTGTCATTCCTACAATCAACGATATGCTTGTCTTATAACATTGAGGCTTTCATTGATATAAATTCCAAAGAACCATGGCAAGACAAGTGGCAATCAGTTACACAATAATAGTTCAATCAACCAGAAGAAATGACAAACAAAAACAGGTCTGAAGATTTCTTTCAATCTGAAAATCTTTCCACAGTATTACTGCCAATTATACTTTATGCAGATTGAAAACAATACTTAAGTTCTATGTTTGATAAGAAAATCTGATTATTGCATCATCCTTTTGAACAAAAATATACTGCTCACTTCATCACTGTATTATTCTGAAACAAAACTATCTTCTCAGGTTAATAATATACTGTTGTTATTTCTCATAGGAGCAGATCAATACAGTGAACAATTCACGAAGATACAGAATTGTATCATTTCAGATTGTCATGCTGCAAGCAAATGGACATGGTAACTTCCAGAAAAGTATTGACATCAATGACAAACCACCAATGTAAAAGTGGCTAACACCTTCATCAAAGATCAGATCCTCCATCTGTGCTCCATCCAAGAGGTGAAGATCAAGGAACAATTTCAAAGGCCCCATTTATTATGAAATCCAAGGAAGGTATCACTAGCTCAAGCAACACAAGCAACTCTCAAACTACCTTCTCCAAATATTCAAACCAATGGTTCTTGACTCTTTTTCTCTGCAAGGCTTTCACCCTCTAACACAAATCCCCTATAATAGGCGAGTCTAGAGGGACACAAGCAACTCTCAATCTACCTTCTTCATAAATTAGATCAGTGGTGCCTAGCTCTTTTTCTTTGCAAGGTCATCACCCTCTAGCACAGATCACCTCTTTTTCCAGCCCAACTAGCATCAAACAACACAAAAGATCCTTTAGATACTAATACTTTGCATATAAATGCTAACAGATCAGTTAAGCACTGCTTCTCTCAACACACAATTACTGATAGATTCCTCAACCTAGTCTCCCTCAACCTCATGGCTTTGCTCATTCTCATCAAGATGACTCAGGCCCACTCTTGCAACATAGGTCTACTAATTACTAGCTACCACCTTGACCACAAGACAAACTCATATTACAAGTTTCTTTTCTGCTACATCAGCCTTGAATGTTAGGGGATTTCCTAGAGTGAGTGCTTTAATTACTCCTAGGATCTCTTAGCATGGCCTCTCCAACCTTGGATTCTCCCCAATGACCATTATCAAGTGTTTCACAATGACCGGTGATCACTTAGACAATTCCTACATTTCAAACACAAGCAAGGGTATTCAATAAGATTTCCTACCAGTCTTCACTGACACATGCTTTGGGGTCCTTGTATCAGCCTTCATTACCATTTTCTAGTGGCACGATGCTTTATTTAGTCTTGTATTTTTATTTTATTATTTTGCTTCTAAGGTTCTCAATTCCAAGAACTTTCTATTCTTAACTGCTGTATTGGCTAGTCCCATTGGACCTACTTTAGGTCATCCATGTAGATCCGAAGTCTAGTTGCAGGCTTCCAAGACCATATCAGAGCATAAGCATGCTGCCATGGACTTTATTGATTTTAATTGCCAAGGAAAACTTCAAAATTCTCAAAACTCATTCTGCCTTTAGATTTTATTTTCAGCAATTTCCATTAGCCTCGGTTGGCTATATGCTATGAATCTACAAGATCAAAATTGCCCAAAACAGGCGTATTTGTAGTATACTCATGTCGGAGGAACTCCCTTTAGGCTTTAAGGTTCACCTGATACATGCTACACAGAATGGAGGTAAATTTTAAATTGAAGTCTTCAAATATTTTATTTTATTTTGTCTCAAGAACAATATGTTTAGAAGGTTACACGCCACAATCAAGGCCAACTGACTCACTTGGAAAAGTAGTAAAGGAATTCATGGACCAGTTGGCATCAAAAATTACTTGTGGGGTAAGATCTGTCCGAAACATGAACAAATACTAAGCACTCCTTTTTAGTTTAGATGTGTTTGTAGAGTCATGGCAATCTATAATCAGTGACATGGAGATCCATATATCGCCACACATCCATCTTTGACATGCTGACAGGCTTAAGAAATGGAACTGTTGCAATAGCAGGTGGTATGCATCAATAGGATTGTGATGGTGGATGGAAACCCCATGTTCCCTCTCTTCCACTATCTTTTAATCAAACATGATTGATTTTACAGGTTAAAAGGCTTTGAAGATACATATTTACAAAGTGCTGTAGCTTATTGTGCTGGTTGGTTCCCTCAACTTGGACAAAACAGATCTGTTTCAAATCAGTGTGCTTTTATATGAAATTGTAGAAATAAAGCTAATTCGTGATTATTTTGGGAACCCAATGTCTTTTGCACTGGACATTATTGGTTCTAATATCTTCTTAGATAGTGTTATTGAACCTTTTTATATAATTTCTGCACCCAGTGTTTGTTTGTTGTTCACATATTAATTTTTTTAACTCATCATGGCTCACCCATATACTTGTCAGGAGAAACTAAATGTCCATAACTACTTTTGCCAAAAGAGATTACGGAGGCTACTTTATGCCTTAAGGTTACAGACTACAAACAAGATCAAACCAAGAAAATTCTAATGGATAATACTACTAATATAGGAAACTACAAATGAGTGCCGAGACCTGTAAATACAACTTATAAGGGAGATTGATGGATTTGTTGTGTCCTGTAAGAAACCACAAAACACTATTTAAGTGGACTTTATTCTAACTCAAAATTAAGGAAATTGGAAGAAGAAAATCCTTAAATCAAACCTTTAACTTTTCTTCTTATGTTTGAAATGTCATTAGAAAAAACAACTGAAAGAGGTAAGCTATTACTGATCTTCATGGGCAATTGTTACTAAATGGATATGAACAGATATGACAGTAGCATTAGACAATCATCAGTAAGTTTCATCATCTTCAAGAAAAATTCTCATCAATGAATAAATGATGAGTAAAACATTTTTACTCAGCAATTTATTCTATTGAAAAAGAACCATTACTTTCCTCAGAAAACAAGTTTATTAACAGGAAGGCCTTAAGAATTGCCGAAGTACCATAAACTTGAGACAAGCAGCTAAATCATGATGGCATCCAAAATTTCTAACCATTCTCAAATCATTTTTTTCCAAGCAAAATATATGCAACTAAAAACAACAAATTTTATAATCTTTCTATGAGATGGCACATTCAAGTTCTGATACTTCGCAATTAAGAAAATTGGATCCTCAAAAAAATATGATTCTCAGGATTTTAAACCATTCTCAAAGTTCTCTTCCCAATTAACACCATCCCCAAGCAAACTACAATAAGTAATTCTAATCAATTTCTAAAAGATTAAAAATTTCACAGCTTTTAGTAAGAAAAGAAAGGCACCATCACCTCTTTCCTTTGCAGAAAGAATCCATTCAGGGAGTGCCAATTCACTTGGACATGCCTTGCGGGCATTCCGAGCCTGCATGGAAATTCCTAAATTTAGCCTTAGAAAAAGAACAACAATATGGCAATAAAAAAGAATTTGTTTTCCAAATGACTGCATGCAATTTCTCTTGTGACATAAAACCCAAGTTAAGTAATACGAGAATGGTATAAATTCTTGAACTTTCCTATGGACACATACAGTAAGAACAAAAGTGCATATAAACATTTAATAAACAATCTTGTAGAAAAGAAAACCAACATACCAGTTTTTTAAGGATCTGCATTACAGAATTTTTCTTCTGATTTAGTTGCTCCTCATAGGGCATATCTGCAAGAGGGGTCACAGCATCACGGGCACTCCTTGTCTTTATAATAGATCCATCAGTAACCATATTTTGATTGTCTATAGTATTTCCATCACCAAGTTCATCACAGACACTCCTTGTCTTTACAATAGATCCATCAGTAACCATATTTTGGTTGTCTATAGTATTTCCATCACCAAGTTCCTCAGTCTCCAGTGTTTGAGAGTTTGATGCATCAGAATCATCCACATGTTGGTGATTTCTCTCTTCTTCAATTACTTGTTTAGCTTTTTGCTTCTCCCATGAGCGTGGAAGAACATCTGCAACCTTTAATTGCTGTTTGTTTATAGTATGCCCATTCAATTTCTGTCATTTGGAGCACATTAAAAATCTTAGATAAGAAAAGCTCAGGGAGGAGCAAACAAATAAAGAGTATCATCTACAAGCATATCAATGCATAGGCATACCTCTGTAGCTAACATGACATACTCTTCACTGGAGAATGTAACGAACCCAACACTTGCACCCTTTTTCTTTTTAGCATTTGAATATGGCAATTCCTGCTCATTAAACAGAAAAATAAGTATCACTTGACACAATACTTTTCCAGTGAGTACATATGAAATTTCCTGATAAAATAAAATAAACTGATCTAGGGCATACTTCTATGCCCCACTTCACCATGTTTATGTTGAGTTTTTTAGCTTGGATAGGAATTCTGCACAACTTCAGTGTGAACGTGTGGAAGGTTCAAGTGGTTCAAGTTAGTCTATTTTGCATTTCACTTTTAAGGACTAAAGTGAACGTCTTTTATTTAGCTAAATTAGTCTAATAAAGTGTAGATAAGCATTAGTGATTTACAATTTTCTTCCATTTCATCCTTATAAGGGATAAGGATACTTACATAAGGGATAAGGATACTTTTTGTAAGTAAAGCTGGTTTTTGAAAGATAAGAATTTTTAGCTAAATTAGTATAAAGATAGAAGCAAGATAGAAAGATTGTAAGATACTGAATACGGTAAAACTCCGTGTAGCTGTGAGTAACATCAGTTGTGGAGGTTGCTTTGTAAGTTTTTGGAAGAAATCAAAATGTAAAACTGATTTGAAGCTGTAATTATCTATGTATACTTCTACATTTTAAAGATTTCATTATTGTATGATTTATGCAACGTTATTTAGAATTAAGACATAATCATCCAGATTTGAAAATTTCTCCATCATATCAAAGCCTTCTTTGTTGCAATAAGAATTTGTGGGGTTTTAGGTGGAAACAGTAAAGGAATCTTTGCTGTAAGAATCGCATGGTTTATTTCCGAGGGTCATGTACGAATTTTCCAAGAATTCGCAGTGGAAATCATAAAAATCACAGCTAGTGTTTAAAAGAAAATTGCAGACTTTTGTTACTGAAAATCACACAAGATTTTCTATATGAAATCACAGCCAAGATAGGAGTAGAATCCAAGGCTAATTTGGATGAAAAATCATGTTTTTTGTTCTCTATAAATCACGGGCCTTCTGCAATTTTGTGGAGGTTTTCTTTATAGGAAAATCATGACAAAAATTTATGTAGCCGGAAACTCCTCTGTCCCTCCCTGGGTGTGTGTATCCCCGTATCCAAAACTGAAACATATACGATACAGCCCGAATACGTATTTGATACTGTACCCACGCATGTCCAAAAATCCTTGATTTTCCAGCCATGCCGGATACTATGTGATTTGATTTTTTTAAATTTGACATAAAGCTTCCCAAATTTAATAAAAAAAAAACTTCATTCATGCTTTTTCAAAAAAAAAAATTGGTATAAACAAAACCTACAACAAATGAGAAAGACAAATAAAATGTTCTTCTGTTTCAGCGACCCATTTTTGGGTTATCTTCCAATGCAACTCTACTATTTTTGTATATTGTAAATTATAATTATTTATGTAGAAATTATGTGTCTATATTACTTTTGAAGTAATGAAATCTCCTCTAATAACTTGGAAAATTGTGTTAAGTATATGTGTATGTGTTTTGCATGAATGTCATATCCAGCCGTATCCATATTGAGGTTCTTCAAAAAAGGCCGTATCCATATACAATACTGTATCCGTATTTGTATCCGTATCCATTTCCATGCAACTTTGCTTCAATCACAACTAGTTTGTTGCAACAGCTAGAGCCTTTATAAACCACAACAGAAATTACTTTTTTGAGGTACAAACCCACAGCCAAGGGTTTGTGAGTCATGGCTACAGGCTATAAAAACCTGCAACCAGGGTATTTTATCACTGCTAACAAAGATTAGATTGTTTTCTGCAGTACAACTTGTTGCTAGAATTTGCTAGGACAACAAATACAGGTTTACAACATTGTAATGAGTATTTTTGAAATTCTTTTGAGCATTCTTTTATTATTTCTTAGATTTGAGAGTTTGTTTTGGAAGAAAATTGTAATGTCCCCATTTGGGATTCACCTTTATTTAGACCTGAAACAACATTTCTAAATTAAAGTGAGAATTGTAATACATTTATAAATATAATTTCATTAATTCCGAAGACATTTTACTGCAATATTTAACTCATAACGCTAAGAATAGTTTTTGGAAGAAAGAACTTATCTTGATAAGTTTCCCAGATTTGACAATGGAGGATATGTAATGACTGATAGAGTTAATGATGCCTGCAGATCTGAAAGTGCTATTCCTGATTTGAATATGATTCTTGCGAACTAATATATATATTGATTGTACTACAATCTGGTGTACAACATAGATCTGAAATATTCTATTGCTAAGAGTCTTGAATCATGCAAGATTTAATGATTACATTGATAAAAGTATGCAACTTTTATTTGTGGGTGATCTGAGATTATATGCAGTCCCAGATATCCTCTTTATAACAAATGCAAATTATATGCTGCTGAATCAACCCAAACTGATAGCTTGTCTGATATATTAACTTTGTTGATATATTAACTTTGTAATGGCAATGACCCAATGATGGGTAGGCTGTACTGTCGCGGTTTCTGAAATAATTCTTTGTCACTTATGCGATATATATGCTGCTATTCCTGATACTAAACCATGTATTCATGCGATCTGGCTTACTGACTCTGCTCATGTAGAGCCATCCAAACTGAGCAATGATATTTCTCCTCCCTCCCCTTGGGGTAGCCCACAATCCTCCCTTTATAACAACTGGGTGGCTGTGAAATGAAGGGTCATGCCCCTTCCATTCATATTCCTTCCATCGATTGGCTTAATAAAATCGAACTTGACTATTATTCACTAATAATCCTTATTGACTAATTAATGTTTGCATCAACTCAACGCTATACTCATTGCTACCGATTAGCCTTCTTATTATTCGTTGTCCTCATGGTTCGATGCATACCACCAAGAACAAGGATGTTACTGCCTGTAGCTTAATAACTGTTCCAATCTGATATGATCGATGGATCTGCACTTCTTTCATATCTTTCAGTAGGACTTGATGTGAGAAGTTGTATCTCACTATCGCACCCTTTGCACTTAGTGACTCATGCGTGCCTCTTCATTATGATTAGTTTTGTTATTAGTTTGCTTACATATTTCTTGAACAATAATCTATTGAAGGCTTTGTGTACGATCTGTATTTCTTCCTTGGGACCACAATAAGATAGGAATAATCTATGCCTCGATCTTACTGGGTTCAACATTGTCTTTCATCTATTTTATTGATAGCTTCCATAGTCATCACTCATCATGAGAATAATGAGTGTAATGTCTAAGGATACCCGATACCCGATGAGGTCAGGCGATATGGGCAATGTTATCGGAAAAACCTATTCTGACTGGGGCGACAGAGAAGATAAATGATGATCCATCGGGAAAGGTTACAGTGAAGCATACCAGGAAGGCGGAATCATCGGCATAGGGATCACTATCAGAAGCACTGGAAATTTGTTATGTCGATAGCAGATAAAGTTGTCGGTATAACCTTCACCGATAAAAAGGAGTACATGGTCAAAACAGCAAAGTCATCGAATCAGTGGCAGGCACGAAAAAGAGTCATCCTGATGCCCAATGGGATTGACATTCAAGAAGGTGATGTCATCGACATAACGCACATTATCGGGAAGAGGTAAAAACAATCATTCCAATACCCGATGGACAGAAGAGGAAGACATATGTCAATAGATAGGAAAAGCGGAAAGGAAACTATGTCGCCAAGCCACAGGGAAACATAAATTGAGTCATTCTGATGCCCGAAGAGATGACCCGACAAGGGAAGCAAGGTGCGGACCACGAAGAAAGACTTATTGGGGTAACATGCATCATCGGAGAAACATTTTCGGAGTTGTGCCGATGCCCGATGGGCAGAATGCCACAAAGGGATAGAAGGTGGATGTATCAGAATAACTTGTTCCGATGGACATAAAGGCAAAAGTAAAACCCAACCGAGGGAGGATTCATCAGGATGACTTGGTCCATCAGAAGAGAGATGAATATGTTGTGCCGATGCCTGATGGAATGATTGGGGAGACCTACGCCGATAAAGTAAAAAAGACTTCAGATTGAAATATTCAAAGGGACGAAACCCGAAGGCGCTGCACTAATGATAAACATGTTGGGATTAATTAAATGCTTCCAGTGGTTAATAAAATATAATCAAACGTCCCAAAGGATGTACCTCTTCGGGAAGGCATCTTTTGGTCTCATATATATATATAAACTTTTGTAAGAAGAGGAGATTAGAATAAGATTTTCAGAATAATAACTTTTGAGACATTTTGTACTTACAGAAACTTGTATCAATATAATCAGTTGCATTTCTTTCTATAGAGTTACAGATTAATGCTTTCCTGTAGGCAGTTCTTTTGTGGTATTATCTCAAAGAGATAAGGTTACTTTAAAATCTTCATATGAAGTTTATTTCCTTGTTGTTATCAGTTTCAATAAAGAAGTGCCTGTGAAACATAATTGTTCCCTGAATGGTCTCCTAGGATAGGGGTTAAACTCATTTAGGCAAACTATTGCAAAAGTTGATTAAAACAGATCTATTGGAGGAAGGATAACTGACAGATTCATCCAAAGGGTGGGTTTAAACATTGTCCCATAAGAGTTACACATTAAGTCCTGGTGGAAATTTAGACTCTGTAGCCCAACAAGAGGTAAGGCACTGATCATTTGAGAGTGACAACCTTTTCAGATCAATTACACTTTTACTTTCAAGAATAGAATAGTTTCCATTAGGATATCAGGTAGGAATAGGAGTAACATAGACATTTAGATTTATAGAATAGATAACAAAGACCGAATAGCTTCCATTAAACAACAATCTTGAACTCATCTGCTATATCTCTATCCCAGAACCCAATGCCATTCTGAGGTAGGAGTCAAGCTTGAGTAAAATCACACAATCTGCTATAAACAGCACTAAGTGAACAACTAGTGAATAGGTACACCTGCCTAGGTCTTGCAGAGCTGAAAGTGAGAGAGTTAATAACTCTATAGTTGACCAAGCCAGTTGGGGAATTTAAAGATAGAATTTGGCATATTCTTAGAATCCTCCAATCTGCTGATTTGAGATCCAACATCCTCTAAGATTAACAGATGTAATTCAACTTATTCCATTATTTTGTGCCAATATAGATCTTCTTGACGTTTATAGAATTTACAAATGCATGGATGTACTAATGGGTGCAATGAGTATGTAGATTACAAGTGCAATGAAAGAATGAAGGGATGAAGAGATCCTCTAAACCACATGTTGCCACATCACCTTCTCTTTTAACCATGAAATGATAATATCTTGTTTGGGGAACCCTAGCTAGACAAATAGAAGATTAACGGTTAGGAAACTTTGGGGTTCACTTAGATTTACCCCTTAGAACCCTTGTTCTAAGATGTTTGGTGGAAGGGATAAAGCATCTTAAATTTTCAAACTCGAATTTCACCTTTAGGCAATTTTTTGGCAAGCTTGTAGTGTTAGGAAAGTGGATTTTAGGAATGAAAAGAGGGGGGTCTAATGGGGTTGTCATTAAAAGACATCCTTTAAATATTAATTAAGGCTTAAGAAATTATTAACACCCAAAAGTACAATTGCATTGAGGGGATGAAATGGGATTGTTGGGTCCCAAAACCACTACTTCACAGTCTTGAAACACAATTTTAGAATTAGGGCCAAAGGGGATTTCGAGAAAGTAAAACGAGGGTTCATCAAAAGAGTATGGAGGGTTTAAGGCCAATTGACAAGAGTGGATAATCTCTCCCACACTTCGGGCTCAGCTTAAACTCGAGGAATATTCCTAGAGGTGTTCTTAATAGGGCTTTACACAAATTAAAATGTAACATAAACGTAACAACAACTATACCTAATGTATGCTTGAACCCTATTCTTGTCACTAGGCCAAAGACTAACTAGCTACATAAGACCTCTTTATATAGTCAATGAGAATATCATTGCAAGAAATACAAGATGAGGGCAAATAAAAATGATTCACATAAATAATTAAATGATAAAACTAACAAATTATATTTCCCTTGTAAAAGTGTTAAATCATGAACTACACAAACACCAAAACTAACTTTAAACTACTAGTTGTAGATTTTGCTTTGTTTTAAAGAGTGTGATTTGTTAAATGTTTTGAAGACTGATGCCTATCCATTTGGTATAGAGTCAACTTTCTAGGATAAACAACAAATTAGAAAAACTATACACCAGGGATATAACATCAAGCACATAACATACTTAATAATCCATCCACATACTACAAAAATATGTGAAATGCAAAAGAGGTTGTTGTCATTTTATGACACCCTTGGTCCATCAGCGAGAACTGATCAAAGATACGTTCCATGGACCAATATTACCTCAGTTGATCAAGCGCCAAGACAGGGAATCATGAAGATGCTCAAGCATTCTTTCATTATGAGGCAAGCTTCAGGCCTTCCGCTTTCCCCTTGCATCTTGCCCTTGTACCTTGGAGTTTGTTGGCGCCTTCCGAACTCCGAAATACCGAACCTCCTTTCCTCCCTTCTCTCCTTCCCTTGGGACCCCAAAATCCGAGAACCCTGGAATTCCAAATCTCCTTCCCTTCCTTCCCTTCTGGACCCGAGAATTTTGGATCTCCTTTCCTCCCTTTCCTTTCAGACCCTGAAATCCCAAAACCCCAGACTTCCGGACCTCCTTTCCTCGCTTTCCTGCCTTCTCGGACTGACATTCTTCTACGCACACCAGGGTCAAGGCTTCCCCTCCTTGACCATTGGTCTCTTTTCTATGACCAGTTTGCTATATATAGGTTGTTAAGTCTCATTGTAAAGGGTTCTCTCCCTACTGGCTTGAGCTACTTCATGCTTTTTCACTTCTCTTGACGATTTGTATATTTTCTTGCATTTCTACAACTATAGGTTTGGCCATTGGCCTGAGAATGAATTGAAATCATCATTCTTGCCACTCCTCAACTTATGCATGGTGTGTGTATTTTCTTACCTTCATTATAAGTGTATGTTTTATGACTTTCTCTCATGTATATGCTGAGTTAACTTAATTCAAAGTGTGACTTGTGGGAAACCTTCTCCCCTTTTGACATTCAACAAATTCTAACCTCCATACATGCGTTTGGGACCATTCATGCCACTAAAATTTGTGCATCTCCAGGGTATTTCAATCGATTCTTTGTGTCATTTTGGGGTGGAGAGAGCAACATCCCTTATCTTGGTGCATCACCTCCTTTCATTTTAACATTTCCTTCTTACATTTTCCTCTGCAAGCTGTTAGGATAGGTTTAGAAGTAGAATTTGGAGTGTTGAGTTGGTTCAACACCTACACTTGGATGGTGAAGGAAGTTGGCCTTCTCCAGAGATTCAACCCCTTTGTGCAACGTCCCACACTTCGGGATTGTTTCCATGTTTCACGAGGTTGCTAAGTTGATAGCTCGGCAAGGGTGCAAACTTTTGTGACAACAGAGACCATTACAATGCTTGTAGTGAATTGAAATGTTGTCACATTTATCAAATATGCATTGCACTCACACCAATATATGTGGCAAGAGAAACATTAACTGATTTGAGAGTTCCCTGAAGATTTATAGGCATACATGGTGTAATATCCCCTACTCATATATGACTGAAAGTGTGCAAGGAATATCAACAAACAATTGTTTCCTAACCTTCAATCTGTTGTTCAAAGGTATTAGACTGTATAACTACGTGTTATGCGGTTTTCTGGACAGTTGAATAACCTTGCATGTTATGCAGTTTTGACTGATATAATACTTCAGACTTGTTTTGACAGCATTAACTTCGGCTTACAATCAAAAGATGACTTGCAAACAGCTACTAAACAATAGGACAATCCTCTAGAATGGAAGTACAGTTGTTTTTGGATTTCCCGATGCAATTACATGAATTAATATGCAATAATTGTACACCTACAGCTGACTGGAATTTTAACAAACAGCTGACATGCAACCATATAACAATATGTAAATGAGATGCAACCTTATCTCTCCTTTATTTAGAAATAATAGGCTGATTACAAATGTCCAATCAAGTGCCAAAACACTTGGCTACTTAACAATGATTTTTCAAAATGTCTGAAGACACATGGCAGCCATAGATTCATGCATACAAACTGAAATACAAGTAAATATTAATGCCAAATGAATCTGGAAAATATCGCCTAGATCTGAGATTGAAGAAGCAAGCAATATCTTGTCTTTTGGAGCCTCCCTTGAGCCAAATCGAATTATTCTCCAAATCGCCCCTGCTGCAGATGTGAATGACTGATAACAATTGATTGCCAGCAATAAAGTCTCCTTTCAACCACTGAATATCATCGTTGACCTTCTCCAATGACAGCGCTATAATCAAATGGTGATTTCAATGCTCAAGCAAGGTGATATTGAACAAAATCGTGGGTATGGGAGGTGAAGTTCGATTTGATTCAGACCTGCTATACAACCTGCAACCTCCTAATTTCTCCTTCAAATTGCTTCTAGGAGAATCGCCTAGCCTCCTCAATAGAAATCGATGCACTTGGGTCACACAATAATGATGAGCTGAATACACCCAACCCCGTCTACCATGAAGATGCAATAAAAACTCAATACACACAATGTGAAGGATTGAATTTATCCTCCACTCTCAGCTGCAACCCTTCAAAGGATCTCTCACCATCTCAATTATGCAAATCATAGGGAGGTATCATTCCCAATGATCAAATCTGCAGAAAACCTTGGCACCACAAGTCTAAACACGAGAAGATCTCAAATAACCAATGCCCAACAATGAGGCTGCCTCCTCTATTTATTCTTTTCCCTCAAGAGGTCGGCCTCCTTCAAAAAATAAAATAATATTTAATTGAACTCCTAGAAGATTCCCCTTAAATAATAATAATATTATTTAAGTGACTTTATTATTTAATTTGCACTTTAGATAATTAAAATATCATTATGAATATAAACTGCAACACACCTGACATCATACGTGAGAATTCATTATCTCACTTAAAATCATATGGAATGTGAAGCCACAAGCAACTGCCCAGTCAACCCTCTCATCAACCTTTTGGCTATGAGGATCAAGTAATAGGTCAAAGTCCTCTACAGATTGGTCCTCATGAAAATGGGGACATCCATGCATTGATGTCATATATACATCACAAATCTTGTGACAATCACAAAGTTGCTGCTCCAACTAGATTGGATTGACAGGAGTTGGATCTCTATAAAGCTCTAGCAGCTAGAGCCCTAAAACAACCAATTACCAACCACGTGAAAAGAGAGAACTTGTACATATAGCAGCTAGGAGTCACACCCTCAAATGCCAACAGAAATATACATTATACCTAGCATTTAAAATTAACCTATTGCATTGATGCTTGCACTAAGGATTAACAATAACCATTGAAGAATGCATTTTGAATGTTGCAGGGCTCAAGTCAAGGCTTAATGGTGGTCTAGAAGTTCTTAGGGTAGTTGGACAAGCACGCCTAACCATGGTAATGGAAATGACCTTCCGGGCATCAAATTTGTGTTCATGTCCTTACACCTAGTGCTACTATAGAGACATATTATACAACTCGACCAACTTAAGTGTTGTATGCTATGGTGGCAAACATGTGGTCCAATAATATTACATCTCGCAACACATATTGACAACTAAACCAGAATATGCCAAAATATTTCACCTTTTACCCATCATGCATTGCACATATGGAAGTGGGACCCACAATCAAAACCACAATGCAAAGGTGTTGAGGGACACAATTGAACACCACTAGCTAGAGACCTGTTGACGTGTATTTTGTACACAGCCTAACACAGAATAAAATACCCAAGGGTACCTTATCCTCTCTTGAATAAAGTTTCTGAATGCTGAAGATATCGCGAAAAGGATCAATCGGAGAAACTTCAAGGTTCTTGTATGTAGGATCTCTACGTGTGGATAAGCTCTCTGTGGTATGATGTGATTTGCTGGAATCACAAGGGGACTTACATTTGATGATTGAACTTCTGATTTGCCTTTGAATATTGCTGGAACACAGGATCTTACTGCCTTAGATTTGAAAAATGGAAAAAAGATGAGGGCGAAGAGAGGATCTAATCCTAATACTAAGAATGTAGGAGCAATGATTGATCTTTGATGAAACTCTAACTAGGTCTTGTTTTGACATCGCAGGACCATCTCCACAAGGCTAGTGTGATCTTCGAAGGGAAGATTTATGATGTTCAAATCATCACTGCAGGCATAGACACCATCAGGTTGATGCATATCAATGAAGAAGCGACAATTGAAGTTAAGCTTAAGCTGAACGATTCCAGTTGACTACACAAGGCAAGTCTACAATCAACAAACTGCTAGTAGTATGGATATACGAATTTCACCATCAATCAAGCATATTTCTTCCACTCATCTAATAACATGAAATCAAATATGAGAAGTATAAAGACCATGCAAATTGTCGATTCGACCCATAAATTTCACCATTTCTTCAATGAAGTTACAAGTCTTTTACAACAACATCTTGGCAACAATCTTTGCCTTCTCTCTCTACTCTACTCTAATTACTATTCTATCAACTAGCTAACTACTCTCTATTTGTCTTCTAACCGCTTTCCAACTCCTTCCTAACTACCTTTACAAAATGAAATGCCAGGGCTTATATAGTGCCCTCAATACAATTCGATGGCTTAGATCAATTCGAGATCAATGGCCAAGCTTCAACAATGAAAACCCTAATTAGGGTTTGTTACAACCATTACATAACATTTAATGCTTGACCAATGATAAAATTGTATTGCTTGGACACATGTCCTCTCTAGAAAAATCGACCAATGGATAGCCGGGGTAGGTACATCGGAGTTTGTGCCACCTTCCATGATTAGGTACATTGAATCTGGACATGCTGAGGTGGACCACACTGACTGGAGAAGTGATGACTAGGATGCCACCTCGTCTGACACTTGTAACTTGGTAAATATTCAACTTGATGTTGTTGAGAAGCTAGCTTCAATTAATTCTTCTGGAACTATCTGCTTCTTCAACGAACCCTTGCTCTGACTTCTTGTGTCCTTGATTTGCAGGATGATGATGTACCTCGCCTTGGAATGCTAGACTGGAGGAGGCCGCCCTTGTCCTTGCTTGATCGTCCTTGAGGAGACCGTCCTTGATCTGGCTTGATTTTCCTTGAGGAGAACCTTCCGACTTGTAGATCCTTCAAGCTTGGGAGTCGCCATCTTGATACCTACACAACATTTCAAAATTAGTAATATATCTTGAAATCTAAAAATTAAACTTTAAAAGGAAGATTCAAGATTTTAATTAGGAAACTTCATGATAAATCTTGAGTTATCATTTCCTAATTAACCATGCAATACTTAGACTTTTCTAAAAAATGTCTAAAAAAAAAAAAATCAAACCTTGAATAAGGGTGTCAAGATGATTTTGCCATACCTCTTCTTGAGAATTAACTCTAAGAAATGATGTAAAAATAGATTTCGCTAGGCAAAGCATAGATCAAAGCCTTCTCTTGAACAACTTGCGCCCCCTTTAGCTAGCTTCTTCAAGATCTGGAAATTCGCCTTCAAATGTAGCAAGAAATTCGCCTCTCCTTTCTTTGCCTTTTCCAAATCGCACTTGAAACAATGAGTGAATGATTTGAATAATGAAAACACACCTCAAATATATAGAGCGCTCACCATTTTAATTTTCCATAGGCCGACTTTGAAAATAAGTCAAAAATAAATAAAAATTAAATAAAAGAAGAGGCCGACTTTATAAATAATATTAAAATAATACCCCAAGCGCTCTTTCTTTTGATTTTAAATTAATAATAATTAATTTCAAATGCCTTTATAATTAAAAAATTTCGATTTTAAGGCTCAAAATTAATTATTAAATGCCATGCGCCATCATTAAATGTCAATTTAATTTCAAAATATTTCAAGGTTTTATCGAATTTGCAATTTGAAGGATATTGGCGCCCAAGCATGGGAAAATAATAGATATCAACAAGATTGCTCTGGTCCCTTGGAGAGGGACAGGAGCGCCTATACCTTTTGGACCTCACACTTCTTTTTTTTACGTCCAAGACCTCATTTTTGACGTCCAAGATGGCATTTTTACTTAGAATTTCGAGTTCAATTTATTCGATCTTTGAAATGAGTGCATTTTAAAGCATTTTCGCCCTGGTCCCTTGGAGAGGGACAGGAGCGATTTCATCTTTTGTCCTTGGTCCTTGTCTTTCAAATCGCCACTTCAAGTTTGGAGGCAAACAATGATCTTCGTTCGTCCTTTAATGCATGTTCAACTCCATTTTGCAAGGCAAACTTTGACCTTCTTAAGACTTTTGCCCTAGTCCTCCAATGAAGGACAGGAGCGATCTTTACATTTTGGCATAAGATTGTTGACTCTTTGGGTTATTTCTTTGTTCACCATCTTTCAAAAGACATTTCTCACTTTGCATCTCTTTGTCTTGGCATGATTTTGGAAGGAAATGATTGATTTGAAGGATATCGCCTTGGTCCTTGAGTGAAGGACAGGAGCGCCATTTAGTTGATTGTGCAAATTCTTGATCTCCTCGTCCTTGAATTACCTTTAAGGCACAAAACATGCTTTCTCCATTTTATCTAAAGTCGTGAAAATGAGAAATGGTATTTCAATCGTTAGGCACTTAGGCGTTTTGAAGATTTCGCTCTAGTCCCTTGGAGAGGGACAGGAGCGCCCTAGCCAATTTTCATCGATTTGGTGGTCTTTGCAATCTCGTACCCTCTTGAAGCACTTTAAATATCATTTTGACCTTGTGTCTTGACTTGGATTCGTCCAAATTTGGAGAGGAAGGACTGGATATTAAGTTTTTCGCCTTGGTCCCTTAGAGAGGGACAGGAGCTATTTTGCAAATCCAAGCTTATCCGTCCTTTGTTAGCCTTCCAAATTATATTCAATGCATAAATCATGTTTTCCTTGGTCTCTTCAAATCATAAAATTGTCTTGATCCTGCAAGAACAGTGCAAATTTGAAATTCAAGCTCCGGTCCTTCATTGAGGGACGGGAGCACTTTTGCAATTACAAGCCAATTCGTCCTTTGCTAGCTTCGAAAATTATCTTCAACGGATCGATTGTGTCTTCCTCCACCCACCTCAAACGCGAAACTTGCTTTCCTTTTGCCAAAAACTTGCCTTGAGGGAAAATCGCTCTAGTCCCTTGGAGAGGGACAGGAGCGCCCTTTGAAAATAGCCCTGGTCCCTGGGTGAGGGACAGGAGCGAACTTGTCATTTAGGTTGGTTTTCTCCTTTGTGGCCCACTTAAATTATATTCAACGGACAGAGCACACTCCCCTTGGCCTCTTCCAATCGCAAAATTATTTAAGTCTTGTGAGGATAATGCAAATTTGGGATTCAAGCTCCGGTCCTTCAGTGAGGGACACGAGCGAATTTTGCTCTCTAGGCCAAATCGTTACAATTTTCATCAAAAAATGTCTTGGCTAAGGAAGATATCATCTTACTTCATGCTATGAATAAAAGTTAATGTCCAAAAAAGGTCTAAAATTGTGCACATAAAGAAAAGCGCTCTGGTCCTTCAGTGAGGGACAGGAGCGAATTTGACCTTCTAGGTAAAAACTTCATCATTTCATTGTTTTTGATCAAGTCTGGATGCTCTATCATGCTCATTTCGTCCTTCACCATGCTTTTGATGTCTCAATTTAACCAAACAAGGCCAGGAATGGCTCAAATAAGTATTTTCGCCCTGGTCCCTTGGTGAGGGACAGGAGCGCTTTGCCTTGGTCCCTTGGAGAGGGACAGGAGCGAAATTCGCTCTGGATCCTCAGTGAGGGACAGGAGCGAAATTTGACTTTTTGAACTCTCTATCAGGATAATTTTTATGGAATATAACATTTAAGTATAAGAAATTTAAGTTATATTCCATATATACTTTCAGGATGTTTGAGAGTGGTTTCAGTCTTCAAACCTCCAGGAGTTATATTGCAAAATCTAGTTTTTTGAGGTTTTTCAGTTTCCAGACTTAGTCAAATTTCAGGATCAGGACATTCCAGACTTAGCCAAATTTCAGGATCAGGACTTTAGACTTAGCCAAATTTCAGGACATTCCAGACTTAGCCAAATTTCAGGACCAGGGCATCACTTAAGTAGGACTTGCTACCCTATTGATCTCCCCGACAGCACTCAAAATGCAAAGGCTAACTAACAAAACCCTAAAAAACCTAAAGAGACAAACCCTAAAAAGCAAAAAAAGCAAGGGTCCTGTTGTGACCATTTCACACATCGCCCCATCGCAAATGGGGACCCCCTCTTTTTGCTCATTTTTCGCTCGTTTTCGCTTTCGTTTTTAGGGTTTTGTTAGTCGGTTAGTCGTCTGGATTTAGGGTCAAGCCTTAGGGTTTTAAATGTTGTCTTTTCAGGCCAAAATCCAGTCGTTTTTGAGAGCTTTCGAGCTTCCTTTTCTAGGATGCAAATTTTGAATGCAATGAGTTCGCCAAAATGGTCTAATTTTCAATTGGAATGTTGATGCAGAGCTTAAATTTGTCTAAGTATTGACAGTCAATGTGAATTTTTGTCCGATTGAATATTTTGACCAAATTTTGACTTTTTTTGATTTTGATCCTGGGCATTGGAATTGATTTGTTTTCGCCTCGTGAAGTGTTAAAATGAGAAAAATCATGTTATTTTGGCCTGTAGGAGCAAAATCGCTCCTGTCCCTCAGTGAAGGACGGGAGCTCATTTTCAAATATCTCATCATCCCTGCAGAGTCCAGACAAATTTCAAGTTGGAAGTGATGGAGAACGGCGATATCTTTCCATTGAATATAAATTGAAGATTTTCATGAGCACAGAAATGCCTCCAGGAGGAAAATCGCTCCTGTCCCTCAGTGAAGGACCGGAGCTACAAATCAAATTTCGCCTTGTCCTTGCAAGATTTCGATGACTTAATGATTTGAGGACGTCCAAAGGAAGATGCTTTGCCAAATGAATATAATTTGAGATGCAGAAACGAAGGAGAATGACCTATATTGACCAAATCGCTCCTGTCCCTCTCCAAGGGACCAGGGCGAGGTACCTTGTAGCTCTCGTCCCTCTCCAAGGGACTAGAGCGATTTCCTTCATTATGCAAAATCCAGACAAAGGTCAAGGCAAGTTTACGTTCAAAAACAAGGAAAAACATGAGATAAATGCGTTGAATATAAATTGAAGATTTTTGGGACGTCCATAACAGTGCTAAATGCCTAGTTCGCTCCTGTCCCTCAGGAAGGGACCAGAGCGATTTTTGATATAATTGATTTTCTTGCAAAGTTACAAACAATGTCAAGGCATGAACGAATAGAGTGAAGAAGGACGAGTTCGTTGAATATAAACTCGGAACCTGGCAAGGTGAGATAAAGGCCACAAAAGGAGGATCGCTCCTGTCCCTCTCCAAGGGACAAAGGCGATGCAATGGTGATGTTACTTCCTATGCAAGTTCAAAGACGATCCAAGTCAAGACAAGGTGGCGAGGGACATTTCAAGGCGTCTTTAGCAAGCACAAACATTAAAAGGTCGTCACAATGATGAAATTCGCATCCTATAGCCTAGTTCGCTCCTGTCCCTCAGGAAGGGACCAGGGCGATGTTAGATGCATTGGCCATTTCATGCAAAATTTACGTAAGGACAAGACTTCGCAATGTTTTAGAGGGTCCAAGGCATCGTTTGAAGATAAATGCAAGAGTTTTTCAACGTCCAAACATCGCCAACCAAGGTGAAAAGCCCCCATCGCTCCTGTCCTTTGGACAAGGACCAGGGCGACCTTATCAAAAGCACGCATATTCCTTCAAGATCAAAGCTAGGCGAAGTTAGGAAGGGTGAAGGACGACGTTTGAAGGACATCTCAACGAAGATCAAGGTTTAAAGTTGACAAGGTCAAGGAGAAAACATGGATCGCTCCTGTCCCTCTCCAAGGGACAAGGGCGATGATCCCTTTAATACACCCAAAACTTCATGCGAGCAAATGGAATAAGCGCAAAAGACACGAACAAAGGATGTTATTCGCCAACAATGAAAGATCGAAGTTAAAAGATGCAAGATGAACGTGGAAACAAGAAGATCGCTCCTGTCCTTTGGACAAGGACCAGGGCGATGTACACTCAAAAGGCACTTAAGCACACATGCAAGATGATCAAATGCGAAGAACCCATCGAGATGATCGATTTTCAACGTGGAGATAAAGAAGTTGGACGTAAGAAATGCAAAAATCGAAACCAAAATGTGGATCGCTCCTGTCCCTCTCCAAGGGACCAGAGCGATGAGGTACGTCCCTTTGTCTTCCAATTTTGGCGCCAAGTAAGCAATTCGAATTTTCCTCAAATGCTAAATCGATTTAAAAAATTGAATATCCATTTTATTTAGCATTTAATATGGCGTTATCTTTTATTAATTATTTTTTGCCTTTATTTAAAAATCGAAATTTGCAAAATAAAAACGCAAGGCATTAATAATTAATTAATTAATTAATAAAATCGATTTGGAGCGCTCAATTAAGCAAGTCGGCCTTGTTATTTTATTGCAAATCATTTAAAATCATTTTTAAAAATGGTTTTATTTATCAAGTCGGCCTAGGGGATGAAAAGGTGTGAGCGCTATATATAAGGGGAGTGGAAATTTTCATTTTCACATAATCATTTTTACCTTTCTTCATGCGAATGGAGGAGAGGTGAACATAGTGCGAAGTGTGTTCAAAGGTGGTGCGAATTTCATTCATCCAAAGGGTGGCGCTTTATACATCAAGGGTGGTGCGAATTTGAAGACCACACCAAATGCGAACTTGAGGATACATTAAGGCGAATTTGCTAAAGACTTGGAGGATTTGTTTGAGCGATTTGTCAAGGACAAATTTGAAGATCATTTAAGACCACGTCTAAGGCGATACTTGAAGATCACGTTCACTCCAAAGGTGGCAAAGTCAGTTTTGAGGAGATCATATTAAAGATTATTTTATACCTCAATTTTGCCTAGGCGAATTTTGTTTTTGCATTCTAGAGTTAGCTCTCTATTGAGGTATGGCGATTTTAATTATTATTGCTTTATTCATTCATCGTCGTATTTCAAATTTTGAAGTTTTGAATTTTGAATCTCTTAGCTCAATCGTTGTTTTTTAGGAAATGATAACTCTAGAGACTTATCATGATGTTTCCTAAAAATTTATCTCTCTTATTTACGCTATTTATTGCAAAATCTAGTTCTTATAATGAAATGTTGTGTAGGTATGGCGACCCCAAAGGCGGGAGCATCCACCAGCCGCTCAGCTCTCATGAAAGAAGATCAGAAGACCGAAGAAGTGGAGACCAAGATCGTGTCTAAGTGGAGCAACATTGGAGATACAAACCTGGGGAACTTTAGCACGAAGAAGTTTCGAGAGGTCCCTTACATCGGCAAGCCATCACCTGTCGCCCGGAGAATAATAGAGAGTGGCATCATTAAGGCGGCCGGTTTTCCTCCAGCTATTCAGTGCCACGAGTTGATGATCGAGTGTGCCCGTCACTACAATCCACAGTCCAGGACAATTGTGTCCAATGAGGGAAACACTTTGGCGTACCTTTCAGAGGAAGCCATAAGTGAAGCCTTCCATCTTCCAGAGCACAGGGACATGATATACAAGAGCATTGAAGGAGCCAGGTCAGTGTACGATGATGATCCAGATGCTTGCCTAAGCATAATCAACAAGAACTGGCTACTTAAGAGTCGTCCCCGTCTAAGCAAGGTACCGAACACACCACACCGGATTGATTTCCAAGAGGAATACAGAGATTTGATTACCATGCTCAACAGAGTTACAGGAGCACCTCATGCCTTCTATTTTGAGAAATGGATGTTTTACTTCATCCAGGTGATTGTTCAAGGAAAGGGTACGATACATTGGGCTAGAATAATTAGCCATTGCTTGGACGTACAGTTGAGAAGACTCAGGGCTACTAAGTCCTTCCACATGAGTTCATACGTCATCTATGCCTTAATCAGGAGCGTTGAGTACGCAGGACTACCTCACAGAGGAGTGATTGGAAGAGGACCCGACGAGGTCAGAGCTTGTGAATCCTATACCTACTTGCATCATCCGCCAGGAAAGAACTACAAGTTAGTCAATGATACTTTCACGATGAACATCACAAGGACATTGCAAGGTGGAATTCACAACAGATTATCTCAAGATGCCCAGGAGTTCATCAAGAGGTATGGTGCTTGGTTCATTCAGTTTCCCAAGTTCACTTACATTAGAGTGCACGGATGTCCTTTACCCCCATACATGTTGCCGAGGTATCCGACAGACAGAATTGTGTTACTTGAAGTAACAAGGCAATTGGCAGCATATGTGAAGGCATTCAGACACAGACATCAGAATGGAGTCCAAGTACCTATTATTTTGGGTAATTCAGTTGAGGTATGTCCTAATGTCTTAGCCATGGATGACGCAGAGAAGGAGTTAGCCTTGTATTCTTTTTCATCTTTTGCTTGGAGGAATAGTTTTGATCCACATGGACATTTAGAGGAGACGGTCGGTAGAAGATTTAGACATGAGCATCAAATTGAAGATTTTATGATGAACCTCCTAGATGATCTCAAAGTAAAACGAAAGATACATTCTAGATTGCCTTTGGATTTCATCAGGAAATGCAGGATTTACAGAGTGGCCGACCAAGCTCAGGACAATGGCAGGCACATTCAGTCTTCATATGATAGAGAAAGCAAAACAATAAGTTTGAATTGGAATGAGCCCGAGGTCGTGGATTTAGATGATTTGATGGCACCAGTCTTGTCTTGTACTCGCAGATGGGTAGACGTTCAGCATCAGAAGTTGAGAGAACAAGGCATAGCTATGTCTTTTACTTTGGAAGAAAAACCAGCCGAAGGTGGAGCAAGTGTTAGTGAAGGCAATCCTAATCCTAGGAATTCAGGTGAAGGTAACCTTCGGTGTGCCAGTGAGGGCAATCTCCATTCGAGAGGTTCAAAGAGAAAGGAAAGATCAGAAAAGAAGGAGTCTTCCAAGAAAAAGCAAGGTGCCAACAAGGATCAAACACCAGGTACTTCTTCTAGACCAGAGAATAGAACAATTCGAGTAGAAGAGTCCATGGAGTCGATGGTACAGAATGACAGACAGGAGGAAGGACAGGCACAGCATGTTTCGTCAGATGGATCTCTCCAAGACTATGATTTAGAAGAAGATAATGAAGTAACATCTCCTCCCAGACAAGAAGAAATAGTACATAAAGAAATTCAAGTTCAAGAGACAAGATCGAATATCCTAGATTGGTTGAAGGAAAGATTAACCAAGGTGATCGTAATTGAGGACGAGGACAATGCAATTGATTTAGAGAGCCTTGTTGGACGTTCACATGTGATAACAGAGAAGAAGAAGGCTACAAAGATGTCCAAGATGATTCGAGATGAGACTGGATCTAGAAAACTGCAGATAGCTACACCGGCAGCAGATAAATATGAGGGTGAGATCCTAGCAGAGGATTATGATGTACAGACTTTTGAGTTAGGATCATCCACAGCAGAGCAGACTTTAGATGATGCCACCGACACATTTGAGGCATTGAAGGACAAGTTTAGAGAAGAAGTGGAAAAGAATAGAAAACTTGAGAGAGAGGTCGGTGCATGGAGGACATATTTCAGTCACATCAATGAACCTTTGGGACGTCAGGATCCAGTTAGATCACCAGTGCAGGCATTGCCCCTTCAATCGATCAATGAAGCAGAAAGATTCAGGAACCTGGTCCAGCGTAGATGTAGTTGGATGGATAGATCTCACACAGTGGCCATAGAGTTTGTTACAAGGATGTCGAAGATCATTCATCAGGCTATCCAAGTTCTTGAGATAATCCACAGATTGATGGCAACAGTAGCTGCATTTGCCCATACCAAGGATGTTGTCATCCCTGTCTTGAAAATAATAAGACATACATCCAGAAGAATTTTAGCGCAGGAGAGGATCTTGGAGGGTGATTCTCACAGTTTGTTCCAGTGGTCAACCTTACTCCATATAAAGAATGTTCTCTTCGAGGACATCAGTGTTAGATGTGGTCAAGTTGAGGAGGTGATCAATCCGATCCAGGACAGAGTATTTGAGGTACTTCGTACCATTCTTGGCAGAAGGATCGAGGTCGAGACAGATGTGGATATCCAGGAATTTGAGGATAGAATCAAGATCATCTTTCGCAAGGACGCAGATGTTACAGATGAGCAGTATGATCAGATGTATGCCACCATGCTCCTGATTGACAAAACGAAGGAACTTGAACCTACTTGGGACGCAGCTCTTCTAGATGCATTCGATCAGGTCATCCACTTGGAAGAGAGTATCAAGAATCTTCCCGAGATTCCAATCACAGAAATCGAAGGAATCGTGACAAAATTCATTGCATATGCTAAGAAAGAGAATTGGAAAGGGAATAAGATTCTAGATGAAAGGTTGTTACAGATGACATGACATCTTATTTCTCATTGGTTGATACCTCCTAGATTTTTGTGCCAAATTTAATATTTGGCTATGTATTTAATATTGTTCAGTAAAAAGGAGGTCATTTGTAACAAACCCTAATTAGGGTTTAGGTGTCATGATCTTGTCCGTTGATTTACTTTCAATCTGGACCTTTCATTGTAACTGGGGATGCTATTTATACCCCCATTTTTCATTTCATTTGGTAATAGTTAATAGTCGAATAGTCAAATAAGAGTGAAATAGAGAGATTAGAGTTAGAAGCAATTCTTATTTTGTAGCAAGATTGAGTCTTGAAGAGAGAAACTCAAGCAATTGTTGTATATGATGACTTGGAAATCAATAAAATATTGAAGTTATGGTGTTTTGTTGCAAATTTCTTAAGTTATCTTCATGGTTGTTGGATGTACTTGAATCACGCTCAATCAAAGTAGTTTGTTAATTTGAAAGACTAAGTGTGAGATTTGATATTTGGTGGGATTCGCAATCCAAACCACTAGCTTCTTGCTGATTGTAGGAACGCCTTGCGTGGTCGACTGGAGAACATTTTGAGTCCTTAACTTTCAAGCATTTTTGTATCTAGGATATGTACCTTCGTAGTAGTGTCCTTGGTCTTTGATGCATTGAACATCATTATTACCTTAGAAGATCGCACTAATTTCAATTGAGTTGTTATCTTATGGCAAAATTGAAGTTGGTTGAGTCTTGCCAAATCTCATTCACGCTAAGTCGTTCATAGGGTTAGGCTAGATTAGACTTCCTTAAACTCTGTCCTTTTGTTATTTTTTGAAAGCTCTTTTTAGTTTAGTAGAATCTTCGAGCCTTTGGAATCCGTAAGACGCCTTGGAGGAAACAGCAAATCACATCATAACATTAAAAAGCTTGTCCACACGTGGAGACCCCACTAAAAGAACCTTGGAGTCCATCTAACTGATCCTTTTTGCAGATCTTCAGCACTTAGAGACTATTTTCTCAAGAGAGGATAAGATACCTATTGGTATTTTATTCTGTGTATGATTGTGTATAAAATACACGTCAACAGGTCCCCATTTGCAATGGGGCGATGTGTGAAAACGTCACAACAAGACCACACTAGCATACCCCTAGGAAATACAAAGCCATTGTGCACTGTGCATTTGAAAGTGGGCTCTACAACTAAAGCTACAATACAAACATGACCAGATAGCATAACGAATAATACAGGTGCATGAAAACACCAATAAGCTAAAGCAAAGGGCTAGTAAGACTATGCCATTCAAGGGGAATCGAGATCAAGCTATAAGCTTAAGTGAAATAAACCAAAAAAACTAGGCAACAGTAGAATAGAAGAATGCTGCAACAACATAGGCAAAGGGCCAAAGCACAAAGAACTAAGGTTTTAGTCATAAAAATATGAAGGAAAACCCTTTACGGACTAGAAAGACTAAAACCCTAAGGATCTAAATAGAAAACTAGAACATTCGGACATGCCCATTGAAGATCTCTCAAAATGGATATAATTGATGGGCAAAATAGGGCAAGAGCATGCAAAAGAGGACATGGGAAAAACTGCAAATTTAGACACTAACAAGGACTCTTGCCCTTTTCCACTAGCTAAGAGGGGGTCTTCTTCAAATACTAGAAATTTGCCTTTTTGCACACCTTTATGCTGCTTGGGAAAGGAAAAATTCTTGAGCAGCAAGAGGAGAATCTGCAAGTATAGGAGATTCAAGTAGGTGCACTAAGCCTTGTGTTACAACAAATTGATTAATTTTTTTTGTATTTATGTTGATTGTCCTACTTCTCCTACCTTCTCATAAGTTTTTTTTTTTACTTTGCCAAGGATGGTTTTTATATTATGATTTTTTTTGTTTTTGGAATTGGCTGAATCTTGAATTAAATTGATTTAAAACCTAGGGTCCTATTTGATGGTATTCGGTTGTCGTTCATGGTGTTGTAACTCTTCCATTCTTACAAGCCGTTTTAAGATTCATGGATTCTTGTTTGAGTCACATGTTGGGATTGGGAGAGGATGGGAGGGATTGGGAGCAATGAAAGTTCTTGCTAATCCCTTTTTTGTTGAACACGCTTATAGAATTTACTCTTGGGAAAGCTACTCTTAGAGGGATAAAGCATGAAGTGTGGGAGAATATTGTAATAACTTTCAAGAAAGATATAAGTTCGTCACTTTAGACATGCTCTTCTATCCATCTATTCCTTTGGCAAAAATTTAATACTATTTTTTTCTTCTAAGTGACAAACTTTATGTTGTATTCTTCTAGATTCGAAAGGAGCACTACCAGAGTCAAGGATCACTTCACTATGGGCTAATGTTGGAGATACCAACTTCGGCAAGATTGACATGAGAAAGTTCAAAGGGCCTCTCTACAAGAGTAAACCCTCCGGAGTATCAAAGCAAATGATTGAGAGCGGGATTGTGCAAGCAGCTAGCTTTCCTCTAGTGATCCAGGGCAAGGAGTTGATAGTTGAATGCTCCAAACACTACAATGCAAACACAAGACAAATAGTAGCACAAGATGGCAAGGTCTCGGCATTCCTATCGAAAGCCGCCATTAGCGAGGCATTCAACATACCCGATCACAAGGACATGGTATATAAGAACAAGGAAGGAGCACAAGCAAACTTCGATGATGGTCTGGATAAGTGTTTAGGCATCATCAACAAGTATTGGATATCAAAGGCTAGATCTCATCCCTCCAAGATGCCCAACAAGCTTTACATAATCAACTTCAAGGAGAAATATAGTGACTTGATCACTTTACTCAACCAGATCATGGGAAGTCTCCAAGCCTCCCCTTTGAGAATTGGATGTTCTACTACATGGAAGCAGTGACAGCGGACAGAGAGAAGATCAATTGGGCAAGGATCATAAGCAACAACATTGATCTGTAGTTGAGGAGATTAGAAATTTAGAACACACTAAACCGTTCTACATAAGCTTCAACATCATCTACTCACTTGTAAGGGCTTATGAGTATAAAGGACTGATGTATATAGGCCCAATTGGAAATGGAGGAGAGATAAGGGTGTGTGAATGCTACACAGTTGCATTTCCACAACAAAGCACACTTCAAGAGGGTGAACAATGCTTTCTCCATGCACATAACAAGAACAGTGCAAGGTGGCATCCATCAAAATCTATCCCTGCAAGCAAAAGAATTAGACAGTTCATTCAATACCCCAGGTTGACCTACATAAGAGTTCAGGGATGCTCATCTCCACCATACAAGCTTCCACGGTATCCCACAAACAAAATGGTATTGTCGGAACTATTGAGACGGTTGGTCACCTATGACAAGATTCAAAAGAACAAGCATAAGGCTTGAATTTCCTTTCCTATCTCAATTGGACAATCAGTGGAAGTATGCCCATCAATACAAGCAACCCAGAGATCAAAAGAGAACATGAAATTCTATCCTCTTGTTGAATATCCTTCAAGAGCTAACTTTGATCCCTATGGTAAAATAAGGAAGATAAATGGCAACAGGCACAAGCACATGCCTCATATAGAAGACTATTGGATGAATGTTAGGGATGACTTTGAGATTAGAAGGAGATGTTCTCCAGGCTATCAATAGATATCATCGGGATTTGCAGAGCATTCTCCATCCCTGACCAAGTTGAAGATGATGAAGGCGCCTCCAACGTGCTTACAAGCAAGAGAAGGACAAAGAAAAATAAGTCAATTGGATTGGCATTGAGATCACCGAATTGGATGAGCTAATGAAGCCTGTCATGGCTTACACACAAAGATGGGTACATATCCAAACCAACAAGTTGAAGAACCAAAATGCATTGTTGGCATATCATATGATGGGAGATCCGGATTTGTCCGATGAAGAAACAAAGATCATAAGCATGAGTGAGAATGCTACTCTGTCAACTTGGCCTAAGAGCTCCAAGAGTAAAGGAAGTCACAATGAAGGATCATGACAAACGAAACACAAGACAAATTCAGATCATCCTTCTACTAGCACTTCATCCATACATGAGGTTACAATGAATACAGTAACCATCAATGAAGGGAAATTATTCAAAAAAGGCATGGATCAAGGCATGAATGAGTCCTTGGAATCTACAATATAGGACAATTGAGGTGAGAGGACGAATATGGGAAAGCAGCCTCAAGTATAGGATCCTCCAACAATGCAAGAACAAGCTATAAACAATAAGGACGCAGGAGACGAAAATGTGGAGATAATGGATGAGGATGATAATGAGGAAACAACTTCTCCACCCCAGGGAGATCAACAATTCAAGGAGATACAAATAGAGAAAGAGCAATCTACTATTCTGGCATGGCTCAAGGAAAGAATGACTAAGGAAGTGATAGTAACAGAAGAGGAGGCAACAGATAACTTGGATAGCTTCTTGGAAAGGATCGGTCAAACAGTTGAAAAGAATAAACCTACTAATCTTTCCAAGATCACAAGAGATAATGTGGGGTCTCAGATTATACAGATAGCTACTCCAAGAGTTGACAAGCCAGAAGATGAAATCACAGCTGATGACTATGACTTGGAAACAATTGAGTTGGGTCTTGCCACCACTAAACAAGAGATATAAGATGTAAGTGATTCAGTGAAGACAGTCCAAGATAGATTGAGGATTGAACCAGAAAACAAGAAGAAGCTGGAAAGAGAATTAAATACCTTAAGGAATTATGTGCAGCAACTTAGGAATCTGATAAGACAAGCTGATTCTTCAAGCATGCCTCCATCATTGCTTCCACCGGATTCAGTTGATGATTTGGAAGAGATGAGGAATAACTCTCACGTGGTGAAGAGTTAGATATACAATTCCTTCACCAAGGCAAATGAGTTTGTGGGAGAGTTAGCACATGCATTTGATATAGTTTCAGCTATCCTTGACAGGACTGAGGTTCTCATGGCTTCCTATGATGTCTTTTCTTACACTAAAGATTTCACCATTCTGAGGCTGCAAGTATTGATGGATATTCCCAAGCAAACCTTGATGAATGTTGGAGTAGTGAAGGAAGGGGAGTCATCTAACTTCCATAGATTGTATACTACACTCAGATTGAGAAGAGATAAGTTTGAGGGTATCAACAATAGCTGCCAAATAGAAGAGATGACCAAGGTGATACATGATAAGATTGTGGCAGCAGCTGAAACAATACTTGGGATGGAGATGAAGGAAGAAGTAGACATAGTTGTTGACAGGATGACAGAAAGAGTAAGAAGCATCTTCTTCGGGACAGCCAGATCACTTTTAGAGAAGCAGCTGGAGGACATTCAGTCATTCATGACACTTGTAGGCAAAATCAGCGACTTGAGGCCTGAGTAGGAGAAGATTTTCATCTCATCCTCGGCTGAGTTACATGGAGGATCAATTGAAGATCATTCCTAGTGTCCCAATGGGTGAGATTGACTGCATCATGTCCAGATCCGTTGAATATGCTTGTAGAGAAAGAGATAAGGAGAACAAACTTCTCATTGGAGGATTATTCCTTGTATTTTGTGCCAAAAAATTGTTAATTTCTCATTGGCTGATATTTAGTTGCATACAATAATTAGGTATTTTGTTGTAACAAACCCTAATTGGGGTTTAGATGGCATAATCTTGGCGCTTGATTTTAGATCAATCTTGGCCACTCATTTGTATTGACAGCACTATAGTTCAACTCATTTCATTTGTAAGGGATCATTAGAAGAGATTTTGGACAATTGTTGCTTTAATGCTGCCAAATATAATAAAATCATTGAAGTGTTGGTGACTTATTGTGTTTGGAGTATTTGCATGTTTCTTCATCCTTTTAAAAGAGAAAACTAAAAAAAAAAGATAGAATAGATTTGCTTAAGTGTTTTAGATGAATGAAAGCAACATTGTTAATGGTTAATGGTGAAATTTGTATGTTCATACTACTAGTATTTTGCTGATTGCCAAATACTTTGTGTGGTCAATTGAACTCCTTACTCAAGCTCAACTTCGGTTGCTACTCACCCATTGATATGTATCACTTTGATGGTATTTATGTTGTTGGTGGTGATTTGAGCATCCTTAGCTTACCTTAGTATTGAGACATGGACCAGTTAGGACTCGAACCTAGGACCTTCCATATACTGCCGGAGTGCTCTACCACTGAGCTACTGGCCCCTTTTGGACCAGTCCATCGTCGGTCAGGGTGTGGCTTATTTCCAACACCAACACCCCCCCTTAAGCCACACCTCTTGTGTGCTTGGGGCTCCTAGCCTGGACCTGGCTCTGATACCATGTTGAGACATGGACTAGCTAGGACTCGAACCTATGACCTTCCATACGCTGCTGGAGTGCTCTACCACTGAGCTACTAGCCCCTTTTGGACCAATCCATCGTCGGTCCGGGTGTGGCTTATTTCCAACACCAACACTTAGAAGATGCACTAGCTTTGTGGAGTTGTTCCTTGCATGTCAAAGCAAAGCTTAGTTGAATTTCACTAAAAATCGTCCATTGCCCTTGCATTCCTAGGTTTAGTTTAGCATCTCTCAAACCTTTAATCTTTTGCACTTTTTTTATCAAACATTCATTAGTAGTAGTAAGTGAAGAGCCGCATTGCATATTATTCGAAAGTATAAATTAGACTCATAAGGTGTCCTTTTTGCCTTGAAAGATTCATCTCCTAAGAACAACTACGTAAGTCCCCTTGGATTACCAACAACCACAACAACCATTGAGTTACCCACATGTCAAGACCTGACAATAGAAACCTTGGAGTCATCTTGGTTGATCACATAATTTAGCATCCAAGAATATTTTGTTCAAGAGAAGATAAAATACTTGGTATTTTATTCTGCATTGCATAGTGTCACAAAAACACATCAACACTTACCTAGTGATTTCTTGTTGCTAACCATGATTATTAATTATTCCTATCAATATTACGAAGGACTCATGGGAATTGCTCCTTTATTGACATGATTTCAACCTATATGGAGAACTTTTGAATATATTTCTCCTTTGTGATATAATTCAGTTCGCTTCCCCCCAAGTAGTGAACAAAAATTTCTTGAGGTCCAATAGCCAAGCTAACCTGAGGGGAAAATCAAAATTCAACTATTGTTCAATATTCGAATGATTTCAAACAGTAAGAGTCTTCTCACTCCTAAATCTGAATCAAACTGTTTGTCTGTTGCAGACAAGGAATGTTTTCTGTCAGGATAACAGAGGACTTGTGTGTGTATTGTCCCTTTATCAATATTATTTGAGCCTTTTCTCTTTATCACAAAATTAATGTGTTTGAAAAGGTTCAATAGTCAAATCTACCTCTAGGAAAGCTAAAGTTGGATGATTTGTTCAATTTCCTGAATATTTCAAACACTAAATTATGTCATTCAAAGCCCTTAGCATCTAATCAATTTCAATAAGCTCATGATTTGTAAACTCCAATGGTTATCCATTATACCATACATAAGCCATCAATATACAGAATTAAATGATAACAATCAATTCACTGTAATTAACTTGCAAGAATGAATAACATATAGCAGGAATAACAGAGAATAAGATACCACAAGACAAGTCTCACCAATGTAACCTGGAATAACCCACTTTGGGTACTAACTTCACCAAAATGTGAGCAAAATCTCACATAGAATCACTAAAAAATAGCAAACAATTTGGTCCAAACCTCTTGGGCTTTACCAACACCATCAACAAACTGATAATTCCCTCACAACATCTGAAGAATGCCACAACCCTGCTCTAAATATGCAACAGGTACTAGGAACTCAACAACACACATAAATGCTTAAATGCTACTCCAAAGCCTCTTCTTGCTCTCATTGATGCTCAACTCAAGCTTGCATTGCAAATTTATAGACTCAGAAAGCCATAGGGGGGACCTAGAAGTCAAAAAAGACTCAGAAACTGAAGAAAAAACTGAATACAGGAACGCCTCAGAAAATTTTCCTAAGCTCAAGCAAAAACAGCTGCTTTAAGAAAAGAGGTGGTTTTCAAGCTACTCCAGCACTTGAGAAACTGCCACTAGCATGAAACTGCCCCTGTTGGTAGTTTTTTCTCTCCAAACTTCCAGAAAACATAACTTTTGCATACAATCTTAAAACAAAGTGTCTCTTTTTTTCAATTGCATAGTTGTTCATGAGGAATTCAAATATGCAAAAACATTCAGCTTTTGATACCATTAGAGACTTGTTTTTGGACACAAAACACAAATACTGACTTTGTCATATAGTGAAACTGGATCCTATACTTCGCGGATTTGTTCTAGCGGTAAAGCAATAATACTTTTATAACAAAGATCCTAGTTCAAATTCCCAAAAGATATTGAATATCATACTACATTGAAATCAGGATGTGTCATACATTAATGGAGGACACGTGCAAGTCCAAAGTGACTACAAAAGAATAGTGGCAAGGAGTAAGTTTTTGGTGAATGGGACTAAATAAAGGCCACATGCAAGTCCTTGTGAATTATGACAATCCATATCGTTTTTTCATGTTAAGCCAAAGTACCACTTATCATACCTAACAGTGCATATCAACCAAAAGATAATTGCACGTCCACAGTATCTCATCATACCTACCAGTGCATAGTTAATTTAGAAAAACTTCAACATCCCAATTTCCACCAAATACTCCTAAATAAATCAAACATAGATCATATCAAACCCAAAACTCTCCAATTCAATTAAATGCCTACAAAAACACACTGGATATGTGGAATCAAACATGCTCACAAAGAAACTTGCCATAACCAAGAAGTCTTTAACTTACCAGATCATCAAGAAGCCTCTTGAATCTGCCTGCAAACCATCCTTTTGGGATATTAATGATACACTTACTCAAGGACGCAGTTCTGCTATCTGTGACCCCAGAAAGACCTTCAGGATCTTCAGAAGGGTTAAGATCAAGCTCTTTTTCTCTCTTTAGCCTTTTGGCCCGTTCAGAGGTGGGGTCCCATGAATTATCTGGTCGAGGCCTTAGCTCCTGCTCACTGTGAGCATACCTAGACATGATTTATAAAATTAATCTTTGTAACTTCTCATTTTCAAAACGTATATCAAGATACAACCATGTTCTATATGTACATGCATTTTTCAGATTACTGTCACAAGTTGTTACTTCAAAAGCATATATTAGTAAACAACTGTGTTCTTTATGCACTTAGATTTCTGCGATTACTTCCACTAATAATCGTTTTTGAAACAATTCTCTGACAAAAAATGTGTTCGATATCCACTTATAATTTCTAGATTATTTACACATGCTCTCATTTTTTAGACATATATCTGGAAACAGCTGCACTCTTTAAGCACTTATTTTCTCAAAATGAATTATGAAATTCTCACTTTCCAGACATATATGAAGAAACAAGTTCTTTCTACATGCACTCTCTGTTTGAAGTTTCTTTATGATAATTAATTAATTCCTAACCCATGATATTTGTGAATTAAATCTTGGATAAAACAGTATAGAATATTAAAAACATGAAGTTTCCACAGTCCATAATATTATCTTGGCAATATTTCTGAATTTAACTATGTAAGCTTTTTTCCTCATCAATGTTTCAGATCAAACTCCATGATCCATCATCAGGATGAATTAGCTAGACAAGAGATATGAATTAATAGTTTTCTATGATACTTGTCATCAGGGTGTAAAGATCTGAAAAATTAAACCTAATTCAAGGTGCATAAATAATCAATTGGTCTCCCTGATTTCACATTATCTTAGAAGGTTGGCCATTTGATTTAAGATTCAAAATACTACGGATATATATATATATATATATGATTAAGTGTTACTACTCTTCACGACAATTCAAAATTGCTCACCTCTTGGTGTAATGTTATTCAGTATCAATTATTTTGCTTAGTCAATACAAATGAGATGTTTTGTGATTCTGCTAAAGCTGATAGCGTACAAAACTTCAAGCAGTTTTATCCAAGATTCCATTCACAAATTTATTATTCATTAATATCAAATATGTCAACGACTTGTCATTTTCTATTCAGAGCACTTCATATCAGACATTTGTGAAGAGATAAAGAATATGGAAATAGTGAACTGATTAATTAATATTTAATATGTAAATGACTCAGTCATTTTCCATTCACAGCACCTCACAGTCAGACATTTGTGAATAAGTACAGAATAAGGAAATATTGAAGATTTGTAACAAAAGGAGTCCCTTGACTCCTCAAGGACAACTGGAATCTAATTAAAGGTTCTATGGAATGATGACTCTGCTGTTCTTTTTTGCTGTTTCCTGATGGTCTGTTTTTTATGGTGTGGTGTTTTCAGGCCTGCATGCCTGTTTTTTATGCTAAGTATTGGCCTGCATGACCCCTCATATACTGTTAGTTTTTATTGTGGTTTCAGGCCTGTGTCTTCTCTTTTTGGTTCTAGTTGGTTGCCTCTGGCCTGTGTGCCAGTTTTCACTCTTGGTGAGGGCCTGCGTGCCCTGTTGGGTTAAGTTTTTTGTTTTGTTGCTGTGACTATTGGGATCAGGGCCCTCTCCCTGCTTATATAATCAAAAACAAAAGAAGTCATCATCATCACTTATTCTTTTCACATGTTCTCATTTTTCAAACAAACATCAGAAAACAAACTGTTTTCAAGTTTTTCTCGAAGCTTCAGCGATAGGGTTTCAGGAATGGGAGACCAGCAGGAGATATCTATTAAAATAGAATGAAAAATTAATAATTAGATACAAATAACTTAAAAACACCTAAAATAACATAAACAAATGAAGAAGCTGAAATTCTAAAGAGTAAGTAAAATAACAATCCACCGATTCCCGAAGCCATCTGATAGACCAATATTCATAGACATGATATGAAACATGATTTATGTTGAGAGATGCCAAAAGAAGGAAATTTTGCATCATAAGTATAATGAACAACAAGCTAAAAATCAGAGGAAACATACGACTGACATTGCAAAACATGCTCCTCCTATCCTTTCCTGTACCTCCTTTTCTCTTTTCGTCTTTTCTTCTTCTCTTGGTTAATACAAAACAGCAACGGGTATAGACTTTAATTTTGGGTGGTCTTGATGGACCTTGGTGGCCCCCCTTTTAAAATCTTATTTGTTTTAGAATATTTCTCTTTGTTCTTTCTATTCATTTGATCTTGGGGGAGGGCATACCCTAAAAGTTCTGAAACAGAGACAAGATGGCTGGATGTAAAGGAGACACTAGGAAGTCACCATAAGGACCAAAAAGAGGGACATCTCTAGGACATTCCTCTTGTTAGGTGACATTTTGAGAATGTCCCCAAAATTTTCAGAAAAAAAGAGGGGGCGGGAGGGGGCGTTTCCTCTATCCTCAGAACAGCCCTCAGATCCAGAGGACGCATCCCCATGGGCATTTCTGTTTTCTATATATGCATACGTTTTTTAGATTATTTTCACAGATCGTCGTCTTTGAAACATATATCTGGAAAAATATTGTGTTCTATATGCATCAAGATTATTTTTTGATGCTTTTATTTTCAAAACATGTATTAGCTAGAGCTCACATTATTATTTTGGGATTATTTTCATATGTACTCATGTTTTAAACAAAAATATTGGAATACAATTGTGTTCAATATGTAATTTTATCTTTGAGATCATTTTGCAAAGTCTTATTTTCAAATATATCATATATTATAAAACAAAATGTGATGTATATGCACTTGTATTTTTCAGATTGTTGTCACGGGTTTCTCATTTTCAAAAGATATGTCAAGAAACAGCTGCTCTCTATATTTTTAAAATTATTTCCACAGCTCATTTTTGAAACACATATCAGGAAATAACTGCACTCTCAATGTATTAGTCCAGCCGGCATGACTAAGTAATGTAGTGTCACCAACATAGTTCTAAAACTCAGCAAGAACTTGTGGGTTTTTTTGGCAGACAAGTTACTCAACTACAATTTGCAAGATGAGGATACCCAAAAAACTCCCAAGTAATAGGCAATTTATGTGGCAAGTTTTAGCCAAGACTTGCTCAGACTCAGCAATTCTGTACAAGTAAGTCAGCTATCTTAAGAAGGCATGAACCCTTAACACCCCTCATTGTGTTTTTGTCATTTTCATCTTCAGCAATTAGGATCATGGCAACATGAATTGATTGCCGACTGACTGAAAGTGCCTTTTAAAGGATTTATCAGGATTGGAGTGGATTTGGACAGGTATTTGCTTTGTTTTCTATTATTCTTTTTCTCTTGTATTTCAAAATTCAAATTCAAAATAATTGAAACCGTCCTGGCATACTGCTGAATTTTTTTCAATGCCTGCAATCTACAGGGTTTAATGCAAGGTGCCAACAGAAAGAACCTTGCATGAAAGTATGGAACACCAAATGCAATCAAGGCTACTGTGACTTGCAATCATTGTGGGTGTAATATGAGAGAAAGTATCAATCAATTAAAATGTACCTTGCTTGAATTGTTGGCCAAGATGTCCAACTATGCACTTAACTGCAGGAAGAAGTGAAATAAGTAATGAATTCCCTACTTTTTAGCTTAACAGGAGGGAATTTGAAAGGAAAAAGGCAAGGGAAGTGATCACCTCAGTGATGTAATCCATGGTCACCTCTAACTCATCAAAAGAATCTCTTCTTGGCTTGCAGGATAGGCATTCCTCCACTCACACTGAGTGGATTTCAAGCCATATGAATTCCCCACCAAACTTCTTCATTCCTCGCAATGTTCTAGGAGCACAACCTTCACTTGAAGCCTGAAGGTATTACTTGGTACCAAGAGAAGCACCACAAGGCAAGGACAGTAGCTGCAAATTTTTGGTACTGTATCCTGAACATTTAATGTGGCCGGCAATTCATATTCAGATGTTCTACACAATATATAGTAGAAGATTATAATCATTAAGGACATAATGCATTAGTTGAGATGTGGTTGTTTGGCTGGCCCCCAAGTTCAAATCTTGACCTCGTCAAGATTGTTTGTGGGCCTTGTGCGCCTACTAGGCATTCACACTCACAAATATGGATCGTGAAGTGCATATTGTAGCATACTCAGGGACTCGACTCCCATTTCTGCCTTGTGTTTAGGTGAGGGGCCCACTTGAAAATCCCTCCATCAATTAACATAAAAAATATTAGAGGATCGTAAGAGAATATGACAGAAAAAGGGTTGAAACATTTTACCTAATATGCAAACAGATGGTAGGAACGTGACCCTAATTAACTTTCAAGTGGCTTTAAATCTCTAGTGGCTTTAAATTGAACATTAGTGTTAATGTAGTTCACACTCCTCACACAAAGTCAAGAACGCAGAGACTTTGTTGCGGTTGGAGAGGGTGATTGAAGAGGTTGAGATGGATAACAATTTCCAAATCGTAACAGGCAATGCAGCTGCATGTGTAGCCATAGGGAGACTTATCTAAAAGAGTCGTCCCAACTTTATTGGAGCCCTTGTGATGCACATTGCCTTAATTTTATGTTTGATGACAATGGGAAGATACAATGGATCAAAGTGTTGTTGAAGATGTTAGAAATATTAAAAAATTTACCTACAACCATATTTGGTTACTTAGCTTGATAAGAGACCACACCAAAGGCAAGGAGCTTGTGCAATTGGGGTTGACATGATTTCCACAAACTTTATCACTTTGCAAAGCATTCTAGAGGCACTACCTTCTCTATAGGAAATGTGTGTGAGCAATGTGTGGTTGGACTCTCCATATTCCAAAAGGGCAAGAGGAGTGGATGTTGTGAGCAAAAAGTTTAAGGCAGAGTTTGCCAAAAGCAAAAGAGGTACGCAAGGTAATTAAGAAACTTAAGTTTTAGAGGGATTTTTTATTTACTATTTTTTGTTATCGTTTTTATTTTTTGTATTTTCATATTTTTCAATGATAGAGCCTTTGGTTGAGGTTCTACAATTGATTAATGGACATAAAATGCCAATGAGTTATCTTTATGAGGCCATGGATAAGGCCAAGGAGGCCACATGGCATTATTAGGGTGGGAAAAAAAAATATGAAATCACTTGGTGCATTATTGATTGCAAATGGATGAACCAATTCGACTCATCAATAAATGTCCTTGGGTACTATACAGAACTTTTCCTCCTTGAGTCCGATGAGAATGTTGTCGCAAGCCTTTCCAAATGGAGGTCTACAATACTGCTACAGAGAGGCTCTTTGATTAATTTTTATGCATCTGAAGGACAGCAACCCAAGAGCCAAGTAATAGATATGTCCTTTCCTCAAATAGTTCTTTGATAAATACAATTTGAGTTTAACGTCGCAAAGTTTTGATTAATACTTACAATTATTTAAATATTTTATTTGTAGATTTGTGGTGAGAAAATTATGGTGCTCAAACACCCAACTTTCAAAAACTAACCCTCTGTGTTTTGTGCCAACCCTAGCACTTATGAGTGCGAATACAATCAGAGCCTATTTGAGAGTATTCTCACCAATAAGAAAAACAAGCTGACCAAGAAGCACCTCAATGACCTTATCTTTGTCCAACGCAAACTATGTCTTTAAATCAAAAAGGTGGAGGGGAAGGAGCCTCATGATGCCATCAACTTAAATGACAACAATCCATATTTGGATTGGATTGTAAACAACAGAAGTAATGTTCACTAACAAAGATCTGACTAAATTGGAGAGAAAAGCAGCAACAGCAGAAGCATTGGAAGATGGACCCAATAAACCACGCCCTGATTTTTATCGTATGGACAATGGACCCAATAAACCCTCACCGACCAATCAACAAAAAAATAGGTTTGACATTTTTACTTCCTACATTGTACCGGTTTGCCTACAAAAAGACCAAGGTCCCAATCCGATTTGAACCCAATCCAAGGTCCTCAGCTAGTTCGTTGTGGATATAGGCAAGTACCGGCCACAACTTGTGGGTCCAGCCCTATCAAACGCGGGGCAAATTTGGCCTCCAAAAAGCTGCATCCCATGAATTTGCCCAAAAAAAAATTTACTTTTTTAAACTCACCTCCCCACCCCCCACCACCCAAAATTTTGCCATACAAAACCTCTCTAATTTTTGCTATTGTGAATCAAAAAGAAAAAATCAGAGACATGAGATTTCCACAATCCATTTTGACATAAAAATTGTATTGTGCTTCTGGATTCAACAGCATAGCGTTAGTTTGCATCAACGTTTTGTATCACACTCCATAATCCATGATAATGATCCATCATCACCATGAGAGAGTGTTTATTTGCTTTCCACAACTCTCTCATCATGATGATGGATCATGGAGTGTGATCCGAAATGTTGATACAAATAAACACTACACAGTTGAATCCAAAAGCACAATACAATTTTTATGTCAAAAAAAATAATTTGCTCGATTGATAAACTTATATTTTTGCTTGCCGTTGCACAAATAGAGTTGAAGATTGATTGCTGAATGCTCCAAGCTAGTTGTTGTGTTATTCCTATACATTTGCAAATGTTGGTTTGTTGTCAAAGAGATCATAGAGGAAGATTTCTTCAAAAGAGCTACACTTTTTAAGTTTTTGGTTATTTTTCCTTACACGTTTTTTTACAAATGAATTGGCGTGTTTTGTTTTTGAGTTTTTTCTTTTTGGTTTGTTTCTAATGTGTTGTTTATTGAACTTTTCGTCTTAGGTATTAAAATGACAACTACTTCTAGCTCTGGGAGCCAACCCCACTTCAAAACAGACCCACACTCTCCCCTTTGGAAATATGTTGAAATGGTACAACTTCTGAATTGCAGAGGTTACATTTGGATCTGTGGTCATTGCAAAGCAAAATGTTCAAGCTCATACAATCAAGTAAAAGCCTATTTGTGCTTTATCCCTTACCAAGGCATCCAATATTGTCCCAGATCCCAAATGGCAAAAGCCTTCTTGCAAAGGAACAAGTCTTGGCATATGTTGAAGAGAAAGCAAAAGCAAACCGAGAAACAAGGAAAAAACCTATTAATCATCCTTTGCTAAAGACTAAGAAAGGATCAAAAGGGAAGAAGATCACCTTCTCATCTTCAACCTACAAAGGGCCATCCATTTTTGTCCATAGAAGAACAACTTGTGACCTCTACGCATAAGAGATCAAAGAGATCGTTGGAAATGGCATTTCACAATGAGTTTAGAGAGATTGCCGATCAAGACATAGCTAGATGTGTCTATGTGAACGGATTGGCATTCAATGTTGTTTGCTCACCATATTGGCAAAAAATGGTGAAATCAATTAATGAGGCTCCAAAGGGGTACAACGGCCTGAGATATGACATGCGTACTCCCTTATTGGACAAAGAGGTGAAATATCAGATATGTAGAGGACTCCTTTAAGCCCACAAAGGATTCATGTCAAAACAAGGATGTACATCGTATCTAATGGATGGAAAGATACAAAAAATTGCTTATTGATCAATGTTTGCAATGACCCCCAAAGGGGCAATGTTTTTGAAAGCAATGGATTGTGAAGGAGAGGTGAAGGAAGGTGCATTTATTGCTAACAGTCTTTGTCAAGCCATTCAGGAAGTGGAACCTCAAAATGTTGTGCAAGTTATAACAAATGATGCCAAAAACTATACGGATGTTGGGTTATTGGTTGAGGAACATAATAAACACATTTTTTGGACACCTTGTGTTGTTGTCCACTCCCTCAACCTAAGCTACAAAAAATTGACACCAAAATTGAATGGATCAAACAAGTGCATGCTAAGGCCAAAGAGATCCAAATCTTCATCACCAACCACCATATATCACAAGGCATATTTAGAACATTCTCGAGATTGGAGCTGCTAAAGGTAAGTTAAATTATAAATATGATTTACTTTAGTAAACTTTTAGATTTAATTTCAATTTTTATAATTTTTTAATTTTGATTTTGATTTTGAAATAGGTTGTTAAGACCTGTTTTGCCTCCAACACAATTGTGTTGAGATGATTTCTAAAGGTTCATGAGGCACTATCTAACATGGTAATCAGCCCAAATTGGTCCATATGGAGGCAATCTAGCACTACAAGGGCAGCAAAGGTTAAGCAAATGGTCATAGATAACATTTAGTAATATCATGCTAAGTATCTCCTCAATTTCACTGAGCCCATATTGAGCATGATCCATTATACTGAAATGGATAGGCCTTGTTTGGGTGAGGTATATAATGATATCAACTCAATGAATGAGAAAATGAAAGTCATCATAAATGTAAAAGCGCAAGATCCCAAAGAAAAATCTTCAAAGAACTACACCAAATCACGGTATAGAGATGGAACAAAATTACCACTCAATTACATCTTCTTGCCTTTACATTGAGTCCCGAGTATTAGAATTGCCATAAGAGTTCCCCCATATAGAGATCCTGAAGTTGCTCAAGGGTACAAGGCTGCACTTCGCAAACTCTTTGGTGATTGTGACATGCAAGATACAATGAGGGCTGAGTTTATGGGTTTTGCAAGCACAAAAGATTGTGGCCTTGATGCTACTCAAGACAAGCATATAGTTGATGCTTATAGTTGGTGGTACCTGCACCTACAACCTCCTGTGATCAAAATTTTACCATAAGTTTTATAAATAAAAAATCTTTTATCTTTTAAGTATTATTTTTATTTTAATATTATCATTTAAATTTTAAAATTTTATAGCTCTTAACTCTCTAATTTTGTCTACATAGGTTGCTAGTTAATCTTCATCTGAGAGGAATTGGAGCACATACTCCTTCAACTACTCAATAAAATGCAATAGACTGCACTCAAAAAAGGCAGAGGACTTGGTGTTTGTACATTCAAACTTGCAGCTCCTTACACATAAAGAAAGTGCCTACAAAGAAGGGGAGACAAAGGAGTAATATATCAAGCCAGAGCGTATTGAGTTAGATGCTTCCATTTCCCACCTTGCTGTACTTGGAGTTGATGATGACTATGTGCCATCCAGTGACCATGAGAGTGCTAGTCCCAATGCTGATGTCAGTGACAGTGGCATTATTTGTGGTTCTTCTAATTTACCACAATATAGATCATCTAATATGGAGGATGATAATATTTTTGATGACACATGATATTTGATGAATGATAGATAATTGTTGACACTTCACATTATTCTTTTTGAACTTTAAAATATATCATGACAGTCAAGTTTGACTAATATTTGACTATTAATATAGTGGTGTATTTTGCTGTTTTATTTAACTATTAGTATTATGGTGGTGCATTTTGAACTTAATCACTGCTGCAAATGCGTATGTATTTTTTATTTTATATGTTTTTGTATGGACTAACACAACCCCAAAATAAAATTTTACCCAAACCCAAACCGGTAACTTAGTAAATCATAATCAAATACATGTGAAGATACAAAGACAAGGAGGTGGGAAAGACTAGCAACAAGGAGAACTAGAGGAATAATATACTTGACAAAAAGGCTTAAGACAAATTACATTTTTCATACATTTCAAAAGGTCCTACAAGTCAATTTAGTTAAATGTTGATTAAAAGTAATCATCATCATACTTTACTTTTTAGATTATTTTCATATATTCTCCATATTGAAGAAAACTAACGTGTCCCATACGCACATGTTGTTTTGAGATTATTTTACAAGATTCTCATAGATTCTCATTTTCAAAACATATATGAAGAAACAACTCAGCTCCATATGCACTTCTATTTTTCAGATTATTTACAGATTCTTGTTTTCAAAACATATAATTAAAAACAACTGTCTTCTAGAGGCACTTAAAATTTTGAAATATTTTCACAAATTCAAAACATGTCTGAATGCAGATGTGTTCTATATTGACTTACATTTTAGACATTATCTTGCATGTTCTCATTTTCGAAACACATAACAGTAAGCAATTGTGCTATGCATGCACTTGTATACTTAAAAATTATTTTCAAACGTTTTTATTCTCAAAACATATCCCAGGAAACTATTGTGTCATTATTATCTTGAGATTTTTTCCTCTACTACTCATTTTTTAGACACATCAGGAAAGTACTGTATCCTGTTGGTTCTCTGTCATGCCCCCACCATAGGGAAGATATCAATGCTCAAGAAAATGGTCTTATTGATAAGACTACACCATTTCTGCTTCTCCTAAATCTGCATCGATGCATAAGTGCACAGTGATCCATAGGCAAACCAACTGGGCAGCGAACAAATTAAGAAGGGTTAAGGATTGTGTTACATTAACACATGTAACCAACAATTATTAATGAGGTGTGATTATGTCAAACAGCTGCAGGTTATAAATGAAGAGGCATGGGTGTTAGGGTGGTTTCATTAAGATAACAGCGGTTAAGTTAGCAGGTAAAGAAATCAGGGTAATCCCAAAAGAGGACACTACAATTGGTATCAAAGCACCTTTCCTACCAGCCTGAGGGATGAAAAATAGTTAATGCAACGTGGCCAAAGAGCTCAAAAGGCCTTGGGAAGAGAAAAGAAACAGCTTGCATCCACCAGTAACCCTACACAAATCAACACAATGAGTGAACAAATGGGAAATGAATTAAGGATCTTAATGGAGCAAACAACTCGAACTCTCACAGAGAAAAAGGAGGAAATAACCCATCTACTTCTCCAAGACATTCAAAAATATGAACAACAATAATCTGCAACCCAGCCAAACCAATGGGAGAGATACCAACTCTCTCACCATTCAGAAAATAACAACATCCTAGCAAGAGTATCAAACCCTAGGCCAACAAGACCTTCATTCATACCTAGGGAAGAACACATGGCAGAAGAAGAAGCAAATAATCAACCCCTTGATAATCTTAATGAAATTGCTGAAGCATACTCAAGACTAGATCTCGAAGTGCAGAGAAATGTCTCCTTTAGGGATTATTGTGATGCTAAAACTCCGACTGCCCCTAGAAGGGAAAAGGGACAACCTATCAAAGATTTAAGGCAAATCGTAAGTAAAATGACTCTACCCAACTTCGATGGATCCAGAAAAGTCACGGCACACTCAAGGGTCCAAAAGATAGACACTTATCTCACACTTAGCCTCATGACAAAGGAAAACGCTATTAAATTCACCATTCTACACTTGGAAGGAACTGCTAATGATTGGTGGCATCATGGCCTTATTACCCAAGGCCACCAACATATGACAACTTATGATGAATTCACTCAAAAACTTATCCAAAGATTTGATCAAAAACACCCCAAATGGTACTTTAAAGAGCTAACACAATTGAAACAACATGGAACCGCAGAAGATTATGCCACTGAATTCCAAAAACTATCAGTCATGGGACCCGAGGTTTCTCAAAGTAGACTTGCATACCTATTTGTTGAAAGATTAAAAGAAACTATCTAGGGCTTGCTAAGTGCCCTCGATCCTACATCACTTGAGGACGCGCTCAAAAAGGCACTAAAATTAGACATAACACCTACAAAAGACAAATACCATACAAAGAATCAACCTTCTAGCATTCATACCAAATCTTTTTACAAAAAGGACGAACAAGAAAAACCTCATCCCCCTCTATATTACAATGAAAGAAAGGACCTCATATATAAAGGATTATGTTTCCAATGCAAGGGAAAATGGGGACATGGGCACATTTGTAATCAAAAAAAACTTAAAAGACGATGATCTTAATGCATTAGTAGCTTCTGCAAGATAAGATTTTCCTAACTCGTTAATCATCTCTATTCTGTTTTGGTTTACTCATCTATACTATTAGATTATCTGATTTATCATTTCCGAACTGAATATGTTTATCAGACTGTAACTTTGATCTTGATTATGATATTGATATTGGATAAAGATGGATTAGATCGACGACTTGCTTAACATAGTTAAGCGTCAATCTAAATGCTATCGGGCTAGTACCCCGATAGCATATTAATGTCGATTCATTTATGAATCGGCATTAATATACTATCGGGGTATTAACCCGATAGCATTTAATGCTATTAGTTATTGTTATTGTTTGCTTTGACACCGATTCATTATCGGGTGTGTTTATATCGATCTGTTAACATATACAAATGGCACTAATTAGTTATCATTAACACCAAAGTGAATCGGCAGACAGTCACGACCAAGTGACATCTTGGTTGGACATGTCTAAAAGACATGTCTAATCAAGGTGCCACTTGATCGTGACTGCTTTGCTATATATACATCATTCAAAAGAAAAGGAATGACATTGAAATCGATACATGTTCATTCTTCAGACCTGCAGAAAAGAAAGACGATAATATTATTGTCATAGTAATAATACCAAAATCGGAAATACACTATCTAGCATATAACTTGTTTATTAAATTGGAAATTGCAATACATTTACATGGTATCAGAGCCAAGTTGATCGAACTTGAGGCTATTCAATTTTGTGAATAATTTAAGAACAAGGTTATATACTACATCACATTTCTCCAATGGCCAGCGCTATCAGATTCGAAGACAGACTCGGAGGTGGCGATGATTTTTTCAACCTAGAAGTTCAGAATCCAGATGATCTTAAAAGAGAACAAAGTGGATTCATTTGTTCAAACTAAAAATGATCAACCTGAAAATGAACCTGACAAAACCGCATGGATTGAAGGAAATGAAAAAGCCATCAAAATAATAGTTGATGGGGTGAGAGACAACATAATGCCCATCATAAGAAAACATCAGACAGCCTATAAAATGTTCAAAGCACTTGAAAGCACATTTGAGATATCGAATGCAAGTCGAACTCTGGCATTAAAACAAGAAATAAATCATATCACCATGAACAAGGGGGAGACAATCAACGCCTACTTTATGCGGATATCAACTCTAAGAGATGAACTAGCAACTCTGGATTATGAGATCCAAAGCAAAGAGTTAACACTCATTGCTCTAGATGGGTTGCCTAGTGGATGGAGTACATTCATCCAAGGCATCAGTGCAAGATCCAAATATCCTAAGTTTGAAAGATTAAGGGACGATTGTCTCCAAGAAGAATCAAGATTGAACAAGATGGGAATAAAACAAAAGAACATAGATGAAGACCTTCAAGTCCTAAATACTAACACAAATAAGACAACCAAGAAGAAGCAATTTAGGAAAAGGAAGCGTCATCAAGGCAAGAACACTTCAAAGAGAGAACTATCACATATTCAATGCTATAGGTGCGATAAGTTCGGGCACTTTGTTGTAAAATGTCCAGAGAGAGCCAAACAAGCCACATTTGCCAGAGCAGGAAAATCTAAAAGAGAAGATAACTCCCAGAACTATGTCCTCTACTCAGCACTTACAAGCCATGCATCAAATAAGTCTAACTCCTGGGTGATCGACAGTGGTTCATCCAGACACATTACAGGGTTTAGAGAAGTGCTAGACTCCATAACAAGGATAATGAAGAGGAAGTAACCATCGGAGATGATTCCTCACATCCAGTTAGAGGGATTGGTTCCTGCACCATCAAACTGAAGATAGGTATATCATTGCAACTCGAAGGAGTACTATATGGCCCCAGCATCAAGAGAAATCTAGTCTCCATATCAACCCTAGAAGATAACAGATACAGAGTAACCTTCATGGAGAACAAGGTGTTGGCTTGGCCGAAAAATTCTTCCATCAAGAAAGCTAAAGTCATTGGTCAAAGACGAGGCTATTTGTATGAGCTGTGCACAGAGCCCAACCTAGCCCTGATTCACGAAGCAACAAATGTAAATGAGGTCGGGCATAGAAGACTAGGCCACCTGAATTATAGAGTTTTGTCATCTATGGGAAACCTTGCCACAAGTTTACCTAAGTTGCGACAATATCATTCAGAGGCATGCAAGGGATGTGCCCTAGGTAAAAATATCAAGGGTGCCTTCCATAATAGTACTAGGAAAACAAGCAAAGTATTAGAGTTAGTTCATTCTCATGTATGTGGACCTATGTCCGCTCCTTCTCTAGGAGGATGTTTATATTATGTAATATTTGTTGATGATTACTCTAGGAAAACTTGGATCTACTTTCTGAAGTGTAAAGACTCAGAAGAGATCCTTAGTAGGTTTAAAGGGTTTAAATCACTGACAGAAAACTACTCAGGTAATAAAATCAAAACCCTAAGGACTGATAATGGGGGGGAATACACATCAGAATTATTTAGAGATTTTTGTAAAAACTCAGGGATTAAGAGGGAGCTAACAATACCTTATAATCCTCAACAAAATGAGGTAGTTGAGAGGAAAAATAGGACAATTGTACAAGCTGCCAAAGCCATGATTCTTGATCAGAATCTAAATATCAATCTTTGGGCAGAAGCAACTAACACTGCTGTGTATATCCAAAACAGATGTCCTCACTCACATCTTGAAGATAAAACTCCTGAGGAAGTATTTACCAAACTAAAGCCAGATATCAGCCACCTTAAGATATTTGGGTGTCCTATCTATATACATGTACCTAAAGAGAAAAGACTAAAACTAGAACCTTCTGGAAAAAGTGGAATACTTGTAGGATATAGCGAAACATCCAAAGCCTATAGAATATATATACATGGTCAGAGAAATATTGAACTTAGTAGGGATGTAATCTTTGAAGAAGACTTAGCCTTCAAAAGAGCCCTAAGTACAATAGAGCCTGAAATCTATATCCCCACTCCTAACATAGAAGAAGACCCTACTCCTGAGCTTCAGAGGGAGAATCTTGAGGAAACCATAGGTGAAACTTCAAACCCATCTAAAGAAAACCTCAAGAAAAGACCTATATGGGCCACCAAGACTGTAGCAGAAGCTCAAAAGTTTGTTGCTCCTTCAGGAACCTTCAGGGAAAGCAAAAGACCTACTAAATTCACTAGCTATGTTGCTCTTATGAATGATCTTTCTAAAACTGAACCAAACAATGTATCAGATGCACTTAAACATCAAGTATGGAAGGATGCCATGTCTGAAGAGTATCAATCCATTATGAAAAATGATGTTTGGGAGATTGTTCCTAGGCCAACCAAGAAATCTGTGGTTTCATCTAAATGGTGAGATCTCAGAAGAAGTCTACCTAGAGCAACCTGAAGGGTTTGAAATTTATGATGCAGAGTCTCATGTGTGTAGACTGAAGAAAGCTCTCTATGGGCTTAAACAGGCCCCCAGGGCCTGGTATGAAAGAATTGACACCTATCTCTCAGGACTAGGCTTCTATAAAAATGATGCAGATCCTAATCTCTACTACAAAAGAAATAAAGATGATATGCTAATGTTGATTTTATATGTTGACGACTTATTAATCACAGGAAATGATCATCTTATAGATCAATGCAAGAATGATCTATCCAAACAATTTGATATGAAGGACTTAGGACTCCTTCATTACTTCCTAGGATTAGAAGTATGGCAAAATTCTGACAATATTATACTAAACCAAGGAAAGTATACCTTGGACATTTTGAAGAGATTCGGAATGCATAACTGCAGACCTATGACATCTCCCATGGAAACAAATTTACATAAACTTAGGGAAGCAGCAGCAGAGTCACAATCCACTGATCCTACACTCTACAGACAGAAGATTGGGTCCCTGATGTATCTGGTGAATACAAGGCCAGATATCTGTTATGTTGTCAATGCCTCAAGTCAGTTTATGTGTGAGCCTAAGGAAATTCACCTGATTGCAGTGAAACACATTATGAGATACTTACAAGGTACTCTAAACCTTGGTCTCAAATATGAGAAAGTCAATCTAGACCTACACGGATTTACAGACTCAAATTGGGCTGGGAGTGTGACTGACAGGAAAAGCACTTCAGGGTGTTGCTTCAGTTTAGGATCAGCCATGATATCTTGGATAAGCAAAAAACAGTCTTTTGTAGCTCAGAGTTCCACCGAGGCCGAGTACATTGCAGCTTCCATGGCTACTCGAGAAGCAGTATGGCTTAGGAAGTTGCTTGTGGGACTATTTGGTGAACCTATGAAACCCGTTGTCATCCATTGTGACAACCAGAGCTGCATAAAGCTTTCTATAAATCCAGTATTTCATGACAGATCCAAGCATATTGAGATTCCATACCATTATGTGCAAGACATGGTAGACAAAAATGTGATCAAATTGGAATATGTTAGCACAAGAGATCAGACTGCAGATATTCTAACCAAACCACTTTCCAGAGTGAAGGTTGATCACTTCAGAAAAGGTTTAGATATGATAAAAAGGTAATCTGCTTTGTAAATAAGATGTTTAATGTGTAAACTTCTTTTGTCATGTTGGGACATTCTGGGTTTCACCCGCTGTGTTCATATCTAAGAGGTGACAATCTCTCAGATTATGAACACTTGTATGTAGACATCATAAGGTGACGATCTTATGATTCTCTAAACCAATTTTCATGATTGGATCTCTGGTATGTCATGGATGTGCCATGATGGTGTTGTGATAAAATATTTCTATAAAATGTTTGTGCACATATCACAACCTGGATAAGATGAGAATCTAACCATCCTCATATGTTTATCCTTAGTATTGCGTGTTTAGGCAATACTGATATCACGTGTTTAGGTGATATCTTGTCATAATGAAATGATAAATCTTTTATATCACATGGTTAGGTGATACTCTATGTCACATGCTTAGAGTGATGTTTTATATTTGTATATTATGTCCTGACGATACTTCATATCATATGTACAAATGATATATATTCTTAGAGACTGACATTATGGAAAAAGAAATGTGATGCAGGTTACTTTATCTATCTTCCAAAGCTAAGAGGGAGTGTTAATGCATTAATAGCTTCTGCAAGATAAGATTTTCCTAACTCGTTAATCTCCTCTATTCTGTTTTGGTTTACTCATCTATACTATTAGATTATCTGATTTATGCTTTCCGAACTGAATATGTTTATCAGACTATAACTTTGATCTTGATTATGATATTGATATTGGATAAAGATGGATTAGATCGACGACCTGCTTAACATAGTTAAGCGTCGATCTAAATGCTATCGGGCTAGTAACCCGATAGCATATTAATGTCGATTCATTTATGAATCGGCATTAATATACTATCGGGGTATTAACCCGATAGCATATAATGCTATTAGTTATTGTTATTGTTTGCTTTGACACCGATTCATTATCGGGTGTGTTTATATCGATCTGTTAACATATACAAATGGCACTGATTAGTTATCATAAACACTGAAGTGAATCGGTAGACAGTCACGACCAAGTGACATCTTGGTTGGACATGTCTAAAAGACATGTCCGATCAAGGTGCCACTTGATCGTGACTGCTTTGCTATATATACATCATTCAAAAGAAAAGGAATGACATTGAAATCGATACATGTTCATTCTTCAGACCTGCAAAAAAAAAAGACGATAATATTTTTATCATAGTAATAATACCAAAATCGGAAATACACTATCTAGCATATAACTTGTTTATTAAATTGGAAATTGCAATACATTTACAGATGAGAAGACCCAAAAGAGAAAGGTTTGTGCTTCAAATGCAAGGAAGAATGGAGGCCAGGACGCATATGTGAAAAAGGAAGCCAAATACATAATATAGAGGCAATGTCCAACGAAGAAGCAAAAGGAAATTCAAGCAAGAAAACAAGGCACGATGAAGAAGATCTTAAAAGCATCAAATCAAAAGAAGAAAGGACCATAAACAAGTGGAGCTTTGTGGAAGAGCAAATCTAGTAGTTACAACACTCTTACATCCTCAAGATCTAGAAACACCTTGCCCGACCCATCTCCATGGTAAAAATAGTAATATGTCAACTTGAAATCTCTTCATTAGACCCCTAAGGTTTCCTTGTCAAGTAAAGGGAAAACCTCTTCATTAAACATTACATAGATGTGTGTCATACTTCTAATCCTCATCTTAACATGTGGAAAGACTAACCTTCGCTTTGACTCACAAAGACATCCAGTGTGCAGACATATGGCCAACCTAATCAGTTTTTGCAAATAAAATTGGCACTATTGCAAGATGTCCTTGATTCTTTTCTCTGGAAGATGAGAGAAAATTCCTTAAATCAAACCTTGCCAATTTCCAACTATTGGATATAACTCACATTCGAAATGAAGGAGAAAACGTATGTCTTAATCGGAATCTACAACTTATGATAATATCAAAGAAGCACAACAAAAGGTGGTTTACAAATTAGACTCCATGTCATTGAATCATTGCTTGAGGACAAGCAATCTCGAGAAGGGCGGACTATCATGCCCCCGCCATAGGGAAGATATCAATGCTCAAGAAAATGGTCTTATTGATAAGACTTCACCATTTTCTGCTTCTCCTAAATCTGCATCAATAGAGATACACCATGAATTTATATACTAAATTAACCTAATTCTGCATTACCACAATATATGGAAATAGCAATAAGATAGACTCAAATCTGTTTATTTACTATAGCCTTAAGTACTCTGAATTTGTTAATTAGTTCCTTATGCAGTTCAAACTGTTCACAAACTATCATCTTCTTCTCTTCATCGATGAAGTTTCTGATATTATATTTATTAATTAGTTCCTTGTGCCCCTTCTCTTGACCGCTCGGTGTTGTTCCTTTATATTCTTCCATCAGGTATGTGTTGATGTGTTTTTTAGGCACAATCAAACACAAAATAAAATACCAAAGGTATCTTATCCTCTCTTGAGCAAAGTCCTCCCAAATGCTAAACTATGTGATCAAGTGGAAGACTCCAAGGTTCCTAATGTCGGGTCACGACTTGTTGATAAGCATAGTTGGTTATTGTGATTGTTGTTACTCCAAGGGGCTTTACGTACTTCTTTGAATGTTGAACGTTTGGATGTCACTGGAACTTAGATTCTAACTACTTGCTTGCAAAATAAAATGGCAAAAGGCATAGGATTTGAGAAAACCACACTACTCCTAAGAATGCGAGAGACAATGAATGATTGGATGAGATTCAACTAAGCTCTGCTTCACCATCAAAGAACAACTCCACAAAGCTAGCGCGATCTTCTAAGGAGAGCAAAATGATGATCAAATAGCCACCAACGACGTAGACACCATCAAGATAATGCATATCAAAGTGTGAATAGCAATTGAAGTTAAGCTCATTGAGGATTCCAATTGACCACACAAGGCAAACTTACAATCAGCAAATCACTAGTGGTATGGATATACAAATTTCATCATTAATCATTCACAATTCCTTTCATTCATCTAATTACTCATCATCTAACATGAAGATCCAACAAGAAACCATGCACTTGTAAAGAAATAACACATTCCAACATAACTTCAATGAAAAGGAAGTTTATTTACAACTTTGACAACAATTCATGCCTTCTCCTACTCTACTCTAGCTGCTATCTACTATTAAATCATTCATGAGCTACTAACTATTAATCTGCTAATCACTATTAACTATTAACCTTTACAAATGAGAAGTTTGAGCCTTATATAGAGAGCTCAATATAATTCAAAGGCTCAGATTGATTTGAGATCAATGGCCGAGATTACAAAATGAAAACCCTAATTAGGGTTTATTACAACAACTCCCTATGGCCAATGAGAAATTTACATTTAGGTTCAATATCGAACGTGAACCAATGAAACATGAGGGTAGGTAGCTCATAGTTTGTGCCTCCATGGATGAGTCAAGTGCATTGCATTTGGACATGCTGATGTGGAGCCCTCTGATTGATAGAGTGGTGACTAGGATGCCACCTCAACTCACACTTGTAGACTTGATTCATCATCATGAATAAGTGTTGAGCAATATCTCTTGATACTCAACATTATTCAATTAACTCAATGTGATGATGATGGTTGATCCTTCCTTATTCATTACCTTCGACCTCATGTTGTGGAATCCCTGGTTTATGGTGACCTCCTTGATGATGTTTGATCTTGAAATTTCTTGCCTTTGACTTGAATTCCTTGGTGTAGTTGCGAAATCCTTTGTTTTGAGCTTAGATTCTTCTTGTTATCCTTTTAAATTTATTGCATCCTCCTTCTTGAATGTCTTGAATTTGTCTTCCTTGAAGTTGTGATGGTGCTGACTCGCCTTGGAATGTAGAAAATTCCTTGTCTTGAGTGTGTAGAACATGTCTTTGTTGTTTCTCCTCCATCCTTATGCTTCCTTTGTATTCACAATCATACTTGCAAAAGAAGAAAACAGAAATTAATCTCTAAAGATTGTGGAATGAAAGGCATTCAAAATTACGTCATTTAAATCATGAGGTTAACTTCTCAAGATCCTCCTAAAATCTGGAAATGATCACTTAAGGGCTAAAAATGCATGATGTTGGTCATGTTTGCTGTGATTCACATCCTCAGGCCTGAGTTTACTGTCTCTTTTAGGTCTGATCACTTACACTTCACCTCTGATTTTATTGTGCTATCCTCTTCCAGGTCTTGATAACCGATGTTGAGGCTGAACTTATGGTCCAGAAAGCTTCCTTGCTGATGTTGATTGTAGACAGGGTTCGCTGATGCTGAAGATGAATGGATGAAATCGTCTTACTCTCGATCAACTTCGCTGCTCTATAAGATTTAGATTGGTGCTCTGCTCTCTTTAGAATAATTCACTTTGATGTGATGATCAAATGACTAATTTGAATTGACACTTATAGGCATTCAAGAGAATATGTGTGTCTTTTCAGTTCTTAGGCCGACTTCTAAAGGCTTAAATAAAATTAATATCATTTCCCTAAGTGGCCGACTTGTTTGGCATTTAGACATTTTCTTTTTAAATCCAGATTTTGGCGCCAAAATAAGTTTGTTCATGCTGCTGGGTGTGGTTATTGGAAGTTCGCTCCCTTCCATTGGCAAAGGAAGTGCATTGAATTCGCCATCAAGCTTGCTCTTAGCAACTTTTTCATCAATTTGCCCCTTTTCATCAATTCATGCCTTAAGGTTTTGTTCTCCATACGTGTAAATTCATCAAATTATCTTCAAAGAATGCCTTGGAAGCCAGCCTTGGAAGCCATGTCGCTCATTTCCATTGGCAAAGGAAGTAGGCTCGCTACCATCCATTGCCAAAGGAAGCGAATTTGCTGCAATGAGGAAGCAAAGGGAAATGACTTGAACTTCAAACTTTCCAGCATCATTCCATCACTTCTTCATCAATTTGTTCCTTCATTTGTTCAAGTTCACCAAATCACCTTCAAGCATGCAATGGAAGTCGTGTCGTCCCTTTCCATTGGCAAAGGAAGTGAATTCGCTCCTTTCCATTGGCAAAGGAAGTCACTTCGCTTGCTTCCCTTGGCAAAGGAAGCAAGTTTGCTCCCAAGAAGGAGCAATGGAAGTTTGCACATACTTAGCCGAATATTGCTGGTTAAAAATCAAATTCATTGCTTGACCAAGGTTCCATATTGCAATTCAAGGCATCTTGGACCTCCTAGGTGGCAAGGGAAGGAAGTTTGCTCCAATGACGGAGCAATGGAAGTCACATCGCTCCTATCAAGGAGCAAAGGAAGTCACATCGCTCCTGCCAAGGGGCAATGGAAACTTTCACACACTTAGTCAAATTTTGCCCTATGCGACCTGCCTTTCAACAAAGTGCAATTAACCCTCTTGGATGACAAGGAAATCTTGTATAATCGGTGAAACTTCATCCAAGGGATGCATCTATTAAACCTCCTCGCTTGTCATGCTCAAATTGATCTTACTTGACACCTCATCTCACATCACCTCATTTCACATCTCACATTTTGCTTCTATGAGGTCAAGGAAGTGCTACCACTGCCAAAGAAGGGCAAAGGAAGTGACTATCAATGCCAAGGAAGGGCAAAGGAAGTTACTGTCAATGCCTTAGTCATTCATTTCCTATGCCTTGATAACTGACTAACTTGACTTCATCCTAAAGAGACAAACCTGACTTGATTAACTTTTGACCCACTGGCTTCTTCAACACAAAGGTTAATAGCAAAAGACTCTACCACTATCCTAGAAAGCAGAAAAAAAAGTGGGGGCCCCCATTTGCAATGGGGTGATGTGTGAAAACGTCACAACAGTATGTAGGGTGGTGACCTTTCTTACAGCAGTAACCTTTAAGAAGAAAAGTGTCCTTTTGTTAATTCACTTGCCTCTTTATAACCACTTCCTTAGAATAGTGTCTGTCATTCTAACTAATTCCTAAATGTGTCTTAGAGGAGATCACATATCTCTAAGGAAATAGGAAGCAGATAATCATCTCTAATTGTATCACGTCTGCAATCATGCCCAAGCCTGGAGATTACAATGGTAGCATGAGTAAGACAATTTTGTTCCTTAGTTTGCTGTTCTTTAACTGTTATTATCTCCTCCTTGAAAGACATCTTACTCCACTTCATTAAGCTACTCCCTTATTTTCTAATTAGTTGCTTATCATAACTTTGGTGATATCACTGTTAATAGGGCAAAAGAAGAGGAGTGGTTAATGGTCAATACATGTAATAATTATCATTTTGCAGGGACGTGGACAGTTGCTAGCACCGTGATTGACGATTAAGGGGAAATTATGAAGTCCTACATATTGTAAGACAATTTCCACCTGGTAATTAAGATTGGTTCACTGTTTCGGTCTAGTGTCATGGTGGGGACATGACAAAGGAAAATCAGGATAGGTGATTCAATCAGCATCAGCATTCACTAAAGCAGATCAATTCCTATTATATATCAGCAATCAGGGACAAGAAATCGAACAAGTAAAAGAACTCCATCTGCATCTATTAGAAGTGCCAGCAATTGATCAAGGAATAACATAATTTATATTAATCAGCCAGGGAGTAATTTATCTATTGGGATAGGTCACCCAATAAGAGCAGAACTAAGATATAGCATTCATCTAGAGATTCAATTCTAATAAGGATTATCCATTATTTGTTGATATCAAAGAGGTATATTTTATCATCTTATCACTCCCTGGCAATTGCATTGTGAGATCATGGAAATGATGTAGGTAGGTCCACATGAGGGGATTCATGGGCAGCAAGGTGGGGTTAGTGTTAGGGTTTCAAGCAGATCCGAAGCAAATATGAACTAACAATTATATGCAGATTTAAATACAAAAGATAAAGAAATAAAACAGGACACAGATAACACAGAGATTTAACGTGGTTCACCCAGAATGGGTTACGTCCACCATACACAGCCGTCCAATCTTTCTTATTATCCAGCAAAAACAATACATCAACCTTACAATGCCTTAAGCATCCCAGCCACTTATAACATGCGTTTTTAGGGCAACAAACAAAGTCGGCCTTTGTAGGGTTTTATTACAATGTCAGTTTTCATCAACAAAAACGGCAAAAAAAAATTTCTCGGGGGCTGCCGCCCCCGAACCCCTGCCCGGGGCCCGGCCCGGCCCCGGACCCCGGCGAGGATACGTGCTGAGTGTACAGTACTTTGCTGATCAGTCACCACATTTCAACAGTTAGGCTCCCTTCCCAGCCCTAAATAGCTTCTACGAACAGCAAAGGCAGGGTTAGGGCCCCTTCCTGGCTCAAGGGAGCAGCAAAGCAAGATTGGCCCCCTTCCCGGCTCTGGGGCAAAATTGGGGAGGATTGACCTCAATATTGTTACCTACAATCTAACCTAGAAGCTCACTGTGTGAATGACTTAGGAGATGGTGTTATTACTGATTGAACCAACTATTGTCCATGCTATGATGATCTCATTATTAATGTTGTTATAATGTATGAATTGAATATGAATAGTACTATGTTTTGAATCTTGTCATGATTTGTTAATCATTAATGATTCTAACATCTGTTTCAAGTGTTAATACTGTTTGCAGGTAAAGAAATCAGGGTAATCCCAAAAGGGGACATTACATTCTCCAACCTGCTGCTAATTATTTCTAGTGGGTTATGAATCCCTATGACCAAAACAATTAAGATGTTGGGCCAACAAATGAGAGATATATTACTCTCCCTTGCACTTCAGACTCTGCAAAACCTAGACGGGTGTACCTAATAACACTGGATATCTGTAGAATAATGGGTTTATCGTAGTGAAAAGGCAAATAGATGGTTCATGCAAATACAACAAGGGTTTGAAGATAATTTCACAGTACTAACTTTCTTTACCTTTAATGGGCAAGCATGAACATATCAGAAATGCATAAACTAATATACAACACTAAACTATGATTCCTCATTTTGCTTTTTTAATGGATGGATAAGGATACTGGAGAAAATTGGTGCCTACTAATTGGGATAACAAAGTCTAAAAACTAATCCAATGTAATATCATGCTAACATTCAATCTCTAGGGCTTAATAATAATCTATTATTGTCTTATGATAATATAAAACCTTGTTATTAATTTACTAAATGAGATTCTATTTACTAATCCTTCACAAATACTGCACACCCCAATCATTGCTTGAAAAGTTTAACCACCCTCCTTGAAGATGAACTAATCAAACCCTCCAATCTACAATGAATGTGCAAATAAAAAATTTCTATCTCCTTGAGAATTTACTTGTTTCTAAGAATATGCAGTATAATAGAAGAGACAATCAAATCAATAAGCATGTATCTCTATCATTGAGCAAACTAGATATAATATATACAATGAAACAAAATCAGACTTTATTAAATTTTTGGAAAGAATTACAACCTTCAACAAAGTTTTCTTTACCGTTCATATCTCTCCAAAATATCCCAACCCCATAATACGCCAAACAAGCATATTTATAGGAACCCTTTTCTGGTGACCAAATTTAAGTGATAAAGAGACTTTAGAACTGACGTAATCAATACAACATATTCCTGAAGCAAAGATCCATGAAATATGTTGCAAATGGAGTCAGAAACAAAACCAGCACGTTAAAACAGCATGTTCATATCTCCATAGACTTAATGCATCAAGATTGGTGCCCTTATCATGAACAGTGGTTTCAAGGCGCCAACATGTTAAATCTAGTAATTGCAAGACACTAAGATGCATTAATGGTGCCAAGTCCTCTAGGAGAGAATAGGAGGAAGTCAAAGTTGAAAATGGTGGGAATGTCGAACTATCAAGGGTCAAGGGTAACATATACCACATGCCAAGGATTAGAGCATTGGGGATTCAAGGAATCGGGGATGACAAATCATGCTAGAGGAGATATGAGATGGGTAAAGCCGACAAGGAAAAGGCTTTCAAGATGTTGGGATCAAGAGTTCCAATAGGTCTTAGATTGCTACCGAGTCAATGAAATGGCTGAAACTCCGACTCCAATAGGTTATATATAGAGCAATCAACAGAGTTTTGAACTTTCAGGGGATTGATGGAAAGGGGTACCCAAATAAGGGAAGGCTGAAAGTCCAACTCTAATAAGTTCTATGCGACAATGAATTAAGTTTCAAACTTTTGACGGTTGCTAGAAAAGGGTACCTAAATAAGGGAAGGCCGCAAGTCTGACCCCACAAGACTTGTAACTTTTTTGGAGTGCAAGAGATCAAAGTTTGTGGAAATGAGGTGAAGGGGAATGAATAACAAGGGATGGGATGGATGAGGAATCCCGAATGTCCAATGGATACAAAGGACTTGGACTTTAACAAACTTCTAGGCTTCAAGGATTGAGAATGCCAAAGGAATGGTACCAAGGAATTGGAAACTCCAAAACTCTGATATTACAAAACTTAGACAAAATTTTAACAAAGACTTAAGTGAGTTGTTGAGACTGATTGGGAAGGTATGCAAGTATGGGCAACACTAAAAATCTAAAAGACTGTTCAAACACTCACTACACCATTCAAAACTTTGTCAAGTTATCAGAAAGTTCATAAACTCATAAACTATCTAATAATTGGAACTTCTTAAAACTTTGTCACACTTTTGGGAAGTTCACAAACTCACAAATGCACACTTCATCGACTTTCGGGAAACAACAAACTTAAGAACCATTTTAACAAAGGCATCAAACAAACTGAAGGATTGAGAACTTAAAAAAACACCAACACAAAAGTTTTTTCCCAAAATTGCAAGGTTCACAAATTGTATAACTTTGTGAAAGGTTTCGAAAAAGTTGAAAATGCTAACAAAGTCAAAGACTTTAATGGATTTTTGCATCTTTTGACACTTAGGGGACACATTTAGGATGTCTCAGATTGGTCATCAATAATGGGTCAAATATGACTAAGACACACAAAATGGAAACGACTCAAGAAAAAATGACACAAGAGTTTTGAGTCCCAACATGTCCCATAGGAGATCTAGGATAATTCAAAAAATTTACTTCCAACAAGTCCAAGGATGAATTACATTATCTAACCCTATACATTTTTATACATTCTATGGATCAAATTGGTTTGGAGAGCATTAACATCTTCACCCTCATCATCACTTACATTTTTTTGGTTGCTTTGACATGTTCTCATTTTCAAAACAAATAACAGTAAACAACTTTATTCTATTTGCACTTATTTTTTTATTGTTTTTACAGGTTCTCATTTTCAATACATATATAAAAAAAATGTGCTTTATATGTAATTACATATTTAAGATTTTTTTGCAAATCTAGACACAATTGTGGTTTAAATGCATATATCTTTTTCATTCTATTTTCAAAAGTTCTCATTTTGTCCAAGAGGTTAAGCTTAATTGGTTGAAGCACTGAGTTCTGATTGTAGAGACCCAAGTTCAAATCCCAAAGGGACATCTAATAAAATTCTAAAATGTGACTCTTGGGCTTCCACAGTTGGTTTCTATGTGTATGTGGTGTCTTAATAAGTGGATTTCTGAGTTGCGACTCTTGGTCTTCCATAGGTGGTTTCTAGTGTGGTTGCTTGAAAGGAGCTAGTATTAGTCTCATTGTTGAGCTCACATGAGCTTGTATTGCTTTCATGTTGATGCTTGTATGAGCATAATATTTGTAAATGATTATCAATATAAAAAAAAGTTCTCATTTCCAAAAAAAAAATATCGGCAAACACCTATGTACTAAGATTTTTTTAATTGTCACCATAATCGTCATTTAGTTTTTTGACTATTTCACACATTCTCATTTTCAAAAACATGGGTCAGAAAATATCTGTCTTCTATATGCATTTATATTATTGAGATTAGTTCAGAAGTTCTCGTTTTGGAAACATTTATGAAGAAACAACTCAGCTCCATATGCACTGCTATTTTTGAGATCAACTCCAACCCATATAACGGAGAACTGCTGTGCTCTAAAGGCACTTAAAATTTACATATATCTAAACACATATATATACATTTATACAATTATATTTCTGATATTGTTTTGGAAGGATCTCGTTTTCAAAACACAACAGAAAATAACTGTATTTTCAAAAGTTCAAATTTTCAGAACAGGCATCAGGAAACAACTGTGCACTTATTTTATTTTAATTTTTTCACGAGTAATCAATTTTGAAATATATATCAAGAAACAACTCTGTCCTATTACTATGGGAAACAAGAACTCCAAGAATATACTCCATAGAAAATCTACAAATGAATTACATTGACTATACAGTTTGCTCCATCCTACATATTAATTTGGTTTAAAAGGCGTGAACATCTCCGTCATCATTACTGAAGCTTACATTTATGAGATTGTTTTCAAAGTTTTTATTTTCAAAATAAGTATCGGTTAACGACTGTGCTCTATATGCATTTATGCTCTTGATATTATTTTTACATGTTCTTATTTTAAAAAAATAATGTCAGGAAGAATTGTGTTTTCTATGCACTTATATTTTAAGATAATTTTCACATATATGTAAAAAGCTGCGTTTTATATGCGCTTATGTTATTTATATTTTTTCACAATTTCTCAAATTTGAAAAATCTATCAAGAAAGAACTATGCACTTATGTTTTAAACTTAAAGATTACCGTACATTCTCTTTTTTTTTAAAAAGGAACAACTAAACACTTGTTTTCATCTTTTAAAACATTTATCAAGAAAAAAACTATATTCCAACTTCTATACAGCAGTGAGGATAACTCCAAGACTATACTTTGCAGCGAGTCTACAGAAAAATTACAAATGCCTACACACTTCGCTATGTCTTAAAGATCACTTTGGTTGGAAGGTCATTAAAAACATTCGTTGTCATTTATACCTTTTAGATCATTTATGTCAAATAATTTCATTACAATTTGTCATCATTTGTCATAAATTATATTTTTTAGATCAATTATGTCAAATAGGATAAGCTCAAGTGGTAATCATCAGGATTTTCTGAGTGGAAACCTATGCTCAAATCCTAGGAGACGTTAAATTTTTCATGTACAAGTTTTTGATCATATAAATGTTGAATGTTGAAAGGGCAAAATGTCACATCCAATTCTGGGTGTGGCGTACCTCAAATGAGGCCAGGTGCAAATACCGAGTAAATTGGACAGAATACATAGCCCTCGTTCATAACATCTAAACTTAAGGACACCCGCAAGGACGATTTACTAATCAACAATATTTTTTTTAACACTATTTCATCAGTTCTCCTTTTATAACATATATTAGAAGAAACTCTGCACTTTAATCAGACATTATTTTCATAATGCTCCTTTTTAAAACACATACTAGAAAATTTTATACTTCTGTCTTTTAGATTTTTTTGGTCCGTTCTCATTTTCAACACATTCATTAGAAAACACTATGAACTTTTAGAGGATTTTTTTGACAAGTTATTGTCGTAGAAACAATACTGAAAAAAACTTCGGGCATTCATCTCCTACATTATTTTACAAAGTTCTAGTTTCCGAACCGCATTACGGAAGAAATAATACACTTATATTTTTCAGTTTATTTATGTTTTCCTTCTTTTCTTCTGATTAAAAAAGTGTTACATACAATTTTCCGTACCTGCAATTTTCTCCATGCCTGCAGTCCCGAGCGTGCCTTCTGAAATATGAGCAAAGACTAGTTTTCCAGAATGAATCGGAGTTTTCCTTGCCGTCGTTCTTTCTCTTCACGCCGTGCTGTTCTTCAGAATTATGGTTTGGAGTAGGTTCAAGCTTAGGGCTTTGTTCAGAATTAGGGTTTAGGGTTTCAGGGTTTAGTCCAGAATTAGGATTTGTGGTTTCAGTGTTTTGATCCGCCATTGACGTTGCTAGATTTTGGATACCAGCTTCCATGTTAAAGTCTGCAGTAGAGTTTTCTTCAGCCATTGTTTATGGCAGGATTTTGGTGTATATCAGAACCAATGAAAAAACCTAAAACGAACTGTGATTTCAGCAGAGAGTACAGTCAGCGATTTGTACTGGATTGAGTTCTTTTCATTGACACGTGGTAGCTTGAAGGGGTCGTCCGGTCTTAAGAGGAGGGAAAAATTTATGTTAAAGAGGATATTTTAAAATTTTGTGTGAAAAAACAAGAGTATTTTTAAAATATATATATATATATATTGAAGAAAACCAAAGCTATCATTAAGTATTTGAAAGAAAAATAAGAATTGGCATGTCTTTATTTATAATAATTTATGTAAAATTAAAATATCATATTTGTTCATTAATCTATTTAAAAAATTATTATAATATTTTAATTAATATTAAATTATTATTTAATATGATTATAATATTTAATTTTAATATATTCTTATTATTATAGTTTTAAATTTCTACTAAACTCTTTACAAAGGTAGAAAATTATTAAGATTAAATTATTATTATTATATCATATCATTATATTTCTAAGGAATTGTAAGAAATATATATAAAACTAGCATACTTAATAGAAAAAAATCTATGTTAAAAAAAATCTAGAGATATTCATATTGAAAAGAATTTTTTTTAATTTTAATTGAGCTCTTTAGCTATAGTGTTCTTTGTTAGTCTTCTCACTTGGTGCCAAAAATGTATTGTTGAAATAAATTCATGTTGCAACAAGTAACATACATACAATTGTTAAAATAAATTCATGTGTTGCAACAAATAACATACGTACGATCCTTTCATACAATATTTTTCCCAATATGATTAGGAGGAGAAGAAAATAACAAATGGCTAGTAAAAATCACTTCCTTCTCTCTAAAATCTTTATGTATGCATTTCATCTTTGATTGGAAATGATTCATGGTTACTATTGAAGTGTTTTTATGCACTATGCAACACATAATAAAATACCAAAGGCATTTTATCCTCTCTTGATCAAAATCTCCTTGGATGCTAAATTATGCGATCAACAAAGACGACTCCAAAGTTTCTATAGTCAGGTCTTGGAGTGCGGATAAGCTTAATTGGTTGATGTATTTGTTGGTATTCCAAGGGATCTTACGTATATGTTCCTTAAGAGATGGACTTCTTGATTTCAAGGAATGTTTTTCAAATGATATGTAATGTTGCTCTCTTGCTTACTAATACTTAATAGATGATGGATAAAAAAATGCAAAAGGTTGAAAGGTTTGAGGGATACTAAACTACTTCTTAGAATGCAAGGACGAAGGATGACATTGATAAAACTCAACTAGTCTTTGCTTAGACATACAAATAACAAATTCACAAAGGCTAGTGAAATCTTCTAAGGGAATTAGATTATTTTCAAATTACCATCAAACATAGACACCATCATTTGAATGCATATCAATGATTGAATAATAATTGAAGTTAAGTTTATATGAAAATTTAATTGACCACACAAAGCACTTAACAATAAGCTAAGCCCAAGTAGTATGAATATAAGAGTTTCACCATGACTCATGCACAATTTTCTATCTATAGACACTTAAATTAATTATTTTTAATTAATTTAATCCTCCTATATAATTAATTTATACAATTATGTTAGCCTTTATTCATCTCAATATTAATTGAATTTAACTCAATTAATATTGTCACTATAGTCCATATATTGGATTTATTTAATAAATAAATTTTCCCTTCTCCTAAAATACTCAAAAATTAGTTCTTCTTAATCCCCCCTTTAATTAATTGATTTTCAATTAATTAACTAATCCATGTGATTCCTACAAATCACCTTTTTCTAATCCATCATTAGCCTAATTAATTCTTCTAGAAACCCTCATAGTCCTACTTAGCATTATTCTTCAGTTTTTAATTGCCTCCACTCATTCTCTCTCCTAGTCAAATCCTCTTACAGATACCACTTACTCCTAATTCCCACCTAATTCTTCTAAATAGTCTCTTTAATCCCTTGTTAGTGGCTAATCTCTATGATTAGGCACAAAAGTCAACCATGGCCATTTATGGCCAAATCCTCTTGTCCCCTTCCTCACCTTCCACCTTAAATGCTCTCTTTTTTTATGAATGTGAGATTTTCAAAATCTCACATTCTCCCATGTTTCCCATCTTCTCAAGGAATTTTAAAATTCATTTTCCCTTTTCCAATCCCCATGCACACAATATCTTGAGATTTTTTAATTCCATGTGCATCCCCCAAGGAATTTTTAATTCTTTTTATCCTTCCTAGGTACATTGGGAACTCTTCCCCATGTATCTTGAGGAGGGTAAAGATGAGAAATGCCCTTATGGTAAATCTCTTGATCTCCACCCCCCCTTGTCATGTCATTGTCTCTCGATCCATGTGATCTCTTCCTCTCAATTCTAGCCCTCCATTGCCTTTTAATCTTGACCTTCCATTTTTTTCCATCCAATTCTATAAATTGGGGTATCCATCCCCTCATTTGATATCTCCAATTTTAGTAAGTTCATGCTGCCACCTTGAGTCCAAGAATCCATTCAAGAGCCAACACTATAGCCAAATTTCCTACATATCCACACTTAACCATTTTCATCCCATTTGAGCATCCATCATACATTCACTAGTCCAATCCTTTGATCCATTTGTTGTGCACATTGGAGAGCCATCCACATCAATCCATTGAACTAATCAAATCAGGTTGGAAAAGGGGCGCTACTTCAACCTCATCAAGAGCTCAATCTGAGGAAGTAGGTAAAATTTGGAGAAGGTATAATGGTTAATTATGATTTTTAGTGTTTATGTTTTGTGTTTTTTATCTCTCTAACCATTACGCATTCCTTAGATTTTTCTCGTCTTCATTTTGGCATGCTCGGTGGGAGCCATGTCCCAAAAATCTAATTTTTTTTGCAAGTTTTTCGTGAATTTTAGATGCAAGTTGCAGATCAGCACAGGTGTCCGCACAAAAGCATATGCGCTTATACATCGATGTGAGAGTTTGAAATTTGAATTTCGCTAACCCGCCTTTTTGCAGGACTATCGATCAGCGTGATCATCACGACCTCAGCGAGTCTGTGGTTTTGAATTCACCTCGTTTGATAGATTAGATTTCTTTTTAATTTTTGTTCCCAATTAGTTTAAAAAACACAAAAAATCAGTTAAAATACTAAAATTCAACCAACTAATTAAATTTTAAATTCATTTTTTTTAGAAAATTTGACTTTCCGAGTTAATTGTACATTAGCGTGTGCATAGGCGAATCAACACCTGCACCCTTGTTCCAATGCATCCACTGGACCCTATTAGCCCGCTCCCTCGCATATTTAAAATTTAATTTTTTTGGTTTTCCCACTAATTGTTTATGTGTTTTCTTTTTTCTTAACACGTACGCACGTGCTTCAGCACGTAGGCTTCTGCATCAGCGTGTCCCGCCAGGTATAACGGCGGTTGAAATCTTTTAATTTTAAATCTTGTCTTTTCTCGCTTTCTAGTTTTTGTAGGCAATGAACTTACTTCAGCGCCTGCACAGGCACTGCGGCACATCTGCTTGTGGAACAACGCCTACGTTGTATCCTTAGGGATTTTTGTTTATTGATCAAATTTTGAGTTTTGTAGATATGTATTGTTTGTCCAAGACCAGAAACTAAGACTAGTAACTATTTTTGCTACAACACGTCGGTCCAAGACATACTTTTTTCCACTAAAGTAGTTTGTTTGTTGCATTTCTAGTTAGAAAACTATGAAAATGTGGGATTAAAATGAACCATTATCTTTTGTGCTTGGTGCACTTGCACATTTAGTGTTGGGTGGACCCACCATTGCACTCTAGTATCCTCTCCCCTTGCCTTCATTGATCTTGGGTTTAAGAGAACGAGTGATCAACAACACCTTTTTTATTTTGGTAGTTGAGGGGTATTCTTGATTGGGGATTTCATTACCCCACAAGGGTTTCTCGAATTGGGACACGTTGGGGATATTGACTCTCCCGATGCGATCTCGAGTGGGTTTTTCGAGCCACTATATAAATAAGTTGGTCGAGCAGCTAGAGTGCTGAGTAATTTTGACGTATGTGGAGCCTTCCCTGCATCGATAAGCTCAGTTAGAGCCTTAAGTGGCTTGCTTCGAGAATAGGTCATCGGATTGGTGATCCCTCAAAAATTACACTAGACGCTAGTTTTAGTAGCCAAAATCCTACATTTGGTAGTGTAGGGGATGCGAATCATACCCCAAAGTTACTCCTCATGTATTCACTCAGGATGAGACATAAATTCCCCATCTAATAGATCCTTGGATCTTTGGGGTAAGAGAATCTAGTATGCCCAAGAAGTAAGTGTCGTGGAGGGGAGCCAATGCTACCAAAATCTCTACTTGTCCACCTGAGTGAGGTATTGATTATGCGAGGGGCCTATCAAGTGGTTTCCACTTTCCAACCTAAGTTGTGTTGTCTTCAAGTGTCTTCATTTGTGTAATACTTGTAAAATCAATTTGGGCTAATCTAGGCCCCACATCACTTGCACACTCGACATTGAGTGTTACACTTGGCCAAAGTATTTGCTATGCTTGATGTTTTCTTTCCAAGAGTAAATTGACAAACAACCTCCCCACTTTGCACATTTGACAAATGTTCTCAAATCCAAATTTTCACACCTTGCATAGTCAAAGTCCAAATCTATTCCACCTCATTTCCACCTCATATTCAATAAGCCTAAGTTGTAAAAGCATCCCAAGAAGTCTATCCACCGTCCAATCAAGACAAAGAATCTCACTCAAGCCCAACTTATTAAACATTGTAAGTTTTGGTACATCAACCACAAACCCTTGCTTAAGCATAGGACCTTCTTGCATAGATATCATGATTATATTTATGGTAATAGCAATGATTTTGATGCTAGTGATGAACTAAGAGTCTATGCCCTACACCAAGGATGAAGCTTGTCTTTCAATACCAACTATCGTCAAAATCAAGGTGGTTGCAATCTTTCATACAATTTATTGTCTGAACCTATCACTCATTGAGTCATTTCCATCCCAAGGATAATCTAGTCATCAATTTATTCTAGCCATCACTATCATCCCTCTTTGATCTTTCTTCATCAACATTTTTCAAGGACTTGGCATAATCAAACTTAATCAAATCAATCCTCAATCAATCAAATTGATCCTTAATCAATCATCCAAATTAAATCAACCTCACTCTAAGGTTTTATACATTGTGAAGTTTTATTTAGGCCTCATCTTAAATCAATTAATCATTTGCCTTTTATGCATGGGAAAGAATCTCCCTCGAGTGCCTTTGCTTCTTCTTTTGGGTTGATCAAGACCCCAATCCTGCGTATTTATTTTTCTTGGGATCATTAGTCAATCCTTAGTAGAAAGAGACTGTGATCATTGTCCTAAGGTCTAAATTTTACCCAACTTGGTTGTCACCTTGTTTGTGGTTTTTCATCAACATGTCCCACCTAAAAATCCTCATCCAAGGACTAAGGTGCAATCTTAATCAAATTTTGTCCTAATCTAAGGACCTAATCAATCATTCTATCCAACTTCATTAGATCCAAATCAAATCAAAATCCAAAATTTTCGATGTCCTTTCATCAAGTTTTTCTTCCAACAAATCTTCCCTAAAGATTATTCTTGTATAATCACAACTCGATCTCAAAAGAAGAAGATGGTTGAACTATAATATGGCATGTCAAACATTAGTGTCCTATATCAAGACCCTACACAAGACCCCACGCAAGGGCAAAATGTGCAACCCAATGTTCAAGATCCACGACCACAAGTGGACCCTAACATGGTTGATCAAGATGACCTATCCCTGAATGTGTGAACATTCTTAGAGGATTCTTACAATCAAGAAATGATGGAGAAATTCATTTGCCACAATCCTGTTGGTCTCTTAAAGACCCTCATTGAAAATGGAACTCGTCTTCTCCCTAATTTTGATAGATCCTTTCTTGATCAAGGACCATAGGGAGAATTTGCTCCTACTTACATTATTGTGTCGATTATTCATCTTCAATCTATAGCACCCATGGTATCCATCCATGTGGTTTCCATCCAACCTTCTTCCTTTTTGGCATCTATACCATTATCCAACCCGATCACGTCATTCTCCAACATTCTTCTATGTCATCCTCTTCTACTCACCCACATGTCTCTATTCCCCAATCTTCCATTCCTCTCAACAATACCACTAATTTCATCAATACTTCTCTTCCTCATGCTACCACATTTTGCGGGTCACGACCAATCATCACCTCTCAAGTCCCCATCACATCGGTCATCACGTCTCACATTCCCACTTCTCATCCCACCAATACATTAATGGTGGTGGTATACCTTCCACGACTCACCAAATACCCAGGGCAAACATGGTTCGTCATGTCCAAGACCCACAACATGATATAATCAAGGAAATTCAAGACATGAAGAACATCATCAAAAACATGAAGGAAGGGACTAACAAAAGAAAATCTTATTCATTTGAGGAATTTTGTCCTTGTCCTTATGATCCTTCAATATTGGTTGCACCTTACCCACCAGGGTTTGAGATGCCTAAGTTCATGAAGTGTGAGGGCCAGGGGGACCCCCAAGACCATGTTCGTGAGTTTCACATCTTATGCCAAGAAGTCTCCTATAGTGATTTATATCTGCGTGGACTCTTCCCTAAGAGTCTCACGGGAGACACTCTTGCATGGTTCTCGTCCCTGCCTAGAGGTTTTATCACCTCCTTTCTGGACTTAGCAGAAAAGTTTGTGGCCCACTATGCTTACAACATTGTCAACGATGTTTCCATGTTGGACCTTTGTAACACAAAACAGAGGCCTGGAGAAACTTTTGCCAACTTTTTGCAGAGGTGGTGACATCTTATCAATAAATTTTAGCGGGATATGCTAGAGGAACACCAAATTGAATTATTTCAGAAAAATCAAGTACCGAACTATCAAAACCTTTGACACCTCGGTGTATAAAATCCTTCCAAAAGTTGACTAACAAAGGCTTAGCCCTTGAATGTGTCTTGTTAGAGGATGGAACTCTAAAGCATCATCGAAAATCAAATTAGAATACTTCCTCTTATCACAATGATAAACCAAAATTTTGGTCTAAGAACAAGAACGTAGTCAATGATGGTGTCACTTATGTAAAGCGGGTCCAAACTGCGGTTGCCCCTCTGAAACCCATGTCCAACAATCAATCCAACAATCGCTAAAACAATCAAAACAAATCTCAAACACCCCCAACAATGTCTTCATCCAGGGGAGACCACCCCGATCTAACAATTAGGCTCCAAGGGAGTATACTCCTCTTGATGAGCCCATTGAGGTTGTGTTTCAAAAGCTTGTCCAGATTGGTGTGGTTGTCTTTCCGATAACTCACCCGTTTGATCCTAACCAACCCAAACTTGGGTGGTATAATGAGAATGACTATTGTGACTATCACTGTATCAATGGGCATGAGATGCGAAAGTGTATGAAACTAAATAACTATATTTAAGATCTCATTGATAAGGGTGATATTGAGGTAGCAACAACAAAACTTGGTAACAACAATGATAAACTCAAGATGTACCAGGAACCCTTCCTGAAGCATGACAAAGACAAGGCCTCATCATCTAATGTTGTGAACTATGATTACACTAATTATATATCCGACTTTGACTCCTTGGTGGGTTGTATAGAGCCCACAGATAACCATGTCAGCATCATCACTATCTAAGGAGCTAACCCTCCATCTTCTCAAAACAAACCTAGGGTCACTATTCAAGGTGGTCCTGCCCCTCCACAACCGACAAGTAGACCCAACCCTGCTAAAATAGTCATTCAATATGTCGCACCTTCCTCGTCCCATTCTCATAATGATTGTAATGTAACCACTCGTCGTGGAAGAGTAACTATCCAAGGAGATTCTCCCCCATCGAATCCTCCCCCCTTGTCATCCACCCGTCGATATGATCTCCTTGATCATCTCAGGAAGACTCCTACACAAATTTCCATCCTAGAGCTCCTCAAGACCTCCCCCGTCCACAAGGAGATTTTGGAACAAGCCCTCCCTGAATCACGTGTTCCTGACAACATCAATGTTGCCTAGTTCCAAGCCCTCATTGGAAACCTCATTGCCTAGCACTGCCTTGTTTTCACCTCCAATGATGCTCCCTCTAATGATGAACATAATAATCTATTGCATATTGAAGCTCTTATCCAGAAACACAAGGTTAAACGTATCTTGATAGACAGTGGATCTGGACTCAATCTTTGTACATACAAGTTAATAAAGCAATTGGGACTTTCTGAGGACTTGGTTGATACATCAAGATGAATCACAATCAAAGCCTATGATGATGCATAAAGTTTCTCCAAAGGCATGGTCACTTTACCTCTTCAAGTGGGCCCTGTTACAATTGAGACCCCTTGCCAAGTTTTGGATCTTGATCTCCCTTATAACATTCTCCTTAGTTGCTTGTGGATTCATTCTCTTCAAGTGGTTCCCTCCACTTACCACCAATTCCTTAAATTTCTCTTCAACGGTAAAGAGATCACTATCAGAGGTGATCCACAACCCTTTCAATATTGCAAGCTCCTAGAGAGGAAACATCCATACCACTACACATTAAATAAACCCACTCCACTTCCTCCATCTGATGCATCTAAAGTTGCCTCCACTTCATCCCAAATAGAAGCTAAGGTCAAGATCGTACAGGATGGTTGTGGAGAACACAAACTTGAGGATGTCTTACTAATAACCAATCTCCCCTTGTCTCCTAAGTCATTTGGCAAGCCTAAAGAAATAAAAAAAGATTAGAAGCCCACTATACAATGCAAAGACACCACCTTCAAGCAATAGGGCCCACTTGATGAAGAAATTCTCAAGGTAGATGTTTCCTCTTGGTTGTATCATGAAGAGGATGAAGAACCAACAAATATTCCCAATAAAATGCATCCAAAAGCACAAGCCATAGTGGATAAGATGGGTTATAAATGACACGACTTGGGGCTAGAAGAAAAAGGAATCAAAGCATCAATAAGTCCCATCTCGTACAAGTATAATAGGGGCTTGGGTTACACTCTGAAACCTAAGATCACTATCGTCAATACCCCTTCAAGTCCCTCCTTGGATGTCAAAGATTCTGATGAAGAGGAATTTCATGAAACACCTTTTGAATATGAAGATGACATCTTCTTTGACACTCATATCAATACCATCACCCCCGTAATCCCTTCCACTCCACATGAGCTGCAACTTGTCCACCCTGAGCTTATAGATTGGGACCAATGAGACAAACCTACTTTGGACATATGTGTCGATGATAATGCCCTCATGACTCTCCTGACTATGCACACTTTAGAAGACTGCAATAGAATTCATGGGATCCAACTACATGAGAATGAATACTTTGGTAGTCAGGTCAATGCCCTTAGTCGCAAAAATGATAATAAAAAGAAAAATCATGATTCCTTAGGTGAAAACCCTTATGAGGCACCTTTGGATGAAGAAAAAGTAGAAATAAAGGGCGTATCCACAAGTGAAAACCTGGATCAGGCACTTGAGGATGGGGGACTTGATCTCCCTACCATTGTTCCCCTACAACAAGAAAGGTCAACTTTACTGATAGAGGAAACAAACACTATCAATGTGGGCACTGAAGACACCCAAAAGAACGTGCTCATTGCTAAATCCCTGTCAAATCAAGAAAAATAGAACTTCATCAATTTTCTCACAAAAACAAAAACCAACTTTGCCTGGTCATATGCCAACATGCTAGGCCTTGATCCCGACTTAGTAGTCCACGATCTTGTTGTTTGTCCAGATGCTAAACCTGTAAAGCAAAAATTATGCAAGATGCATCCACACATTGTGCTCCTCGTTAAATAAGAACTTCAGAAGATGTTGGATGTTGGATTCATAAAACCAATAGATTATCCTGAGTGGGTATCCAACATTGTCCTTGTCGACAAAGCTATTGGGGGCATCTGCATTTGCACAGATTTTCACAACTTGAATAAAGCCTGCCTTAAGGATGACTTCCCGCTCCCCAACATAGACATGATTGTAGATCTCACAATGGGACATAAAATGTTATCACTTATGGATTTATTTTCTAGGTACAATCGATCAGGATCGCAGAAGAGAACCAACACAAAACAACATTCACAAAACCTTGGGACACCTTTTGTTATCAAGTCATGCCTTTTGGTCTCAAGAATGCTGGAGCAACATATTAGTGAGAAATGACAATAATCTTCCATAACCTTTTGTATGAAATCAAGGAGGATTACATGGATGATGTCCTAGGAAAGTCCAAGACGAGACATGAACACATCCCTATCCCAAGGCAAATCTTTGAGAGATTAGAAAAATATAAGTTGTGCTAAATCCTAAGAAATGCGTCTTTGGTGTAACATCTGGCAAACTATTAGGTTTCATTGTTTCCTGCAGAGGCATAGAGGTTGATCCTGCAAAGGTGAAAGCTATCATGGAAATGCTTCCCTCGAAGACTCTTAGACAACTACGCAGCCAGCAAGGAAATCTCTAATCATCAGACGCTTCATTTCATAGCTTGCAGATAAATGCCACCCATTTGCACACTTATTATGCAAGGATACCAAATTCAAATGGGACTTCCTATGTCAGAAGGCTTTCGAGAAATTCAAAGAATACCTAGCATCACCTCTGATTCTTATGCCTCCTATTCTAGGACAACTGCTCCTTTTGTACATATCAGCAACTACAGTGGCACTAGGGGCATTATTGGCATAGACACATGATCAAGGAAAAGAGCATGCTATACACTATATCAGTTGCACATTGGTAGGGTATGAGCTCAATTATACCCCTATTGAAAGAGCATGCTTAGCACTTGTCTTCAATACACATAAACTTTGACACTACACGCTTAAAAACAAAACAAAATTGATTGGTAAGATTGACCCTCTCAAGTACCTCTTATCAAAGGCTTCTCTCACTGAGAGAACTACTAAATGGGTCATGTTACTTAGTGAGTTTGACATTGAATATGTAGATAGAAAATTAATCAAAGGACAAGTGATAGCAAATCAATTGGCAGATGCTCTGCTTCAAGGTGATAATCCTATCCTTATAGAATTTCCAGATGAATCCATAATGACTGTCACTATGTCTTCCACGTGGCAGATGTATTTTGATGGTTCTTGCATGCAGAACGAATCAGTGGCAGGCATATTGTTGGTCACACCTCAAGGAGATTGCATACCTAAATCATACAAGATAGCCTTTGCATGCACCAACAACATTGTAGAATATGAAGCACTAATCACGGGACTTCGTTTAGCTATCCAATGTAAGATATTGGAATTACATGTCTGTGGTGATTCCCAACTTGTCCTTAAACAAGTCAATGATGAGTACCAAACAAAAGACGACAAGCTTCTTCCTTATTGCAGTATGGTTTAGGATACTAAGCAACACTTTACATAAATCAAGTTTGATCATATTCGACGCACAAACAATATAGCTATAGATGCAATGGCCACTATTGGTGCTCTCCTTCATATGCCTGCACATCATCAGAAATGTGAGTTTTTGGTTGAGCAACTCCTCATACCGACATATGACCTACCCGAGTCTGAAATGGTGTGTGTACTTGTTGGTCCCAAATCCCTTTGGTATCAAGAGAACTTCACCTACCTAAGGGACAACACCATCCCTCCCCACCTCACCAAAACCCAACAACAAACCTTTATCCGTTGCTGCACCTTTTACACTATCCTTGGAGACACCCTATTCAGAAGGCGTTTCGATGGTTCCCTCCTAAGGTGTCTAGACAAACAAGAGGTTGAATGGGCACTACACGAAGTGCATGAAGGTATTTGTGGGGCACACTCTAGTGGTCTCACTTTGGCTAAAAAGCTCTTGTGAATGGAATATTGTTGGCCTACAAAGGCATATAATTATGTGAATAAATGTATCCCTTGTTAGAAGCATGGCGACGAGATTCATTCTCCATCACAGGTTCCACAACCTTTTATGACACCCTGGACCTTCTCATAGTGGGGGCTTGATCTCATTGGGAAAATCTACCCTGCATCCTCCAACAATCACAAATTCATCATCACCGCCACTGGATAATTCACCAAGTGGGTAGAGACCATCCCTCTTAACTTCACCACTGGGAAACAAATCTCTAAACTCATTTTGAACTATTTAATCTGTTGATATGGAATCCCCAAATTTATCATCACGGATAATGGAAAGCCTTCAAGAATCAGGATATTAAAGAGCTTTTCAGAAGTTTGATATCTAGGACTGCTTCTCCACCCCTATTACCTGCAAGACAACAGTCGAGTTGAGGCTTCTAACAAGGCCTTAGTCAAAATCCTTAAAAATACAGTCAATGAAGTTAGTCGTGACTGGCACCTCCAACTCCATCTTGCTTTGTGGGCTTACTGCACCTCCATCCACACACCCACAAGTGCCACTCCATATTCCCTTGTCTTTGGCTCTGAGGTTGTCCTCTCTCTTGAGATCGAGATCCCCTCTCTAAGGGTATCCCTGTAGAATATCCTCCCTGATGAGGAATGTAGAGTTTCCAGGCTACAAGAGCTAGAATTGTTGGATGAAAGGTGCCTCAAGGACTTAAATCATCTCTAGGTATATCAAAATTGCCTACGCTTGAGCTACAACAAGAAGGTCAAAACTTGAGAATTTGAAGTTGGTGATCTTGTCCTTATGGAAAATAAAAAAAAATCTTCAAGAAAGAGAAAAGAAAGGCAAGTTCGAACCTAATTAGCTTGGACCTTATGTGATCACAACAAAATATGGATCAGGGGCATATCAGTTAGCTACTCTCGAAGGCAATCCCTTGGATGAGCCTATGAACATCATGCACCTAGAGAGATTTTATGCCTAGTCCTTAGAAGGTTGCCAATTGTCAAAAAATCAAAAATCAAGAAAAATACAAAAAAAAATGAAAAAAACAAGAAGTAAAAAATAAAAAAATAAAAAAATCAATTCGTCCATTAGTGAAAACCACTTTGTGGCACTATGGGCAAGTACCTTGGTGAAAACCTGTTTACATGTGTCAAGGTAAATAATCTGGATCCATCGTTTATCAGGTCAAGACTCTATCTTCCTCACCCACCCACCCGATACCCATATTCTTTAATCCACGCCACTGCATAAACCTTCTACCATGGCATCCATCACCCTATTTGTTGTTGGTTGTCTCCTTCATTCTAACAAGAAAATCATCCACTCATCCACTAAACTACCCTCAATAAACCGATTATCCATATGATGATGAGTCTTTTCCTGAATCATGAATAAGGATCATCTCATCAAACTAAGCTTCCATCCCATCCAACTAATCTTCCATCCCAGTTAGTTGATCTTAATTCCTAGTCCTGAGCTTAAGCCTCTTCTTGACTTGTGCGTTATCCACACACTCATCCACATGTACTCCATCAAACCCTAGTAGTCAAGTGCCATATCACTCAGGTTTCCATGTCATTTGCTCTATTTCATTTTTAGATCCATTAGTCACTCCTGCCCATCGGGATGCATCCTTCCCTAGTCTGACACTTTATCCACAATCATAAGTCTTACTCTTGGCAAGAGATGTCAGTTGGCCATGTGCATTTTGTTTTTATAGTTTGATGCTTTTACTTAGACTTGCATTTTGTTATCCCAAGACCACACCTACTTACAGTCGTCGGGATCTTCTATATCTTGATATGTTATGGAGTGGTGTATACTGGGGCATGTTTTTGTGGTATGATGTGTTTGAAGGTTTTCCTTGTATGAATCGACAACCCTGCATTAGTGTTTATCAGCACTTGCATGGTTGTGTGCAAGGCATACTTGTTTGTCTGAGAGTTAGTCCATGCCTTGGGTTTTTCATGACATCCTGGTTCCTATAATTAGTGGTGTAGACTACCCTTGTTAATATCAAACTAGGTCGGCTCTCCACATTTGTGCACAACAAATCTCCCTATCCATTTCCTATCATTGAATTTCTTCGATCATTTCTCCCTTACACATTTTGGAGACCTCAATTTATTCCCCCCATTTTCTTATATCCCACCTCAGGTCATTGTATTATGATTGGCATATTCTAAAAAATTATGCATTGTCCATATAGGTGCATTATTCATTTTAGTTTGTCTGGTGCATTATTTATTTTAGTGTGTCTAGTGCAATATTCAATTTTTATTTGTATGTTGTGTACATCATTTAGTTTGCATTAAAAAATTTGTTGCATTATTCATGTGTCCATCATTTAGCTTGTATTACAATTTTTTTTCCATTATTCACTTAAGGTGCATTATCCATCATAGTGTGCGTATTCATTATAGATTAATCCATGTAATCATATAATGCATTTTCAAATTTTAGTCCATTACAACCAAAGAGAAACTATGCATCATATATTATAAATCCTTATTTTCTTCAAAATCATCAAGGAATCCAAAAAATAATACATCATACATCAAACATTTTATAACATGCATCATAAAATCCAAAATATATATCCATATAGCTCATATAAGATGAGATAATCATCTTGCATCCATCAAGGTGTCAATAAAATATCATAAGCACATGCATACATAAGCATCCATCCTGCATCATAAATAGGTCAACACAACATATGCATAATCATCATCAATACATCACGTCATAAATAATGTCCATCATAATGTCTGTAATAAATTACATGGATGTATATACGCTGCCAAAAATTATATATCATATATATCTCAAAAATGAATATGACAATCATGGTACAATGGCTGCCCCGAAGGATCAAAATAAAATACAATGTCACATAGAGCTAGCTCTCCTCCTATCTCTCCACCCCCCTCCTCATCCCCTCCTCCTCCTCCTCTGGATGGTCCTGCACCTTTTGTCCTTGGTGGCATCATACCCACTGACCCCCCTGTCTACTGACTCTAACTCGAGCACCGACTATATGCCCTGTGTGATCGCACACTCTCTGTGTATGATGTTGTCCTTTGCTCAACTAGGATGATTTTGTGGTATAATCCCTTATAGTATGCAACCTCCCACACTTCTCTCTCTTCCCTCTCTCGTTGCTACATCATATTCACGTACATCTGACTCAACCCTACAGGGACTAGCATCTATCGCAGTATATCTCTCTCTCCCCGCAGCCGGGTCACTTCCACCTCTGCCCTCTGGACTCTAGCCCAGAGAATCTTTGACTCCTCATCCTGTTGTTGAAGTGTACTCTACAACTCTCCAATCATTGTCCCCATCCTGGGCTCCTCCAACATCCTCTCTACATCCTCCCCCTCCCTTCGTAAGTCCTCCACCTCTGTTTGAGCCATCTTAAGGCTCTTCGTCAAATCCTCCACCTCCCTTTGGATTCTCCCCACCTTAGCCTATAGGTTATCTACCCTCTCTTTCTCCACCTACATCTTCTCCTCGAGGGTCTACACCATCTCTTTGGTTGTATCCCTTTCTTGTATGACCCTGTCATGCTCCCCTTGAGATATCTTGTCATCAATCTGCATCCCGACATATTGTACATGTACACCGGGGATATCCATGGGCACTTCCTCATCACCTCCCCCCTCTCCTTGTCCTACCACCTAGCCTATGGCTGTAACTGGTACATGTGCATGTCTGGCATGGCCACCTTTGGTCCCCTCCCTTGTGCTCCTCCCCTCCTCGCCACTCCTCTCCTTTGCCTTTGGGCACCCCTACCTCCTCCCACCACAACTATATCTGTAGGAGCATCCTCCTCTCCTCCAACTATCTCATCCACTGATGGTTGAAGCTCATCATACTCCAGTACCTCTGGAATGGTCAATCGCACTAGCTGGTGGGCCTCCCACTAGTACTTGTAGGCTCCTGTCATACCAGGATCCTCCCCCGCACCTCTCTGCTCATCCCAGACCATGTAGGTTGCAGTTTGAAAGCTATTCCTCGCCTCCAAAGGGCTCACAGTCTTCCCCCATGTCCCTGCTTCTCGTGTCAATCGTGGGTACAATGACACATCACCCACTATGTCCTGGACCTATCCAAACTATCGGGCCACCCTATATGGCGCATAATACTCCATGACATATACTGATCTCCCAAAAAGATACATGTCAACCCCTGCCCAATGTAGGTTCTAGTTCCCTCTCCATCGCTCGCTATCCAAAAATGGTCTCCAGGTAAATTGCACAAGCTCATAAAAAATATATCTCTAGAACCATATAGCTCTCATCTTGGTATAATGCACCATCCCCCTGTATCGGTCTATATAAGGGAATCATCATCGTCTATCTTGTACCCCAACTGGACGAGTCACTGCAATGTACTCCCACGCCCATATATGAAGCAAGGTCACCCTTGTTGATAGACTCACATGCTCTCGATATACAATTAGATGAATATCATGATACGGTTGCATGAGCATCGTTGCTCCCCATGTATACTTTACACAATCGTGTACCATATAGTATACACACTGGCTCCATCCAATCGGAAACTCGTGTCCTCCCAAGTTAAGCACCACTCATCCACTAAGGAATCTGCAAATTACAAGCACCAATCATGGAATGTGTCGAACCTCCATCGCCCTCCCTAAGTGCATTTGTGTCATGTCCTCCATTGGCAGCACATCCCACTTACAAACCACCCGTAGAGAGAAATATGTTGCGTCCAACATGTACTCAGGAATCACGCCATGAATGGGGATCTTCAAGATCCTCCATACGTCCAATAATGTGATAGTGGCCTCTCCTATGGACAGATGGAAGGTACAAGTCTTGCTATCCCACTACTTGCCCAACACAATCACCATGGTTGCGTGTGCCCTAACCCTCGACCATCAGCCGACGAAATCCAAACCCACCACACTCGATATCTCTAGCTCATATGTCGCCAATTGCCTATATAGGATCATCATTGTTGGCCAGTGCTCCCTCGATCCCAGCGGTCCTAAGTCCACCTGCATTCAGACAAACCACTTCATTAACTCTTATCATCCTTTCTAAGTTCCACTCAATTCTAAGCCTACGTCTATCCTATCCTATGTCTAGGGCATCCATATTCCCCTCCAATTTATGTTCTCCCTTTATATCTTTCCATTTCTTCATTTTTCTACCCTTTCTAGCGCTTGCACTGATTTACTCAACGCATGCGCCAAAACTATGGCACTTGCACTACGCCATAATCAGATGCACCAAAGTCCATCCTTCCACCCCCAAAGCTAGACCCTACCCTTGACCACCGCGAGTGCTCACGCCACTCGCGTATGCCCACCCTGAATCCCCGTAGATCCCCAAAACCCCATGCATGCTAGCATTATTCACCAATGCTCGTGCTAACCTATGAACACGAACGCTAAAACAACAATCAACACGTCCACCTCGCTAAACTTTTAGTCTAGCCCTAAAATTCTACCCTAAACTACCAAATCACAAAGTGGGCCCAAAGTACATACTAGTGGATCATAGTGGGTTGGTCTCTCATGCCGGTGGACCCTCTCTACGCGATGCTCGTGTGTGGGAATGTGATCCATCTCTCTTTCTGCTCTTTGGGCTTTGTTCTCCTCCAATAGCTATGTGTGACAATGACCCTTCATTGGGCCCTGTGTGGCTTATATGGGCTCCCTCGCGGGCCTGCTCCTTCACCTTTCCCCTTCTCCTATTGGTGCAGGAGCACCCACTTTTGGTTGCATTTTCAAAGGTTTTACAATTTTGGTGTGATTAGGTTCAAATGTGTGTTTTCTCAGTTTGAAGTAGCATCCCATAAGTGCATCAGGATAACCTACTTCGATGAGTTATCATTGGCTTGAAGCGGAGCCATCGGGTATCGGTGAGAGTGTTTTCAACCTACCCCGACGACCCGATGAGAAAACATAGGTGCAGAGTATTGTCATCAGTTATCGGCGAGAGTGGCTTCAAGCTATCCCATGGACCCGATAGGAAAATGCTAGTTGGGGAAGGAGTTATCAGGTATCGAGAGGAGTGTCTTCTTATTACCCCGACAACCCGATAATAAGGCGCAAGTGAAGGAGGTTGACTTTGGAGACACTGACCATCAAAAAAGCACAATGTCATGCCACCCGATGACTCGATGGAAAGTGCGAAGAGTTGGAGGTTGTCATTAGACATCGGTAACCTTGTTTGGATGTTACCTCGATGCTCTGATAGAACCTGCTCAAAAATTGCTGTTGGAAACTGTTGGTAACAAAATCAATCCTGTCCAATAGGAGGAGTTCATGACATAGGGATGAATGTATAAAAGACCCAATGTGCATCTGTAAAAGGGTTGTTGTTGTTGAATGTAATAACTTGCCACAAAGAATGCATCTATTTTCCTGAATAAAAAGAGAAGTCTATTTTTTGGTTTCCATTCAGTGTTTGGTTCCTGTTGTGAATTGCATTAATGTTTTAAAATCTTTAAGTTCACTATTGCAGTCTATGTAAACACTTCATTTCTTTGTTTTGTGAGTTACTAGGTTGAACCCGGGAATAGGCTCAAAATCTATAAATAAGTTTTCCTTTTTCAGTTTTGGTTCTCTGTTTGTAAATAACAGCATGGCTCTGGCTTGAAACTCCACATGACCATTGGAGGTGGTCAAGTAGAGCCAATCATGTAAAATAGGTTTTCATTTGTGGAAGTCCAGGAGATGGCATTAGCTATTCCTACAAACTGGCCCTAGGCGAGCTTGGTGATAGTCCAGCTAGGTGTCAGTAGTGTGAAGGAGATAACTTGTAGGGGAGGAATCTATTGAGAACTAGAAGAAGGTCCAAAAGGTTATAAGCCTTAGAACCTTGTCATTTTGTAACCGAAGGGTGAGAGTTTGCCAAACCAAACATGAAAGGTGGTTTTGCAAAAAAGAGAGAACAAGTGTTGATTGTCCTGCACCCCTGCAAGGATATAGTGAGCAAGCTTACCTTGTGAGCTCGAGGAAGGTGAAACAAGCAAACTACTGGTAGGGGAGTACATAGGAGAAGACTATGGGCCCTAATAATGAATAGGATTACACCATCAAAGAACCCCAATTGGTGGTAAATTAGGACTCTCTCTATCAAAGTGGTATCAGAGCAAGTTAAGACTTTGAAAGAAACTTGTTGATGACAGACACTGAATCTGTAGGAGAAAATAGTCTTAGAATGGCGACCAATGCAGAGTTAGCCAAGAAGGTAGAAGATTAGGAGGAAGAGAATAGACTCCTAAGAGAAAGATTGCTACAATTGGAGAGAAAACTAGACGTAGTTGAGGATAAAACTAAGAAAGTAACAATTAAGGTCAATGAAGGGAAGAGTAAAGAAACAGTATAAGAGGATAGGATACCTGAACCAGACCCTATTCTGCCTGAAGAACCTTTCCTTATGGAAATTAAATCCTTAGGAGGAAAATCTTTAGAAGGAGTGCCACTTTTTCATGAGAAAATGGAGCCTAGAGTAGTTATGGAATGGATCGAAGGAATGGAGAATCACTTTGAGTGTGATGGAATCAATGAAGCCCAAAAGGTGAAGGTAGCTAAGTCTAGATTGAGAGGAGCAAGCTCAACTTGGTGGAAATTTGTACAAGAAGAGAGGCAAAAAGAGGGTAAGAACCCCATAGCTACTTGGAAGGGCATGTTAGCCAAGGTGAGGGAAACCTATATCCCTGAAGACTGTGAAATCTAGTTGCACAAGAGGAGACAAAACTTGAGGCAAAGAGACTTGGATGTGAGCAGCTACACGGAGGAATTTCAGAAGTTGTGTATGAGATCCAAGGTGGTAGAGGATGAGAGCATCAAGGTAGCCACATACTTGAATGGCTTGAGATGGAATATTCAAGAGGAGTTAAGTTTGTTATGTCCCAACACCATGCATAAGTGCTTTCAATTGGCACTGAAGGTGGAGGAAAAGATGGTAGAGTTCATAGAGGTAGCTATAGTGGTAGAGGTGGAGACCAAAGACCCCAAGAGGAATCCAAGTTGGTAAAGAAAAATAGGGATTCCAATAGCAAGAGCGGCTACAGAGGAAGGGGATCTAGCAACTCTAATAGAGGAAGGTCTAGTGGATCAAGAAGAGGGTCCTAATTTGCCACAATGAAGTGCTACAACTGCTATCAGCTTGGAGATCGAGCTTATAGATGTCCTGAGAAGTCTTCTTCATCCCAAGGAGGTGAAAGAAGAGTAAATTATATTCAAGAAGATGCAGCAAATGTGAAGGCATCAGAAGTGAGTTTAGATTCTGAGAGTGGAGAGAATCTCACGATGAGAAGAGTATTGATCAAAGAACTGGTTAAGGAGGAACCTAGCCAAAGAAGATCCTTGTTTAGGATAAAATGCAAGATTATGGGTGAAGTGTGTAAAGTGGTGGTAGATTCAGATTCCATTGACAATATTGTGTCAGAAGAAGCAATAAGTAAACTTAACCTACAAATACTTTCACATAGTGATCCTTATAGGGTCACTTGGCTCAATAAGGAGCAACATATTCTAGTGAATGAACAAACTTGGGTGGAGTTCACTATAGGAAGTTACAAGGACAAGATTTTGTGTGATATCTTGCCAATGGATGCATGCCACCTACTCTTAGGTGGATCCTAACAATTTGACAGGAAATCAGTACACCACGGAGAAAATAATTCCTATACTTTCCAAAAAGATGGAGTTACTTACAAAATTCAGTCCTTAAAAGATGAAGAAGGAAGCAAACCTAAGGGTTCCAATGTGCTGCTAGTTGGTGAGAAGGAGTTCCTTAATACCCTGAAGGTGCTGGCAAATGCACACTCCAATGAGACATTGTAGGTGATTGAAGGTTTTGTCATTGATGGCAACCTTACAATCCTATGATATCGGCAAGGCAATCCACCGACACCAGCAAAGTTAGACTCTACACCGGCACACAAACCACTGGCACCGGTAGTGAAAGGAAGCATATCGACACAGAAGCCGACAATAATTTTATTGTTAATATATTTTGTTTATTATTGAAAAATTATTGCAAGCCGACTTGGAAAGTTGTAGAATGACTCTTATATAAGAGAGATCATTGTAGAACATATTGGAATAGATAGAGGAATGTAATTAGGTGAAATAAGGTAGACCTATTATGCGAATTATAGGTTAAGGGTTTATGTAAGAAGCAGAGCTATAAACCGGTACTGGATCTGGCATAGTAGATGCTATTTTGAAGTAGTACAAGACATTGGATTTATATAATCCATTTTGTAAGTCAGTGAGACTTCCCATTTTGTATTTGAGTAGTGAGCTCTAGGCACTTGGCCTTCCTGCATGTGCAGACCCCTCTTGTAGCAGTAATATTCTCTTATTGGCCAGTAAGTGAATATTGTGGGTCACAAATCCCACCAAGGTTTTTCCCACATCGGGTTTCCTCGTTAAAATATTGTGTTATGGTGTGTTTTTCATGTGGTTGTTTTTATCTCTGTTTATTTCATTACTTTCTGTTTACCAGTACACAGTATTAATATGCTCTACATGTTTTAAGTTAAGAAAATCTTACAACCAATTAGATACTGATTCACCCACCCCCCCCTCTCAGTATTTGTGGGAATCCTAACAATTGGTATCAGAGCCTGGTCCTCTATTTTCAGAAGCCTAACAGCTTGAGGAAGATCTTGACATCAGTAGAGATGGAAAACTTGATGAAGAAACTTGAAGGAGCTCTCTCGGACTATGATGCAGAAAAATTGAAAAATATCAAACTTGAAGATGATCTAAAGGCTGCTCAAGATATCATTCAAGCACTTCAAGAAAATCTTACTATTTCAAGAAATAAGAGAAGAGAAATTTGTGAAAAGATGCAAAATGAGAATGATGAAAAGGAAACTCTTAGTGATATGATGAATAAGATGAAACAAGAAAACATGACAACAAAGAATGAGATGCAGGATATGACTATGAGATTTTGTAAAGAAATTGAAGATAGAAAGAAGAATGAAGAAGACTTGACTAGAAGACTGAATGATGCTGCAAATGAAAACACAAGACTTAGTTATGAAAATGATATGTTGAAGATAGATTTGATGCATGCACAGAATGACTCAAATGAACTCATGAGACAAAAAGGTATCTTGGAAGGAGAACTGGCTGCTGCAAATCAACATAAAGAGAAATTCAAGAAAATCTCAGAAGAACTTGGTGACTTATTGAAGATTCAGAATCCTACTGGTGACACTAATGGTCTTGGCTTTGAAACTGGTGAAAGCTCTGGTATTGCAAACACACAGGATCATAGCAAACCGGTAAGACAACCTACTACTTATAAATTCAATAGAAAATGCTTTAACAGTAACAAGTATGGTCATAGAGCAAATCAATGTAGATCTAGACATTATTAGAATACCAATACACCCACCAGTCAATGTTCTAAATGCAACAAAATTGGTCATAATTATGAGAATCGCAGAATGAATGTAAGATGTTATGTTTGTGGAAGATTTGGACATTTATCTAATCAACGCAGAACACAAACCGACATAGGTTATGGAAAGGCTATTCAGAGAAATAATGTGACTTGTTATGCATGTAACAAAATTGGGCATATTGCTAAATTTTGTAGAAGCAAGTCCTCACCAGTAGACAACAAAGGTCATGGTTTGAAAGGTAAAGAAAAGGTTGAAGAAGTACAGCAAGAATTCTCAAAATAATGGATCAGGAAATCAAAACTAAATGGTGTTGGGAATACTCCTCCACCGGTAGAACCAAGCAACACTCCATCGACAGAACAGAGTAGCACGCCACCGGCAGGAGTCTCTTCATCTAATTGAAGAAAATTCTTTTGTGGGTTTGGCAATCAATGAGAAATATGCTATTATTCCCTCGGTTGATGGTAAGAAGTTGAAATTACTTCTATACCGGCATATATGTTAAGTAAGTACTCAATCGACAAGCATTAAATGTGGTAGTTGGCAGATTGACATTATAAATTAGTGTTTTTGGCTCCATTTTACTTCACTGAGCATTCAAACATTCGAAGAGCGCGAAATTTCCAGAGCTAAGGCACTTCGAGCAAAGAGGCAAAGCATTTCAACAATCAATCTTTCCAAAGGCAGAAATAGGTATTTATCATGGCATCCTCTTCTGTACCTGAATTCATAGTAAACCCTACTGTAGTGGAAGTAATCAAGCGCCCTAGGCCCATTTTTTAGTTAGTTCCCAAGATAGCTAAAAAGGATGATAATGTTGGTGCATTTTCCCAAATCCCCAAAGGAGTTGTTTTTGCAGAAGACCCTAGAATGTACATCCATTGCCATATAGAAGAATTAGGAGATGAGGAAATCAAGAACATGTACAAGACTGTCATATGTAATGATTTCGGTAATGTGAAACCTGAACACAAAATAATTGAAACCCTAGGATTCACAGAAATTCTCTGCATTCCAAAATTCCCCAAGGAAGTGATAAGGATAGTGTTGAGCAGGGTACATGGTGAATTTTTCTGGCTAGATTCAATTCACAAAATCACTAAGGAAGTTGTAAAAGTTGTAACAGGGTTACCCTCCATCGGTAACAAACCTAACAAAACAAAGAAGGTCTCAAATGACCTGGTAATGAACCTAACAAGTGCAACATCCAACAAAAGGTCTTTACGGGTGAATGATGTAACTAACATAAATGTGAGATTCATTAGCATGATTTTAGGTTACAAAACAACACATGCAAACAGACTAAATTCAGTTTCTAGCTTATGCATAAAGAGTGCTCATGATATGGTTAAAGATAATGTGAAAATTGATGTGTGTGAATGGTTAAAGGATGAATTGATTGACAATCTGGGAAAGATCAAGAAGGATAAGAAAGGGACATTTAGATTTGGCAACTTACTTGTTTGCTTAATGCTACATATAACCAAACAAGTGCCCAGTATAGGTAATAAGAACCTTGGATTTGACATACCGGTAGGCAAACAACTATCTGACTTATTGAACAACATGGGTGAAAACAGAGAAAAGAATATTAATGAATACTTTCAAGCATTAAAGGCCAGAATAAACACTAGAGTAAGATTATCACAAACAATTGTAGATAAATATAAAGATGACATATGCTTTGTGATTAAGAAGGATGTGATCTGGATGGAAGCAGTTATCCCAAGAACAATTTGGGTTACTGAAATAGGTTATGAGATAGATGATCACATCATTGAAACATATGCTAAATCCCTTCTAGAAGCACCCAATGAACCTAAGGAAGAAGTATTTGGCAGTGCCGAAACCATTGAAAATCAAATTCAATCCAAGAAGAGAGTGAAGAAAGTAGAAGCAACGACGAGGAGAGGTTCAAGGCAGGATAAGGTTATCAAAGAAGATGTACTGAAACAAACCGGTATCACTGAAGATGAGTTACAGGCACAACAACCAGAAACTCATCTTTCACTAGTAGCAACTTCTTCAGAGAGTGACATGCCAGCCACATTTAAAAGAGTTGTAAGGAAAAGACAATCTTCACTGGTATCCACACCTTCACTTAGAAGAATCAGACAAAAACAACATGTAGTGAGGCTCCCAGTCAAGAAGTCTACTCTTAAGAAGAAAAAGTTGACACTATTAGATGAAATAATAGAGGAAGGATAGCTGAAAAACATCAACAAACTATATGACTCACTATCAGTTGATGATAAAGAAAAGGTTGAAAACAGTGTTATCTTACACTTGGATATCTACAAGAAGTTCTTGATGCAAGTTTTAGATGAACTACCTGATGAACTATTCAAGAGACTGGAAGCAAGAAGACAAGCTGTTGTAGAGCTTGACAAGAAAATAAAAGTTGAAAAATTACTTGCTGTCTACCCAGTTAACTCTCTAAAAGAAATAGATTTTCTAATTGCAGAAGCTAACCGGTCAGTATTCTCTACTGCACACTGACATATTGCACTAATGGTTGGAAGAGTAAATGAGGTTATAGAGGAAACTGAAAATGGATGGGATATATTCCTTGTTGAGAAGGAAAAACAAGAAGAGTATAAAAACCCTAAACCAATCAAGGTATATTAGAAAGACAAGGATAAGGGAAAAGGAAAGGTTGGTGGACCTCTAAGCATCAAAATAAGAGATAATTTATCCCCACCACCTCTGGTTACTCCACCAGTAACAACAACTGAAGATCAACCGGCTGATGAGAGTATGGATATATCATAGGAGGATACAAATCCTAATTCTGAGGTACTATATACAGTAGATGTTTATACTCAAAAGGTCAACATTGTGGTAGATAAGGACACAACTGGTAAGATAGATAAGGCTAATGAGCCACCGGTAATTGATAACATAGATAACACAGAAGGTAAACCGACAGATGGGAAAACAGAACAACAAGTAGAACAAAAAATAGAACAACAAGCAGAGCAACAGGCTCTAGCACAAGAACAAGTTAATACAGAATCAGTGCCACCGGCAACTACTAAGCAAAACAAACCATTGCTTAAGGAAATGGAAACATATACTGACCTACCAGAGGTCATTGCAAGAAAGGATATTGCTCCCACCGGCGGAATTCGGAGTGTTGGATCTTCAACTGTAGGATTTAAATCAACAAATGTAACTGAAGTTCTTTTAGATTCTATAAAGAAAATAATAGATTGTAGTTCACAAGCATATAAAGCTATAGATGACACAATTCCAATTTTGAAGATGATAGCTCCAAAATGCAATGTAGATAATAAGGATTCTTTGAGTCAACTTGACACTTTGTCTAAGTATATTACTGAAAACATAGTGACAGTTGAACAAATAAAGGAGGAAGCATTCAAAGAGAGGTTAGAAAAGGAAAAACAAAAATTCTTTGAGGAACAAATAAAGAAGTGTACAAGGCAGTTTGACACACTTCTATCAGAACTGTGCAACACACTTAAGGAGTTCAAAACTTTGTACAGAGACACTTGTAAGACAAACTTTTTGACAGTTGACATAGACAAGAAAATGAGCAAGATACAGGAGGAAATTAATAAGCTAGTGGACAATTTTATTAATTCATTTGATTCATTATCAATTGTTGAGAAAAAAATAACAAGTCTTGAGGAAGAGTTACTAAAGCTAGAAAGAGAAAAGGAGAAAATAAAAAGTAAGGCTAAGGATCTGAAATGGAGATTAAGGCCAAAGTTGGACTACCTTGCATGTTTAAGGAAAGAAATATTTAATGCATTAGTACAAGGATAGAAAAGACCGGCAGAGCAAATGCAACACCTCACCGGTATAGTTCAGAGAACAAATAGTTCAAAGAACAAAGGCAATAATAAAAGATAGTTAAAAGTTCATTGAGAACTTGAATTTGGTTATGGCAGAACTTTTTCAAATTGTAACCAACTGGTTACAAGGTTGAGATAACAAACTACACTCTATTGACACTTTGACAACCTTTGTCATTGATGCCAAAGGGGGAGTAGTGGTATGAGAAAAATCCAATAACTTATGGATCATCTGCTCAGGGGGAGCACACATTTTTGGTAACAATTTTTGGACTTCAATTTTTTATACACTTTTGAATTTTTCTCATGAGTGTTGCTATCAATGCCAAAGGGGGAGATTGTTGGCAAATGCACACTCCAATGAGATATTGTAGGTGATTGAAGGTTTTGTCATTGATGGCAACCTTACAATCCTATGACACCAGCAAGGCAATCCACCGCCACCAGCAAAGTTAGACTCTACACTAGCACACAGACCACTAGCACTGGTAGTGAAAGGAAGCATACTGACACAGAAGCCGACAAGAATTTTATTGTTAATATATTTTGTTTATTATTGAAAAATTATTGTAAGCCAACTTGGCAAGTTTTAAAATGACTCTTATATAAGAGAGATCATTGTTGAACATTTTGGAATAGACAGAGGAATGTAATTAGGTAAAATAAGGTAGACCCATTATGCAAATTATAGGTTAAGGTTTATGTAAGAAGCAAAGATATAAACCAGTACTGGATCTGGCATAGTAGATGCTATTTTGAAGTAGTACAAGACATTGGATTTTTATAATCCATTTTGTAAGTCAGTGAGACTTCCCATTTTGTATTTGAGTAGTGAGCTCTAGGCACTTGGCCTTCTTGCATGTGCAGGCCCCTCTTGTAGCAATAATATTCTCTTATTGGCTAGTAAGTGAATATTGTGGGTCACAAATCCCATTGAGGTTTTTCCCACACCGGGTTTCCTCGTTAAAATATTGTGTTATGGTGTGTTTTTCATGTGGTTGTTTTTATCTTTGTTTATTGCATTACTTTCTGTTTACCGGTACACAATATTAATATGCTCTACATGTTTTAAGTTAGAAAATCTTACAACCAGTTAGATACTGATTCACACCCCCCCCCGCCCCCCTCTCAGTATCTGTGGGAATCCTAATAGAAGGAAGGAGAAGGAGTGGGGTTTGCACTTGTAGTGAAACCTAAAAAAGAAAGTAAGGAGAAGAAAGTATGCATTCGCAATGAAGTGCAACAGATACTAAAACAATTCAAGGAGATCATTAGTTATGGAACACCTACAACATTGCCTCCTCAACGTGCCATCAGTCACCAAATTGACTTCATACCTGAAGCTTCTTTGCCTAGTAAGGCAGCCTATAAGATGACACCAGAGCAGAACCAAGAGATAACTAAACAAATACAAGAGCTTTTGGACAATGGTTTGATAAGGAAAAGCATTAGCCCATGTGTCATTCCCTCTATGTTGGCACCAAAGAAGGGAGGTACTTGGAGACTGTGCACTAATTCCAGAGCCATCAACTAGATTACAATCAGGTATAGATTTCCTATTACCAGAATTGAAGATTTGATGGATTGTTTCGGGGGTGCTAAGTATTTTACCAAGATAGACCTCAAGAGTGGTTACCACCAAATCTGAATCAAGGAGGGAGATGAATGGAAGACAACCTTCAAGACAACAAAAGGAATTTATGAATGACTCGTTATGCCATTTGGACTCACAAATGTCCCTAGCACATTCATGAGACTCATGAATGAAGTACTCAAGGACTACATTGGTAAATTTGTTGTTGTTTACCTAGATGATATCTATTGGTATAAATAATTATTCATCATGGATATTATTACACAAATGCATTTCATAATAGTTTGGGTATGAGACACTTGGGTGTTTGTGCACATTGGGATAGTGTGTGTAGGAGGATTTCCACCTTTTATGGTGTTGATCTTGTTGTTACACTCCACATTCAGTGGGTGATCCACCTCATGTGGAATATTATATTATTTCTCCTACCTACCCACACCTATTTCCTACCTACCCTTGTTTCTTATTGAGCCACATGTCATGTTTGTGTGCTCACATATCCATATAGCCTTGCTTATATAAGCAAGCTCATATTCATTGTATTTAATGCTTAATGATCCAATTGATCATATTTATAGAATATAGTTTATTTCTATCATCTATTTTGTTTTCTCTTATTTGTGCTTTCCATTGCCTCTTGATCTTGGCAAAATCTCACATGGTATTAGAGCCATTAGAGTGTCATTGGTTTGCCAATTGAGAGAAATTTGATGCTATTTGGGGTTTGCATTTTGGATCTTTTTATTGCAGGTTATTATTGAAGCTTGATGGATCAAATATGAGGTTACCATTGGATTAAGGAGGTCTAAGAAAGTCATTTTTGCCTTTTGTTTCATCCAAATCAGACTTCGGAGGCCAAATCTAGAGGCATTTGAAGTTTGAAGTCGCGACGGAAATTTTCCAGAAATTATAATTTTGTAGGCGATTTTCAAATAGCGATATCTCACTCATCCGAACTCCTTTTTTCGAGCAATTTTTTTTGTTTTAGAGTAGAATTTCATGATCTATACAGTGATGTAGAATTTTTCTGATTTTCGGATATAGGTTTTTCGGAAATCATGAAATCTCAATTTTTACAACTTTGGAGGCTTCATTTGGGCTCATATGGACTCCTTTTCAGGTGCCATTTTTTTTGAAAGTGCATATTTTTTCATCTACTTTCATAATCTGCCATCTGTTTGGCATATTTGGTACTTACATTTTTCTTGGATCTTAGTTTAGATCACTAGCAGTATTTGTTGAAGTCTCTTAGATCTCATTTTGAGAAGTTGTAAATTGAAATCAGAAGTCCACTTTGCCTTGTTTTGCAAGTGGCCTATTGTACACGCACTACATATAAAGTGCCAAAATCATCATTTTTCGAGGAGTACTTTGATTGAGTGAATTTGGGGGGGGGGGGTGTGTCTCTTGTGCTTTTGTACTCTCGTGTTCCTTCCTTTTTGCTACTATGGGTTCTTCTAAGTTTCCTCTCTTAACTCCTCATAATTATGCTACTTAGAAAATTGATGCATGGAGTAAACTTATGGAAAAAGGACTCACTCATTACATTGCTGGAACTATTGTTGCTCCTGCTGATCCTAAGGTTGATCCAGTTGGTCACTTGGATTGGCTCACTAAAAATATCATGGCAATTGGTACCTTAAGAAAGTATGTATCAAAGGATCTCATTTTTCATATTGAGAAATGTACTCTAATCAAAGATGCTTGTAAAAAGTTTCAAGACTTGTATGGTCAAGTTGATGAGATTAGGGGATATCAAATTGATAGTGATCTCACCATGTTGGATCCCAAGAACTTTGATAGTATACAAGATTATGTCAGTAAGGCAAATGAGTTGAGGGCACAACTCAAAGATTGTGGCATTGATAAGAAGGATACTCAATTGATCTTCAACTTGATGGGCAAGCTTCCACAAGAATATGCAACATTTGTTTCTAGTTTCCAAACCCATAGGATGACAATGGGTTCAAGCTACACAATGCCTACATTTGATGCTTTTAATGAAATGTTGATGATGGAACAAACTAAGTTGATAAGCATGGGCATTCTTAAGGCTTCTAAGTCTCAAGCATTAGTGGCAAATCAAGGGAACAAAGGAAATCAAGGAAAGGACAACTCAAACAAGAAGAAATGGCAATCAAAGCCTAAGGATAAAGCATCATCCTCTCCACAACAAGGAGATACATCCTCTTCCAAGGGGGATAATTCACCAAAGAGGGAGAGACCTACTTGTGCCTATTGTAAAAAAGTTGGTCATGAGGAGCGTTGTTGCCATTCTAAGAAGATTGATGAGCTCACACATATCATCAAAAAGCATAACATTGATTTGCCTAATGTCTATAAGAAGGATGATTCATCAACTTCCACTTCCTCACATTCAAAAGGAAAAGGGCAAGCATTCATCGCTTCTACAAGTGGGAAGACTCACTCTTTTGGGATAAGAAAAGGAAAAGCTCTATGTGCTACTATCAGTCATGATTCAAAGAGATGGCTTCTAGATTCGGGGGCTTCTCATCATATGGCATCTTTGCAGTCTATGTTCTCTACATTTGAGCCTTGCACCATGCCGCAGATTTTGATGGGAAATCATGCATACATGGATGTGATTGGGAAAGGATCTATTGACATTAGGGATAACTCCTTCAATGATGTGTTGTGTGTACCCCATTTGACAAACAATCTCCTTTCTATCTATCAAATCACACATGACGCAACTAAGAGAGTTGTGGAGTTCACACCTGAGTCAGTTTTCAATAGAGACTTGGAGACTAGAGCTATCATTGCGACTGGGGTGGTTGATCATGCATATTGGTTATACTCCTTTTCAAATTTTGTTGATGATGATGATTTCACATTTGATGATTCTACACATGATGATCACACTTCTTGTGATGGTTCAGATTTTGAGGAGAACTTTGGACACTTGAACATGGGGATTCTCACATGTAACCCCATTCTTGAGCCTTGTATTTCATCTCCTCATATTGATATCACATCACCTATTGCACCTGATGATGTAGATAGTGTGACAGTTTTGCCTTCTTGTGATTCAGTGCAGCAGGATATTCATTGTCTTCCAACTTCAGATTCATGGGATGATTACTTGACAGACATTGCAAGTTTGTTTGTGGAATCCTACATTATAGATTTGGGAGACAACATTGTTGACATTCATCTTCTCTTTGATGAAGGTGATCCTTCTTCGATTGTTGCAAGGGCACACTCTGACCCTCTTGTTCATTCTCTACATGATCATTCTTTTGAGGTTGATATGATTGTGGATACTTATGTACAACAGTTGGAGGAGGTCTCTTTATTTTTTGAGGAGACATGTGAGTCTTTGGGACATGTTCTACATCCATCTCCACTAGATCTTGGAGTGCCTTTTTCAGCAGTGTGGCATAGTTTACCACCTTTGGAGGGGGTATCTTTCAGCATCGACATGGGGACACTTGAGTAGTTTTCAGAGATTCCTTTCATCATGAGTTTTTTTCATACATCTTCCCTTCATGATTGGGGAGACTTCATGGATACACCTTTGGTTTTGTTTCTTCCTAAGGGGAGGAATGTTGTTCAACATTCGTGGAGCAATTTCTTCATACATCGAGCTTCTATCATTGGTCCAGATTCCACATTGAGGGGGGGCTTCCTAGCTTCTCTTCTTCTCTCATATGGGGGGGACTTTTTCCTCACATGGGGTTTTGTCCTTCACATACTTCTATGAGAGTTCTTTGTATCTAGTTTTTTCCCATTGGGTTTTTTCTCTCTTTCCCCGCTTTGTGAGAGATTTCATTGCATTAGTTTTCTTGCATTTGCATTTGTACATGGGTACCTAACATGGCCTAGTAGCCGAGACCCATCTTGCATTGCTTAGTTGCATTGTAGACTTAAGTGCATTCCCCTAAGTTGCACTTAAGAGGGGGTGTTGGTGTAAATAATTATTCATCATGGATATTATTACACTTTACTTAAGTTTACTTAGGAAATGCATTTCATAATAGTTTGGGTATGAGACACTTGGGTGTTTGTGCCACATTGGGATAGTGTGTGTAGGAGAATTTCCACCTTTTATGGTGTTGATCTTGTTGTTACACTCCACATTCAGTGGGTGATCCACCTCATGTGGAATATTATATTGTTTCTCCTACCTACCCACACCTATTTCCTACCTACCCTTGTTTCTTATTGAGCCACATGTCATGTTTGTGTGCTCACATATCCATATAGCCTTGCCTATATAAGCAGGCTCATATTCATTGTATGTAATGCTTAATGATCCAGTTGATCATATTTTTCATCTTGATAGAATACAGTTTATTTCTATCATCTATTTTGTTCTCTCTTATTTGTGCTTTCCATTGCCTCTTGATCTTGGCAAAATCTCACAATATCTTAATTTTTAGCAAGTATAAAGATGAGAATCTTAATCATATAGAAATTGTATTGGAAAAACTATATGATGAACATCTAACCATCAATTTGGAGAAATGTGAGTTTAAGAAACATGAATTAGTGTATCTTGGGTTTGTAATCTCAAGTGGTGATTTGAAATTGGACACTTCAAAGGTGGAAGCAATAACCAATTGGCCTACTCCTAAAACAACAAGTGAAGTAAAGAGTTTTCATGGTTTGGCTCAGTTTTACAGGAAGTTCATCAAAGGGTTCAGTGAGATATGTGCACCTATGCTAGAGATAATCAAGGGAGGTGTGAGAACCATGTTTGTATGGACAAAGGAATCACAAAAAGGTTTTGATCTCTTAAAGACAAAGGTGGCTACTTAACCAGTACTAATCCTACCAAGCTTTGACAAACTTTTTACAATTGAATGTGATGCCAACAACATAGCGGTTGGAGTAGTTTTGAGTCAAGACAATAGACCAGTTGCATTTTTCAGCGAGAAACTCAATGATACAAAGAAAAGGTATTCTTCCTATGATTTGGAATTGTATGAACTTGTGTAGTCACTTAGAAAGTGGAGGCATTATTTGCTACCTAAGGAATTTGTGGTTTACACTGATAATCAAGCTCTTAGCTTTCTTAATTCTCAAGAAAAGTTAAACAATAGGCATATCAAATGGGTAGAGTATTTACAGTCATATACTTTCACCATCAAAAAAAAGAAAGGTCAATGTAATAAGGTAGTTTATGCATTGAGTAGGAGGTTACTAACAGTGCAAGAAGTGCAGCTCAAAAGCATTGGAGTGGATAGTTTCAAGAATTTGTACGAAGAAGATGAAGATTTTGTTGCTGCCTACAAGGTTTGCCAAGAGTTTAGGAATCATTTTCATAGTTAATATGCAGATTTCACTTTGCAGGATGGAATTTTGTTCAAAGGAGGAGAACTTTGTGTACCTAGAGGGTCTATGAGAGAAAATTTGATGCAAGAAAAGCACAATGGATGCTTGAGTGGACATTTTGGTTTGAATAAGACCTTGGAACTTGTTTAAAGATTTTACTATTGGCCAAAGATGCAAAGGGATATCAGGAGATATGTGGAGTAATGTGTAATTTTTCAAAGAGATGAGGAAAGGTATTCTAATGCTGGACTGTATCAGCCTTTACCTATCCCAAACAGGTCATGGGAGTGTGTAAGTATAGATTTTGTTGTGGGTTTACCCAAGACCAAATCTGGATTTGATAGCATCTATGTTGTCATAGATAGATTCAGTAAAATGGCTCATTTTATTCCTTGTAAGGTTAATCATGATGCCAATCATATTGCTCATTTTTTTTTCAAAGAAGTCATTAGGATTCATGGTTTACCCATCAGTATAGTGTTAGACAGAGACAGGAAATTCATTGGACATTTCTGAAGAACTTTATGGCAGAGATTGGGAACTAATTTGTCTTTCAACTCGGCATATCATCCCCAAACGGAGGTGGTCAATAGAACATTGGGGAACCTTCTGAAATGTTTGACAAAGGAGTACGGGCAAGCTTGGGATCAGATCATTTATCAAGCTGAATTTGCTTACAATGACAGTGTGAATAGATCAACCCGTAAGAGTCCTTTTGAAGTAGTTTATGGCTTTCATCCCAGAGGTGTTTTGGAGCTTCGAGAAATTGAGAAGATGGGACAAAAAAGTGGACATGCTGTTGACATGGCTCAGTCCATGAAGGAGATTCATGAGCAAGTTAGGCAAACTTTACTAGACAACTCTCAGAAAATCAAAGACAAAGTAGATGAAAAGAGAAGAGATTTACAATTTGTTGTTGGGGACTTGGTAATGGTTCACTTGAACAAAGAAAGGCTTCAAAAAGGTGTCCCTAGCAAACTTCAAATGAGGAGAATTGGACCTTGTAAGATTTTTTGCCAAATATGGAAACAATGCCTACAAACTTGACCTACCTAGAGACATGGCTTTGTCTCCTATTTTCAATGTTGCAGACTTGGTACCATATAAGGGTACACTTTTAGAAGAATGTCAATGATTTTCAGAGGTCTCACAGGCACTTTCAGACCTACCTTTACCATCGACAAACAGGGTACAAGCTGAAAGGGTGTTGGATTCACGAGTCCTCAAGAAGACCAGGCATACCACCTATATGAAGCATTTAGGTAAATGGCAACATCTTCCAAAATCTGAGGCCACTTGGGTCTCTGAGGCAAACTTTTTGAAGCTCATAATTCCCTCCTCTGTGTTTCCGCACAAAGTCAGTTGACTTCTTTTTCATTGGGGGAGTATGGTGCAGGAGCACCCAGTTTTGGTTGCATTTTCAAAGTTTTTATAATTTTAGTATGATTAGGTTCAAATGTGTACTTTCTTGGTTTGAAGTAGCATCCCATAAGTGCATCGGGATAACCTACTCCGATGAGTTATCATTGGCTTGGAGCAGAGCCATCGGGTATTGGCAAGAGTGCTTTCAACCTACCCTGACGATTCGATGAGAAAACAAAGGTGCGAAGTATTGTCATCGGCTATCGACGAGAGTGGTTTCAAGCTATCCCGCGGACCCGATAGGAAAGTGGACAGAGTTTCAAGCTATCCCACGGACCCGATAGGAAAGTGCTAGTCGGGGAAGGAGTTATCGGGTATCGAGAGGAGTGTCTTCTTGTTACCCTGACAACCCGATAATAAGGCGCAAGCAGAGGAGGTTGACTTTGGAGACATTGACCATCAGAAAAGCACAATGTCATGCCACCCGATGACCCAATGGAAAGTGCGAAGAGTTGGAGGTTATCATCGGACATCGGTAACCTTGTTTAGATGTTACCCCCATGCTCCGATAGAACTTGCCCGACAGTTGCCACTGGAAACTGTTGGTAACGAAATCAATCCTGTCCAATAGGAGGAGTTCACGACAAAGGGAGGAATGTATAAAAGACCCAACGGGCATCTGTAAAAGGGTTGTTGTTGTTGAATGTAATAACTTACCATGAAGAATGCATCTGTTTTCTTGAATAAAAAGAGAAGTATATTTTTTGGTTTCCCTTCAGTGTTTGGTTCCTGTTGTGAATTGCATTAATGTTTTAAAATCTTTAAGTTCACAATTGCAATCTATGTAAACGCTTCATTTCTCTATTTTGTGAGTTACTGGGTTGAACCTAGGAATAAGCTCAAAATCTGTAAATAAGTTTTCCTTTTTTAGTTTTGGTTCTTTATTTGTAAAGAACAACATGGCTCTGGCTTGAAACTCCACATGACCATTGGAGGTGGTCAAGCAGAGCCAATCATGTACAATAGGTTTTTATTTGTGGAAGTCCAGGAGATGACATTAGCTATTCCTGCAAACTGGCCCTAAGCGAGCTTGGTGATAGTCTGGCTAGGTGTCAGTAGTGTGAAGGAGATAACTTGCAGGTGAGGAATCTATTGAGAATTGGAAGAAGGTCCAAAAGGCTATAAGCCCTAGAACCTTGTCATTTTATAACCAAAGGGTGAGATTTTGCCAAACCAAACATGAAGGGTAGTTTTGCAGAAAAGAGAGAACAAGTGTTGACTGTCCTACACCCCTTCAAGGATATAGTGAGAAAGCTTACCTTGTGAGCTTGAGGAAGGTGAAACAAGCAAACTACTAGTAGGGGAGTACATAGGAGAAGACTATGGGCCCTAATAATGAATATGATTACACCATCAAAGAACCCCAACTGGTGGTAAATTAGGACTCTCCCTATCATCTATCTTTCTCGTATTTCCTCAACCATTTCTTCTTTTCTTTCTCGTTTGTTTATCATTCCCCATCTTTCCTTTCTTCTTTTCCAGAATTTTTTTTCAATTTTTTTTTAAAAATTATCGAGGGAATAGATACCACCCGCACTTTATGCTGGGGCATCCTCTTTCTTCTATCTTTTACCCACCACCAATTTTGTCGTTTCATAAAAGATGGGAAAAATGTAGACACTTAAATTAATTTTTTTAATTAATTTAACCCTCCTACATAATTAATTTATTCAATTATGTTAGCTTTTATTCTTCTCAATATTAATTGAATTTAACTTAATTAATATTGTCACTATAGTCCATATAATAGATTTATTTGATAAATGAATTTTCCCTTCTTCTCCTGAAGTACTCAAAAATTAATTCTTCTTAATCCCCCTTTTAATTAATTAATCCATGTGATTCCTACAAATCACCTTTTTCTAATCCATCACTAGCCTAATTAATTCTTCTAGAAACCCTCATAATCCTACTTAGCATTATTCTTTAATTTTTAATTGCCTCACTCATTCTCTTTCCTAGTCAAATCCTCCTACAAATCCCACTTGCTCCTAATCCCCACCTAATTCTTCTAAATAGTCCCTTTAATCTCTTGTTAGTGGCTAATCTCTATGATTAGGCACAAAAGTCAACCATAGCCATTTATGGCTAAATCCTCTTGTTCCTCTCCTCACCTTCCACCTTAAATGCTCCCTTTTTTGGTGAATGTGATATTTTCAAAATATCACATTCTCCCATGTTTCCCATCTTCCCAAGGAATTCTAAAATTCCTTTTCCCTTTTCCAATCCCCATGCATACAATATCTTGAGATTTTGTAATTCCATGTGCATCCCCCAAGGAATTTTTAATTCCTTTTATCCTTCCTAGGTACATTGGGAACCCTTCCCCATGTACCTTGAGGAGGGTAGAGACAAGAAATGCCTTTATGGCAAATCTCTTGATCTCCACCCCCCTTATCATGTCTGTTGTATCTATTCTGGCTCCAAAACAACATGCCTTTACATGATGTCGAAGGCATACCATTCATGTTTGAAATGTACATGAGATTGACGTGCCTGGTACCCACAGATGGCATGGACGTATCGACCTCAATGATGACGTTGATGATGTTGCCTTTTTTGCGTTTGACGAAAAAGCTTGCTCGCGGTTAACATTTTCCTGGCCGATGTCATGGTGATGCGATAGTTACATCGGGCAAGGCAGTTAACATACCATCGGCCACGCGGTTTACATTTTTGGTAACCATCTTTATTGCGTGGACGAGTCGACTAACATCGGCGATCATGTGTTATGGGCACAATTTTGAAATTTATTTTTTTAAATGGCCACGCGAGTTACATTTTTGGGGTAACCTGCTTTATTGCATCCACAAGTCAACTAACATCGGCGGTCATGTGTTATGGGCATAATTTTCAATTATTATTTTTTTTTAAATTTTGAATGAAAACTCGATTTTGCAAAAATTGAAAATATATTTCATATGGGAGCTGCATGCAGAATGCAGTGGAGGCGAAACAAAATATTCAACGGTGTAAATTCATGTCGATCGTAGTATCATAATGTCCCCAGTTGAATCACTGAGGGAAGGAGCTACGCTTCCATTGGAGTTATAGGTATATATTATCAAAATATCTGTGGCTTCGAAGGGGAGGACAAAAGCTGACCGCATGCATAACGTGAGTTGTCTGGGTATATTGGTATCGCCTATTAACATGCGGGTTTTTTCATGTGCAGGGAGGAGGTATCATAGCGCACAGGTGGGTGGTACGATTCAAGATTGTTGTGTAGGCTTATGGCGACATCAGTAAATTCAAACCCTAACAGATAACAATAGTTTTATGATTCCTTCGTCAACCCCTATGTTTTTTATTGTAATTTTTTTAATAATTTTTGTATCGCAGAGGTGGTTGTGAGTGTGCCCTTGGGAGGTGTCAAGAGGACAACGATTTGGGTGGAGGCTTAGATGGCTGCAGTAATTTGAAACCCTAAGACATTCAATAAATTTTTATTTATTTCCTGTGTCATTTTGTGTTCTGTCTGTGAAAATTAGGCATCATTTTGCAGCATGGTCATGTCAGGATACCAAGGTTCCCTGTTTGTGGGTTGATGGAGTGAAGAAGATCTACAAGATTTTAAAGGTATGTATATTTCCATAATTATATGTGTCAGTTTTCCATAGTGGGTAGAGTTGTTAAAGATGAAATTCTCGTTCTTATACATGCACATTAAAAGCCAGAAAAAAATAAACAACCGCTGACGTGTGTGTGCGTGTCTATGTGTATATTGCTTCATATATATATATGGGTTTAGCAGGCTGCGTATATTTTGGCTCATTGTTGAAGGGCATCTGATTTTTGAAGGCTTGATTGCTGACGACTCATTGTTGAGAGTGGATTTTGGGGATTTTGTTGAAAACCTACAAGGTTTGCATTGTTTGTTTGCGGTTTGGCGTGTGCTAGTATATATATATATATATACACATACACACACACACACACACACATATATATACATGTATATATATGTATACGTATATATATGTACATGTATATAGATGTATATACATATACATCTATATACATGTACATATATATACGTATACATATATATACATGTATATATATATATATACGTATACATATATATACATGTATATACATGTATATGTATATATATATACATGTACATGTATATATATATATACATGTACATGTATATACATGTATATATATATGTACATGTATATATATATATACATGTACATGTATATATATATATACATATACATGTATATACATGTACATGTATATATATATATATACATGTACATGTATATATATATACATATACATCTATATACATGTATATATATGTATACGTATATATATATATATACATGTATATAGATGTATATGTATATATATACATGTATACATATATACATATATATACATATACATATAGATATAGATATATATATATACATATGGATATAGATATGTATATACATATAGATAGATATATCTATATGTATATATATACATATATCTATATGTATATATATACACATATATATACATATAGATATATGTATATATATACATATAGATATATCTATCTATATGTATATACATATCTATATCCATATGTATATATATATATATCTATATCTATATGTATATATATATATATCTATATGTATATGTATATGTATATATATGTATATCTATATGTATATGTATATATATGTATATATGTATATATATACATATACATACATGTATATATATACATATACATACATATATATATATATATATATATATCTATATGTATATATATATATATGTGTGTGTATATGTATATATACATATATACATATATATGTATATATACATATATACATATATATATATATATATACATATATGTACATATATATACATACATATATATGTACATATATGTATATATATGTATATATGTATGTATATATATGTACATATATGTACATATATATATAATATATATGTACATTTATGTACATATATATACATATATATGTACATATATATGTATGTATATATATATATATATATATATATATATGTACATATATATATGTACATATATGTACATGTACATATATGTACATATATATTATATATATATGTACATATATGTACATATGTACATATATGTACATATATATGTACATATATATGTACATATATATGTACATATGTACATATATCTGTGTGTGTGTGTGTGTGTGTGAAGCAACACACACACACACAGAAAAGGTGATGCAGATGATCCTTTGACCCTGCAATTCAACATACATGCCCTCTGCAATACAGAGGAAAACGACAGAATAAAACATAGATAAAAGAAACTATGGAAATATTATGTTCTGTTTCCATTATTCTCACGTGCTCATTAGATAAAAAAAGAAAACCTAACCCTAGCAGTCTCTAACCCTAACGCGACGGTATGCATCTATTCTGGTTCCAAAACAGACAAATATTTGACATAGATTGAAGCTATTCTGGCTACATATAGAGGCAAACATGAAACACAAACAAACAATATAAACCCTGATGAGTATTGCAGCTAGGAAATGTGGAAATCATCAAAGCAAATATAACATTAGCCTAGTTCAATCACGAAAACTCAAATGCAGTGATAACAATCCTAAAAACATTCAATGAAAACATGAAAACAAGACATTTAAAATGAAAACTAAGCAAACCAAATGCAGATGTCTTCTTCATGTGGCTCCATTGTCCTTCTTTCTCCTTCAAATAGCTTTGTTTTGTGGATCTCACCTTCAAGTGCATAAGTATAATGTGAAAGCAAGATTGACAAGATAGCATGACAGCATAAGGGTACTAGAAGCGTGATTGATTCGACCAGGGATCAGGGACCTTGATTGAAGAAATTCATCCAATTTATAGTCAAATTGGAGAAAATATCAAATTAGCATGAAGAGATTCAAATGGAAATTGCAAATCAAGAATGTCAAATATGACAAATTATGACAAATTTGCACTTTCTATGCAAGATTGATTGATTGATAATTTTGACAAAATTATGACAAATTTCTATGTCAAAATTGATTGATTGTCAATTATGACAAATTATGACAACTTGAAATGTCATTCCCATGAAATTAGGAGAAAAATAGGAGAGAATTAAAAAATAGATGAAATAGAAATTAGGAAATTAGGAATTAGAAATTGATGAAAATTAGGAAATTAGGAATTAAGAAAATTAGAAAATGAGGAAATTAGGAATTAAGTGATTTAATTAACAATTTTTCATTTATTAATTAATTCACAAAGAGGGAGGAATTAGTTAGCCAATTAAATGAACATTTAATTGTGACGAGAAGACTTAGGATAAATAAACTATTTAACCTAGATGGAGAAATGACAAAGAAGGTTAAATGAATAAATCATGAAACCCTAGAAGATGAATTAGAAATGCAAGGATGACAATAGATTGCAAAACGACAAGATTGAAAATGACCTTGATTGATGACAAATTGAACGCAAGATGACAAGATTGAAAACGAAACGATCGATGACAAATCGATCGCATGATGATAAGATTGAAAATGACAACGATCGATGACAAATCGAACGCAAGATGACAAGATTGATAAAAGGACAACGATTGATGACAAATCGATCGCAAAAAGACAAGATTGATAAGAGGACAACAATCGATGACAAATCGATCGCAAAAAGACAAGATTGATAAGACGACAAAACCCTAATTAGGATTGACGATGTCCAAAATGATGACAAATTAACACGCACATTGATGCGACAGGATAAGATCGATCAAAATCATGATTGAAGATTGTTATCGACAAGACCAAAATCGAAAGCGAGGCAAATGGAGAATGTAGAAGAAGGACTCGATGCTCGCAAATGATAAAGACCAAGTACGCAACATAGGAGAAATGTTAATGCGACGCAAAAACCTAAAATAAGACAATGCGCCAATGTTAAAGTATGATTCCGCAAGCATTGACCATTTTTAGATGTCTACAAGTATAAACAAAATCCAAACCAAAACAGGAAAAATACGAGTTATAGAGGCGGATTTTAACATACCCCAAGCCGCAGCACGACACAGAAAACTGCAATCCCATAAATCCCCCTTCAACAATGAGCCAGAATAGACACAGGGTGCTTCAACAAGGAGCCCTTCAACAATAATGTTTTCGTTCATGCATTAGTCTTCCTTTTTCCACATTAGGTAGGTAAAAAAGGCGTCATGTTTGCTATTGTCAAACAAACAACAGATCAACTCCTAATTCTTAGCAAACAACAGATCGACTCCTAATTGTCAGCAAATAGCAAATCAACTCCTAAATAAGAGCAGGTCACACACAGTCAAGGAATGGTTGCATCAACAAGTCAACAACCTGATTTTTCAGAAGTCTGTTTGCATCAAAAGGCAAACCATAACATGCAAACAAGGTCAAGACCACATAAAAGAAGCTCAATTTGAAATAGAACATTTTACCTCACGTTCTCTTTCATTTAGCTATTAGGTGCCTGCCACATGTATTTGCATGTATATTTATTCTCGGACATGTATGTTGATGCATGTCATTGGTACGATAGGTCCGTTTTGGAGCCAGAATGGACGCGTCCCATGCATGTTAATTCATGTCATTGGTACAATAACATTTTGAAGCCAGAATAGACATGTCTGACACAAGTTGGATGCACCTAATCTCACTCGAAAACCGCAGAATAAACATATATGCAAATATATGTGGGAGGTTGTCATGTCCCCTCCTTAATCATTATACATACATATGAAATGAAGCAATTATTATTATTAATTAATATAATTACCAACAAATAATTATTTATTTTTTAAATATTATTATTTAATAATATTTATTACTAATAAAATTCTTGAAATATCCAAATGAGAGTAAATTATTATTATATAACAAACATGATTTATATATATTATAAATTATGTTTATAATTTACATATTTTTAATTGTAACACAATTTATATATATTTAAAATAACAAATATATATAATTTATATAACTGATGTTATACTCAAATTGTGAAAAGATAGGAAGCAACGACTTCTTTAATTGGAGACTTCTTTAATGGGCAATCCACTTCATGAATAAGTTATTGGACTTTCACGTTACTCAATGAACCATTTATTTAGAATATAAATCATTATTAAGGGTAAGAATTGTGTGTGTGGAGGGATGCGATCTTGGTAAAGATCGTATTAATCAATAAGCGATATTATTACCAACAAATTGTATTACATGATTCTTCAAGGAGAAGAGGCACGATTTGGTGAGGGGTTCCCACGTCTCTCTAAAGGGGCACGTATATGTATAAAATACGTCTCAATTCCATTTGCATAGGGAGAGGAGAGGACGGAAAGATGGAAGATATTAATAGTCAACAAGATTGTCCAGATCAGAGGAGGATATCATCTGCAATCATCGAATAGATGGGAAATGATATAGTATGTGCTCATAAAAGGAGGACAATAAATAACACCTTTGTTCTTGGGGTTATTTTTCTAAGTTTGGAGTATAATTTGGGGAATAAGACAAGGGAGGACAACAAGGATAAAGTGCTGACAAAATAAAAAACTTTCAGAAAGTTATAGGCAGCAACATCCCTGCTCACTGTAATATGTGTGGGTATCACTTTAGCAATGTATGAGATGCACTTAATTAGTATGTTTAATATAAGAAGCCTAATGAAATAAAATATTAATAAATTATAATAAACAAATAAATAAATATTGATAATAATATAATAATTATAATAAATAAATAAATACTGATAATAGTATAATAGTTATTATTATTATAATACTGACTGAGAAATGTTTTGCAGAGGAATATAATAATAATAATATATAAATATATAAAATTAATGTTTGGTTAGACAAATAAAATTGGAGTATAATCAGAAAGAAATCCTAAGTTAATTAGTTTAAGAAGAATAAGTTTGTATATATGCAATTTCCCCATTTTGAAGCAAGATTTAATAATAAATACTAATAATAAAATTAAAATATAAAAGAATAAAAATTAAATTAAAATAATTATAATTTAGTTAAGTTTAATGAATAGTTAAAAGGCATGAAATGAAAAGTTGTTACTCCCTCAAACATGAGATATAAAATGGAGAAGAGAACCTCATTTGAGGAGGGAACATGGGGGGATGGAAATGTAGATCTATTTGTGAAAGTTTGTATCCCTTCAAAGGGTAGAATTAATGAAGAGTTGCACTCCTTCAAAAGGTGCTAATGGTGAAAGAGTGTATCTCTTGCCGAAGGGCATACATGATGAAGAGGTGTGACCTCTCCCTCATATTGGGGGATATAAAAGGGAAGTGACGAAGACGTGAGGACGGAAAACTGCAACTGCGGACTGCAAACTGCAACTGCGGGCTGCGGACTGCGAACAGGTAAGCGGTATTTACTGGCCACAAGGGTATATATGTGTGTGGATGTGTGTGCCACACAGACACACATATATTACCGAATATTCTATCATACATAAATATATACCAATTCCTTTAACAGAGCTATAGTAGGATAGTGATATTATCTCATGTGTATGTAGCAATGAATATAGGTATGTATGTAGAATATTTATATGTATGTAGGATCATGTAAATGTAGGCATAAATTATGGATTGAAAAATGATAATGAATTGTAGAATGCTTTATGAATAATGCAATTATATGATGGAGGCTATTGGGAGGAAATTCCCTTAGCTTAATTCAAGGATTATGATAATCCCTAGTAGGCAGTATACACTGAATATCTATATGCATATATGTTATGGCTTGGTTGAAAAAGTTAATCCAAGATGAGAGGGATCTGGCCGGTCCTCTCTGGTAGACTTGGATGATGGGACACATCATCCAAGGCAAGGAATTGATCATATATGATGGTCTTCCTTGGTATGGCTTGGGTGTACACCCAAGACATGAATCGAATTAACCTTTGATTTCCTGGTATGGCTTGGGTGTAAGAAATTACATCCAAGATAGGAATCAAATTAACCTTCGATTTCTTGGTATGGCTTGGGTGTAAGAAATTACATCGAAGATAGGAATTGAATTAACCTTCGATTTCCTAGTATGGCTTGGAACCAAGATGGGTTCCAAGAAGGCGAGCATTACAACCGCCTAAGGACATGTCCTAGTATTGCACTCGTATCCTTTTTATTAAATAAAAATTGAGATTAGTTGTAATTAAGTAATTAAAGTTTAATTGCAAATTAGATTAGTTATATATATATATATTTGTTGCATTCTAACAATCTATTTTGCAGGACAGTGATCTCTAACTAGTAGGGACATTACAAAGGCTATGTGTATTGTGGCTTGACAGCGGACCTATTGTACCAACAACATGCATCGACATACATTTATGAGACATGCGTACCATGCCAACTTGTCATGGCACTCAAACCCATGGTATGTGATGTGGAGTTGTTGTCGAGTTCTCAGTTTCACTCCTCAGGGCCCACACAAAATTATGTGGACATGCCGGAGGACGGTCAAAGCATGATTCATGGTTACTGCTGATTTATTGTACATAACACGCACAATAAAAGCTTGTGAATGAAGGAACCACATTCGAATGACATCCTGACAAGAAGAAGAGGCCACATGCTACAAAACGTGGTACATTTATTAGAGAAAAGACTAGCATGAAACTCAAGTTAGTCTCGCAGCGGGACGCCTCTATTGTGGCTACAAAAAACAGTATGAGGGGACTAACAACCCATGTTTGTGGAAGGTTTTTAATCATAGGTTTTGTATTTGATGGTTGATTTTGTCTAACATGACGCTGTCAGTCTATATGATTTGTCTATTTCGGAGCCAGAATAGACACAACCTCTCAGACCATTGTTCATGTACGGTTTGTGATTTGATGCAGCTAACAATGGTAAAGCCAAAGGCTAACACGTGATACAATTTACAATTGGATTTGGAGTTAGTCAATAACAAGGATCAATAATAGACAAATGTTACTGCGTGTTAGTGACATGTTATTCAATCGCAGTCGTTGAATGTAAAATATAGTGTAAAACATGTGACTAAGTTGTGTGTTAGTCGAACCAGCGTTGATTTTGAGTCAGAATAAAGGTGTTTGTCCTTGAGCACATAACAACAGTACCAAAATAGGTGGTTGATATAGACAACTCTGGCACAACTCTGGCACTATGGCAAATTGACACATATAATTTAGGTGATGTAAATTACTTAGTGGTAGTTTATAGTGAATGTTAAATTGCATTTTCATATATGAACATGTAGGTTCCTTTTATGTCTTTTGAAATTTATTTACTTCTCAATGTAGACTACCACTAACATTAGTTATCCATGCAGGTTGTTGATTTTCAAGGACTATTGAGCATTCCCCCGACAAATGTCCAGATGTTCCCAGTTTGTTTCTCTCTCTCCCTTCTTTAATACTACTTGCATTGTAATGTCCCCTTATTAATAATCTTTGGGCTTGTGCAACTTTTTGAAAGGGATTTGTTATATATGTCTCTAGTTGGCATGACAAATTACTTGCACTGTAATGATCCAACTCTGATTTGAAATGTTATTTGGGGTTCTGTTTTAGATGTCTCTAGTTGGCATGACAAACTCCTCACGTTTTTATCCTTCACAATGTTTTTCTTTTTTCTTTTGGTAACTTAAGACTACGTTTTTAATAAATAATAATATTCCCATATCAACAAAGAGATGGAAGCTTTAGAATAGATACTCGTTTCAAAAGACACGTGTCTTCGGAATAATGAATTGTAGGTCTTTGTACCCATTAATTATCGTCAAAGAATTTGTTAATGCTAATGAATCCCTGTGTATTCTGTGACATAGAGTGACCATCTTAATTGCTGCACACTCATTTTACACTGTTAATTTTGCAATTAGCGGCTGCGATTGACTAACCTGTCACTAACACGTTGTAGGAAAGGTTTGTTTTGGAGCCAGAATAGACGCAGTCGATGTGTTAAGTGTGTTTTGCATCCTTCTTTATCAATCCTTAACAAAGTCTAGTTTTTGTGTTGTATTTTGGATGGGGAGAACACATGAAGCCTTTTTGACAGCGTTGGTGATGGATCATAATCATTATTTCGTTGCAATTGCAATGAAATATGTTCTGCAATGAAATATCATGGATAGTTTATGGCTAAACCATTAGTTGGGTTGTACATAACACAACGACATGCTGACTTTATATTGCAATGTGGGAATGTGTGGTGTTATTGATAGTGTGAAGAATATCAATTTTTTTTTTCCAGTTCAATCATGTCAATTGTGTTGTGAAAAAAGGTTGAGGGAAACTATTGATCTTGATTATGGGTTACTGGAACTAAAGGCAGATGATCTCCTGAGAGTTGGTCACATTCGCTTCCCAGTGACACGTGGCATCGACCTACCTGTAAGCTAAGTAATTTTAATGGATTATGCAACATGTAGTATTGCTTGGTGTTGTCATTGTTTAATGCTTGTGACTGGAGAACCAATTTGTATACCCAGGAGAGAGTTGGTCTTTCATATGCGGGACCAATTTGGCATTCAAATCTGAAAGATTCAGGAGTTGGGCTTTCACATCTGGGAGTAGTTGAGGATTCAAATCCGAAAGAGTCAGCAGTTGGGCTTTCAGATGTGCAACCAGTTGGAGATTCAAATCTGAAAGATTCAAGAGTTGGGCTTTCGCATCTAGGACTAGTTGAGGATTCAAATCTGAAAGAGTCAAGAGTTGGGCTTTCAGATGCGCAACCAGTTGGGGATTCAAATCTGAAAGATTCAGGAGTTGGACTTTCACATCCAGGACTAGTTGAGGATTCAAATATGAAATAGTCAGGAGTTGGGCTTTCAAATGCAGGACTAGTTGGGGATCCAAATCTGAAAGAGTCAGAAGATGGGCTTTCAGGTTAGGGACTAGTTGGGGATTTAAATCTGAATGAGTCACGAGTTAGGTCTCCAATTTTGAACCCATTGTCAAGTTGACTTCTCAGTGATTGCACAACCACACTAGTAATTATTTATTATTGCATTTTTTTTCCATCTTTGCATGGCGTGGTTGCTGGAAGTTGGGACTTATAAGTGGAAATGTAGATATATACATGGGCATAAAAAACATCAGTGATGTGTGCTATTTTATTGAACAACATTATGATAGTGGTTGTGCTGGTGAGGAAGATGTGGCCATTGGAAATGTAGATGAGGACGATTATACTGATGCTCTAGGTGCTGAGAGTGAAAAAGGAGATGTTCGTAGTGAGCATGAGGTGAGCATAGAGTAGGAGACTAAATGAGAATGTGATTCTGTCAGTGCTCACGAACAAGAACAAGGAGGAGGGGCGAGTAACAAGGAGGTCCAATATTAGTCATTATATATTGGATTATCTTTATAATGCTTGATTAGTGCAAAATTGAATGTGACACTTTGTCTTTGTTGGCTGTGCGCAACAACAGGCCGATCACAAAAGAGAACATATTAGTGGCAGGTTGCACTACTTTTGTCTCTTTCGTTATTGTTCTGAAAATGGAGGCTATCAGTTTTGGGATATGGGGAGGCTTAATATGCATAGAGACAAAGAACATCAACTTCCATTATTAGGGATTGCACGATGCAGTCATCAACCGTGTGGTAGTGGACAATGCAACGTGGATCATATGAAGAAATTGCTGATGCACTTAAAAAAGAGGGAGTCTAATATCGAATACCAAATGGGTGTACAACCCAGTATGCAAAAAAAATGTGTCACTAATCGGGTGTGCATGAAATATGACAAGAAAACATGTGATGAGCTTCCTACCGAAGGGAAGGAAGAGATAAAGGAAGCAATGTGAGTGTATGACAACAGTCTGGTTAGGGAGGTGAGAAGGAAGAAGGTTTTATAGTTACTAGAAAGAAAGAATATCGCAACAGAGGTAATTTTTAGTGATCACATTGTTTTGTAGTTTACTAAATTCCTTTAAACATCTGAAGAATGACTTATTGAGCTATCCTATCCTACTGCCCAAAGTTTAAGTGATAGTGCAGGCCATAGCGAGGAGGTTCTGGCATCGAAGGATAATCATGAAACAAATGTGCCAGTGAATGAGGTTGCATTCGTTTCATTGGGGAAGCAAAAAAAGAACAATGTTGTGGAAAAAATAAGGCCGACTTCAGATCCTAAAACAAATGAGGGTGCATCTATTTTGTTGGGGAAGCAAAAAAAGAAGAATGCTAGAGAAAAAACAAGGTGAACTTCACATCCTGAAACAAACGTGCCAGTCAATGAGCCTGCATGTGATTCATCGAGGAAGCAAGAAAAGAAGAATGCCACAGAAAAAACAAGTCTCACTTCAGATGAGGCCACACATTTGTCATCGAAGGTGACTATCTATTGGCCTGTCCATATGTGTGTTTTCATTGCACGGTATGCTTTGCACTCCACTATTTAGTATGTTGACTATTTCATCCATGTCATTGTAGACTGATTTTGATGGGGTTCGTAGAGGGAGCATGGACTGTCCTGTGGTATTGGATGACACTGAATGTAGTGTGCCCAAAAAAGTAAGTCGAAAACCTCGATCGTTTGTTAGGTATCAGTTTGTTTCATTGAAAAAGCTGAAGGAGACGTCGAATGAAAATTTGGTTGCATGCAATGGCGAGAAGATTGCAGAGCAGTCTCTTGAATTGGGGCAGACGATGGATGATAGGAGCAAAGAACAATCAATGCAATTACCTGATGACATCGTGTGTAGTGTTCCCCAAAAACTAAGTCCAAAATCTCGGACGTCTATTAGGAGAAAGAAGGTGAAGGAGATGACAATTGAAAAACTAAGTGCATGCAGTGGTGAGACGATTGCCTAGCAGTCTCCCAAATTGGGGCAGAGGTTGGAGGATAGGTGCAAAGATGAACTAGGAAATGCAGTGCCATTGTGCATGACATGTAGTGCTATATCATCACATGGTGTGTTATATTATAGAGTAACTCTTTTTTGTAAGCAGTCGACCATGGTATTGGACGAGAAACTTCAGAAGTCTATTTGGAGGGAGAAGTTTAAGGAGATATTGAATGGAAATTTGAGTGCATGCAGTGGCGAGAGAAGATTGTAGAGGAGACTACTAAATTGGGGCAGACATTGGAGAATAAGAGCAGAGATGAACAGGTATTGGGCTCTTATTTTGGATAACAAGCGGTGAGAGGCAGTGTTATACTGCAAAGCATTTTTTATGTTATCGTGGTTTGTGTCCATTATCTGTGTTCCTGTTATTCCCTTAGTCGTGTAAAATTCATCAGCCTTGGTCCAGTAGTGTTTGTAGGTGTATGGGTTTAATGTGTACTTACACTCCTGCACAATGTGTCATGTTTGGCAGCATAATCCAATAGAAGAAAGCATTGAGAAAGAGTCTAGGGGAAATGATGATGGATGCACAAATGCAGACCATGACCGTGATGGGGGCAATGGGTTGGGAGAGACAACTATTTCAGTATTGTTGTATTGCATTGCCATGAATTGATTTGCTTATATTTGATGGTCAGGTATAAAGAATTATATTTAAGCGACTGTGTCCACTTGTTATTGATGCAGGCAACCATGGAAGACAAAGAAGAGTGCCCCAATGAAGATGCTCACGTTGTTGCTATTGGAGTTGAAGTCCACCTACTAGTGGATGGGGTAGTGGTTGGGGAAGGCATTGTTGATGGCCTGGGGAAGGGTGTAATGTGTCATACTATTCCAGTCCCACGAGATTGTGCTAAAGTTTGCATCATCAAAATATTTGATGCAAATGCCCAGCTGCCTCGCCCAGGTCCTTTCGTCGATGTCTTGTTGGGTTCCCTAAACTCATGGGCGATGTGGCCTATTGAAGACCTAGTCTGTTCCCCACCTGTGGTAAGTTCCGAAGATGATAAGATCCCCTCCTTCGTCTTCTCATTCCATCGTTTATCTTATTCCAATGGAATGAAATAGGCAACACTCATATGATGTCATTTGTATGTGGTAGGATAAAGTTGGCAAAAGTGTCCAACCACAAAAGAGGATGTTAAATGCATCCCTGTGATCAGACGGGTAAGTCAGAGGCTACGATCACTTGGCATCACCCCTCCCGAGTTGCATAAGCATGAGAAGAAGCATAAAGTATTTTACAGTGCTGTCAACTCCATTGCGCAATCCAGACAATGGAGGCAATAATACTTTTTGATATGCATTGTTGTTCCTCTTTCATAATATTTAGAGCGAGATGCTATGGTGGAAGATCAATCTCTATAGACTATTTAGATGGGATTTGGAGATGTTATATTGAGATGAATTTTACCTTACCATATTTTAAACCCTCTCAATTATTGTTTACGTTTTAAATTAATTATACTTTATTTTCAACCTTTCCTACTATTTCAATTAACATAACTGTAAAGGCTTGATTTGTTGGACTATTTCATGGTGATCCTACACCATCAACTACCCTTTAATAACTTCAGAAACCTGTCTTTGGTGTGCAACATTTTTAATAATGATAGTGGATGGTAGAATAAAGTCGATGATAGTCGTTTATTGTTCAAGTTTTGTTCAAGGTCTCTTACTTATTGCATATGCATAGGTTTTGTTATTGCATAGAAATAGGGTTCCTGCAACTCTTTTACGTATACAGATCAAGTAGAATGTTTGATTGAAATTGTGAACCATATGCTCTTTCCACTGTAGCTTACGACAATTCAATATACCATTGCTATTGTTTGTTTTTGAACACTGAATCTGAAATGAATTAACAACAAAAAAAATAACAAAAAAAAATCAATTAAAAACACCAGACTTCTGTTATAGTTTCATGACAAATGTCTAATAAGTTGGATGCAGGACGAGGAGTGGTGAGTGATGGAGTTATCTTCCTAAAACATGGATTCCCAATTGGCAGGTAACCTGTGACCCAAGTGCCCAGTTTAGTGAACATGTCAACTTTAGTGAACACGTTAACTTTTGTATTGAACATAATGTTATTCATACAAAAATGCAACAAATACCTGTTTGTTTCGTGTTGGCATAAAATATTGTTTCCTGAATTTTTCATGTTTTCTTTCCCACTTGTCTACTGATACTTCTTTTTTGGGATTGTTTGCAGGGATGGCAATGGGAAGAGCAGGGAGAGGAAAAAGAAAGGGCGTTGAAACATTTGTTCCACAGAATGGAACACCTACTACAAATTCAAAGGTGAATGGGACGCCCGATGTTCTCACCTCCGACGATAGTTTAGGGAAGTCTACAAGACAACCACCACCACCCTTTGTAGACTAGAATGGTGGGATGGACAAAATGAAGTTTGATGCCATGCGTGTAGAACTCCTAACACAGAAGGTCAAAATGGCCCACGCTAAAAATGAAAGGCTGAAGGGGATTGTTTCTGATCTTGAATGGAGATTCACTGAAGTGAAAAGGAGATGCACTGAACTCAATAAGAAAGGCATGGAACTCAATAACAAGGTCATGGACTTGGACGATAAGAATATGAACCTTGAGCTGGAAGTAGGTAGATTAGAGATAGCGAATGAGAGATAGGAGGTAGTGCGTGAGGCATGCACTAAAAGCAGCAAAATCATAAGTGACCAGATGCAGGGCATGCTAGATGTTTGTGCGCAATGCGCTCAATACTAGAAATGGAGGTACGAGGAGGTGTCTTCCTCTGTAACCGATAAAGATGATGGTAATGATGTGCCTCCCCTTACTCCAACCACTGGGGGAAACAAAAGTCATTTAAATACTCAACCTCTGGCTCCATAAGAGGCTTGTATTGTTACGAAAGTTTTCTAGATGTATATTGCCTACTCCTGTTGAATAAAACGTCAGCAGTGGTGCAAGTTGTTTGTAATTAGACATATTCTTTCATTTAAGAAAACATTTTGTATGCTTCATGAATGGTTATTTTCAAAAAATGTGATTGAATTCACTTAAGCAGGTTCAATGGTTAATGATTGGTTCTTGTACACTTTTTCATGCTTTCTAAATGGTTATATGTGGCTTTTCTACACGTCTTGTATGATGAATGGTTTTGGCACTTCTCTTAATGACTTTCAAATCAGTCTTGGCGAACAAACGAGAATGATCGATAGATCAAATTCCCCTGCACTTTAGGCTTCGCTAAACCAAGGCGGGTGAACCTATACCAGAAACCTAAATCTGTAGGTTAAAGGTTTTTATATAGCGGATTTAAAAGAACCAGTAATTGTATGATGGCAATTTTTCTTAACTTCCACTTGCTTATTATAGTTGCTTATTGAAGACTGAAAAATTCTTATTTATAAATGAAGGATAAACTGAATCACAAGTACATAAGATATCTCAATGAGTATTCCTCTTTGTAAATATTAAATATAGATCAATGAGTATTTAACTATTTAAGCTTTAGCACACGAATAAGATGGAGTATATCACGCAGGTTAGTTATACTTGTATTCTTTAAACAAACAAATTGAAATTCAAAGTAACACTTCATATATATGTGAGAAGTTTTCTGATTCTTCTATTGATTTTGCCACTGAAATGAGGTACAACATACTGTTACAGTATTCTCAAAAGATCTACTTTAGTTTCTATTGGTCTTGGTTTATCCCTTTTATACAAAATCGGGATAACCAACATGGTTCAAACCATTACAAGACACCTCTTCATAACTAATTGACATAATGGAGAAATGAAAAATGAAAATTTGAAGAAGATTGCAATTGTCGGATTTCGCACCTGGCAATCTCTATTATCGGTTTGCAGGCACATTCATATGAGTCACTTCCCATTGGTAAAATTCATAATCAGTGGGCCATTGAAAGTTCAAAATGATGGGCATGTTAATCAAATGATCTTTCCACCTCTTGTTTGTTAAATTCCTCACCTCTGCAACAAACCTGGGGTAACCAAAATCCACATTTATAATCCTGTCTTGAAACAGATGAAAGCTATCAACATTGATATCTCCTTCCTCCTTCAAATGTGCAGTGATCTTTGCTACAATCTGGGTGAAGTCGCTCTTCTAATCATTGAAGTGTTGAATATGCTTGTCCTTGTCCATGATATGAGGGATAGTCCAATGCTCAAATGTGTGGAACTAATCAATTTTTGCTATCACCATTTGCTCCATACTTCTGACATCATTGAGTCCACTTCCGATTGTTTGCACCATTTGCCAACTTTCTTTTATTTTCGATTCAACATCAAGGTTTATTTGAGTCACCTTGCATAGCATTTCCAATGTCACATATGCAGGTTGCCACCTGTTTGACAGGTTTTCCAATTTCGGCCTATTCTCTTTGAACACTTCTAACATATTCAACAAAGTCTGATAACTCACATATATCTCTTCCAATTTCTCAACTATAAAGTTGACCCTGTGTAGGAGAATTTGTTCAAAAACTCGTAGAGTTTCTCATGCCACTTTTTGCAGGATCTCCTCATTGGCTGCCCTCATTTCCTGTATCTCTTTCTCATATTTCTTCTTTTCTTCAGTCCACTCTTTGTTGTCACCTGTTTTATCAATTTGCTTTGAAGGGGCATGTGTATGCATAACAATTGCCTTATTTTGATTGTTAGGCTAACCTTATAGCTTTCCTCTCAATGTAGCATTATCAATATATAACTTGTTTATTTCATCATTCATACTCTTTTGCCCAACCTCTAGTTCATGTAACTTTCCTTCCATTTGCTTTACTACATCCCTCATAAACATTGCAGAGTGCATGGTCATTGTAGCGACCTCTAATGGAGATGTTTCTTTTATGGATTTGAAAAGTACTACCCCATGACATTCCTTTACTAAATCAACCAACTTCAGCTTACGAGTAGTTTTTGAGCTCGTCCATAAGGCTAATAGATCAGTTTTGGGATTATACCCTATTCCACTCACCCCTTCATCTGAATCAAATTCAGCAATTAGCATTGGATCATCCTATTGCCTGACCTGATCCAAAAAGAATGTTTATTTCATGGTCATTCCCAGAATTATGAGCATGCTACTGTTTAAAACCATTTCTCTTATTTCTGCAAGGGTCAAGTCTGTTTCATCCAATCTCATTTCTTTCAAAGTTTTAGCAATCACCTCTTCATGTTTCGTTTCCTCTGCTCCCCTCAGGTTCACTTCTTTCCTCTCTTCAAATTCCTTCATTTTTGTCTTTAACTAGAAATCTTTAAATTCTTGACTATGGATGAAATTGTAATCATCAATGAACCTCATTGACATGGCCACTCTTTCATCGCTAGTATTGACAGGATTTGCATCTTTTCTTACTTAGGCCTCATAGCCATGTACCTCTTCCTGGTACCTAGGTGGAACCATATTTGATTGATCAGATGGCTCCTCTGTCTGTGGTGCCCTCAATGCAACAACAACTTCAAGTGTATCGTCCTACTCTTCATGCACTTCTCTTGTGGATTTGTTATCTGTTACCTCTTGAATCACAACTCCTACGGGTTTCTTCAATGGACCATCGACCTTTTCTAGTGGGCCTTCCACACTTGATGATTTGCAATAAATATTTTTGAAATTTTGGAAACACAATTCTATTCTCTCCAACCCATCACTCCCACCAGCATAGAACCTAGGGAAAGATGGATCCTTTTGTTTCTTTTCCTCTTGAACTCTTGCTATTATTTCCCACTTCTTCCTTCTATCCATAATTTTTCCATTTGAAGTGAGATTTCTGATTAGGTCTTCTTCTATCAGTAACTCATGTGAAACTGACTTAATAACACAGTCAATGTGGTTTTCAGGATCACACATTCTTTCCTTACCATGTCTTAGCTTGAAATTGATGTTTAAGTAACTTTGTAACTTTTTGAGCATGTTGGATCCGATTGAGAATCCACCAAATGTCACATGATGAGGAAGAAATGACCCTTTCCTCCTTGGAACAATCACCTCTCTTTCCAACCATAACATCTGCCATATAAATTCCAAAGATGCAAGCCTCTCCAGTACAAACATGGGCAACAAATGGGGAGTCTGGGGACAACCATAGACCCTAATAATAATATATTTGCTGGTGTAAAACCAATTTGCAAAGTTTTGTGTGACCCTTCTTAGGGTCATAGGCCAAAGGTCTCAATACTTTCCTTATTCCAGGAGACAATCTATCAACCACTCCATGGAAAACAATAATAATACTGCAAATAAAGGAGTTGCGAAAGACCTTGTCATCTGAATCCCTGCATCTTTTATCCCATAGGTAACACCAACGCTGAACTGGGAGCTTGTATCCATTTTTGTCAACTATTCCTAATTTCAATCTTTCTACAAATGCCTGCCCTTTTTGAAACAAGATAAGATGACATAATAAGGAATAGTGGTGGAAAACAATGCTCTTCTTCTCTTTCCATGCCACCAACTGCCCTCGTATTGTCCTCTCAATTTTGGAAACAAAATCAAACTCCATATTGACATCCGAGTTTTGAATTCTCATAGCCATGTACATAAAACTCATTGGCATCCTTGGACTGGCGTCCTCCCCCAGAATCTAACACAAGGCAAAGTAGGTTTTCTGGAAATACCTAAGGAAATCATCAACGGGGAATGGCTCGCTCCCTGTAACCATCAACCGTTGGTTCTTCAAACCCCTTCTCCTATGATATGGGAGCTCATCTTTCTTGTATGTCCTCAAAAACCTGTCATACTCCATTTTAAATTGTTCTAGGTGTACCTTAGTGAGGGCTTCTTTGTTCCATGTGAAACAATCAATAATCGTAGACCTAGTAATTACCACCAAAAGTTTCCCACTCGGCATCCTCACAACATTAGTGATAGGGTCGTAATTGTCAGCCAATACCTGAATCAACTCATGGTCTATAAACACATTTGGTAGAATTAATTTGGCTACATCGTATGTCCAAGCGTTTGATATTGGAATTTTCTCATTTCTATTTGTAAAGCGGAAAATCGCGAGCGAACCCTAAGTGTTCCCCCCACCACTCCGAGGAGAGGGGAAGGAGGTCACTAGGGTTGACAGTTTTCACTTAAAGGAGACTTTACATTCAAAAGAGGGGTCGAAACCCACAAGATCCAATCCCACACAATGCAAGATTGGATTCTAAATGAGTTTCAAGGGTTAAGACAGCAAGGCTACCCTCTTTTGTAAAGAATGTAGATAGAAGGATTAAGCTAGGAATGCATAAAAAGTGAGAAAGATTCACTTATAAACAGAGATAGGAATATAGGATGAAGCTACGGACCTGGAATTAGCAGTAAAATGTCGAGACGGCGCTGTCCTGCAAATTTGAGCAAAAGTTGACAGGACGATGGCGCCCGGCGTGCACACGGTCCTCCAAAAAATCCGCGAAACGAAGGGGGATCTGTTCGTCTCTGCACAAGGATTCCAGATCTTCAATTACAGCCGCGTACCTGCAACCTACACATAGAAAAGCAAGGACAATTAGGGGGTTAGGGATTAGGGGTTTGCCCTTAGGTCAAACCCCGGTTTTGGAATTAACCAAGAAATGAGAAATGCTGTAAATGTAAATGATTGTAATGTAATAAAGTACCAATACCTTGTTGCAAGAATGTTTGTATTCTTACATGCGAAGGTGTAAATGTTGTTGTATGTTGTAAGTGGTATGTGATCTCCTCTTCAATGGTTGAATCCTTGTCTTGAATGCAACACTTATCCTTGAATGGAGACTTAGAATGATCAATTGCTTGAAGGAATGCTTGAATGCTTGAATGCTTGAATGTTTGAGTATCGCTTCCGCCTTTTTCCATCTTACCAAAATGGGAGAGGAAATGTAGTTTATATACTTGTCAATTAGGGTTGAAAGACTGATTTTTCCGACCTTAGGCCAACCAGGAAACATTATTTCTTGAATTGCAAACTAAAAGACCTGAGACCCAAAAGAGACCGGGCCCAAAAATAGGGCCAGGGACCAGGGCGTTGGGCACCATGGTCCCACCTCCAGGGATAGCAGGGTGCAAGGAGGATCAGGCAAGGGTGCTGAAAAATGCAGTTTTTGATGTCATGAACAAGTTTTGGGGTCTCCATTCAGGTTCCGTGTTGCATCGCCATCGTGAAGACCCAAATGCGATTGAAATTGCAAGTGTCGCAATTTTAGGACGCTACATTTAGCCCCCACTTTAGCGGGAGTATAAGCGTACGCTCATACTTCCGGTAAAGTACAAGGAAACAACATTGAAAGACTTTCACCACGTCAAGGAGGCAAGACACACCAAGCCCCCAGTGGACTAAGGATCTTATGACTTCGATTGACAAAGTAAAAGGGAAGATCACAAGGGAGAACCATGATTGTTAGTAGTAAGGTTCCCTCACTATGAGTCACGCAAGAAAAATACCAAAAATTTTCAAGGCAAAGCTAAGTTTGCCAAGAAATTTTCAAGTATCCTGAAGGGGTAGACGGGGTGTATGCCCCCCTACGTTAAAGTGATCGCACATGCCTCAACGGGGGTGATTTCTTTAAGGTAGTGATACACATAAGAAATGAGAAGGGAAAGGAGCATGTCATCACAAAGATTTAGCCCCCAAGTGTGAGATAAACCCAAGGATAATAGACACAAAACACAAAGCACGAGGTGACTTCGCTTTCCTCGGGGTCAGTATGTTGTATGATAATTCATGTATATCATTTGTATGTATGCATAATTGTTCTTCATTCCCCAATCAAGGAAGGTCACCTAGAAGAAGGGAACACATGTGTCTTTTGAGTCAACATGAGAGAGACCAAAAGAGATCTCAATGCTTTGTATCGTCCTCAAGTAGACAACATTAAGGACAACAAATAGAAGAATGAGAATAACACATAGAAGAAGTAACAAAAGAGAGGAGGAGAGAGTCTGCTATGCTAATGAAACTAGTCTAGCACGTCATCTACCCCCCGATCTTGCTGATCAATATTTCGGGAAGGCAGGGAACATGCTAGAGGAGGAACATTCAACATAGCAGATGGAGCTATCACAAGATCCAAACAAGGGCTATGTTCATGTTCCAAGCCACATTGTTCTTGTCTAGGAGCTAGGATAAGTACTTTAGAAAATTCGTTAGATAAATGGTTATCAACATCAACATATTCATATTCACTATTAGAAGCAAGAGAAGTAACATTTTCATCATGAATAACATTTTCATCTATATCATCATCAAGATTTATAAAAATAGGATCTTTAACTCGCACAGGATCAAAACCATCATGCATCTTATGTTTAGGAGATTTTGAAGAAAATGGAATAATGCTTGTTGAATGTGTTTTTGGGGATTGCAAAGTTTGAGAAGCAGTTGCTTGAGCTCTAAGATGATGCTTTCGTCGATGTTCGCGTGTAGAACGATTTCGTCTAGTCTTAGTAGGAAGTTGAGAAGATTAAGGAGGAGGAATGTTCTCATCCTTATTACTTGGGTGTTTAGGTTGTGGTTTCTTAGGCTGGATAATAGGAGAAGAGGAAGGTCTCTTCTCTCTATAAAAGGAAGGAGGAGGAACTGCTCCGTATAAAGGAGGAATGTTTGGTTTAGGAAGGAGACCAAGTCCACCATGATGAGGAGGTATAGGTCTACTTTTAGAAAGTTTATTAGACATAGACATAGTCACATCCATAGGAATGGGTTGGGAATCTTCTTCAGGAAAGACATTAGTTTTATCTTTCAAAGGAAGAACTTCCTTCTCAAGAATGATAGGAATATCAAGTTTGGGTGTTCTAGGTTCACTTAGAGATAGGATCATATCTTTTTTCCACTTTTGATAAGATTTGAAAAGATGATCACTTCGCGGCGGAAGAGATTGGAATTGTTTAGGCCAAAAATAATCAATAGGAACGCTAGAAGTTCTTTCAGTTGGTTTAAAGAGACTATGATTGACAGTAAAAACTTCACCATTATGGGGAAATTTCAAACATTTATGAATAGGAGAAGCAATAGCTTTCATGGAAGATAGCCAAGGATAGCCTAGCTTCACACGAAATTGTTCGGATGAAGGAATAATAGCAAAGCTCACATCAAGGGATTTGTTATGGACCTCAATAGGTAATGTACTTAAACCAATTGCAGGAGAAGAAAATGCATCAAATAATTTCACAACCACATTTGTTTTGTCATAGATCACTTGATTCAATTGCAAAGTAAAAAGAAATTCTTCAGTAATGATATTAACCATGCACGAAGGATCAATAAGCACTCCATGACAAGGTGTATTCTTGACTTTTGCAACTATGTATAAAGGACCATCAGGTGCCCTGATAGTTTCACTAGAATCAAATGTGATGGAAGGTTCTTTAGGGTTTTCTTGCTGCTCTACAAAGTTAATCACATTCGGAGTCATAGACACAAGACCATCAGATGAGAAAGAGGAATCATTAGTCTCAATCACATTAGAGGTATGAGAAGGTAATGGATCAGTAAAAATCTTAAGATTTTGGTTAGGAGGAGCTATAGATGTGTTGCCTTTATCATTCATACCAGAAACAGAGATAGTATTATTATCAATCAAATCTTGAATTTTACCCTTTAAAGCAAAACATTTTTCAGTATCATGCCCAGGTTGACGATGAAATTGAGAAAAAGATTTGTTATCAAAATAGGGTGAATTAATCTTTGTAGGATCGATTTTCTTTATAGGAGGGAGAGTAAGCACATTTTGTTCCAATAACTTATTCAGAATACTATGCAATGATTCATGTAAAGGAGTAAACTTTCTTTCTTTCTTGAAAAACTTAGAAATAGGAGGCACACCTGATGCTGCATTCACATTGTTGTTGATGATGTTTTCATTGAATTTAATGGACTCTCTGTTCGGTTTAGACTTTCCAAATGGTTGTTGACTACTATCACCCTTATCACTCGGAGCCATAGGATTTGCTTGTTCCATTTGACTCACAGTCAGTTGATAATTGTGAAGAGTTGCACACAACTGTTGGAAAGAAGTAAACTCAGAAAATAGAAGTTTGTCTCGAATATCTTTTTGTAAATTAGAAATAAAGATTCTTTGAATATTATTGTCAGGCATTGGAAAAGAAATTTGAGCATACAAATGCTTATATCTACCAATGAAATCAGTCACTTTTTCTTTAACACCTTGTTTACAATGCATTAAATCAATCAAAGTAACTTTAGGACTTATATTGTTTTGAAATTGTTGAATGAAAGCATTTGCAAGTTGTTCGAAAGAAGTAATAGAATAAGAAGGCAACGAGCAATACCAATGTAGGGCTTTATCTCTTAATGTCCTAGTAAACAGTTTTGCAAGCAACCTTTGGTCATAAGCAAAATCGGTACATATTGTTTGAAAAGTCTTAACATGTGTTAGAGGATCACCTTTACCATTATAAAGCTCCAAATGCAGGATTTCAACATGTTTAGGAGTGATAGCTTGAACAATGTCAAGAGAAAGTGGGCTCGCAACATCAAATGTGGGCACACTAAACTTAGATTGATTCATAGAGGCAATTTGTTGCTGTAAAGAAGAGACAATTTGTGCAAGACTGTTAATGGTCGCTTCAGCCGAAGAATTCATATTAGACGTGTTAGATTGTGATGGAGGTATTATGTTATTGAAAGAAGGTATTGATTGAGAGTAAGGTGGCGGGACGCTATGATAGTTAATCATAGGAGATGATTGGAAAGGAGGAACACTACAAGGAGGAATGGAATGGTTGAATGAATTGCCCCCTTGCGTCATGTTCATTTGTGGAGATGTAATAGGGACACTCATTGAAGGAATGAATGAAGAAGTCGGATTGAATGAAGAAAGAGGGTTAATTGAAGAGGAAGGATTGCCCCCATGATTGGTGATCATAGGGGGAATGTCTTGTATAGAAGTAGTCATTATGTTTGATGTAAAGGTAGGTATACTAGCAATAGAAGTTGTTAAAGGAACAGAATGATTGACTTGAGTGGGAGGTTGTGTATAACCTAAAGTTTCAGCACAACTCTTCATAGGCATCACATTCGAATCCACAATGTGTGCAATACCACACAAAATATCAATTCCATTCTTATCACTTTGAACCATACGTTTTAGACCCTCAATTAATGAAAGAGCTTGACTATTGGGATACTCTTGAGACATCCATTGCTGAAAATCATCAAATTGGTTATCCAATTTTGAAAGTTGTTCTACAGAAACCTCATGGAGAGCTTCTTCATCATTAGGAGGATTAGAAGAATTACCCGTGTCCTCGTTAAAAAGGCTATTCAAATTAGGTTCCATCTCCTCGGTAATTAAACCTTGGATAGACTTAATTCTAAGGCTTCGTCTAACGGGAATAGTGTAAGTAGGGCTTATTGTTGTAAAACTCATGCACTAGAGAGGGAGAGAAGATTTTGAATTCAGAGGTAGAAAATTTCAATAAAATCAGCCAATCTCCTAGATTTAAGCTGTTAAATGCAATCACGACAATCTCTCGACATTTTGGAAAAAATGTTAGGGACCGTGGCGCTCGGGGTGCACACGGTCCTCGCAACTTTTTTCAAAATTTGCAGGGATGAAAGTTATGATGATTTTAAAGCTAATCTGAAAAAATTGAGTGATTTTACGATCTGTAGATAGGCCAAATTAAAGTTGCAATCTCAAAATTGAACCCTACCAAGATTGTTGAAAAATGCAAAATTTGAATTTTGAAAAAGAGATGGAAACTGAAATTTTGAATTTTATGATTTTAGAGGGAATACCAAAAGCAATGCAAGTTTTGAAATTTAAAAGTTGACTTAATTTCACGCAAAATTCAATTTTGAAAGAGGAAATCAAAGTTGGTGTAATTAAACACTTAATTTCAAAAGTCACCAATTGCAAGAATTTGAATAAAGCACTGAAATTTCAAATGAACGCCAACACACTTTTCAGATTTAGGATAGTAAGAAGCACAATAATGACACAAAATTTCAATTTTAATAATTTTTGAATGATTAGAAGCCTTAATCCAAGCAATCACCAGACCAACTTTGACTTTAATTTTGAAAGTGTTAGAATTGATAAAATCAGCCAAAATTCTGGATTTTAGTAGAAAAATACAGTAAGATCTAGCTCCCAAAATTTCAGAAAAAATGTCGGGGATGATGGCGCTCGGGGTGCACACGGTCCTCGCAGCTTTTTTCCAAATTTTCAGGGATGAAAGATATTATGATTTTGTTGCGGAATCTAAAGTTACAGCTGATTTGGAAATGTTTTGATCAGTGAAATTATCAGCCAAAGGTTGAATCAAGGAGGTTTTAAAAATTAGGGTTTTGACACTTAACCACTTAATTTTCAGAATTAAAGCACAAATATGAATTGATAATTTGCAATAGAAGGGTAGATCTGAAACAAGCATTAACATTTAGACATTTCGCAAGCTCAATTGCTAAAAAGAAAATTTAGGGTTTTTATGCAATTAACCTCTAAAATTTGCAAAAGATCAAACATGGAAATGTAATCAAGGCATCCAATTTTCAGATCTAGTCATGAATAATCAGAAAGGATGTTCACGTCGGGTTCACCAAAATGTTCCCCCCACCACTCCGAGGAGAGGGGAAGGAGGTCACTAGGGTTGACGGTTTTCACTTAGGGGAGACTTTACATTCAAAAGAGGGGTCGAAACCCACAAGATCCAATCCCACACAATGCAAGATTGGATTCTAAATGAGTTTCAAGGGTTAAGATAGCAAGGCTACCCTCTTTTGTAAAGAATGTAGATAGAAGGATTAAGCTAGGAATGCATAAAAAGTGAGAAAGATTCACTTATAAACAGAGATAGGAATATAGGATGAAGCTGCGGACCTGGAATTAGCAGTAAAATGTCGAGACGACACTATCCTACAAATTTGAGTAAAATTTGATGGGATGATGGTGCCCGGCGTGCACACGGTCCTCCAAAAAATTTGTGAAACAAAGGGGGATCTGTTCGTCTTTGCACAAGGATTCCAGATCTTCAATTACAACCGCATACCTGCAACCTACACACAGAAAAGCGAGGACGATTGGGGGGTTAGGGATTAGGGGTTTGCCCTTAGGTCAAACCCCGGTTTTGGAATTAACCAAGAAATGAGAAATGCTGTAAATGTAAATGATTGTAATGTAATAAAGTGCCAATACCTTGTTGCAAGAATGTTTGTATTCTTACATGCGAAGGTGTAAATGTTGTTGTATGTTGTAAGTGGTATGTGATCTCCTCTTCAATGGTTGAATCCTTGTCTTGAATGCAACACTTAGCCTTGAATGGAGACTTAGAATGATCAATTGCTTGAAGGAATGCTTGAATGCTTGAATGCTTGAATGTTTGAGTATCGCTTCCGCCTTTTTCCATCTTACCAAAATGGGAGAGGAAATGTAGTTTATATACTTGTCAATTAGGGTTGAAAGACTGATTTTTCTGACCTTAGGCCGACCAGGAAACATTATTTCCCGAATTGCAAACTAAAAGACCCGAGACCCAAAAGAGACCAGGCCCAAAAATAGGGCCAGGGACCAGGGCGCTGGGCGCCATGGTCCCACCTCTAGGGACAGCAGGGTGCAAGGAGGATCAGGCTAGGGTGCTGAAAAATGCAGTTTTTGATGTCATGAACAAGTTTCGGGGTCTCCATTCAAGTTCCGTGTTGCATCGCCATCGTGAAGACCCAAATGCAGTCGAAATTGCAAGTGTCACAATTTTAGGACGCTACACTATTTTTATAGAAAAACCAAAATAGGTCTTTTCCGGGATCTGAGATTAAAGCACCTCTGCAACCCTCTAAAGTGTCTTTAAAAACACACTTGGCTGATTTATCTATAGAACTAGGCAATGCATCTAATAGTGATTTCTGCATAGGCCTCTTGGCCGGGTTTACCATCCTAGGTTTTTTTTTCTGGGCCGACCTCCTATTTTGGACTTTCTCCATCCCCAGTTTTCCCTTTTCATTTAGGCATTTTTTCTCCATATTTCTCACTTGCAAACACACATCTACAGATATCAGGTTGACAGAGAGACTGTATACTTACTTGCATGTTTCCACTCAATTTTATCCTCGAATTCTACCATCGACCCTCACGAATTTTTGTCGTTGAATGAGAATTTTGAGCTAAAAATAGGGTTATCAACTATGAAATTTTTAAGTTGCATTGTCCGTAAATTGTGAAATTTTTAAGTTGCGTTGTCCATCAATTGTGAAATTTTTAAGTTGCATTGTCCATCAATTGTGAAATTTTTAAGTTGCGTTGTCGATCACCTTTGTCCTCGAAAACTGGCAACCTGTCATACTCCATTTTAAATTTCTTTGGCCTCACCAAACAACAAAAGCATCTAAGATAGTGTGTTATGTGCCTTCTGATTCGCGGACTGCCTGGCCGCCATTTCTTTTTGGCTCACGAAATGATAAAATTGACTAACACGTCGTGTTAGTCGATTTTGCTAATTCGCGGAGTAGCAGGCTACCATTTCCTTTACAATATAGATTGACTAACATGCGTCTTAGTCACATGTTTTACATCATTGATTTTACAATAAACGGGTGCGAATGACCAACACGTCGCTTTCACATTGTAGGAAAGGTTCATTTTGGAGCCAGAATAGTCGCGACCTTTCCTTTTGGCTTGCGAAATGGCAAAATTGACTACATGACGTGTTTTTCTATTTTGTCGTTTCACGTGGCAAAAGGAAATGGCAGGCAGGAAGTCTGCGAATCAACAAAATTGACTAACATGGCATCTTAGTCGATTTTGCTGATTCGTGGACTACTTGGCTGCCATTTCCTTTTGCCACGCGAAACGATGAAATAGACTAACACGTTGTGTTAGATGATTTCATCGTTTCTTGGGCCAAAAGGAAAGCGAATAAGTGAAATTGACTAACACGACATGTTAGTCAATTTCATCGTTTCCTCGAAAATTACGGCTTGCCAGTCCAGGAATCAACAAAATCGACTAACACGATGTGTTAGTCGATTTTGCTGATTTGTGGACTGGCAAGCCGCCATTTCCGTTTGGCCCGTGAAATGATGAAATTGACTAACATGTTGTGTTAGTTGATTTCACTGACTCACGGACTGGCAAGCCGCCATTTCCTTTTGGCCCGCGAAATGACGAAATCGATTAACACGACGTGTTAGTCTATTTCATCGTTTCACGTGGCAAAAGGAAATGGTGGGAAACCAGTCCGTGAATCAACTAACACGATGTCTTAGTCCATTTTGCTAATTCGAGGACTGCTTGGCTGTTGTTTCCTTTTGTCCCGCAAAATGGCGAAATAGACTAACATGCCATGTTAGTCGATTTCACTGATTTGCGGACTAGCTACCCGCCATTTCCTTTTGCCACGTAAAATGGTGAAATAGACTAACACACTGTGTTAGTCATTTTCGCTAATTCATGGACTAGCAAGCTGCCATTTCCTTTGCCACACAAAATGACAAAATAGACTAACACGCTGTGTTAGTCAATTTCACCATTTTGTGGGACAAAAGGAAATGGTGGCCTGCCAGTCCACGAATTAGCGAAATCGACTAACACGATGTGTTAGTCAATTTTGCTATTTCACAAGCCAAATGGAAATGGCGACCTGCCAGTCCACAAATCAACGAAATCGACTAACACTCCATGTTAGTCGATTTCACTGATTTGCAGATTGCTTGGCTGCCATTTCCTTTTGCCCCGCGAAATGATGAAATAGACTAACAAGTCGTGTTGGTCGATTTCGCAGATTGTCTTTACCATGTTTGACAACTTTGTCGATAATTTCTATTATATGTAATTTATGTTCAATTTTTAAGTTTCCTTGTTGATCACTTATGAAATTATTTTATACTATATGCTAGTGTTATACACATAGTCTAGTGCTGTCTTCAATTATCTTGCCCCATTCCCTTTGATGACATGTAATGGATTGTTTATATTGTAACAATAATGCATTTTAAAATCCTAACCTCCTTAATTAATCTTGTTGATCTATCTTAAATGAATCATTGACATACTTGCATCATCATGAAGGAGAGAAAATTGTCTTCAATCCAAGTGTTCATAATTTACACATCTGCATTCCATATCTCACATCTTAATTTCATTGCATATGAAAATTGCATTATTACATAAATCAATGCTATTCTTTTTAGAGTAGACTTAATGATATGACATGTTTAGAGAAAGGATTATATTTATTAGATTTAAATTAACATATAAAGTGTATTGGTTTGTATACATATAAAGTGTATAGAGACAAACATAAAAATTGTAAACATAACTAACACAAACATATAAATTGTAAACATAATCAAGACAAACTATGTACGAAGATCGACTATGTAACCATAGAAATGAACTGTTTTATAAAAAGAGCATAGTCATATAGGAACAGTTATACAATTTTAATGAGAGAACCTCCTCTGTGTTGGGAATCTACCCTGAATCTTGACAAACCTCAGTGCTGGCTGAGGACTATCATAACCAGTGAAAAAGCAGGTGTAGTCCATAATGAGGAGGTTCCATGGAAAGAATGCCATGACATCCTTGATATTATCATTGGAGCGTGGCACTAGGGCCCATCCATGTCTCCAATGGGGTCTATCAGCACACATTATGTGAAACCGAGGGAGAGTGACTGACCAGTACATAAGGGTGAAATACACTGGCCATAGTCGCCTATACAAAGTGACAATCACCTGAGTCAATGCTCGGGAAAACAACAACACCTCTTCTATATGGATGGTGTACATATTATCCTCATAATAATGTCTTTCAATTCGTACGGTCCACTCACCGGCCCGTCTGGGAGTTATCATTCATATAATATCCGCAATGATGATATCCAGAAGGTGTTGAAATAAGGCAGACTCCTCGTCATTCTCTGCCAACCTTTGTAGTAGTCTGTAGATACATATGATAAGAGTGTTAGTAATATAACTATAGCATTCAATAAATGTAAGATATAAGAGTGTTAAGCACTAAAAAAATCCAAGACATAATCACACCATAAGAGTATTAATTATTTAACTAGAGCATTCCATAATTTGAAGACATAAAAGCGTAATATTGAAAATTAAGTTGCATAAAACCTGCGCTTGTCACCCGACGTGTATGTGAAAGCCATTAAGGGATAAAAAAAGACAAAAAAAATGGACCTACATACAAAGACACATTATAAAAGATGGTTAGGGACAGTAATAGTAAACATTACAATGCAACTACAATAAAGAAAGTTGTTCCATATTACGCAACAGGTTGAATGAAGAATGGATAAACATCAAGCACATATATGACATAGTTACAAACAAAAAGCTTAATCTGAACAAATAATAATAAAATTAATATCAGGGAGGTGTTAGAATCAATGACAGTCCCAAAGACACTGAGAGGGGGGGTGAATCAGTGTCTAACCGGTTAACAGAATATTTAAACTTATTAAGAACTTTGTATCTCAAAACGGTGTATTGGTAAATAAGAATTAATGCAACAAATAAGAATAATAGAGACAACATAGAAAACACACCATAACACAAGATATTTAATGAGGAAAACTGGTGTGAGAAAAACCTCGATGGGATTTGTGACCCACAATATTCAATCACTAGCTGATGAATAAATATTACTTACAATGAGGGGCCTGCGCATGTAGGAAGGCTAACTGCCTAGAGCTCACTACTCAATCACAAAATAGAAGTCTCATTGACTTACAAAATGGATTATCAAAATACAATACAATGTACTGCTTCAGATCAACATCAACTATGCCAAGTTCAGTACCGGTTTAAGCTCAGTCTATTACCAAAAACCTTCACTATCAACTATATCACCTTATGCAAAAATATCATGTATCATCTCTCTCTCTCACACATACAAAATGACCTATAAGATCTCATAAATATATATGAGTCTTTTACAATATGTCATGTCGGCTTTTACAAAAGATAATTACAATATAAAACAATAAACAAAATTTTATTCCATGTTGGCTTGAGTGCTAATATCCATTATTGCCACTGCTGGTGAATGTAGAAGTCTATTGCCGGTGGGTTGACAGATGATTGCCAATTGGTTTCCAGTTGGTTGCTATCAATGACAACATCAACTATTTTCATAAGACTGTAGAATGCCAACAATCTCCCCCTTTGGAATTGATGGTAACACTCATGAGAAAAATCCAAAACTGTTCTGAAAATTGAAGTCCAAAAAGTTTCCAAAAAGATGTGCTCTCCTTGAGCAAATGATCTCCTCTGAATAAGAATTTTTCTCTCCACTACTCCCCCTTTGACATCAATGACAAAGGTTGTCAAAAATTGTCAAATGAGTGCAAACATTTCACCTCAAAGTCTATAACCGGTTGGTTACAATCTAAAAGATATCTGCCAAAACCAAATTCAGACTCTGCATAAACCTTTTTCTATCATTCAAAGTTGCCTCAGTTTGTTGGATCATGCCAGTGAGATAATGCATGTGATCTTTCGGTGATTGTTTTCCTTGAAGTAATGCCTTGGATATTTCTATTCTTTGAGATATAAGATTGTCCAACTTGGGACCAAGTTTATTTTTAAGTTCTTTGACATTAGACCTTATCCTTGCCTTTTCTTTCTCAAGTTTCTCTAGTTTTTCTTCAAAGCCTGCCATTTCTTGCTCAAAAACCGATATGTGGTCGGATGAGCCAATTATGTTAGCAGCCATGTCTTCAATTTCTTTCTGCATTTTACTGATCTCCTTGTCTATATCCTCTGTCAGAATGTGAGGTTTGCATGTTTCCCTGTATAGCTCTTTGTACTTTAAAATAGTAGAGTTTAGTGCCGGTAATAATGTATTTAGGTGTTCTGTGCACTTCTTTATGGTGTCATTAAAGAATTTGTCCTTCTCCTTTTCAACTCTTTCCTTTATTATATCCTCATTCACTTTATCAATGGTTATTACATTGTTAGTAATAAATTTGGACAATGTGTCCAATTTACCTAAAGAATCCTTAATATGATCTATGTTACAATTTGGTGCAATCAATTTAAGAATGGGTACAATGTTATCAATTGCCTTGTAGGCCAATGCATTGCAATCTGTTATCTTTTTGATTGAATCCAAAAGTACCTTTGTAACATTGGTAGGTCTGAATTCACTTGATGATGTGTTGGATGTCTGACCAATTGCCTTTATCATCTCTGTGCTTCCATCAATTGTAACCATTTTACTTGTGCTTTCCACCAGTGGATCAGTCTAGGTTTTCATCTCAACTTGCAAGGGTTTCTTAGACTGTTTTGATATCTCTGTGATTGTTGATTCCTTTGCCTCAGTATGTACCTCTGCCACAATAGGTTTCTCTGTAAGTTCAACTGTCTATATCTCAGTCTCAGGTGGCCCTATGCCAACATCTATTCCTTCAGTAGGTTTCCCAGTATCTAATGGTTGCTCTGTTTGGGTTGGGATCTCGACCTCAATAGTCTCTATCAGTTTCTCAGCCATGTTTCCACTATCAACATTGTCTTCCTCAACCTCTGCACTATCCTTATCTACAACAATATTTACTTTCTAAGTATCCAAATTCATGGTGAAGAGTATCTCAGATTTAGGATTAGTGTCATCATGTGGAACACCTTAAGTGTCAATAAACGATGGATCATCTGTGTGTACCAGTGCAGTATCCAAAGGTGGTGGTAGATTGTCAGTAATCTTGATGCTTGGAATACCACCAAATTTTCCTTTGCCCTTGTCCTTATCCTTCTGACACACTTTAAATGTTTTCTTTGGTCGGTTCATTTCCTCTTGTTTTTCCTTCTCCACAAAAAATATATTCCAGTTATCAGTAGTCTCATCTGTAATCTCTTTCACTCTTCCTACCATTAAACTTACTTGCCGGTGACCACCAGAAAAAACAGATCGGTTAGCCTCAGAGATTAGTTCATCAATTTCCTCTTTTGAGTTTACAGGATGTACAACTAGAACTTTTTCACCTTTCAGTTTCTTATCTAATTCCATCACTGCAATCCTTTTTGCCTCCAATCTCCAGATGTAAAATAATACCGTTTTCAATTCTTTCCCTGTCAGAATCATTAAATGTGTTATACACTTTGTGTACATTAGCCAAGTTTCCATCATCACTTATCTCATTCAATGTCATTCAAAGAAGGAGTAACAAGTTGTTGTTTCTTCTTTGGTGTTAGTTTCTTTTGTGGTTCCCTTATTGCCTGTTGTTTCTTCCTCAACTTGATCTCTTAGGTGAAGGAGAGGGTACCGGTGAAGGTTTTCTCTTCCTCCTTTCAACTCTCTTAAACTCTGTTGGTTTCTCACTATGAGAAGATGTGCCAACCGGTGAAATGTGTGACTCCAGTTGAAGTCCTTCAAGCTCACTAGTCGATATGCCACTAATATTCATTACATTTTCCTTGATTTCCTTCACTTTCTTGGATGCATCTCTAATATATTTTTCTCTTTTCTTTCTTTTCTTTAATATTTTTACATCACTTTCAATAGTCTCAGCACTACCAAAAACTTGTTCTGATGATTCTCTCAGTGCACCTAGTAAAGCTTTTGCATAAGTCTCAAGAATGTTAAGATCTACCTCATATCCCATTTTAGTCACCCAGACAATACTAGAGAGTAAAACTTCCATCCATGTCTCATCTTTCTTGATAATAAAGCATATCTCTTTGTCATATTTGTCCACTATACTCTGTGGTAGTCTTTCTCTAGTTTTCATTTTTGCTTGAATTTTTTTAAAGTATTCAATTATATTGTTGTCCTTTGCATTTCCCATGCCGATAAAAGCTTCCTATAATTGTGTCCCTACTGGTATATCATATCCAAAGTCTTTAGGTCCTGTACTGGGGATTTCCTTAGTGAAATACAACATTAAGCATACCAAAAGATTTCCAAAGAGGAATTTCCCTTTCTTATGTCCTTTAATCTTTTTCAAATTATCAATAAGTTCATCTTTTAGCCACTCACACAATCTATCATTGCATTGTTGTTGACCATCTCATAAGCACTCTTTATACAAAGACTAGAAACTGAGTTTAGCCTATTATCATGTGTGGTCTTCTATCTTAGCACCATAATTACAAATATCACATTGATGTCCTTGATATCATTCACTCTTAGTGATCTATTGTTACATGTTGCTCCTGTTAGGGTCATCACTTTGTTGTTAGGAATCTTGTTTGTTTCATCAGGTCTGCTGCCGGTTGAGGGTAAACTAGTTACTGCCCTAATTGCTTGCCGAGTTATTTTGCAAACAGAATCCAACCATAAGAATTCTCCATGTGCTCTACTCAAAACAATTCTTACTACTTCCTCCGAAAATTGAGGAATGTTCAGTATCTCCACAAAACCTAGAGTTTCTACAATCTTGTGTTCAGGTTTAACAACACCATTTTCATCACAAATTACCTTAGTAAACATTTTCATCAATTCTTTAGAACCTAGTTCTTCTATATTGCAATGTATATAAATCCTAGGGTCTTATGCAAATACTACACCTTTAGGAATTTTAGAAAATGCCCCTATAGAGTCATCTTGTTTTGCAATCTCGAGAATTATCTTAAATACAGGCCTAGGGCATTTCACGTTTTCTACAATAGTAGGGTTCGAAATAAACTCAGGAGTAGAAGAAGAAGCCATTGAAAAATACCTTTAGCTAGCTAAAAATATTCTAAATGCTTGAAGAAATCACTTCACACCTTCACCTTGAATGCCTTCACTCTATTTTCGCGCTCTCTACTAATTTGAATGCTCGGTGAGTTAAAAATGAGGGAATTTAGTTGTTTTATAATAATATTTCTCCTACCAACCACATTAAATGCTCATCGGTTAAGTGAAAACTTAACACATCTGCTGGTAGAGAAGAAATCTATCTTCTCACCATCGACCGAGGGTAATCTGCATGATTTTCAACTTGTTGCAATACCCCCAAAGGGTTACTTCTCAGTTGGTTAAAGAATCTCCTGCCAGTGGAGGGTTACTTTGTTCTACCAGTATAGAGATAGTTTCATCAAAATTCTGATCTCTCTACCTGATCTATTGTTTCAAAAATTCTTGCTTTACCTCATCTACCTTTTCTTTGCCTTTCAAACTGGATCCTTTATTGTTTGCTGGTGAGTTTTGCTTCTACAAAATTTAGCAATATGTCCAACTTTGTTACAAGCATAACAAGTCACATTATTCCTCTGAATAGCCTTTCCATATCCTATGCCAGTTTGTGTTCTGTATTGATTAGATAAGTGTCCATATCTTCCACAAACATAGCATTTCACATTCATTCTACAATTTTTTGAATTATGACCAACTTTGTTGCATTTGGAACATTGATCGGTAGGTGCATTGATATTCTGATTGTTTCTAAATCCACATTGATTTGATCTATGACCATATTTGTTGCAATTGAAACATTTGCCATTAAACTTATAAGCACTAGGTTATATAGGCACTAGGTTGTCTTACCAATTTGTTCTTATCTAGATTGTTTGCAGTGCCGAAACATTCTCCAACTTCAAATCCAAGTCCATTTGTATCTCCATTAGGTTTCTGACTTTTCAGCATGTCATCAAGCGCCTCTAAACTTTTCTTGAATTTCTCTTTGTGTTGATTTGCAGTAGCCAACTCATTTTCCAGAATATCCTTTTATCTCACAAGCTCAGTTTTATCAGGTTGCATGTGAATTAGATCTATCTTCAACATATCATTTTCATGACTAAGTTAGATTTTCATTTCCGGCATCATTGAGTCTCCTAGTCAAGTCTTCTTCATTCTTCTTCTTGTCTTCAATGTCTTTACAAAACCTCATAGTCATATCTTGCATTTCATTCTTCATAATACTATTTTCTTGTCTCAACTTGTTTGCAAGTTCTCTAAGAGTTTCTATTTCATTATCCTCATCCTACATCTGCATATGAAGTTTTTTTCTCTTATTCTTTGCAATAACCAGGTTGTTTTGAAGTGCCAAAATGAATTCTTGAATAGTTTTAAGTTCATCCTCCAATATGATGTTCTTCACTTTTTCTGCATCATAGTCTACAAGAGCTCCTTCCAATTGTTTCCTTAAGTTCTCCATCTGTACCGGTGTCAGAATCTTCCTCAAGCTGTTAGGATTTTGAAAATAGAGGACCAGGCTCTGATACCAATTGTTAGAATCAATGACAGTCCCAAAGACACTGAGAGGGGGGTGAATCAATGTCTAACTGGTTAACATAATATTTAAACTTATTAAGAACTTTGTATCTCAAAACAGTGTATCGGTAAATAAGAATTGATGCAACAAATAAGAATAACAGAGACAACATAGAAAACACACCATAACACAAGATATGTAATGAGGAAACCCAGTGTGGGAAAAACCTCGGTGGGATTTGTGACCCACAATATTCACTCACTGGCCAATGAATAAATATTACTTACAATGAGGGGCCTACACATGCAGGAAGGCTAGCTGCCTAAAGCTCACTGCTCAATCACAAAATAGAAGTCTTACTGACTTACAAAATGGATTATCAAAATCCAATACAATGTACTACTTCAGATCAACATCAACTATGCCAGGTTCAGTACTGGTTTAAGCTCAGTCTATTACCAAAAACCTTCGTTGTCAACTATATCACCTTATACAAAAATATCATCTATCATTTATAATCTCTCTCTCTCACACATACAAAATGACCTATAATATCTCATAGATATATATGATTCTTTTAAAATATGCCATGTCAGCTTTTACAAAAGATAATTACAATATAAAATAATAAACAAAAGTTTATTCAATGTTGGCTTGAGTGTCGGTATCCATTATTTCCATTGCCGATGAATGTAGAAGTCTATTGCCGGTGTCGGTAACTGTCTGTGGGTTGACAGATGATTGACAGATGGTTGCTAGTTGGTTGCCAGTTGGTTGCCATCATTGACAACATCAACTATTCTCATAAGAGTGTATAATGCCAACAGAAGGATCATTCTTTGATCCCTGTCCACGTAAAAGACCATCAAAAGCCAATCGTTGCCGCCGATTCCTATGGCCAGGTCTTGAGGGGGTACCAAACACTGTCACACATAAGTGTGAATCACTTTCACCAACTATAATACATGATGACTAAATAAACACGTGCAACATTCATATGTTTAGAAACCACTTACAGGTGACACTAGAGTACCAACCCGTATTAGACACAACCGATGCAGTGGAAAGGACATGCGATTCTGGTGCTTGGTCCAATTGCCTCTTTCCCATTCTTCTCCTAGAAGTCTCAAAGGGGAACTCAAAGGTTACATGATGCTGAACATCATGATAAATCTTACTCGTAGTAATCTGCCTATGTTGTCGTCGATTGCAATGATGGACCCGACTTGCACTGAACCAAGGCCGCATACGTTCGATGGTTGTATTGGCTGGATTGCTAGAGGGACTAAAATCAAATGACATGGCACCAACATTCTTAAGCTCAACCATGAACCTATTCAGACAACCTACAAATGCCATTAGTTTATTGCCTGAACCTGACATTGTTTGCGACAAAATATTTAATTTTCTGCTTGCTTCGTTCCACATTACGGTGTCCACATCCTCTAAATTTGTATGTGCATTAAAAATGCTATCGACGACAGGTTCAGGTGTTGGGTTTTAATTAGTATTAGCAGATGTGGGAGTTGACATAGGAATAGGATCTATATGAAACAAGATCTTAGAGTGAAGTACACATCTTTTAAGTTAGCAAAGATCAACATTCACGAACATCCACTTACCTAGAACACGTGAATCATGGAATGAATTGTTCATCATTGCAACAACCTTCAATGCATGCTTGCACATGTTTCCTTGCAAACTCCACAAACATTCACAGATGTAGAAGTGATCCCTAAATTTCCTAACCACATACTAGTTGCACGAGGATTGACTTTTCACCCAATACCAACTAGAAGTAGTGTTGTCTAGAACATAATCAACATCAGGAATTGCCTTTGCCCTCTCCATACTAGTTTGCAAATGTGTCAACCTATGGTTTTTGATAAATCCAAAATGCTGCAGTTCTCACTTATGTTGGTAGAATGGTTCCACTTTATACACAAGTATAAAATACAGATTGTCCATCCTCCTCGAGCATGTCTTTTTATCATCTCTTAGGTGTAGCGACTTCAATTTTCCATGGTATGATTTGATGGCATTATTTGTGTCTTGGTTAGCATGAGCGAAATTCCTGAAGTTTTTTGCCCACATAGCTAGCCAAAAAAAAAAAGAAAAAAAGATTAAAAATAGCAGTAGGATGTCAACTACCAAATGACAACCAAAATCGGTAACAAGTCATAAAGCCAAGTCGAAGGTAATGTCCAACTCACCGATACATCCTTCTCCTTGACAACATGTGCTGTAGAAGTACTCTAGAAAATGTGGTTGATCACTAAATTTGGCAAAGAAAGTGTGCAACTCCTCCACAATGCTCTCTTCACTTTCATGCATTGCCATCATTATCGCCCCTAGATGGTGAAAAATGTCCATTTCTTTTTCCTTCGTTTCATACTTGTACACATACCATGCTCGATGCACATGCCAAATATAAAGTATTGCACGACATTCAAAAACACTCATGTTAGGAACAAAACGTTTAATTGATCCTGCTCATTTGAAATAAAATGTAGACCAACATATCATAATGTTTGATTTCATGTAGACAAACATTTCGCTCTTGCACTTACTCTATCACATGAATCTCTACACTCGCATCGTCCATGATAAATGCATTGATCCTCCAATTAGGTCTCTTTTCCTTTCCTCATCTCCGCAACTCCATCAACCACACCTAAATATCCTCGATCTTGTTCCTCGATGTCACAGCCCATGCAATAGGCACCCCCGATTGTTGTTCGTTGAAGACGAGACACAAATACAATTGATATCGTTTTAAACAACAAATAGGAAGATCATGAGCATCCACAAATCAAATGGCCTGCATGAAAATAGGTTAAGTTCAAAGAGACTTACCCCACATTTATTTGTTGCAAATGTCAAATCCATTGAGATGATTGAGTCATGCAAGAATCAGACAATCATGTCAAGCATCCAAGATGTTTGTTTTCCCATAATGAAAGGTCTATCGACACCTTCTGGCTACTGGAAAAAAAGAAATTAGCCTCATCTTATTTTTTCCATTCTAAGATGCTAGTGGCATCGTGCACATGCTTTCGTGACCAAATAGAATGGACCCTTGTTGCTGCGTTGATAACATCCTTGCGTGTGATGAATGAATCTCTCTTCTTCAACATGTCATGAAAAATGGGATCATCAAGATGTCTGTCCATAATAGCATCAATGGTCACATCCATCAACAACAACCTCTCTATATATGCTTTGCATTCATCCAAAAGGTTTGGGGCAAATTGAGAGTGCAACTCATTGCTGGTATCATCCACGCCATGACAAGCTTCACCATTCTTGTCTACATGCAATGGTTGCTTCAATATCAAGATGGCCACATCTGGCCTACCATATAACACCTTAACAATGAAGTGGCATGTACAACCTCTTTTTTTAATGATATTTCCAGGCACACTTCTTATTTGGTAACTTTTTCCTATTGTCTTCTGGTGCATATGAACACCAATACCTTCAAAAACAACTCTCGTATTATCAACAACATTCGTAATGTTATTAAACATAGACAAAGAATAGGAAAGAATGTGTCTATGAATTGGCTTTACATCTTTGTTGTATGCGTGTTGTGCACAACACTATCGTGCTCATTGTGTCGCTTTAAGAGGAATTGAGTTTCAACACCTTTGCACAATGATTCCCCTCTGATGAATGCATGCAATCTATTGAGTGAAATTACTACATAGAGGTTTGTCACTGAATCATTTTTGAAACAAATTAGTGTCCACCGAATATCCTTTGAAGAGAAATGACACAAACCTTCACCAGCATCTTGAACTTCCAATACCATAATGTCCTGCCATTTTCAGTGTTTTCCCATCCTGGTCCTATACATATTGGACAAAGATAGAGACATTATCAACAGTAAACAACCATAGTGATGATATCTTCAGTGTGATAGTGTTTTGAGATAGTGGTTGATGTCAAATGTGTTTGCCATGATATTGGTCACTTATCACAAAGGAATTCACAAAGCTACATTATTGTTAGCGCAACTTGAAGTCTGTTATCTCTGTAATTTATGGACATATTGTTGCTCATGCATTATATGTTATCTCCCTAATTCATGGATAGACTATTGCTCATGCATTGCATAGATCTAAGCTAACAACGGAGAGTTTTAGTTTTAACTCTGCCTCCTTCAGAAATTACTTTGCTCTCCTCCATAATGTTAGTTCTTACGAGATTTCAATAATTGTATTTAGCTTCTTGAAATTAGTGTAATTGTAATGCAAGAGAACCATTCAGATCTATTTTCAGAGCTCTTTTTATCTCTATTTTTCTGCAAGTTTCATTTCTTCCTTTCTAGCTAGATCTGTATTTTTTGTTATGCAAAAAATTTACATGGTATCAGAGTGAGGTTGCTAGGAAAAAGAAGCATTAACGATTATTTGCAGGTTGATTTCTGAAGATTAGCATTACCATGGAAGCTGATGTAGATCTCTATTTCTAAATGCATGCATATTATTCCCCTTATTTTGCATGCTCCTTATTTTTCTTTCCTATATTGATTCTTGAAAAATTGTACGTGCTTTGAAAGCACCACATGATAAAGATTTGGAAAATTTGGGGCTTTGTAAAAAAAATTGAACTTTTAGAAAGGTTCTATGGGGTTTTGCTTAATGCATTTAGTATAGGTTTCTTTCAATAAGTTTCCTAATAAAAGAGAAGATTAAGTTTCTATGCACTCTTCCTCCAATTGACAACCAAAAATGTTCTTTTGTTCTAAATTCCTGTCTACATGAGATTCCAATGTTGCAACTTTGTTTGTTCCTAGAGATTCTTTCTAGCAGGGTTCCTCACTACATGAGATTCCAGAGTCGCATTCTCGAGTGCTTCTAGATTTTTTTCTTCTAGTGGGACATTATTGACCAATGAATATACAATGGCATCATCCCAACCAAAGGTCATCTTTGCAGTTCTTCATCTTGGGGCACATTTCTGTAGATTCATATCTTCTTTAGATGACCAATTTTTGTATTCAGAGACCATGTACCTGTCTGTTCATCCATTTGAGCAATGCAAAATATGTACAACTGCATTTTCAAAGTATCCCAGAGGTGCTCATACAATGGTTTCTATGATTCTGTACAATCCTGTTGCAGTGTGGATTCATTTGCAGTTTGCAACTTTCTTCTTTAGTTTGAATAATGGTTAGGAGTTTTTCTCACTTGGGTTTTCTCCTTCTTTGTAATTGGGTACCTGATAAATCTTTGTTGCTAGGACCCAAATCTCCCCTTAGTTAGGCTTAAGAGGGGTGTTAGTGCAACTTGAAGTTTGTTATCTCCGCAATTCATGGATAGATTGTTGCTCATGCATTGTATGTTATCTCCCTAATTCATGGAGAGACTATTGCTCATGCATTGCATAGATCTAAGCTAACAACAAAGAGTTTTAGTTTTAACTCTGCCTCCTTCAAAAATTACTTTGCTCTCCTCCATAATTTCAGTTCTTACAGGAGTTCAATAATTGTATTTAGCTTCTTGCAATTACTGTAATTGTAATACAAGAGAACCTGTTAGCACACATTTTTGTCAAATATTTTGTGCTATTTTTTTGATGTTTAATATATACATTTAAACATAAGAGAATTTATTGCTAGATTGTATGTGCAGGATATGTGCTGCAGTATTAGAAAAAATCTCTCTGAGACCTTGTTTTTCAGAATTGGACAAGCACCGCTAGGGCATGCTAAGGGTTGGCATTAAGTATAAACTACATGAGGAAGTTTCAACATGACAACATTGGGAGCCTTATAAGGCATTCTCTGGGCCTATGTGAATAGACTCTATCATCTATTAGCACATGCAGAGTTTCCATAAAAGGTTACAAGTGCGAGTGATATATGAAGAAGAGTTTAATTTGCATAAATTGTCAAATTTGAACTATCGATGTAAGTTACCTTGATAAGACCAACTAGCCTAAATAGTGAGAAAACTTATTGACATGACCTTGACCGATCACTCCGAAGGAGAACCAAAAGGAAGTTTATAAGAAGGTGCTCATCGACATAACATTCATTATTGGAGGCATGAGAAAAATGTTGTGTTGATAGCCGATGAGGTGATCGGTATAACCTACATCGATGAAAGACAATGTGAAGTAGACAGTAAATTTCATCAGGTTGTCAGAAAATGATATCTCATGCTACCCTGATACCCAATGGGCTAGATGGCAGAAGGCAGTGTCAGCGACATGACTTTATCCGATGAAGTAACACCAAAAAGTAGGAATACTAAGCCATCGGGGTAGCTCAAACTATCGGTGAAAGGAGTTTTGGGTTACGCCGATACCCGATAAGAAAGACAAAGCCGAGCATAGAGGAGGAGGTTATTGGTATGACTTACATTGACTAAGGAGAATGCAGAGCGTATGTTTTAAAATCATCAAGATATTGGACAGTGTAAGAAAAAGCTACCCCAATATCCAATAGGGTATATATCATGATGGATGGAAATGAGGTTTCATTAGGATAGCCTACACCGAAGTAAGTGACTAAAAGAGCAACAAGGTAAAGTCATCGGGATGACATCAACCCTTAAGAGGAAGACATTTTCCATTATGCTGATAGCTGATGATGAATCTAAAGTGGTTATCGGGAAGGAGACCTCATCGGGAACATAAGCCGATGGATCTGAAAACAAACAGGCTAGAGCTTGATGTCATCGGGTCATCGAAGAAACAAAAGAAGGGTTATCCTGACACCCAATAAGCTTTGCAACACGATGACCAAGAGGGAAGTTTCATCATGAAATCATATGCCGATAGACCGGAGAAGTAAAAAGGAAGCACAAGCATGAAGTAAATGTCATCAGGTCATTGGGGAAACATAAAATAAGTTGTCCTGATACCTGATAAGGTGACCCGATGTAACGAATGAGATGCAAACTACCAAAGGGGGATTCATCAGAATAACTTTTCACTATTGGAGGAACATATATGGATCTATGTCGAAACCCGATGGGCAGAATACCACAGAGGAATAAAAGGAGGGTGTATCAGAATGACCTAAGCGGATGTGATATAAAGGTAAAAGTAGAACCTAGCCAAGAGGCGAAGTGATCGGTAAGACCTATGCCAAATGAAGGAAGAGTGGCACCAAATAATTGAATTATCAAAAAATTTATGTCGATTAGTCGTTGCGAAATCTGATTGCAAATGGATCGACCCGCCATTATTAAATGTAGAGAATGGGTAGATTGGTGTTCGCATGAGGCAAATCATAACAGGATTTTAGTTGAGTAAATGCTTTTAATCCATCAAATCCATTTATGAAGAGTCAGTACAATGATTTTGCATAACATTTTGAAGCTAACAGAGAGATTGAAGCAAAATTAAACTATAGAGAATCCAACTGCAGAAAGCTTGAAAGATTCAAATATGGAGGGTTCTAGTTCCAAGGGCAAGAGGAAGGTCACAAAAGTCTCTGAAAGTGCTTATAAGAAGTCTAAAGGGGGAGAAGGTGCACCCAAACAAAAGCTGAACCAGGATATGATCGATCAAATGAGCTCACCAGGAGCAAAATCCTAGAGATCAAAAGTTAACCTACCCATCCGTGACTAGCTAGAGGATGAGTTCAAAGAAATTGGCGATGTATGGAACAGGTTCAGAGGTCACAAATTATTATTATATCATTATACAAGGAGAAATAAGCCAACCCCAATTTCAAACCCATGGACGACTAGATTGGGTAATCTTGTAGTCCCTAACGTCTTTGTAAATGTCCAATTGATGAAAACATTGGCTAGGGCTTACAATGCTGCAAAAAGATGTATCCAATTACCAAATGGTGATGCTTTCATCCATATCTTAGTAGCCACCATCCATGAGGTTTTTGGTCTAGGTTTTGAATCTAATGTTCCTTTGTCTTTTGAGAAGATAGAGGAAGAGTATACAAAGATGGACATCTTGTACAATGGATGGAATTTGGCCATTCATAAGGCCGAAAAGGGAAAATTGACAGAAGAGGACGGGCCCCCATTTGATATCAATATCTTCAGTCAGTATATGCAGTATACCTATATGGCAGGTGGTCAAGTGGGAGGAGTTGAAGTCCTTGATATAGCTTAGATAGGACCTCTGGTCCTTGCTGGTGACACACAGATGCATGAGCCAAGGCAATTTGACTATGCTACTTATGTTGTTGAGAAAATACATGAGGGTTTCTTGAGCCTTTAAAATAACCCTGATAAATCTGTTAAGTTTTACTCTTTGTTGATGCATGTGGTCTTGTTTTATGGACGACTCAGGGGAATGTGGCCTGAGGAGCTAAAGTTGAATATTCATGGTAAGGATGGAGAGGAGCAACCTGTACAGTTATGGTGGTCATTGTGGGATTCATGTTTCATGAGATCCCATTATATCAAGTTTGAAGAGTTTTTTATGTAGCCTTTATTCAGAGCTTTTGAAGTGTCTTTTGATGGCTCTTTTTTGAAGGAAATCAAAAGATTCCTCAGACCCCATGAACATGGGGATACCAGAGTAAACCACAATTAGGGTGACTGGTATGTGTGCCAAGAATTCACCTATGTTAGGGTTTTCAGGTTTGAAGGAGCTCCTTATGTGCTGCCAAAGCCTGCACCTGACAGGATCACTTATTTGGAGATTGTAAGGTAGATGAGTGTCTCAAATGCAATGCATTTTGGGGGTCCTCACAAGCAAGTTTTCTTACCTAGGACCTTACATTTCAGTGATTTCATTATTTTCTCCATAAAGGCATATGAGATCATTGACAAGAGGTTGATAGAAGACTACAACCTCTATGAGCGTACAGGTTGGAAGAACTATGACCCTGAGGGTAATCTAGGTGATTACTTTCATGAGTAAGTAGAAGCCTAGGATATGTTCAGGAACAAAGAGTCCGAGGAGGCTATGTAGATAGTCCAAAGTTTAGAACAAAAAGTGGATGAGAAGAAGCAACGACTGCAGGAGATAGGAAAGGAAGAAGAGACAGAGAGTGAATCAGGAGAAAATGAAGCTATTTCAAGATTTAGGAGGCCTAATAGGGAGGAAGAACCTGAAGCACAAGACATAATTGTTGCAAGGATAAATGCGGATGTGGATGTTAGGCTATAGGAGTATACCTCTTTTGTGTTTGATGATGAGTTAATCAAGTCAAAGGAATTCAAGTATTTCTTGTATCACTTCAAGGGGAAAAGGCTAAGAGAAGCAATGCTTGACATAACACCAGAGAATGAGGTAGAGATGCTTAGGAAAATAAGGGAAGATATTGATGTAGAATTGGAAAGAATGACTCCACAAAGGGGAAGGAAGCTTCTTGTAGAGGCAGGGATTATCTTGTTTCCAGGCTAGTATCTTAGCGCGTCCTTCATTTTTGATAGCCTATTACATTCAGAGAAGAAGGATTTCAAATTGGATATTCAGGGCGTGAATGACATCTTCATCGGATCAAGATATGATCTAGATGATGAGGCTATGCGTTTATGGGCTCTTTATCCCCCAAATAAAAGGCCAAAGATCATAGATGTGGACAAGGCTTTTGGACACATGATGAAGTTGAAGGTTGGAGAGGTTGATCCCATGGTCAGGACAGATATGGGAATTGATATCTCAAAATAAACAAAGCACAGATGAAGATGTTGATGAAAGAAGCAAGAAAGTATAAATCGTTGTGTGAAGAACTTTTGAGGAGTAGAGGCAAGCCTGTACCCCAAATAGTAGACGAATATAAATTGAAAAAGAAGTGTGAAGAGTTGTACAAGGAAAACAAAAAATTGAAGGAAAGAATACAGAGCATAAGGACAGACACAACATGTGTCTTATTGACAAAATGGTTTGAAAATCTGCAAAAGGTATTGGAGGAATTCTGGACTGTTTACTAGAAAACCATGGATAACACATTATTGCACCAGAGGATATATGATAGGTTAAACATGCTACTATAGGATCATACACTGAGTGACAAAAGGATAAATAAAGTCAAAAGACTAATTGACACTCATCAAGAATTCACAACATAATTAAATACTGAGTATGAGGAGTGTAAAGGGATCATCAATCATGGATTTCCAAGTGTAGTTGATGATGCAAGGGTCATGAAAGACAAGCACCAGTGGATTGCCGAATGCAGGTCTCTACTCAGTTCAACCCTTAGCATTGCCCATGCGGATGCGTTGGACATGAATGAAATAAGGGAGCAGGTTGAAGGTTTTGTTACAACAGAGATAGCAGTAAGAGATATTATCTTCAACGCTACTACATATAAAGAGGAAAAATATCTTCAGCACATCCAAAAATGTGGTCAGTGGTTGGATGGAAAAGGCTAATCTATGTTATTGTCATGTGTTTTAGTTATAGCAGTTAAGAGGGATAGTTAGGAATTTTGTTAGTCTTTGTTTGTACAAATGAAAGGGTGTGTCCTTTTATTTATATCATTTGAGTCATGTATATATAGTGAGTCGTTTTGTATTTTGTAAGACACATAACGTAAGTAAGATTATTATCTTTTTAGCTTGTCTGTTGAAACTTATAGTGTTATGTAAGATAAGTCCATAGAAATGAAATTTATTTTGTGCAAACAAGTGTAATCATGAAGTATTTGTGAGTCTGCATTTTTTGTACACCAATTGTTTTTAGAAATCAATATACAGAGTCCACTGTTTTTATCTTCAGATCATTTCATGTCATATGATGTTGATGATTTAAAATCTTTTGGATAAATCTGAAGAATATTTGTTGCAATGCTTTATCATTTGTTGGTATAGAGATAGAATAATTGTTTTTGTTGTTCTCATGGCATACACTGTGGATATTGTAGTGATAGTTTGTTTTTTCACACTATCTCCAAAGCTTACAAGTATTTGTCCATTAAGTGACATATAAACTGTCAGATAAGGCACTGGTTTGTTTCTGTTTCTTGTGAATAGATTAAGTGCGCACAAAGTCCTCACTAGAGAAATATATTACTAATTTTTACTTGCCTTGTTCTTTCATAATTACTCTTAGTTCCAACAACATTCTGTTATAACTTTTATTCATATTCAATTATACTCAAATCTTCAAATTAAAACAAGTTAAAAGCATATCAATAAAGTATAGTTACAGGAAATTGTTTTCCAATCTTGTAAACAACTAAATTAAAACAGTTTGAATTCACTATAAAGAAATCTCTTTATGCTTTGGAGATTGGGATATACCCATCTAGGTCTAGTGGAGCCTAAAGCACAGAGGAATTTGGTCTTTGACCATTCCCGTTCGTTGGCCAAGGCTGATTGAGAAATCAGTAAGAGATTTGGAAAAGCTCTTGGATTTCCAATCTGTGGTTTTGGGAACCAACTGTGTAGGAGAAAAAGTGACACTAAGCAAACATGCCCTAATCTCACTTTCAATCACACATTTGTGGAATACGAAAGAGCCTAGAGATATCACACAATTGGCTACTTCTTTTTGTGGAAGAGAGAGCCATGGGATACCTATTAGGATTTCTATTCCTTTGTTGCAATCGAAAGATGAAATGATGCAAGTTCAATCCCTAACCCCAAAATGCAAGTAGGAACTAATGACAAGATTGCAGAATTGAACTTAAACAATGGAAAGCTATAAATACAAGGATAAGACAAGAATGTAAATGTGTACCCGGTGTTAAAATATGAATGAAAATGTTTGGGACGGGGGCGCGGGCGCCACTGTCCTGATTCTGCCCCTGAAACTGCTCTGAAAACTGCTGTTTTGCACTTTAGAAAAGCTGTCAAAAATGCTGAAAATGCTGTCTGTCAGGAGGACCAAGGTGCCCAGTGCCCCTGTCCTGGCAGGACCAGGGCGCCCCATGCCCCTGTCCTGGTCTTTTTCTCTGAAACTTGGTGGGAAGGTCGGTTTCAGTCTGCTTCTCCCGGATCTGCAACCTGCGGCATCGTCCGAGTCCCGAAACCTGCACTTATATCTGAAAAGGTGTTTGGGCGGCTATATAGGGTTTTGCCTTAGTCAAACCCCCGCTTCGGTGATTTCCACCTCCATGAATAACGAAGTTGTATTGTAAAATGTATTGTGTGTGCAGACCTAGTGTGTGTGCAAGGTCCTAAAATGCAAGAAAGCAAACTAGAGCAACCTAGAAAGTAAACCCTAATTGCTTGTAAATGATAATGTAAATGCTCTAAATCAAGATGCAAAGTGATCTAAAGCATGAATAAATGATATATTGAAGCTTATGCAAAGACATGAAAACAACATGAAATCATACCCAACCCTCAAGGGAGGAGTACAAGCCAATCTTCAGTCGGTAATCTCCTATTGTTCTTCAATGTCTTCCAAGCCCTAAATGAATGAATGAAATTGATGAATGCTTGATAGATGGATGTTGAATGTTGTTGAAGTCCTCAAAGATCTGCTCTTTCGCTGCATATGAAGTCCCTGGAAACAAAAATCGGATCCTTTCAAATGAAGAAAGAGAGCTCTTATGTATGAAACCCTAGATCATAAATTCGTATTTTGGCCGACCTAGAGGTTGAATATCCCGCCAATTTCTTGGGGTTAAGCTTTATTTTATGATTGGATCGTGCTCCTAAAATTTCGAGAAAAATGTCCGGGACCATGTGCACTTCGGGCGCCATGGTCCTCTCCGGGCACCATGGTCCCGACAACTTTTCACCAAATTTTTAGGGCCGTCGGATATGATGATTTTAGAGAGAATCCAGAAGTTACAGGTGATTTCGAGATGTTTTGACCCCCGAAATCAAGCCCCCAAGTTCAAAATAGGACCTAATTAGGGTTTTTGATTAAATGATGTATAGGAGGAATAAAATGAAAGGGGCACACTTTAATGAAAAGGGCCCAATTTTATGATATAGGAGATGATAAAATAGAACCTTAGACCTAATTAATTTGATTAATTAAGTGCTAAAGGGGAAATACTATGCAAAATGCAAAATGCACCAAGGCGGGTGCTAAACTAGGTGTGAAATTGTACCACCCTAGCAAGTGCGTACAATTTACGATGCTACATTTAGCCCCCACTTTAGCGGTCATATGAACACTACGTGCATATGCAAGCTAAAGTACAGAAAAGTAAACATTATTTGAAAAAGGATATATCCATAAGTCTGTCGAACGAAGCCCCCAGCGGTATCTGCAGTACACAGTTAGGAACCGCACCCTACAAAACACACGTTAGATCACAAAATCACCTAATGCTTACTAAGGAAGGTGATGAAAATTCGAGGGTAGCTATATGCCCCCCCCTATTTCGGCTTGCTAATTTTAGTGAGTTGAAACTGGGTATCACGTTTACCACTTCGAATTGTTAAAGAATATTGATGACAAATGCTCACAAGAAGATTTGATATGAGATCAAAAACTAAAGGAGAATCATTTGGTAAGAAAGAGGACTAAATCTCAATTCCAACACAACAAAGAGTGTGAGGATTCGAGAGTTCTCTAACACAATATGAAGGATGTAAATGGAAACAAAATGAAAAGAGAAGAAAGGAAAGGAAAAAAAAGGCATGAATACACACATTGGTGATCCATGAGAAGAATAGTGAGAGAGAAAACATGGACTTCTCGCCCCTAGATCTTGTCTAGGTGATCCATGGGAAAAGGACATGGAAAACTAGCCCCTAGAGTCTGTCTAGGTGATCCATGTAAGGGAGGAGAGTGAGAAAGTCTAGCCTTATGCCGCTAGTTCCACTCAACCTCATGCATGTGTGTGTAAGGGAGGTTAGAAGCACCTCATAGGAGTCTATGCCCAAGTATGCTACAACCTGTATATGTATAATACAAAAGTGTGACATCTCGCTCTAAGAGTCCGTGCTCTGGTTCCGAGAATGATCACCTTGCATAAAAGAAAATGGAGACATCTCGCTTTAAGAGTCTGTGCTCTGGTTCCGAGAATGACCCATTGCTCAAGAAGTGTAATGTTTATGTCATAAGCGAAGTAGAACAAGGATACCTACCTTCATTACAAAAGAAAATACCCCAAAAATGCAACAATGTCATAGATCCAAGAAAGAGAGTTTTGCACTCCTTAAGCAAGGATAAGATAGTTGAAAAGGGATATCTTGTAATATGTGTAAAGGAGATCCTTAGAGGAGAAGAGATCTTTGTACAAAAGACACCTATCCCCAAGAGGAATTGTTTTAGACAAATATAACATCTTCTAGAATAAGACAAAGAAGAGAATAAGAATGCAATACTTCCTTCTTTTGTGAGGTGAAAGTGATTCTTAATGAAGGATGACGCTCTTTTTAACCCAATTGGGAGAGTGAATTCATTATAGATGTATTTTACCAAGTGTAAAAGAGGTTGTAGTCAAGGACTTACACCTCTTGTAAGAGAGAATCCTTGAACAAACAACAACCAATGCATACAAGGAATAACATCAAGTAATAAAGTTCACACCATCCACAAAATAGGAAAAAGTGGATCCTTAGATAAAGATAAGGAAAGATCATTGCCTCAATGAGAAGGACTTACACAATCTTCTAGGGAGAAATTTGGACATAAGCAAAAGAAGAGATGTATGAAATCACTCTTGTCCCCATAGGAACAAGAGATAATATAGAAAATTTAGGCTATTATGTTGCTTCAAAAATATGATTGCACTTGAAATTGTACCATCATGAATGACAATGAGCCCCCAGTAGATGAGCTACCAATGTCACATAATGATGAGCAACATAATAGCCATTAATGTTATTTAAAGACATGATAGACTGAATGAGGTATTTGAATATGACATGTTAAATGCTCAACTATAAGTGAGATCAAAAACATGTATAAAATGATAAAGATTGAAGAAGAAAAGTCACAAGAAATCTTAGAAGAGGGATGAGTGTAATTTATTAGAGCCTTACTCCTAGAGGAAAGGACTTTATGATGAATAGGAGATAAAGATTCATAAGTGGATTTAGAAATTTGAGGGGAGACATAAAGAGATTTGTTCATCGCCAAGATTTTCTTATGAGGGGAATGAGAGTTGATAGAAGTAGAAGATGATTTCGTTGAAGTGAGATCATCATCACTACTAAATATAGCATTCACATTGAGAGATGGTCTTTTAGATGCTTTGGTACGTTTGCAGGGATTATAGCCAAGTCCAAAGGCATAATTGTGAAAATTAGTCTTTAGAGGAACTTTTATCCCTTGTTCATGAGCACCACAACCTTTTCCATGATACCCATGCTTAGCAAAAATGCGAAAACCACGACCATAACGATCAGCCATTTTAGGAAGAGAAGGTGGTTTTTCATAAGACAAAGAATCAAACTCTTCATAATTAGAGGTGTGAGGAGAAGAAGTTTGAGAAGCAGCCACAAAATTATTTCTCATAGATTCAGGTAAGACTGATTGATCTCTAGTTTCTTCCTTCTTTTTAAGTTTAAGCTCTCTAGGAGGAACCCTATACTCACCTACAAAGGTGGGATTAAAATCAAGAGATCCCCAATCGTCTTCTGCGAGAACCTTCTCAAGATCAAAAGCTTTTTCATGTGTAGATTCAAGTCGAGAAGGATCTTCTTCAGGAGCTTTAGACTCATCCAAAGAATTTTGATTATCACAGGGTGATGATTCATCCATAGGTATTTTGTTTAAAGAGTCATCATTAGAAGAGGAAGGTTTAGAAGAACTCCCTTTGGAAGTAGATGTTTGCAAACAAGCCTGAAGATTAGTATCACCTATCAAGGTATATGTCTTATTGTTATAAATGAATTTAACTTGTCTATGCAATGTAGAGGGGACAACTTGCATACTGTGAATCCAAGGTCTCCCTAATAACAAGTTGTATGATAGATTTCCTGACATAACATGGATAGGAGTAGGCAAAGTAACAGGTCCCACTGTGATGGGTAAGGTGATAATACCTAATGAAGACTTAGCCACATTATCAAAGCCTCGAATGGGACGAGAGTCAGGCTCAATAAGGGATGTATCCACATTCATCTTATGCAATAGATTAATGCTACACACAGTAAGGCCAGAGCCATTATCTACCAGTGTTCATCTTATAGCAGTGTCATTTATGATAACCACAATCATCAAGGGATCATATTGTTGTTGAATTTCACTAGTAGGCAACTCATCTTGAGTAAACACAATTTGAGCTTTAGGATTCATCACAGAGTTAACCAAAGACACTATATTACTAGATATATTAGGTGGAGGCACATTCAAATCTTTCAAGGCATCTTGTAACATTCCATGATGAGCGGAAGAAGTTTGGATCAAATCCCAAAGGGATATCTTAGCAGGGGTAGCTTTAAGTTGTTCTATGAGATCATATTCCTTACCGAGAACTTGTGAAATACGTGGAGCTTGCGGAAGAATTGGTTGAGAAGGAGGAAGTGAAGTTGGGATAACTGGAGGAGGATTAGGTTGCCTATTGTTTCTTGTGTTATAGGTATGAGCAACCACATGATAACTCTCTCTAGTCAGTTGCTTAGCATACTCATAAGGGCTCTTAGAAGAATAACCTCCTTGCACAGTAATAATAGGTTTCTTAGGAGTGCAAAAAGAATCATTAGCATAACCACCTTGAACCACTAAGATAGGCTTATTTAAAGGTTGAGAATTTTGAGAAGGACAAGCACCTTGGATAGTGAAGAGAGGTTTGTTAGCTGTCTCATTCACATGTATCAAATTGATTGAGGATGGTTTAGAGGAATGAAAAAAAGTGTTGGAAGAATTATTGATAGTCTTCTCTTGCACTAAAATCTTATCATGGATTAAATCAATTTTAGGAGAGAGACAAGGGGTAGGCATTGATGTTCTAGTAGGAAAAGTAATACTAGGAAAGGCCATATCATCCTCTATCATCAAAGGATCTATATGGGGAATAAACTCTCTAGGAGAAGGATCAACACTACTCTCTAAAGTCTCACTTTTGAGAGGGAGATCTTTGAAAGAAACGTTAACCATCTTGCTTTGAACTAGGGTTTCCTTATGAGTAGAACCAAGTTGAGGAGAGAGAGATGCTTTATTTTTAGAGGGAGAATAATTGAGGTTCAAGGAAGGTGAGAAAGTATCAAGGGAGAGAGAATAATCTACACCTTCTTCTAATGGTTCATCCCAAATAGTGAGGTTGTTGAAAGGAATGTTTGAAGTATTGTCAATTTCGGGAGAGGAGATAACATTGTTTATTAATTCCTCATCCTTAGAAGGGAGAGCATCAATAGATGTGTTAAACTCATCCTCTTTCCTCAAAATATGATCTTTAGGGGAGAGAGAATTAAGGAAATTGCTTATTATTTCATCTTCTTTCTCTAAGGGATGCTTATGGGTAAGACAAACTTTAGGAGAAGGGTAAGCATTTATCATTAATTCATCATCTCTAGTGGGAATTTTGTTGGAAAAGGAAATGCCATCACTAGGAAATGTAGGGATAATGTCATCTTCTTGCACAAAAGGATCCTCATGAAGGGAGTGTTTTTTAGGAGGAACATGAACATATTTCTCCAAAGATTCATGCTTAGGAAGGAGATCTTTGAAAGAAGTGTTCATAACCTCTTGTTGCACTAACATGCCCCCATTGGAAGGACCAACTTTAGGAGAAAATAAGTCAATGTCCATCAATACCTTTTCACTTAGAGAGGCATCATGTAGGGAAGGTGAAGTAACATTAAGAAATGTGTTTATGATATCATTCTCTTCTTCTAGGATAGCTAGATAGGAAGGGCACATTTTAGAAGAGTTGTCAAGATCACTCTTAAAGTCTTCATCCTTAGAGAATGGGAGAGTCTCAAAGGGATTGGTAGCAACTCTTTTAGGCACTAAAATGTTGTTATAGATGGGGGGAGGTTCTTTAGGAGAAGGAAAAATTGAAATAAGGGAAGCTAACCCATTATCACATCTATGAAATGAATGCATCATGACAACAATTTTCCTCTTTCCAATGATAACACATGCAAAATAGAAGGAAATGTTTAATGAAAGCACTTAGAATATAGATTTAGAAAATGAAATTTATGATTCAAATGAGTCCCTAAATCAGATTTGAAATTATTGATCCAATTAAGCTATCCACAAGTTCAACTTTGAATTGAAAAATTAGGGTTTTAGCAAAAATTTCCTCTAAATTTTTTTTTTTTTTTTGAATCTTGCAAGAAATTAAAACTTGTAAATAGCATAAACACTCATAAATCAAAAATTTAGAGAAGATTGGAATTCACGTCGGGTTCACCAAAATGTGTAGGAGAAAAAGTGACACTAAGCAAACATGCCCTAATCTCACTTTCAATCACACATTTGTGGAATACGAAAGAGCCTAGAGATATCACACAATTGGCTACTTATTTTTGTGGAAGAGAGAGCCACGGGATACCTATTAGGATTTCTATTCCTTTGTTGCAATCGAAAGATGAAATGATGCAAGTTCAATCCCTAACCCCAAAATGCAAGTAGGAACTAATGACAAGATTGCAGAATTGAACTTAAACAATGGAAAGCTGTAAATACAAGGATAAGACAAGAATGTAAATGCGTACCCGGTGTTAAAATATGAATGAAAATGTTTGGGACGGGGGCGCGGGCGCCACTGTCCTGATTCTGCCCCTGAAACTGCTCTGAAAATTGCTGTTTTGCACTTTAGAAAAGCTATCAAAAATGCTGAAAATGCTGTCTGTCAGGAGGACCAGGGTGCCCAGCGCCCCTGTCCCAGGGACTAGGGCACCCAGCGCCCCTGTCCTGGCAGGACCAGGGCGCCCCATGCCCCTGTCCTGGTCTTTTTCTCTGAAACTTGGTGGGAAGGTCGGTCTCAGTCTGCTTCTCCCGGATCTGCAACCTGCGGCGTCGTCCGAGTCCCGAAACCTACACTTATATCTGAAAAGGTGTTTGGGCGGCTATATAGGGTTTTGCCTTAGTCAAACCCCCGCTTCGGTGATTTCCACCTCCACGAATAGCCAAGTTGTATTGTAAAATGTATTGTGTGTGCAGACCTAGTGTGTGTGCAAGGTCCTAAAATGCAAGAAAGCAAACTAGAGCAACCTAGAAAGTAAACCCTAATTGCTTGTAAATGATAATGTAAATGCTCTAAATCAAGATGCAAAGTGATCTAAAGCATGAATAAATGATATATTGAAGCTTATGCAAAGACATGAAAACAACATGAAATCATACCCAACCCTCAAGGGAGGAGTACAAGCCAATCTTCAGTCGGTAATCTCCTATTGTTCTTCAATGTCTTCCAAGCCCTAAATGAATGAATGAAATTGATGAATGCTTGATAGATGGATGTTGAATGTTGTTGAAGTCCTCAAAGATCTGCTCTTTCGCTGCATATGAAGTCCCTGGAAACAAAAATCGGATCCTTTCAAATGAAGAAAGAGAGCTCTTATGTATGAAACCCTAGATCATAAATTCGTATTTTGGCCGACCTAGAGGTTGAATATCCCGCCAATTTCTTGGGGTTAAGCTTTATTTTATGATTGGATCGTGCTCCTAAAATTTCGGGAAAAATGTCCGGGACCATGTGCACTCCGGGCGCCATGGTCCTCTCCGGGCGCCATGGTCCCGACAACTTTTCACCAAATTTTCAGGGCCGTCGGATATGATGATTTTAGAGAGAATCCCAAAGTTACAGGTGATTTCGAGATGTTTTGACCCCCGAAATCAAGCCCCCAAGTTCAAAATAGGACCTAATTAGGGTTTTTGATTAAATGATGTATAGGAGGAATAAAATGAAAGGGGCACACTTTAATGAAAAGGGCCCAATTTTATGATATAGGAGATGATAAAATAGAACCTTAGACCTAATTAATTTGATTAATTAAGTGCTAAAGGGGAAATGCAATGCAAAATGCAAAATGCGCCAAGGCGGGTGCTAAACTAGGTGTGAAATTGTACCACCCTAGCAAGTGCGTACAATTTACGACGCTACACCAACATAACCATTCAGATCTATTTTCAAAGCTCTTTTTATCTCTGTTTTTCTACAATTTTTGTTTCTTTCTTTCTAGCTAGATCTGTATTTTTTGCTATGCGAAAAATTTACAATTACATGGGCTCTGTTAGAAGATATTTTTACAAAATATTATGTGCTAGTTCTTTGATGTTTTATATGTGAATTGTTATCATAAGAGCATTTATTGCTAGATTTTTTGTACAAGCAGTATGCTACAGTACCAGGAAAACCCTGTTGTGACCTATTTTTGAGAATTGGACAAGTACCGCTAGGGCATGCTAAGTGTTGGCACTGAATAGGGACTACATGAGGAAATTGTATCATAACAATATTGGGATCCTTGTAAGGCTTTCCCTGGGCCTATGTGATGGCCTTTGTCATTTTTTAGCACGTATGAAGTTTCCTTGGAGGGTTTCAAGTGCAAATGATATAAGAAGAGGAGCTTGATTATTAAAATTATCAAATTTAAGCTGTCGGTGTAACTTACCCTAACTAAACTAGCTAGCATAGACCATGAAAGAACCTATCGACATAACATTAACTAGAGAAATACATTACTAGTTTTTACTTGCCTTGTGTTTTTATAATTACTCCTAGTTCCAACAACATTCTGTTATAACTTTTATTCGCATCCAATTATACTCAAATTTCAGATTCAAATAAGTTAAAAGCATATCATAAAACATAATTATAGGAACTTGTTTGCCATTCCTGTAGATATCTAAATTAAATAATTTAAATTCACTATAAATAAATTTATTTATGCTTTGGAGATTGGGGTATACCCACCTAGGTCTAATGGAGCCTAAAGTGCAGAGGAATTTGGTCTTTGACCATTCCTATTCGTTGGCCAAGGCTGATTGGATCAATTGGGGATTTGACAAGTCCTTTTGATTTCCAATCTGTGGTTTTGGGAACCAACATGCTCTATCAATGAATCATGTTAAATGCAATCCTCTACAAGAAGATCATTTGCTTTGGGAATTAAGCTAATTGACTTGGTACTATCAATTCATCACATTCACAGTATGTTATACTAATATGTTGAAGATTTGAACATCTTTGCTTCTCAAGGGTTCAAAAAATCTACAAACACAACTTCCCTTGAATTGATACCCCTTTTAATTTAGTTTCTAGAAGAGCCATATGTGCCATCTTAAGCTGCAAATCCATCCTTCACTTCATCATCTTTCTTTTTCTTCTAATATTTGAACCTACATCTTTTCCAACTTCTTTATTTGAGTTAGATCAACCTTCTTCTTTGAAAGAAAAGACTTGGTATTATTTCCTCTGCAATACTTGTTAATATTTTTTGTATTTGTTATAGTTATAACATGTAATGTCTTGTGGATCATTTCCACTTCTTGTATTGGATATGTAGTTAGCTACCTTATGACCAAACTTGTTGCATTCATAATAGTAACTATTGAAAGATTGAGTATTCTTGAATTGTGTACATTCATTAAACCATTCCCTATTATTAGTAAACAAATTTGTCTTTTTTAAATAATAATTCAAATGACTTGAATGACCGAACCAATAAAGACAAATATAACTAATAGTTGAAGAAATCACTATTAAACAAGTGATTTTTCCTCTAAATTTTAGAGGTACAATTCCCTTGTTTGATGTAATTTAACTTTTTTAGGGGTATGCTTTTAAATTGAAAGTAGAAAAGGAAAAACTAACACCTATAGATAAATACTTCATGTGAGAGAAAATTTGTATTTGACTACATCAATACTTAACACATTATGTTAAAAAATTGGCATCATGAAGTCTAAGAAGCATTGGTTCTTTACAAATTGTAATGTCTACCATCTGTCATCAGTACATCTAGATGAAAATGACATCTTTAAACATCAAAATATTGGCTACAAAATGACCATCAAAGGCGCTCCATGCACCTACAATGGTGAGCTATTTCTAACATAGTGTCACCTGACACTTTTTTCTATTTACCATAACAAGCTGTTTTATAACATAGTGGGTAAGTACCTAAAATAGGGCTACTGCTAATTTTATAAAATTATTCCTATTGTCTGCAATAGGGTCATAGAAGTGTAGTTTCAAGTGACATATGCAAAACAAGAAATTGTAGATAAATAACAAAACTACTTCTGATAGGGAGGCAACCTAGTTTGCCATCAATTAGATTTCTTGACGATTTGCTTCTATCCCTTTTGGGTTCCAAGTCTATCCCTCTAGACTTCTTAGTGCTTCCCTACCAGTATTTGCTTCCCACACTCGATACAAGCTCATAAAGAAGCTTGTTCTTCGTGCTCCTAGATTCTGTCACTATGAGTTGCAGAGGTGTAGGACTACCCTTTCTTACTCGTAGTCTATAAAGTCATCATCCTATTTGATTTTTCAATCAGACTTCTACACCAGTCCTCCCCTACACTTACTCCTTTACAGTCACTAAAACCTAGCCAGACTTCTTCCAAGCTCACCTAGGCTCAGTATGCATAAATGGCGTTTGTCATTTCTTGGTTTCCTCCTACTGCTACTCTACTCTTACTATACATTTTCAGCTCTTCTTGAAGAACTCCAATGACCATGTGGATCCTATAGTGGAGGTTCAAGATAGAGCCATATTTACATAGTGAATTCAAAACAAAGAAATGAACAACAAAAAGGAAACTTTAATTACAAAACTGTAATGAAAAACTTAACAAAAATAAGATAGTACAACACTCAGCGATAGAAAACCAGAAAATAGACTTGTATGTATTTCTCTTGTGTTTCCTGTAGTATCCAACCAATCCAACACCTTACAATTAGAATTTTATAGCCCATCCATCCATCGTGAAATATAGATGATTACAAACTGGAGAAAATGGTTTCATAACGGGTCATCGGCGTAGCCTCAGAACTTGGCTTCCGATGCCTGTTGGTGACTTGCAAAGTTTGCACTTTTCCATCGAGTCATCGATAAGACAACCAAAATAGCTATCCTAATTGTCTGATCTTGCTCGATCTCTCTTTTTGCGCTCCACCACGTGGCACCCCCTGATTGGCTACGGGGTCCCTGCCCTGCCACCTTAGCACAACCTCACTAACCGTTTGGAATGAAGCTCTTCTTTGTCGCTGGGTCCCACCTTGGTCACCAAGTCACGGGAGATAAACTTTGTGAATCTCACCATAGCAGTATAGTGACAATCATCCAATCATCCCAGACTTGCTCACTCGTTAACTTTCTTGAGATTCTCTCTTGCCGAGGCCCCACCTTGGTCACTAAGTCATGAGGATTATCTGGCAATCATCTTCCCATCGTGATATAGGGACAATCATAGGACCATCCACTATCACTGTCTGAACATAGGTCAAGTTAATCATCAGGGTAACTTGAAACCACTCCTTCCGATACCTGATATAACCACTCCAAACTCTAGCGAACTCATCAGGGTAAGAGTTGTTGATCGGGGTAGGTCTTATCGATAAGAGAAATTTTAAAAACTATGATTAAACAACCATACAAATGGACTAGAGCTAGTCCTATGTATTTACATGACCACTAGAAGGTCTCACAAGCCAAAATTGGTTAAGGGTATTTCAACCCTTAAGTGCTCCTGCACCAAATTCCCAATGTATTGGAGTACATGACAACCATGTTCTCTCCAATCTCCATTACTTTGACAATGGCTGATACCAAGAGACAATTATCATCAGATTTGAGTAGTCTGTAGAAGGGATCCAGATTCCCTTTCCTCACCCCTACCCTAAACACCTCCCAAGCCTCTTGGATGAAGTTCTTCCTCCTCTCCCGTGCTACCCTTTTTTGGGCAATTTTCTCATCTTCACTGTATGACTCCTTCAATGTAGTTGGTGTGGTTAAAATAGATGCCGAGGGTGCTTACCCAACAATGAGAATCCAACTCTAGAATGGCATTTACTAGGGCTTGTCCATCACACGGGTAGACAAAGCCATTGATCCTCTCTATGCTTAGTTCCTTTGAATCGAATATGTCAACCATAGGGCAAATGACAGCCTCATAAATAAACCTATCACACAAGTTTTGATTGGCACCTAATATAACATTAGCCACCCACCATACAACATTCCAGAGCACATCATTTGCTTGAAATAGCTGCCTGCATTGGGCCTATATCAATTCCTCTCTACACAGGCAACAAAGACCAAAATGATGCACCATCGGTTAAGATTGATACTTCTAGGTTTAAGACTGCAATCTGAGCCATTCCTTATATAAAGTTTTGGGCTTTCTAGAGAAGTCTAGAGACTAGAACAGGGCCGAATTCCAATCAAGGTTCATCCAAACAACATATCTTTACTATTATGAGAACTTGTCAAGTCCCTGTTCATATGTACTATTGGAGTAATGTTAACTCCAACTAAGGTTGTGTTAGTAGCTATTTCTCATTCTGTTCCTACCATGATTTATGGACAACAGACGGTGCATGCTCTGCCTCTTTCACCACAAACTTTATTTAATACAATTGTTATGCCATTGTTTCCTCCATAATCTCCATTATCTGCAGTGGTATACTGTGGTTATCTTTCTATAAATCTGCATATTTTGTAGTTGTAAAGATATCAATGAATTAATGCAATTTCATTTTTCTTAGCTACTCTTTCTTTTTCTTTTGTGCATTAGATCTGCAAGTTTTGTTTTTATTTCCTAGCTAAATGTATCCTATACTTTATCTAACCGGCATGATACCAATCTGCCAAAGTGCATGAAAAAACAAAGGTCTCCGGTTTGTCCTTCCACTAAGGTCAGACCTACCTCTAGCTAAAACAAAGCTCCCATGCTTGATCCAAATTCAATGACATTTGATGCACAATCATAAGAGAGATCAAGATCCACATTGGTTCACGATGTTTGTTGGAGCTTGAGAGGTCCCCCAATTCTTTGAATATATAGATGCATTTCCTAACAAACCTCTTTCCTTTAAACTTGTTGATGAAGAGTAAAGGGCGTTCATTGTACTAAAATAGCTTGTTCCACCTGTTTATGGTGAAAATGGATAACAATAATAACGATATTGAAAGGCTAAATGAATTCAACTACAAAACCCTAGCCTAACAACAACAAAGATTCACCATAACATATGAAGATTACCTAAGATAATGCAAATCAAATGAAATCACAAAGATAATACCATCACATGTCCAATAGGGTTTGAATCTCCATTCTTCCTATCTCCATTGATCTTGCTTGATATATTTGCTCTCAGATTTTAGGTGCACAAGAGCTCAACAAAGAACAGAATGTGGTTGCAAGTAGGATCGTAGTGTAGTCAAGTGCTTAAAATGATTAGCTAGGGTTTGCTAATGAAGAAAGCATCTCCTTCTATAGAAGACACAATATGAAATGGAGGGATAAGATTGAGAGGTGTAAAAGGAGGTCGGCTATGATTAGAGGGTAGGTAGAGGAAATAATAAAAATAATGAAAGAGGTAGGTAGTGTAGGAATTAAGAGATGAATGACATGTGTCATGGGTAGAAAAGGTTAATGAATTAATTAAATAAATAAAGATTTATTTAATTAATAGAAGAAGTGGGATAATTAAATAAATAAGATATTTATTTAATTAGGAAAAAGGACAATTTAAATAAATAAATGTATTTATTTAAATGAGAAATAAGGCTAGAAGAGGATAAATGAATTAATTAAATAAATAAAGATTTATTTAATTAATAGAAGAATTAAGCTTAGATAATTAAATAAATAAAATATTTATTTAATTAGCCATGAAAATTTTAGGTGTCTACATTTTGCCCCTCTTTGAGACAATGCGGCTTGTTGCGTTGTTTCAAAGAAGATAAGATGAACTGATATAGAGTTGCCCCAAGATGGGAATGATATGCCCCCTCGAGAGATTGGATGAAAATGTCTGAAAAGATCGTAGATAATCTCTTAATAAGAAAGAAAGGCTAGAATGAATTGATCGGATAAAGTGACAGAGTCACGGGATAAAGAAGACGGACTCGAGAAACAAGGGCTAGGCTAGGGTAGTCTATAAAATAGACCACGGGGAAAATACATCCTCATTGTCATCTACACATCCACAAGAGCAGAGTGCAGAGTGAAAATAGAGCAGCAACAGTCAGCAGCGATGGCCTTTGTTCACAGATTCGACCACGTTCGCCGATTCCAGAGGCCAGCAAAGGCAGGAGAGCCGGTAAGTACCACCAAACCTCCTCGTACCTTGATGCATTTATTGTTGTCATTAATGCATGGTAGATAGGGTAATAAATGTGCTTAGAATAGGGTCCAAAAAATGTCCAAAAATGCCCAGGCACGTCTGTGTTGGTGCCAGGTACGTCTATGGTCGCGAGGCACGTTTGTGTTTGTGCCAGGCGCGTCTGTGTCAGAAAATGCGTCTACGATGAATGCGACCGCATCTGTGATGTGTAGGCATGTCTATGTCGCCCAGGTGCGTCTGTGTAGAGCATAGGCACGTCTGTGTTGTTCAGGCGTGTCTGTGTAAAATAGGCATGTTTATGCAGTTTTTAAGCGCGTTTATGTCAGGAAAGCATGTTTATGTCAAAAAAATGAATTGGTGTCTTCTAGGTCAAATCGACAGTTCTGTGATGAACATACGCTATCATTAGATAAGCTACTGAGAGGATACACTCAAGCAGGTCCTCTAGGGAAGACTAGGATAGATCAAGGCACTTTGTGATGAACAATGAGTACCAAGATATAGTACTTTGTGATGAACAAGGAGTACTAAAAGATGAGCAACACTTTGTGATGAACAGTGAGTGTGAATGTGAGCAACATTTTATGATGAACAGGGAGTGCAAAACATGTAGTACTTTGTGATGAACAAGGAGTACCACTAGGATAAATAGCAACACTTTGTGATGAACAGTGAGTGTCACTAGAATAGATAGCAACATTTTGTGATGAACAGGGAGTGTCACTAGGATAGAATGCCATATGCACTTAGATAAAAAGTAGCATTTTGTGACAAACATTGAATGCCACGATGACTGACATGATTGATTTGCTTGACTGTAGGAGTATTTGCCTATGCTGGAGTCATGGGAGAGATTCCGGTTGACACAGAGATTGTGACCTGAGCTGACCTTTGAGGACCGAGCTACGATTGAGGCTATGGGTTTGAGACATATTCTGTATGTGCCTGAGTTTCGGGGTGAACATGGGACTGTTGACTGCATTGGTGGAGAGATGGCACTCCAAGACTTGTACGTTCTATTTACCGATAGGGGAGATGACAGTCACCCTCAAGGATGTATACAGGATATTGCAGATACCGATCGATGGGGAGCTGATTCCCTACGATCGAGACGGAGATAGGGAGGCCCTGAGATGAGTGTTTCGGGACCCAGGACTGGAGATGAGGGTAGGGCATGTGGCTTGGGACACTATGACTGCTACAGGATTAGCGCTGCCAGCAGTGATAGGAGGAGCGATCAGTGGGTTCTTGTGTCTTGATAGAGTGACACAAGGGTTGGCTGTGGGCTAGGGAGGTGCATTGGAGACACTGGTGACACAGCACACCAGATATGCCTGGGGACCATGTGTGCTAGCACACCTGTATTACGAGCTACATTAGTTTGTGTACCACAGGTCAGTGGGATTGGGCTACGGGGTCACATTGTTACAGGTGTGGGCCTATGAGCATCTGCCAGTGACGAGACCGATACATTTTAGGGTTAGAAGTCACGAACGCAGTTTTGTTCACTTGTATGACATGATCACCTCACAGCCACGGATTGGCAGGTTAGAGCATTGGCGGTGGGTGATTGATAACATCGATATGGTGATATGGAGACCATACTTGGGATGCGAGTAGTGGGAGGATGATGTGGTAGAGCTACCCTACACCTTCCGAAGTGGGTATCTGATTGGACAGATGCCCTATGTACTGGAGAGGCAGCTAGTAGACAGGATGGGCAGGCAATTCGGTAAGATCTAGCAGATGCCATGGGGTTCAGGGATGTATGCACAGACTGTCAAAGATCAGGCGCAGTTTGGGCCCCTATTATCATATGATCAGGTAGTTATGAAACTAGTAGAGATGATGCCCCTACCCTAGGACATGTGGCCAGAGATTGAGGATGCTGGCATGGATGCCGAGTACATAGCATACTGGGCTGAGCATCCATTCCCATGCTTGACGGATCCAGGAGAGCCATTAGATGGAGATGGTGGTGGGGATGGGGATGATGATGGAGATGATGGTGGTAGAGCTTGACGGAGGAGGGGAGAAGTTGGAGAGAGGAGGGTTGCACCACGGAGGGAGGGTGGAGAGGAGAGGCAGGCTCAGGTGGTGAGGGGTCGCGGTGGATTACCGCTACAGGTGCCAGTAGCACAGGGTCCCAGATAGGTGCAGGTACAGGGACAGGTATAGGGACACATACAGGGATAGGCACCAATACAGGCACCAGTACAGGTACAGGCATAGGGGTAGGCACCCATACAGGGAGAGCCACAGGGGGTCGAGGCAGAGGAGGATGAGCTGACTAAGCTGAGGGAAATCTACCAGGGACAGGCAGATGAGATCCAAGACCTTGAGAGGGAGAGGGATAGGCTTAGGAGGTGGCTTAGAGATACTAAGGGAGAGCGGGATCAGGCCATTTAGGGCTACACAGAGGCTGAGACCGCACTGAGGGCTGGGAGGCAGGCAGTAGAGGACACAGGGGCTAGATATGCCTATGTTCTGCGGGCAGGAGAGGAGATTTCCTACTGGTGGGATCTCTATTATGGTGCAATGCCAGTGGATCAACGAGCAAGGAGCTTCCATAGACCATCGCGGACAACGACAACTATGGGAGGGAGCCAGAGGAGACAGGCATCTAGTGGTGGGGTTATGGGTCCTCCACCACCACCAGATAGAGGGGACATGAGGGATGATCCTAGGGTGGGTCCTTCAGGGGCTCAGATTCTGTCAAGGCCAGGCAGCTCTGAGGGAGGGAGTTCATCATAGCCGTAGAGGGCTCCCTATGTATCAGTATTGTATCATTTTTGTATGATGATGTAGACACCTACGACTGATTGTAGCCATATCATTTTGACATCATTGTATCATGACACTTTATATATATATATATATATATATACATATATATATATATACATATATGTATATATATATATATATATATATATATATATATACATATATATATATATATATATGAGATGATTCATCTTTGCAGCAGCTATATGCATGCATACCTATGTGATGTATGTTTCATGATGTATGTTTCTATGTGATGGTTATGATATGCATGTAAATATGTACATGATGAAATGTGATATTTTTGTTCTTTTATGTTTTTAATATGTTATGCCAATGCAAATGTGAATGTATGAAATGCAGATGAATATGATAATGCAAATAAATATTTACATGATGAGAATGTAAGATTGCTAATATGTGTTGTGTGCAGGATGTGATGTAATTGTGATATATATATGTATGTATGAAATGCTTATATGTGGTAATGCGGGTGCAACTACATGAAATGTAAATGTTTTTGGTGTGCCATTATACTCAGTCATGTGATAGCAGGCTATGCGAACTCGAGAAGGATGATGGAAGTCAATCAAGAAAGGGGGATGGAAGATAGAAGATATGAAAGTGAAAGAGCTTCTTGTGCGTTATCATCATTTAGCTTTATTATGGCAAGTAGGTTATGACAATCGAGGCATATGTTCGACCCAAAAAGTCATTGTACCTATTTGCATGGAGAGAAGACAGTCACAAACAAGGAATGCCCCATTTCATACTAGACTCACAGTGTCCTCATATCCTTGGACAAGTCATAGCATTACTAAGAGACAATCCATAGACAGCAAATACAAATAGGTGATGATACCCCATCCTCACTTTTCTAGTCAAAGACATCCTGGAGATAGAATCTCTAGTCAAAGACATCCCGAAAAAGCTAAAAGACATGTCACCAAAAGATAAAATCAAAAGAAAACCAAGACTCAACACCAACATTCACTGTAGTCCTCAAGTTTAGTGTCTTTTGTCACTTGTATAAGTCGTATTTGATTATGGTCACAATGTTTACTTTCACAAAAGGATAGATAGCACTGAACCATAATGTTGTCTGAGTCTGTTAAAATATTTGATTTGTTGAAGGCCATTATTGCTGCTGTGTCTCATCTGAAATTGAATGAATCCATGAAACTGATACTTTATTGTGAAAAAGATGGAACTGTATTGCGGATTGGCGATGCAAATGCTGCTTTATTGCGGATTGTGTGCAGATAGACTGAAGGAAGCTGGAAGAAACTGTACTCCTTGAAACATGTGGTGTTCTCAGTTCCACATCCATCACTAGACGTAGGATTTGATTTATTATGGATGGAAAGGGGTAGAGTTATTATGAATGGCTAACCAATCTTGGGCAGATCAATAACAAGCCATGATGGGAATGGGTAAGTTTATTATGAATGAATAGATTGTGAGTGTGTGCAAAGTGAAAGGATGAAAGTGAATCCTGAAGGAGGGAGGAGCAATGTCTCTACGCATGGCGCTGGTGATTGAGTTTTCACCATGGTACTTGCCCAGGGTGCCACCGAAGTGGTTTTCACCATTGGACGAAATTATTTCTCTTTACTTTTTTTGATTTTTCAATGTTTTTTGTGTCACAAGGCGCCTGTTTGCCAGGTTTTCACCAAGTAACGATTTTTTTTTTGTTTGATTTTTTTGTATTTTTTGAACTAGGATACTCTGAAGAGCTATGTGTAGAACCTGCGAAGGTGCATGTTGTTGATAGGTTCCTCCAAAGGTTCACCTTCTATAGTTGAGAGCTGATATGCCCCAGATCCATATGTTGCTGTAACGATGTAAAGACCAAGCCAATTTGGTTCGAACTTGCCCTTCTTCTCTCTGTCTTGCTGATTTTTGGGGTTTTCTCTAAGAACCAAGTCACCTACCTCAAATGTGCGAGGCTTGACCTTGTGATTGTAGCTGTGACTCATTCGTTGTTGGTAAGCCTTGAGATGATTAAAAGCAGTTTGTCTTCGTTCATCCAGTAGTTCAAGCTCTTGTAAGCGAGAGACCCTATAGTCTTCATCACTGATGATGTTTTGCAAAGAGACCCGTAAAGAGGGTAGCTTGACCTCAATAGGTAAGATAACTTCAACGCCATAGACAAGTGAATAGGGCGTAGCTCTTGTAGGTGTGTGGACACTTGTGCGGTAGGCCCAAAGTGCAGGATTAAGTTGGATATGCCAATTACGACCAACGTCATCGACTGTCTTTTTGAGGATTTTAAGGATTGTCTTATTAGATGCCTCAGCTTGACCATTACCTTGGGGGTAATATGGTGTGGAGAAATGATGAGAAATATGGAAGCGGTCACAGAGTTCATGAACATCCTGATTTTTGAAGGGACACCCGTTATCAGTGATAATGGAAATAGGAATACTATATCGGCAAATGATATAGTTGAGGATGAACGTAGCAATTTGTTTTCCAATGACTTGTGTGAGAGGCACAACTTCAATCTATTTTGTGAAATATTCTGTGGCAGTGATAATGAATTTATGACCATTAGAAGAAGGAGGGTGAATCTTGCCTATGAGTCAAGTCCCCACTGACAAAAGGGCCAAGGAGATGCAATTGGTTGAAGTTCTTGTGCTGGCACATGTATGAGGTCTCCATGAATTTGACATTGCTTACATTTCTTGACAAACTGATATGAGTACTTTTCCATATTGGGCCAGTAATATCCAGTCCTGATGAGTTTCTTGGCCAAGGTAGGACCACTAGCATGTGGACCACATATCCCTTCATGTACTTCACGTAACGCAATCTGAGCTTCATCACTTTCTAAACATCTAAGAAGAATTCCATCTAGACCTCGCTGATATAGGATATCAGCTAAAATGACATATCAAGAGGATTGGCAAATGAAAGTGCGACGTTGGTTATTTGATAGATCAGGAGGTAGGGTATTGTCACGAAGGTATGTATAAATGGAACCATATAACTGGGACTCAGGACCGACGACACATATCGTCTCAGTAGGAATGATCTCATATGAAGGAACCAAAAGGTTATCCACCAAGAACTCATAGCAGGTCTCATTTGGAGGTAGATCGATCAGTGAAACAATTGTAGCCATGGCATCTGCGGCATGATTCTGCTCTCTTGGTATCTGCTCAAAATCTATCTTTGTGAAGTGTTGTTTTAGTTCATCCACCATTTGTTTGTAAGGCATTAATTTTTCATCTTTTGTTTGGTAATCATCAATTGCTTGACGGATTACAAGTTGAGAATCCCCAAAAACACGAAGTTCCTAGATCTTCCACTGAACTGCAATCCGTAATCTAGTTGTTAATGCCTCATATTCCACTATATTGTTAGTGCAAGGAAATGATAAGTGATATTATTTTGGTATAGAATCCCCTTGAGGAGTTATAAAGAGGATGCTAGATCCTACCCCATGCTGTGTGTGTGAGCCATCAAAGTACAGTTGCCATGGCTTTGCATGTGACATTGTTAAAATGGATTCATCTGGAAATTCTGAACTTAGAGGAACCTCATCTATCATGGGAGCATCTGCTAATTGATCTGCGATGGCTTGTCCTATTATTTCTTTTCTGTCCACATACTTGATGTCGAATTTACTCAGGATCGTTACCCATTTGGCCAGTCGCCCAGTAAGTGTTGCTTTATTGAGAAGGTATTTCAATGGATCTATCCTTGCAACCAACTTAGTCTTATGAGTGAGCATGTAATGTCATAATTTTTGTGAAGAAAAGACCACGGTGAGACATGCATGCTCAATTGGTGTGTAGTTTAGCTCATATCCCACCAATGTGCGACTGATATAGTATACTGCTTTTTCTTTGCCCTCAGCAATTTGTTGTGCTAAGAGTGCCCCCAGTGCTGTTGGAGTAGCGGATATGTATAGTAACAGAGGTTGATCTGGAACTGGTGGCATCAAAACTGGTGGATTCAGAAGATAATCTTTGAGTGTCTGGAAAGCCTGTTGATAGTTATCATCCCATTTGAATTTGATGTTTTTATGTAGCAAGTGTTGAAAAGGATTACACTTATCTGCAAGTTGTGCTATGAATCTTCGTATGGACTGGAGTCTCCCTTGTAAAGATCGAAGTTGACTAATATTTCTTGGTGGTTGCATCTCTAGGATGGCCTTGACTTTTGCTAGATCATCTTCGATTCCTCTTTTGGATACAATGAATCCTAGAAGCTTCCCGGAGGTTACTCCAAAGACACATTTCTTGGGGTTTAATCTTACTTTGTATTTTTCCAACCGATCAAAGATGACTAAAAGTATGTCCAAATGTGTATTTCTATCTATTGATTTTCCCAAGAGGTCATCGACATAATCTTCCATGGTTATATGCATGAGATCATGAAAGATAGTAGTCATGGCTCTTTGATATGTAGCACCTACATTTTTTAGCCTGAAGGGCATGACATTCCAGTAGAAATTTCCCCAAGGACAAGTGAATGATGTTTTGTGTTGATCCTCAGGCACGATCCTTATTTGATTATAACCAGAGAATCCATCCATCAATGATAACATTTCATGACCTGTTGTGAGATCAACAATCAAGTCAATATTTGGTAATGGGAAGTCATCATTTGGACAAGCTTTGTTGATGTCTCTGAAATCTGTACATATTCTGATGCTGCGATCTGGTTTACTGACAGGCACTAACTTAGAGATCCATTCAGGATAATCAACTGGACGTATGAATCCGACATCCAATAATTTCTCAAGTTCTGCTTTGACTAGTAATGCCACGCATGGATGCATCTTTCTTAATTTCTATTTCATTGGTTTTGCCCCCAGTTTAATTGTCAAATGATGCATTACCAAATCCGGATCTAATCCAGGCATATCAGCGTATGACCATGCAAAGTTGATTTGTCGATCTTTGAAGAAACTTATGAATTTTGACCTTTCTGACTCTGTCAACGATTGAGCCAGGAATATGTTGTGTGGAACCTCTTCTGTACCGATGTTTGTTTTGATAGTCTCCTCTACCAACATGGATGACTTTTCCTCATATGATGCTGGGAGAATGTCGAGCCTTCCATCTTCGGGTGCCTCAGAGAGGTTTTCGCCCTCAGATACGTCCTTTCTTTTTACTTTTTTGGGGTCAGACAGCACCACAGTGTGGTTTTCACCATAAGACCCTTGGTTTGTTCTTATTTTCACATTTTTGCGACTGGAAGGTCTGACACCCTCACCAAAATATGCCATGCTATTGAGTTCTATAGTGTATCCCACTTTATGGTCCCCAGGGGGAAGATCATCTCGTATGCCAAGATAGTCAATAACAGCTTTATCATTTTGGAATGTGTCAAACTGTGTAGGTCCTTCATGATCCTAGTTAATGAGTTGGTGGTGAACAAGGGGAAGGCCTTCAATGTCTTCAAAGTTAGCGGGGATCAGAGTGAAGATGCAGTTATATTCAGGTATGTCAAGGTAATTATCGAGGTCATCGATGGCACTCTCCTCATCAGTCTCGATCGCGAGCGAATCCAAGTTATCATTACTAGTAGCACATTCTGGGATAGGTGTTCTCATCCTATGTGATTTCAACCTAGAACCTTGAGACAAGGACTGTGTGGAATCCTCATGGGTTGTTTCTTGACCAACTCTTTTATAAAATTCCTCTTCTTCTATGGGTTCATCTAGCTCTCTGAATGTCTCGGTGAGCTCGTAATCACTGGAGGACTTATCTGAATCCCATTCCCATTCGTTGGAGTATGTGGAATAGCGATCCTCTTGTTGAATTTTGGTAGCTTTGATCTGTAAGGCTTCTTCTGTCCTTTGAGTGTGGACCTTGGAAGTTAGGAAACCAAGTCCCTTCGAGCGTTCCTTTTTGAATGTCAATTCGGGTTGTAAAGGTTCAATGATGCCTTCCTTTCGTAACCCAAGAGGGCTTTTTCCATCATACCTGAATTTTTGTAAAATCTTGAAGCCTTTGCCATATTTATCACATGGTAGACTGATATGATCTTGTGTGTCATCTTCAATGTCTTTGTAAAACATTTTGTATAGATCTTCCTCTTCCAGTTTGCCCCATCTTTGAAAGGTAGTAGGGTCCCATTTGAGTACCATGATGGATACTTGCTTGTTAGGATGTGGTCTTCCATATTCTTTTGGGGAACTCATGACTTGTCGTAAGTACATGGTCTAATTTAAAGTGTATTCCCCCATGCCCTTGTCCTGAAATTTGCCTTTAATCTCACCTTGTTTTGATGTCAAAGGTTTTAATGACTCAGGATCAATGTATGCCAAAGAAGGAACAACTTTGCGATTACTGGGAATGATGGTCTCAGTTTTTGATCTCAGGTTATTGCAGTATATGAATGGATTAGGATCACCATTAACTATTACCTCTACTCCATTGTGGGGAAACTTAATGCATTGGTGATATGTCGATGGGACTGCCCTCATTTCATGAATCCAACGGCGTCCTAGCAATATGTTATAAGTGAGATCTAGATCTAGGACTTGACAAACCACATCCTTCGTAACTGGCCCAACTTTGAGAGGTAAGGTGACTATGCCCTTAGACGAATGCTCTTCATCATCATATGCCTTGATGGTGATTTGATTTGTAGAATTCACAACTTTATCAGAATATCCCAATTGTTTAATTGTGCTCAATGTACAAATGTTTAGACCATCTCCTCCATCTATCACGACTCGTTTTATTCGATGTTTGTGTATGAAGGCTTCAACGTGTAGTGATGCATTATGTGGCTGACTTACAGAGGCATCATCAGCTTCTGTGAATGTAAGGGAGTGTGGAATGGAAAGGTATCCCACCATGGCTTGAAACTGGTCTACATTCAGATCAATAGGAATGATGGTGTCTCTCAAGATTTTGTCAAGAATGGCTTTATGAGCGGGGGATATGCGTAGGAGCTCAAGAATGGAGATGAGTGTGGGTGTCTTCCCTAACTATTCTACAAGGTCATATTCAGGTTTGGTTGACGAGGAAGCGGTGTTTTTAGTTGAAGCACCTTGCAAAGTAATTTTACCTCGACGAGTTGTGACATGACATTTAGAGGTAGGTTTGGAAGAAGATCCAACACCTTTTAGGACAATCTTAGGTCTCTGGGTAGAATTCTCAGGGGTTTTGTCCTTGATAATAATAGTAGAGACATAATTGTCCATCGAGATGTGATTGATAGTTGAATCATAATTATAAGATGCTCTAGTATAGTTGGTTTGGTCATCTGTGGCTTTAGCTTTTCCCTTGTCATGCTTTGGGAATGGTTCCTTAAACATCTCATGTTCTTGATTGTATGAGTGTCCCTCAATCTCAATGTCACCTCTATCAATGAGATCTTGTATGATGTTCTTCAGTCGATGACAATTTCCTATCTTATGACCCTTGCTCTTATGAAATTAACAATACTCATCATCATTCCACCAATTTGGTTTAACCTTTGGTTCATATGGAGGAAAATCTGGAACTGTGATTACCTTATTTGCCACTAGCTTCTTGAAAACTGACTCAAGTGGTTCTCCCAATGGAGTGTACTTCCTTCGTGATCTAGAAGTTGTTTGAGTATTCACTTGATTGTTTGTAGAACTTGATCCTGAAAAGATGAATTTGGGTCGCACTGTGTTGGTGTCAACAACACCATCATTGACTGTGTTCTTGTTTTTGTTCCAAAATCTTGGCTTATCTTTTTCTTTATAGTCATCTTTATTTTCCTTGAATATCTTGATGACTCCTTGCTCAATTAGGACCTTCTCTGTTGCTAAGCCATTTTCAATGACGTCATTGAAGGTGGACAAACAAGCTTTTCTTAGATCATAACCAATGTCTTTGTTAACATTTTGTGTGAACATCTCTACCATTTATTTTTGTGAAATTTCACAAGACTATCTGCTGGTTAGATTTCTCCATCTTTGTAAAAATGATGCAAAAGAATCTCCCTCTTTTTGCTTGGTGTTGCACAAAGTAGTGACTGATATGTCTGTCTCTATATTGTAGGAGAAATGTTGAATAAATGCCTCTGCTAAGTCACCCCATGACTTAATACCAGGTGGGAGTTGGGAGAACCATTCCATAGCTTGATCACCTAGGCTTTTTGGGAATAATCTCATCAAATATGTCTCTTCTGCTGCTACTTCAATGCAAGATGTGAAAAACTATCTTATGTGTGTCTTAGGATCCCCTTTTCCTCTATACTTATCAAATTTAGGCGTCACAAAGTGTGTAGGAAATGGAGGCATTGGAATGCTCTTGTAAAATGGATAAGGACATATGTCTCTCATTGTGTATGCTAGCTTTGGTGTATTTATGTCCTCCATTTTCTTTTTTAAGTCCCTGATTTGTTGCTCCAAATTGCTCTTAGGTGGAGATCAACTTCTTGGACCATACCCTATGCTTGAGGCACCAATTGGAGGAGAAGCATGTTGCATATATGGATGATATTGATCATACACATGTTCATATGGGGGAGGTCTATAGTGATGCTGCGTATATGGACCACTTGGTATAGATTCATGTTGAGGAATGCCGTATCTATTTTGTCCATGTATACCATACTCCACAGGCATGTCATGTTCTAATGTGTTGCCCCCAAATTTGACACGAGGTTTCCTTGTGTCCAAATTTTGAGCATGCCTTTGATTATCCAATTGCTTTGATGGTTGATCCTTAGCCTGGGTATGTGATTGAGCATATCTTTCTGCATAAGACTTCCATAATGGTCTGCAAAGGTGAGTATCATATGCTTGACCATGTGTATGTGGGACCTCTGGTTTTTGAAGCAAAGATGATGGTGATTCAGGTACCATATATGGTCCTCTATTTCCTCCACTATTAGGCCTCCTTTGATCCATGTTGGAGTGAGTTTGTTGCAAAGGCCGATTTTCCATTATTTGAGACATGTCAAATTCATGAGGTGTCTTGGCTCCACTTTGTGCCATCATTTGTAAGAAGTATTGTCTATCCCTCCTCATTATTTCCTTGGCCAATCAATTGAAATGGGGATTCATAATGGATTCTTCCACATCTGCTGAATGTATGGAAAAGTTGTCCATATTGTCATTGTGTGTATCATTGTTGTTTGTAGTGTCCATGTTCTAAACATTTGGAATGTTTCTATAGACATCCATGTCAGGTAATGTATTATGATCAGTATTGAAAAAGGAATCATTGTCATACTCATAAACACTCATGTTTGCAGACTCTTGAGCCTCTCCTAGATTTTTGAAGATGGGTTTCAACCATGAACTAGGTATTGACCGAGATGTGTGAGACTAGATGAAAAATTGAAAAAGTATGGAAGACCAAGAGTTGGATGGAATGTAAATGAATTTGAGGTGTACTTGCAATGTCCAAAGTGTAAGACCAAGTATGTATGTAGTAGAGTAGGTGTGACTTCCAAAGAGAGGATAGTTTCTCTTGATGATGTAAGTTGACCTTGACTCTAAGTAAGACCAAATGAGACCCAAAGGTAAGAGACCTTGATGAGGGACCACTTAGCAAAGTGTTGTTGTATGTAGTATGTTGACAAAGTATGATGAGGACTAGCAAGTGACCTTTTGACTCAAGTTTAGACAAATGTGAATGTAATGTAAGATGTAAAGCAATGATGGACTTTGTGAGACCCAAGGATAGGTTGAATGCTAAATGAAACCCTGGAGAAATGACCTAGGAAGCTCAGGAATTCCAAAACTGACTATGTTTGCTTGCTGGACTGTAAAATTTTTTCAATTCTGAACACAGACGCGCCTGTATACTTCACAGACACGATTTCCTAACATAGACATGGTTCTGTTTAACACAGAAGTGCTTCTGAGATTTTTGCAAAGTGTAATGTTGATTCTGGGAACACAGATGCATTTTTGCCCTTCATAGATGCGGCTATACAACACAGATGCTATTATGTTAGACACAGACGCGTTTTTGCAAAATTTGTGCAATTTTTTCCAATCTGTGAATTCATTTTTTTGTGACCAAATCTGACTGTTTGACTATTTTTCGTGACAAGAGGACACAATGTTGATGAAGACCCAATGTTTGCAAGTGTCCAGACTCAAAATGACTCCAAAAAAAGTGTGCTGTTTGATGTAAAAAATGTTTTGCATACACTTGAAGACACAAAAGACACAATGTTTTGCTGTTTGGTCTTGAATGTTTTGAATGTTTTAAAATAAGTCAAGCACAATTCTTATGGTTGGCCAAGACAATAGTTGTTGATCCCACATGGGGTTTTACCCCCAAGGCTACGCTATTCAGAGCGGATACTTAGATGCTTGACCTCACTAGCTCCACCCTCGGCACTCACTTCTCGGGTCAGCCAAGCATCAGTCCCCACGAAAACTCCCCATGGTGAACTTTGTATCTCTACTAAGAAACGTATGTGTGTGGGTCGCTACCAGAGGTCCAACTTCCTGCCCCAACAACTAGAAGGATTTGGGCTTCTAAAACAAAAAGGTGCTAGTAAGGGCATCCGCTCGTGTGGCCATACATGCGACACTTTCAGCTCTGTAAATACAGAAGGCTCCTAGCTGGTAGGGCTTACGCCCTACAACTGATCAAATAAATTTGATCAAACGGGTTTATGGGGAGACATAGTGTCGGTATGAACTAATCAGCACACGTTATCCATAGTTTTCACCATGAATACAGTTGTTTATAGTGGTTTGAAAGAGGTGGGTTTTCCTCGCTACCACTTGGGTCGTTCTCTTCTCACTAGTAGTCCTAATGACCACACGGGAAGACATGCCCCTCTAAAGATTAAACAAAAAGAGCCTATTGCTCAAAACACAAAAGACAATGATTCAATTTTAGTGCACCAATTGAAGTGTTTGCTAGTCTATGAAAACAAGGCACACAATAAAAATCCAAAAAACCCTTGCCAAGGAACTACAACAAAGAGTTGTTAGTAGTTTGGATTTGTTTCAAATAATCACCCCTTCCTGCAAGCACACAAGTTAGGTAAATTTTTAAACCCAAAAGACTTTGTGAAAAATAGGGGCCTTCAACCAAACGATTTTGCTTTCAAGACAAGCTGCACCAATTTTGTTAGCTAGCTCTGAAAATGTTAGCTCAAAATAAAACAGATCTGAAACATTAAATGCAAAATCCAAAATCAAATCAATAAACCCAAAATTTGAAATCGGTGAACATAGACGCGATTATCTTAGACACAGACACGACTTTCTGACGCAGACGCGGTTCTGTGCGACACAGACGTGGATCCAGAACGCAGACGCGATTTTTGGACACAAACGCGTCTAAAAACACCGTAGACGTGACTTTAGAACACAAACGTGGTTTTCAGAACCTGCAAAATAAAATACTGCTGATAACACCGACACGATTCCAGATGTCGCAGATGCGCTAGAAAGTCAAAAACGCGATCCGAAAGTATGCAGACGCAAAAATATCAAAATGCTGCCGAAAATGTCAGATCTGCAACTTCAAAACACAAAATCTGCAACAAGGATGTTAAATGCAAAAAAGGGACAAGAGTCCCACCGGGCGTGCCAAAATGTTTATGGTGAAAATGGATAACAATAATAACGATATTGAAAGGCTAAATGAATTCAACCACAAAACCCTAGCCTGACAACAACAAAGATCCACCATAACATATGAAGATTACCTAAAATAATGCAAATCAAATGAAATCACAAAGATTATACCATCACATGTCCAATAGGGTTTGAATCTCCATTCTTCCTATCTCCATTGATCTTGCTTGATATATTTGCTCTCAGATTTTAAGTGCACAAGAGCTCAACAAAGAACAGAATATGGTTGCAAGTAGGATCGTAGTGTAGTCAAGTGCTTAAAATGATTAGCTAGGGTTTGATAATGAAGGAAGCATCTCCTTATATAGAAGACACAATATGAAATGGAGGGATAAGATTGAGAGGTGTAAAAGGAGGTCGGCTATGATTAGAGGGTAGGTAGAGGAAATAATAAAAATAATGAAAGAGGTAGGTAGTGTAGGAATTAAGAGATGAATGACATGTGTCATGGGTAGAAAAGGTTAATGAATTAATTAAATAAATAAAGATTTATTTAATTAATAGAAGAAGTGGGATAATTAAATAAATAAGATATTTATTTAATTAGGAAAAAGGACAATTTAAATAAATAAATATATTTATTTAAATGAGAAATAAGGCTAGAAGAGGATAAATGAATTAATTAAATAAATAAAGATTTATTTAGTTAATAGAAGAATTAAGCTTAGATAATTAAATAAATAAAATATTTATTTAATTATCCATGACAATTTTAGGTGTCTACACCACCAAATGGAAGAGATAGGGAAATTAAGACCATGCTAAAGAGATTGGTCATACCAAGTGAGGTGTTAGGAAACTATTTACTAAGGTTTTCCAAATACTATTAAATGATTCTATCTCTAAATTTTTGCTTACATAGTCTAATATTTAATTACAATCGTAATGTATAATGTTGAATCTCCAAAGTTCTTGAAATAGGTAAGTTGGACACCCATTGGTGCAGTAGCACCTAGCTTTTAACCATTTTTTATGCATTTTCTACATTTTGATGTGATGATCCATATTTTGGATTAGGTGTTTGAATAATGGACTACTCAGAGGTCCACATGTGTGTTTGATAGTCATTTGAAGGATGATTGTCACCTAGGTTGTTACTTTTCTCAAATCTGGCCTATCAGCCCTTGTAAGCCTAAAATGGCATAAATTTGCATTATGATGTAAAATGACTTGTAAATCCTCATTAGGCATTTAGGAATGTCATTTTAATGTTAGGAAGTCATGTTAGGAGGTTCATTATAAGTAAAAATGCATAAAAGGCAAAAATTCACATTTGAGAAAAAGTTGTCATTGTTGCTTGACAACTTTTTGCAACTTTTTGAGCAACTTTGCATTTTTTGAGAAAAATGGTGGTTAGGAAACCGATGAAGAGTTGGTTAATACCAAAATGGCATATAAAATTCTTTGAGAATGATTCTACATGGGTTGGAACATTTATGAGCAAATTTGAATAGATTTAGAAGACAATTTCCAGATTTTACCTTGTAATTTTGTCATTTTTGTAGTAGCAGTTTGTACCAAATGGATTGACCTTGTGACTATTCTTTCATGGTGGTTTATTGTATGTTATTTTATTGCTCAGTAGGTGTTTTTAATTTCTTTTAGTGCAGGTTTGAGGTGTGTTTACAAATTTGTATTGCTCTTGGCTTGAGCAAGGGTTCATGAGCCTAGTCATGGTTCCAACTTGAAATCCCTTGGAAGTGCATTCAAAGATGTTTTCAATGCCTTATAATTCCATTAGCATGGTTGTGGAAAGTTACATTTGTGAAAGAAAGTCTTCTCTTCATAAAGTACGGCTAGGGCATGCTAAGGGTTGGCACTAAATAGGGACTACATGAGGAAGTTTCATCATGATAGTATTGGGATCCTTATAAAGACATTCTTTGGGCCTATGTGATAGACTTTGATATTTATTATCACATATTAAGTTTCCATGGAAGATTGGAACTGTAAACAATATATGAAGAGGAGCTTAATTACCATAATTATCAAATTTGAGCTATCGGTGTAAGTTACCCTGACAAGACCAACTTGGAAATTAAATATGAGGAGTGTAAGGGTATTGTCAATCATGGATTCTCAAGTGTGGTAGATGATACAGGGGTAATAAAGGACAAAAACCAATGGATCACCGAATGCAGATCCCTACTCAGTTCAACCCTTAGTGTTACCCGTGCAGATACGTTGGATATGAATGAAACAAGGGAACAAGTTGAGAATTTTGTTACAATAGAGATAGCGGTCAGAGACATTATCAGGAAGTATGCTACAGTACCAGGAAAACCCTACTATGACCTATTTTTTAGAATTGTACAAGTACTGCCAGGGCATGCTAAGGGCTGGCATTGAATAGGGACTACATGAGGAATTTGCATCATAATAGTATTGGGATCCTTATAGGGCATTCTCTGGGCATATGTGATGGCCTTTGTCATTTATTAGCATGTATGAAGTTTCCTTGGAGGGTTTCAAGTGCAAATGATATAAGAAGAGGAGCTTGATTATTAAAATTGTCAAATTTAAGCAATCGGTATAAGTTACCCCGACTAGACCGACTAGCATAGACCATGAAAGAACCTATCGACATAACATTCACACATCAGGGGCATGCAAAAAATGTTATGCCGATAATTGATGAGATTTTTGGCACATCTTACACCAATGAAGGAGAATGCAAAGTAGAGGTCAACGATGTCATCGGGTCATTGAAGAATGTCATCCCATGCTACTTTGATACCCAATGGGCTAGACGACAAAGGCGGTATCATCGACATAACTTACTCCGATGAGGCAATACCAAAAGGTAGAAATACTAATTCATCGAGATAACAAAAATCATCGGTGAGAGGAGTTTTCAGTTACGCCGATACTCGATGAGGAAGACAAAGCCGGACACAGAAGACGAAGATAAGGTTATCAGTTTTTTTCCACCATATATATTGAAATCCTCCAATTTCTTACTGAGCCATAATAGAAACTCAATTGTGCTACAAAAATTTAATTTTATTTGTAGTCATATATATTGAAATTCTTGAGTTTGATGTTATAGAACAACTTCATGCACATACAATCAAAAACATATGTTTTTTCACCATATATAATGAAATGCTAACAACAATTTCAAAACAGGGAAGATAAGAGTATCAGTTGGTGTCAACAATTTTTATTTTTGTCCGGTAAAGCTATATTTTATATTAATTCTGAAAATGTTTGCATTCTAAAAGAAAAACCTCCATGGCTAGCCGACTAGACTATCGAAGCTGGTATACATAACGGTCCATACATAACATATTCAAAAACATTTAAAAAAAAAAACCACAGTGCTTGCTTCAAAAAAGGCTGTATGTTCCATCTCGCTACTCCATGTGAATAGTGACCATGCCCTCTTCCACATCCATCACTTCCATGTTCCTAACTTGGTTCATTTTTGTCTCCTTGCTGGAGCCTTCTTCGAACTACAACACACGACCCTTCTTAGTTGTTCCTCTTCCACAAGTTTGACCTCGTCATTTTGTGCATGTAGGATTTATTCATTGCACAAGTGCTCTATATTCTGACCAAGGTCCCCATTTTTCCATCTCCACATGCACTTTCCAGACATCGACCATCTCAAGGTATTGCACAATACCATACATTCCAGCCTATGCTACACTTCTTCTCGCCTCTTTATCAAATGTGGTGCTCTAGAGAAAGAATGGTCGTAAGGGAGGAGTGAATTCACTCATGTGAATCCACGCTCCGTCCACACTTTCAAAGCCATCCATGTCTCGTGCCAAACCTAATAAAGCTTCCATTCCCCCTAGCTATTCCTTCTTGACACACCTGTTCATGATTTCTCTAACTTTCACAACAGGTCGGAGCTATAGACACCATGCCATAAATAGAGACACTATGTCCGCATTCATTCTATACTTCCATCCACTATCTACGTACTCAGGTCCAAGGATCAACTTCACCGCATAAAGGAATGCGGTGTCTTCATAGATAAATAGGTTCATCAACTTATCATCGCTTATTCATCCCCAAAATGCGACCTGTGTTTTGCTTGTCTCTAAAGAAAAGTTGGCCTCCATATTTGAAATCAAGATACCTGTGATTCCAAAATGGACATGCAAATTTGTCAAACTAACAGTGACGTCTATAAATTATTTGAATTTTTATCAACCTATGCGTTAATTTTTTAGTGCTTTCTAATAACTAAATTCATCTACCACATGCTCCATATTATTCTGGAATCTAAGTACTTGTATTCTGCACCATAGTCTGTGGACATTTTTGTACACTTACACATATCCATATCATGCTATCCTACAAAGACCTTGGATTCATATGACACACACAACTAATAGAAAGTTTCATTTTTGATATCAACTAACAAGGCTTGTTATGCGCTTTCACGCATGACCTCTCCAAAACAGTAGTACGCAATGACTAACATGCCTGTTAGTCGCATGTTTTACACCATTGATTTTGCAATCAATAGGCAATGCTTGACTAACACAATGCTAACACACTATAAAATAGGTTCTCCCGCTCCAAAGCGGACCTTTCGTACAACGTGTTAGCGACAGGTTAGTCAATCGCAGCCATTAATTCCAAAATCGACGATGTAAAATGCTCTACTAACACAAGTGTTAGTAAATCCATACTATCATTTTCGAGCCGTAATAGATGCCTTCGATGCAGAATCTGCTCCCATGGGGCCGAAGCCTTTAATATGCAGAGTTAATATTGCATGTTAAAGCTGCAAAGAAGTCAATTTTTTTAATGTATTTGATTAAGTATATTAAATTTTGTATTTATTTTATTTTTTAATAAATCTATTTATGTAAATATATTTTGATTGAGATAGTGTGTATTAGTTTATAAGTTTTATTTTCTGGCTTCAAAATGGACCTTTCGTACAATGTGTTATTGATAGGTTAGTTAATCACAATCGTTAATTGCAAAATCGATGGTGTATAACACGCGACTAACATGCATGTTAGCCAATCCATACTATCATTTTGGAGCTAGAATAGACACATCCGCATCTCAGGAAACATAATGAGAAAGGGTGCCCTTATGGATGGAAGAAGTTCCTATTTGATTATTAATCTTTTGTATCGTGAAGAGGAAGTAAAAATTACAAATAATGGAAAGTTACACTATCGGGCTAAGTCACCCCGATAAAAACATAGGCAACAAATACTAGCTTTTGATCAACGTATCATATATCGATAAGAATGCATGGAAATCCAAGGTCAGACCTATCAGTATTAGTCTCATCGATTATAGTATGGAGTCAATGATGGTTATATCAGAGAAGCATATAGCGATAAGGCTCATCGATATAGTGAACATAAGCGACAAAAGCATAAAATTGTCTTGCTGATAACTGATGAGGCTATCGGTAAGACTTATAGTGAAAATGTCCATCGGTGAAGGTAGTACCAAAAAGAAAGTCATCAGGGAAATAATGTTAGTTAATTTTGCCATTTTGCGGGACAAAAGGAAATGGCGGCTAGGCAGTCCATGAATTAGCAAAAGCGACTAACATGCCATGTTAGTCGATTTTGCTGATTCGCGGACTGCTTGGCTGCCATTTCCTTTTGTCTTGCGAAATGACAAAAGCGACTAACACACTATGTTAGTCAATTTTGTTGATTCGCGGACTGCCTAGCCGCCATTTCCTTTTGGCCTGCAAAATGGCAAAATCGACATAAGCGACAAAAGTAGAAAATTGTCTTGCCGATAACCGATAAGGCTATCGGTAAGACTTATATCGAAAAGCGCAATAGTGAAAATGTCCATCGGTGAAGATTGTAGCGAAAAGAAAGTCATCAGGGAAATAATGTTAGTCACTTGTTTCGCACCATCGAACCTTTCGTACAACACGATAACAACGTGTTAGTCAATCACAACCATTTATTGCAAAATCGATGGTAAATCCATTCTGCCATTTTGGAGCCAGAACAGACACGTCCATTTTGGAGCTAGAAGCATGTCCGAATAGCTTCACCCAGATGGGACTGACCAAAAACCTAACACCAATTCTAACCCTAACGCGGATAACCGTAACCCGCCTTCTAACCCTAACCCGCCTACTAACCCTATCACCGCTAATCCTAACCCGCATTCTAACCCTAACCCACATTGTAACCTAACACCACTAAACCTGACCTGCCTTCTAACACTGACGTAGCTTGTAACTGTAACGTGAATACCTAACACACATTCTAACCCAATCCCATATGTCCAATCCAAAATCTATAGTCACAAAGATAAAAGGCCGACCCACTACCAGACTAACATGGATTGTTAGTCGGGAGTCGCGATGTAAGGCTTTTTGGAGCCAACAAACACGCATCCTGCATGGTATCTAACCCTAACGCGACGGTTAGACAACCAAATTTTCTCCCTATATTGCCTCCAAAACAAGCAAATTTTCACACTACATATAAAGCAAAACAAGAAACAAAAACAAACAATGCAAACCTAGAATATACGCATCCATTATTTTTAATAAAATCCAAACACAAATAGGAAAAAGATGACTTGTAGAGGCCGATTTCCACATACCTCACGCCCTTCAAAAATGCAGCCTGCTTCAACAATCATACACCCTTAAAAAATGCAACCTGCTTCAACAATCAAACACCCTTCAACAACACAGCCTGCTTCTACAACAAGAGCCCTTTAGCAATGAGTTGCAACCTGCTTCTTCAATAATAGCACTTCAATAATGACTTGCAACCCGCCCTTATGTTTTAATCATGCATTAGTCTTCTTTTTTCCATGTTAGGCACAAAATGGCACCATGTTTTCTGAAATGAAGGTACATATTTTGGAAGCAGTGCCCTCTTTTTCCCGCCGGTATGTCATCTGAATGCGGTTTCTTAAATTGTCGGTGGTTTTTTTATTTTAAGGCTTTTTTTTGAAGCCCGCACCCTCTTTTTCTCGCCGGTCTGCCGTTCGAACGCGGTTTCTACACTTGCCACTGATTGTTTCTTTTTCATGGCTTTTAATGTGCGTATTATGCACAACACACTGCCGCTAACCAGTAAGCGAGCCACGACCATCCTCCGTCATGTCCACGTAGTTTCATGTGGCCCTGACGATTGAAACCAATGAGTCCACGACAAGTCCATGTCACATACTGTGGGTCCGGCCACTGCGCCAAATTGGCATGGTATGCATGTCTCAGACATGTATTTCGATGCATGTAATTGGTATGACAGGTCACTTTTGGAGCCAAATTAGATGAGTCCTATCATGTCATTGTCTTTTGATCCATGTGATATCTTCCTCTTAATCCTAGCCCTCCATTGCCTTTTAATCTTGACCATCCATTTTTCTCCATCCAATTCTATAAATTGGGGTCTCCATCCCCTCATTTGATATCTCCAATTTCAGTAAGTTCATGCTACCACTTTGAGTCCAACAATCCATTCAAGTGCCCACACTATAGCCAAATTCCCTACATATCCAAACTTAACTATTTTCATCCCATTTGAGCATCCATGATACATTCACTAGTCCAATCCTTTGATCCATTTATTGTGCACATTGGAGAGCCATCCACATCAATCCATTGAGCTAATCAAATCAGGTTGGAAAAGGGGCGCTACCTCAACCTCGTCGAGAGCTCAATCGGAGGAAGTAGGTAAAATTTGGGGAAGGTATAATGGTTAATTGATCTTTTTTAGTGTTTATGCTTTGCATTTTTGATCTCTCTAACCATTACGCATTCCTTAGATTTTTTCCCGTCTCCACTATCGTTCAACTTAGATACTTAAATCAAATTCAAAACTTTGAATTGAGAAGATGAATAACCATGCACACGCTCCAAAGATAAAATATAAAATCACCACACTTCAATGTCTTTATATTAACCTGGCAGCAAAATAGCAACAATTGTTCAAGTCTCTCTTATTAGTTACAAATTAAATGAGTAGACCTTATATAGATCTCCCCACAAAAAAGAGGGCCAAAATTGATCTAAAATGGATGGCTAAGAATAAGACAACTAAACTCTGATTAGGGTTATTTGTAACCAACTAACTAATTTCTAAAATCGGCCAATAGGAGATGAACATCTTTTTGACACAAACTTTGAGGAAAATTCCTCCAATGAGAAAATTGACACCACATGGAATCACAACAAACTTTCTTCTAGAAGCTTGTTTCCTTTATCTCTTTCCTTAGAAGCAAATTTAATGAATTTGGACATGATGCAATCAAACTCATCTTCTAGAAATTTTCCCATTCAGGTCCCAAGTCACTAATCATACCCACAAGTGTCATAAGTTATTGAATATCCTCCAATTATTCTTCTGAAAGTGATCCAGAAGTTCCAAAGAAGATACTTCAATATTTTTCTGCTATCTTGTCAACAACCTTGCCAGCCTCAACTTTCATCTCTAACCCAAGAATCATTTGAGTTGATGCTACAATCTTATCATTTATTGTTTCTATCATATTTGCAACTCGATCACAACCACTACTAATATTTTTAATCATACTTCTCATTTTATGTGTAGAATACCATCCACGAAAGTCATATTTTTGTCCATTCCTTATTATTCCAACCTCTAGCAAGTTTTGGAATTTCCATTAATGCTTGCAACCTTAGGATGGTGAAATCCCTTGTATAAACAAAGACATCATAAGAATCCATAAGAATGACAATCCTATTAAGTATGGCTGAAAGTGTATCAAATACATGAGCCAACTCTCCCACAAATTCATTCGCCATAGTGAAAGAAGTGTCAATCCATCTTTAACATTTGGGAATTATTTCTCGTCTCCTCCAAATCATCCACTACATCTAGCGGGAGAAATGATGGAAGCATGCTTGAGGGTTCAACTTTCCTTATGAGATTCTTAAGTTGTTGAACATAATTCTTCAAGGAATTCAATTCTTTTTCTATCTTCTTACTATATTGTAGTTCAATTTGTAATATTTCACATATTATCTTCATTGTATCATCCAAGTTCTCCATTGTCTACTCTGTAGTAAGAGGTCCTAACTCAATTATCTCCAAACCATACTCATTGGCGGTGATTTCATCTTGTGGCTTGTCCACTCTTGGGGTAGAAATTTGTATGACTCTAGATCCAACACTATCTTTTGTGATCTTTGAAAGCTTGGTAGCCTTCCTCTTCTCCTCTGTCAGACCAATTCTATTCAAGAAGTCATCCACATTGTCAATTATCTCTTCTTTAGTTACTATCACTTCCTTATTTATTTTTTCTTGTAGTCATGCCAGAATGGTGGATATTTTCTTCTCTACCTGTAACTCCTTGATTTGTTGTTTTGCTCAGGGTGGAGAAGTTGTCTCATCATCATGATTTCCTATATCTATGTATTCATCCTCGGTGGCCTTATCATTGACAACTGGCTCATGTTCTCTTGGAGGATCTTGTACATGGGGTTGCTTTCTTGTAGCCGTCTTATCTCACTGATCATTATATATAGTGGATTATAGTAATTTATTTGCACCTTGATCACTACCTCCCTACCAAGATGATTGTCCTTCATTGCTGGTTGTCTTGTTCCTATTGACCTCATGGATGGAAGAGGTGTTGGTGGAAGGATGACTTGTACTTGTCCTTTGCTTCTTCTACTTTGACTCCTCCTTGTGACTTCCTTTTCTTTTAGAGCTCATAGGTTGATTTGACTAGGTAGTATTTTTGCTTATGCTTACACCTTTTGTTTCCTCATCTAAAGAATCTAGTTCTCCCATCATATCAAAGGTGAGCTACATATTTTGACTCTTCAATTTGTTATTTTGATAATATACCCATCCTTTTGTGTAAACTAAGACAAGTCTCATCAACTCATTCATATCAATTACTTCTACTTCAACCCAATTGACTTCCATTTCTTTATCCTTTACTTGCTCATAAGCTTGTTGGAGGCATCTTCCATCATCATGCACTTGATTTAGGATTGTGAACACCCTAAATATCCCAATGATATCTATAGGCAATTTGGAGAATATCATCTTTCTAATCTCAAAATCATCTTTGGCATTCATCCAATAGTCTTCTATGTGTGGCCTATGCTTGTACCTTTTACCATTCTTCCTCCTCATGTTGTCGTATGGATCAAAATTAGTTCTTGAAGGATATTTAGTGAATGGAGAAAATTTCATCTCCTCCTCTGATCTCTTAGTTGCTTTCAAAGATGGACATACTTCCAATGATTGTCCAACTATAATGAGAAAGGAAATCCTATTCTTATGTTTGTCCTTTTGAGTTTTGTCATATGCAACTAATTGTCTCAACACCTCTAAAAACACCATCTTGTCTGTAGGATAACGTGGAAGCTTGTATGGTGGAGATGAGCATCCTTGAACTCATATGTAGGTAAAATTGGGAAATTTAATGAACCAAGCATCATATTTCTTCACCAAGTCTTGTGCTTGCGAGGATAACCTTTGATGGATGTCGCCTTGCAACTTTCTTGTTATATGCATGGAGAAGGAATCATTCACTCTCTGATAATGCACCTTGTTGTGAAAATGCAAATGTGTTTAGTTCTTGCATACCCTTATTTCCCCCTTCCCATTGCCTACCGAGTCTCTATACATCAATCTCGTGTACTCTTTGGCTCTAGCTAGTGAGTAGATGGTGTAGGAGCTCATATGAAATTGTTTGGTGTACTCAAGTCTTCTCAATTGAAGATACAGATTGTTTCTTGTAATCTTGACCTAGTTGATCTTCTCATTTTTATGCCGAAGGCATCTCCTACTGTGAAATGCACCGAGCTAAATTTTAAAATCAATGGTTCACAGTTAGCTATAACGAATACAAGACGATTCAAACTATTTCAGCCGTCAATATTTCCATCTCCTCATACAAAATGTGGAACAAAATGCGGAAAAATTTTGTTCGTTCATTTGGTGTCACTGTTTTACCTTTTCCAATTTTCTTAAAGGCATGAAACTTTGGTATACGCAGCGTTCAGAGTCCTTTCACTGTCTACTCTTTCAACCACGTACATTACACATTCAAAATGACACCAATTTGCAGAACCTGTCAGATGCAGATAATTGACGTGAACCAAAATAATGTATTTATTGTATTTGTCCTTTTTTTGTAAAAAAGCCTTTGCTATCGCTTTTTACTCTATCGTAAATTAATTTATTATAAACATTTTGCATAGCAATTTGTCCTATGTCATGTGGATACTTTTTCTATGTTAATTAGAATGAATATCACCATGGGGTTTTGAATTTAAAAAAATTAATATTGACTTTTCAGTTTTAAATAATAAGTCAATGGGTTTTAAATTTTAACTAATCCATATATATTATATTAAATTAAAATTTTTATTAATTAATTACTATTTTTAGCAAATATATTATATTTTGAATTTTCATTAATTCATATTTAGTATTTTATAATGACATAATATTTATTTTTAAGAATTTTTTTATTAAATGATTATTATATCTTTTAGATAATGTATATTTATTTTTTAAATAAAATTATATTTTTATTTATTTTATAATTTTACTTTTTTATATAAGTAAGGATTTTTTTTTTGAAATTTACAATTTTTTATTTTAGTCTTAGTAAAGTACAATTATATAAAATATAATTTATTATATTTATATAGTTTTAATAGGACATTATATTATACAATTGCATATTTAAATTAAATATATCATGTATTTAGTTATGTTATATAATTTAATTGGAATGATGGAAAAAGTCACATTTGAAAGAGAACTCTCATCATATTTTTATAGATTATTTTTAAGATATGTAACATGCAATAGTTAAACTAAGTTTTCATTATAATTTTGAGCATAAAACATGAAAGTATTTGTTAAACCCATCAACTTTTTGATAAAATGACTCAAAATATTATTGCATTGTGTCCTTGATTTGTTTGTAGTAAAAAAATAGGCAACGTCTATTCAAAGATCAAAATGGATCACCGCCGACTTTATTCATTTTATATTCATTAACTAATTGACAATCAAATTATAGTTATTTTTTTATTTTCACCTAATAAATAAATACAATCAACGATGAATTTTGAACTTTAGATAGACAATTCGAAAAAAAAAAAATATCATAAGTTTGCAAAGAGATTCAATTTCCCAATTTGATGACTTACCAAAGCATAAGAATTGTCTTGTAATTGGTTTTGTTTCATCTTTACATGGGTCTTTACATGGTTCCTCATACTATCATATGCTTCATCCCCATCGTTTCCACTCTGTCATCTATCCCTTTCCATCCTTAGAAGTAGATCAACTATATATTATTTTCTAGTGGTTATAGAATGAAAGATTATCGTTGATAGTTTGATAGTTGAAATATGTGATGTCGAAGTAAAGTGTTTCTATAACTCACATTTATCAACAAGTTGAACATTTAAGTTTACACAACCACTCATCATACTTCTATTTCTTTTTTTGTTTTTGGTTACCTACAATCAAGTTGGATTCTATGAAATTTAAGTCTACATCAAATATATTTAATATAATTTATATTGTATTGTTGTCTTCAATATTTTCCATGACTATGAAGATGATCTAATCATAAAGTCAACCTAAGAGACCATTACCCTCGTAATCAAGAAAAGTCCTCAATAATACCACACATTGTTATGTCTAAGAAGATATCAAAAGTAAGCGTTGACATAATTTTCAATAGTCTAAAATCAACAAATTCAATTCAATGAACTTTGTGAATGTTTAACATGGTAGGGCATTTCTATAGAACACAAAATCAATCTCACGCAAAGTGGATTTGACTCCCAAAGGTTTTTACAACTATTCAAGATCCAAGGTGTTACTCTGAAGAACATTTATTTAGAATGTCAAGGTAATTAGATTTAGACAACATAAATCATTTTTGTCCATCATAATTTCCTCAAGAAATTGCTCTCTCTTAGACTTCTCATTACCCATTGTCATTTAATATACCTTAATCAAATCTACTTGTTTTTCTTCTCTTAATTAAATTAAATTAACATTAAAAAGGAAAAATGTTTCCATTATAATACTAGTGAACATCATTACCATACATTGTAGTACATTTAACATCCTCTCTTATAGTTTTCTTTGGTGTTTCCTCTCCATGGCTTCCCACACAAATGACAACCACTTAATTCTATATGTTACTCAGTTTTTGTTCTAAAATGGTTTAAATTTGCATAAATTTGTCATATTTAACATATTTTATGGCTTATGATGCCATTATATCATATTTATAGATAGAATTTTCTCCCTTCTAGCATGGATCCATTTGTCATTTTTCGTATAACAACTTTGTCCTTCAAAACCTACTTGAATAAACCCATTTGAAATTAGGATTTAAAAATTATTTTGAATGATTTAAGTTTTGAAATACAAAAGTGAGTGTCAATCTATTTATAAATGTCTATTTAAAATGTTTATTTTCTTTTTAAAATTTTGAACTGTATTTAATAATAAAAATATGTAAAAATGATCATATAATCAACATATTAGACTTTAAATTAGTGACAACATCTCAATATTGTATTTTTAGTATCAAGCTACCATATGCATGTGTATACAAAGATGTAGTTTAAAACAATATTTCATTAAACTTATTAGAAATTCAATGTTTATTCATTAAATGACTTTAAAGTACTTAATTTTTTCTTTTACTTTAAGGTGTCACTTTATGTATCACTTCTTATATCTTTGCCCATCTCTCCCTCTCTTTGCTTCTTCCCACCTCTCTCTCTCTCTCTCACACACACACACACACACACACACACACACACACACACACACACACACACACACACACACACACACACACACACACACACACACACACACACACACACACACACACACACACACACACACACACACATTATTCTTCTCATAGTATTCCTCCCTCTATCCACTACCCTCTCTCACCTTCTCTCCCTATCACAAGCATAATATGCGTTGTTGGTAATGGGAGTTGATTATCTTACTAATTCAAAGGTTTTGTTTGATGCATGTTTTGATCCCTATATGTAGCATAGTTGATTTGAATATCACTTCTCCTTGAAGACCATCATTGCACAAACAACCTAATTTACTAAATAATATACCAATTGACCTCATATATTTCACAAATATATGCAAAAAAAAAGACAAAATTTTTCCATCTTTAACCTTCCACACATCTTCGGCGTACCTATTGCACACCAAGGGGCAATTGCTAGTTTATTTTTACTCCTTCCATGAAGTAGAACATCCAATTCTCAAATGAGGAGGCATGTGGACTTCCCATGATCTCGTTAAGCAGGGTAACCGGATCATTGAATTCCTCCTTGAAGTCTTTTTGGTGGAGCTTTCTTGGTACTTTTCTAAGAGTAGGTCGAGCCTTTGACAACCAATACTTGTTGATGATACTTAAGCATTTATCAGGGTCATCCTCATAGATTGCCAATTTTGATTCTTTATTATTGCATATAATAGCCCTAGGCTCGGTTATGTTGAATGCTTCACTGATAGCGGTCTCTAACAAGAATGCTAATAATTTACCATTAGGTGTGTTTATTTGTCTTATGTTGACATCATAGTGTCTTGCACATTCAACTATTAGTTCATTGCATTGAATGATATGAAAGAAACCAATTGCTTGGACAACTCCACTTTCGATCATTTTCTCTGAAATACTAGTTGGCTTGCTTATGCAGAGAGGGCCTTGAAATTTCTTCATGTCAATCCTGCCCAAGTTAGTGTCTCCCAAATTTGTCCACAGTGAGGTAATATTTGATTCAGGTAGTACTCCTTTCACATCTTCCTTGATGAGAGATTGCCTTGTGAGACCTCTAACTTTCAAGGTTGCCATCTACCTCCTAGAAAAATTGTCTAAGATAGGATATTAATATGATATTAATGTTTGTATAACTGAAATCTCCTACTCAGTTATCAATCCTCTTTTAGAGTTTATACTTCACTTGAAATATTAATAAATTGCTAAACTTAGATGTTGATCCTAAAACCCCAACTGTGAAAAATCAAACATTGCTTCAAATATGTTTATAAAATTTACAAATGACTTTCAATTAGAACATGAATCAACAAATTAAGATTTTCTTTAAAAAAAACAATGGAAGAATTTCTTAATTAAAACCCTGATTTATGACTGATATTCAATAAAATCAGACATGCTTCTGATTTGAAAATAATCAAAATACTCAAAATGAGACTTGAAGGTGATTGTTGATAATAGTTTATGAAATTGATGGTCAAAATCTATGGAAATTTGTTGAATGAATGAGACTTGTGCCTATTGTCTAAAAAATTTTACCAAATTATCTCTAATATTGATTAAGACCACTACTTTAGACCATGTATTGGAATGTTGAAGTTCGCTACCCTATAGGGAAAAATCATTAATCCTAGGAGAAAATTCATTGTTTATTGCATAATATATAATTTTAATTTTAATTGATGATCAACAAAGTGATCATCAATCTCCTCTTATAAGTGGTAACCCAAGAGGCATGTGTTTTGGTTTAAACTTATTCACAAGGCTGACTTGTTTTACAATTGTTTAATTAAAATTTTCTCTTTAATTTCCCTTGCATTAGTTTCCAATGATCTAAGAGTTGAATTTAAAAAAAAAAATGTTTTATTGTTTTAAAGTTTGAATTTTGAAAGTTCAAATTTTCTTGTCCAAGAAAAATCAACTTGATATATTTTATTTTATTTTTGAATTTGGATTTTCAATGACTTTGTTTAAATATGATGCGATGTCTTTGGGTCCACATCGACCTTCTTTTATTTTTAGTTGGTGCTAATGATTTCCTTATTACATGCTCTTTGAATGCTTGAGACTTAGGCATATGCCGCAATAGCTAAGGCGATGAAGGATATGGGTAATAGAAGGTATTGTGGGTGAAAGGGAGGCACATGATGCTAAGGATGGATGTGTCATGATGGAAAGGGAGGTGTGAGATGTGAGGAAGTATGGTGTCACATTAGATAGGGGTGCGGGGATGTGGAGATAGGATGTGCCACGTGGGAGAAGGTAGTGCAGGATGTGGAGATAGGATGTGCCACGTGGGAGAAGGTAGTGCAGGATGTGGAGATAGGATGTGTCATGGGAAAGGGGGTGGTAAGAGATGCTAGGAAAAAGGTAGGTATAAGGGATGAAGGATGGGTTAGAAGATGTGATAAATGGAAGTTGGGAGGTATAAGGGTTGGAATAAAGGTAGGAAGTGGGGTGAGATGAGAGCAAGGGTAGTAGATGAGAGGAAGGAAGGTTGAAGGGATGGAATGTTAGAATGGTGAGGTGGAATGAGAGTCATAAGAGATATGAAGGATGAAGATGATGAGGGATGTGGAAGGTAAAAGGGGGGTGTAGACACCTAAAAATGTCTCATTGATCATGTACTAATTACTCCTCTAATTGATTAAATAATTCTTTAATTATTTAATTAATTTAATTAATCTATTTATTCTAATTTCATATTTCCTCATCATCTTACTAATTATTCTATTTCTTATTCTTTCATCATTTAATCATTTTCTAATGTTAATTAAATATTTATTATTTAATTAATTATGGTTAATTCCCCAATTTAAATAATCTTTATTATTTAAATAAGTTACTAATTATTCAATTTCTATCTCTAACCATCTAATCATTCAACCCTCTTCTAAATATTAATTATTTAATTAATTATGATTTAATCCTTTAAATTAAATAATCTTTATTATCTAATTAAATTCTATTTCTAAATAATTAAAGAGTTTCTTTAAATTATTTAATTAACTAATTAATTCTTAAATTCCAAATCTCCAAATTCTAATTTCATTTAATTTCATATTCTTCTAAGTTCAAATACTTGTGCATGATTTCAAAAACCAAATTGAAAATCAAAGTCAAGTTCTAAATATATTCAAATACTAAATTGAATTAATAAATTCAATTATTTGAATAATATCTCATGCAAAGATTAAATTAAAAATCTAAATCTAAATGTAAGCACATGATAAATTAATTAATTAATTCAATCAATTAATTAAATCATTTATCTCTCCAATCTCTATTTCCATCTTTCAGTTAGCTTTTTCTAAATTAAGCTTTCTTTGTCATCTTCTTTATTTCCACCAAATCATTCTTTTACTTCCCTTAGTTAGCTTTTTCTCAATCATTTGACTCAATTAATCTATTCAATCTGTTGAGTTTCACTCCTACAATCAACAATTCAACTATCAATTTTCATTTGAGCTCACCTGAGTTCCACCTCTTGATCAATCTGTTCCACCTTTCAATCAATTTTCTCCAATTTTCTATAAATTGAGCATCCAATCTCCATTTTCAATCCTCCTCAATCTTTACTCTGAATCACTAACTTCAAATCTTTGTGTCACTTGCAAGTTACCAATGCAATATCTGAGAGCCATCATACCATGAAAAGGAGAAGAGCAATGGAAGTTCTACGCAGTCACGAAATAGGGAGTTTTTATTGATTTGATGATTTATAATTCCTGTTTCTTGGTTGTGTTATTCCATTGTATTGTTTGCAAAATTCGTTCTTCTATTAACAAACTAATCAATTAGAAACAAGGAAATCGCAAGTCCCTATCCTAATCAGAATTTAACAAACAATACAATGGAATAACACAACCAAGTAACATGAATTATAAATCATCAAATCAAATAAAAAACTCCCTATTCTGTGACTGCGTAGAACTTCCATTGCTCTTCTCCTCTTCGTGGTATGATGACTCTCAGATATTGTGCTGGTAACCTGCAAGTGACACAAAGATTTGAAGTTCGTGATTGTTGAAAATGGAGATTGGATGCTCAATTTATAGAAAATTGGATGAGATTGATTGAAAGGTGGAACAAATTGATCAAGAGGTGTGAACTTAGGTGAGCTCAAATGAAAATTGATAGTTGAACTGTTGATTGTAGGAGTGAAACTCGATAGATTGAATAGAATAATTGAGTCAACTGATTGAGAAAAGAAGGAAAAAAAAGATTGATTGGAGGAAATAAAGAAGATGACACAAAGAGCTTAATTTATAACAAGCTAACTGAAAGAGGGAAATAGAGATTGGAGAGATAAATGATTTAATTAATCAATTGATTTAATTAATTAATTTAGCATGTGCTTGCATTTAGATTTAGATTATTAATTTAATCTTTGCATGAGATATTATTCAAATAATTGAATTTATTAATTCAATTTAGCATTTGAATATATTTAGAACTTGACTTTGATTTTCAATTTGGTTTTTGAAATCATCCACATGTAATTGAATTTGGAAGAAATTAGAAGAATATGAAATTAAATGAAATTAGAATTTGCGGATTTGGAAATGAAGAATTAATTAGTTAATTAAATAATTTAAAGAAACTATCTAATTATTTAGAAATGGAATTTAATTAAATAATAAAGATTATTTAATTTAAAGGATTAAATAATAAATATTTAATTAATATTTAGAAGAGGGTTGAATGATTAGATGATTAGAGATAGAAATTGAATAATTAGTAACTTATTTAAATAATAAAGATTATTTAAATTGGGGAATTAATCATAATTAATTAAATAATAAATATTTAATTAATATTTAGTCAATGGTTAAAATGATTAAATGATGATAGAATAAGAAATAGAATAATTAATAAGATGATGAGGAAATATGAAATTAGAAGAAATAGATTAATTAAATTAATTAAATAATTAAAGAATTATTTAATCAATTAGAGGAATAATTAGTACATGATCAATGAGACATTTTTAGGCATCTACATTTGCCCGTCTTTGAGACAAAGTCGGAACGACATTGTTTCAAAGAAAATGAAAAAAATTATGCCCCAGTATGCCCCGGCGATACTTAGGGTGTAACAAATAATACAATGGAATAACACAACCAAGAAACATGAATTATAAATCATCAAATCAATAAAAAATCCCTATTCCGTGACTGTGTAGAACTTCCATTGCTCTTCTCCTCTTCGTGGTATGATGGCTCTCAGATATTGCGCTAGTAACCTGCAAGTGACACAAAGATTTGAAGTTCGTGATTCAGAGTAAAGATTGAGGAGGATTGAAAATGGAGATTGGATGCTCAATTTATAGAAAATTGGAGAAGATTGATTGAAAGGTGGAAGAGATTGATCAAGAGGTGGAACTTAGGTGAGCTCAGATGAAAATTGATAGTTGAACTGTTGATTGTAGGAGTGAAACTCAATAGATTGAATAGATTAATTGAGTCAACTCATTGAGAAAAAGTTGACTGAGGGAAGAAAAAGAATGATTGGTGGAAATAAAGAAGATGACAAAGAAAGCTTAATTTAGAAAAAGCTAACTGAAAGATGGAAATAGAGATTGGAGAGATAAATGATTTAATTAATTAATTTAGCATGTGCTTGCATTTAGATTTAGATTTTTAATTTAATCTTTGCATGAGATATTATTCAAATAATTGAATTTATTAATTCAATTTAGTATTTGAATATATTTAGAACTTGACTTTGATTTTCAATTTGATTTTTGAAATCATGCACATGTATTTGAATCTAGAAGAATATGAAATTAAATGAAATTAAAATTTGGGGATTTGGAATTGAAGAATTCAGTAGTTAATTAAACAATTTAAAGAAACTATTTAATTATTTAGAAATGGAATTTAATTAAATAATAAAGATTATTTAATTTAAAGGATTAAATCATAATTAATTAAATAATAAATATTTAATTAATATTTAGAATAGGGTTGAATGATTAGATGGTTAGAGATAGACATTGAATAATTAGTAATTTATTTAAATAATAAAGATTATTTAAATTGGGGAATTAACCATAATTAACTAAATAATAAATATTTAATTAACATTAGAAAATGATTAAAATGATTAAATGATGAAAGAATAAGAAATAGAATAATTAGTAAGATGATGAGGAAATATGAAATTAGAAGAAATAGATTAATTAAATTAATTAAATAATTATTTAATCAATTAGAGGAATAATTAGTACATGATCAATGAGACATTTTTAGGTGTCTACATTTGCCCCTCTTTGAGACAAAGTCAGAATGTCATTGTTTCAAAGAAAACAATTTTTTTTGCCCTAGTATGCCCCGGTACTTAGGGTGTAATGCCCCCTTGAGAGATTGTTTGTGCATTAAAGATATGAATGATCTCTTGAAAAAAGAAGAATGTGAGATGAAAGATAGAAGAATGGTTAGTTGATTAGAGATAGAGATAGGTGATGTGAAGATGATATTGAAATAGAATATGAGAGAATAGATTGATGAAAGAATGAAATAGAACAATGTTAGATTATAGAAAATGATTAAGAAAGAGACGATGAGAAAAGAATCAGCAAACTAGCAAGAAGCAAATGAGATGAAGATGAGAATGAAATTGAATGAATCACGAACCTATGTCACATATTATATTGTGTCAATATATATTCATCACTGAGCCTTATTATTGAATAATGAAGCTTTAGCACATCAAGGTATAAGGAACCAAGATGAAAAGATATCTCATTGAAGAAACAAACACGTAGTAGACAAGTAGCAAACAAAGAAAAAGATAATGCCCATCATAGCTCCTCTAGTCACTTGTGAAGATCCTTGAGTAGTATAGGAACATAATCTGTCGCCAAATGATAAAAAGATAAAGACTAACCCGAACAAAATTCAGCAGCTATACTGACCTTGTGCCTTTGTTCTTAGTTGTTTGATGTGATGGTTGATAATGTCTGATCTCAGAAAGTTGCGAACCTCATTTAAGACTGACCTGTCTGATTTCGAGTGTATCCTCTTCTGTTTAAGACAAGATAATGATCATGTTGATATGGATATGATACGATTGATAAGATAGTTTGATCAGTTGATTGCAGATGTTTGACTAGATAGTCGTATCCTTTGTTAACTTCGTGCGAAGTGTTTGTTGGATATCTGCTAGGGTATTTGTTTCTCACAAGACATTGAATTGCAAGTTTTTTTGATTGATTGATTTTTGATTTTTAGTTCTTTTCGAAGAGCTTTTTCGATGTTTTTGGATTTTGTAGATCGATATTTGAATGTTTTTGATTGGATGATTTTTAGGATCGTATTTGAATGTTTTTGGTTGATTTTTTGAAGGATTGTATTTGAATGTTTTTGGTTGATTTTGGATTTTGAGTTTTTCATTGTTTTTGAATTTTGAGTTGTTCATTGTTTTTGAATTTTGAGTTTTTCATTGTTTTTGAATTTTGAGTTTTTCATTGTTTTTGAATTTTGAGTTTTTCATTATTTTTGAATTTTGAGTTTTTCAATGTTTTTGAATTTTGAATTTTTCATTGTTTTTGGATTTTGAGTTTTTCATTGTTTTTGAATTTTGAGTTTTTCAATTGTTTTTGAATTTTGAGTTTTTCATTGTTTTTGAATTTTGAGTTTTTCAATTCTTTTGGATATTTTTTCAGGACTTTATATGATTTTTTGGATTTTTTCAGGACTTTATCTGATTTTTAGGATTTTTTCAGTTATGCCCCCAGTGTGCAGACTTGTATGACATGATGATCAACAAAATGTATGTGGAGACAAATGAATTTTTGACATGACCTATGTGAATGCAATGTGCAGGATGATGCATTTCCTATTCGAACAAGGTTGACTGCGTTTGTTTTTGCATTTGAATACACCAATTGAAATGGAGGTGCAAAATATTTCCTAGATAAGCGGTCAATCGATCTCTAAGGCCCTTAGTGACTAGAATTTCACGTCGGGTTCACCAAAATGTGGGATGAAAAATTCATCTCAACACACTTAGTGACTAGGATTTACAAATGGAGACGTGGAAAACTTCCCCATTGGTTCTTGAAACTCTGATCTTCTTTTGCCCATGTGTGTTCAAATGCGTTAATTCCCGCTCTTATGTTCACTAAAGATCCTTAGCATCCTATATGACTAGCTACATGATTTTTATAACTTCAAAAGCATCCCGAATAGAGCCTCACTGCCAGTAAGCCTTGAGAGCTCCGACAAGGTTATAGATTGTAATTTCTCAAATATTGCTCCATTGCCAGTAGGCGTCCATAGCCCTGATGGAGTTACTTGCATGTTCCCATAGTCAAGCTTAGCTCTTTTTCTTTCCTTTTTTTTTTTGCCTTGACTTGTAAGTAATGAAACCTACTTGAGTGTGATAATTATAGTGGCGTTGAAGTAGAATTTTAGATTTTTCACTAGTCATATGATCAACTAGGTGTCTAGAATGAATTAGAGATCTTCTTAATGTGTGAGATATAGCAATTGATAGATTGTGGGTTAACAAGTCTCAAATAGTGAAATCACTACCCAACCATAAGTAAAGCGTCATCACAGGGTAATGTTGAGAACGAATGACCTTAGAACCTCAAAAGACTTCATGTTCAAATATCTAAGAAAGGAAATGACCCTTGTTTTCCTTAGATGCAAATGAATGATAAACTTGGACAGTTACCTTGTTTTATTGATGCTTCTATATGAAAATGTGGAAAGTTTAAGAATGCGATGCATCTAAAAAAGAAACTATATGTAATGCAGATGTTTTAAATGATATGATATGCAATGCGGAAAATAAAACCTAAACTAAACAACCCTTAGGTATAATATTTGTGTAGGTAGTTCATTGGTCTTTGTTTGAAGAGTCGGATAAAGATGTCTTTTTCAATAAGATATAAGGACTCAACAAGGTGTACATGTTCAAAATCTCCAATGTTGATTTTCTTATTTTTTGGATTCTATGGATCATCAGATGGAAAGCCAACTTTGGAACCCATGAATTCAGCTATAGCCTTATCAGTTTCAAAGAAATCCAATTGTGGTATGTTCTCTTGCCCCCAGTCTTTCAAGTGTGGGTGTATGAGGAAAATTGATTCTAGTTCTGAAGTTGTGACATGAGCAGGTGTTATGCCTATTTTTATTGATGCACTTGAAGAGGATGATGAAGTCAACTAGGTGTTGATCTCATTAACTGGTGTTATGATTATACTTGAACAAGATGATGAAACAATTGTTGACAAGTTGTTTTGTGTAGTATGATCTGGATTGGTGATTTCATTAATAAGGGGTTCATGAACAACTTGTGTAGAGGTATTGGGATCACTAGGAGAAATGGCAAGTTCATTTGAGAGGGAATCTTGTGAGGAACATGGAGGACTATGACATGGAAATGAAGGGATGGAGGGACCTTGATCAGGATTTGGAGAAATAATGGGATCTTGTTTAGGATGTGAAGGTAAAGGTGTGATTTGATCTTGGTTTGTAAAGGGATTATTAGGGAGGATGGAAGGGATGTCTTGATCTTGTTTAGGAGGTGGATGTTTGATGGGACTTGAAATGACACTTTTTTCTTGAGATGGAAGGGTTTGATTATGAATGGAATAGAAAAGAGTGAGGGGATCATCATAAGATTCTTGGTTGGTGGGATCTTGATAAAAAATTGGGTAGGATGGAAGTGGTTGTTCTTGATCTTTATTTGTTTTAGGACTCATTTCTTTTGATTTTGGATCATCATCTTGACACGGGGAAGGAGTTTGGATATTCATGGGAGATTCTTGGAATGTTTCAACCTTTTGAGTACGATTTTGTGTGAAAGAGGTTGATTTTGGTTGAAAAAGGTTTGATTTTGGTTGAAAGAGGTTTGAATGTTGGATTGATGTGAATTTTGATTTGGACTTTGGTTGAAAGGGGTGCAATTTTGGTTGAAAGAGGTACTTTAAATGTTGGGTTGATGTGAATTTTGTTTTGGATTTTGGTTGAATAGGGTTTGATTTTGGTTGAAAGAGGTTTGAATGTTGGGTTGGTGTGAATTTTGATTTGGACTGTGGTTGAATAGGCTTTGATTTTGGTTGAAAGAGGTTTGATTGTTGGGTTGATGTGATTGGTATGATTGATATAGTGGGTTTAAAGAAAAAGAAGGTTTACATGACTCTAATGTTGGTTGAACTGAGGTAGGAACGATTTTGTTGAAGAATGAAGGTTGACATGTTTGAATGGTCTCACAAGAAGAAGAAGGTTGGCCTGATACTGATCCCCTCATGGCTATCACTTCTCTCATCATGTTTTCTAACCAGCCCCTATGGTTGTCAGGACTAGCCATGTCTATCACTTGTTGTTGCAATGTTTTGATTTGTTGAGCTAATATTTCTATGGATGGCGATGGAATAGGAATGGAAGGGATGAATCATCCACCTTCCCTAAGAAATGTATAATGCCAATCCATGATGTTTTCTTGTTTGGTTTGGACCTAGGATCACAACATGTAAGATGTTTTCTCTATTTCTCTGGATGTGACAATGTTTGATTGATCTTGACCAACTTGTTTGAGTTGAGGTTGAGTTTGATTTATCCTCTGATTGTGATTTGGATGTTTGGGGTATGACTTTCTAGGATGATTATGCAATTGATGATGAACTAAGATAGACATATATGAGGTCTAGATGATGACACATATGATAATGTAGGACTATGTAACCAATATGGATGACAATGCAAAAGACTTAGGATGATAATGAGGACGTAAGTGGGACTATGCAAAAGACTTTAGGATGATAATGAGGATGTAAGTGGGACTATGAAAAAGATGTAGGACGATAATGAGGACGTAAGTGGGACTATGCAAAAGACGTAGGATGATAATGAGGACGTCATTGGTGTTGGTGTAAATAATTATTCATCATGGATATTATTACACTTACTTAAGTTTACTTAGGAAATGTATTTCATAGTAGTTTGGATATGAGACACTTGGGTGTTTGTGCCATATTGGGATAGTGTGTGTAGGAGAAATTCCACCTTTTATGGTGTTGATCTTGTTATTACACTATCATGTCCACTTATTGTGGAGTGATAATTCCACCTTCGGTGGGTGATCCACCTCATGTGGAATATTATATTATTTCTCCTACCTACCCACACCTATTTCCTACCTACCCTTGTTTCTCATTGAGCCACATGTCATATTTGTGTGCTCATACATCCATATGGCCTTGCCTATATAAGCAGGCCTTTATTCATTGTATGTAACTATTGAATCATTATTATTGATCATTTTCTATTGATGAGAATACAGTTTATTCTTGTCCTATATTGTGTCTCTATTTTGTACATTTCATTGAGCTCTTGATCTTGGCAAAATCTAACATGGTATCAAAGCATTGGGGCTTCATTGATTCATCTTGAAGAGGCATTATTGTGACGTCAAGAGGCAGATCTGAGGAGCAGCATTTTTTGGAGGTGTCCTAGACTAGATCCGACCTCGCCATTGCGTCCAGAAGGCCATTTCCATGAATTTTGGTTATAAAGTTGGCCTATTTTGGTGAGAAAATTTTTTTTCTCCAATTTTGCTTGTATCGTATGGATTTTCAAATTTTTAATTCATTTCTCGAAAAAAAAAATTTAATTTTCGAAAAAAAAAATTTTCAGAAAAAAAAATCAATCAAGAAGTTTTTGGGGGGTTCGCAGACCCCCCCCGTGACCTGCCGTACCTGCAGGTTTGCAGGTCTGTTCCCGCCGCGTACCGGTTTGCAGCACCGACAGCCGGTGCCTTGTTTCCCGCACCACTGCCAGACGCTGCACTATCCATGCCGCCGCCGAGATGACCCGCCACCGCCGCCTTGCATCTCCCACCGTGCCTCTGCCCGCCGCCGCCCGAGCGCCCGTCCTGCCAAGTCCTCCCGGCTCCGCACAGGTTCGGCCGCCGCCACCTCGCTCCACAAGCCGACCCCTCAGCTTCGGTGCCTCACTCCCTGGCGGTCAACCTAAACCGGAGGATCGCGCCCGCCATGTGGCAGGTGGCCACTGGCCCGCGGGTACACCCATACATGCAGACAGTCGAGTCATCTACCACACAGACCTGCCCAGTTAGCTTTTCCGTATGCACTGCATAGTATCCAGTCAGCAAATCCGTAAAGTACGGACTGCACAATCATCTGGCCACGTCATCCGTCCGTACAATATGGACGCCCAGTCGGTAGAGGGCGAAGTTTTTGCGATAGTCATACGGTCGTCAAATTTAACCCAGTGACTTGCTAATATCAGCGCCATGTTAGCATTTTTCAAAATTTGGCAGGCCCCTCTCATTGAGTTTTTTGATTTTGCAGTTCAACTTCAAATGGCCATAACTTGCTCATTTTTGCTCCTTTTTGGGTGCAATTTTTTTTGAAATGGGCTAGAATTTCATGCTCTCCGTAGTGGTGAAGAAATTATTTGATTTTGATGCATGGATTTTTTAGAAAATGCAGTTTTTGGTGACTGTACCTGAGTAATCCCAGTTTTTGCAACTTCAGAGGCTTCGTTTGGGGTCATCCAACCTCCTTTTTAGGTGCCGTTTTTTTTTTGAAAGTGCGTATTTTTTCATCTACTTTCACATGATGCTATCAGATTGATGCCATTGTAAGTAGAAATTGTACTTTCAGATCTTGGCCATTTTTGGCTCTCTTGGTACTTGTATATTTGCTTGAATCTCAGTTAGATTCATTGCACTATTGATTGAAGTCTCTTGTATCTCATTTGAGAAGTTGTAAAATTTGCATCATAAGTCCACTTTGCCTTGTTTTGCAAGTGGCTCATTGTAATCGCACTATGTATAAAGTGCCAAAATCATCACTTTTGGGGGGGTACTTTGATTGATTGAATTTGGGGGGGTGTCTCTTGTGCTCTTTTTCACTTGTGTTCTTTCTTTTTCTGCTATGGGTTCTTCTAAATTTCCTCTCTTAACTCCACATAACTATGCTACTTGGAAAATTGATGCATGGAGTAAACTTATGGAAAAAGGACTCACTCATTACATTGATGGAACTATTGTTGCTCCAACTGATCCTAAGGTTGATCCAGTTGGTCACTTAGATTGGCTCACTAAAAATATCATGGCAATTGGTACCTTAAGAATGTATGTATCAAACGATCTCATTTTTCATATTGAGAAATGCACTCTAATCAAGGATGCTTGGCAAAAGTTTCAAGACTTGTATGGTCAAGTTGATGAGATTAGGGGATATCAAATTGATAGTGATCTCACCATGTTAGATCCCAAGAACTTTGATACTATACAAGATTATGTCACTAAGGCAAATGAGTTGAGGGCACAACTCAAAGATTGTGGCATTGATAAAAAAGATACTCAATTGATATTCAACTTGATAGGGAAGCTTCCACAAGAATATGCAGCATTTGTTTCTAGTTTCCAAACCCATAGGATGACAATGGGTTCAAGCTACAAAATGCCTACATTTGATGCTTTCAATGAAATGTTGATGATGGAACAAACTAAGTTGATAAGCATGGGCATTCTTAAGGCTTCTAAGTCTCAAGCATTAGTGGCAAATCAAGGGAACAAAGGAAATCAAGGAAAGGACAACTCAAACAAGAAGAAATGGCAATCAAAGCCTAAGGAAAAAGCACCATCTTCTCCACAACAAGGAGATTCATTCTCTTCCAAGAGAGATAATTCACCAAAGAGAGAGAGACCTACTTGTGCTTATTGTAAAAAGATTGGTCATGAGGAGCATCGTTGCCATTCTAAGAAGATTGATGAGCTCACACATATCATCAAAAAGCATAACATTGATTTGCCTAAAGTCTACAAGAAGGATGATTCATCAACTTCCACTTCCTCACATTCAAAAGGAAAAGGGAAAGCATTCATGGCTTCTACAAGTGAGAAGATTCACTCTTTTGGAACAAGAAAAGGAAAAGCTCTATGTGCTACAACAAATCATAATTCAGAGAGATGGCTTCTAGATTTAGGGGCTTCTCATCATATGGAATCTTCACAGTCTATGTTCTCTACATTTGAGCTTTGCACCATGCCACAGATTTTGATGGGCAATCATACATACATGGATGTGATTGGGAAAGGATCTATTGACATTGGGGATAACTCCTTCAATGATGTGTTGTGTGTACCCCACTTGACAAACAATCTCCTTTCTATCTATCAAATCACACATGGCGCAACTAAGAGAGTTGTGGAATTCACACCTGACTCAGTTTTCATTAGAGACTTGGAGACTAGAGCTATCATTGCAACTGGGGTGGTTGATCATGCATCTCAGTTATACTCCTTTTCAGATTTTGTTGATGATGATGATTTCACATTTGATGATTCTACACATGATGATCACACTTATTGTGATGGTTCAGATTTTGAGGAGAAATTTGGACACTTGAACATGGGGATTCTCACATGTAACCCCATTCTTGAGTCTTGTATTTCATCTCCTCATATTGATATCACATCACCTATTGCACCTAATGATGCAGATAGTGCGACAGTTTTGCCTTCATGTGATTCAGTGCAGCAGAATATTCATTGTCTTCTAGCTTCAGATTCATGGGATGATTACTTGACAGATATTACAGGTTTGTTTGTGGAATCCTACATTGTAGATTTGGGAGACATCATTGATGACATTCATCTTCTCTTTGATGAAGATGATCCTTCTTTGATTGTTGCGAGGGAACACTCTGACCCTCTTGTTCATTCTCTACATGATCATTCTTTCGAGGTTGACATGATTGTGGATACTTATGTACAGCAGTTGGAGGAGGTCTCTTTATTTTTTGAGGAGACATGTGAATCTTTGGGACATGTTCTACATCCATCTCCACTAGATCTTGGAGTGCCTTTTTCAGTAGTGTGGCATAGTTTACCACCTTTGGAAGGGGTATCTTTCAGCATCGACATGGGGACACTTGAGCAGTTTTCAGAGATTCCCTTCATCATGAGTTTTCTTCATACATCTTCCCTTCATGATTGGGGAGACTTCATGGATACACCTTTGGTTTTGTTTCTTCCTAAGGGGAGGAATGTTGTTCGACGTTCGTGGAGCAGTTTCTTCATACATCGAGCTTCTTCCATTGGTGCAAATTCTACATTGAGGGGGGGTCACAGTTTGACTTCTCTTCTTCTCTCATATGGGGGGGACTTTTTCCTCACATGGGGTTTTGTTCCTCACATTCTTCTTTGAGAGTTTTTGTATAGCTTTCATCTCTCTTTTGGGGGAGGGTTTTTTCCCATTGGGTTTTTCTCTCTTTCCCCACTTTGTGAGAGATTTCATTGCATTGGTTTGCATGCATTTGCATTTGTTCATGGGTGTAATGCCCCACCAGGAAACCCCGAAGGGATTAAGCCATAACACAAGAATAGAGTGCAAATTTTTTTTTATTTTTTATTTTTAAAGTTACAACACATAAGATGCAACAAGATATCAAAGATTCAGATTACATAGCGGAAGACTTCAACTAACACCTAAAGAGTTTCCCAACGAGATTACTTAAATTTCACAATTCACTTAACTCACACAATTAAACCAATAAACTGAATATCTTAATAACGAGATAATTCATAATCAGGATAATTTCTTTCAGAAGATGGAAATATAAATCACAAGCAAGGATTCATCCATAGATCCATTCATAATTTCCATTCAAGCTTTTCATTTAAATTAACAAGCCATACAACTAATATTCTAACATACTAGAATTTCATCATAAACATATGAGATCTTTCCAAGCATATTTAAATTCCTTAACAACAACTGAGTATAATTCATTACTCTAAGTTACATTCTTTTCATATACCAACTTATTGCATTTTAAAAGACGATTGCATACTAGCATCTACGATAATCTCATCTAAAACACTTACGCATTTGATCAACATGGCATTCAATAAAGAACTGAATATAAGCATTTATAGTTAATTCCATTTATCCACTTAACCATTCTAACATAAGCTAAACATACATGATAAAGCTGAATAAAGGAACATAAGAGAATACATCACATGACACCATAATGATCTCGGAGTTCACCCCTAAAGGGCTACATCTCCGGGTCTGCTCAACTGCAAGACCCCTCTGATAAATAATAAAGTTAAGAATACAAGAGGTTACACCATACGATCCAGCCATCAAGGCGATACATAAACAATATACAAGCGACCGCACCGGTCGATTAATACATAAACGATCCTTAAAAAGAATAGGATCCAGCTGAACATAATCAAGCTAAAAACATAAGTCCAGAAGAGCATCCACAAGATTGAGCCAATCGCCACCCAAGGTCTAACATGAAACCGACACTCACAAGGGCAGAGACAAAGGGACGACTCACGAAGGTACTCAAAACAGGACAAAACGACAACACACTAGCGAATGTAGGGACAAGTGTCATCACACAACCTGGTATGGTTACCATGGCAAGTCTTCATAGGTCCCGGCCCCATACACTGGGTTACCCAGGCAACCTAATCCGAGCTTCCGGCCCATCCAAGCCTCATGTGGACCCACACATCCTCTCGTGAAGACAAGGATGGTAGTTTGCCATTTCAGGCCTTCTCACAGCATGTCGAATCTATGATAGCACTCGTCTCATGTGTGAGGCACATTAATCTTATTTAGAGATTACATTCTAATCTACTTAGGTTATCACTTATTAGACTCACTTTCGACGGGTTACCCAGCAGCCACTTTGGGCGCGGCCCCCAATCGAAAGCCACTTTCCCATACGACACTAGACTATACTCGGACGAACTCAAAACCAAGGAATACACATGGTCTGACAAACGGAGTTCAAGAAGGGATACACAATCATCAGGTCATACATGACTCAAAAGTAATCACTTACTGACGGTACTCTAACTAGAGACCCGACCAACAACGGTCAACCACAATTATCATTCGACTCACACACAAGGAGGATAAGATCATAACGACACTACCACAATCCAATAGTCAACTCGGAATCGAGGACTGAAACAGGTACCCCAAGTCAATCCATATGACAGGGTCCTACTAAACAAAGCAAAACATGCCATTTCATAATTAAAGGCGAATACAGAAATTAAACTCGCAAGGCAATAATCAGAAAAGACAATATTTCCTCAAATTGATTTAATCATTACAAGTCGATCAAGTTTTCTACAAGATCTAAATCAGCTTACAACACCTACCTCATCTAGGGATAAGTTATTCTTGGTTTTCTAACTCCTAAGGTTCAAAGCATCGAACAGGCAAATAAAGCCATAATGAGTTTCTAAACCAAATTCATATTAATAAAACTCAGACAACCATTAACCAACTAAAATAAGGTATTTAATCTCCAATAGAACATCATTAACATACTGGGCTAAAACCGACCTCTACAGTTTCGCATTTTCAAACCCAGATGCATAATACGAATCATGGAAATGTAATTATAAAAAGAGAGTCTAAAAGGAGATGATCATTTCCAAAAGCACATCGTTTCAATTCCTAATGACCCTTGGTTAAATAACCGTTTCTAATATCTCCAAATGACTAATAACATTAAAATCTTCAACAATATATTTATATGGAAAATAAGTACGTTTAAACTCAAAAGGATTTTTCCAATATCACAATATTTGATCTACCCCACATATTCACAACTTGATATTAAACCTTACATCAGAATCTACATTACATAGTATTAAAAACGTTATATATATTTTTTTGAGTTAAAAAAAATACATAAAAAAAAACATCTTTCATTAAAAAAAATGATACTTATAACATATGCATTTTTTTTTTAAATTACTAAAAAAAATACATTAAAAAAAATGATTTTTAAAAAGAACTACGTTTTAAACAAAGTAAACGCATTTTAAAAAGATGGAGGCGAGCTGGGAAGGGCCGTGCAATAACCCTAGCCGCAGCAAGGTGAAGGCACGCGGGCGGCGCCCACGGTGGTGCCCGCAGGTGCCGCGGCGCCCTGCGACCACCGCGGCCCCTACGGCCACCGCCATGGGCCGCAGCCCCAAACACTCTGCGAGCACGAAGTGAGGGAATGGGGGAGGAAGTGGGGGGACGCGCGGGGGAGGGGTGGGGAGCGGGTGGAGCTCCGCTCCCCGCTCTCCCAAACCCCGACCCACCGTGAAACACACACACGCCCAATTCGGGTTTAACTAAATTTTTTCGCCCAGTCCGACATAAATAAAAACGCCCAGCTCGAAAACAAAGCATTAAAATCCTCTTCGAACACACAGTTCGATAATAAAAAAAAATAAATGTTTTCATTTTCCTTTTAAACACAGTCCGAACTTTCAAAACAAAAACGCCCAAATGAACCGAATAAATTTCGGTTGAATATAAGTTTGATTTAGAAGAACTAGGTTTTGGTACCACATTTTCTTTGATAATTTTCATTCTCCAAACACAATGGGATTCCAAAACACCCAAACAGCATTAATGAATATCAAAACCTCAGATAAATCTCCAGCCAAACTCAAATGGCCAAACAAGGAACTATTTTATTTTGAAACCAAATGGTTAACCAGATCCTACCTGATCTCGCATTCCTGGCAAGATCTGTCGAAAAGTCCAAATCTCCAGCTCCCAAATCCTTCCTTCTCCATCCAAAATCCTCCAATTTCATCTCCAAAATCTTTCTCAACCAAAAATCCTCCAAAAATGTCCCTCCTCTCCAAATCCCCAAATTTGGGTTATATGGAAGAGTTGACCCAAAAATTCCATTTTTGGAATTTAAAATTTTTATTTAAAAATAATTCCCCAAATATAATCCTTTTTAACTATTACTACAAATTAACTTGCTTTCCAATTCAAAATCAATTTTCCACATTTAACCTTTCAGATTTAATAATCCAATAGAATACAATTAACTCTATGGCGATAAAATATAGAACTTTCTTTTTCAACAGCATATATAAAATGCATTAAATATTCGAAAACAGTCATTAATTCAAATTTACTTCCAATTTAAAATAGGCAATTCATTAACAACGAAAATCGCATAACGAATACCCGATTAATTTAATCCATTAATCTCTAATGCACAAACACATATATTTAATTCAAGTAATTACTAAGGACTAATTAACCAATTTAACCAAACACACCAAGCACGCAAAACGAGAAGGTCAACCAAACAGACGACTCGCAAACCCAAACAAAAAGGGATTACCGACGACGACTGGCGATGCTCACTAGAGCACGACTAAGGTCAACCAGGGTCTTACGACCACCTAATCCAACTGTAAGGATTAAAAGGCACACTCAAACCTGCAATCCAGGTGAAGACGAACCTCGCACTCATGCGACTTCGTACCTGAAATCTCCTGCAACCAAAGATCATACATGCATACATATATAATAACTTAATGAAAGCGTTAGCTTGATAATAATACCACGAGATAGGTACACTAACAACTTGCATACAACTAGAGTGAAACCACATCAATAGCTATGCATTAAATCAAACATCTGACTATAACATAATATTACGATAAACTAATCAAGATTAAGCCAAGGTTAGAAATAGATTAGGGCAGGGGTACTACAATGGGTACCTAACATGGCCTCATAGTCGGGACCCATCTTGCATTGCTTAGTTGCATTGTAGACTTAAGTGCATTCCCCTAAGTTGCACTTAAGGGGGGGTGTTGGTGTAAATAATTATTCATCATGGATATTATTACACTTACTTAAGTTTACTTAGGAAATGCATTTCATAGTAGTTTGGATATGAGACACTTGGGTGTTTGTGCCATATTGGGATAGTGTGTGTAGGAGAAATTCCACCTTTTATGGTGTTGATCTTGTTATTACACTATCATATCCACTTATTGTGGAGTGATAATTCCACCTTTGGTGGGTGATCCACCTCATGTGGAATATTATATTATTTCTCCTACCTACCCACACCTATTTCCTACCTACCCTTGTTTCTGATTGACCCACATGTCATATTTGTGTGCTCATACATCCATATGGCCTTGCCTATATAAGCAGGCCTCTATTCATTGTATGTAACTATTGAATCATTATTATTGATCATTTTCTATTGATGAGAATACAGTTTATTCTTGTCCTATATTGTGTCTCTATTTTGTACATTTCATTGAGCTCTTGATCTTGGTAAAATCTAACAATTCGGACAATGCAAAAGACTATGTAGGGGACTGCCTATGGTCACAAGTATGTAAGGACTTTTTAGAATCAGTTTCAAAAATAGACTTTGTTTTCTGTAACTTTGTGTGTAGGACAATGTTTTGTAGTTTTCCAAATCTGAGAACAATTGCTGGTAGGTATGTATAGCTGACTGACTCAATTTTCATACAATCTCAAAAAATTTGGAGATACATGGGATAGGGCCTAAAATAGCCCAAGGGACTGACTCAATACTGGTCTAGCACAATGATACATAAAAAAGCATGGAATACAATATTAGGCTGGATAGTGGACACCATTTAGTGAGGCCCCCGTAGCAAAATACTGAAACAAGATGGACAGATAGAGAGTCTGGCAGCATTGGCTCCACTCCACGACACACACTTCTCGGGCATGCCAATCTCTCTTACCCTAAAGATCCAAAGATCTTATCACCGAGGGATTTCTATTTCATAATGTAAGGTACATGAGGGGTATCTATGGGGTACGATCCGAACTCCCAGAACCACATAATGTAGGATTTTTGGCAACTAAATTGGTTCTTAGTATTAGGTTTTGAGGGGTCCCGATCCAACGATGAATTCTCAGAGCAAGACACTTAAGGATTTAGTTGAGCTTATCGGTGCAAGGAAGGCCCCCACATACATCAAATTCATTCAACACTCTAGCCGCTTGACCAATATATTTATATAGCGGCTCGAAAAACCCGCTCGAGAGTACGCTGGGAGAGATGATATCCCCAATGCATCCCAATTCGAAGTACCTCTGTGGGGTGATGAAATCTCCACTCAAAGATACCCCTCACTATGTAGAATAAAAGAAAATTTGGATGTCATTGTCACCTTCCTTCTTTCTCCCAAGAGCCCGATGGCGGGTAGAAAGTCAGTTAGTGCAACTGTAGGTCCACCCCAGACACAATGAAAATTTATTTTCCCTTAAGAAAATGAAAAATGATTTAATCTAATGCAGCCTGATTCATGTTCATTTTATAGCTGAAATTTAGGTGCTAGATCAGCATGTGCATGTCAATTTTAAACACCAAATCCAAGTATGAAGGCATACATGTCAATTTTAACCATTTGTTGATTTTACGCACCAAAAACCAAGTGTAAGATACATGCATGTCAATTTTAGGCCATGTTCATTTTAAGAACCAACAACAAAGTGTGAGATTATCCATGCATGTCAATTTTAGCCTTGTTCATTTTAAGCACCAACAACAAAGTGTGAGATTATCCATGCATGTCAATTTTAATTATTTTTGATTTTAAGCACTAAAAATGAAGTGTGAAGTGTGCATGCAAAAATACTAATCTAATCCTCTCTGTGAATCCGTCACAGGCTATAAACAAAAGATTAGTAGTAAAAAATAAACTAACAGAAAACAAAAACTCAAAACTTTGATAGAAGCTAATGCGTAATCCTATCTGCGTGAATGCATGATACTTATAGACTGAATGCATAAATCTGACAGACTGAATGCGTGACGATATTTGGTCGATTGTGTAGCACTAACAACTCAATTGCATGACAGAATGCAGACAACAACAAAAAATTTTAGAAAAATACAAGAAAACTAAACCTGATTAGGAACCTGCGAAACTAATTGTGAAGCCCTAGCCAAATCCCTCATCATCCATTCAATATTGATTAGATCATATTTAACTGTATAAGAAAGAACTAGGCTATTATATATGTCTAAGGCCAGTTGTTCTTCTGAATCTTGTATCAATTTTTCTGCCTAGAGAACTTTTTGGTATCGTTTGGCTTCTCTCCTTTGTTGTTTCGTCCTTCTTGCACCTGAAATCTTGAACTAAACTTTTCTTGCCATAAACAGTGTTAATCAAATCATGAAATAAAAAGCAATTTGATCCTGGATTAACCAATTTTAAGACATATTTAAACAAAACAAATAACAAATGGAAGAAAAATTTAAACAACAAAGCTTCCTGCGAATGCGTGATCCCAAAAGGGTGATTGCGTGATCTGGACAGGGTGATTGCGTGACCCTGTCTGAACGAATGTGTGACCCTAAAGGGTCAAATACATGATTCTGTCTATGCGATTGCATGATGATGTAAGCTTAAATACGTGACAGAAAATCTTTTCTCGAAATTCAAGCACCCTGCAAAAGAAATGAATAATCCGCACAATCTGCAAAAATCACACAAAACATAGAAAAAGGTTAAATTGCTGTTAGTTCATGTCAGGTTCACCAAAATGTGGGATGCAAAATTCATCTTCTATTAACAAAGTAATCAATTAGAAACAAGGGAAATAACGAATCCCTATCCTAATCAGAATTTAACAAACAATACAATGGAATAACACAACCAAGAAACATGAATTATAAATCATCAAATCAAATCAAAAACTCCCTATTTCATGACTGCATAGAACTTCCATTGCTCTTCTCCTCTTCGTGGTATGATGGCTCTCAGATATTGCGCTGGTAACTTGCAAGTGACACAAAGATTTGAAGTTCATGATCCAAAGTAAAGATTGAGGAGGATTGAAAATGGAGATTGGATGCTCAATTTATAGAAAATTGGAGAAGATTGATTGAAAGGTGGAACAAATTGATCAATAGGTGGAACTCAGGTGAGCTCAAATGAAAATTGATAGTTGAACTATTGATTGTAGGAGTGAAACTCAATAGATTTAATAGATTAATTGAGTCAACTGATTGAGAAAAAGCTGACCAAGGGAAGAAAAAGAATGATTGGTGGAAATAAAGAAGATGACAAAGAAAGCTTAATTTAGAAAAAGCTAACTGAAAGATAGAAATAGAGATTGGAGAGATAAATGATTTAATTAATTAATTTAGCATGTGCTTGCATTTAGATTTAGATTTTTAATTTAATCTTTGCATGAGATATTATTCAAATAATTGAATTTATTAATTCAATTTAGCATTTGAATATATTTAGAACTTGACTTTGATTTTCAATTTGGTTTTTGAAATCATGCACATGTATTTGAATTTAGAAGAATATGAAATTAAATGAAATTAGAATTTGGGGATTTGGAATTGAAGAATTAATTAGTTAATTAAATAATTTAAAGAAACTATTTAATTATTTAGAAATGGAATTTAATTAAATAATAAAGATTATTTAATTTAAAGGATTAAATCACAATTAATTAAATAATAAATATTTAATTAATATTTAGAAGAGGGTTGAATGATTAGATGGTTAGAGATAGAAATTGAATAATTAGTAACTTATTTAAATAATAAAGATTATTTAAATTGGGGAATTAACCATAATTAATTAAATAATAAATATTTAATTAACATTAGAAAATGATTAAAAATGATTAAATGATGAAAGAATAAGAAATAGAATAATTAGTAAGATGATGAGGAAATATGAAATTAGAAGAAATAGATTAATTAAATTAATTAAATAATTAAATAATTATTTAATCAATTAGAGGAATAATTAGTACATGATCAATGAGACATTTTTAGGTGTCTACAGGGGGTAGTGGAAGGTGAAGGTAAGAAGGAAGATGGATGGAAAGGATGGATGAAAGGAAGGAAGGGTGTATGGAAGGAAGGAAGGAAGGAAGGGAGAAGGGAGGAGAGAGAGACAAGAAGGATCCCGCGGCTAGGGAAGGTGTGAAGGATATGGGATGGAGGGAAGGATGGAAGAAGGATATGCTTCTGTAATGGTGAAAATTAGGGTTTCCACCATTGAATGTAGTAAAACCACTAATTTTGCTTAGAGACCATCACATGAGGGAAATATAGGAATTAGTTAGATCTAAACCTAATGGATCTATATTTTTATCTAATTCTAGGGGGCATTAGATGTGCCTCTTCCCTCCCTTAGATTGAATAGGATTATTGAATTTTCTAACATTAAGATAAAATGTTGGAAATGTAGGTAAAAACATAAAAAAAACAATGAGCTATAGTCATCAGATTAAGGCACGCATTCGGATCTGAGAAATATAAGTAGATTTGGATTTGCTCCCCGAAAGAGCTCCTAAAATGTTAGGACCGTGGTGCTCATCACCATGGTCCTCCGAACTTTTCACACACTGAAGGGGGATTGATTTTTCACTGTAAATAATGCTTATCCTAAAGATCGCAACTCCATACCTATTTTCCACACATAGAATGAAAGGGAAATGGGTTGGGAATAGGGGTTTGCCTAAGTCAAACCCCGGTTGAGGAATCAACCTTAAATGAAATGTAACAAATAATGAAATAAATAATGGAAAGATATACCTCAAATTTGCAATGACTGATAATGATGCTCGTGCTGCTAAAAATGTGGTTAATTATGTATTCAACATGCACATAGATGAGACAATATAAATGAAATTATGAAGCAAATTGAAAGCTAAATAAAAGCACACCAAAAGCTCCTTTGAGATGTCCCATCTTCCTCTATTCTTGAGGACCTTGAAGGTGTTGGATTGTTGGCTCTCAGTGGAGAAATGAACTCCAAAGTGGAAACTCAAGAGTTGAGTAGCTACTTCATGATTATGCAAATGAATGAGGCTAAGATGATTGTATGCATGATCTAGCTAGAATGATCTATTCAAGCTACATGATTTGATAAAAAGGAAAATAGATTAAGATGCTATGATTAATTCAAATTAAAAATTATGCTAGATGATATGAATTCAAATTCCTATAATAACAATGCAAAAACTATGAATGCAAGGGATCTTTATTTCTCCAAATGAGAGGTATTTATAGGAATTCCAAGGCCAAAGCTGAGGTGGCAAGAATCGACCGTTCAGATTTGATTTGAAGATATCAAGGGACAAGATTGAGGAAGTTGGAGGAAGGGACAATTGTCATCTCTGTGGTGACAAGTGTCAAGGAACCTTGCTCATTAGAGGGCAAGTGTCCAAGGGAGGAGACATGTGGCAAAAATTTCATGTGCCTCAAAGAGGGAATATCCAACCCACAGAAGGTTAGAATAAAAGATGTTAGGATGTGCAAGATAGGATAGGGTTAGTTAAACCCAAGATTAGATAGAATGGATTAGGTTAGGGAGTGATTAGGTTAGGTGGTTAGAAGTTAGGAGCCATGTGCTCGTATTTGAATTTAGAAATTTATATATTAGGAAAATGGTAATTATTCTCAACAAATTTTAGTTTGTTAATCTTAATTAGGAATTAAAAGAATTGATTAAAATGAGGGGAGAATTAATTAATCAAAAGGGGGATTATTGAATGAACTGTATAAATAAATCAATTAGACTTATTTACTAGTAGACAAATAGGGAAATTAATCAAATTGCTTGTGAATTCAATTAATTGGGAAGGGGTATTAATTAAATAACCACGTATTTAATTAATTATCTTCAAACCATTTTTAGGTGTATACAATGCTTTTCTTCTTGAATGTAATTACATATGTTATATGAAATATCATGAATATGACAAAACCTTAATCAGACACACATGCTTGCTTAGGAATGAGGTAAAGTTGCTCCAAAAGAGATAGATGAAGAATATGTAGCCTTGAAGACCTCTATAAATGCCTTATGATGAATGCTTCAATGCTTGAATACTTGATTGCTTGATTATATGTCTCCTTTTTATTAATGTATATCAAAATGAGAGGAGAAAACCTCCTTATATACTTTCCCATTGGGAAAACATGTTAATTTTTTCGACATAGGCCGACTTGGAGAAAGGTTTCTCGCTCAAATTTGAGATACGACAAAGGGTTTAAATTGGGGCCCAATTAGGGAGGACCATGGTGTGGCGCTATGGTCCTAGTGAGGACCATGGCATGGCGCTATGGTCCTGGTGAGGACCAAGGTGCCACACCTTGGTCCTACCCTATTTTAGGGCCAGGAAAAAGGGACAATGAAAGTTAGAATGTCATATTAAGTCTATATTTGCATGATATAAGCGTAGATGGTTCCCAGTCAAGCACATGGATACAAAAACTAAGGTGAGGGCCCCAAATATGGTCTAAATTGTAAGGGAATATAATTTAGGATGCTATAGCTTCACCTTTTGCAATCCAAAATTTTCTCATACTTAAATGATTTCAAATGACAAAATCATTTGAAACTCAAGCACTCAAGTTCAAATATCTCAAACAATTTCCTCTCAACCTTGATCTTAATCACCAATCCAATCTTTCTAAGAGTTGAAATGACTCATTTTATCCTAAGGAGAGACCTAAAATACTACTAAGTTGCCCAAAATTTGAAACTACAAGCGAAAAGGGGGTCTCCATCTATGATGTGTGAAATGGTCACAATAGTTACAAGCCTAAGAAATAGGCAATAATTCACAATTCACAATAATCCATCTTAAATATTAATCTTGATATCAAAATAAATATGCTAGATAAAAGTGTATTGAAGACATGCATTGTTCATGAGCTCCTAAAAAAGGTTTGGTTTAATGACCATATAGTTGTTTTTTTTGCACCTTTTTTTATTATGACATACAACAAAAGAATTCAATATATGCATGGTACAAATGTGAAAGTTTGGGAAGATAATTAAAAAACTTGAGTGATCATAATAAGCATAAAATGAATATTTAATTTTCTTTCTTTACCATGAACCATTAAAGAACAATGCTAAGAAGATAAGCCACCATAAGAAGTTTACCCGTTAGAGAAAGTTGGATATTAAAAATGAATGAAAACTTGCAACCATACAAACAACAATTTCAACATAACCCAAATGAGAAATCAAGGCAAATAAGAACTTAGAATCCATATACAATAGAATAAACAACATACCCATCAAAGAGTGATACAAGATATACCTTGGGAAAATACTCATGAGGGAAAAACCTAGTGTCCAAAAGCATCCATCCACCATGTATTAATCAAGAATGAAACATTACAATGCATCCATTAATGCCTTTTAACCCCAAGCCATCAACAAACACTCCATGTGAACAAGCATATAGCCACACATCCCATACCATGATTATGACCTCGACAAATGTTAACCTAGCTAATATACTAGCCTTAAACAACTACCGTGTAGTTGCTTTAATAGAGTCAATCTCCCACAAAACCACCAAATGACATTACATCAAAACCATGGGCTACCTAACCATTGACCCCACATTTAATATTGGGCACTAAGTTTTCACTTTTAAAATATATTTCCCGCATATTAAATAATTGTAATATAATATACAATGTTACAATACAACTCGTCAAGTGGCCCCGAGAATGTTCCAAATGAATCTCTACACATTACATGTCCATGTAAAACTCACATAATAAATAAAATATTATAGTTATAATTTTTTTTTTTTGAAAAAAGGGAGAAAAATTTATTGAATCAGAAATACGAGAACAATAGCAAGAAGAAAAAATTAAGAGGTAACACAAAAAATATCACCACTAATCCATATCATCCATAACAATTTTATCAAGAACTTGAGTATAATTCTGAGGTAAATCAAAATTATAAACATTATTATGCAAGGTGTACAACACCTATTTTTCTAAAATTCTCCCACTTGTTGTATATATTGCATCAGGGGCAATAAGTATCCACAAACATGAACAAGGGAACAATCCCTCAAGCTACATATATCGTCATGGAATCAAAGTGTTCCACATGCTCCATCAAGATACCTACAATGAGAAACAAAGTGACCACCATCTCATACATGAATGCTCTCAACCTTCACTATGACACTGCCACTACACATAGATAAGAGGCCATCCAAAGAGAAAGCCACACAATTTGTCACAACAAAGCATAATTCCTACCTCAACTGATATCCAAAGATATCAAATGCATAGGTAGTTGTCAAGAACCAAGAACCATAGCTGAAATAACACTCACAACAAGTGCTAATACATCTAACTATCCATACATCCAAGGCATACAAAACATGTCAATTGAATATCACGTCATCAATAAATACAACCCATAACATGAAACCATAAGCTCCAAGTGCAATGCTTGTCACGTACACACCTAGAAACTCCCAAATCTGAAATAAATCCACTGACAACATCATATCTAGAAAGTATAATTATATTTGTGTGATATCAAGGAACATCCACAATACAATGTATAGCATGTAAACCAATAACCTACAAATATAACTCTCACAACAATTCTCCAATTCTTTCCCATGTTCTCCATAATCAATAATGAAAAGAGATAAATGATCCTCCATGTCATCTCCCATATGACAAAACATGAATACAAACTAGCGATCACATAGCTCCAAACAACCTCAAATATAATGTAATGTGAAACTAAACATCTAGGAAGATAACCAAGACCAAAGATAAACTACAAATCAAAACCTATAGCATGTCCTTCTACATACACCTCTAAATTCCAACTGTATCAAGTATGATCTCCTTCATAAAACCCCAAATGAAAAGCCATAACAACACCTAAACCCATTCAGTCTTATAGACCAAACAAACATATATATCATGTAATCAACATGGATGTAAGTCTCTCATAACCAAGAACATCAAACAAATACCATTACCAATCCTAGGGAATAATCCCAATAAATAATCTCTTAAACCCAACAATGATGAATGCCATCATAATAATAATTCAAATGTGCAAGGATATAACCAATACCAAACATCTCTCAAATTGAATCTTCCATAACTAACGGTCTATCCATAGCTCAAGATCCATATTTATGAAAGATAAACATAAACATAATACACTTGAAAGTAACAATGTGTAATACCTCTCAAAAACTACACCACCAAGCAGTCCAAGAGTGGGAATGAGAGTGCTCATTGAGCCATTGAAGTCATTAGGACTCACACCAAGAAAAATCTCCTCTCAAGTCCATACCAAGTGAATGTTGCTCGATCTTCTCTACTGAAATCAACAACCATCTCAACATATATCTCTAATCATAAGAGAATATCAATATCAACTATGTCTCCATGAGAACATGCAACCAATCAATCCATGCTAAACTTCAAATGCAAAAAAGCACCATCTTGAAGCAATCGAGCAAATGATCATGTACCCAATACAAAGAGAACTACCAAGATCAATGTGAAAGCTCTAATTGCAGAATCAAGAACATAAACATGACAACAACATGATCTAACCATCCTCTCTTAGGAGATAATATGCTCCATACAAACACATCAAATAGCTATATCATGCCAAAACTCTAAGCATGCAATCAAAAGTAAACCATGATATAATAACAACTATTCTATTAAACAAGGATAACGTGTCAAATGAAAGTATAAACTACATGTCAACCAAGAACTCCATGAGTCCTCTAAGATGTTTACATCCTCAAATATCATGAGGATTGCCATCTCCTAAGTTAGTGTACCTGCAAATGTGAGAAAGTCTTCTACAACAACATGTTCTAAGGACTCTTCTAACATCTACACACTAAGAAGATCATCCACCATCTAATGGTGAATACACCTCATTTTCACAAGCTCCCACTGAACTATGATATCAATATCTCCATATCATCATGATAACCATCTCCTACATGAAGATAATTTAGGTCTACACATATAATTGAATATCAATATCATCAAGTAAACCAAGATCTCTAGCCCAAGAAGATACAAAACTACCAACAAACAATCAAGAACCAATCCTACATCGCCATATCATCATTGCCAAAAGCTCCCTTTGAAAGTGTGACCAAGCTATCCATGACATCATGATAAAGATTCTTGTACATGAGAATCAACTAATGCCTTCACACTATCCAAGAAATCAAAGTGCACATCATGAGCTCCCAAAAGCCAAAGTAACCATGATCCTCAAACAAGAAGATGTACAACCATAACCAATTAGGAATCCATAACCATCAACACCAACAAAGCATCTTGAAAATCTAATCATTTCATGTCAAATTCCCTAAACACAAGGAACATTCATATTGTGATCACATCCACTGGAACAAGCATATTACTCTCAACGCGTCCAACCTGTAAGCATCACACAGTCAACTATTGGAAATTATTATTAGTGCTTAGCTTGTTATTTATTTTTTATGAGTTGTTTTAACAACTCTATAATTCTAGGATTAGATAAAATAATAGGAGAGAAAATTAAGGAAGACTTCTTCCTATGAAAGTGTAATATCTCAAATGGTTTTATATAAAAATACAAACTATTATCTTTTGGGTGCTGCTCTAAAAGTTAATATGGTATCAGAGCGCAACAAGTTGGTGGTTAGTGTTTGGAAAGAGGAGTGATTATTGGCTATTGGGAGAAGGATATCTAATCGAGCTACAAGTTACCAGAGCTTCCATTTGAATATAGTACACTAGAATTGATCTTGATCATGTGAAGCTAAAGAGGTTTCATTCACCTTTGTGTGGTGTTGAACGAGCTCTAAATAAAGAGCATAGACTAGTTTGATCTAACACACAAGAAGTCAAGACTCTTAGTAGATTACAAAGGCATTTCCCAACACTAGGAGTAGTTGTGACATGAAAAAAATTAAAGCCTATTATTTAGTCTAAATACTTTGTGTTGAGGAAAATCCATTAGATTGCTCCTTTCCATCACAACTTTAAGCAATTGTCCTCTATGAGATTTGTAGACAAAAGGTTCGAAGACAATGTGTATGTATTAGAGTAAATTAATCTTTACTCTTATTTGAATGCACCATCCTTCATTGGTGGATCAATTGACATTGCCACCTTGATTTTTCATTTGTTCAAGCTTTTACCTGACTATGTATCATATTCATATTTCATTGTTGAGTCAAAGCGATATCATTATCATCTTGACCAATATTGTACAACAAAAATCTAGAGGAGGTAATCATATCTATATTCTTATTGCTAGGTTCAAAGGTTCTCTTCTCGTGACTATGGCATGATTAATAAATTTTATTTATTTTTATTTGACACAACAAGACTATCCATCTTTTATTTAGTGGCAGTAATATTGGATCAGGTTGCAGCCTTATTTTATTTTTTTGTAGCGACTGGCGCAACAGATCATGAAGCATCATTCTTTTGCAAACAACTCATTCTTTATTTCATCATGCGATTCCTTATTGGCATTGATCCCATATTGCCATTTGGATTGGTTATCATAGATAGCCCAAAGTTTATGTGTTTTCTTCTCAAGTTCCAAATTATTATGTTATTGTGGGTATTTGGGTTTGTCATTTGCAATTGATTGTCAATGTTAGATTTTTAAGTAGTGGTCTTATTTGCACATAACAAAGCAAGAAAAGACAAGTACAAATCCAAGTATATTCCTTCAAAAAGAAAAATAAAATGCTTCTATTATAATGAAGTAGGACATGTAATTTTGAATTTAAGAAGGGTGCACAAGATCTATTAGATGATAAACTAGATTATTATGCTTCCTTCATTGAAGAAACTGATTGGAAATAACATGTCAATAATAAAGAACTATATTGTGCTACTAACGAGGAATATGTGTTTTAAATAATTTAAAATTGGAGGTAGGAGGCAAAGGAAGAAGGCAGACACTCATTGTCCTCTCGTCAATCACCAACAAAAGGGTCATTTATTAGCTTTGGTGGCATGTTGAGATCTGTTGTGGAGTGTGCTTTTTTTTCTTTCTAATAATTGGAAATGTCACATTTGGGGGTGATATAATAGTAATATTTTATCTCGAGTGGTAGTGACAATTTCCTATGTATTTGGAGATTGAGTGACACAATCAATAACAATGGGAAATTTTATTTTTTTGTGTGTATGGTTTCCTTATGTAGCCTCCTAGTGTAATTCATTGTAATGAACAAAAACACTAGCATAATACAATTCATGGATCTTGAAATGGATAGTGGTAATTCAAAAAATCATATGAAGTGAATAGATGAGTGTGGTCTTGTCCGTGCCTAGGTTTGTGGTAAACTTGTGTGAGAAATATGAAAGGTTGATGAGAGGTGCCTTTTGTTTGAATCAAGAACATGAGCTAGATGAGTTGGTCTCACTATAGTGGAAAGTAAAAAATCTCTTATCATGTTCGCACTAAGGGGGAAATGTTAGAAATTATTATTAGTTCTCAACTTGTTATTTATTTTTTATGAGTTGTTTTAACAAGTCTCTAATTCTAGGATCAGTTAAAACTAAATGAGAGAAATTCAAGGAAGACTTCTTCCTATAAAAGTGTAATATCTTGAATAGTTTTATATAGAAACACAAACTATTATCTTTTGGTAGTTTCTCTAAAGTTAATATCAACACCATAGGTCCTCCATCATGACTATACCTAGTAACAATGTCTCTCCTCAACATGACAAAAAAATAGCAAATCAAGACTAAACCAAGCCACCAATTTGAATATGCATTAGCAATGAAAGGTCTATGGGCATAAACAACCCACATCCAAGCCATAAATGTATTATTTAAGTACAGACCACCTACAACACTGCACAACTTGTAGACCCAACAAGGTAACATACATATCTAAATAAAATACTAATAACCATGTCAAAATGAGAGAAATCTGAGATACATATTAAGTATACAATGACATGTTGGTGTAATTAATTATTCAGGTTGGATATTATTACACCTTACTTAAGTTTACTTAGGATAATGCATTTCATAGTAGTTTGGGTATGAGACACTTGGGTCTTTGTGCCATATTGGTATTGTGTGTAGGAGAATTTCCACCTTTTATCATGTGATCTTGTTACTACTTTATCATATCCACTTATTATGGAGTGATAATTCCACCTTCGGTGGGTGTTCCACCTCATGTGGAATATCTTATCGTTTCTTCTACCTACCACACCTATTTCCTACCTACTCTTGTTTCTTATTGAGCCACATGTCATGTTTGTGTGCTCACACATCCATATAGCCTTGCCTATATAAGCAGGCTCATATTCATTGTATGAACAACTATTGATCTGTTGATCATTTATCTATTCATGAGAATACAATTTATTTTATTCTTGTCCTATATTTTGTCTCTCTATTTTATACTTTTTATTGAGCTCTTGATCTTGGCAAAATCTCACATGGTATCAGAGCCATTAGAGTGACATTGATTCATCTTTGAGAGGTATTATTACAACGTCAAGAGGCAGATATGAGGAGCAGCATCTTTTGGAGGTGTGCTAGACCAGACCCGACCTCTCCATTGCGTCCAGTGGCCGTTTCCATGAATTGTGACTATACATTTGCCTATATTGGGTGAAAGTCAAATTTGGGGCTTGGAGGAAAATTTTTGTCCAATTTGGGCGGTACGGTATGAATTTTTGAAATTCTTTTAAAACAAATAATTCTATTTTCTATAGAAAATATTTCATAGTTTTGAATTGTAAAATTTATTATTTAAAAAATAAATAAATAAATAAATAAATATATATATATATATATAATTAGGGGGGGGGGGGTAATTACTCCCACCCCCTGTCATATCCTCTGTGCTGCAAACCCAACACTGTATCGCCATTGTAGTTGGGGGACCTATGGCCCGTACCTACCACCATACTCAGGTCTCCCCGTCAACTCTCTTCCTTTGTTGTCGCTATTGTCCACCAATGTCTTGGCTCTCGCTGGTTCTTGTCTCTAGATAGACCTACTCCACACAATCCTTGACACCGACCCCTATCTAGTCTGCAGTTGCTGTCGCTGTTTGTGCTTCCAATGAGCCTCTGCCATCAGGTCGCCTCTTTGTTGGGCCTTCTCTGCTCATGTTGCTGACTGCCTTTGGTGCCACGAGCGACCTGCAACCCACGCTCTTGACTTCCACCAAAGGCCACCAACTACTCTCGAATTTTCCCAGCCGCCTGTCAATTTCCGTCACCGCCGCCATGCGACACTTTATCATTTTCCCGACAATGCCCACCTATCTGCACAGTTAGCAACTTGCCATCGTACAAAAGACACATCAGCAATCTGAGTCATAATCTTTGTTCGCCACGCAAACCATCCGTACTGACACATCAACGGGATGTACCTTCCACGTCAACAACTTTGGCCAATCGGATTCTGCCATGTCAGCAGTCTGTACTGTACGGACGCACAGTCAGCCTGGGAGGCGAAGTTTTGGCAACGACCATATGACCGTCAAGTTTAGGCTCACAGATTTCTGATGTCATCTTTTTTGAAAATTTATCAGCCCCCTCCCATTAAGATTTTCAGTTTTGTAGTTCAACTTTGGAAGGCCATATCTTGCTCATTTTTGCTCCTTTTTGGGTGCAAACTTTTTTTGAAATGGGCTAATTTTTCATGTAATTTCTTGTGGTAGAATTATTTTCTGATTTTGATGGATAGAGTTTTCAGAAATCTCATTTTTTGGTGACTGTACCTGTCCAATCCTTGTTTTTGCAACTTCTGGGACTCTGTTTGGGCTCATACGAACTCCTTTTCAAGTGCCATTTTTTTTGAAAGTGAATAATTTTTTGTCTACTTTCATAATATGCTATCAGTTTGCAATGATTTTGGGTAAAAATTGTACTTTCAACATATGGTCTTTTTTGGCCAATTTGACACTTGTATTGCATAGATCTATCTTGCTAGTCTTTTGCATTGTATTTCTTAGCCTATTAGGGAATTTTTAAAATAAAATCATAAGTCCACCTTGCCATTGTTTGCAAGTGGCCTATTGTACGCGCACTACATATAAAGTACCAAAATCATCAATTTTTTTTTTTTTTTTGGTGGGGGGGGGGGGTACTTTGATTGATTAAATTTGGAGGGGTGTCTCTTGTGCTATTTACATTTTTTCTACTATGGGTTCTCCTAATTTTCCTCTCCTAACTCCTGGTAATTATGCTACTTGGAAAATTGATGCATGGAGTAAACTATGGAAAAAAGGACCAACTCATTAAATTGATGGAACTGTTGTTGCTCCCACCGATCCTAAGGATGATCTTGTTGCTCCCACCGATCCTAAGGATGATCTTGTTGCTCACTTGGATTGGATCACTAAGAATATCATGGAAATTGGTACCTTAAGAGAGTATGTATCAAAGGATCTCATCTTTCATATTGAGAAATGTACCTTAATTAAGGATGCTTGGCAAAAGCTTCAAGACTTGTATGGTCAAGTTGATGAGATTAGGGAATATCAAATTGATAGTGATCTCACCATGTTAGATCCAAAGAACTTTGATACTATACAGGATTATGTCACTAAGGCAAAAGAGTTGAGGGAACAACTCAAGGATTGTGGCATTGATAAGAAGGATACTCAATTGATATTCAATTTGATGGGAAATCTTCCACAATAATATGCAACATTTATTTCTAGTTTCCAAACCCATAGGATGAGAATGGGTTCAAGCTACACAATGGCTACATTTTATGCTTTTGCCGAAATGTTAATGATGGAACAAACTAAGCTGATAAGTATGGGCATTCTTAAGGCTTCTAAGTATCAAGCATTAGTGGCAAATCAAGGGAACAAAGGAAATCAAGGAAACGACAACTCAAACAAGAAGAAATGGCAATCAAAACCTAAGGATGAAGCATCACCTTCTCCACAATAAGGAGATTCATCCTCTTCCAAGAAGGACAATTCATGAAAGAGGGAGAGACCTACTTGTGCCTATTGTAAAAAGGTTGGTCATGAGGAGCATTGTTGACATTCTAAGAAGATTGATGAGCTGACACATATCCTAAAAAAACATAACATTGATTTTCCTAATGCCTACAAGAAGGATGATTCATCAACTTCCACTTCCTCACATTCAAAAGGAAAAGGGCAATCATTCATGGATTCAACAAGTAGGAAGACTCACTCTTTTGGGACAAGAAAAGGAAAAGCTCTTTGTGCTACTACAAGTCATGATTCAGGGAGATGGCTTCTAGATTCAGGGGCTTCTCATCATATGGCATCTTTGCAGTCTATGTTCTCTTCATTTGAGCCTTGCACCATGCCACAAATTTTGATGGGCAATCATACATACATGGATGCGATTGGGAAATGAACTATTGCCATTGGGGATAACTCCTTCAATGATGTGTTGCGTGTACCCCATTTGACAAACAATCTCCTTTCCATCTATCAAATTACACATGGCGCAACTAAGAGAAAAGTGGACTTCACACCTAAGTCAGTTTTCATTAGAGACTTGGAGACTAGAGCTATCATTGCAACTGGGGTGGTTGATCATTCATCTCAGTTATACTCCTTTTCAGATTTTGTTGATGAGGATGACTTCACATATGATTATTCTACACATGATGATCACACTTCTTGTGATGATTCAAATTTTAAGAAGAACCTTGGGTACTTGAACTTGAGGATTTTCACATGTGACCCCATTCTTGATCCTTGTGTTTCATCTCCTCCTATTGATATCACATCACCTATTGCACCCGATGATGCAACTAGTGCGACAATTTTTCCTTCTTGTTATTCAATGCAGCATGATATATCTTGTCTTCCAGCTTTAGTTTCATGGGATGATTACTTGATAGACATTGCAGGTTTGTTTGTGGAATCCTACATAGTAGATTTGGGAGACACCATTGATGATATTCATCTTCTCTTTGATAAAGATGATCCTTCTTTGATTATTGTGAGGGAACACTCTGACCCTCTTGTTCATTCTCTACATGATCATTATTTTGAGGTTGACATGATTTTGGATACTTATGTATAGCAGTTTAAGGAGGTTTCTTTATGTTTAGAGGAGATATGTGAGTCTTTGGGACTTGTTCTACATTCATCTCCACTAGATCTTGGAGTGCCTTTTTCAGCAGTGTGGAGCAGTTCACCACCTTTGGAGGAGGTATCTTTCAACATCGACATGGGGACACTTGAGAAAGTTTTAGAGACTTCATTCATTATGAGTTTTTTTCCTACATCTCCCCTTCATGATTGTGGAGACTTCATGGATACACCTTTGGTTTTGTTTCTTCCTGAGGGGAGGAATGTTGTTTGATGTTCATGGAGAACTTTCTTCATTCATTCTCAAGCTTCTATCATTGGTGAAAATTATACATTTAGGGGGGAATTCCTATCTTCTCTTCTTCTCTCATATGGGGGGACTTTTTCCTCACATGGGCTTTTGTTCCTCTGATGGGGTTCACCTAGTTTGCTAACTCTTCACCTAGTCAGTGTTGCTCAATTCCACCAACTCTCCAAGCCTAATTTCACTCTAGACCTCCAATTCCTTCTCAATATCTTCTAGGGCTTGCTTCTTAACCATTCCAAGGTGTTTTGTTCAAGTGTTTTAGCTAGAAACCCTACCAATTCACAATGCTTCCCATGTGCTCATCATGGCTATCTTGGATTCAACTTGTCAAATTGAACTCCTATTGTTATGAGTTGATGCAGAGGTGTGGAGGTGGCTACTAACATTTTTTAATGCCTTTTGGGTCCTTTCAAGGTTTTCTTTCTTTTCCCTCCTTACCAATTTCACCATTTTGCCTAGGAAAGGGCTGCAAGTAAAGAGCCCCAATTAGGCCTCCAAAATCTAGTTTTCTAAGGCTTGGAGGAAAATGGTCCAAAAGACCCCACTGAAAGTTTTTATTTTCTTCAATTAATCATCTAACCTCAAGTGATTTTTGTGGCTTTGGTTCCTTACTCCACCGTACAATGTCCTAACCCCAAAATGAGGGTTTTGAAGGGTTTCTAGGCCTTCTAACTGACAGTGACTAGTCAAGTTGGTGTTTGGGAAATAAATGACTTTTTCAAGGATTCCCCTTGCATTGGAAACTCTATAATAACTCTATGGACCCCTCCAACATCTTAGATGGTGGTTTGGCATTCACCCCTACACTTTGCACTTCAATTTCACCCTGTCTCCTCTAGTCGGGTTGCTCCTGGACTCACCTACAACAAGGTGACAGTCACATTGAATGTCATCTCCAACACTTGTCCCTACATATGTACACTATAAAAGTGGTTTCCCTTCATTTCCCAATAGGTCGTGATGGTAGCACGAGTGGAATTCATGGGGCAACCATTTTACATAAAACTGCTATATACAAGCCAAAACTGGCTGTTTGCAAACCAAAATAACAAAAAACTAATACAAAATATATACAAAGATTAAAATGGAACTAAAAAATCTATAACACACCAAATAAACTCAATCCATTATTGGATCAATGGATTCAATCCATTTGCATTCACAAAATGAGTAAAACAAGCCAAAATGATGCCAACTAGTCTGAAAATGAGTAGTTTCAGATTGTTGAACTTACAAAGAAAAGAATCTAACCTTGGTAACCATGCAAGAGAGGGTTCCTATATAATTCCCCTTGTGTAAAGTCTTTCTAGGGCATTGGACAATCCCTAACTCCATCGCTAATCAAATTAGGCTAAAAGTTGTCATGACAACTTTTTGCAACTTTGCACTTTTGCACTTTGTGGCCTTCTCAGCCTATGAGACCTATTCTGTCATCACTCATGAATTTTAAAACATGTATAAGACTAATTTAACTCTCTCTAATGCCTATACCAAGTTTTGACACTTTTGACCATCAAGAAGGTCAACTACCTACTCAAACCACTATTTATGCACAAAATGCAAACCTAAGAAGAAACTAACTCTACTAGGCCTACATTGACTCATCAAACTCATTCTTGGACCCTCTTGGAGTCCTTATTCACTACTTGACTTGGCTAGGGTCAGTACAAGCCAAAATTGAGAAAATACTACTAGCCTAAGTCCTAGGTGCTCTTGCACCATTCTCCCAAACAAAATAAAATCATGTCACCTCCTTGGGAATCATATTTTGATCAATGCCTTCTATCTCAAGCACCCATGGAGCTTTAGCTTCATGCATACCTTTCCATTTGATTAGGTTCTCCCAATAGATTTGATGCCTTGTCTTCTTGGCAATTCTTGAACTTAACACTTTCTCAGCCTTTGGATTTGTTTTGGCTGGTAACTGAAGGTTGTTCACATCATCTGATACCTCTAAGTGACTGCAATCTAAACCTTGAATTGGTTCCCTATAGGTAACTAAGTCTTCTATGTTAAAAACTGGTGATAATCCTATGTCACTAGGTAGGTCCACCTTGTATGCATTTTCTCCATACTTGGCAAGAATGGCATATGGACCCAACCTTCTCATTTGTAACTTGTTAGGCACTCCTTACTGTAGTCGTGCTTTGTTTAGGTGCACCATAAAAATATCTCCCACTTGAAATTGTAGGTTCTTCCTTCTCTCATCAACTTTTTGCTTGAGTTTTCTTATGTTCTCTATCAAGGCTTGCTTGACTGATTCATGTACCTCCTTCATTGACTGAGCAAAGTCTTCTGCATATCCACTTCTTGCTGCTGCACTACCTAAGTCTCTCAACTCCAAAATACTTCCTGGGTGTACACCGTAGACCACTTCAAAAGGGCTCTTGCCAGTAGTCCTATTTATGGTGTCATTGTATGCATATTCAGCTTGTAAAAGTAATTGATCCCATGTATGACCATATTCCTTGGTAAGGCACCTCAATAAGTTTCCCAAGCTTCTATTCACCACTTCGGTCTGCCCATATATTTGAGGATGGTAGGTTGATCCAAAAGAGAGGTTGGTGCCAAGATTTTTCCAAAGTGCCTTCCAAAAATGACTCATGAACTTTGAGTCCCTATCTGAAATAATGCTCATGGGTAAACCATGTATCCTTACTACCTCTTTGCAAAACAAATGAGCTATTTGGCATGCATCATGAGTAGCCTTGCAAGGCACAAAGTGAGCCATTTTGCTAAATCTATCCACAATGACATAAATGTTGTCAAATCCCTACTTTGTCCTTGGTAAACCTACCACAAAGTCCATACTAATGCACTCCCAAGTTCTATTTGGTATGGGAAGAGGTTGGTATAAACAAACATTTGTAGAAGTACCTTTGGCCTTTTGGCAAACTATGCAAGTCTCCACATACTTCTTTACATCTTGATTCATCCTTGGCCAATAATAATATCTCTGAACCAACTCTTGAGTCTTATTGACTCCAAAATGTCCACTAAGGCTACCATTATGCTTCTCTTGTATGAGAATTTCTCTCATTGAGCCTCTAGGCACACAAAGCTGCCCACCTCTAAACAATAGTCCATTTTTGCAAAGTAAAATCAGATTACTCACCATGGAAGTGATTTTGATACTCCTTACACATATTGTAGGCATTTGAGAAGTCTTCATCCTCCGGGTATGTCTCTAAAACTGTCAACTCCTATGATTCTCAATTGGATTTCTTGGACTGTCAAAAGTCTCCTGCTTAATGCATCAGCAACCCAGTTTAACTATCCTTTCTTGTGTTTGATTGTGAATGTTTAGGATTGTATGTACTCCACCCATTTCATGCATTTATGATTGAGTTTTTCTTGTGAGTTTAGGAGGGTCAATGCTTGGTTGTCCATATCGACTACAAATTCCTTAGGAAGGAGATAGTGTCTCCACTTCCTCAAAGCCTACACTAAAGCATATAATTCCAAGTCATAAGAGGAGTACTTCCTCTTTGCATCACTTAGATTCTCACTATGGTAGGCTACTGGTCTTTCTTCTTGGCTTAGGACAACACCTACTACAACATTTCTTGCATCACATTCCACTATGAAAAGTTTCTCAAAACTAGGCAACACTAGTACCGATTGAGTAGCTATCTTCTCCTTCAAGGTTTCAAAACCTCTATTTGCTTTTTCATTCTAGTGAAACTTTTCCTTCATTCCACCTCTAATGGTGTCTAACATTGGTGCACATATAGCACTGAATTGCCTAATGAACTTCCTGTAGTACTGAGCTAGTCCATGTAAGCTTCTCACCTCTGTTGCTGACTTAGGAGTAGGCCAAGTTACTATGGCTTCAACCTTGCTGGGATCCATCTTGAGGTTTCCTTGAGACAACACAAACCCAAGGTAAACCAACTCCTTCTTAAAAAATTCACACTTGTCCAAGTTCATGGTTAGCTTTTCATCATACAATCTTTGTAGTACATCTTGCAAATGACTAATATGATCTGCCCTATCCTTACTGAAAATGAGAATATCATCTAAATATACCACCACAAATTTACCTATGAAGTCCTTCATCACCTCATTCATAAGTCTCATGAAGGTTCTTGGAGAATTCGATAAGACAAATGGCATTACAAGCCACTCATAAAGACCCTCTGCTGTCTTGAATGTTGTTTTCCATTCATCACCCTCCTTAATCCTAATTTGGTGGTATCCACTTTTAAGGTCAATCTTGGTAAAGTACTTGGCTTCTTCTAAACAATCCATTAGGTCTTCTATTATAGGAATTGGAAACCTATATCTGATGGTGATCCTAATTATAGCTCTATAATCAATACACAATCTCCAATTACCACCTTTCTTTGGGGCTAACACGGTAGGGACAGTACAAGGGCTAATACTTTTCCTAATTAGGCCTTGGTCTAAGAGCTCTTGGATTTGCTTGGCAATCTCAACATTTTTTTGGGGAGTCATTTTATAAGCTGCCTTGTTAGGTAAGGATGCTCTGGGAATGAAGTCTATTTGATGGCTTATGGTTCTTTTAGGAGGTAAGGTGGCTGGCTGTCCATCACTCACTATACCTTTGAATTTCTTCCATAAGTCTTGAACCTCCTTTGGTAAATCTATCTGCTCTTTCTTGTCTTCCTCCTTAGGCTTCATTACTAGTGAAAACCCTATACCTTCACCTTCCTCAAGTGTCTTCAAGAACTATTTTTCACTCACCAAAAGAACATTAGGACCTGCTGCCCTCTTTTCATCTTCCTCAAGGATAGATTGAATCTTGAATGTGACTCCATCTTTCTTGAATGAGTATGCATTATTGGCTCCATCATGAATAGTTTGTCTATCAAATTTCCATAGTCTTCCTAATAGAATATGGCATGCATCCATGGGTAGGACATAACATAACACCTTGTCCCTATACCTTCCAATGGTAAAATCCACCCATGCTTGCTCATTAACTAGGACATGTTGGCCTTTGTCCAACCAAGTGACTCTATATGAATTATTGTGAGGTATCCTTTCTAATTTGAGATTACTCACTGCCTCTTGTGACACAATGTTGTCTATTGATCCTGAATCAATGATCACTTTGCAAACTTTGTCCATAATCTTGCATTTGATCCTAAATAATGACCTCCTTTAGCTAGGCTCTTCTCTGACGGACTCTTTGATCAAAGTTCTCCTTATCATCAAGTTTTAACCTACTTCTAATTCTAAGGAAACCTCAGAGGTCTTTCTACTTTTAGACTCTTCTTGAAGATAGTTCACTCTTCTTTCACTACCTTAGGATGATGACCCCTTCTCAGACACCTATATGCTAGATGACCAAGTTGGTTACAATGGTAACACTTCCTTGTTGCAAAATATGAGGAACCTCTACCTTGGCCACTAGATCTTCCTCTAAAACCACTATTGGAGCCCCTTCCTCTATTAAATCCTTATCTATTAGTGCCACTCTCTTGCTGCTCAGTGAGTTTAGACTCACCTTGTGTTCTTTGTTTAGAACTTCTTCCTCCAAAGCTTCCCCTATGGCCTCTATTGTCTTTTCCTCTACCTTTGCCCCTATTGCTACTTGAATCATGTCTTCTTTTTAGTTTTTATTCCACCTTAAGGGAAAGTTGATAGGTTTGATGAACTGTCTTTGGGCTCATCAGAATGATTTGTTCTTGGATGTTCCACCGTAGACCATTTAGGTACCTAGGAACTTTGAGATTCTCTTCTTCCACCACATGAGATCTAAGGCTAAGTTTGTGAAACTCCTCTGTATAACTACTGAAATCAAGGTATTTTTCTCTTAAGTTTTGTCTCTTCCTATGAATTTGCATTTCATAGTCACCAGGGAGATAGACTTCTTTGATTTGGGCTAACATCCCCTTCCAAGAAGAGATGGGTGCTTTGCCCATTTTATTCCTCTCATCTTGCACAAATTGCCACCATGTGAGAGTAGCTCCTCTCATCCTAGACTTGGCTACCTTGACTCTATAGGCTTCAGTTGTGCCTTCATATTCAAAATGGTTCTCCATGCCTTCTATCGATTCTAGGACCACTTCTGTTTCCATCTTACTAGTGAACAATGACAACCCTTCTAGTGATTTACCACTCAAGGCTTTCAATGCCTTCAGGAAAGGTTCTTGTTCTAAAATAAGATCAGGTTCATGTACTTTTTCCATCTCTGACACTTCTTTACCCTTCCCTTCTGCTCCTTCAACCTTTACCAACACTTCATCTGCCTTGGTTTTAATTGCAACAAGCTTACTCTCCAATTCAACCAACTTTTCTTTCAGGAGTCTATTCTCTTCCTCCTGATCATCCACTTTCTTTGGCAACTCTACATTGGTCACCATGTTGTTGTCTCCTACAGATTTCACTGAGGCCATGAACTCTTCTAGCCCAAATCTTATAGGCTCTGATACCAATTTGATGGGGTTCACCTAGTTTGCTAACACTTCACCTAGTTGGTGTTGCTCAATTCCACCAACTCTCTAGGCCTAATTGCACTCTAGATCTCTAAGTCCTTCTCAATCTCTTCTAGGGCTTGCTTATTACCTATTCCAAGGTGTTTTCTTCAAGTGTTTTAGCTAGGAACCCTACCAATTCACAATGCTTTCCATGTGCTCATCATGTCTGTCTTGGCTTCAACTTGTCAAATCGACCTCCTACTGTTATGAGTTGATGAAGAGGTGTGGAGGTGGATACTGTAGACACCTAAAATTGTCATGTCTAATTAAATAAATATCTTTATTTATTTAATTATTTTTAGCCTAATTCTTCTATTAATTAAATAAATTTTTATTTATTTAATTAATTCATTTATCCTCTTCTAGCCTTATTTCTCATTTAAATAAATTTATTTATTTATTTAAATTATACTTTTTCTAAAATTAAATAAATACTCTTATTTATTTAATTGATCCCACTTCCTCTATTAATTAAATAAATATTTATTTATTTAATTAATTCATTAACCTTTTCTACCTATGACACATGTCATTCATCTCTTAATTCCTACACTACCCACCCTCTTATTATTTTCTTATTTTCTTTAGCTACCCTCTAATCATAGCCGACCATTTATCTTTTACACCTCTCAATCTTATCCCTTCATTTCTTATAGTGTATTCTATATAAGGAGATGCTTCCTTCATTATCAACTCTATTCAATTCTAATCAATCAATCTATTCAATTCTAATCAATCAATCTACACATTCTATGCATTCTAATCAAGCATCCTAGCATTCGAACTTTCATATGCGATCAAGCCTACTTGCAACCACATTTCTATTCTTTGTTGAGCTCTTGTGCACACATAAAATCTGAGAGCAAATATATCAAGCAAGATCAGTGGAGATAGGAAGAATGGAGATTCAAACCATATTGGACATGTGATGGTATAATCTTTGTGATTTCATTTGATTTGCATTGTCTTAGGTAATCTTCATATGTTATGGTGGATCTTTGTTGTTGTTAGGTTAGTGTATTGTGGTTGAATTCATTTAGCCTTTCAATATTATTGTTTTATCCATTTTCACTATAAACATTTTGGTATGCCCGGTGGGACATGGATTTTTGTTAGATCTGTGTTTTTTGCAGGTTTTTCTAATCCTATATTGCTGTTTTGTTAAACAATTTGGAGAATAACCTTGTGCAGCTAGGGTTTTGGACACAAAATCAAGATCTTGGAGAGATTTGATCTGATCTCACAAACGACTAAGAATATTTGCACCAAATTTTGTTTGCAGGTTGAGGACAATATTAAGAGCTCTCAGTCCAAAATTCATAATTTTTGGAGCACATTTTCATTTTCCATGATTTTTTTATGATTTTTCATACAAAATTAATTTTGAGAGCAAATTAGAGAATTTTTCAGATTTTTTTATATTTTTGGAAATCTCTTTGATTTATACACATGATCTGTCTTTGTGATTTTAATTTTGATACACAATATTTCTCTAAAAATTGGATCTTTAAAAATTAGGGTTTTTCATTATTTTGATCAGATCTCACGAACGACTTTGAATTTTGGCATTAATTTTTTTTCCAGGTCAGGAAAATTATCAGAGGTGGTCAGTAAAAATTTCAGATTTTTTTGATCAATTGTGCATTTTACATGAATTTTTTATGATTTTTCATAAAAGATTAATTTTGAGAGAAAATTAGCAAATTTTTTGGATTTTCTTATATTTTTGGAAATATCTCAGAATTATACACAAGATATTTTCTTTGTGATTTTAAATTTGATGTAAAATAATTCCTAAAAAATTGGATCTTTGAAAATTAGGGTTTTGCATTATTTTGCTCATATCTCACAAACTGCTTGGAAATTTTACAGGAATTGTTTTATGCAGGTTTGGAAGGTCATCAAGAGTGTCCAGTAAAAATTTCAGATTTTTTAGATCTATTTTGCATTTTATATGAATTTTTTATGATTTTTCATTAAAAATTAATTTTTGGAGCAAATTATCAAATTTTTTGGATTTTATTACATTTCTAGAAATTTCTTGAAATTTTACAGGTGTTCTTTTTTTGTGATGAATTAGATCTTTGAATTGGTCAAAAAAATGCATTGTTGAAGACCCCTATTTCACAAAGTCTTTTGGATCTAAAATTTACCTAACTTGTGTCCTTGCAGGAAGGGGTGATCATTTGAAACAATCCAAACTACTAATAGATCTTTGTTGTAGGACCTTGACAATGGTTTTTTATCTTTCATTGTGTGCCTTGTTTTCATAGATTAGCAAACACTTCAATTGGTGCACTAAAATTGAACTAATGTCCTTTGTGTCTTGGGTAATAGGCTCTTTTTGTTTCATTTTTAGAGGGTCTGTCTCCCCGTGTGGTCATTAGGACTACTAGTGAGGAGAGAATGACCCAAGTGGTAGTGAGGAAATCCCACCTCTTTCGAACCACTATAAACAACTATATTCATGGTGAAAACTATGGATAACGTGTGCTGATTAGTTCATACCGACACTATGTCTCCCCATAAACCTGTTTGATCAAATTTATTTGATCAGTTATAGGGCGTAACCCCTATCGATTGGGAGCCTTCTGTATTTATAGAGTTGAAAGTGCCGCATGTATGGCCACATGAGTAGATGCCCTTACTAGCAGCTTTTTGTTTAAGAAGCCAAAATCCTTCTAGTTGTTGGGGCAGGAGGTTGGACCTCTGGAGCGGCCCACACACATACGGTTCTTAGTAGAGATACAAATTTCACCACGGGGAGTTTTCATGGGGGCTGATACTTGGCTACCTTGAGAAGTGAGTGCCGAGGGTGGAGCTAGTGGGGTCAAGCATCTAAGTATCTGCTCTGAATAGTGTAGCCTCATGTGGGATCAACAACTATTGTCCTGGCCAACCATAAGAATTGTGCTTGTCTTGTTTTGAACAATCAAAAATTCAAGATCAAACATCAAAACATTGTGTCTTTTGTGTCTTCAAGTGTATGCAAAACATTTTTACATCAAACAACACACTTTTCTTTGAGTAATTTTTGAGTCTAAACACTTGCAAACATTGAATCCTCATCAACATTGTGTTCTCTTATCACAAAAAATAGTTAAACAAATTTAGATTTGGTCACAACAACAACTTCACAAATTGGAAAAATTGCACTTAGATTTTAGAACCGTGTCTGTGAAGTATACAAACACATCCGTGTTCAGTATTGGGAAAAACACAAAATCCAACAAACAAGAGCAGCTAGTTTCAGAATTCTTGAGCTTCCTAAGTTATTTCTCTAGATTTTCATCTAACATTCAACCTACCTTTGGGTCTCACAAAGTTCATCATTGTTTTACACCTTACATTACATTCACATTTGTCTAAACTTGAGTCAAAAGGTCACTTGCTTGTCCTCATCATACTTTGTCAACATATTACATACAACAACATTTTTCTAAGTGGTCCCTCATCAAGGTCTATCACCTTTGGGTCTCATTTGGTCTTACTTAGAGTCAAGGTCAACTTACCTCATCAAGAGAAACTATCATCTCTTTGGAAGTCACACCTACTCTACTACAAGAATACTTGGTCTTACACTTTGGACATTGCAAGTAAACTTCAGATTCATTTACATTCCATCCAACTCTTGGTCTTCCATACTCTTTCCATTTTCATCTGGTCTCACACATCTTGGTCAATACCTAGTTCATGGTTGAAACCCGTTCCCAAAAAACTAGGAGAGAAGGTAAAGAGGCTCAAGAGTCCATAAACATGAGTTCCTATGAGTATGACAATGATATCTTTTTTAATTATGATCATACTACATTACCTGATGTGGATGCTTATAGAAACATTTCAAATGTTGAGAACATGGATACTATAAACAACAATGGTACACATAATGACAATATGGACAACATTTCACTACATTCAATAGAAGTGGAAGACTCCATTATGGATCCCCATTTTAATCGATTAGTTGAGGAAATAATGAGGAGAGATAGACAATATTTCTTACAAGTGATGGCACAAAATGGAGCCAAGATCCCTCATGATTTTGACATGTCTCAAATAATGGAAAATCAACCTTTGCAACAACCTCACCTCAGCATGGATCAAAGGAGGCCTAATAGTGGAGGTAATAGAGGACCACATCTTGTGCCTGAATCACTATCATCTTTGTTTGAAAAACCCAAGGTCCCACATACACATGGTCAAGCTTATGATACTCACCTTTGCAGACCATCATGCAAGTCTTATGTAGAAAAATACACTCAAGCACATACCAATGCTAAGGACCAACCACCAAAGCAATTGGATATCCAAAGACATGATCAAAATTTGGACACAAGGAAACCCCACATCAAATTTGGGGGCAACACACTAGAACAAACTCATGACATGCTTGTAGAGTATGGTATACATAGACAAAACATATATTCTATTCCTCATCATGACTCTATACCAAGTGGTCCATATACATAGCATCATTATAGACCTCCTCTATATGAACATGTGTATGATCGATACCATCCATATATGCAATAACCTCCTCCTCCACTCGGTGGTTCAGGCATGGGGTATGGTCCAAGAAGTCGGTCTCCACCTAAGAACAATTTAGAATAGCAAATCAAGGACTTACAAAAGAAAATGGAGGACATAAACACACCGAAGCCAACTTACACAATGAGAGACATATGTCCCTATCCATTTGACAAAAGCATTCCAATTCCTCCTTTTCCTACACACTTTGTGACACCTAAGTTTGATAAGTACAGAGGAAAAGGGGATCCTAAGGCACATATAAGATAGTTTTTCACAACTTGCATTGAGGTAGCATCAGAAGAGACATATTTGATGAGATTATTCCCACAAAGCTTAGGAGATCAAGCTATGGAATGGTTCTCCCAACTCCCACCTAAAATTAAGTCATGGGGTGACTTAGTAGAGGCATTTATCCAACATTTCTCATACAACATAGAGACAGACATATCCGTCACTACTTTGTGCAACACCAAGCAAAAGGATGGAGAATTTTTTTCATCATTTTTATAAAGATGGAGAAATCTAGCCAACAGATGCTCTTGTGAAATTCCATGGAAATAAATGGTAGAAATGTTCACTCAAAATGTTAACAAAGACATTGGTTATGACCTAAGAAAAGCTTGTTTTTCCACCTTCAAAGACGTCATTGAAAAAGGCTTAGCAATAGAGAAGGTCCTAATTGAGAAAGGAGTAATTAAGATATTCAAAGAAAACAAAGAGGACTATAAAGAAAAAGACAAGCCAAGATTTTGGAATAAAAACAAGAACACAGTCAATGATGGTGTTGTGGATGCCAATACAGTGCGACCCAAAATCATTTTTTCAGGATCAAGCTCTACAAGAAATCAAGTGAATACTCAAACAACTTCCAAATCATGAAGGAAGTACACCCCATTGGGAGAACCACTAGAGTCAGTTTTCAAAAAGCTAGTGGCAAACAAAATAATAACAATTCCAGATCTGCCTCCATATGAGCCAAAGGTTAAACCAAATTGGTGGAATGATGATGAATATTGTGAATTTCATAAAAGCAAGGGACATAAAATAGGAAACTATCATCGACTGAAGAACATCATACAAGATCTCATTGATAGAGGTGACATTGAGATTGAAGGACACTCATCCAATCAAGAACATGAAATGTTTAAAGAACCATTCCCAAAACATGACAAGGGAAAAGCCAAAGCCACAGATGAGCAAAGAAATTATACCAGAGCATCTTATAACTATGATTTAAGTATCAATCACATTTCAATGGACAATTATCTCTACCATTATCATCAAGGACAAAACGCCTGAAAATTCTACGCAAAGACCTAAAATTGTCCTAAAAGGCATTGGATCTTCTTCCGAACCTACCTCTGAATGTAATGTCACAACTCGTTGAGGTAAATTCACCTTGCAAGGTGCTCCAGCTAAAAACACTGCTTCCTCATCAACCAAACCTGAGTATGACCTTGTAGAACAGTTAGGGAAGATACCCGCGCTTATCTCCATCCTTGAGCTCTTAGACATATTCCCTGCACATAAAGCCATTCTTGATAAAACTTTGAGAGACACTTCTGTCCCCACTGATTTGAATGTGGACTAGTTTCAAGCCATGGTGGGATACCTTTCCATTCCACACTCCCTTATATTCACAGAAGTTGATGATGCCTCCGTAATTCAGCCACATAATGCACCTTTACACATTGAAGCCTTCCTACACAAACATCGAATAAAATGAGTCCTGATAGATGGAAGAGAAGGTTTGAACATTTGTACGTTGAACACTATCAAGCAATTGGGATATTCTGAAAGGGTTATGAATTCTACACATGCAATTACCATCAATGAATATGATGACGAAGAGCACTCATCCAAGGGCACAATCACCTTACCTCTCAGAGTTGGGACAGTTACAAAGGATGTGGTTTGTCAAGTACTAGACCTTGATCTCACATACAACATATTGCTAGGACGTCCATGGATTCATGAGATGAGTGCAGTTCCATCTACATATCATTAATGTATCAAGTTCCCACATAATGGGGTTGAAGTGACCGTCAAAGCTAACCCAAATCCATTCATATATTGCAACAATCTACGACCTAGATCAGAAATAACAATCCCAGTCAATTGAGAAGCTATTCCGTCATCAACATATGTGGATCCAGAATCATTGAAAGCTTCTACATCCAAAAAATTAGAGTTGAAAGAAAAATTCAAGATTAAAGACATGGGATGTGGTGAGTATATCTTTCATGTTGATCAACTCCCACTATCTCCTAAGACATTCATTTGATAGGAACAACCTACAAACAATTTTCAATATCAAGGAATTGGGTGTGAACCACCTAGTGTTGTGGCTACTAAGTCTGAATGCAAATCTCCTCTAGTGGTGCAAGCACCTCTTGATATCAATAGTCCCAAGAGTGGTTCCAACAAAGAATTTTTTGAACATATCGCCAGCCCTCTTGAGAACTCACATAGCTTTACCATATCATCCACACATTCCATTTCTACTCCTCTCCCAGACTTGGATCAACAAGAATTACAAAAGCCCTTACTAATTGGGGATTAAGAATCAAGATTTGAAAAGAAAAATCTAAATGTCAAAAATAAATAAAAGTCCTTTAGTCCAAATCAAAATCAAAAGCTATTGGACTCTGAAAAAATCAAAGTCAAGGATAAAAATCCTATGGAGAAAAAAGAACAAGAGTTGATCTCCCCTGATATCGAAATAACTGGGGGCAAAAGTTCTAAAATTTAAAGTCAAAAAGAATACTTGTTGATCCTAAGTCTCCATCATGTCATCTTACTTTCACTTCTTTTCACAATCATAAGCCTTCATAACTCATCCACTTGTTCGGCACATCCTTTCCCTTTTGGCGATACATCATGGACCTTTAATGGAACTTCCTCGAAGGACTTTGTTATCAGGGATGCCCAAACTTCTTCAGGTGACATGCATATGGGCCTACGTAGTCCACACATTAGTAATTCTATCTCAGTTCCTTTATCAAGGAAGATAGTCACTCGAGCTACACATCATTCAGTCAAGGAACGTTGCAGTTACAATCACAAGGTAAAACCTAACACATTTGAGGTGGGTGACTTGGTTCTCAAAGAAAATCCCAAAAATCAGCAAGATAGAGAGAAGAAGGGCAAGTTCGAACCAAATTGGCTTGGTCCTTACATCATTATAGCAATCTATGGATTAGGTGCATATCAGCTCTCAACCACAGAGGGAAAACCTTTGGAGGATCCTATCAACAACATGCACCTTCGTAGGTTTTACACATAACTCTTTAGAATATCCTAATCCTAAAATACAAAAAAAAAAATAAAATCATAAAATATCAAAAATACAAAAAAATCATAAAAGTAAAAAAATAGTTACTTGGTGAAAACCTGGCAAACAGGCACCTTGTGACACAAAAAAAATTGAAAAAGAGAAAACATTTTGTCCAATGGTGAAAACCACTTCGGTGGTGCCCTGGGCAAGTACCATGGTGAAAAATGGGTCACCGACGCCATGTTTAGAGACATTGCTGCTCCCTCCTTCAGGATTCACTTTCATCCCGCCACTTTGCACACACTCACAACCTATCCATCCATAATAAACATACCCATTCCCATCATAGCTTGTTATTGATCTACCTAAGATTGGTTAGCCATTCATAATAAACACTCCTTTTCACCCCTTTCCATCCATAATAAATCAGCTCCTATCTGTGGCTAAGGAAAATCCTAAGTCTAGTGATGGGTGTGGAACTGAGAGCATCACATGTTTTAGAGGAGTACAGTTTCCTCCACCTTTCTTCAGTCTATCCGCGCACAATCCATAATAAAGAAACATTTGCATCACAATCCGCAATAAAAGTTTCATCTTCTCTGCAATAAAGTATCAGTTGCATGGATTTCGTCAGTTTAAGATGAGGTACAAGAACAACAATGGACTTCAACAAATCAAATATTTTAATAGACTCAGACAATATTATGGTTCAGTACTATCTATCCTTTTGTGAAAGTAAACATTGTGACCACAATCAAATAAGACTTATACAAGTGACAAGAGACACTAAACTTGAGGACTATAGTGGATGTTGGTGTTGAGTCTTGATTTTATTTTGATTTTATCTTTTGGTGACATGTCTTTTAGCTTTTCTAGGATGTCTCTGACTATAGATTCTATCTCCAGGATGTCTTTGACTAGAAAGGCAAGGATGGGTATCATCACCTAGTTTTCTTTGTTATTTGTAGATTGTCTCATAGTAATGCTATGACTTGTCCGAGGATATGAGGACACTGTGAGCCTAGTGTGAACTGGGGTATTCCTTGTTTGTGACTGTCTTATCTCCATGCAAACAGGTACAATGACTTTCTAGGTCGAACATATGCCTCGATTGTCATAACCTAGTTTCCATAATAAATCTCAATGATGATAACGCACAAGAAGCTCTTTCAATTTCATATCTTCTATCTTCCATCCCCCTTTCTTGATTGAATTCCATCATCCTTCTTGAGTCCATGTAGCCTGCTATCATATGACTGAGTATAATGACAAGCCAAAAATATTTGCTTCTCATGTAGTTGCACCTGCATTATCACATATTAAGCATTTCATACATACATATAGATATCAAAATTGCATCACATCTGTCCACAACACATGTTAGCACATTTTACATTCTCATCATGTAAATAGTTCTTTGCATTATCATATTCATATGCATTTCATACATTCACAATTGCATATGCATAACATATAAAACATAAAAAATAAAAAATATTGCATTTCATTATGTACATATTTGCATCCATATCATAACCATCACATAGAAACATACATCATGAAACATCTCATCACATAGGTACACATGCATATAGCTACCGCAAAGATGAATCATCACACACACACACACACACATATAATCATAAGTGTCATCATACAAAATGGTACAAAACACCGATACATAGGGATCCCTCTAAGGCTATGATGAACTCCCTCCCTCGGAGCTGTCTAGCCTCGATGGAGTATGAGCCTTGGAAGATTCCGCCTCAGGATCATCTCTCCTAGCCCCTCTATCTGGTGGTGGTGGAGGACCCATAATCTCACCGCTCAATGCCTATCTCCTATCCCTCCCTCTAGTGGTCGTTGTTGTCTGTGATGGTCTACAGAAGCTCCTAGCCTACTGCTCTGGTGGCACCGCTCCATAGTATAAGTCTCTCCAGTAGCCTATCTCCTCCCTGGCTCATAGAACATAGGCGTATCTAGCTCCCGTGTCCTCTGTCGCCTGCCTCCCTACCCTGAGTGCTATCTCAACCTCTGTGTAACATTGGATAGCCTGATATCTCTCCTGCTCATTGTCCCTTAGCTGTCTCTTGAGCCTATCCCTCTCTTGCTCGAGATCCTAGATCTCATCTGCCTGTCCCTGGCAGATCTCTCTCAAGGATACTAGATCATCCTCCCCCATCTCACAACCAATACTCATGTCACCCTATCCGGATAGAGAAACCCACTGATCACTCCTGCTAGTACTGCTAGTAGTGCTAATCCCATCCTTGTCATGGTATTCCAAGCCACGTGTCCAACCCTCATCTCTAATCCTGGATCCTAGAACACTCGTCTCAGTGCATCCTTATCTCCGTCTAGATCATAGGGTACTAACCCCACATCGATTGGTATCCGTAGTATCCTGTACACATCCTCTAAGGTGACTGTCATCTCACCCATTGGCAAATGAAAACTACAAGTCTTTGAGTGCCATCTCTCAGCAAGCATAGTCAGCAACCCCATATTCACCCAAAACTCAGGCACATACAAAATATGTCACAGGCCCATAGCCTGAATCGCTGCTCTCTCCTCAACTGTCAGCTCTGCTCGTAAACTCTGAGTCGATGAGAATCTCTCTTGTGACTCCAGCATAGGTAGGTCCTCCTGCAGTCAAGCAAATCAATTGTGTCAGTCAAAGTGGCATTCCCTATTCATCACAAAGTGCTGCTCTTTTTAGTACTCCCTGTTCATCACAAAGTACTATGTTTTAACACTCCCTATTCATCATAAAGTGTTGCTTCCCATCCTAGTAGTACTCCCTGTTCATCACAAAGTACTATGTTATTGGCATTCCCTGTTCATCACAAAGCGCTACTTTTTTATCGTAGTACTCCCTATTCATCACAAAGTGCCTCAATCTATCCTATTCTAGGGCTTCTGCTTGAGTGTATCCTCTTGAGTAGTTTCCTGATTGGCAACATATGTTCTATCACAGAATTGTCAATCCTAGCCCTATTTGCTATTCTAGTCTTCCCTAGAGGACTTGCTTGACTGTATCCTCTCAGTAGCTTATCCAATCGACAATGTATGTTTGTCACAGAACTGTCGATTCAACCTTGAAGACATAAATGTGCATTCATGACACAGACGCGCCTAGCTTACCCATACGTGCCTTAATGTTTTTCCTCTCGCTTGACATTTTTCTAGACATACCTAATATGCATTTATTGCACTACTTAGCAAGCATTAATGACAACATTTATTAAGACAAAGTACAAGGAGGTTTTGCAGTACTTACCAGCTCTCCTGCATCTGCTGGCCTTTGAAATCGACGAATGCGATCGAATCTATGCATCAATGCCATCACTGTTGATTGTTGCTGCTCTATTCTCTCTCTGCACACTGATCTCTTGGATGTGTGGATGACAATGAGGATGTTTTCCCCTCGTGGTCTATCTTATAGACTATCCCAGCCGTAGCCCTAGCCCTCGTTTCCTAAGTCAGTCTTCATTATCTCATGACTCTGTCACTCTATCCTAAGGAATCATTCCTTTCTAGCCTTTCTTTCTTATCGAGAGATTGTTTGCGATATTTTCACACATTTTCATCCAATCTCTCGAGGGGGCATACCATTCCCATCTTGGGGCAACTTTGTATCAGTTCATATTATCTTCTTTGAAATAATGCGACAAGCTGCATTGTCTCAAAGAGGGGCAAAATGTAGACACCTAAAATTGTCATGTCTAATTAAATAAATATCTTTATTTATTTAATTATTTTTAGCCTAATTCTTCTATTAATTAAATAAATCTTTATTTATTTAATTAATTCATTTATCCTCTTCTAGCCTTATTTCTCATTTAAATAAATTCATTTATTTATTTAAATTATCCTTTTTCTAAAATTAAATAAATACTCTTATTTATTTAGTTGATCCCACTTCCTCTATTAATTAAATAAATCTTTATTTATTTAATTAATTCATTAACCTTTTCTACCTATGACACATGTCATTCATCTCTCAATTCCTACACTACCTACCCTCTAATCATAGCTGACCATTTATCTTTTACACCTCTCAATCTTATCCCTTCATTTCTTATAGTGTCTTCTATATAAGGAGATACTTCCTTCATTATCAACCATATTCAATCTATTCAATTCTAATCAATCAATCTATTCAATTCTAATCAATCAATCTACACATTCTATGCATTCTAATCAAGCATCCTAGCATTCAAACTTTCATATGCGATCAAACCTACTTGCAACCACATTTCCATTTTTTGTTGAGCTCTTGTGCACACATAAAATCTGAGAGAAAATATATCAAGTAAGATCAATGGAGATTCAAACCCTATTGGACATGTGATGGTATAATCTTTGTGATTTCATTTGATTTGTATTGTCTTAGGTAATCTTCATATGTTATGGTGGATCTTTTTTATTGTTAGGCTAGCGTTTTGTGGTTGAATTCATTTAGCCTTTCAATATTATTGTTTTATCCATTTTCACTATAAACAGATACTAACACATTTTTAATTCCTTTTGGGTCTTTTCAAGGTTTTCTTTCTTTTCCCTCCTTACCGATTTCACCATTTTGCCTAGGAAAGGGCTACAAGGAAAGAGCCTCAATTAGGCCTCCAAAATCCGGTTTTCTAGGGCTTGGAGGAAAATGGTCCAATAGACCCCATACAAAGTTTGGATTTTCTTCAATGAACCATATAACTTCAAGTTATTTTTGTGGCTTTGGTTCCTTACTCCACCGTACAATGTCCTAACCCCAAAATGAGGGTTTTGAAGGGTTTCTAGGCCTTCTAACCGGCAATGACTGGTCAAGTTGGTGTTTGGGCAGAAAATGACTTTTTGAAGGATTCCCCTTGCATTGGAAACTCTTTACTAACTCTATGGACCCCTCCAAAATCTTATATGGTGGTTTGGCATTTACCCCTGCACTTTGCACTTCAATTTCACCCTGTCTCCTCTAGCCGGGTTGCTCTTGGACTCACCTAGAACAAGGTGACAGTCACATTAAATGTCATCTCCAAAACTTGTCCCTACATATGTACACTATAAAAGTGTTTTCCCTTTATGTCCCAATAGGCCATGATGGTAGCACATGTGGAATTCATGGGGCAACCATTTTACATAAAAGTGCTCTATACAAGCCAAAACTGGTTGTTTGCAAACCAAAAAAAGAAAACACTAATACAAACTATCTAAAAAGATTGAAATGGAACTCACAACTCTATAACACACCAAAGAAACTCAATCCATTACTGAATCAATGGATTCAATCCATTTGCATTCACAAAATGAGTAAAACAAGCCAAAATGATGCCAACTAGTCTGAAAATGAGTAGTTTTAGATTGTCGAACTTACAAAGAAAAGACTCTAACCTTGGTAACCATGCAAGAGAGGGTTATTATAAAATTACCCATCTATGGAGTCTTTCTAAGGTGTTGGAAAATCCCTAACTCCATCGCTAATCAAATTAGGACAAAAGTTGCGATGACAAATTTTTGCAACTTTGCACTTTTGCACTTTTTGGACTTCTCAACCTATGAGACCTATTCTAAGTCATCACTCATGACTTTTAAAATATGTCTAATACTAATTTAACCCTCCCTAATTCCTATACCAAGTTTTGACACTTTTAACCATCAAGAAGGTCAACTACCTACTCAAACCACTATTTATGCACAAAATGCAAACCTAAGAAGAAACTAACTCTACTAGGCCTACATTGACTCATCACACTCACTCTTGGACCCTCCTAAAATCCTTATTCACTACCTGACTTGGATAGGGTCAGTACAAGCCAAAATTGAGAAAAGACTACTAGCCTAAGTCTAGGTGCTCCTACACCATCCTCACATGCTTCTATGAGAGTTCTTTTGTATAATTTTCATCTCTCTTTTGGGGGAGGGTTTTTTCCCATTGGGTTTTTCTCTCTTTCCCCATTTTGTGAGAGATTTCATTGTATTGGTTTGCATTCATTTGCATTTATACATGGGTACCTAACATGGCCTAGTAGCCGGGACCCATCTTGCATTGCTTAGCTGTAATGTAGACTTAAGTGCATTCCTCTAAGTTGCACTTAATGGGGGGTGTTGGTGTAATTAATTATTCATGTTGGATATTATTACACTTTACTTAAGTTTACTTAG